>NC_051195.1:13634619-14884619 GCF_015220075.1 Falco rusticolus
GTTAATATGAAGCTTTGTTTTTTAACAAATCACGTATTTGATGTGATTATTTCACTTAACCTTTGCAAAACCAGATTCATCAGTAGGAATGTTTATTCAATACTGGCTTCCTAGTGCTGACCACTTAGGAATTTGTTTTTCTTCTATTATTGATGTAAATAGACAAACAATGCTTAATTTTTAAGTTAGTAAACAGGATGCTAATCAGGACTGCCAGGTTTTTAGATTAGTCACCTAATTTGAAGAGTTAAGTAGCCACTGTAATTTTACTGGATTGAGTTGGGGCATAACACCTTGAAGCCATCTCAGGGTGAAAGCAAACACCGAGAGTTGGTCTGTTAACTTCCAACATAATTGTTTGATGCTAATCAAAATTATTTTCTTCCCACTCCTTCATCTTAAACTGTGGTGAAGAAGGGTGTGTTCTGGTAGATGCTGAGCTGAGATCCTTCCACCTGGCACAACTGCTTCCTCATCTGCCCTCCACATGCAGCTGTTGGGTAGAACTGTGGTAGCAACGTTACTGGAAGCACGTGTCTTCTCCTGTGCAATGTCAAGAAAGATGTTATCGGTTGAGACATAGCTTTGTTCTGCGAAGGGCAGGGGTGCCAACTGCAGCGTGAAGGTAACAGGCAAAGTCCTTGTAGAGGCAAGAGGGACAAATGAAAAATAAGCATGGAAGTCCTTCTCCCCTTGTGTGTGCTTTTCAGGAAGTGGAGAAATCAAATTGAATGGAAAATGTTTAATGTCACAGTGGAAATTTTTTGTGTTTTATAATTCCACCTCCCACTGGTATTAACTCTTAGGCAAGAAGCAAAGATGCATTAAAACATTTTTGAAACCAGATTCTCTCTTGCATCTTCGCATCCCCTCCCGCCCCCATCAGTTGCGTAGTTCCCAGTAATTAACTCAGTGTTTTAGTAATTAGACAGCGCAGGATAACTGTGTAGGATAAATGTTACCTTGCGCAAGGCCTCAGTCCTGCAGAAAGTTCTAAAATGGGAAGAAAGCTGAAAGAGATTAAAATACACCAGTTTCATTTGCCAGTGGGAGCTTAATTTACATGCAGATGAATATGCAAAATTGTCTTCACAGCTCCCATGTACTGTATGAACATGGTTGGTTCACTCAGCTCTGTCTGTGACTTTTTTTGTATATTAGGTAATAGCATGATGCAACATGAGCGCATCTTGAGAGTGTAACAGTTGGTGTTGAGGGCCCGGTGTCCCCATTGCACACGCCTGTAAGTTTGTACTTTGAGTTAACTTGGTTGTGATCTGCTTTGGGGAATGCCGAGTAAGAGCTTCCATGAGGCAGGTGCTTTCTGCAAGGCCACCTTCAAGTTTGGTTTAATTAGAAAGGAATCAGGTAAGTGTACTCAGAGACTCGGTGATGCAAACCACTGTGTTGTAGCTGAGGGCGTCTGGGAGTTTTATTTGAAAAATGTTTCACTGATCCAAATGGAAATGTTTATGTGGGCATGCTCGCCTGGACACTCAGCCTAGCCATATGACCTCTGAAGCTGCCTTGCTGTTGCAATTTTGTAAGGCTTTACTGTTAGTAGTTTGATACCCTTCGAGTAGATTAGGATTAGCAGGGGAGTGTTGTGGGGGTGTGGGGGCTGTCTCTCCCTTTGTGTAGCAACAAAGAGGGCAGGAATTCTGCCTAACAATTTTTAGCAGGATGTGTTTGTCCTAATACAGTTACTTGTAGGCAGGTACAGGTTTTTCTCTTCTCTTGAAGTGATATGTTCCCAACATTGTGGTGGTATGTCTAAACTATTGTACCCTGTCCCTTTTAATTAGACTTTACATAGGTTTCAGGCCAAATGAGTAGCCATAACCATATGGCTTCTGCTTCTGAGCTGACCGTTTTTGAGTACACTTACTGTAAGCAGCATACAGAACACCGCTAGCTATTTCTGTTAAAGAATGAATCTCACATTTATCAAACTGTCCGGTTTCTTCAAGATAAATTTTCTTGTTTCACTTGGGTGTTTGACCCATTGTCCTGTTCTGCCCTGTAGGCTTCCTTTTGAGCTTGGAGGAAGAAAAAACATTTTGTAGTTCTTCAGAAGTCTGATGCAAGAAAAACTTCAGTGACATTTTCTCCCTCCCCATTCGTTGTATTGTCTGCTCTTTAGCTCTTTAACCTGGTCTGACTAACAACTTGTTGTCTAGCTATGTGCATGCATAATTTTCTGTGTGTACTGCATTAAATAGTATAGCAGCTCACGATTCAGTGCTCCATTGCACCTAGAGGTCGTTTATTGGCATTAATCTGCTACTGTGATCCAAGTAATGGAGATTTGGTTCCCATTTTAAATGCTGAATAAATTATTTGGTCCAGGTTTGCCTCAGATTTTTAACTGCTGTTGGAAACTGCTATCTTATCTGGAGTCCAAATTAACTTTTTTTGTGTTATATACACATGGCTCAGCCTGTGCTGAATTGATATTCCATCTTCCTGTTTTGAAGCATAATTTTTTTTCTTTGTTCTGAATGGATGCATATGCATTCCTTGTCAAAAGAAACAGTCCGTTATGAATAGTTCTGTGCTGTACAATGTACTTGTTCCCTTCTTCCCATTCAAAGTGAGACATGCAGGACAGACTAGTGTTCTTAATGGTTATGAATACTGAGTGGTAAATAATAATGTATTTTGGTTTATTGGGCTTTTTTGGAATTTACTTGTAGTTTTGATGAGCATCTGGCTTGTACACAGCCTTACTGAATGCCCTTCAGATATAAAGGATTTCTTCAGATATCAGGATATCTGTTAAAAATATTTTTGGGTTTTCTTTTGCCATTGTCTTCTACCTTGGAATGTGTTCTTGCCTGCAAATAGCTGCTGTCTGTCTTGTTTTGCTAGTATTTTCAGCATGACTCATGTCCCTGGCTCTTATTTTCTGCTATTCTTGTATCTATGAATGGCAGGTAGTGCTGCATCAGTATGTGCAGAGTGCCAGCTCCTGAAAATTTCAGCTTTGAGGCTTTCAGGGATGGGAGGTTAAGCGTGACCCATAGTTTATGCTATTTGGAGATGATCTTATAAAACTGACAGCCCTGTGCATTTTGTGAAATCCCTGGCATTAGTTCTGGGTTTGCATCTCAGTTCACCCCCCAGAACCATGTGCAGAGTCCCCCAGTACAATATGCTTTATACCCTCACTGGAATATTTGCACTCTTCCAGACATCTGTCTGTGTGTAAACAGCTGTCAGTTCCGTACATATGAAAAAAGGAAACTCTTCTGCTATTCAGCAGAAGCTCTTACAGCTGATTAATATTGCAGTACTTACTTGCCTTAAGAACACAGGATTCAAAGGAGTGATGTACTTCCACTTGCATCTCTTCTAAATTAATCTTGAGAGGAAGAATTCTGAAGGAAAAGTCTCCATTATTTGAATAATTGCAAGATTGTCTTGTCTTCAAAAGAAAGTCAGTCAGTTTCTTAAATTACTGCTGCTTAAATATCAGCGTTGCTTCTTCAGGGAAGCTTGTTATCACAAGCATTTGAGTTGCCTTAAAAAAAAAAACAAACAAAAAAAACCCAAAACAAAACCAAAACACCAAACAAACAACCAAAAAACCCCCAAAAAAACCCATCACCAAAACCAAACAAACCAACCCCTTTGCTTTTGTGCTCAAGCCCTTCTGTAAAGTCTTTGTTCCCTAGCATTCATTTGATCTTTGATACTTTTCCTGGCTTGAGTTTTGTCACACAGTAATCTAAAGCAAATCTACACGGTGCTTACTGGATTGATCAGTATTGATGCGGTTTCTTTGCAGTTATTTTGGAAATGCATCTTCTTTTAGTGTTGTGAGGGAAAATATTAAGGTTGCTTTAAGAAATGATTGTAAAGGAGGGCTGTATTTGCCATATCCGTGTCAGTGTCGGTTGTAAGAGAGGCTCCAGAGTCTCCGCATAATGCGTTAGAGCTGATTAGAACATACTTCTTCAGAAAGCAGTGTTGCGTTCTTGCGGGTGTGTGTGGTGGTTAAGCTGCGTGCAGTCAGTGTGAGGCAGGGTACCGGACCAGACGGTGGGGATGCTGAGGAGCAGTGTCTCCTGTCTAGTGAAATATTAACTGGGAAGGCATGGAATCACAGGCAGAGTTGCTTTGGTCTGAAAGTAGAAGACATTATAAGGGATAGTGGCTAAACCTAACCTTCCATAGGTATTTGAGGTTTTAAATACATTACCATTTTCAGTTACGGTTTAGGCTCTGTTACAAGAGAGCTACTAAATGAAGATGTCCTTTCTCAGAACAGGCATTTATTGGTGGCATTACTTGACTCTTACATAAAATGTGTATTTCTTCTATATTGTACTGGTGGTGCCTAAGGAAACTGTTAAGTGCCTTGTCAGAAAACACTGTGGGATGCCCTGGCTTTTGATTTGTTAAGGGATTAAGGAAAATCAGGGAAGAAAAGCCCATTTTTGACTGTTAAATAAAAAGGATGCCATTTTTGACTCGGGAAGCCTCTGAGCCCTGAGTATTTAGAAGGAATTTGTCTTTATCTGTCTGCCCTGTTGAACTTTCCTACGCATCAGCTGTTGCTGGCTGCTGAAGAAAACACAGTAATGCTGTGTGGACCTTTTGATTATGCTGGCGCAGCTGTTTGTGTCCTTTGTTCTTACTCCGTATTGAAGCACTGAACTTGATCTCTGTTATCTGTGCTTCGTTGCTGTATGCGTATGTATGCCACGGAGGTGCTAAATTTTGAAAAGCCAGGACTGCAGGCGCTCCTGTCACATAGTCAGCCAGGGCCTGTCCCCACTGCTGCCTGCCTGAGTTAAGGTGAGCTTGAACACCAGCGTGACCCTGCTCCCCCTGCGCCTGGCGAGGGCTGGCGTTGGTTTGTCGGGGAGCGCGAGGCATGAGGAAAAAGGAACACGCGGATGGGGCAGAGGCATGTATCAAGGCAGCAAGTATGGCATGCTCTTCACTTAAACTTCATAAAAACGGGAGTCCTGCAGCAGCAGAGCCTGCCGTGGTCTGTGCCCCTGGGGCTTCTGCATCGAGCTAAGAGAATGGTGTAAGCCTGCAATCTGGCTGGGTGGGTTGCGTCTCCCCACTGGGTGTGCTGAGCCCGACACTGATGTTACAGAGGCCTGGAAAGCTGCTGTGCAGCATGTAGCTTCTGGACAGGAAATTCAGGAGTATTAATATATTAGTATCCTTCAAGAAGGGATAGAATACTGTTTGAGGCTGTAACTGAGATTTGGGACTATTAATAAAGAATATCCTATGGTAACAGGACTTCTGGCAGCTGTAATGCAGTACGCTGTTGTCAGAATTGTACTAGTTAAGCTTCCCTGCAAGATTAAAAATAATTGTGCATTGGCTGATATTAACTGATATTAAATATATATGTCTACTTGCATGCTGGTTACTTGATAGTGTGTGTTATTTCCTTGAATTATCCTGTATATCAGGATATGGCACGCAGGAACTTAGGCCCTCTCTTCCCACTCTTAACGCGTTTGCTGCTGTTGTTTGTGGAACAGTTGTAATTTAAGGCAAAAAAAATGAGTGTCCAGAAAATAGTCGGTGGTTCTTTTCCATTGCAGAGATTTGTGAAACATTGTATCTTTCTCAATTTAAAAAGCATCTTTGTTACTACCTTGTCCTTCCTTTGTTCATTTCAAACCCTGAGTCGGATTGTGGGTAGGAATCTGCTACTCTGAAATGTATAGCAGAAAAGACAGTTAAACTTTTAACCATTTTGTCAGTAGTTAACTTTTTTTCAGATAAGAATCTATATGACACAGTCGTCTTATTTGTGAACAGAGACATCATCTTATAACTGTAGCAGCCTGAACTTAAAACCATTTTCTCAGTTTAACTTTTTGAGCTTGGTGAGATTGTCAGGAAATTTGGGCAAGTTAGTGCTTCTGTTACTTGAGAAAGTTAAAAACGGAAATTATCAAGACCCTTATTTTGGTATTCTTACGTGTGGCTGTGGTGCCTACATGTGGCTGCTGAAGGACTTGGTGTGTCCATTACCTGAAAATGTATTCTTTGAAAGGGCTCCCTGGGAAAACCATGTGGCCATGGTATGTATGTTGCTGAATGGTACATGAGCACTGCTTTAAAAAATAATTTAAAAATCCAATTAAGTTTCTTACGGCCGCAGCGAAGCTCACGGGGGGGGGGGGGGGAAAGAGGCTTTTCTCTTAAATGATTTAGGGCTTGACATATCTTTTGGGCTTTGAAAACTCAGTAGCTGAGATTTTCATTCTGCTAATGTTCTTTGAAGTTTTGTTAGTCAGGGCTTTCTCTTCTTCTAAAGAATGGAAAGATGCAGCACAGTAGAGTTTTAACAGTAATACAGAAACTCTTGAACATACAAAATCTACTTTCTAGCTTTTGCCATGCCAAAACCTACTTATACTTGATAGAATGGTATTCGGGCAATGGCTGGTACTGGTAGGTTTGCTACACGTAGCTCCTCTGTGGGTTGTACTTGAGCCAGTAGTTGATATGTTCTATTCTGACTTAAAATTATTTTAATACAGAATTTTTTAAATTATATTTTTTCGTGTTGAAAATGTTATATAAGTTCATGTGAGTAGGTTATAGTTACACAGTTCGTACAATACGAAGCAAGCTGGGAAATGTGAAAACTGTAACGATATATTAGTCTAGAATATTATTGTGCAATTAGATTGGAAAACTCAGATGTTAGAAGTATAATTCTGTCTTTGCTTCCTCTGAGAATTATGTTGTATTACCCAAAAATTCAAGGAACGGTAAACTTTGATGCATTTTGATTTGCCTTGACACGTGTTCGAGCAGAAAGATAAAAAAGGCTTCTTGATTTATTAATATGGATTAAGGCATTTCATTTGAGTGTTTTCTATTCCTCCAAGCATCAAAGTCTATATCAGTTATACTTTTTGATTCTAAGCTAGTCATATTTTCTACTGACATGGTGTTCACTAACATGTTTTTTCCCGGTAGCTGTCTGGTTTTGTCTGTAGGCAGGTTGCAGACCTTTTGTCTTTGAATAAATTTAAAAAGTAGAAAAACTGAAGAATTCTTGAAATGCATACACATCCTGTCTTTTGCCATTTGAATGGGTCTGTATGTCTTCAAAACCATCAGATGCATCAGTCTTTCGAGTTTTCTGATACATGCGATACTGAGAACTTGTGTTGCTGGGAATACAGAAGAGGGGAAAATGAAGCTCATTTTACTTGTTTGGCTACATCATTGCTACCGTAATTTTTGGAGTATATAGCGACTACTGGTAAATTTGCTTAAAAAAATAACTTTTATTTTTATCTTTTAGTCTCCCACAAAAGCTGTATATAATGCTAGACACTGGAATCAGCCAGAATCAGAGGCCCTGCCAGCACCACCGGTTTTGAAAACTCCCAGTGTCCCAGTAAGTAGACTGACTTTTTTTTCAAGTTTAGTAAATCTCCTGTTAAGATTCACTGATATTTTTTGAAGCACAAGTTCTTGATACCTGGTAATGTCACAGTAATTCAGAATGAAATCCACTTTGTGATGTGAGCCATTGGGTATTTGATAGGAAAGAAATCGTCAGTGGAAAGACTCCAGAACAGGATCTTCCATATAATTTCAATACACTGATGCAAAAAAAATACTTTAATCAAGTTCAGTTCCTTAATCTGCTGAAGTTAATATTTCTAACAATGGACTACCATCTTCTGTGAGAACCCCTAGGACTGACTTGCTCGTACCCATAGAAGTCAGCAAGCTGCAGGTCAAAAAAGAAAAACTTAAAAACAGATAATTTGGGTTTTTTTCCTTTGTGGATTGTGAGTTGCTGATGTAAGTCTTTAGACACTATGAAAGAAACAAATTTTTCTGTATACAGCCAGAAATGCTAATATGAACATATCAGGTATAAGCATGTCTACAAAAAGTAGACAAGAGGTGAAAACAGTTCTTAAAGTAACTTCTTCGTTCAAAAATCGGTGATTATTCCAAGGCTTAAGGTAATTGTTTTATAACTCTTTTGAGAGCCTGAGAATCCAGGGTCTTGGACTTAAATACGTGTAAAAATTGTTACTGGTTATGCTAAGAGAGCATTGTACATTGTCAGTAAACTTAATTTCATTTGGTGCCTTGCTTACAGTACTTGCCTGAGAACAGAAGATCAGAAAGTAGATATTTTTGCAGTGATACGTCTTCAGCTGTTGTCACCGGTTTCAGTTTTGGTTGTTGGTGGTTTTTTTGGGGTTTGGTTTTTTTTTTTTTTTAATTCCACCTGTGTGTGTCTTGTTCTGACACCAGCTCCTTTTTGATTTGTGGTTGGTTTTGGTTGTATCATCACAGTATTCTGAACAGCCTTCCTTCATTGTTAACTGGTCTGCCTGGAAAATGATGACTAACTTAAAAATAACCATTACCGCTAGTGTTTGAGGAGAGTGCAGAAATTTCAGTCCTGAGTGTCTCCGAATTCCCTTTCTCAATTTAGATTTTGTGTATTTTAACCAAAGCATTTGTTGCATACCGAGTCTTTATATTAGTACTGATTTTTGTGAAGTACTCTGATAGCTAACTTGACTCAGGCAAAATCTGCCTTTTTCTCAGACAGATTTTGAATATATTCTCTTCAGGCTATGAAAATGTCTGTCTGCGTCATTCATATTCAGGCAAGCCATTTTGTTTTCTGTCCAACTTCTGCTTTGTAACTGGAACCTTCAAAATATTAATTCAGAAATATGGCAGAGGTTTGACTGAACAAACCAGTTAGGGGAATTCACTTGTATCTGCTCCTCTTGTTATGACATACATCTGAAGTTAATTCAGTCACTTCTTTTAACCTTGATTTACATGTGTATGATTAAGATTTAATGAGTCTTGATCTAAACGTCCAGTAATTCCTGCACAGATGGTCCTTCCTCTTTAATTTCTGTAGAAATTTGTTACCTGAAGATCTGCATAAATTTGTCTTAGATCTACAGTGAGAAACCCATGCAAACTGCTTAAGCCAAGTACTCTTTTCTTACGGCCTCTGCAAGCTCCCTTGGAATTTGCTTTGAAGGGGAAGCCATTAACCAAGACTTGGATGAGATACTTCAGTAGATCTGCTGTGTTCACAGACTGATAAGATCAGAATCCTCCAGTACCTGCTTTATGTAAACCAGCTTTTCAGCGTGGTTTATTAGCATTTTGCCACTGGAACTTAAGTGAGCAAATGCAGAAGTGCTGCGCAGTGATAGAGGCAGCATGTAAAGAAAACTCCATTAGTGGAGCAGGTTGTTTTGGCTTATATTTTCATTTTGACTGTCAGTGTACAAGAGTGCTTTCTCTCAGAATATCCCCTGAAGTATGTAACAGTTACATGCAGGCATGGGGGGTGCATCTAGTTCCATTTTTTTCAGTCACACTTTTAAAAAACCTCATTTTTCTAAGCGAGGAAACTTACATTATTTTTTTGTTTGTTTTGGTTGGTTGCATCATCACAGTTTAACATCACATTACAAAAAAAAAAAGTACACGAGGGTGAGTAAATGACCACTGGCATTGGCACTTGTACATTTCAAATTGAGTATTTGGAGGTCTTTTTCCTGTGTGCCTTGTTTTCTGTAGCTTGCCTTCCCATCTGAATTTGTGCCAAAGCAGTAATACGAAGATAAGCTGACACTTAAGCTTATACCAGCCTCAAACTAATACAGAGGAGTAGCTTGAGGAGAAGCTTGTAATACTTGCCTGAGATGGCTGGAAACTTGTCACTAGTTATGCTAGACCTAGCATCAAGGTCTCTACTACCAGCTGTAAGCTCAGAATAGGTTTTGCTGTATATCATGCTATAATATGTTGTTTCCATAATATTAATGACACAAATGTGAATAAGGCTGGTGTACAGAGAATACCATGAATTTACAAGAGCATAACTCTACCTGTTTGAGGCATGCACATTGCTTCTTTTATGGTGCTACAAAATTTCGATAGTCAGTCTTCCACCTATATATAGTCTTCCACAATACAGTTTGGAGTATCAGGTTGGAGAGGTCGATTTTCTGTTACCCTAAGTAGGGTAGTGTGCAGTAGCCTCCAGTAGTTACAGATGAGAACAGTAGGCACAGAATTTTTCAGTTGAGGCTGTGCTGAGGCAATGACTGCTCAATGCTGTGCTTGTATCCAGACCAGTGTACTTAATGATGGTTCAGTATAGCAACCAACTGGAAGCTCCAGTATAAAGGGGGTGAGATACTTGTAAGTATCAACAAATAATTGTTTTTAAACACTGAACTTGCTTGGTTTACTTAAGCTAAAGCTTAAGGAACCAGTGTAAAGAACTTTTTTCCCTTTTTTTAATTTCAGAATTCCACTGGAGCTTCCTGACTACTTTAAACTGGTTTTTGTATTTAAAAATTAATAATTTGTGCCATCTTCTTTTTATTTTTCTTTAAGAGTAGGTACATTATCACAGAGCTTAGGTACATCTTGGTAGTGTAAGGCAAGGACTAAACAGTCCCGAAATGTGAGTTTGACAATTGCACACCTGTACTGTTTCCTGATGTATTTAGTGTATGTTTACATGCTCAAAACATCTGCCCATTTTAGCACTTTCTTATTAATAGGTAAGGCTATCTTCAAAGGAGGCAATTCATAAAGATGATGGAGTTTTTAAGGCTCCTGCACCACCTCCCAAAGTGATAAAAACTGTGACAATACCTACTCAGCCCTACCAAGAGATAGTTACTGCATTGAAATGTAGGAAAGAAGACAAAGAAGTAAGTATTCTTAACACATTTTTAAGATAAAGAATTATTGGTAATCCTAAGTACTGAAGGAACAGTGTCAAAATGAAATTTGGCTTTCCTATTAAAGATAATATTTTTTATCTAAATAGTTGAATGGCCTTCATTAACTTCTTAATGTTTCCTTGCACTCAAAACTGAATAGATTTTAAACTGTACTTGTTAAGGTTATAATCAATCCTAAGAGCAGCTTAACTAGGTCAAAATATTTGTCTCTTCCAGTTATACACTGTTGTTCAGCATGTAAAGCACTTCAATGATGTAGTGGAATTTGGTGAAAATCAAGAGTTCACAGATGATATTGAGTACTTGCTAAGTGGATTGAAGAGCAATCAGCCCCTAAACACACGTTGCCTTAGGTAAGATATCTTAATGTAAAACACTGAACTTATATTTAAAAGAGGTGTTGAATTTGTCAGTGAAGTGACTGTGCTTTAAAATGTTGTTTGAGTGGTTACCTGGCACTTCTGTTATAAAGAAAATAATCATCAAGATGATATGTTGTTTAATAATCAATAGTAGTATGATTAGGAAGATGAAATAGAGAATTGTACAGTAAGCGACAGCTTCAACACGCTTGTTCTCCCGTACAAAAAACATATTTGCTATAAATTAAAAAAGTATTTTTTGATAACTTTGCTTAGTGCAGTCTTATGTGTGGTGCCCGTTTTGGTTTGTAATGCAAAATTCAGTTCTAAAATGAAATCTCTAAAACTGGAAAGTTTGCTGGCTATAATCTAGAGCTGATGCTATATTGAGATACTGTTTAACTCCAACTGTCTCTTCTCTTCTGTTGATAAATAACACAGCTAGCATCCTGTTGTGGCCTCAGTGTTAATTGGGAGCTTCCCTAAGTTGTCTTGAACTACTCATTGCACTCTTAATATTCAGGTTACACATTCTTACAAAATGAGTGTGAAAAATGCAAGTCTTGCTTTGAAAATGTTTATGATAATGGTGTCCATTCCCTGGATATAGAAGTAATTAGAATGATATTCTGTAACCACATAATAATATTTTTTTATTTCTCTTAAGCAAAACTAAAATGGTGGAGAAGGAAAAACTTGAATTCACAGAGACAGGGGATGAGGATACTGTACTTTGACATTTGACTGTGGATGAGAAAAATCTTTAATGCTTTTAAGAGAGCTGTTTAAAGAATTTATTCTTCGTGTTCCTCAAAAAGTAGCAATGAATATTGTTGCTGGAGTATAAATACAAGAGATTTATTACCCATTTTGAATGTACAGTATGACAAGAATAAATTAGTACCATAATGACAGTTAAGGAGCATTTTTCATGCTGAGTGCGCTTAATTTGCTCACATGGCAAGCTTCCTAAGATCTTAAACTACTTTTTTACTTTCCCAATTTATATCATGGAATGTAACTTGTATAAGCACCATAAATTTTTTTCTTTCAGTTAGCAAATACATTTTTCCAAAGGAAATTTATGAGTAAGGATAGGAATAGACGTAAAAGAATCAGAAACTGGTAGGTAGGCTCTAACTGGTGCTGTTGTGATTGGAGACAGAAAGGCCACTTGTTCTTTCAACACCATACCACATGAATCTTTTATAATAAGATTCCTCAGTAGTCATTGAAGACTTGATTGCAGAATCACTCCCACATTGCTCCGCATTTAAAAGCAATATATTTTTAATAGTCTATATGTTGCCCTGTGCTAGAAATAGCAGACAGCTTGCTAATAAAACTAGGGGAAGACTTACTTCCACTTTTAAAATAGAACTGTTATGCTGATCACTGATTAGACTAAAGATTTTTTCAGGCTTTTCCTGAAATTTATAGTCTTTCTATCAACCATAAATGCAGCAATAAATATTGAAAATGTTTAGGTTTTTGTAAAAGTATTGACAGGCATAAGCAGGTCTAGTCAGTCAATTAGATAACCGCTAGATAGCGGTGGAAGCTCACGTTTATAATTTCTAATAATGCCTTGATCTGTAAGCTTTCCAGCGCCTCTAAATCAGAGCTTCATGCTTAATCCATGAACGTTTTACTTTAACTTTTTGAAATTATTTCATCTTTTCTTTGAAAGAAGCAAGTTCAGGGTGACCTTTGAAATCCTGTCTTTAGCCAACCTGGAAATAAAGCAGACACGATTTGGTGCTGGTAACCAACTGATGAATAAAATGCTGCCCTGATCACCAGTTACAACTTGCCTTATAACAAGTTTTAGAAGCAACATCCCAACAGGCTCTGTCAGAGTCTGAGGTATATGGTCAATCACATTTTGTAGACCTGTTTGTCTGCCATTTTTGTAAATGTGTTCATTTTAGCTGTTCTAATCCAGAATTAATTTTCTCTAGTGTAATCAGCTTGGCGACAAAGTGCGCCATGCCCAGCTTCCGAATGCATCTGAGAGCACATGGGATGGTAGCCATGGTTTTCAAAACACTGGATGATTCCCAACACCATCAGGTACGGATACATTGTGTATTTCATCAAAGTTTGATGAAACCAGTCTAGTTTGTATGAATTTTTGTGTACGCACGTTCAAGGTCAAGCATCCAGTATAGTGTGCGTTTGGGATCTGTGGCTCCGTTTTAGTAATCTGTAGTGAAATGAAAAATAATAGCACCTACATTCCAATGACAAATTCCCTTTCCACTGCTTATGTGCTTCTGGGTTTGGAAATTCTTTTAAGCAGGAACTTAAACTTTTTAAAAAAAACTGTCGGTGCTTTGGATGGCTATTTTATATCTTCTCTTAAGCTTTTTTCAAACAGTTTTATTGTTGTATTTATAATTTCCTTCAAATAAAATACATTTGAAAGGAATCCTTTCTTCTTTACATTTAAAGGTGGCTGTAAGTGCTCATCTCCAGAGCAGCTTGTATGTGAATTACTGCATTTTCTATAGCTGTTGTGGGGCATTTCTCATGTCCTGTGCTGTCTCCTTGAGTAGTGGTGTAATTGCAGTTGTAGGATGCCTTGAGTCTGTGAAGTGTTCTTTGATGAGTCTAGGAAAGGTAAAATGTAACTACTTATAGTAACATGACCCCAGCGTTTAAAACTGGAGCAGTTCCGGTTTTCCTTGTTATCAACTTCACAAGTTCAATTCAGCTATAATAGAAAACACTTCTTGTGGATGATAGTCTTTTTTTTTTTTTTCCAGTGGCTGGAAGCTGTTCCTCTGTGGGGTATCCCTTGAGGTATTGTTACAAAAGCTGAACATAGGAAATGGTGCTTGAAGTGCCCAGTAGATATGTATATCCAGTCAGGTTTATTACTTTTATTTAATAGCTCTAGAAAGAATAACATGCAATGCAGAAGGAAACTTTTCACCCACAGAAACAGACATCTAAGAGAGGGTATTTGACATCTTGCTGTGGGTGAGGGAGAAAGCTGTAGAGCTGAAAAGTAACTGATTTAGAATAATAGCTTATTTTCCATCTCCTTCAAAAATTAGCAAAGGCTAACTGTAAAACATAGGAACCAGGTTCAATGCATTCATTATTTTGTGTGTCAAAATAGTGCCAAGTGATACTAGAAATAAATACAGTCAAGCTATTTAGGACAGTTGCCACCGCTGAGTTGCAGGAGATCTGCAGAGGACAGCTACAGTTCTTTGGAAGGTGTACAAGCTTGCTCGGTATATTTTTGGCTTTTAGCAGTTACCATTATTCCTTCATTTTCAAAAGAACTAGCACATAGAGTTCAAAAAGAAATTGCATGCTATTATTAGTGTGCAGTAACAAAAAGCATTGATTATATTCACTGTTTTCAGTATGTTTGAAATGTTCTCTTGTCAGGGAAAAATACTGGTAGTTAAAAGTTTTAATATAGTCATAGTGCATTCTTGGTACAGGTTATACAGTATTATAAAATCACTGATATATCAAACTGCTACTAATAAATGCTAAAATATGTGCTCTATTTACTGTCAGTATATGCTTTAACAATTACCTTGCCTGTGTAAGTTTGCTGTCTTTATATACTGCCCTTTCATTCACTAATTATTTCATTAAAATTTTAACTTAATAGAAATTTCTCCACTAAATCTTAGTACAAAGTAACTCTAGAATTATAAACCACACTAGGCTTCGCTTGTATGGCTCGTATCTATTTAAGATTAATAAGGACTGGGGAAAAAACAATAAAATTATTTCACTAGTATTTTCTTTAAAGTATTTTGGAGATGGGAAAACTGCCACAATGAGGTTGATAATGGAGACAAATATGTGTGTATACTGCACCCTCGTAGATACAGTGGAACAGAATGACAAAGTACAGGACTTTTACATTTCTGTAAGAATATAAAATAGCAGTTGCAGAGGTATTTTTCTAACCAGCAAGGAAAACACAAAATAACTGGTTAACTTACTGAGCTATGCCCCAAAAAATATTTGTATAAAAATTACTTGTTCTGCTGAATTTTTCTTGTAGATCTGTCTTTAAGCTACAGTTCCAGTTTTTAACTGACTTTGTCCCTTCAGCTGTGGTCTAAAGGTTTTGGAGTATTATTAATGTTTAGAATAAAAACTATATTTTCATTATAGCTGTCAGTAGTTAAGCAAAGAAATGCGGTTTTGTAATGTCTTCACCATGTGAATAATTAAAAAAAAAAAAAGTGCATTAAATGTAGTGCTCAACACTAGAAAATAGCCATCTGTTCCCACAAGCTGGAGTATAAATAGAACAAGCAAGGCAAGACAAGGATGAGAGTGGGTGTAAATGGTCTGCCGTTATGGAGTATATGTTCAACTAGGATGTTTTCCTGAATTCTGCAAAGTATGGAGTGCAACTCCATAGTTAGATATGGCATAAAATTTCTGGAGCAAATGCTATTTATTTTACTTTTTTCTCCGCATTCATTTGGAAGCAGAACATGTTTTAGGCATCCTGAGAAATAGAACGGGGGGGGGGGTGGGGGGGTGGCGGGAAGCCCAACCAGCTTCACTACAGCAATCCATAAGGGTGGGATTTTGAGAGTTTGGTTGTTTGGTTTGGTTTTTCAGGATATTGATCAAAAATGAGTTGTGCTAACAGTTTTCCCCTCATTCTCAACTCGGAATTCTGTGGATAGTAAGGCTCGAGATTAGCTTTCAGCCAATGTGGTTAACTGTTGTTAACATTTATAGCAGGTCCGAGCAAAATGTAGGGTTGTCGTATTCAAGATTAAACGAACTTGCCTATAGGGACTGAGAAAAAGGAGTTTTAGAAAACCCGTATCACTGGCATGAAGCTGAAGCAGGTTTGTTCCACATTACAAGCACCCTTCACATTGGGGGTCCTTACTTTTGCAACATCGTTATTTTTCTGATGCACATCAGCATTTGGGGGCTTACTGGCCTGATTGCCTTCTGTAGGCAATGCCGTTGCACAAACCTAGTTCTTGCTACACATAGGTACTCCACTCCTTTTTGCTTTTCTGGCAGTCCTCCTGCAGCCTGAAACCTTGTGTATAACATCTTGGGCCCCTGCTTTGGCCCCTCCTGATCACGTTCAAGCATCTTAAAACTTGGGTGGAAGGTCTGAAGAGAAGTGTTGGCACAGCGTATGCAGAGGGCGAGCCCTTACTCCCTGCATAATAGGAAGTCCATGAGACTGCGAGGAAGGGAGCCTGGAGACAAGGCAGGGGCTTGGAGCAGAGGCTTACAAAGCGAGTGCCATTGCCCTTAGCAGGCTTTGGAGTATCTGTAAAGCATTTCTGAGTAGCCATCTAAGAACAGTCTCTTGACTTTTTGGAATGCTTAAATATTTAATAATGCAGCCAAGGTTATAAATTCAGCTGTTTCCTTCTTTTAACTGCTGCATAGTTTGTAGTTGATAGAAACTGCTTTTGGGGCTTAAGCGTTTTTTGTTATTATTTTATTTATTTATTTATTTTTTTAACCAGGAAGCTCACCTGGGTAATACTGATCACTAGAAAATAGTTCTTCATAGATGTTCCTTTATTAGGTCCCACACTGGCTGAACTACGGTTAGCGGAGTAACCTTTTGTTTCTCTGGAATGCGTGTGCTCCTGTGTCCTGTTTTAATAACTACTATTCTGAAAGAACAGGGTTTTCTTCCAGGAACCTGAAATTGCTTACTTTAAACTTTCTTCAGTATAAACCAGTTGCAAGTAAATCCAGGGTAAACGATATCTAAAACTAAAATGATAAAATTCCAAGGTTTATTGGAGAAAGTTAATAGAAATTAAGGGGAAAAAATGAATACCCTGTCTATGTAGACGAGCCACATAGATTGCTTTCAGCCTTATATCTGACAAGGCTGGAGCAATGATATTCACAGCTAAGAGATTATTTTTTTTTTTCCCCCCAACAACGCTGTGTGTCAAAGTTGTATTCATGAAAGGAGATACAGATTTGGAAGCTCTTGCTTCCCTCCCTCAGCATTCCAAATGCATCTTTGGTGGTTAGTCAGATTAAAGTCTTTATTCACCTGAGGGTTTCCTTGACTCAGGCTCAGACAGGAAGGAGTTCTAACGTAGCTTTTGATAGACTGTCAGCTGCCTAGTCCTGTTTTGGAAATGATGATACTGCTTAGTATGACCAGGTATGATTATTACTTGCTTCTAAAATAAACAGAAGTAGCTAATGATTGCTTTGGTGGCCAGCTGAACTCTAAACAAGATGTTAGTCAGCTATGACACAGAAGTTCTGCTCTTTCCTGTTGAGCTGTACAACATTCATATCCCAGAATTAGTCTCCATTTTTAATTTATACAGAAAAAACTGAAATAGATGCACGCAGCATGTTGACTATTGAGAATAGAACTTGGGAAGATGCACACGTAAACCCCGCAACGCCCCCCTGGCTCTTTTCCTTCAGATATTGTGAAAGGTTTCTGAAATACCTGAATTTCTGAAATATTGTGCACAGCACAGCTTAATTCCCCGTGAACATCTCTCCTCTTCACCGTAACTTGGAGCTCACCTGGATCGATGAGTCTCTTGATACAAGTGCTGTACTTGCCAGCACTAGGGACAGATGGCTTTGCTTTGATCCCTTCACTGTCATTTGTCCCTTCCTGACAGTCACCTTCTGGCTTTGCTTTTCTGGATCCTCATGAAGATGGCATTTAATTCCTTCTTGAAGAAGGATTAAGTATGCTTTAGCTGGGAAGAGGTCCCTATACGCCGATTCTGTGTAAGATAGGGAGGGTCAAGATAATAACACCTACCTGTTCAGGACTGATGGGGACGGGGCGTGGGGGAAGCTGGTTTGTACTCTGGCTATTTTCAAGTAGCAGAATTCCCCTGGAAATTAAATGTGTTTATGCTGGAAGGGGTTGGGTAAATTGTTGACTGACAGAGCTGCTTGGCAGAATTGGAACGTATGTCACCAGATTCTCCTTCCCTCCCCCCCCTCCCCCCCTTCACATGCAGACTGTCCCCATGATCTCTCTATTTTCTGGTGCTGTCACCAGCTTATCCCATCGAACCAGAATGTTCGCCTACCTTGCTGTGTACCCTGGGCTGTTTCACTTTGTTCCCCTGCTGTCTCCTCTGTAATGCTGTTACTGGAGTTATCATGTCTTACTTTGTCTGCAGCACTGACTCCCTTAAAAGTAGAAAACCCTGCTTTTCTACTAGGTTTTTGTAAATATCTTAAGTGATTTATGTCTCAGTTGTATTGGTTAGGGGAAGGCATTAGTAACTTGCTAGAAGGAATCTGTTTGCAAGAGCAAGTACTCATGCAAGTGCTAATGCTGATTTGAACTTTTCAGGCTTTTTCCTTCGTAAATCTTCATCTTGTTTGTTAAAAATTATAAAACGTCTGCCTAACATGATTACTAAATACTGTTGTTTTTTTTTCTTTTCTCTCCCAACCCAAGAATTTGTCCCTTTGTACAGCAGCTCTAATGTACATTCTGAGTAGAGATCGTTTGAACATGGATTTAGACAGAGCTAGTCTAGATCTGATGATACGGCTTTTGGAATTGGAACAAGATGCTTCTTCTGCCAAGCTGCTGAATGAAAAAGACATGAATAAAATTAAGGAAAAAATTCGGAGACTGTGTGAAACTGTTCACAACAAACATCTTGATCTTGAAAACATCACGGTGGGTATCGTGCTTTTATTTGAAAGCCTTGATGGTAGTGGAATGCTTAATAAAGTGGAACTTGTAAACATTATCCTTAATCTCCTATCTCCCAGCTGAGGAGTCATGACACTTTGTCTACCTTCTATGTATATACGACTGCACTGCAAGTATTTTCTTCAAATGTGAAATTTCCTTTCTAAAAGGCTGTCAGTAGGATAAAGCTATGATGTTCTTCAGCTGTCTGATTCACTGTTCACCCCTGCTAAGGGCAGCTAGTTAAAGGTAGCAATTAGTAACAAGAAGCACTTTAACCATGTGTTTAAAGACAGCATTTGGATTATTTGACTCTTGTTTCTTTGCTTAAATATTATGTGCACATTCCCGAACAATAGGGTATTACTGTGTGTTAAATTGAAAATGTAGTGCAGGTTCTCCCATTAACAGTAAATAAACATCTGTCCTAAAGAAACTGATTTCTCTCTCCCCGAAGTGTGGTGGCAGATCTGTTGATTAGCATAATTGTGGATGCATTTTTTCCTTCCTTTCTCAAACATGTTTGTTTTTTACAAATGTATCTTCAGCTGCAACAGTGTGAGCTGTTTTTGCTTAAAAATAAATTTGGCCATGGTTTGATGCTAGCATCAAGCTAGCTTGAAAAACAAAGGGTAAGTTGCAAGTCTTATTAAAAGAGTACATTTAAAGAATTGATGACAGATTGACTGGATGAGTAGTCATAGATGGCAAAATTAGCACTGTGGTTTTGCTTTCACTATGTTTCAATATAACAGATGTTAGTACGGTCTTAATTTTTGAATGTCTTGTATTATACTACTTACGTTTGAAAGTTTCTTGTTAGGTTTTTGCTGGTTTTCATGTAATAGTTAAACCCAACAGGAGAAGCTTCTGATTTATTGTTTACAAAGTAAGCTTTTTAAGGCTTTATCTCTGCAAATAATGGTCCAACTCCTGCCAGTAATCTGCAGTTAAGATTGTATTCCATCTTAGGTCAGATTAAACGATTATATGCCTTGTTGAGCGGCCATTTTCTTTTGTAATTTTTTGACTTCTGTTGGTTTAGGAAGGGTTTGGTTTGGCTTTTTGCACAAAATTCTAGCTATGGAACCGATAGCTGAGTTGATATGAGAAGTCAGTATTATGTAACAGTAGAAAGAGTTGAATTTGGGGGGAGTATGATTAGTATTTTTGGTATATATTGGTATAATTCTTAACCTTTGGTAATCTGTTCGTGGTGACAAAGGAGAATTGTTTCGAAGTTTCAGGTTTAGGCTTGTTTCCTACAAACCTATGAAATGTGCAGGTAGGGGGCTTGTATTAATTCTCTGGCCTTTGAAAGCTACAAAGGAAGAATAAATCTGAGCTTGTTTTTGCTGCTTTCAGTTTATTCTCTAAATTCACATGATACAATGTGAAGATACCAACACAGAATGAAATTTGTTCTCTAGGTGGTGATCAGCTAGGGACTGGTATAATCAGCGTCTTATTTCAGCGCTGTTTTGGCACTGAAGACAACTCACATAGCTCACAGTCTGTCAGTGCCAGGATATCTTTTGCACTGTAAAATATAAGACAGCTCCCTTTATTAAGCACGGAACAGCTGGTACAGGTTCCTCATTGCTAAAGCATCCAGCTACACAGACCACTGTCTCCTATTTGAGCTTTTCTCATTTTCATAATCTGAGCTAGCCTGATGATTTATTTTTTTCTATGAATTGTAATTCTGTTCTTGAGTTTTCTTAGGCATGGGTTTTAAAGGGAAAGAATATATTAAAAAGGACTCTGTCTTCTGAAAGTTGTCCATGACTAAAGAGTAATATTATCAGAGGCCATCAGTTTCAGCTGGTTTTTTCTTTCTTTTTTTTTTTTCTGAGGCATTTGTATTTCTTAAAATTTTGTCGAGCTGTTGTAAATGTGTTAAATACTGTAGTACCTCACAGATGGAAACTGCTTCCCTCCCAGCTGCCCCATCTAGAAGCATAGACTATATAGCATTTAGAGAATATGTGCAAGCCAAATGAGATAATTAGGTTGTCTTCCAATTTATGATAGTAGCAATGGTAAGTTGAGACAATAATGAACTTCATATGTGGAAGATAAAGCTGCTTTCACATAGATCTCTGTCATGAGATATAATGAGTAATCTGTTTTGCGCTAGATGACAGGCAGAAAATGCTAACAAAAATGCAAATTTTGTGGGGGTAAAGAAAAGATCTGTGCTTTTTCAGACTCAGACGTAGCCACTAAGAAGCAGAAGGATGTTTTGATAACTCCAGTTTGTGCCTAACTGGTTACGCCTCTGTTTTGAATCTTGCATAGATCAGATGAAGATGATCAATACTGCCTAACTCTTCCCTCAAAATGTTATTTGTGTGACTGCCTAGATCAGGCTAAATGTTGAGTGCTCGAAACAGGTATTCAAAGGGTTTTGTTTTCTAGACTGCTGTGAACATTAAAATGTAAATCCTGAAACGGAAAAAGACTTTTCCATGGAATGAATTTGTTCCAGGTGTTTTTTTGCTGTCTTAGGAGAAGATAAAACCTGAGGATCTTCTCCTTCACGTTAGCAAATGGCCCTGCCTGTCAGCATAGCCCTGTGAAGCTCACGCTTGCAGCTAGCTCCTCCCTCTTGCATCATAACGAAAACCTTCAGAAGTGACTTCTCTTTTCAGTTGATGAAAGAGGTTATTCTGGTTTTCATTCTCAGCGTAAGGCTGAAAGCTTAAGGGACCCACATTTTGAGCCTTTAGTGTTAAAATTTTATAGTAATTGACATAAAAAATGGATAGAATGGATTACTTTTCTCAAAAGCAAAAGGGCTACAAGGTTTGATTAATTTTATTAAAAAGAAAAAAACAAAAAAAGAGCCAACAACAACAGCAAAAAATCAAACAAAAAAAACCCCAAAACAACCCTGAAAATTATATCCTTAAGCCCAGTAGTATAAATACTGAATTATTCATGCTTTATAATATTTAGCATAATTCTCAGGGAGTGTTTTTGAAGTGTGTTTCTGCAGTGTTACTGCCCTTTAGCAGAGAACTAAGCATCATATTTTAAATATTGTATGGCCTTTGAGCTTTCATGGTGAAGGTAGGAAGTTAACTAAATCTTTTGTAGCCATTCAGATCTCTAAGGAGAGTTTTCAATCAGCTTCTATCAATCTGGCTTACAGTTACACATGATTTCAGACATCCATGTTAGAATATTTTCAAGCTCAATCTATAAAATTGAAAGGAATCATCTGAAGAGGATGGGAAAGCTACAGAGAGCTAGGGATCTGTCAGACTGCTGTCTTCAGGTTCTCTCGCCTTCTCCCTCAAAACACTTTCTCATTTGGCTGGCTTCGGAAAGGGAGTTCTCCATCCATTGCTTAAAATATGCTCATCTCCTTTAGCATTATGTTTTTAGCTTACAGTTTTTGAAATTGTGAGGTTTTGGATCTTGTACCTCCCAGTGATGAGAAGAGAACGCTCTGTAACCAAGTGTGTTTAGTTTCCCCCCTGTGGGCAGACTCGATGAGTGTCTGTTGGCAATTAAAGGCAGCTAGCAGTTTCCCGGGTGGTGGAACAGTTGCAGGAGTAATTGCAGCTTTGTCTTTGTTTCCTCAGTGATGGGGAGTTGAGATGATGCTGAGTCAGGGAGGGATGACCAACCTGTTGTAGGTTTGCTGCTGCTGCTTGTGTTCCCTTGTCCCCCACAACACTTTCATGACCCAAGGACATTTTCATTTACGTTGGAGAAATGCCGTTACTCACTGTATGCTCATCAGTGACAGCCTGCTACAGAGCTTGCTCCTAAAAAACAGAACTGACTGACTTTGGGTGGTAACTTTTCATCCAGAAGTTTATTTTTCTAACTTTCTTTTTCTCCTTGGAAGTCAGTATTTTGAAAACCAGGAAAACAGCTGAAGATATTGGGGGGGGGGGGGGTGTGTGATACAATTTATAACATGGTTTTCCGAGACAATGGGATGTTTACTGAAGCCTGGTGAGTACTGGTAATCCCAGGAGGTGCTCAGGTTTGAACTGGTATCCTGGAACGTGCTGCACAGCTGAGAATAAGCACAGACCTCCCTGAAGCATTACACATCGAGCCTGTCAGGGAAGGAAGATAACTTGAAAGTGGTTAAATTCACTTGGCTTTCATCAGATCTCAGGCCTTTTTCTCTGAGCTTTCGTTGTTGCACCTATGCACCATATATGAGATTATTAAGTTTACAGTAGTTCAGATTTACCTGTGCATTTTCCAGGTGTTACAGAGGTCTATACTGGTCACTTTTGTGTAGGTGTAAATTTATGTGTAAGTATATGTTTTATTATTAAGATTTGCCTCTTATTAGAGGCCTTTGGAAAAACAAGTTACAGTCTTGACTTTATAAATGGTGTTAGTTTTGGTTAAAAACATTGCAGGGTATTAACAAAGATAATCACCTAAAATCCCTTCAGCTTCCATTTGCAGGGGGTAAACTTAACTTGGCTGTTGTTGAGTTTTGATATACATTCCTCTTTTTTTTTTTTTTTTAATATATCTGTAAATGTAGTAAGATTTTCTACATTGTTATAGTTTAATTGCTGTCTTCTATGGGTTTGACATTTAGAAACGCGAAATACCTATGTTAGAATTAAATGTATTCTACAAGCAGCAGAGCCAGTGTGTCCAGGAGACAGAGAAGCAGTGTTCACTGTGGCTTTGCTTGTGGTTTTTCCTGCCCGGCTTATTTGACAGTTACCTTCCTTTATTGTTTCTTTTGATAATAAGAGAAACAGATGAAAGGAGTCTGCTTAGGTTTTCTAAGCTATTAATAAAATCAAGAAATGTTGAAAATGCAGAGTATCTTTTTATCATTACAAAGTATATTGTTGTAACACATATTTTTCAATCTGTGCTCCCTCTGGTGGTTCTTCTACTCAGAACCTACAACTTTGCTTTTTATGGGTTTTATATGACATGTATTTATATGATTTGGTAGATTTGCTACAGCTGCCTATGATGATATCACTAATTCTGGAACATAACTCTTTCAGACCGGGCATTTGGCAATGGAGACATTACTGTCTCTCACCTCAAAACGAGCTGGGGACTGGTTTAAAGAAGAACTGCGACTTCTAGGTGGTCTCGATCATATTGTAGATAAAGGTATATTGGAGATGCTGCTTTAACAATGTGAAAAATCCGTAATCTTCCCAAGATGTTTGCTTTGCTTATATGTTTTCTGTGGTTAAAAATGGAAACATACGCATTTTTTCTCAGTAGTATTAAAAACAAAGAGTGCAATTCGATATCGAGTCACTGAGAAACATTAGTGACTGTAATCTGTTGCATGTGGGATTGAAAGTAGTTTTAAGGTTCAACGGAATGTGTATAATGATGCATATAATACGTGAGATTAAAAATGGCTTAATCATAGACAGAATACAGATTACTGTGTTACATAGCTCTGTACATCACACAAATATAGCACGCTTATTCTGGAGTAAAATCTCCTTTCCAGTCTTCTAGAATTGTTTTCAGGCCTGATTTTTTCAACTAAATGTCCTGGAGGAAGTCAGCCCTTCAGCAAGAAAGGATTTTTTGTTTCCTTATTTTTTAAAGACTTGTTCATCCAAAAAAACCCAAGACATCTCACAGATAGCAGAAGGGATATTTCTAAAATGAGTTCTTGAGCTGAACAAAGCTTGGTCTAAAGTAAGCAAAGGGGTGAACAAAGGAAGGATTGAAGAGATGAAAGCATTGTACAGTTTCAGACTTGTAAAGTATGGGGAGAGTGCACTTGCTGTATCTTTTTTCTCTTGTACAAAGCAGTGCATTACAGTTAAGAAACAGTCGTGTGCTGTACAATCTCTTCATTGTCAATAGAAAATAAAATACACAGGTAATTTGTGGTGACAATTGCAAACTTGTAAAGCCAAGATTGAAAGTTTGTGGTCAGTTGTTTAGTTTTGGTTTTTTTAATTTACTTGGAGAAATGAAAAACTTGGGAGTGCTGATCATGTCCTTCACAATTGTTTCCTAATATTAGTTTTGTATAGCATAAAACAAGGTTGACAGCAAGTCTGAGTAGCTAGTTTATACACTTGGCTTTTGAAGATCTCTTACTGATAGTGGAAAACAACTTCTTTTTGCTGTTTAGTTAAAGAATGTGTGGATCACCTAAGCAGTGATGAAAATGAAGAGAAATTGGTTGCTTCGCTATGGGGTGCAGAAAGATGTTTACGGGTCTTGGAAAGTGTGAGTATAAGCAGATGCATCATATTTCTGAAAACCGCTTTTTCTCAAGTGGACCTTTTCGATGTTACATTCTTTCAATGTATTGTTACATAATTACACTGTAATGTTGATTATTTTCTTTATAGAGGATACTGATTTTCTGATGTTTATCACTGGTCCTGGAATGTTAGTTTGAAATTTTATTTTACCATTCTGTTTCTTTTTGGTAAGAAAACTAAATGCAAAGTGATGCTTTTTCTCATGTTCTTACAAAAACCTGCTGTTTATGAATGTTGTTTTCAAGACATGGGTTTGACTCTCCAGTGTGTGTCTAATAATAACGAATCATTATAGAAGCACTGTTTTCTTAAAAGCAATAATTCGATGTGTATTTTAAGGATTGCTGCTTTCAAGTATCATCTAAGTGCTGAATGGGGAAACTGCCCTGAAAGTCAAACTAGTCCTGTAATCAGTTGAGCACGTATAATGAGGTGCGAGATGATACTTTTTTTTTAAATGAGAAATTTGAACAGAATTACATGGTGGTTTTGTGTAGAGCTAAATTGACAGGAATTGTGAGCATATGCTTCTCTACAGTGCCTTGTTTTGCCAAGTTTCGTGTTTGCTACTAGTGTTACTCTTTTTGTGTTGTGATACGGTAAGCAAGCAGAAGAGTGTTGTGATGTTTCAGCAGTACATCTCCACACCTGAGGAAGCAGCGGTGGGGTTCAGTGTGCAGGTCAATGAATCTCAGCGAACACCGTAAACCCAAGTTAGAGGACAAATAGTTCCAGCGCTAACTTGTTTCTTTGCTAAAATAGAAAGACTCAAAGATAGCGTAAAGTAAGCTAAAACCTGAGAAAGACGAACAATTGCTGAAGTACTAATCCAAGGGTGCCTACTTTAATGGCACGTGCCTTCTGAACAGTGAGAGAAAAATGTTCAGATCCAGTTTCTGCATTTATATTTGATAGATATGTTTGCCAAGCAGCAGAAGAAGAGCCTTGTTTAGTGGTAGAATATTCAAATCTGAGCCTAAGGGTGGTTTGTGATTTAGTGAGGTCCTTAAGGAACTTGGTAGAGATGACAAAAATCAACACACCAAGTCACAAAAATTTAAAAGAACTTCTGCTGTTTCTGGAAACTTACTCTGAATTTCAGTCAAGGGAATCAAGAAAAAATGTGATTTTTATGGTTGGATGCATAATAAGCTCTCAGAACAAGTTCTAAAAATAACACCTAAAATTTTGTTCTGTTATATTTTTGTGTGTATTTACATACACTCATACACACACCTGGGACACTATAGTCCCAGGATATAGAGTCAGGGTTCTGCTGTGGCAGAACATTCTGCCACGTGGTTTCTGTACTCACTATATCATGGAAGATGGTTTTATCTTCAGTACAACAATTTTGTGTGAATAATTACAAAGTGAAAACTCCAAGGAAATACTGGACAATGACAGTGAATGTTTACACTGGTAATAACTAAGAAATGTGCAACTGAACGAAGCGGGGTGGTAGGGAGAGGGAATGTTTCTCTTTCAAGGAAAAAGAAGTCCCATATTTAATATTACTTTCTCCTCCTCTTTTCAGGTAACTGTGCATAATCCAGAAAATCAGAGCTATCTGATAGCGTACAAAGACTCACAACTCATAGTCTCCTCAGCTAAGTAAGTTATAACAAAAAGACAATTTTGCAGAGTGCTGCACATGATAGGGCAAAAAAAATAGATAAATTGTTATACTAGAAGAGTCTAGGGGGGAAAAACCCCCACTGTTAATTTGCATCAAGTAATGCTGAAGTTAATTTACATGAGGGTATGTGTAACTGCCTGAGTACTACCAATACGTAGCGCTGCTATTGTTGGCTCTGTAGAAGCTGCAAACTGTGGATTCAGCTCCTTCTGTACCTGGTTAATATGAACACGGAAGAGGGCAGTTGGGAAGCCACGTTTATTTATTGTTTTTTCATTATGCTTAAGTGTTTACTGAAATGGAGCGTAACAGAATTGAAATAGTGAAATTCTGTTCTTAGCTGTTCTCCCTGGCAAAGATGCGTGTACAAACACCTCTAACCCATTTATCAATCTGGGTGAGGTCTCAGTTGACTGGCAGAGATTGTATCCCTCTTGTACTGCTCTTCATAAGAGAGCAAATGGAGCTGAAAATTTGGCTCTGTGGGCCTCATTGGAAACATAATTTCATGGTTGTAGGTTAGATATTTTGGGTACTTCTTTAAATAAAAAAGCCAAACAAACAACAAATCAAGCAGACAAAAAGCAGCACAGTTCATATGCTATTTAGGCCAGTATATATTTTTGTCATTTTTTGTGTTGTTGGTAGTTGAAACGAGTGTTGTCAGTTTAACATCAGACTAATGACATGCGGTAGAATCATGCCAGTGGTCCAGCAGTGTTAGAAGATTAAGACTTTACTGCTAGGAAGTCACGTGTCATTTGTTTATTTCTTACCGAGTGGAAGTAGCTCTGAGGACGGATGGAAGTAGCTCTGAGGACAGAACAAGAGAATGTTTAGGTAACACTGTCGGGATAATGTTGTGCCTTGATGGTCAGAGGATATGAGAGGCTGGGCTTGTATGGTGAGGCGATATCTTCTGTAAGACTGTGGAAAGAAAAATGAACTTTTGCTCTTGAAATCTCAAGCTGATAAAGCTCTAAGCCACAAAGCTTTCCTGGCCTTTGTTTTCACAATTTCAGTTGAGCTCATAACAGATTCTATAGCTGATAAGTTCATTATGTCTCCCTACTGACTAGGCATCTAAGTGTCAGAAAAATTCTGCATGAGCTCTGTATTTGAGGTTTTTTCCTGGTGAAACAAGTATAAAGGTGGAAAGTCCTGTATTTTGTGGAGGTAATTTTGTTCTGCATCTTCTCCCTGCAGAGCACTGCAGCATTGCGAGGAGTTAATTCAGAGATATAACCGTGCTGAAGACAGTATCTGTTTACCAGACAATAAGCCTCTGCCTCACCAGAATGTAGCTAACCATGTGGGTAAAGCCGTGGAAGACTGTATGAGGGCCATCATCGGTGTCTTGCTCAACCTGACAAATGATAATGGTAAAACAAAAAATTTGCATGTTCGGTGTTACAGCATCAAGTAAAACATTTATGTGCGCCCTTTCCTTACGCTGATTATCATTTTTCTATCTACAGTGTAATAAAGTAGTTAAGTACGGTAGACGCTTGCTTTACAGTAACGGGTAATTTGTCTTCGCAAATTGGATGAGTGTTTGCAAGCATTACGTGCCAAGATGCAAGCTTTTGCAAAACGACCCCTGTCTGTCTTTAGGGCGAAAAGGTTTTTATCAATCGGCTAATGATTATGAAAATGAGTATTTTCAAAGTAAGCCTCTAAACTCTTTTTGTTTGCAGAATGGGGTAGTACAAAAACAGGTGAACAAGATGGTCTGATAGGCACAGCTATGAATTGTGTGCTTCAGGTTCCAAAGTTCCTACCTCAAGAACAGAGATTTGATATTCGGGTGCTGGTAAGCTCTTGTATCTTTTACATCAGTTTCACCCCCTGGTGCATTTAACTACTCTGGTTCCAAATTAAGGAGCAGCCGCTACAGTTTTCCTTGACCTTATATATACTTGGTGAGGTGCTTAAAGAAAGTTTCTGTAAGGATTTGGTGGCTTTGAGCTCCGTTTTCCCTGTTTGGTGCGAAAAAGTGCACTGCTAGATGAACAAAGAGATTTAGCTAAATAAGTCTGTGAATTACCTAATTTTCAAATGTCTTTTCAATGTAGAAATACACTGGGTGTTACTGTTTGAGATAAGGGCTTTGTCAAATTTACCTCAGCTTATGTAAAAAGGGTCTGTGTGGCCTAAATAGCAACACTGAAATTGTGCACGTGACGGGTCTTTTAAGATGATAAGCTGAAGGTTGGACACCTGACTCCCTAATCTATGACTGAAATCACATGTTTTAAAATGTTTTCGTGTTAAGACTTGTAAAAACAGGATTCCTGCATACAAGTTCTATTATAGAGGGATCTCAGTTTTGCCTCCTATTCCTTTAAATCCTGATCCTTCTACCAAACTGTTTCATAAAGGTGTGCTGCTAGTTATGTGTCCTCAGAAAGATAAGGCTTAAAGGCGACATTTATCTGGATAGCTGGTTTTTGCAAAATTATCCTTTTTCAATATGTGTAATCCTGTCGGACTCTCCAATTCTTGCAGGGATTGGGTCTGTTGATCAATCTAGTAGAATACAGTGCTCGGAATAGGCACTGTCTTGTCAATATGGAAACATCATGTTCTTTTGACTCATTCTGTACGGGAGAAGATGATAGCCTAAAGATAACTGGACAGATTGATGCTGTTCAGGCTTTAGTGCAGGTAAGAAATGTGTTTTTCCTGTAACAGTTACCATTTCTCATTATCGGGCTGTCAAGGGGGAAAGGCAGAACTCTGCAATGAAGATTTGACGTAATTTTTTTCTGTTTAGTATTTTGAATAATTCAGCATAGCGGGAGAAGAGTGGTGCTGCTCACAATTTTGACTTGTTCAGTACTGCCCATTACAGAAACAGCTTTCCTGGTAAAAAACAGTGGCATCATTATTACAGGCACCCAAAGGCTGCTCTCATGCTCCATAAAGCTTTCTTGTTCCTATAGAGTTTACTTCTAGTTTTCTCGTTCCTAAATGGTTTACTTCTAGTTTTGTTTTAAACCAGCTGTAAAAACTGTGAGCTGCTCCTGTCTTAAATACTTTGCTTCCATAGTTTTTTTTTTCTAAGTACTATATTTTTGGGAGTTTGTAACATTAAATTAGAGAAAAAAAAAAAGTATCATGCTTTATAAGAGCAATAAAATATGGATGTAATGATTATGGTTGTGAAACAGCATTATTAAATGTTGTATTGACCAACTTAAAAAATAAAAAAAGAAATTCACCAATAATTCTGGTGAATGTGTTCTACCAGCAAACTAAAATAAAAGGATTTAAAGGAAATACAGTCTTTTTTATTACAATTGAGATAATTTTATGGACACTTTTAGCAGTTCTTGTATTTAACTATGTGAAACAACTGTGCAGCAGTGGACAAAAAAAAAATCAACAATAAAAATAAGTAATGCGTTCAGCTCTGAAGCAATATTTAAAAGTGGTGGTTGTATGGTTTGGGAAATAATTCAGAAGATGTAAGTGTACAGTATGAGATTGTGACTGAAGCAGCATCTTGATAAGTAATTTTAAATTACTCTTACTTTTCTGCTTTTTACATACTAAGGGAAAAGCTAAGGGAGCAAAGAGGATAGCTAGTAGGAAAAGAAAATAAGGATTAGTAGAGAGCAAAAGTGGGCAGGGAAATATGGCAACTTTTAGTCTTCCAACTGCGTCTCAAAGAAAACGATGAAACATCTACGATGCCCACGAGGAGCCTGCTAGTTCAGTGCCGGCAAGGGCGGGAGGGAGGGAGGGAGGCTCTTCTGTAGAGCACAGCGTTGGTGTCGGGATAAATTATATTTTCCTTGGAAAAAGAAAAAAAAAAAGGCTATTAAGAAAAGTATTGACGACTAACTGTCTTAAGCGGTGAATTGTGAAGAGGAAATAAACTTGCAAGTAGTAATTCAATGTGTTTAGGATTTAATTTCTAATAGAAATTCCCCTGAAATTTTCCCCATTAGCTATTTCTTGAGTGTGAGCGAGCGGCACAGCTGGCGGAGAGCCAGACAGACGAATTGATTAAAGAAGCTCCTACTGCTCAGCACGATAAGAGTGGGGAATGGCAAGAGACAAGTGGGGAGATACAGTGGGTCTCCACAGAAAAGCCAGATAGTACTGAAGAGAAAGATAAGAAAGAAGAAGATGATGAAGAACTTGATCTTAATAAAGGTATGTTGTCTGGTTGTGACGAGCTCAGAAAAAGCAAAGAGCTCTTGTGACTGCATAAATTCCCACCTTCTGCTTCCTACCGACGTGCAGTCTCTTGGGCTGAGATTTCCTCAGTGTGTTCCCCAGGTGAAACTGTTACAGATCGTAAGTAGGAGCAGTTCAGAGCTGAAGCATGAGAAGTGGAAGAAGAGTTATGCTACTTTTTATTTTCTTTATGTACCTTCGATCAGTTCCTTCTTAAAAAACAAACAAACAAAAAACCCCACACCTTTTTAGAGGTTCTGTGTAAGAAATATTCTGGAGCGATGGCTTTTAGGGCTTTACCTTATTCTTCTGAAACAGTCCTTGAAAGTTACCTGGCTTAATTTAGTGGGGTTTTTTTTCCCCAGGGTATCATGACCTGTTCTTGTTTCATGCTGCTTTTAGGGATTTGATTTTTTTCCTCCGCTCCTTATTTTCATGTACGCTTCTCCTGTCCCCGTCTTCTTTCTGTCTGAGTTCTTCTCCCTCCATTTGGTGGTATCTCAGGTACCTATGTAAAGCCTTTATGTGCTGCATCTTCAGTAGCTTGTTCCAGGAATTTAAGTACCTGTAAGCTGAGTTACCGTAGTTTGTCTCTGGAAAATGTATCATGTCTGAAACATCAGTCCTTCTTGGTTTAATCTCCTAATAGTAGGGGCAGTGTATTACTTCTAATAGCGTTATGGTCTTCTAATAGTAGGTGCGGTATATGATTTTCTCCAACCTTGCTTTATATCCTTTGTCCTTTTTGTAGCTCCGTCGTGGTGGCTGCAGCTGTTTGTGGTTTGCCCAAAAATGCTGAGTGTCTAGCAAATGGGACTGTATATGTTATCCTCGATATAACTTTGGGTGGAAGTCTTACTGGCTTGTGGCATCACATGAAACATTTGTGTTTGTATTTTGGAGTGTTAAGCATAGAGTTTGCACACTGTAATGGTTATTAATAAAATACTGTGTAACATAACGGGTTGACGGTGAGTGAACACCATGTTTCTGTTCAAGAATGTACTGCTGAGGTAGACAGAGTTTGTCTGATTCTTGCCTCTGAGGTCTCAGCCCAAAAGCTCATTTTGTTTCAGAGGAAAGAATTCTGAGAAGTGATAATGAAGGATTGTATTTGAAGCAGTAAAAGATACCAGCTGCTTGGAGAATACAATACACTCTGTTGTCTCTCTTTACAGCTCTTCAGCATGCTGGGAAGCACATGGAAGACTGCATTGTGGCCTCGTACACAGCATTGCTTCTAGGCTGTCTCTGCCAAGAGAGTCCAGTAAGGGAATAAGTCAATAACTTGCTCTGAAGTCCAGTATGAGTTTTGGTGAAGTAATAATTCGCGGTATTGAATAGGTTTACTGAATTAGGGTTCAGTGTGAGCTGGTACGTTGATGAAGCTACACTGATGTATATAGTTTTGTGAAAAGTTGCCAGAGGCATTCAGTCTGAAACAAATTTTCTGAACATCAGTATGTTTATCGAAACCAGTTGGAATTGAATATTTAACCTCTTCTGCCTCTCTCTCCCTTCCACTCTTAGTCTTAGCCAACAAATGAACTTGCTTTGGAAAGGCAAAGGAAAAAAAATGGCTCACCTATTCTATAATTAAAACTTGCTTTCTTTTTCGGTAGTTTCAACAAGCAAGTTAACATCAGACTTGTTCATTCATTTTTATCAGTCTGCTTTATTTTTACCTCCATTGAAATTACATGAAGTCGCGTATGTCCATGTGAGTTGAAGATGATTGCCTCAGGTTGGAAATACATAATAGAACTAAAAATGTGGAACTCTAATGGCCGAGAACTTCATAAACTTTTCGGTCAAATATATACTCGAATGAAAATGAGGTTCAGACCTGCCTTCATGCTTGTCTAAATTCATCATGATGGCAGGAATGGTCTTTCACGTGCTGTTCTGTACCTTTTGACTGATTAGCTTCCATACAATTTCAGTGCTTGGAGTGATACTGACAATAAGTTCAATAATTCTCAACCCTTAACAATTATAAAGGGAGATTCTCTACGTGTCAGGAGAGTGATCTGGTGGTGGTTTTTGTTCTTGATAATCCTCTAGGTTCCGGAGAGGTTTGATGGCTGTGATCACCTTTAATGGGAATCCCCAACCCAAAAAACCCCAAACCAAAACCAACCCCAAAAAAAGTTTAGCAATTGTTGTTTCCTAGAAACACCGTAAACATATGAGTGTTGTTTGAGAGACTTAAATCATAGAGATGACAGCGAAAGCCATCTTAATAATGATGTGAATATACTTGTCTTATTGCATTTCACATGCAGAGTAATACAGTTCGGTATTGGAAAAATATTTCCCAAATTAAAATGGATTGTTTTATTTCTTAGATCAACGTGACTACTGTGAGGGAGTACTTACCTGAAGGGGACTTCTCGATAATGACTGAAATGCTCAAAAAATTTCTCAGTTTTATGAATCTTACTGTAAGTAATACATGTTTTAAATTGATGTATGTCAATATTTTTGTAATTGTGTTTTCTGTTAATAGTCCATACATCTTTAGAAGCACTTAATATTTTTCAGTTTGTGTCTTTAGAAGAGCACAGGATGGTTTTCTGTTTTTTAAATACTGAAAACCGATTTGTCTGTCATTGCTTTGGTAGTAAATGGGGAATGAAGCTACTTTCATTTCATTTGGTTCTGACTGGTCAGGAAAATACTTTTGAATCCTCTGCCTGAACCTAATTGCTTTTACTGACACACAATTCTAAATACTAAAATTTGGAAATGAGCATAGTTCTCGAGTACTTTAGAGGTATTACAAATGCTTGTTTGTTACTTCTGTTTTCTGTTACATTTTCCAGTGTGCTGTTGGAACAACAGGCCAGAAATCTATCTCTAGGGTGATTGAATACTTGGAACACTGCTAGATACTTAACTTCCGCTGCAGGCACTCTAATGCTGGAGCTACCCTTAGACAAAAGAAGAAGTCATGAAAGAAGTCCTTGAAGGATATACCAAGAGCATTCATCTGTGTCATTCGTGTTCGGATTTTTAAGGCTACCTGGTCTCTTAACCATGCGTTCAGCATTTTCTAAAAGACAGTTACTACATCAATCTGCAACTATCAAAAATGAGGGGAAAAAGGTTCTGAGGAAAGTAAATAAAGAAACCATGCTGTTTATGATGCAGTGCAGTATTTAAATATTTTTTGGCAGGGTTTACCCTCCCTATCTTTTTTTTTTTTCTTGCTTTGTTCGTGACAAGTTTCAAGGGGAAAAACTTGCTGCTGATAGTGCAACTGCTGTTTACTGTTGAGCCACTGTTTCATGCCAGCCAGGTGCAAAGGCAGCTTAGCTACTGAGGTATCAAACAAATGTTCTAATAAAGAAGTTCTGGACAGCAGCACCGCTCCTATTTGAGTTTAATTTGCTCTTGCTTTTTTATTACTAGATTATTCCAAAATCATAAAATATAAATTTTTAAATACTTTTGTGATTTTAACTACTGTCTATATTTAAAATCTGTTGGAATCCAAAGAGGCGAGGATTGGATAGTTTATTTTTTATACTGTTTTGATTGAAATTAGGTTGCTGAACTATTTCTCAGTTCTAAAACTATCATGGCCCATGTACTGTAAACTGATAGACCATAACACTTGGTAGTTCCAAGAAGCATGCAAACCCATAAACACACAAAGCCATTTGAGGGTATGTTATCCATTTAAAAAAAAAAAATAGTAACTGTAAAAAGGTGTGCCCTGTTTAAAGAAAGAAAGAAAAAAATATTTAAAAAAAAAATATTCAATCCCAGGGTAGTTTACACTTCTAATAAGCAAAAACTTTGAAATGCTGTTTTGATTTGTTTCAAGGAAGCACTCAAGATGTATTTTATAATACTCAATACAAAGAATTTGGATGTTTTAGGGGGAAGAATTTTAAAGAAGCTAAAACACCAATGGGGATTAATGTTTCCAGCTGACATAATCTTTCTATTTCATTCTTCTGTAGTATGACAAAGTTTAAATGCATACAACACAAAGCCTTAAATTGCTGATATAGCTAAGATTTTGTTCAGTCTGAGGTCTAGTTCACAGCAAAGCATTGTGTTTGAAGACTTAAGTGGAACAAAGAATCCCAGAAAATACGTGACTTTTTAAACAGTTTTTTTCTTGCACTCATTATTCAGACCAACAGAATTGGTAATTATTTTTATTAAGGTGGTCTTGAATATTTGCAGACTGTTCTGAGATCTGCTTCATTGACATTTTTAAATACCTGTATAGGTAGTTGCATCATGTTATTCCATTGAATTTGTAAAACTTGAAGCCATAAAAATATTAGTTCTATGTATAATGAGGGGGAAATAACAGGAAATCTAACCTGCTTTTAGATCTTGTGTTATCTCCATGTATAAAGTTAAGAACTCGTGCTTTTGTATCAGTGCCAGCTGTAAATTTTTTACATACAGTGGCTGCCTTCTATGTCTTCCTATTTTTGATAATGCAGATTGTTGGGAATTCTGTAAGGAAGTAACTGATTAGCGGCAAAAATCCTATGTTGGTCATACGTTTTTGCGTTTTCTCTCATCACCTTCTAAAACTTAGTGTATCAGTGTAACTCAGAAAAGTTTTTGAGGTTGTATTCCCCTTTGTTTAAAAAAAAAATCATTATTGAGAGAGAGAGAAGCTGTATGTAAATGATAGGAGGAAATCACTGAATATTTTGCCCTTCTAGTTTTCTGATTTTTAGAGATTTTCACTTACTATAAAATTTTGATTTGATTATGTAGTTTTCTGTGGAGAGATGGCAAGAAAAAATAAAATACAGATGTGATGATGGGGGAAAGCAGGGACAACTACCTTTCTTTGTTACACTGGTAATTGTTTGGGAATTGCTTTACCTCAGTGTTTAACAGTTTTTTTTAAATGTAACTAATTGTCAAGCACTGACAAATGCAGATTTTTTTTTTTTTTTTTTGAGGGTGGGGGGAGAAATCACCCTGTGAACTGCAGTGCATTTTTGTGTGTTAGACCCTCAAATAACTCTGCGTTAAAGGGTACTTGAGGCCAACTTGCAAATTAAAGTTTTAAAGTAACTTTTTTCCATTGTAAATATTTGTGTAAATACTCTCAATTGGAAATTAGAACAGTAGAGTACTTTTCTGAATCCAATCCTATTTTTATTTTATACAGTATTTCTCAGCTGTGATCTTTGGAGCAAAAGCCAACGGCAGGAAAAATAGTTTGTACCAGTTTCATGAAGTATGTCTTTGGGTTTTTGTAAATAATTTTAACTCAAATAAAATTGCTACTTTCAATACATATCTTGTCTTTTAACATGCAATAGAACACTCCTCTGAGTGATTGCAGAAAGGCAGTGTCAGGTAAATTGTTAAAGGGGAAGGAGGAAAAAAAAGGGGGGGGGGGGGGGAATAAAAAAAAAAAAAGCAATAGAGGAGCATCTTGATGGTAGCGTTCCACAAAATTCAGTGCCTGGACCTGAGGTTGTGTGGTCAGTCAAACCAACAAAGCCTTGGAGTTTCTGGAGATGATGTGCTCAATCTCTTGATGCATTTTGGAGTACTCCACACAAGTTGCTGTTGATCTTTCAGCTGAAGGGGCATGTAACCACTCTAAAGAGCTGTAGTTAGATTAACAAAAACATGCTTCCTTATGGTGATACTTTTCATGTCTTGGGGGATGTTACTGGCTTCTTTCTTCAGCAAAAACTGAGAAAATTACTGTGAGCGTTGCACTGTTTGTTAATACAAATGATGCTTTAATTGCAGGGTGGAATTTTTTTTTTCCCCAATGGATTTTTTTTTCTTAAGTGATACAACTAGATGCAGGTACAATACGCAATAATTCATAAGCTGTAAAGCGAGTTAAATGTGATGTGTCATCTCGGTGCCACTTCAACAAGCATCAGTGTAATGTAGCTTTATTTCTGTGCTCTAAAGGGATGTTACTGAAGCTTGAAATATGGAGCAGTATGTTACTAGTATGTGCCACTGTAGGAGGCAAATACAGCTTTATGTAAGCAAATGTGTTCCACAAAACCCCCAACAGTTCTGTAAAAGTATTTCCTCTTGGTTATGTTGTTGGTAGATAAGTACAGGAAGCATTATGTGCGGGGGCTTTGAGATGACGTCAGCATTTTGAGATTAACGGGACGATTGTGGAGCTGCTGTAGAAGATTTGGGAGTCATCGCCTTTCACATAAATCATTTCACTCTCAGAGCGCTCTGAAATGTGTAATTTGCATAATAAGAAAATGATCTTGCATGATGTGTACAGCACTGATTTACCAGAAGCTGAATGTAGAAGCAGGTAGTGCTGGAGATGATTTCTCAAGCTAGCCTAATGGAATGGGGTTTGTGCTGTCAGCAGATTGAGTCTCTCTGAGCAGAAGGTTGGACGATGATATACAAAGGTATAAAAGCTTCGTTCTTCCCCCTGAGCCAAGCATCTGTGCCAAGCGTGCAGCTGGAGCTGTGCAGTTCTGCTAGGGAGCTTAACAACCACTGCATGGCCATTTTGGCTGCGCAAGAAGGTAGTGGGAATTCTCATAACAATTTTAGGGCATTACATTTTTTAGCTTTTTCTGTAATCCGGTACACTAACAAGAGTTCTTGCTTTTAACCGTGTTTTCAGGCTCAGGTACCTCGCTGAATTGATAAAGATGTTTTTGGTCTCAGATGCACTAGAGGGTATCCTGTCTTCCCTCAGTTTTCCTTCCTGGACATCAGTAATTCCTCCTTTGAGTCAGCAGAAGCCAAAACACACTCAGCTGGGGCTATTACCAGGCAAGGCCACGCAGTTTTTCAGTAAAGTTTTTTTCATTTAGATGGTACCGTTCTTGTTTAAAGGGCAAAGAAAATGAACATGTGTATTTGAGCTCAAAAGACAAAGAGGGCTTAAGCAGCTGCCATTCTTCTGCATCTAGCCTTGCCTTATAGGATGGCTTGTTAATTGGGTTTTTGAAGATAATTATATGGGAATTTGCCCCAAATTCCGCTAGCCAAGTGTTTTCAGAACCAGGCCGATGTAATTCTTGATGCTGCTGCTACTCCTCCTCTGTGTAATGTGTTAATTCATCTTTGGTTAAAGGGCACTACTGGATTCTTATAGCTACCGTTCATGCGTGTTGTTTTTTACTGCCCGACAGGTCCCCTGTCTAAGGGACTGTAATCTGTTACGGCATTTGCAGCATCAGCAGGTGCAGATAGTCTTACTGGAAGTAAAAGTGAAACCATTATAAATAATGCAACTGCTTGAAGTCCTTATCCAAGAGTAGATTGATTTATTAATGCCGCAAGGGTCTTTATTCCAACTGTGAAAACTGAACTTAATTTGCAGCTATAGGTTAAGCTTTGCGTTGCCATGCTTGGTATGTGTATCTGCCTGTGATAACAGGCACTCCCTTGGGGATGCACAGGCCGTTGTAAGGAGCCCTGGAAAAAGGCATCCTGGTTGGGAGGAAAGTGAGCTGCACTGGAGACTGCCTTAAATTTGGAAGACACATGTTCATGTCTTTCACTTCTTGTCTTTCAAACTGTATCTGTAAGTCTCCTAACCCCCAGCTATTGCTACTACATGTTGAACTCCTATTTCATCAGCTGAGAGGACTAAAGCCCAAAGAATTTCTTGAGATGTGTGGAAAGCTAGATTAGTAAATAATAAAAAGAGTCGTTCAGACGGTAATATCTATTTCCTCTTATGCCCATGGCATAGACTCAAAAATTCTAGTCTGTCTTAGGTGGCCCAAAGTTATTTAGGGGAAGGTTCATTATTGGATAAATACTAACTTTTAAAAAAAGTAAACTGTGGCAGAGTAAAACTAGATGATGCAGCCAAGAGGACTCTCTTTGGAGTAAAGGAAAGAATAACAGGAATTCTATTTAGATTTACTGTTTAGTGTGGAAATTCTTTGTTTCCTGTATTGTGACAGCAAACTTGGTTGTGTCTGCGTTTAGTTTTTTGAAAGTGGGGAAGAAGAGTGAACCTGGAGTGTGGAGTGTATTACATGATTTTCATTCCACCTGTAAAGCTCACCCTGTGGTTGTGCCCTAGAACAACAGTTTGGTGTCGATCAGGTGAGTGAGTAATAATAGTTTGTGTGTGTCTCTTTCCCCTGAACTTCCTAGCTGTTGTCACTTTACCTTCTTCAGAGGATGAAATTTGTTTTCTCACCACTGAAGATAAGGGCACTGAAAAGAGGATGTTTTACCAGGAGAAGGATTTGAGTCAAATATGCACCAAAGAGTTTATGTTTAGTGGTGGACATGAATATTTACCACCTGGATAAATATTTTTGTTAAAGACCCAAACCAGATTTATTCAACAGGTTCTTAGTTTGCATTGTTTTCTCCTTCAAACTCACGGATGCTTAATCAGTAGAAACTAAAACTTGAGAAAAGCTGCAAGGGCTGCAATTTGAAGGAAATAATAAATAAATACCCCCCCCAACAAACCAACCCACAGATACTAGAAATAATTTTACTTTTTTCCAGCTAGCAATTAAATTCATTTTCTTTATTCAACTAGCCTGTTTTTGTGAATGTGACAGTGAGATATGTCGTACTGACAGTTGCTGCTCTTCCATTTCCTTCACCGTTACAGTATTCTACTTGGTGGAAAGCAAACCTTGATGAAAAATACGTGGGTATGTATGTGCACACGCACACACAGAAATGCGTACCTGTATATATATAGTTTTGTTTCTCTGCTGTTACCAGTACCTAATGCATTAAATTCAAGGTGAAGGGCATTACAGCAGAAGTTTGAATGAGAAAGAAAAGGAAGGAGTTGCTTTTGCATCAAATGAGACCTGTCCGGAGCTGTGCACACACCTTACTGCCTCTGGGAATGATGCCAAATTTGTGGAACTCCGGGTTTTTTTCATGGATGTGGTGTTGGCCTCGGATCCCAAACATGGCTCTTGAAAGTTTCTGGGGTAAAAAGTTTTAAAATACCCAGCCTAAGTTGTTTTCTGGTCTGCCGTTTCATTTATAGTCTCTGAATGGAATTTTAAGGATAAGCCATAAGGAAAACTTGCAGTACGGTCACTTTGTGTCACAGCTTTACTCTGAGGCATGAGTTTAGGTTCAAAAGGCTGATATTCAGATTTCTGAGCCTCAGAAAGTAGTTTAGCGATGTATTACATAAACTTGCTGTATAACATCTGGTGTCATTTTGCTGGCTCGTATTTTGAATTTTTGTCTTCATTCAGCAAGGAATTACAAGGCAAAGCTAGCTTATCCAAATTACAAATGCTGTCATGTTTGTCTAGGTTGAAGAGCTATAATGAAATTACGCTTTAGCAACAGAAATGGAGCATTGTAAATTAAATAGAAGTGATGTGATTATTGTTTGTAGTCTCCTTTGCCCTAACTATTTTTAAAACCTGGCAATAGTTTTTTAATAAGAAAAAATTAATTTTCCTAATGGAAAAATCCGATTGGAATTTGTGTGCTGAATGTATTCATGCATATCATACATCTGCTTTTGAAACGGAGCTTCATCTTGCAAAGCAACATTTTTTTTGTTCGTGATACCGTAGATTACAGTGAGAGCCTTATCGAGTATTTTGCAAGAATGAATTTGTAGCTATTTTATCCCAGGTAATTATTTTCCTCGTTCATTATTTGGTGCAAGTTATAGTGGTTCTTCAAGTATCATTTCAAATTTGAGACAAAACCAAGCATCATACAGGACTTCAGGTGTCATCTGTGTATTCCTGGAGAACATCAATTGAAATTGTTGGGACAAACCAGTACTCTGGAATGATCTGCTAGTCTATTATACATCCAGTATAAGGCTGTAAAGAAGAAAAAATAAATTATTCTCTTGAGAGCGCTAAATCAATGTTTATGTTCCTCGCAAGAAGACATCAATACATGGCTGTGCTAGTGGTGGTGTACAGTGTTAAAAGGTTTATACAAAGCTGAAATATACCGCAACTGTATTTTTATGTAACACTTGCGATAGCCTTCAGAAGTTCTCAGGAGAACTGGTTTGGTCGGGTTGATTAACATATATAATGGTGCTTCAGCTTTTTCAAGTCTTCTGAAAATCACTTGGAATGCACTTTGGTTTTCTAAACTTTGCTCGCTGGGACCTAATGAAGTGGCTCTTGAACCACAGCTGTCTGCACAGTCCTGCCCCTCTCTGTGAGGATTTTCACTGGACATGGTTTTCAAAATGCTGAATTCAAATCCTGTAGTCGTTAATGTCAGTCTGTCCTGCATTATGTTGATGTTCTTTAGAGCCGAGCTCAGCCTAGACACCTTTTTCTGGGAGAAACCCTCAGCAAAATGCTCAGTATGTGCCTAGGTCTTGGTAGGACCCAAAGTCCTCTTAACGTCAGCGTGAGCATGAGGTCGCACCTGGAGGAGGTGCGCTTGGGGAGGCCCATGTGGCCAACTCTATGCACGGGAAATCTGCCGAACAGGGGCAAGATGCAAATGCATCTGAAGAAGTTGGCATGTTCATAGGGGTTTTGCTGAGGTCACTAGAAGCGGCTGTCTCGGGCTCTGGCCCAGGAGCTCAAGCTGTTCACAAAGGAAGAGCGTAGGAGGCGGCGGGGGAGGGTACCTGCTCAGGCTGTTTCTGCTGAACACCAGGTTTTGCTGACACCAGAACCCCACAGTGTTTTTCCTGGGCCTGAGTTCAAAACCCACCTGTTTGTGGAGCCATCACTAGCTTCATTCCAGCAAGAGGAGCAGGCGGCGCCATTGGAATGTGCTGTCTCTCCTGGGTCTAGCAAAAAACCCTTGCGTTAAGGTGTGGAAACGATACAACCAAGGGACGCGAAGGAGTTCGGTGAACCTGGGTTTACCTACCTACTGTCATCTGTGAGAAACTACTTGCACTTTGTGTCTGTGTGGTTTGACTGCTCAAACAGGAGTTGCGCTCTTAGGGAGGTGGAGATCATCTCCCATTCAAATAGGATTTTAGGCATATGTAAAACAAGGATATCTGGAAGAGCAGGATTGTTCTGCACAGCCTTAGGCATTGTCTTAATTAAAGTTTCCTCAACGCAAGTAAATGTCAAATTATTTCAGGAGCGTGTGGAGTTGTTCATGTCCTGCAGATGAAATAAGAATTCCAGAGATTCAGACTTGTGGAAGAAAATGTTTTTTCAGCACTAGAATGCTAAATAACTTGTCATCCATCTGTGACCAGCAGTGGGGACAGAAAGTAACAGTAATTACTAATCAGTTTCATCTGGAGATGAAATCGGAGACCCAGTGGTCTGACAGGGTGAAGAAGACCCATCGTACAACTTAGGACATATCAGAAGATGGATCAGCATCTGGGCCTGGCATATGGTTGCCAGCACAGCACTTCCTCATCTGAAGTGTCAAGTATTTCTTCTAAATAATGATGCTGCTGAGGACTTGGAGGGGCTCCAAATGGGCTAGCGATTAGCCCACGAGTGCCTTTCACTTCCCAAATGAGATTCCAGTAGTACCACATGCCATCTAGGATTAGGTTGCTATCTCTCAGCACGTTGCAAAGTGCACCTCTGAACACTTGCCATGAAGATTGCATATGCCACTGCGCCATAAGCAACTCGGTTGCCACACTGAGAACTTAGCAGGATGCATCTATGGTCAGCAGTCGGCCTTAAGTTGGGCAGTGCACAGTGTAACATCTGCAGATGTGACGGCAGGCTCCACAATAACGCTGGCACAGGGCTGCCGGATGCTTTCCTTGGAAGCTGCTTTGCTCTTTCATTGAATTCAGTTGAAAATTGTAGTGTGCAGCTAAGAAATAAATCTCCTTGTTGCCCTCTCTGCCTCTTCCCCATGTCATTTCAGTATCACCACTGAAATAAGATTTTACAAGAGAGAAGTCCTCGTTGTTCTTCAGCACCAGGAAGAATTTATTCTATTCTCCTCTTGTCCGGGGGGTGGGGGCGCGGGGGGGGGAATTATCCTGGCCTACTCAAAAGGCTGTCTTTAAAATGGCTACTGTTTCAGGATGCTGAGGTTTGCCTCCATCGGTCTGAGGTCCCAGGCTGCTTCATGGCACTTGGTTTATGGCTCACCTCTCCAGTGGCAATGCCACAGAAATCCTAAGCAGACATGGAGTTATCCTGAATTTTCCCATCACAGTAAGGACCGGCACTGACCGGTCTGCAAAGTACCACATGGCAGAAGTAGAAAATAGGAGGCTGGTTACTCAGAAGCGAACTCGGCAGCCGTGATGTCCTATTGCAAGAACAGATACTTACTAGATTATAACTGTAGTTGTTTAAGGTGCTGTGAAAAGTGTGAAACCCATAATCTCTTGCTGTCAGTGTTTCAGAATAACCATCATCATAAGTGTCAAACCGCAAAGGAACAAAAGGAAGATTAGACTCTTTTTGCCCTTTTTACTCTCCTGAGAGAGCCAGGAGGCCCAGGAGCATTCACGGCTTTGAGTACAGCTTGCCGAAGCAAGCCCCTCAAGATCCCTGGCTCAGGTGTCCCTCCAGCAGGTTTCACGCCGACTCCTTTATCTCTGTAGAACTACATTAACTGCCGGGGCCGCGTTGTGCCTTTGCCTCCTCGGATCTCCCCTGCCGCTGGCAGCAGCCCCGAGGAATTACCTTGCTGAGTTTCTGCAGCTCTCCGGAGCACTTTGAGGTTGTTGAATTACATCCGAAGTCGTGTCTCTGTGGTGCTCTGCCCCATGGCAGTGAGGGAGAGCTGCTCTGCTGTGCGTGCAGGAGCAAAGGAGGGGAGTGTGCGCGCTTGGCTCTGGAATGCCTCGTTCCTACGAGGAGCTCTGTAAACACACCTGGAGCCTCACACAGGGGATGCAGCACTGAGAGATCAGAGGAGTTCGCTGCAACTGGGGAAGCTGTCATACTGGTTTGTGTTGTCCTAGTCACACCAACCGCGAACTGCTCGTATTGCTGTGTGACAGGTACCGCGCTCCAGGCAGTGGCAGAAGTGTTCAAAGGAGATCTTCTGAAATACGGGTTGTTGGAAATAATGTGGGATTTGGGATGAGAATATGGGGGTTTATGAAAAGCAAGTGAAGATAATGTTTTAGATTGTATCCTGCATAGAGTTAAATGGATTATGTCAGGTGAGAAAAGCCACCGCACCTGCTGGAGTTCACAGATGACTTTGTGAAAGAGATTGGGCGTGAATGTAGGATGTCCCTAGTTAGCTTTCTTGCAGCACTTCTATTTAAACACAAGATTTACTAAAGAGATATCACCACCAGCGTTCTGGCATGCACACAGTGCCCTTGTCTCTTACTGCTACTACTCACGAAGCATTTTGAGACAGAAAGCTTATTGATTAAAAGCACTTGGGAACTTGGTGGAGGGAAAAGTGTCGGGGAGGTGGCAGTGTCAAAGCATGAACTGTATAGGTGTGAAAAGAGCTGATCGTCAATGATTATCGGGCCCAACTGCTGTCGACCAGAGCCTTAAAGCAGGTCAGCAAATGGCTCTGGTTTATAACATGTCGCTTACAGTTCGAACTAGAGGAAAGACTGTGACCACACGCTTTCTAAAGAGGTTCAGAAGCAGTGCTGCTAACCACAGGCAAGCAAGCTTAACTTCATTCCAAAAGGAATTGCTGGAAGTTATACACTGTAATAAAACATAGGCAGCTGAATGAGGTACTTGGCCAAATATTGTGGGGAACCAGCTGCTGTAATATTAAGAGAAACCATAAGTGAGGATTGCTCTTAAAACTCCAAAGGAGCTTGTAAGTAAGCAGTAGGCGTGATGCGGTTAATGTAAAGCCGTGCAAGTGTCACTTGACAGGAACTTGGGAGATCATCTAGCCCAGACTTGTGCTTGAAGTGAATTGAGTGACCAAGGCAGGTCAGGGCAGCCCTGGCTTTGTCTAGCCAAGTCTTTAAACCTCTAAGGATGGACATTTCACAGCCTCTCGAAGTAATCCATCCCAATGCTGTACTGCTCTCCTGGGGGGTGGGGGTGGGGGGAAGGGTGGGCGTACTTGTCAAAATAAAAAAAATATCCAAGTTTTCACTAAATCCACCCTAAGGTACACATAAAGAGGAAAGTCCTAGTCCTGTATCAGACCGATAACCTTCAATCCAAGGGCTTAAAAGAGAAAAGCTAAACAGAAATAACAATCCCATCCCTGCAGGACAGGACCTGCTGAGTTACCAAGGGGTGTGGGCCGAGTGCTGTGCTGTTGCATGGGTTCATGGTTGACTGGACAAGAGGAGTGTGGTGGGTGGAAAGGGTGATGGGCTGCGGTGTTTGGCAGTCTGTGGTGTTTGGTTATGCACGATAGTCAAATACAAAGCTGACTGCAAAGAGCTGCAAATGACAACATGATAAAAAGCCCAATAAAACTCGTCACTGATAAATGTGAAGTAATGCATGCGAGGAAAAATAACCCTATACCTACAGTGAGTTAGACTACAAATTAACAGTTGCCACCAGAGAAGAAAAAAAAAAGAAAAAAAAAAAAAGCAAGTCTGACTATTCAATTTCAGCAGAGGGCACAAAACCAATTGTAACATTAGGCGTTATTAGGAAACAACTGGAAGAAGAAAACAGGAACCATCTTCGTATCACAGGATGCATCTATGATGTTGCCTTGTTTTGAATACAGCATGGATTTTAGGAGAGAGCAAGACAGGGACAGATACAAAAAACCAGCCTCTTTTTCTTCCTTTCTTCTGATTTATACCCTGAATAACCAGCAATATGGAATAGCCAGAAGAGGTTAAATAGCTCAGAATTCTTCAGTTTGAAGAAGAAATAATGAGTGGAGGTACACAACTGGGAATGAAAAACTCATGTGACATGGAAAACATACATAGGAAATGACCATTTCTCCCAGAGCTCTCCTTTGTTCTTACAAAATGGAACCCAGTGCAATTACCAAGTAACAGAATTTAAAATAAGTGAAAGGAGCTTATTTTATTTATTTATATTATTTAACACAGCACAGAATTAAACTGTGGAACTTTCTGTCCCACAATGCTGGAAACTCTTCACTCTAAATGTTTTGCTACTAAATATTAGCCTTTGCATACCAGGCAGCTAAATTTCACCGCAGTGCATGAGGGAGTAGCGGCAGGTCCCTCCGATGTCTACAAGAACTGGTCTCTCAAATTTTGCATCAGCGCACCCACTCCTTACTGTGCCACTAGTCTGTGGCAGCACATATGCTCTCCAGCGTGCACATGCAGCAGGAGCAGCTTTACTTTGAGCCTAATTCCTCAGTTACCCAGCAGTGCCCCAGACACCACTGTGCTTCAGGATTAGCTGGGCTTAAAGAGTCGTGTCCCTGGCTGGTGATCCTAATGTGGCAGACTGGCCAGGCCCTGGCTCCCGTGTGGGGCAGGGAGAGGGTTTCCACTGCCAAAGCACTCTCCTTGCTACAGAAGGATTTCCTTGCATCTCTTTGGATGGCAGTAGGGGTCTAGTTCCATTTCTTCCATACTTTTGGAATATATTTTTCAGAGCTCACCATATACCCATTTATCCCCTTCCTGCTTCTCTTCTAGCTCTAATTTCCCTTCACCTCCCTGCTTTCTCCCAGCCTCCACATGCCTACTAACCCCCTTAAAAATAATTCCTGTTCTTTTCAAAAATAGTTCGAGTCCTCTCTGAATAATCTGCTACACTTAGACTGCGTTTCCAAAAACACTGAACAAATACCACAGACAGACAGACATGCTGTGGCAGCAGATCCTTCTCACATTTTGACCCTGGGTAGAGTTCCAGCTTCTGATGGCTGGAAATGGCTTCAGTTCAGCGCTCAAACGTATCCTCTCGAGCTGTTCAGGTCACACGAAACCAGGCTGGCGAGAAACCTCCTTAGCCAGCCTTTTTGCTGCTCACTGCTTGGCACATCACACATGCCTTTCAGGGGAGCTCAGGTCTCTCTTTAACGCTGTTTAACCTGTGGCTTCCTCAGAGTGACAGGGAGGGAGCTGTCAGATGGATGTCCAGCCACAGAGAGCAGTGAGGGGGCAACTGGAGCTGTGGGCACACTCGGGCACACCCTATGAAATGCTGGGCTCAGGCTCAGGGCAGTCTGTGTGCTGAGAACAGCAGTTCATATCCCCATGAAGTAGCACCACTGAGCTCGACCCCTGCACGGTCGCACACCACTTGTTCTGCGTCTATCCAAGGATGGGTGAGGGCTTTAGCATAGTTAGGAAAGTCAGCCTTTTAGACAGGACTCGCTGAACTTAATTGCATATGGAAGTGACACAAATTCAGAGAGCAGCTCGTAGAAATGTATACTGCTCTGGTGTAAGTCCAGCTCAGTGTTAATTATTAAGGACTGGTATTTTTAGTCAGCATTTGCAATAGATTCCACATTTCTGCATCCTTGTTCCCGTGAAAGTTCATCACAATGTCAAGTATTTAATTAATTTTAACCTTTATTTTAAAGGTGTTACTGCAGTTAGCAGAAATGTTTGTAAAAATCCCTTTGATTTCTTTCCTGCCCCCTCCCCACTGGGAAGGCTAAACAATCATATGAATTTTAACCGTGCTTTCTAACACCCCAGGGTGCCAAGTTTGCCCAGGATATAAATATAAATATAAATCTATAGAACAGGGTGGAGGCAGGAAGAGTTGGTTTACAAGAATACAAAGATTCTTTCAAAGAAATGTATAAATGTCTTAAGTTAATTCAACAAATGATCTGCTATTCTGCTAGTAAGAAGTGTATACTTTTTAAAACAAGGGGAAAAAATAATTACAACATTTGCAATTTTTCCTACACACACACACAAAAAAATCCAACAGTTGGCAGCTCTTAGTATAATTTGCCTAAACTCAGACTAATTTACATGTAAGAGCACATTACCATAACAACTTTTAAATCTTGCTACATTCTCTTCTTACTACTTAATTTTATTTTTTTTTTGTACTTTCTTCAAAGGAAGTAATCTGTAGTCTGGAACCTCCTCCACATGCAAGGACCTTCATTCTGCGTCTCTGATTCTGAGTCCACTTTGAGTACTAGTGCAACAATGTAGAGTAGGCTTAAAATCTTGTTTATGAAGAGGAAACAAATCATATATAGAAAGCAAATAACATGTTAGTATAATTGAAATATTAAGTCTAATCTAAGAATCAGTAGTCCAGATCTAATTATTACAGAAAAAAAAATGCTTCTGTACAGAAAGAATTGCAATAATAGTAAGAATGATAATACAACTAAAACTGTTATACACACACTTCCCAGCTTCTTCGCCCTTTACTGGTGTTACATCCACCCTCCTCAGGGTCCTCAGGTTGGTGGCTTCAGCGCAATGGTAGGGGTGCTAAGGCTGGTCACCAGCACATGGGGTCTTACCGAGAGGAGTGTGATGATGATGGCTGCATCTTTCTTACTCCAGGATCCACTTGGGGTCCTCTTTATGTTTGCTAACAGGCTTCACACCTTTCATCATTGGTTTGCAACTCCACATAATATCTAAATTTACCATTTAGATCTTGTATACGCTAGAAACTTGTTCTTCATTCTGTTATCCATGAAAAGGTGGTTTTGTATAACTCCAGGTCTGAATTTTGTGTTAGTGGAAAACAATTGTTGATTTGTTTATAACTGTGGGCTCTCCAGTGGCGAGCCTGTGTTTCATCTTTTGTCATCTTGTGTGTGTACTCCTTCCCGCTGCATCCTGTGTCTCCACCTCTCAAGGCCTCTGCTTTCATCCCAGGCCTGTATTTCTTCATGCTACATCATTGCATCGTTAGAACCAACATTGTTGCTTGTAAATATCTTGTTCTGCACAGAACAACTACTTGTTACTCCTGTCTGCACACAGCTAGGGTGGTACCATACAACCATAAGCAAAAGTAAAACCAAATCATCCGCAACCATGTGGTCAGAGGAAAAAATGCTGTAACAGCTAAGCGAAGTCAAAAGAAAACTTGCAGGCAGGTCAGCAAATGTTCAGCCAAAGCAAACCTGGCATGACTCAGTACTGAGGCCTTGCAGACTCAGTGCAAAGCACGTGGCCGGTTACTAACAGTAGCAGTATCTGATATGGGGCTGCAGGTTACAAGCAGGCAACTGTTGCATCAGCAGAATGCAGTAAGGAATGCAGTAAGGCTGCTGTGTTATGTTCCAGCTGCAGTTAGAGCAGTGCCTGCCCTGCTGACAAAAATAAGGCTGTACAGGTGCAGAGCAGCAACAGCTGTGATCTTCGCGACTGCTCATACGACAAAAGAACCCCCCAGCCTGGTGCTATGGTCTCCCTCCAAGTTGGCTGGGCAGATGCTCGAGTGGAAAAATAGCTTACTGGTGAGATCAGCCTGTTCAATCCAGGAAAGTGAGAAGAGCAGCTTGTTATTAAAATAGAAGGCAAAATGAGGCAATTCCTCTGCCTGTCAACTGGGTAAATCTTCTCATGGTCTTTGCTCTGTATGCTTTGCTAGATTTGGTTACCTCTGTCCCATGAGAGTAAAAAATTCTTGGCAGAGAAAGCGCTGCTTTCACAACTACCAAGCTTTTAAAAATTAATACTATGTAAAGAACATACTTTGTTTTCATTAAAAGGTTGTGAGCCCAAGCTTCAGATGGATTTTAAATCGTACTGTGTGCGTGTTCAGGAGCAGCGCCTGGTTTCCAGCGGGCGCCGGGTGGGTGCGGTGGCTGGGGGGCTGCAGGTGGGCTCTCCCGGGTGGGCAGGGGGAGCAGTGGTCCCGGTGTGCCCCCCGGCCGGGCCGGGCAGCGGGAGGGACGCTGGTGGCTTGTGCTCAGCCTGACGCCTCTCAAGTGACTTCAACCAAGCGTCCTCTCAAGTTCCGCCACCCTGGGGCACTCCAGAAATTTCATCCAAGTTAATGAAAGGCAGGCTGCATCACTTAAAACTTCATTAAACCTGCAGAATGGATGCTAAACCCGTGCTTTAATTCACAAATGGGATTGAGTAAAGAGTTTACCGGCCCTCCCTGACCCCAATCCCCAGAGGCTGGCCGCGGTCGCTCAGGAGTTCGGGCCGCAGGCCTGCCTCTAGGCCAGGCGGTAACGGAACGCGGCGGCGGGCGGTTCCCCGGGCGGTGCCATGGGCTCTCCCCGGGCCGAGGCGCTGGGGGCTGCCCGCCTCGCCCCGCCCCGCCCCGCCGGCCGCCCCCGCCGGCCGAGCCCGGCCCCGCCGCGGCTGTCCGCCTTCCCCCAGAGAGGCGGCGCCGGCCGGCGGAGGGTAGCGGGGCCCCGGCTGGCCGCCGGTGGGCGCCCGGCGTCAGCTCCCCTCAGCGCCGCGGCCGCCTGCGGGCACGCGCCGTCGGCCGTTTTCCCGCGCCCAGCGCGGGCGCGTGCCGGCGCCCTGGGGCTGCTGCTGCCGCCCGTTGCTGCGGCAGGTGGGGCCGTCAGCTGGGCGCTGACAGGAGCCCTGCCCCTGTCCCTGCCCCTGTCCCTGTCCCTGCCCCTGTCCCTGCCCCTGCGCCGCAGCCGCGAACGAGTCCTTGGGGAGAGAGGAAACTGACTCGTCAGGGAGAGACGAAAGGAAACGTGTGGGATACAGGCGTTCGCTTTAGGTTAGCTGCACGCTGCTGCTCTCCTGGGGGTGACGGCGGGAGCTGAGGGGATGTTACCACGCAGCCTGAGGTGCCACCTGAGCCCTGGGGGCCACCTGGGAGGTCCTGGCCAGCTGCAGCCCCCCCTCATCGCAAACCCCGTCCCAGCCTGCTCCCCTCAGAGTCCCCGCTGCCTAAGTGTGAATATCGAGTAGTGCCAAACGCCTCAAATGTCGGCGGCACCCCGAGGTGAGCGCCAAGGGCCTGCAGGGTTTGTGGCCGCCGCAGCAGCATGGTGCTGAGGGATGGGGCTGTGCCAGCCAGAGAGGCTGGCGGCCAGCCCTGCACCACCACAGCGCAGCACCGAGTCCTGCCAACGGCCCTCAGTGGTGGCGGCTGCTGGAGGCTTCCAGAAAGTTCCTCAGGCAGGTGAGTAGGCAGGGCCCTCACTGACCTTGTGGCAGCACTGGTGCTTTGCAGGTGCTGGCCAATGGTTTCTTCCCGGGGCCTTTAGGGACAGGGGACAGCCTGATGCCAGCAGACAGGGAGGAAGGGGCTTTGCACTGCCATGCTTGCCTGCCTTGCCCGGACGTGTGGCTGTTCCCCTGCAGAGGGCTGGTGGTCAGCCTGCAGGCAGGGCTCGCCCTGTGGCCTGAGAAGCTTAAAAAGGTCCAGGTGTTTCACAGCTTCCATTTGCTTTTAGTAACCACCAGAGGGTGACATGCTGAAATTCTGTCACTACAGAAGTGAGGCATTAAATTCTTTAAAGATGATGTTAAAATTCTGCAGGTAAAGAAGCTGTTTTGTCTGGTGAGCTATGGATGAGGGAGCCACTCCTCTGCTGCTCTCCTGGGCATGCTAGCCACAACGAGTTGTCAATTTCCTTCCTCTGGAAACCTTTTCCCTCATGGAAAACAGCGATCTGTCAAAGCTGAAACTGTGAGAAAATAACTATGAATCCTGCATTTTCTGATACAAAGGAAAAAAAAAAAAGAATTAATTTGAATATAGATGATGTATGCAGTTTCACTAATATTTACAGAAATATATTTCATTTACTTTTCCCAGTGGAAATTTACATTCTCCTTTTTCCTTATGAGACCAAACAAAACAGCTAAAACAGTTCTAAATGTCAACATCCACATTCTGAAGGGGTGTTGTGTCTCCTTCGCCCCTGGTCCTCCATGCTGCTGTGTCATGCATCTCCCTTCAACCCTGCCTACCGAGCCATTACACCCCCCACGTCAGTAGTGTGTGATGCCACGTTATTTACTTCTCCCCACTGTGCACTACACTGTGCTTTCATCCCAGTCGCTGTCCCGTATGCCAGCTCATGATCTGCTTTCATTCTGTGCAAAGCCTGAGGCTTATGTGCATGCAGGAGTAGCTGTGGCAGGACCAGTATGGCTGTAGAAAAGCTAGGTGTGGAAAATTAAGTGTGAACAGTACTGATGGTTTGCCATATGGTGGAAAGTGCTTTAATTTACAGATATATAGATGGTGCTGTTGTGAAACATCAGATTTTGAGTGACTGATGTAGAAGACTCATATTTATATAGAGATTATAAAAGAACTTGTGTGGTCATTTTGGGCATAATTGGCCTCCCATATAGACAGTTATGAAAGCTACTTGGTGTCACATGTTACTTGGGAACTTACCAACAAGTGAGTCCATGCTTAATGACGTGATCCATTCAGCTGCAGTTACTTCAACATTGAATGTTGTTCCTGTAGGTGTCAATTCTGAGTGAAAGGACGTAAGCATCAAACTGCAAACTAAACATGAAATAGACCCTGGGGCCTAGGGATGCACCAAGGCTGAGGAAGCCACACCCTTCACTTGCATGAAATAAAACGATAAAATTAATATTGAAATGTTACTATTTGGGCCTTTAGAAAGGATTCTTCATTGCATCTGTGCAAATGAAATGATGGGGTACTCAAAAAAAACTCCCCAAAATTAGTAAGTAGCTTTGACTAGTGAGCAGTATGCTTATACCATTAAAGATCTTTGCGCAAAACAGAAAATGGCCTAATTTAACACTGCAGGAACTAAGCAGATGATGGTTGGAGCTTAAGCAATTAATAATTAAGAAGCAGGAGATAGAATATACTACCTGAGAAGAAAACATGCTGTGTAATGTAAAAGCGACTGCTGAAGAGCATACACGATGAAGATGTGACGGGTACTTTGTTCCTGGGCAGCATTTTATCAAAATACCACTGCATTTCAGATTTAAGACCCCAGTGGAATACAGATTAATAGAAAGGGATCACTCTTGCAACTGTACTCCTTACTCAGTTTTGGAAGCTTAGCGTGTTTTTGACTTGTTAACGAGTTTTCACTACTAAAACCACTTTCTAATTCGTATGGTTAGACAATGACTTAGGTGGTATACATACATTTTGTGTTTTTTTCTGATCCTGTCTATTACACAGGGAATGAAAAGGGCTGTAAGTGGTTTCTTGCTAAAATCCAGGCATGCAATTTCTATTTTAAAACTCAAGTGTATGTTTTTATGCTACAATATTGCTGACTTTGCTCTAGCTATACATAGTTCCTTGCCCTCTGTCCAAGCCATTTTTAACTCCACTGTTCTGTTTTAAAGAAAACTGAATTGGAGAAGAAACACACTTCCAATTCAGTCTTTTTTTTATCCTAAATGGAGATGGAAATTGAAGTTGCTCTTGAGGGAAGAGCAGTAGATGGACCAGAAGTACTTAATATCAGAGTCATAATTCATTCTGCTCACATCTTATCATAGAAGTACAAATTGTGCTGTTCCTGAAATGTCAGTGCTTTTTTCCCCCCATTTAAAACAGGGATTCAATCTTCTCATTTTGGAAAAAGAACTTGGTGTCTTCATTGACTTCACAGTACAAAATCTTCAAGCAAACCCTGACTCCTCTAAGGACTATGAGGTAAAAGGTAGCTCGATAGCAATAAAAGCAGAGGTTTTGTTTCTGCTGAGTCACTTCTCATTTGGTATGTTTCTAGGTAATAAAACAGTTTGATACTAACTTTTAATATGTCCTTACAAGTATAGGAAGGCTTGTGAGTAGGCTGCATTTGAGAAATTTAGTTGCAGCTCAGCCAAGATCCTAATGATCATATTTAATTACTATGAACGTGGTCTCATTTCAGTTGCTGTGAACTTTAGATAGACCCTGCTCAGTGGCAGATCCTCAATAGCCAAGTGAATTTGGTAGGAGTTTCTCTTCTAGAGAAAATTATGAAGGTACAAAAAGGGGGAGGTCATCCTCTTGTGGATCCCTGTGTGCTAATTGTACTGCTTCCAATTGTTCGTTGCTCCCTGGCTATACTTTCTTACCTTTACAGCTTGTTATCCATTGCCAGCCAACTGAGCAGTCCCTGTACAACTCTAGTTCTGCTCTAGAAAAAAATATGTCAGATTCACTGTGACCTCAACAAGACCAACAGCTGATTTTGCCAACTCTGCCTGTCATAACTAACGGGCACCCACAGCAACAGCAAATAGCAAGCAAGAAGGACACAGCTGGAGCTGCACTCTTCTCTCTGTTTTTACCTGACATAATTATGCTGCCAAAATGTTGCTGTGTAAACCAAGCAGCAGTGTGTTTGCAACATCAGTAGTAATGGGGCCACTCTAACACTTCCTTCTAATTACATTTTGCATATTTGCAAGGTGTATGAGCTGCAGGAGGTGGTGAGAAGGCTCCTTAGGCCGAGAAGGAGTTAGCTGATTCTAAGCACAGTCTGCAGTGGACCCACAGCTCATGGCCAAACAGCCAAAAACTCCCCTGTGGGCACATGCAGAAGGGATGGGGGCCAATAGTGCAAAAGAATGGAAGCTTGCAATGGCAAGGACCTGCAGGAGGAAGAGACCTCCCCTGAAGCCTGAGTTGCCCTTGCAGAACCCCTTCACCACTTTGCAGACTGAACAGGAAAGACCGGTCGCATCAGGATTGATGCTGGTGCTGAGTGAAGCAGCCTGATCTGCTCCCTGTATAACAGCCAGTCCAACCAAGTAAAGGCGATACGTGACAGTAGTAGGTGTCTCTCTTCTGAGAGGTAGAGAGGCAGCTATCTGCTGACCTGATGTGCTTTCTAGAAAGGTGTGCTGCTTACTAGGGACTCGTATCAGGGATGTCACCAAGAGACTACCAAGCCTTGTACAGTCCACTGAGTATTATCCACTGCTGTGGTTTCACCTGGGCACCAGTGACACAGCCAGGAACAGTCTGAGCAGTATGAAGGACTGCAGAGCCCTGGGAGAAATGGCAAGGGACTCTGGAGTGCAGGTAGTTTTTTCATCAATACTCCTGGTCAAAGAGAAGGAGTTTGAAAGGGCCAGTCGAATCTGGTGAATCAACAAATGGACTGGTGCCACAGCCAGAGCTTTGGCTACTTAGACCATAGGACTTGCTTGGAGAAACCTGGTCTACTGGGGGCTGGTGGGGTCCATCTGTCAGAGAAGGGGAAGCGGGTCTGCAGACAATTTAGTTGACTTCAAAGACTTAGCTGTGTACCTTTAAGACAGCCACAAATTGTCAGGTATGTAAACAGGATGTGAAGAATCGGAACTTAGAACTGCAGCATACGGGCACCCACAGCAACAGCAAATAGCAAGCAAGAAGGACACAAAAACCTATCAGGGTCTAACACCTGCACTGTCTAAGATATATAAATAGTTTGGTTAAACAATAAAGGCCATTTTGTCCGAACCCAGCCACGCAGACATAGTGTTTCCTTTAAGTCCGCCTCGACTTGCGTCACCACAGGGAAGAGCATCTTTGGTCATAGACTTGCCAAGGTGGTGAAGATGCTTTAGATTAAAGTTGATGGGGGAAGGGAACCTCAATCCCTTCCACTCATACCAGTTTGATGCCAGTGCCAGCAATAGATGCCCAGAGCCTGGAGAGGGATCGCAGGTCACCAGGAGAACAGCTGAAGAGCAACACAAAGGAATTCCAGCTTCTCCAGCCAGTAAGTCAGCTTCATCAGGACTCAACTTCAATGCCTCTCTGCAAACACATGTGGCATAGGGAATAAACATGAGGAGTTAGAGATGTGCGCATGTCTGCAGGGCTACAATCTCATTGGCATCACAGGAGGTGTGGTGGGATGGCTTCTGTGACTGGAGTGTTGGAATGTAGGCATACAGGCTCTCTAGGAAGGACAGGTAGGGGAAAAGAGGAGACGGTGTTCTTTATGTCAATGCCCAGCTGGATGGTGTGGAGCTCTGCCTGGGAATGGATGAGGAGCACACTGGGAGTTTATGGGTTAGGATTAAAGGGAGGGCAGGGACAGGTCACATTGTAGTGGGGGTCTGCTAGAGGCCATCTGACCAGGAAGACCAATGAAGCCCTCTAGAGACAGGAACAGCCTCACGTTCACAAGCCCTGGTCCTCGTGGGGGATTTCAACCACCCCAATATCCATTGGAGGGACAACACAGCACCACATAAACAACCCAATAGGGACTTGGAGTGCGTTGACAACAACTTCCTTCTCCAAGTGATAGAGGACCCCACAAGGAGAGGTGCTGTGCTGAACCTTGTTCTCACCAACAAGGTCGTAGGGAATGTGAAGCTCAAGGGCAGCCTTGGCTGCAGTGGCCATGAAATAGTGGAGTTCAAGATCCCTAGGGTAGCGAGGAGGGTGCACAGCAGGCTTGCTACCCTGGACTTCAGGAGAGCAGACTTTGGCTCCTTCAGGGATCTGCTTGGTAGAGGACCATGGGATAAAGCCTTGGAGGAAAGAGGGGCCCAGGAAAGACGGTTAATATTCAAGGGTCACCTCCTCCAAGCTCAGGAGAATTGCATCCCAACAAAGAGGAAATCAGGCAAAGACACCAGGAAGCTGCATGGATGAACAAGGAGCTCCTGGACAGACTTAAACACAAAAAGGAAGCCTACAGGGGGTGGAAGCAAGGACAGGTAGCCTGGGAGGAATGGAGAGAAATTGTGCTGTGGCAGTATTCCTCAGTGATCACTTTTGAGACTGGTGCTGTTTAACATCTTTGTTGGTGACATGGATGGTGGGATTGGGTGAACCTTCAGCAAGTCTGCTGATGACACTGCACTGTGTGGTGCAGTCAGCATGCTGGACGGAAGGGATGCCATCCTGAGGGACCTTGAGAGGTGGGTCTGAGCGAGCCTCATGAAGTTCAGCAAGGCCGAGCCAATGTCCTGCACATGGGTGGGGCAATGTTGGAAGAAGGGTTCGCCGGAGTCAAGAAGACGCTCAATATGAGTTATGCATCTTGCTCAACTTTGTTAGTTTCTAACACTACTTATATAGAACCGATACACATGCATATTCGTAAAGCAGAAATATAATTGGTTAGTAGTCTCTAAACACGCGCGGTTCTCACACCCCTAATTATCATGACTAAAATAAGCATTCTGTCCATGTAGCTAATTGTGTTGCTGTGCTTCAGCCTTGTAGTTTGTTACTCCCTATTTTCCCATACCGGTCCCTATCTTTCTTGGCCCTGCACCTGCTTTCCCAGCAGCTGTATCTTGTTACAGCCACGGCCTGTTGGCACAACATAATTACTTGATCTCAGGATTCAAGAATAGCCCAAGGTCAAAGCTTTCTTGTTAACTTCAGCACAGCAACTTCAGTACAATTCTGATTACAGGCCTATTCTAATACCAGGCCTGGATTGTGCAGATCTTCAGAGATTCTAAGGCCATGCTTCTGCAGCCATTCTTCTACAATTCCCCCTTTTTCTTTTGCACAAGCCAGGCCTGATTGGTTATGTTAAAAACTACTCTCTTTAAACAAGAAAAAACACAGCTGAAAACTAAAAGCATTATGATAATGATTATAACAAAGCGTATTCCTTCCATCAATAACGTCTTTAACCAACCTGTTATGCCCAATCCTCTCAACCATTCATCAAAGGGATTATCATCAACAAGAATATGCTTCATGTTTCCCTGCAGTTGTGACAACTTCTTGTGGGTAGATATGGACTGATCGGAAAGGTTCACACAACACATCCCTTCAAAATCCTCACAACCGTGTCCATGTGCTAATAACAAAAAATCTACTGCAGCTCTATTTTGTAATGTAGCATGCCTAACACTATCTACGCCAAGTGATAACGAACTTAAAATCTGTGATGTAAGATTGAATTGCTTCTCTCCCCAACACCCTAACCTTCGTATATTCTTAGCGTTTAATGCAGTCATTGCTCCTGGCATAAATATGGAGGCTAAGACATTTGCTGCTACAGACTGCAGATCGGCTCGGTCATTACATGTTTCATCAAAGGTGCGCAGTGCCCTCCGTGATCTATGAAATTGTAGAGTCATTTTCAATAAGTCTTTCATACGTGGAGCAAACAAAGTTAAACACCCTAAATAACATGGTCCACTGACAGGATTCAAAGGAATCCCTGGCCATGCTCTATCTCCACATATCGAAAAGACTCCCGGTGGCAACTGATAGCCCCCTGATACATTTACATGTAAGCCTCCAGCTTTCAGTTCACCCCAATTAGGTGAACCGGTTAAATTTTGAAACTTTGTATCAAACTCCCATTCACCTTGTCGTGCTAGCCACAATCACCACGGTTCACCAAACCAAATTACTCCAGTGCCATTTACAGGTTGAAGTGGTGGTACCGTGTCCTCGCATTCTGGCATTCCCGTTGCAGTCATGTTAACGTATTTAACGGGCATAATGCTACCTAATAGGTCTAACTCCTGCAATGGCAAATGATATGGTGGATTCAAATTCTCAATAACCGTTTTCTGCCACGCTGCATTATGCATAGAAGGCCAAACAAATTGCCCATTCGGACTCATACATGTACCATTCTGATTGGAAGTCAGATCCACTGTTTTAACATTTCAAAAAACCATCAAAATTTGTTTCATTCTCTTGCAGGGGAATACCAATTAAACAAGTTCTAAAGGGGTTGTCTGCTTGCTGCAAACTTAAACAAAAGTCTGTTACCCCTGTGATATTTGCCCATGTCACCCATATGTTTGTTCTAGGCAAGATGTCAAAAATACTTTGGCCAATGGGTAAAAAATTCATCAAGACCGTAAACCAAGTCCACCACTTAAACATGTTTAGTGCTACAATTTGCACCTTTTTTTTTTTTTTCATTCCCCCCCACAAATCTGTGCTTTCACAGATTCTGATGATGTATACTGTCTCCAGTCAGCATGGTATTACACTAGTCGTATGCTTTCTCTTGTTTCATGCCCAGTTACTAATCAAACACATACACTCTTTACACCATTTACATTTAATCTTTGGCTTACAGAACCGTTTTACCCCACATAGCATACATTTGCACAATACCCACGGGTTACATCCCTTACAACATAGACAGTTTATTCCGTCTGCTCACTCTGAGTCTTCTCTTCTGTCTTCTGATCTTGACATACAGGTCGCACAAACTTGCTAGGGACCCATACAGGTCCTTTATCTGTGGAGATACAAAAATAACCTCTACTGATAAATAATACTGGATTAGGTCCTTCCCATACACCTGAAGCCATATTTTTATACAGAACATTCAAACCAGGAACTGTGGTTGTTTGGTTCCCTTGTGCTGTTTGGTGATGTATAACAACAGGTGGTGTCTCTCTATCCTCCTTAAGGGAGAGATAGTTTAAGGTAAAGAACACCTTAGTCAACCGTTTAGTTACGTCTGTGTCCTGCGATACTTTCTGTCTCTGAAGATAATCCTTCAGGGTACGGTTTGCCCCTTCAACAACTGCTTTCAGTTCTAAGGTTTGAAGGTTGTCCCGTGGTTCACCGGTGATCACGTGTTTCTGCCACTGATTATCGGATTGCCAAACACACGCAGCCTTCTTCATCTTTTGTCCTGCATCTGTAAACACCGTTGGCCCTTCAGCTGGTCTTTTTGAGCGTAACAGTCTCGCAATCCATTGATAATGTTCTAACATCTTCCAAAGAGGTCCTTTTGGCTGGTTGTTGTGTACAACACCTGTATAACCCATCCTGTATGGCTGTTGAATGTCCCAGAAGCCATTCATAATCATCATGACGGACTGGAATACTGATATCTGCTGGTTCAGTCCCATCAGTTTCAACAATCCTGTCTCTTCCTTTTCTCATCAAGGCCGCTACTGCTTCAGGGCGACTTAAAATACAATGTCTGGGTTGCAATGGCCAAAACAACCACTCTAAAATGATCGTCGTGTTTTCCCTTTGCCATTGCAAAATAAGGGCAAAAGGTGAAGTGGCAACATTACAAACCAAAAAAGATAACGGATGATTTGCCATTCGGTGACCACACCAGCCAGTCTGAATCTTGCGGGACACAACTTTCAGGGCAGCCCGCTGTTCTGGTGGACAAGTTTGAGGACTGTTGGCTTCGGTGCCATGCAACCAGGATCAGAACAGTTGCAAATCATCGCTAGTGAGTCTCTTTGTGTGTCATCAGGGTGTAAGGGAATTGGGAAAAAGACAGAACAGTCTTTCAAGTCTATCACAACAATTTGCCAAATCTGAGGGATCATCATAAAAGGTGGAAGAGCAGGTTGCAACACTCCCATCACTAAAATCTGATCATTAATCTTCCATAAATCATGTCCCAGTTATGTGCATCAAGATTATTGATCAGTACTGGACAAGATAATGAGCTGGTCACCTGCCATTCTCCCTCCAAAACAGCATCACGAATAACACCAGACCAACACTGTAGAAATGGATCTTTTCTCGAGTTCAGCATCGGTGGGGTATTGGGCTAACTGGAGGAATTACAGATATTGAAGTAGTAGGCAGGTTCATTTTAACTCGCTTTACCAGGTTTCTTAATTTATCTATTACCTCCTGTAAGGATTTCTCTGTATTGTTATCACAAGGTTTCTCCCCACCTTCTTCCTCAAACCTGTCCGATGACGTTACAGGACGAGGAGGGTACGTCATCGCACGGCGCTTCTGTGGTGACGTACAGGGCAATCCCAAGCACAAATACAGGCTGGGCAGAGAATGGGTGGAGAGCAGCCCTGAGGAGAAAGACTCAGGGGTGTTGGTCTACAAGAAGCTCAATGTGACTTGACAATGTGTGTTTGCAGCACAGAAGGCCAACTAAATCCTGGGCTGTGCCAAAGGAAGTGTGACCAGCAGGTTGAGGGAAGTGATTCTCCCCCTCTGCTCCACTCTTGTGAGACCCCACCTGGAGTCCTGTGTCCAGCTCTGGTGTCCCCAACATAAGAAGGACATGGACTTGCTGGAGTGAGTCCAGAGGAGGGCCACAAAGATGATCAGAGGTCTGGAGCACCTCTCCTATGAAGACAGGCTGAGAGAGTTTGGGTTCTTCAGCCTGGAGAAGAGAAGGCTCCAGGGAGACCTTAGGGAAGCCTGCCAGTACCTAAAGGGGCCTGCAGGAAAGCTGGGGAGGGACTTTTTGCAAGGGCAGGAAGTGATAGGACAAGGGGGAATGGCTTTAAACAGCAAGAGGGTAGGTTTTGATTGGAGATAAGGGAGAAGCTCTTCACTGTGAGGGTGGTGAGGCACTGGCCCAGGCTGCCCAGAGCAGCTGTGGGTGCCCCATCCCTGGTAGTGCTCAAGGCCAAGTTGGACAGGGCTTGGAGCAACCTGGTCATGTGGAAGGTGTCCCTGCTCATGGCAGGGGGCTTGCAACTAGATGGTTTGTAAGTCACTTCCAACCCAAACCATTCTATGAAATTGGAATTCTTTAAGCTGAAGATAATTAGTAGGGTAAGCAAAGCTGTGCCTGACTTTGGAGTTAAGACATGGCTTTGTCTTCCACCCGGCTCCAGAGTTGTGTCAAAGGCTTTCTTCATGGCAGAAGAGGATATTGAGAGCCCCAGGATAGTGGCTGTCAGCCTGGATGGATCTGTATGTGGCTATTAGGAGTGTGGTGGCAGTGGAGACTGGTTAGCAGAAGAATTGATACTATGTGGACCCCTGTGATAGAGGCAGTACAGTTTCTTAGCTTCTTTTTTTTACCCAGCTACAAATATTCTGCAGGAAACGAAAAAAGGCTCTAAAGCAGACTGCATTAATGACTGTACTTCAGCATTTCTTGAAAATTTGATGCAACACAATATATGAGGCAAATACTTCATCAGGCTTATAGCATTCATCAAACAGATTCCTTGGGAGTGGTAAGGAAGGGAAGAGGTAAATACTTGCCCAGACAGGCTTTACAATTTTTTGTGACATGTAGTGCACAGTAGAAAGAGGAACCAGACATTTTTCTGTGATAACCACAGATTCTGAAATGAGAAACAGCAGGCAGGAAAATTCAACCAATAAAAGATAGGAGTATCTATCTAGCCACTGTAGTGAGCTTTTAAACCTTTCAGTGCTATGTCTCCATAACTGAAGAGTTACCATGCATAGGTGTTGTTTAGGAGAGATGTAACTCAAAGAGTTTTTCACTTTGATGACTCGGACTGATGTTCTGCAACAGAAAACACTGGAGTAGGGAGCACTGACTTTAATTCCTTTCTGGCTAGCTCAAAAATCTGCAAAAGTTTACACTGTTAAGGAACTCAAAATTGCAAGCATCTTTTAGGATTAGGTTCTATAGCAGACTTGTTTCTCCTTTTCTAAGTCTCTCTGAATTTTGAGTGCATAATTTTTATAAATCCTTGGTCTAGGTCTTTATCAAAACTTGGTGGGGGAACATGGTAAATCATCATAGATTGCACCTCTATATGCAGTTATTCTGCTGAAAACAAATGCCTTAGTCTTTCCATCCTGCCCCGCCCCCAACCCAAAAAAGCAATATCCAGCTTTTATGATTAAAATAAATGCAAATGTTCTTCTTCAGAGCAGAGTCACTAAGAAGTGTCTGCAGACATGAGCATAGTGTGGCCTACAGTTCACAGAGCAGCGGCTTCTGCCTGTGCCTGTGTCCTCAAGGGCTGGTTGGACAGCTCCTTGCTAGCTCGCTTTCTCACCTTCCCTGTACAAGCCTGCTCCTGGGGAACTCGGGCAGATGTTCCCTGATGAGATCTATTGGAAGAAGAATGGAGGTTGTGCAGATGTATGTGTGTGTGTCTCTCCTTCTCCAGCATTTTACCTCTTGTCTCTGAACTGCCAGCTCCAGAGCATAAAATGATTTGTTTTACAGGGAAAACTAGATACAGCAATGATGCTAAATGAACAGGCTCATTGGTAACCTGCTTGTTTGGAGGAGACATTGCAAGACTAATTGGTAAAGAAGCGTGAAGCAGAACTGGCTGGCAGGGAGCCCCATAATGCCCTGGACCATGGCCCTTTCTGCTTGCTTGGAAGAAAACATGGTAATTCACACCCACAGCCTTGAAATTAATCCTGTTAGACACTCTTCTGAAAAAAACCAAACAACCTCAAACCCAAAACCCACAACCAAGAGGCATACAGCTTTCTACTTCGATTAATCCAATACAAATCTATTGTAAAGATACCCTTTCCTGTTGTGCTTCATGTTTCCACATGCTCTTGAATAGAAATGAGCTGAAGACTGTTAGGACCTTCAGCTGTTTCAGAAATCTAGGAAGACAGGAAGAGGCTGTGACAGCTTGGTTTGCTTTGCTTATTCAATTAACAGACCATCCAAGGAATGCAAGAGTTATGAGAGATCAAAAAGGAGCTGTCGCTGTCCTTGGTGTTCCCTTGGTGGGTTCAGGTTTCCAGAAGAACAAACCATCCGGTACTGGGGTAAGGGAAAGACCTTTTTCTGTAACTGAAATACCTTGGCTACTGTTTGTCCAGGCCTGTCCTCCTCTTCCTCAGACTCATCCTAAGGCAAGTAGGTATTCATGAGGATCTCTCCTTGGGTACAGGTGTGTTATTACCACCCTTTAGGATGGACACCAGTCATGCAGTGATTTACTTTTCTTCTCTGCATTAAAACAGAAAGAAAAGGGTGAAGTGAAAAGCTTTGGTGCCCCTCAATGGACTGGGAAGGGGTGGAGCTTTTCTTAGTGAACTTCCTGGTATTAATGGTTTTAGCTTGAGGAAATGATGTGCGTGCTATTGCACTGTCTGCCTGCTCAATTCTTCTCTAATGCCATATGAACCCATTAATGACACCGAGCTGAATTATCTCAAAGATGGAGTTTCTGTATGTGCCATGGAAGCTGGTGGCTGAATAAAGGGGAGAAATACTCCAATGGGTTCTCCCATGGAGGGCAATACTGACAGATTTCAGGTTGTCTCTGTTCTGTTTGGCTTCAGTCAACTGTATGGGCAGCACAGGCTTTGTCCTGCACTGGCTGCCCCTTCCTGTGGAGTTACCACAAAAAAAGATGGATGTGCTGCTGTTGCTAAGAATGAAGATAGTGGTGGTGGCCCCAAGCCTGTAGGAAACATGTTGTTGATTCCATCGTTCTTGTTGTTTCTAAGACAGCAATAACCAATTTTGAGCTACTTGATTTGAGAACTCGGTGAATTTGAGAAGTACCTTTAAGTCAGCCATGCTAACAACTAACAACTAATTTGGAGGGTTTTTTTTAAATTAATTTGTTTTGTCTGTTGTACATGGCTGGTGTATAAATAAGTCTTTAGTCTTTTCAATTTAAAAAAAAAAAGGGAATAACATGAGTCAAACATGCGCCTTTGAAACACATCTCTGAGTTACAGAAAACCCTGCAACAGGAGCAAATACTAGAGTAAAAGGAAAACAATCAGATTAGAAGGGAAAGTGTTGCTTCAGTTCTACTGCACTGAATATTAGTAGTGAGACTTGCAGAACCTACATGTAATTGAAACACAGCATTATTTTTTTTTTTAAGGCAGGATTGTAGCAAACTCATAGACTGACTCCACATTTGCAACAAAGTGAAAAGAAATTATTTCAGGTTGAAGGAAAGGATCGCAGACCCTGCTTTATCTGGGAGGTTTCCTGGCAGCAGAAAAATGGAGATTCTTTTACTTCATGCATTCAGCTGAAGTGATAAGATGTGGGTGTATTTGCTGGATTTCAGATCATCCTCATTAGCTCTGCTCTCATTACAGTCCCAGAAATGTAGGGCTTGGGAGGGGGCAGTGTTTGTGTTTCCTATTGCCCTCTACGGGGTCTCAGAAGTAAAACACCAGCTTAAAAGTACAGAAATATGTTGTATTAAACATTAAGTAATGCCAGTTTGCACACTATAAGGAAGAAAGCTGAAAATATGTTAATAAGCATTATTTATCTCTGAACAATACGCTGTTGCCTTTCTATGGCTAAACTGGAAAATTGCGTGTGTAAGTAACATTCATTAAAACAGATTTTAAATAACCACAAAACTTTCTATTATCACTGGATGTGTTGCAAACCCAGTGATACTCTATTTTTGTGAGGCTGGACAGGGCTCAGATTGCCAACATTCACCTTTCTCCCCTGGCCTGAAAACATAGCTCTTGTTTTCACAACATACACAGTTTTGTGGAAATCGGCATAGTCCTATTTGTCAAGCAGTGCTTTTTAGTGTGAAGAGCCAATAACGTTTGAATGCATTCAGGTTTCCATTGTGATTCATGCTTAGAAGTTTAGTCAGGCTGGAACTCTGCAGGATAGTTTGGGTTACATGAAAACAAACATTACAGCGCTGAATGGGAGTCCCTTAAAACCAATGAGAGACCCTCTGTTCTCTTCCACGAATCTCGAGACTGGCTGTTATTTGCTCCCTCTTTGGACAAAAAGGTTCAGACAACTACTTTCACATTCACATTTGTGTGATGTTCAGTATGTCTCTGCTGGACAGTTATAAAGATAGGGCATGACTCACCTCTGCCTCAGCATTCTTACAGACCAGATCTTTTTCCCAATATAGGTAGGGCTGGTGTTACTCGGTATCACTTACACCAATTTCTGTTATGAAAGTATCTGTTTAGTGGCTTATAGGTCAAATAAAATATTTGGTCTGAAATTTTTCATACAGGTGATACTTTTTTCCTAGAATAAAACCACAGTTGTTTCTGGTTTTTGGTGTCTGTTTTTATAATCTCTTATTTTGGAACAGAGACTTCTTATACAGTAGGAGTGATGCTTCATATCAGGGAAAACTCTTTTACTCTGTACCCAAATTTGAATGAATTTTGAATTATCAAAACACTGGAGTTTGTACATGTTTCAACAAACACTGGCTAGAGTTTAACAGCTAAAATTTCTACTCAGATCAGGACTTAGTTTTTAAAGTAGCTAGTGAGCAATAAATTCACACACCCCTCCTTTTGTACTAATGTCCTGTGTAATCAAGACCTGAATCTGCTGTAGATTATGCTGCTTATGAAAAGAGAGGTCCGAAAATAAAAGTATATTAGAAAAATAAACATAAGAAGCTCTAGGCAGTTTGATGAAATGTGATATGTCAGTTGGCCCAGTACATTTTAATGCTAGATTTTACTATAACATCAGAAGACCCTTGAAAATCAACACTGAAATCAGATCTGATTCCTACCTGTATGTTCTTTTATGTGTTGGACTTGAATAATATCTGGCCATTTTAAAAATGAAAATTGGTTGGTGGTTTTCTTAAGGCCAGGTTTTCCTTTCTCACATAGATGAGTAACTAAATCTGTATGTGCTTGTTTTTAAATCTTTCTGAGCATCTTTGTTATCCCTTTTGTGTTTTGACAAAAGCTGCTCTTGGCTTGAGGGCAAAAAGGAATAGAACCTATCACAATAACTGTATCTATCACATTGCATCATTAAGAGAACAGACTAATAAAATGTGTCAGTCTTATACCACACAGTTAGTAGAGAAATTGCTCTTGACCTTTCAGTGATCCATCTTTCTTTTAGGAAAATGGGTAGGTGCAGGGTTTTTTTTGGGTTTGGTTTGGTTTTTTTTTTTCAGAAAAGATTTATTGTAATGTAGATGAGGGGCAGGGAAAATGTGAATCACTCTCTTGCTATTTTTTCTCTGGCCAGTTTCAATCCTTAGCCCACTCTGGATTGACTTTGTTATACCTGTTTGTGCCAGGTTCTCATCATAGGATTTGTCTTTACATTGCAGTCTTCCTGAAACTGTGATAATGAGTTTATTTTACTACCTTAGTGTCTTCAGAACACACAGCTTTAGAACTTGCAAGTACGTAATTCAGGATGATTTCAGAAGAGCAATTAAATTTGCAATTGTATTTTGGAAGACAGGATCACTGTGTATCTTTTTCTTGTACTGCAATAAGTACGTCTGTGACACAAATTCATTTCCGTATCATAACTGTACTGGGAATGTCATTGGAGATTTCATTTAAATCAAAGTAGCCTGTAATGCTGAAGTTCAAATCTTAGACGTCAGCTATGATGTTAGGCTCCTAGCATTACTTTGAGTATGCTGTGATAAATTAACTTGTTGGTTAAATTTCTGAATGTTGTCTTTTTTTTTTTCTTTTTTTTTTTTTTTTTTTTGACTTGTAATGGTGGAACTGCCTACAGCTCCTAAACTATTATTTCTATGGAATAAGTGACTGCAACTTCTGTTACATTTTGTTCCAAAGTAACACACTAGTTACTGAAGCTAGCACACAGCAGGAGCCACACTGGGCTCCTGCCCTCAGCTGTAATCAGGAAGATAATAAGGTACCTTTAAATGCTTTTCTTTCTTTACCCCTCTTGCAAGATGAAAGTGGATCAATAAAGAATTCTGTAGCAAGCTGAGCTGATTTTACAATCATAATGGCTACCAGTTGAATTGGGTAAAATTAATTCACTCCAATTGCTTATCTATTGTGGTTACTTTTAAGAATTCTGCTTCAAAAACGTCTCTTCACATGAATACATTCTAAAGGAAGTATCACAAAGCATTTTGTAGCATAAAATGGGTTTCTTTGGCATGTGGGTGACAGCTGAATGCCATAATGAAACATTCGATAATTGCACACAACTGGGGAAAACCCAGTGGTCCCATTGGGATCAATTACAAAGCTGGGGTCATTTGCAGATGAGTGGCTGAGTAAGTAGTTAATCGGGCATGTACACTAATAATAGGAGACCTCTGTCTCTTATAGGAGACTGAGGGCATATAGTGGGCCTTGTCCCACTTGAATAGTTCTTTCATTAAAATGACTGTATTACCGATTAGACTTCTCTAAGCTTATTTGCTCTTACATCAATATCTATTGTGTTTCCCTTGTCTTTTATTGACCTTACAATTGATCTGTTCTCTCTTTGATCATGGTTAGCTGACTGGGGTAGGGGGGTTGGGGTGTGGTGTGTGTCAGTGTTGCATTGCAGTCACCTACTTGTTGGTTTTGCTTGCTGATAATTTCCTTAGATTCATTGTTACTAATTTCCATAGATTTATTTTAAGTTAGGAGATCAGAAACAGAGCTGAATGTCAAATCTTTACCAGTAAGTAGGAGGAAGGTGGAAAAAAGAAAAATCAAGTTAAGCTCATACAAGCTGTAAAAGGCAAAATATAGATTGCGATCCTTAGTTAAGAAGTGACTTTATTTTTAAAAAGCTTACCAACACAAATTGCCATTACAGGCTTTGTATTATTTTTCATGCTGCCAGATGAATTTGTTTCCCAGACTATTCAGAGATGCTGAATTAGTTCTGTTTAGTCTACAGAAAATTTAGACTTTAAGAGAAAGTTACTAGTCTGATCATTCAGTTAATCTCTCCACAAGGTAGGCAATGATGTAGGTATTCATGGTGATTCACTTGGTAATTATAGCTTCCTTAGGCTGAGACACTGGAATATTGTTTTACCTGCAAGCTTTTGTCATCTTTGTTTCTTTCACTTACCCTATATAAAATTTTAACTAACATAGGGGCATAATAATTCTTGAGTAAAAAAACTTCTTTAAAATCTTTCTCTTTAAAACTAATTTACTTGAAGTTTGTGTATTGTTCTATTGCCTAAAATATTATGGGAGAGGGTCAATGTGAGTTGTCTGTAATAGTTGAATAGCTTGCCGAGTAGTGATTTGCTAGGTTCAAATGACTGTTGCTTCAAGAAGTATATTTCTCTAACACATTTTTTTATTTTAACCCTTTTGAGTTAAATTAGTAATTTGGATGGTTCATTCAATGTTTTTCTAATAAGTGAGTTTCAAACATTCCCAAATGTACAGGCTGTGCTAGAGGATGTTGCTTTGTCAGAAGAAAACACAGTTATCTCAAGGAGGGGTGGGTGGTGAGTGGAATTTTAATCCTTATAGACCTAGTCATGAGCCTGGATATGCCAGTCTGAGTTCAGTGAGCCTGGGCTGAACTCTGTCAATCAATGTAATTTTTAAACTTGAGACACAAAGGAATGAAAGGCTTCTTCATGTTTCACACTGGGCACACTGTGTGGAGGATCCTGCTTGAGATCTTTCAGGTTTTCAACACCACCACACCTGGCCAGTACTTAGCCTTGTGCACAGATGCCTCAGCCTTACTTGGTGAGCACTGTCATGTAGGAAAGCTGAAAGGTAAGTACAATGATTTGGCCTTTTATGGTCTTTTATGATTCACCTCACCCGCCTCCTCTGTATTACTATTTTGAAATGCTCAGTAGAGCTGAGGAATTCTGTGTGTTCAGTAGGGTAAATTTGATCCAAAATGCTGCCTCACTGTGTGTCAGGGAATAAATGGAATGTGGCTAATACTCTCTTCCAAACAATTCACTGTTTCCTCTGATTTATGAGTGGAGATTTAAAACTATCCAATGAAACTTTTCTCCCACTGGCTCTTGGCTTCTGCTGATCCTTTAGAGTCAGTTTCCTGAATTCTAATGTACTTACATATGAGCTGGGGCAGCATAAGATGCATAAGCATTCTGTTTTGAGTGCTTATGATTACCTTACAGAAGACAGTGAATTTTATGTGTATTCTCCAGGGTTTTTTAAAATCTGCTGATCAGCAAATATGCATGCCTGTAAGTCAGTTCAGTAGAACAATTGTGAAATAAAGACACGAATAGAACACCAAGCAGAATTATTGTAGGGCTGGGGTTTTAGAGTTTTCAAAAGCATCTAGAGAATTTTGGAAAACAAATTCCATTGAGAGTCAAAGGGATTTGTATGGTTAAGTCCTTCAGCCATTTTGGAAAAATTTCTCATAAATGAGTAAATACAGGGAAGCTGTATAAAAAATCGGTGTATTCACTCCCAAAGGAAGAAAACAAGGTCAGGAAATATATAGACTTCACATGACAGCAGGCAAAGCAACCTGAAAAAGTACAGATGATCAAAGAAAAAAAAAGACTCCCAAGTCCTTCTTTTTTTTTTCTTTTTAATATATATTTTTGCTGTTTGCTTTTTTTAAGAATACCTATCCTAACTGATGGCTAAAGGCTAGATTGATCCTAAGTGTAACTGCTGTGACTTCAGAGGTTCAAATTTCACTCCTGATGTTTTAGAGAAATGGATTTGGGACTTGCTGGAGTATATAAATCTCCATTATCCTGTAGTGGATGTTGTCTTTGTGAGTGCTGCTTTTCATTTAAAGACTATATAACACTGTTATATCCAGCACAACCATAGAAATTGCTTACTTGGGAAGATGATGCCTGCATAAGCTGTTGTTTGCCTGCAGTCTGTCAAGTAGAGTCTAACTCGGATCATTTGTAGTCTGATACAAATGTACCTTACATCCAGGTGTATAGGACAGAGCCCTGAAGCCCAGTCAAATGACAGTTCGTGGCATGCACCAGGTATATTTCTCAAAAGTGCTTTCTGCTGAGGTGATATTTCTGTTACTGTGTTCAGTGCTGAAGAAATGGTATGCTCATCACTCTGAGTTCAAATGCTAATGGCAGTGTAGGGATGAACATCCATCCTTTCTTTATATACTGTGGTAACTGCTGGTAATTCTTTCCCAGTTCAGATGGGTAAATCAATGGAAGTATATTGTACATGTGCTTGGATTATTTTATTTTTATTGTTTGTACTCGAAGAAAGGTCTAAAGAAACCCTGAGATTTAAATACGTATCTTAGCTTCTCTTTCCATGCTTTCTGAACCTGTACCAATGTGATTTGTCATATGTTGAAATTTTGTCTCAAATGTAAGGGTTTTAATTTATTTTTAAATAAAGGGTAAGATTTCAAATGGATAAAGATGTAAGAGAAAAAAAAAAACAGTTTAAAAGATGAGAAATGAGGGAAACCTGTCATTCTCTCTGCATAGACTGGTGAAAGGAAATGTTTGGATTTATGTTTTGCCTTCTGCACAAACGTTGCCTTTGTAGCTATTGTGGTAGGTAACCAGATGATGGTTAGTTTTGTTGGAAGCAAGTATAGTCAAAATTATACTGAGTATCTAGAACCCCAAGGTATTGTTTTTTGCATGGAGTGTGATGTGGCAGCATAGGAGATCAAAAAACTGATTATCATGACAGCTAACTATTGGCATAGTTTGAGGGCTATTTTGTGTTCTTCCCTCTCCATCACTGGTGTTTGAATATTTTTCTGCATCTTTTGCTAGTAAGAGGGATTATTTTTCTTCTATTGCTCTGATATATTCATAATTATTTAGATAATTTAATCAAAAAATAAATAAGCACACACTGCAACTAATTTAAATTAGCTTACCCCCCGCCCCCTTTCCCCCCTCCCCAGCAGTCCCTGAATTCTAAATATATACAGAGCCAGGTGAAGAAATACTGTGAAACAGAAGACAGGTTCTTCCACTCTTCCAGTCAATAAGCCAGTAGAAGATATATCATATGGAACAGACCACTCACTTTAACAAAAAAACCCAAAACAATATTTTTTTATAAATTAAAAATACCCTATTCCTTACCTCCAGAATTAAAGAAAATATCAATAGAATTGACTCTGAGATCAGCAAATCTAGCACTGTACTGAACGGGGAGCTGTGACACTGCACAGTCTTCCCATACTGAATAATAAAAGTTGGTGACAGATGTGGAAGAGGGTTACCTTGGTATCTTCCCAGGCATTTACTGCTGAGAAAGGTATCCACCCCCTCTTTTGAATTTTAAGACAGGATACCTGGCTGTAAAACATGAAATAAAATAGGGCAACTGCTGTCAGAGCCCAGTAATAATGGGAAAAAAGGAATTTTTGAGACAAAATGATGAAAGAAGGGGAAGGCACTTTTAACACTTGAAATGGGGAAATTGTAACAAAGCAATGAAGTTCTTTAAGGCAAGCTGTAGCTACATCAGCCTGGAACTAGGATGTTCTGAGGCCTGGAGTTTGTAGAAGCTCTGTAGGAATTGCTGGCAACAAGAAAAATGGAGGAAAAAAGTGAAGACATAAATGCATCACGTCACTTATCTGAGGGAGAAAGATGAGAAAAGATGTATGTTTTGAGTGAGAGAGACAGACTAGGACTGGGGAAGGACCTTTCAATTTCTTTAGCTCAATGGGCTAATCTCTCCCTGAGTGAGTGAATGAGGGAGGACCTTATGTTCTGGTTTGAGAGATTGGTTATGAACTTAGAAAGTGAAGAGACAACAGGAACAGAAATAGCCAGTTGGGAAAAGATAGCTTCTGTTTTGAGGTCTATGAGCTTCCCTTGTGACTGGGAGAAACAATACAGTAGTTTCTGTGCTAATTCAGAAGCGGTGGAATTTGTAGTTTGAGAAAAATGGAAACTGGTCAGTGACTAAAGCCACAGGACTGAGCCACTTGACTGTCACAGTAGTACCTCTGTATGTGCTCCACAATTTTTATTCTATCTGAATTTTCACTATGCAAGAAAAAAAACACTTTTTAGGACATCCAGAAGTACAAATCTGTAAAGCCTTACTTTCCTACACAGAGACACTTATCAAGAGCAAGGAGACCAAGGGAAATGACTGATTTTTACATTACCAGGGACAGATACACTTGAGGAGCAAAACTGCACATATCTGTGTGGCTGCCTAGCTCCACTGCAGGAGTTAACAAATTTAAAATACAGCTTTTCACTGAGGAGATGGACAACTTTGAGTTTGTGAGAGGAAAATGCTTAAAAATGTGTTCTGGACAATTAATTTGGTGGCACTTTATCTTGATATGAGCCATTTATCCATGTGATAGAGACAGCAGAGGCGTTATCAGTACAAACTGCCCTGCTTGCATCTACCAGTATGCCCTTACATTACTGTAGAAAGTGAGAACCTCTTTGGAGGCATGAGAGCAGTGAGCCTTCAGTTCACTCTGCCATTGGCATCTTGTGTGTGACTGCCAGAAAGATGCTGACCAGTGCAAGCTGCTAGTCCTGAGAGGCTCTTCAGATCAGGTACCCTACAGCCAACATAAGGGGACTGCTTTTTTTTCACAGTAGTAGTTCTCAGTATATTTTCTTTCATGCAGAAGGGGTAAAAGTCCCATAAGTTATGCCAAGAAAAGAAGGTGCAAGGAGTTATTTATCTAAAATTCAAAGGGAAGATTATCTGAATTACCATCTGGTAATGGAGGCACACAATTAAAGACAAAGGTACATGCCTGCCTACGTCAGACCTTTGACTTTCTAATCCTGCCCAATTGCTGCAGTCAGGATCATAGAGATTATTTTTGTGAGCTATAGCTCAGCAAAAGCAAAACAGATCAACTATAGTTTGTAGAATTAGATCAGCCCTGTCCTGAGGCAATCAAGCACAAAATACAAAGCTTCTGGCAAAAATAGAGACAAATATAACCAGCTTGTCCTCCTTAAATCTAAGTGAGGAAAGTGCGTCTGTTGTAGCCATAAAATAAGAAGTGACTTGTTTTAAAAAGAAAAAAACCCATCACTTTGTCATTCCAGAGCTACATTTTTTTGCAGTGCAGAATTGCTGCAGGGATCACAGCAGTCAGGGATAGAGAAAGACTATTAATTGAGTCCATTCCCCTGCACTCATGGACATAATCCCCTGATGCAAATACATGGTTTATTAAGGTTGCAGTGTACTTGCTATGGGAATCAAACCTCTAATAACATCATCCCTGGGGCTCTAGAGGAGTAATGCTTCTTTTCTTTAGAAGTGTGTTGTGGATGCTTTTGCACCAATGCTATACACTGGTGAAAGGAGTAGACCACAGAAGTGAATACAGAGCAGGAGAGAAAGGATGTTTGAAAGAAACCATGTTCATGTTATCTGCAGGCATTAAGTGCTTTTCAGATACGTCCGTATTTGATGAGAAAACTGAGATATGTTGCCTTGAGTCATGCTTAAATTCTCCCAGCAGATCTTGAATTTCACATTCTAGTACATTTCAGACTAGAGGGGAAAGCTGTGTTGAATACCACAGAAAGTATGAAGGACAAATGTGAGAAGAACATAAAAAATTCTGGTGCTATTAGAATCTCCATCATATAGCTAAATGAAAGACCAAAAGAATAGTTCTAGCAGCCCAGACTGAATGGGAGGAGACGTACAGAGTCAGGTAGCCTTATTGTATTTATACATAATTCAGTAAAGATTTCTGCCAAGTTCTCTGTCCTCCCCTCTCCTGTGTGGGATGTGGCTTTCAATCTACAGCATAGCTGCAAACAGTAGAGCTGGAAACACTGCCATGTTGTGCAGATGTCTGTGGTTGTATCTGTCCCAGAATTTCCTTCCTTCTCCCCCTACTTCAAGCTTTTGCAGCTGCTGTGACTGCTTCATCTGTACTAGTAGACACAATGGTAGGAGCACTAGGATACCTGAAGTGACAAGTTTAAGGCACTGTGTTTTCATATTGCAGTGCACACTGAGGGCCTAAACTCTGAAACCTGGAGATATCTAACATCGCAAGAGTGAGCTTGTGATACATGCCTCATTTTTAACTGAGCTGATGTTTTTATCACAAAACAATCGGTTCATCACAAGAAATTAATTCATGCTTCACTTGCCTGCCAGATCCTCAGTGCTGCTTCACTTTTTTTCTGTTGTAGGAGATGATGTCTTTGCAAAGGCACACAAAATGCAGCTGAGAATAGTATTTGTGTTTACTACCTGTTGCTTTACAAGTTCAGTGTAGCATGGGACAATACAGAACAGAAGCCCTGAAATTGAGGCTACTGGGTTTTGGTTTGGTTGACTACTAGGATTTTGGTTGAGGTTTCTGGACATTGTAACTCACTCTGAGTTTGTTTGACTTGCTGCCACGGTCCATAATCCAGGGAGGAAAGCCCATCAGAAAACAGCTCCTGGTGACAATGCTAAGGTGGTCATTCAAAAAATCAAGACGCTTAATCATTAATGATTTTTTTTAAATAATCAGTCTTTGGTTTAAAGCCTGCTGCTAATTGCTCACCCATGCATACACATACAGTGCTAAAAATGTTTGATCTGAAATAGTATCACTTTAAAGCTTTGACTTTCACCTTTTAGAAAGTTAGTTAGCCATTTTTCCCCTTTATAAATAAATGTGAGAGGAAATATCATATTAATCATAGACGCAAAGTCTGCCTGTAGCGCAGTAGCTCATTAAGCTTCCTTTTTCCAAGCTCTACGTTTCTTTCAGAATTTTAATCTCTGTAGTACTTTTATGGTTGGAGTATTTTTTTTTTGGTTGGAGCATGTGTAGTATTCTGCAACAATGAATGCTTTGCTGGATCATTTATCATCCTTTGCCTCGAGGAAAGTCTATAAAATTTTCTTTGTGCTTGCGTTACACTCTCTAAAGTTTTATAATCCAGGTGTCTGCAGGCTTCTCGAACTTGTGCAGTGGGAGATGCACATCAGAGAAAATGCATCACTGCTGCTGAAAATCCATCCTTGGAAGTTATGTAGTTGGATCCCCTTACACAAAGTAAACTGTTCATTTTTCCATTGCTGTTCTCTGGCTTATAGCACCACCTACAAGTTACTTTCAAATTGCAGATGCAGGCCACTGATCTTTGCATGTTTGTGTACCCTATTCCATGATGTAGCTGCAATTACCTACTCTTCTGCAGCCTCATGAGAGCATCAGTGACTTCAGCCACAGAAATTTGCTGCTGTTAAGGATACCGTGGCTCAGTGATTTTTGTCTGTCTTGGAAACCACTAAACTTCATCCAATTCTGAAGGTCAATACAAGTCCCTGCATCCTATTTGTTCCTCAGCTCTTGATTTTAAATAATGAGGAAGGAGAAGGAGCCATAGAAGGGAGTCTTTGTTAGCACAAAAGATGGTCCATATGCCAAAACTTGGTAAAATAGTGTAAAAGGCCGTGGTGGAAGATCAAGTCCAATGACAGTCACTACTGACCACTGAAAGCAACCTTATTTTTCCTTCATCAGGTGGAGCTTCGTGCTAAACCATTGGTGGTTTTTACTTTCACATCAAACTTGTCAATTTAACAAGTTTGATTAATTAGGTTTTGTGAGAGTGAAACTAGCCACATTCTGAGAGAGGGAAAACTGAGCTGCGTGTTCCAAATATCACTAAATTATTGCAATGTCTATAATGGCTTTGGTGGAGTTTTTTCTTCCCAGTCTTTCTTAGAGCACAATATTCCTCATGTAATTTCATGGCACAATGTGCAGTTCAAGAAATGTTTAACTGTAGCTCTGCTGTCAGTTAATCCCTCTCCCTGGTGCAGCTGACTAACTCTGGTGGAAATTGTGATGATACTCATTATTCTTGCATTTCTGTTAAAAAAAAAAAAAAAAAAAAAAGGTGTTATTTGTACTCACAAAAATAAAAAGCACTTACCAATATGGATGCACTCTACAGCTATTAGAACAACTCACATGCTGCTATTGCAGCTGCTGTGACAATAGAAAATGAAGCCTGCATTCATACAGGTTTGTCTTGCTGTTGTTAAGGAGAAGAGGGAGGAAATTATTATGTTCCATTTGAGGAAAATATTGTTTAAATTGAAAAACTTGCAGTATGCCCCTTAGTTAAACCTTTGTTTACTAATTTAACCAATCTGAGTGTCAATTATGGCTGGTTTGATGTACATTCACCTAAAACTTCTTCCACAGTATCCATAATGCAGTTTTATTTACATTCTCACTGGTTTTATTTGGGTGACAAGGCTATGAGACAAAGAAAATACCTGGTGTGAATATTCCTGGAAAAGCATAGGCAAAATACAAAATTATAATAAAAAAGTATTCCTAGCAAAAGCATACCTAATCTTTCACTGTAAAAGGAGCCATTAATTTTCCAAGTCTATTACTATTAGCAGCGGATAGCTTATCAAAAGGATTTTTCTGCCTGGGAGTAGTTCTACTTCAGCACACGGGCATGAACTTCCTGACGGAGTTGCTGACTCCTGCTGGTAAACGTTAAAAAGCTTATTGTTAAGCTGCAATTTTGAAGACACTTCCTTCACTTCATTTTTTTTATTGCCAAATACTTTTGCATGAGAATGGGATTCAGTATTTGAGAATTCATAGGCTCCTGCTGCTTCTTCCCTGAGTGAAGTTACAATCAACTTGTGACATCAGAGATGGCTGTTGTAGAGGTTGTTATGTCATAAGAATGGCTTCAGGTGGGGAGAACAAGCAGTAGAGGCAGAAGAAATGTCAAGTTATTATACAGGTTTCATGTTAGCTACTGTAGTAATATGAGAAAACATACTTCCTAGTCTCAGCAAAGAGGCAAAATTGTTTCTAAACTGAGAATAGCTAAAAAGTTTTGCATATCACATCAGGTGTTCTTTTGTTTTTGTTAATTTGACAACCAGATAACCAACTGGTAGGTTAGTCGTCTGTATTGTGGATTTTACTGAGTTTTTTATTATATGTTACATGTAAGAGAGAGGTAGATATTTGCAACACAGTAACAGGTGACAACTCTAGTCCAGAAATTTTAACAAAATCTATTACTTGAGAGCAGTGCTTCAGATGTCTGTGGGAACAGCTGTAATAAATACTTAATTATTTTCTTTTGGCAGTATACCTTGGTGTCATGTGGAAAAGAGGGAAGGCCCAATGATAGTAGAATATTAGGCATGGAAACTTTAATTACAATGAAATCAAATGAGGGCTTTAATTTGGGGGTTTAAGATGCTGGCAAAGCTTTCTGCACTGCCTCTGCTGAGTCAGTGGCATGAGGAGGAAGTCTTGTGCTGTCCTTGCACACATGACAGTTAGCTTGAACAAATTCTTCTGCCAAGACACCACCCTTTCTTCTCCCATCTCCTTATTCATTTCAAGAAGAGCAATGGAAGTAATACTCTGAGGCCTCATTTAGCTCAGCATCTTCTCTGTCCAATTAGCAAATACCCTGCATCACTGATTCTACGAATTAATGTGACCATAGTCCTCTGACTGGTTATAACGTATCAACTCCATCTTGAACAGTATTAATTTTCAGTTACCAGGGAATAATATATGGAAACGCTAACAAGAAAAATCTGCTTGCATTCTTCTCCAGCTGCTCTTTAAATGAGGGCTCAGTGTTGCAGGTTTTGTCTCACCTGATGCCATTTTATGGCTGATATTGTTATACTTGTATTGCTTAAACTGAATTACTGCTTGTGCACCTTGCATGGACAGTGTGTTCCCAGCAGAGTTCTTGAGTCAGTTCCTTAGCCTGAGTTTGGGTACATAGACCTGATCGTAGCAACTGGAAACCTTTATTTGGAAGTCAAAGGAGTCCAATTAACCTGGATCCTAATTCAGTCAGCTGTGTCTTTCCTTCATTTCCTTCGTTCTCTGGGAAGAGTTAAGCTTGCAGGGAAGGTCGACTTCTTCTGAATCTTGTCAGTCACTGTCTATGTCACTCCGCTGGCCCTTACACTACTTCCTGTGAATCTTCTGATAAATCCACCCTTCCATTGTTTTTTCATGTAGTCTTCTAGAGAAACTACACATATCAAACACAAATACCCCCCCCTAATATTTCTTATTTTCTGTCTTAACCTAGCAAAGGTTTAGCCCATTGGGAACTCAGAGCAATAGCCAACTTTACAACCTGATACAATGGTCAGGGTCAGACCATTGATCCTGATTTCACACTCCCCCTAAATACATTAAAAGGACACTTATGCCTTTTGGGTTTTTTTTGTTTTTTTTTTTTTTTTTTTTTAATGCAGGTGCACATAACTCTAGTGATGGGTGTTTCACAGAATCCTATGTTCACATGCTGTCCGTTTAGTGACCCCAACTGCAGTACAAAGCCTTTGGTTCCATTGCCTTTATTCCTATCATTTCTTGTCTTTGGATGTCATCATTAAACATAAGATGGTCTTTGTTTAACTGTGGTAATAGTAATCTCACAAGCTTCCTGCAGTTATGAGTCATTAATGTGCTAGAACAAATAAAATGTCCTGGGCATTGGGGACAGGAAAAGTTTTACCATAACTTTATTTTATTCCTTAATAAGTAGAAGGTGAAATAGGAAGATCTCACATGGGCTGAGCCCTCTCCAAGCTTATTGGACTACTGCATTTGAAATGGAGAAATTATATTATTTTTCTTTATTATTGCTTTCTAATTTAATCCAAGCATCTGAAAAACTAGGGAGACTTTTTTAAAGTATTCAGTATCTTCACTTTGGATTTCAGGAAACAGTCCTTATGGTATTTTTCTGGTTTATGCAAGTAATCTGTAAAAAGTGTGAATAAATTACCTGAGAATCACCCTCCTGTATGTATCTGTGCCTTTTCCTTCCCTGGAGTTATGGCCTTTTTAATTTATTTGTGTTACTCTTTTTTTCTCTGTACCCACAGTTGCTATAATTTCTCAGCACTGCTTGATAGTCATGCCTTTGTCTGAGTGCATTACCCCTCCAGTGGTGAAATCACCCACTAAGCTGACTTGATCCAAAAAAGACAAATAAGGTACAGATTAAAATTCCTTTTTTCAAATCAACAAAAAAGCCCAAACAAACACACCTTTAGAGAGCTTATGAAAAGTCTTGGACTGCTTGCTCTCCTGCAGAGTGCAATGTGGGTTGAAAAATAATATATATTTCACTATTTCTACTCTGCAGACCATGTGTGGGATGCAGGCAAAATCTGAGAATCACTGAACATATTCACAGCTCTCTGTGCTCGCAAAATCTGCAATCAAATTGGCTATCATCATGCCATCAGGTTCTTTTCTATGGTCATAGCTGACTCAAATGGATAGTAAATGCAGGCTTTGCAGCTGACTTCTCAATCACAAAAATACTGCTGTCCGTGCACCTAACTGTTCTCACATAATCCAGGCTCCCTCCTCCCAGAACTCAATTTCACTGCCACTGAACCTGTGATAAAACCTGAGCACTGACAGCATGAACAATTGGCATTCTTAAAGGTAAACATGAAACCTTATCACTTGGCTGCTGCTGCAGATTGCAATAGGGAGATGAGTGCTGGGTAGCGACAATTCAATATGAGAGATTGCAACAAAGGGTGAAAGAAAAGTCTCTGTACTGATAATGAAACTACTTAATATTTCTGACTTATACATAACTTTGAGCAAGTTACCTCCCAATCAAATTGCCAAAATTAAATACATTTCCAAACTGCTCAAACAATGTTAGAACTAACGATATTTTTCATTTTCACCTTATATTAGCTTGAGTGTTTTTACCTAACGGGTATAAATGCTATGAATTTGACAAGAATGTAATGGGCAAGAATTCTAAAGGGTGCTGTATGAAGGGGTTGTGTGGAACTCTTTCAGCTGTTTCCTTTGCTTAGCAGGTTACAGTTGCTACAACTTGAGTATTTCAGTGCGAGTTACCTTGCTTTCCAACAAGGTTGGCCTATCCTTTGGTCCCTGATTTTTGTTCGTGATTTCTCTAGCCCTAGAGAATATACAGTATTGATGATCAGGTCTAAGGTACGTTGGCAGTGCTAGTTATAACACTAGGTATTTTTTTCTGTTTACCAATATACTGTGTTTTAGCCTCTACAGGCACTTGTGTTTGGGCTCTCCACAGAGCTAATTATTTCAAGTGCAAATTCACTCCTGTGCAATTCTGTTTCTAGTTTCACATTCAGCCAATAGGATTCCTCATCTCTCTCCACCACAAAATCTGTGCTCAGCTGCTGCTGCTTAATCCTGTTCCTGCTTATGTTTTAGAGCCATTTGCATCTCTGAGCTGTGCCACACATAAACTGCATTAGAATTTAACACTGAGGATCCTCTACTTCTCTTGCCTAGGTGGCTGATCTGACAAGGCATGCCCAAACTCTAGTGAGGCCTTCCCTTCTAGGCAATTCATTTGAGATGTTCAGATCTATGGTATGAGTTAAAGCAAAGATGAGGAGCAGGGACGTTTCCTTACTTTTGCAGGTGAGTGGTTTTTTCGCCATTTGGGATTTGGATGACAGAGTCATTCTTACTCTCTGGCCTACTGAGCATTTGCATATTTTTATGGGGTAGGCCAGACTCTATATAAGAAATTGAGAGCATATGTCAGCCATGGCAAAACAGAGTTTTAAGATACAGCAGGTCTGGTCTTAACATAAGCAAAGGAAACATCTTAATTCAAGTTCTGGTACTGAATGGAGGAGAGGTTTCTAATTTCTTTTCAATATTCCATTGACATCAACACCCTAAAATCTCTAAAATGTTTCTTTTGGTACCTACTTTACAGTCACTGTAATCTGGGAACTTGTGAATTCCAGTTAATCCAAGGTTATCTAGAAGTTGATGTTTGTGTTTTGTAAATCTGTTATATTGAATGTTTGCTATTTAACTTGTGAGGAACAAGAAAGAACCGGTGTGAATGCAGACCAATGCAGAGAAGTAAATAACCCCTCCCTAGTATATTAGCTGACAAGATCCCCTCAAATTCTTACTGGTAAGGGATTAAATATCCTGCCCAGTGATAGAGAAAGGAGATCACAGCTGTCTTCTATTAGGGCCTGCCACTCCCTATGGGACTGGCAGTGGGCAACCCCATAAAAGTGGGTAATTCAGAATCACACTGTGTCTTCTAGTTTTTACATTATTAAGCTCTTTATCATGAAGACTATTTATTTCCTGGTCAAGCAAGGGTCAAGTGGATAAATGGTTGGACATATAGTGCATACTCGGAGCTTAAAATATATCTGTGAAATTGGAAAAAGGCAGAGATAATCCTCATGAGAGCAGGGAGAGAGAATGCTAATTGCATTTACGTTCATCGCTTCAGGAGTGTGAGTTGTTGATAAGGTGTTGATAGCTAAGATACCAAGCTGTTCCCGAAGTAGCATCCCGTTTCTCCTTGTTGTCTTGGTTCCTAAAGCAAGGTTTCTTTCTTGACCTGCTGATTGTATGAAAAATCTAAGGGCAATTATCCTGGGCTGATATAGGCTGTGTTCTAGACTTTTTACTATTGGGATGTCTAATGCCAGGACGCACTCCATGTGGGATCCCTTAGAGCAGAGTTGCTGTTTTTGACCCCCTCATGAGATATACCTAAAGGCTGCAGTCTTCCCTTGAAACACCTCAATACCGTCTTTACTGAGTGGCTCCTGCTGCCGGTTAATTAACATGGGTTAAACCTCACTGCTTGCCAAGTAGACACAGCACTGTGAAGAAGTCTTGCTGCAGGTTAGTAGATAATGCACTTTTGGCTTATTGCTGCTGTTTGAGGGGAAAGGGACTTCTGACCTGTTTCCCTAAGAAAAGAAACAGCACATTAAGTTTGAACTTACGGAAACTGATTTAGTGTTTACCTTTAACCTGTGCCAACCTCTGGTATAGAGGGCCCTGATTCTTACTTTAAGGAATGTTTCACATTGTAAAGAAAATCCAGTATTGACCAAAGCTTCAGGTGGGTTTCAGTTATGCTCTTTTGCTAATTGTACTTAGTTTGGGAGGATGAGATAGTTGGGATTGTTGTATAGGGTTAAAAATCAAAGAAATAATTTTTTAAACTGTTGTGGGGAAAATCTGTAATGGTTTTTCATCTTGGAATTGGACTTAGTACATGTAGGAGCTCTGTGAAGCTTTAGTTAAATTCTTAAAAGGCTTGTTTACATCGATAAAGACTTTTTTAGGTAATAGCTGGTCAATTCATATCTGGAATATTGGGGCATCCGTTTTCTCTCTCATTCTGTTTTTTATGTCTCCTATACAAAAAAGCACTATGTTATACCAATGTGAAATGAGTTTTTCACTGCATGGATTACAAGGTGCTGAAGAGTGAATGCATTGTCCTATTTTGCCCTTTTGAATGGTCTTTATGGTAGTCTTCAGGTTCATAATTATATTACATTAAATAACTTTTTTTGTTTTTTTTAAAAGAATTATGCTTTCATGTACAGAGTGTGGCAGAAGAACAGACAATGAAAAAGAATAGGCTTTTTTCATGTTCATCTCTCTCTCATGGTGTATTTGTGTGCCTATCTGTACAAGCTTAATAATGCCTTAACCTAGTTTTTTCCATTCACTATGAAATAAGGTTCATAGAGGCTCATGATAGCAACCTCTATATTGAATCAGAGGGGGAGGGGAAAAACACACCTTAAACATACTGTTTTAGACAGTCAAATGCTAGGTTCTGTGGAGTTACACAGACAAACTTTGTTTAGCTCTTTGCAATGTTTCAGCAAATATAAGCCTATGAAATCATCACTGACTGTTTGAGACACATGACCAGATTAAAATAACTTCCAAGTTGCATTGTCACATTGGGAGCACAGCTGAAATCTTAACTGAGTGTAGTAGAGAGATCTGGAATACAAGCTTAATTCAAAATTCTTTGGTGATGTGTACTTTACCTTGGGAACAAGAGGTCTACTTTTGAACTTCAGACATAGAGTGCATGAGGACCCTGAGGAAGGTAAAATGTAGCACTTTGATAGCTGGCAGATCTGCTGTTGTAAGAGATGACAAATACAGAAGTTTCAATTCTGCAGTACAGACAGCAGGAACAAATAGATGTTGGAGAGCAAAAACAATGTCCTTGGTGCCCTGCACAAAGTGTCCGTTATCAGAGGGCCCATTGCCACAGGATTTCCTGGAGAATGGCATGTACTGTAATGAATTGCAGGGAGCCATGTCTGCAGGTAATCAATTGCAATGGAGGAGTATAGCTTAATTTTTGAGACCTCAGGTTGAATTTGCAGGGCCACAGCTAAGAAAAAAAACTTTTCTTTGCTTATAAACCAGACAAATCTGGTCAGTAAAACAAGTGGGACAAAAGGTTTCTCCAACCCTCAGCTGAGGTAGGAGACCTCTGGGGGGTTTGGGATCACAGTGTTGCTCCCAAAATGCTGCTCTGGTCTTTGGCTCAGGTTTGTGTTCGTCACTGTATCATCAGTTTCTCAGGGAAGTGAGCCCTAGATTACTGAACCACTGAGTGGTAGAGAGTTCTGTCCGATTGACGCTAATTATCCACTGCACAGATGGATACCAGATTTCAAAGCCTTATCTCCTAGCACAGTAATTCCTATTTCTTCTTTCACTTAGGGTGTCTCTTTTTCTGGGATGTTTCAGTGCAAGAAGTAAAAGGCAGCTGGGAGAACTGAAGTATTTATGTGGGGTCAGCCTGTCACCATGGGGAATATTCTTAGATGATAGACAAGTAATGGGGTCCCAGGGAGCACAGAATAATTCTGCTTCTCCTGGTTGCTTCTAGACCATCTTCTTCACCTTCATTCTCCACTTTTGGATTTGCAAAGGGATGAGAGTGAGTAGGGTTTTTCTTGTTTTGATTTCATTGTGGTTTGTTTGGGGGTTTTTTGTGTGGTGGTGTTTTTTCTTTTTCCCCTCACACTACATTCTTAAACCCCCTTTGCATCCATACCCTGAATAACTGTGAAAATGAAGTCAAACTAGCCGCTTGAACTTCTGCTATTATGAACAGAGCTGTCTGAAAAAAAGTGTTGTGTAAGCATGGGACTTGTGCTCCACTTAAATTTCTTTTTGCCCCAATACAAGGATAAAATTAAAGTTTGAAATTAAACTTTACTGTTTTCTAAATGGCAATTCAGCTTTTGCACTCATTGTCTAGTTAGTTAAAAGCTTAGGAAATTATGCCATTCTCACTAATGGATTGTTTATTTTGAAAAATTCTGAAAGGCACTCCAGTACTGTTGGATAGAAATGTTCTGCATGGTGGTATATTTTGTGCAAAGTACTTGACATTTTAAGATTTGTTTGGAAAGGTAAATGGATTAAAAAGCTAATTTGTTACAATGGGTTTCTGTGGTGAAAAATTCAAAAGGTCTTCTGTTCACCTTTTCAGGTCAGGAGAGAGTTTGACTTTTACAAACCAAAATGTAAAAGGGATTTCTACATAATGCATGAATGATGTATAATTTCAAAGGGAACTTTCCTGGTGCTAAGTTTCAGTCTGTCCATGCCTAACTTCTCTTTACTGCAGTGGGTAGGAGATAAGGAAATAGGCACACGGAGTTGCTTGAAGGATTAGTAGAAGAGAGATTTTCACTTCCACAGTAGGTCATCAGTTCGAATCCAGCAGAACACATCGCTACTGACCAGCTGTTCAGTGGTCTTTTGGCGATTACTAGCCCTCTTTACCAAAAGGATGGTGACACCGCAGTGAACATCAACCTGAGTTGAGACAGAATGAAAAACTGAAGTCAGTTTATGAAATTTCTTGATCTGAAGGCCTAGTGAGTTTGTGAGATATGATCTGTGAAGGGAAATACGGTTTTGGACCGTGGGACTGAAGAGGTTGTGGAATTTCAGCAACTGTGTAATACAGTCTTTGCAATAAACTGAGATTCCATTTCAGAATGGCTGGGTCTTTCCCCGCTCCAACTTTCCCCAGTTGGAAGGCTGCTCCAGATTTCTGTAATGGCCTTCTTTCCAGTCTGCTCTGGGTTGGCTTTCCTGCTCTAGACTTGGTAGCATCTTCATCCTGCAGGGCAGACCTGGGATATGCACACAACAGTTTGCCATGCTGTGTTTGAATAGAGAAGTCCAGTGTCAGTAGCAAATGCTGTGGTCAATGAAAGGCATTTAACAGACTATTGACCCTGTGTGCACAAAAATAATTTATATAGAACTCCAATACCTGGAGTTCTCTTCTGGTTAGGAAAGCAGGGGAAAAAAATACATGCTTGTTTGTTTAGTTTTTAAAATGTGATGCCTTTGTAATAGGTGTGACCAAGTAATTAGTTTTGAGTTGTTCGACCTCTGTTTGAACTTAAAATTAGAATCTGGACATGTCTCAAAAAACAAAAGCAACAAACAAAGAAAACCTTTAATAAACCAGGAACCGTTTAAGAAATCATTTGATGGGTTTTAAATTTTATTTTTCTGCTTTGACAGCTATTGTGTCAGTGATCATTCCAGCTCTGTTTAAAAGAAAGTCGATTCTAAAGAATAGTTGTAAGATAGCTTCATGTTTCCCAGGGACTGGGAATCATGCATGTAATTTTTCAAATTAATGACAAGACTTGGATCGAGTGTGTACTCTTCGAACAAAACTGTCTTGTTAAAAAGCACTGTGTTTAGACAGCTTGCAGCAACCGGAGATTAAATTGCTGGATTGGCCTTTTATATAGCTTGATTGATGAGAAAACTATGCTGCAGTACTCATTGTTTATCAAATGCCACTTGGCCAGTGGCACTAAAACCCCAAATATTTATTTGATGCAAGATTAAAAAATGATATTGCAGAAATGTGTGACTAGTTTCAGTAAAGATTCCTATATCTCTGTAGGGGCAAAAAGTTAAGATGTGCAGAAAGAATAGTGAAAGGAACTGTTCAATGTAACCAGGGAGACATCAAGTACTGTCTTTTTCATAGAAAAGAGGTGGTTGTTCGTGATCCCTTACTGAAGGACATTGCAATAATAACCTGCATGCATTTATAAAAACAACTGCTTTCTCCAACTGCCTTCTCTTCTCCCCCTACTCCTTTAGAAAGTAAACGACCGCAGTCCTTGGTGGGTGTCCTTTTGTTGTCACTCTTCAGGTGTAGCTTTCCCTGTGATGGGTTATACCTGTGTATTACAGTTTATAGCCACCTTGCTGCAGTACTTTTATCCACAAGGGGGAATGGGAGCTTATCCATATGATTATCCGGTTTAGCCATCATATATATTGTTTTGATCAGGGTGGTGCTGTGGGCTGTTATCTGAATGAGTGAGAAGCTGGAAGGTGGATTACCACAATGTTAACCATTTAGCAAAAAAATAGTTGTCATATGGTGACAAGTACATTGTGGACTTACTTGATATACTGTCTTTTCTCCTTATCTGTAGAAGTGGATTTTGCAAACATTGGCTTTTTAGGATTTTTGTGTGTGTGCAGTAAGAACAGACTTAGGATCCCATTTCCTCTGTGACTGCACACCATGAATAATAAACAGGTATTACTGGATCATTTGCAGGAGATCCTGTGGGGGGGGGTTTGTTGTTTTGGTTTTTTTTTAAGATGCTTATCTAAATATGGTGTTTAGGAAAAAAAAAAGTTTCATATTAGTTGTAGGTTAATGTAATGTGAAAGACATGCTGGGCAAACATCCTCTAGTCAGTCTGTCTGGAAATAGCTATGATCTGTGAAATGTTATCTTGGCTAGTTTGCATCATTCCCCAGTGAGTCAGTTCGAACTCTGTTCTTTTATTGGATTATTATTTTTTGGAAGGGAATTCTCAATACATTTGTATTCATGAGGCAATGGACAGTAGGTAATTTAACACCTGCTATCTTGAATATCTGTCAGCAAATGACCTTCTCCTGGTGAGATTTATAATTACTTCATGTTTCAAAGGCGGAGAATTCAAATCCTGTGAACTTTTCTGTGCTGTGAGCAGAGATACGTTATGTACCTTCTTTCCATCCACCATTTAGTCTGGTTTTAAACTAACACTGCTTCTTTTTTTCCAAAACAAAGAAAAGCTAAAACTTGGAGGGGGATAACAATTGTTTCATCATGCCAAAGTCTTTTTTTCCTCTCTAACATAGAAGAAGAGGGAGTGTGGGTAAGAAAATGAAGGAAAAACCAACTCTAGTCCCATCTTATTTACTGTGAATATTTTGTAGGCTTATTGTCTTTGTCTTTGCATTGTCTTCTTGTATTGATTTTTGAGGAGGAAATGTCTGTATCAGTGTGAGGCAAAATCAACCTCTAAAGCTGTAATCCCCAGAGGTAAGGACTGTATATTCATGTCTGCATAGTTCCTGTTGGTAGGGAGGTCTGACTTAAGGTGCTTTGCATGCCCCTTCAGCTCTGTTACAACTTCCAGTTCTGGTTTCACTCAGTAAGTGTTCAGAAAGTGTAAAATGAGAGGGGAGAAGGAGGGATACTAGTGCATCTTTTCTACCTCTCATTTGAAATAAGGGAATGCAGTGTTTGTAACTGATTCCCACCCGCACCCCACTCCCCCACACCCCCCGGGTAACCAGCTACATTCACCCTCCTGCAAAAGCCTTGTGTCATATCAGCAGTGGTTGCTCTAATGTTGATTGATAGGAATAAGCTAAACTCAACCACATTGTTTCAAAATGAGTAAACTGCCTTTTGGTTAAAAAAGTAATCAGCATTGTCTGAGAGATAATAGGCAATTATTGCTTTGTTGCAGCAAAACTCTGCATAGAAATGTTCATTCCAGCTGGCTGAGAGACCGTTAAACTAGATTAAGTATTCCCTGATATCTTGGCCTACATGATCAACAACCTATTGATGATTTTAGTCTCTTGGTTAACAGGTTAAGAGTACTCAATGTTAAGATGAATTTTAATCCCTCAGAGAAGAGGAATGGGTACCTCTCCTCCCTCCTTCCCCAGGAGAGTGATTATTTACAGTGCTTATCAGCTTTTCAAAGATGGAGTATGTTACAAAGCAAACCCTCCCTCTTCTGACTATGCATCCTGTTTCCTTTTTCAATCTGCTGGATGGAGAAAACTCTATGTGCTCTTAGCATTACAGTAGAACCAGCCTTTGCAATCTTACACTAGATTTCCATCCACCTCCTTAGCCTGTGACTGGGCTGAGCTGAAGAATGGGAAGCCTGTGCTCCTGACTGTGTGTTACCAGTTCAACAGGGACACATTTTAGATGCAAGTGGTAGACAGTATGCAAAACAGAGACTTAAAAGACACGTATCAAAAACACATTGGAAAGGCAGAGAAGGATGCTTTTTCAGATCCAGCTTTCTGCTTGAAAAGTAGCAGAGAGAGTGGGAGTTTGTCAGAGGATGTTCAGCATGAGAGAGGGTTGCTAGCTGTCTATGGAGGAGTAGTCATGCACAGTGCCTGGGTTGGACCCTGGCCGTACAGGAAGAAGATTGCTGCTGTTAGGTTTTTCACACAGAAGGTGTAGATAATCTTGGAGACTGGGGGTAACAGCTGCTTCTGCAGGAGAAAGCCTGTAGCTTCACAGAAACAGGAGGATGGAGCAACTGAGGTGGCTGGACTTAGCTGTGGAGTCAGGTTGTGCATTGTTGGCAGGTCTAGTGGAAAAGAAAAGTTTAAAAGACCTCAGAGAGCTGCATATCTGAGAGATCAAGCAGCCAGCCCATGAGTGCACCAGAAAAGCCTTGATTTGGATGCTGGAGTACCCCATCCCTTTTAGCTGTGTTCCTGTGGTAAGGTAGGCCATGTCAGGGAGCTAGTGTTACTTCTGCCCAGATGAAGTCTGTCCTACAAACAAAGGATGTTGGTTTGGGGGCATGTCATTCTAGCACCTCTGCAGTGCACTAAAACACACCTCCAAAAGGTAAAAAAAACCCCAACAAGCAAACCCTGAACAAACATATTCTTGAATGATGTATAAAATAGAGCTCCAGCTCTGCTTTATCCTCTGCACAAGAAAATACAGTTTGTGGCTGGTTAAGATAGGGGCTTTCTATTACCATCTGTTGAATCTTGCAGTTTCTTTTCCCCCCTGCTCTGGCATCTGTGAATCTCAGTAGTGGAATCGTTGCTTGGAAACTCAATTGTCTTTTTGCATTTACTGGTAGAAAAGAGTGCGCAATTTCAGTAACTTGATTATCACGACTTCTGCATAGATCTAGAACTCCTTAGCAAAGGCAGTTTTTAGTGACAGGATAAATGCTGCAGATATACTAGAAGTGTTTAACAGTGATTTCAGCAGAGGTGGGGTTGTTCTGATGTGAACATTTGTTGGTATCATAACTGAGGCATAAAACAAGTCACATGGAAATAAACCTTTTGTATATGTGCCAGTATCGATGTGCCATTTCTACTTCTTTTTCTTGTGGAGTAGGGAACCATCATTCAGGTTGCCATCATCTGTGGGTAAATTTGGGTTGTTTGTTTTTCTTAGATTTTTTTTGTTTGTTAAACTAGGTCTGCAGTGTACCCTGACAATTTTTTTGGTGTCTTTTGGAGAAGTCAAACTTTTAATACCTATCAACTTGTGGTAAAGATTTGGTCACAACACTTTTCTCTGGTGTTGGAAGACAACACAACGGTGTATTGAATCTTTTTGTACAGATAGACTATTTGGAGTTAAGTTTGTCTGAAATAAAAGAGTGTGTGTTTTGTGACTTGTATCTAATCTCTTGATTCAAAGTGTTTAGGAAACAGACACTCCCCCTTTTTCCCTGAGATTTATATTCTTAAATTGAAAAACTAATGTCAGGAGGCTCAGTCTATGATAGATTCACAAATGGTATGTTTGATGCTGACAACTGCTTTTCTTTCCCCACACATGTTAATTTAAATAGGTGTGTGCCTTGCTGAGTGTTTGCCTTAAAGGGCTCCTGTGTATGGCACAAGAAAAGATTTTGAGTTGAGAGTTTAGGAAGCAGTCATAATACCAGGAAGCCTGACACGCACCTCTTTTTGAATTGCCAAGTTGGCCACTCTGACCTTATCTCTTATATTTTGGGGAAGCAGGTAAAGAGGAGAGATTATGAATTACTTCATAACACTCTTGGTTAAATGAATCTTCTGCCCGCTGTTTTAATTAGTTCTTTTTTCCAGGGTCCTTGTTGCTCTGTTCCCTGTGGCCCTTCTGGCACTTCTTTGAGGCATGTGTTATGGATAGATATTCACAGCTTGGCAAGCAGAATTTTGTGGGGATTTTCAGTCTGATGGAACAATTCTCGAGTTTGGTTTGTTTGGGACTAATCATTTTGAGGGTTTGGTTTGAAAGGAGGGAGAAGAAAAGAGTGATCACTACCTTGTTTTCTGGGTTGGGTTTTTTGCCCCCTCTCTGTGGCATGAAGTAGCATGAATTTCACAAACCTTGCAGAATCAATACTTTAGACTGCATATTAATGTGTACCGGAGAGCTACAGAGAAGGTAAGCAGATGGAGAACATGGAATGACTCTGTCTTTGGTTGTAGTGTGGTTTGGGTGAAAAATAAGAGCTGCAGTTGCTACCTGCACTTACGCTCAGAAATACCAGCATCTGAAGGTGACTCTGCCAACACAAAGAAAGCTTAAGAGGGCTTTTGTTTTTATTGCCATGTAAATTTAGATACTGAATCCTATGTCGCGTTCTCTGAAGTCACAGCAAAGAGTTGTTTTTCACTCAGTTTCCAGGAGATTATCACAAGGACTGAAAACTGAGCTAAATCCCAGAGTAAGCTATATGAAGTGTTAGATCAATACTTGAAATTGGCACATGTAATGACAGCTTTGAGACTGATGCGCATGTGAGTGTGATTGATAATTGCACTGAGAGCCTCTTAAGAGAAAGTTGGGGATTCATTTTGTTTAAAATGGAAGGAAAACAGTATGTATGCACACTATGTACTACACTTCATGGTAAGTGTTACAAATGAAGGCTTCAAACAGTATTTAAGTGCTTTATGCTATTCATTATCCTCAAGAGTGGTATCAAAATCAGCACTGTAGGTTGCAGAGCTTTTGGGATATGCTCTCCCTTAGGATGGAGAGGGATGTTTGCCTTAGTGGTTTGGCTAGTGTTTGGATTCTCCCCCTCGCCCCCACAATCTGTGTGGGGATTTTCATTAGCAATTATATGTATTTGGACTTAAGAAACACCTATTAAACATGACAAGAACATAGGAATTCGAACATTTGTGATGTGTACTTCTTTTAAAGGCTGGGTATGCACTAGGAAGCATCACTACTTGACCAATATTTCCACATCATGACTCTTGTAAAGTTTAGTGGCTTTGATTTTATTCTATGGACCACATAGGGGTCTCAAAGTATGGAATGATACCACCTGTCATTCCATTTTAGTCAGAAGCCTAGGCTGTTTGCACTCCTGAGAAAGTGATTTGGCAGTAAACTGGGATTGTAAAGAGTAAAAGGAGAACAATGTGCTGCTTCAGTACTTTGCTGTAAAGGGCTATTCTTGTTTTCTTGCAGAATATAACCACTGAAAAAGACTTATAGCTCCCCAGTTAAGGACAACCCCTGGTTGGGGGCTAGGTTATTGTATTCCATGTGCAGCTTGGATGTTTTCAGCCAAGAAGAGCGCAACCTCCTTTTTATTTTATTTTATTTTTTTTTTTCAGATTGTATTTCAGATTTGGAGATCTTCAGTATTGGACCCTTAGACTCTTTTGCTGCCATCTGAAGTTATTTATTGTCAGCTAGGAGGTAGGACAACAGTTGTTCCTACAGAAGGCTCTTGCTAGACTTGGTTCTTAAAGTTGACCTGCTGGAAAAGATTTTGTAAAAAGCATGTGTTCCCAAGCACTTTTCTCTATGGAAACTGTTGTTCTAACTTCCCACTGATCACTTGGAAATTAATACTTACGATCTAGTGTTGTGTTTGTTGTCTATAGATCCTCTGTTCCTTTAAAAATCACTGAAGTAGTGGGCTGAAAGTTTGTTTTGGCATAACATAAAAATGAAGATGACCTACCATTTTCTAAAGCAATTATTGTTGGAGGCATTAATTCAGGTGTTGTCTGGATCTGCTTAGCAGTCTGATTTCTTAATGCCTGAGCATGTAGCTATGTTGAAATTGGCCTAAATGAGGTTAACTGGAAAGAAGACAGCTGCTATTGGCATGAAAGAGAGGCTGCAGGGAGGTGAGTGAGCAGAGGTTTAAAGAAAAACCATGATTTGCTGAGAAGTGCAAGTAGCAAAATATGAAGTACATTAATTAAACGCTAGTAGTGAGCAGGTGGAGGAGACTACAGGTAACAAGACAGGGATCTCAGAGTTAAAAAAATAAACAATGCCTTAGGGAATAATTTAGTTGCTTTTTTCATCCTTGTTCCCTTGCCTAGCTGTAATCAATCTTAGAATAAAAAAAATAATAAAAAAAAAATCTTTCTCTCCAGTCCAAGGGGCTTTTAGGCTTATCTGGAGTTGCCTAAATCTGAAGCGGTCCCAGATTCCTGTTGTTGGTGTAAGACAGGGAATGACAGTGCCACTGGCCAAGGCAGAAAGTTCACGCTTGGAAGACTGACTGAGACAGCATTAAGCGCAGATGTAACTCTGTGCTAGTATCTTTAATGATACAAAAAAGGGGTTTCTTGCAAAATGATGTTTTTCAGGATCTATAAATATCTCCAGTTCGGGCCAACAGGTGCCAGACTTGAAATGTTGTGATGTTACGGATTACAAAAGGTTTTGGATACTGGGTTGAGTGGATTGCATTTATTTTCCCTACATTTTTATATCTCTCATTCATGTCTAGAGAATGTGCAGTTAAATCCTTGACCTTGCATATGAAGCCTTGAAAGATCCTGTGACACTTTATGTGAGAGTAATGTGACTGCTGTGAGGGTGTTAGTATTTGCTAATTTTATCTGAATTGGCTTATTCTGTGATGCACTTTAATAAATTCTTTCACAAACTTTCTGGTGATAGAGAACAGGCATTTTGTTCTTTTTTTCATGTTTATGGGGTAAGAACTCTCATTTTCTATCTTGTGGAACAGAATCTGTGGCTCCTAGCATGGTACAAGTATTTTAAAGATGGAATGTAGAAGAGCTGCATGCTATACTCATAGGATATTTTGCTCTTCCTTCTTGCTGGCTTTATCTTGACATCTTTTGAAGGCAAACTTCTCTGCCAGCAAGATTGCTTTTGCTTTGAAGGAAATCATGCTGTTTGAGAACTGGCTTAAAGCAAACCTCATTCTACCTAGCACAAAAATAACAATATTCTACCCAGAATCAACTGAATGTGGAAATGAATTGCCCATATAAAATTCATATGAACGTTTCTTTAGGAAATACTTTTCTTCACTTTTCAAATAGAAGCAATGAATATCTAACTGGGGGGATCTGCTGGAAGGTGTTCTGCATTTTACCTTTCTCTGCTGAAACATTTCTCTAGTTTGTTAGGGTGGTGGAATTCCTTAGGATTTTTTTTTTTAGTGACATATTGTACATTAAATTAAACAAAGAAGAATTTTCATAATCCTGGATCCAAATGTAATAAATGTATTTTTTTTTACCAATCCACTTGTTTGAGGTTCTATTTCTAGGGAGGAAAGAGAAAATCAGTTGCTTCGGAACTGATCCTACAGTATCCTAACTGGGCAGTGATAAATGCCTTCCATGCCTTTGCCAGCTTCAGGGTAGTTTTTTAGACACATCATGATGATACTGAACTGCGAAAAGCTGTAGTTCTGCATAGACATCAGTTTTGTGTTTTCTTCAGTGAAGATGTTGATTAGGCTGCTTGTGGTCAGCACTGAAAAAATCAAGACCTTTTGTAAGAAAAAAAATTCTTATCCCATATCTCATGAAATGGTCTCTCTTCTGTGTAATAACCACCAAGTATGTATAGCCTACAAAGGAACCCCACGTGAAGAAGAAAGCCTCGGAACTAACCTGGTAATTCTGTTACCTGGTGGAAAGAGTTTACTGTTTCCTGGGTCTGGGACGTAGCTTGGGGTTAATATTTTTCCTCAGTTTTATCCCGTTGCTTGGGCTGCCTAAGTCAATTTTCTGTATGTTAGAGGCAAAATTGTGTATTTTCTTAGTCTAAGGTAAACAAGGCTTCCTGTAAGTTCATTCTAGGACTAGTGGTGCTCAAAAGCACACCATGAGGAAGCCCCTCTCAGGAAATTTGGTGGAAGTACTAAGACTACTTATTCCTAGCATTATCTTGCTCCAAGATTATCTCTGAAACAGAGAGGGAACGTAACAAGACAATATCTCTTCAAACAATGGATATAATTTCTCCAGTAAAACGAGTATTTTTAACAGCACCACCTGGTGACTCCCATAGCAATATTTCCTCATTAAATTATAAGTGATGAACCTGCCCCTTTGGGACAGGTGGCATAGCTGTTTGTCTGTAGTTTTCTTTTTTGTGTATGACTGGTATTGATGTCTGTTTGTTTGGGTGGGTTGATGTTAAATTCTTGCTAGACTGAGACTTTCTACAAACCCACTTACAACTGTGAGCTTTTACACCAATTAAAATCAGTTGTTTGCTAAAGATAGATAACTCAAGGTAATTGAAAAACGTTTGAGGAGGAAGAGATCACATCAGCCTTCACAAAAGGTAGAGATGACCAGTTATCTCTAAGGTAAAGTGAACTACTATGTTCTAACTGGCTATGTATTGACTTTAGATGTTAGATTTTGTTTTGTTTTGTGTGTGTTCCTCCATCTGTTCCTGTCCCCTCTTCCTCTGCCCTACTTCTTTTGTGGAATGGCTTTAGCTGTTAATTTTGAGTGTAATAACCTATCTACAGCAAAGTGGAAGCTGACTTGCTTAGTGCAAGCTCAGATACTAGATAGCTGTCAGATGCTGCTGCTCACACAGACAGGATTCTAATAAAATATTTCAGGCTTACAAAAATCAGAAATAAAACACTTAAGGCAGTGTGTCTGTGCTCTTCATCACATCGCCCATGGAGTCACTTTGTGAACTTTGAGCTAATTCTATCTGCAGATTGAAACTGGAGTATTAATAGCAAGTCGAACCTGGTATGCTGACTGGTTATCTAGAATATTTTATTACAAGGACCTGTAACCACAAAGAAGAAAGCTGAGGTTTCTTGGAAGTATTCTAGGGATAGCAGTGAACAAAAAGAAAGGTTTCTTTTCTGCTTTTCTTCTGTTGCCCTGAAGAAACATGAAAAGGATATGTACAACCTGGCTTGGCAGGGATGACCAGGCCCCAGTGAAGTCCCATTACTGGTTCCCACAAGGAGGGGCAATGCGGGTGTAGATAAGCCAAAGGAGAAGCAGGTCATTGACATTTCATGTATTCCTAATGAAGCAAGGGAATTACAGGGCAGCTGCATAAGAACTGCAAAATCTGCACTTACGTTGCAGCAACAGTTTCCCACGAGACTAATTGAAAGAGGCAATACTTTGAACTCCAGTGATTCAAAAGGCTGTAGTTCTCTGTACTTGTTCAGGGGAGGTGACCATAATAAAGATTATGTGAAATACACAACAAAACAGTCTTGCAGCAGCTTTAAAGGTGGTTTTGTACTCTGTTCATTGAAACAGTGTAATGAGGGTAAACACCACCTGAGATCTGAGATTTAACGTTCTCTTAAAGTAATCATAAGGCAGCCTATACTAGAGGATCGATAGCATGTAAGAGGTAAAAGACTTCCCTTGTTTGAGAAGCTAGGCCTGCTCTTGGTTTCCAGGACTGCTTTAGTATTATACTGGAAGAAGAGAAGATTAGAAGAAGTGCAAATAGGTCTGGCTTTACTTGCACTTAACTGGGATGTTTAGGAAATCAGTACTAAGAGTACAGTACGCTAGTGACCACCTCATGTGGCGTGAGGTTTTTTTGGTGTTTTGGGTGGTTGTGTTTGGTTTTTTTTTTTTTTTCTCTTTGCAAACATGGATATCAGCATAGGATTGGCTTGTGGTTTTTTTGGGTTTTTTTAATCTTCAGAGAGGAAACTTGTAGATGGCACTTAAGATGTTGCTAACTCTACCAAAGAATGATCAGCCTCTATTTCTACTGTCAGCTGCAAGGAATTGGTAACTGTGCATGACTAATTTCACAGTCATTTTGTTGCTTAATTTCAGTTTGTTCTTGTCCTATTACCATTGAAAGCATGAAGGTTAGCGTCTAACATAGATAAAAAATAAGGGGTCAGAGCAAATGTGTCCTGCCTGTGCCCTTAACCCATGGGATTCCCTCTGGGAATCCTGTAAGTGAAAAATACTAATTGGGTATGCAACACATCCGTGATTCTGGGAAGAAATACCTTTGAGCATACCTCTGATCACTTACTCCTAAATTTCTTTGGTCTCCTGGTCTGTGTTGCAATATTACATAGTTTAAGAACTGAACAAGAATAGATATTGAGCTGTGAGGTATTATAGCTGGTACAGTGCTTGGATAGACATTTAATAAGTGCTCCTTTCTTCCAGTAGAAACAGGAGTGGACGTGCAAAGCAATAGTATAGATGAACAGATTTTCTTCAGGGATGTCTAAAGTGTGTGGGAATTTCCTCCTCTCTGCTTACTACAAAAAGATGCAAATTGCTTTCCCTCCCCCAGACTGCATGCTGGATAATATCCTGAAAACTAAGTTTAAATGTAAAATTCATAGTCTCTTGCAATTCATTTTGGCACAAAGTTGATGGCGCTAATTAGAAAGAAACTTCCTTCAGAACTGAGCTTGTACAGTGAAATGCCCCAGCAGCATTACTACGGTGCAGTGCACGTGGCACTCGTGTTGCTGTTCTCTGGTAACCATCCATCTAGATACAGCAGACACTGGTGGAGCGCTCCAGTCCTTGGCTTTTCTGAGAGACAATGACTTCTGCAGACAGGGGATGGCACTGTTGCACTGTAGCTCCTCAGCCTTCTATCCACAATGTCTCTATAAAAGGGCCTGGTATTTACCAGGAAGGGAGCAGATGAACCAGATGCACTACGGCAAGATTTTCTTGAAATAGTTCTGCATAGAATATCAAGTTTGGGTTACGAGGAATTTTATATTTTGATAATCCCCTCAAAACAATATGTTAGCATGCATCTAAATTGGATGTTGGCAGTAGATGTAGTTTAGGGCAGTCTTATTTTAAATCTAAAACAAAACACCTGTGTGAAGCTCCAAGAAATCATTAATAATACAATAAACGCTCAGCACCATGGCAATAATCATTTCAATAATAATTCAACCAGAAAGCATTTAAAGAAATTCCTTTCTACCTTTCCTTTTTCCTGGAAAATGCAAAATTCCTTTCTCAGGAGCCTGAATATATTGTCTTCTGCAGTTCAGCCAGAAATTCCCTAGGGCAAGAGACCAGTTCTGAAGGATGCCCGGTCCACGTGGACAGGCACATGTGTGGTGGGTGTGGAAGCAGCATTCAGCTTGCTTGTCTTGGCTCGCCACAGCCATAGGAACATGGCAGATGGACCAAAATGACTTTTTTAAAAGAATGGGCTTTTGCCATGTAAGGCAGCATAGATCTTGATCAGCACCTTCTATTTCAGCTGCTAATTGAGTGCGGTCAGAGCTGTTAACGTGAGCACTGACATCAGCACGTAGCAGTGAGGTATCTAACTGCTTTGGTCATTCGATGATCCTCAGACAGAGTCCCATCTGAGGTGCACTGCTAACAGCCTCAGTCTTGAAGTGATGGAAGTATAGGTAACAATGGGAAAGTCTGAATTAAAAATACAGATGATAGGAAAAGCTGATGAGGCTGTTGCTGGAATGTGATGGCTGAAATTAACTCACTGATTCAGTCCCTTTTCTTGAAGGACTCCAGCTACTTCTGGCTCTCTTCTACCAGTCCACTGTGACTCCCTTAGTTTTAGCTGAAAGCTGGCTGTCTCTTTTTTGCCTGCATCTTTATTTTAGCAAGGCACAGACACTAGTCCGGAGCTAAAGTGTGCAAGTCAGATGAGGTAAAGCTGACGTGAGTCAGTACACAAAAAACACTGGCATTCGTGTTTCCTGCCTAGGCCCCTTGTCACTGACCAGCAACTTCAAACTGGTGGTCTGAAATTTCCAGTGGAAAGTAAAGAAAGCAATGTCTATAACTATCAGCAGAAATACAGCTGAAATGAAAAGAATGAAACCTCTCAAAAGAAAAGCTAAACTGCACCAAAGTTTTAAAATTTTTTTCTCTTGGTTTTTTTTTTATTATTATTTTTTTTTATTTTCCCCTCCCCTGAAAATGCGTGACTGAGTCAACTGCAAAAATCAGTGTGATACTTTTTTTGGGGAGGGAAAAGATACAGATAATGTCGGTCAGGCCAGTTCATTTGGCTCTGCACTTCAAAAAAAACCAAAACAAACCAAAAAACAACCAACACACACACACGAAAGAAATTGTTCCAAGATGACATTTAGTTTCAAATGTAGATATAAAATGTTCACTGTGCTTAGTTCTGGGAGAAAAAAACCACCCTTATTCAACTTGAACTCGCCTCTCCCCATCCTCATCCTTCCTGCCAGCTGTAGGAGGAGCTGAGAGAGTTAGTAGATTTACTGGAGCTTGATTTCTCAAGTGAAGGGCAGGCTCTGCTGCTCCATACTGAGGTGTGTAGGTGAATCAACTCTGAAGCCTTCCTACTCTAAGAAAGTCAATTTATTTTCTGGACAAGATAAATCAGATTAGAGATAACCTGTATGCTTCTGTGACAGTATCAAAGGCAGCCAGTCAAGCTAATAATAGCAGCATTATTACAAGGCGTCTGATTCTCATCCATCACTAGAAAGAGATAATTAAGAAGTCCTTTGACTTATTCTAAATCCATACCTAGATTACAAGGGTCAAGGAAGGCATATATATGCTAAGAGCAGTCTCACTGTCTGCCTTAGAAAGAGGAGATGAAATGTTGGTGAGTTAGTTTATTATACTCTGGTGATGATTTGTGGAGTATGCTTCTTCAAAACTATGTTTAACTTGTCCTTCTTGAGTTGCTGATGATCATTGCTGGCCAGGAGTTTGATAGTTGTCCTTAGGACTCCTTTAGAAAAAGTTTACATAGGTCTAGAGGAAAAGATGCTGAACTTGCCCCCTCTCCCCCCACCCCCCCAATACTCCTTGAATTTTAAGGAACAAGCTAAGGGCCAGCAGAGTAGCCAGCTGCCTCAGAAGAGCCCTCACCTACCTACTGGCCACCGCAGTCATGTTCACATGGTAACCTGGAAATAGCATAAATAAAAATACACTAAAAATGTCCCAGTTCTGTTTCTTTTGGAGGTTTGCATAGTAAAGACAGTATTCTTTCAGGTGCTGTTTTGGACAGTGTCCTTTTCGTTCTGCTTGTTGTTTTGTTTTGGGTTTTGAACTCAGAAGAATGTTCCTCCAAAATTACATTGGAGCCAAGTGAATTTTTGACCTTCAGGCTTCACCTGATCATGCTGTGCATGTTTGTCTGTGTAGTTATGTGATGCTTCCTTCTTGGGAATTAAGAATGGAAAAAGTGAACCTTTAAAGGTAGAAGTGCTATTGGAAAATTATTTATGATGATTTAACTTGAAATAAGGCAAAGCTAGGCTGGAAAAAATCATTCAAATTATATTGTAAACCTGGTAACACTGCAGTAATATAGTAACAAAGGGGAAGAATTTAAAGGGGAAAATAGTTATCTGTATTTGTAATGCCAAGTGCTTTTTGATATGTATTAACCTAAGTAAAAATAGAGGTATCATTCCCATTTCAGAACGGAGAAAGGAATGCACAGATGCTGAATGACTTGTTCAAGTTTACTCACTGCATTCCTGTCAAGGCCAGGCCTTCAAACATAACACTACCTCAGGGCGTTAAAGAAGAGCTAAACTTTCTTACTTTTAAAAAAATTATTATTTTAATGTAGAAATTCAAACTGAGCATTTGTGTTAAAAGCATTCTATGGAATATCATACAAAACTCCAAGTGTTCTGCATTAAGAGCAAGTGAAGGTACTTGATCACGGTGCTCCTCCTGCACTCCTTTTCTTCTTCTGCCACCCCCAACCACACTGAAATGTTCCTGGAACATCCTGTCTGGGGCCCAGGTGTCTTCAGCAAAGTTCTGCCTATCATTCATGATGAGGAATGTCCGTGTGAAATTAATTTAGGATATGTGGCACTTATGCATTTAGTGCTACTGAAATTGGGCTGTGAGTCAAAATGCTGATGACCTACCATGCACTGAACTGAGGCTGATGATGTGTAAAGTGGTGAAATGTTTATTTAAATACTTAGCTGATGATGCAGTATTTATTTTAAGACTATTGAACTGTGTAGTTGTAATAAGGTTTTGAAAAGCAGTTATGAAATATCCTGATTGTATATCTGTCACAGCTAAAGATGAATCTGAACTCTGGAGGCAAATAGTGCTGGATTCCCGCTGTCCAATATCTAAACTTGGTTCTGAATTGCTGTAACTTAGACATATATATAATTACATGAAGCATGTACCTGATTACATAGAATACTCCACTACGAAGCATCCTCGTTTGGACTTCAAGATATAAACACTTGCAAAGCTCTCTTTGGAGAGGAATTTTGGACATAGACCTCATGAAGTCACTGCTGGAAGGTTAACTCTGGCTTATTTATTCCTTTACAGAGGGAGTATTCACACCAACAAGATTAGGTTGTAGATGTGTGGATAAATATTCAGAATTTTCCTTCCCAGCATCCTTGTGTTAGTGTTGCCACATCCATTTAAGCTACAGGCCTGAAATCTTAATATTTTTTTTTTTTTCCTCCTCGGGAGATAAATGCCTTTAAACTACATTCTATGCAGGAAAACAAAATAAAGAACACTTTCTTGGAAGACAGTAGCTTTTTTAGCTCTGGGTCTGTGACTATGAAACCTACCTTTTCATAATTTTTCCGGTATTCCACAGACCCCTTAGGGCAGAACTGATGTTTCCCTGGGGAATTCAAGGCTTCCTTGCGGGTTTCCCTGGAGAAGTCCATTCTAGCTTTCTGCCTAGTAGGGAGTCCAGCACATGGGGTGGGTGAAGTCATGCCTTTCTTAAAAGCATGTATTTACTATACATGTCAGAAATCTAAGGATAGGTTTTTTAAATGATGTTTGTTGAATAACAAAGTTTAAACTGTACTTGCTGAAGAGTTTAAAAAAAAAAAAGCAATTGAAACTCTACTGGCACTGAATACATAAGAAAGAGCACCATTTTGGGGTATGCTTTATGAATAGGAATAGTTGAGAATGTAACATACTTTTAGTATTAGAAAACAATCTTCGCAGTTGCCTCTAATTTAATTAGGAAAGTTTTTGCATTGTCTTCTGAAGAGAGTTTTTTCTGGGGGTTTTTTGGGTGGTTTTTTTTTTTTTGATGGCAGCTGTATAATATGAAATTGGGGAATGAGTTTAGAAATTCTTTTGTACTTTGTTTTTGTACTTTTGTAACTGTTTTATTGTGGAGTCTAGTGCACCCAAACACTGGCAGACCATAAGCTTACTTACTGTGTCTAGAACTAAGAGCTATATAAAAGGTTCTTTCTGTTTCCTAGATCTGTTTGGCCCACTGCTATGGAAATTGTGCTTCATAATCTGTTAAAGAATTTGTGTTGGTGCCTGAAGTACCTAACAGCATAAGGTGTTTTACTTGTTAAACAATGTATCGTAAATGAGAGATCTATTTCAAGGAACTGGTTGAGTGATCCTGTTTCCTTCTCCCATTTGGTGACTTAGTATGCCATGTTGTCTGAAGGTATCAACAGAAACAAATGTCTCCCTATGCAACTGTGATTTAAACTTGTGAAAATAAAGTGTGAGTGTTGGCCACATTAGTACTGGTTTTCAGGAGGACTATTTTTGTGAAACTGTTACAGCTTGCAAATAAATAAGGGCTTTCTTTAAGCCACTTTACTATGATCACTCATATTTTGAAAATAAGATATCCATTTTTCACTTCTTAGGATTGGAAGTAAGTTCTTTAATTATCTTTTCATTCACCTTAGAGTGTTTGATCCACAGTTAATATTGCTTACATTAAAAGAAGGACTTGTGTATTAAAGGACATTGAGTTATAGAGGCCCATAATGAAACTGTCTTTGAGGATAATTAAAGATGTCAAACTATTGGTGTCAGTGCTGCTTGGGCTGCTAGATATCTGCACCCTTTCTGTTTAGAACAGATCAAAGGGAAAATTTACAGCAAAGTCACATTTTTCAAGCTCAGAGGTCTAAGGGACAGCACGTTCCAAAGTGCAATGTGCAGGGGCTGAGAGAAAAGGATGTGTGAGAGAAAGTGTGTTAACCAGATGGCTCCACTTTACTGTTTTTGGGAGCCCTTGAAGGGGATGGGGGAGAGATTAAGGCAGCAAGTTTCTGCCTGAGCGGAGGTTCAGCCAAAGGGAACTCTGTGTGTGCTCTTCACCTCACTGCTTCAACTCGACAAGGCTCAAGGTGTAACCTGTAAATAAATCCCCTTGTACTTTACTTCTCATCTTTCCAAGCATGTTACTGTTGAATTGGACACTCTGTATGGTATTAATGGAGAACCTCTTTCTTTCTGGAAATGTACAAACCCCTATTTGCCTTTCTATTCAGATCAATTAAAAAAAAAAAAAAAAGAATCTGATTTTTATAACTGTTTAACTGCAGGGCTCCTGTTCATTAGCATTTCCAGGCAATGGGAACCACTTGGTATTTGGCTCATTGATGTCTGTGCGCCCCTTGGTGACCTTTAGAACAATTTAATTAAAATGATCCAAAATACCCCTAGAGACCTGTCTCTTAATGATAATCATGGATAGTATCATCCTCTAAGATGCTATTTACGGAACTCTGTGTCTTTTTAAAGATAAAGCATATGGGGATGCTAGGCTGCTGCAAAAGCACAAAGTAAAATATAGGAATGAAAAAATGTTGCATAACCTGTAACACTGCTCTAACAAACATAGCACTAGTTACTATTGAAATACTCCGAGGTAAATGATGTAAGAGCAGCCTTTAATCTAACAAAAGAGAGGAGGAGAGAAAGAGATATTATTAGCAAGCATAAACTGAATCATGACTATATATTCTCCAAAGAAGTGAAAACAATATCTATTTGTGTTTCCACTTAAGGCAGATTTCAACATGAGGGTATGCCGGCTGTTTATTTGCTGCATCTAGAGATAGCCAGCATTCATTTAAATGAGTGTGAATAAACTTTAAGTAGTGGCATTTAAGTAAATTACAGGCAATGTATTTAAATTTTTATTTTAGAATTTTATGCATTCAGAAGGCGTTTTAGTTCCTCATCTCAGCCTTTCTTGATATTATTTGTTGCTCTTCAGCTTGTTACTGCGTCACATTTCATAAACTAAGTGAGATTGCTGTGATTTGTGCTGGTGTGGTTTACTGAATTGCCCTGATTTCCTGCTAAACTTGTCTGCTATTAGCTTAAGACTCTCTGAGTTTTACAAGAATACCTCACTGACTGTGGATTGCCTAGAAAAAAAAAAAAGTTTCCTTAATGAGGCATCTGTAGGACACAAATAGGAACTTCCCTAGATAACCCAAAAAGCTGCAGCCCGTTTGCACTTAGTCTTGATCTCTGGGCCAAATGTCACTGCTTCCTGTCAACTGTCTCTGAGAGAAAGGAGAACACCAATTTGCTTTTCGGATGCATCACTGAAAAGATCAGTTTCAGAAGTTATTTGTGTGCTTTTTCATGAAACAGCTTTTTAAAAAAATATTTTATTTTATTTGTTCTTGATGGCCTTTCTTAGACTGACTGAGTCCAGGCTATGACCAGCACATGCTGCTTTTTGTGTATCAAAAACGCAAATGCAAAGTTATTGTCAAAACTTTTCAATTTCCCTCAAGTACTTATGCCGACCTGTCTTAACACTGACAGCTGCGTTAGGCTTAAACACAGCAACCTCATTTTTGGTAGAAGTGCAATGATTTCTACCATTTATCTAACCTCCAAGAGGGAAGCAAATCCTGTATTCTGGGATGGAAAGCATTATAATCCTGTTGGTTCAGATATCAGGTTGCTTTGTCCTAGCACTGAAGAGAACTAAGAAAGATGACAGCTCTTGTCCTGGGCAGCTGACACTTCCAGTTATCTGACAGGCTATGATGGAGGAACACAGTGAAGAACTGTGGCAAGGCAGGGGTGGAAGGCTGAGGCAAGAGCAAAGACTGCAGTCGGGGTGAAAGCAATTGAAAATAGAAACAGAAGTCATATACTGATATCCCTAAGAAACTGCCAAAGCACAAATTTTCCCTGACTACTTTAGGTGTTTCTTCCTGCGTTTGCTTGCCCTGTGAGCAGCTTAGTGTTTATGATTCGGGTTGGAGTCAGTAGTCCTAATTAGACCTTTAGCCAGTGGTATAACAGCCTCCAAATTTATGCTGCTATGAATACACAGTGACCCATTCAAAAAAAATCAATCACAATTTCGTTAATTGCATTAAAACTAAACAGTTTATGCTCAAAGGGAAGCTAAGTTCTGACTATTGGGCCATTTGATGACTTAATTAGGTATAGGAGTCAATGACAGTCAAACTTACTGCAGCTTATGCACTCCAATATTAACCTTCGTTATGAGTGCTTTATTTTCATGGTTAATATGCAAGAAAAATGCACCTCTTAAGTACTGAGAAATTTAATGCAGATCTATCCAAGTCTAACTCTCTGTGCTTTAAGAAATATTTTATTTTTTATGCCTGTGTTTTCATTTTAATTTTTTAGAGAAAAAGAGAGTTGCCATTTTGCCTGTAGTAGTTTTAGATCTCTGTGAGCTTCTCTCGTGAGACACCTTCTCTTGTGGAGATCAAAGAACAAGATCACTTCTATCACATCTGCAGATCATTGCACTATAACATTTTGTGTGTGTTATGCTATTTGAATGACTGATGGAAATCAGTTACATGAAAGTGTAAATTGCTTTTTAAATAGAGTAAGAAGACAAGAGATAGACTATTCAGTATGTATATCAAGCCAGTTTCTTGATGTTTAATGGCTCAAGTCCTCATAACCAAAGAGAGTATTACGTGTTGTAGCACTGTCAACACTGCTGAACTAGAGCTCCTGAAGTCAGAAATCCTATAAATTGGAAAGAAACCAACAGATGGCATTTTATAAACCCCATGTTTCGTTGTCCTATAAATAGAGATTATCAAATGCATAATGAGCACCCAGCAAGAATAATATTCCTTCTCTGTTAACTACTTTATTAATCATAAGTAAGCAACTAATACCTTTTTTGCCTCTTGCTGGTAATTTGGTTTGTAATATACGTGGTGTTGTTATTGTAAGACTATGTTCATCTGTGAGTTAACATTTCAAGTTAGACACTGAGAACACAAGTGGCACCCACTTTTTTTTGTCCTCTGCTAGTCATGTACCTACAATGTGCATATACTGGCATTATGATTATATTTTAGTTTACAGTAAGGATGAATTTCAAATGGTTGGAAATCAGGTCTTATTTTTCTAGAAGGGAGGGTGGTAACTGGCAATTAGGTTTAACGTAAGTCTTAGTTGAAAGAAGGGTAAAGAAATTGCTTTTAAAGTAATGATAATGCCAGGTAGACAGAGATTGCTTATGGATGGTGTAGCCAGCTGTGCAGGAGAAATGTCAAAAGATGGTTATAGGAGTGTTTGGAATGTAGAAAAATCAGTCTAAAAGGGTGCTACATAAACCCCATATATTTTATTATGATGTTGCCTTAAGACTATTATCATGTATCCTGTCATTAGGAGATCCTTTCTGTTGTAAAGTTACTCTACCTTCTCTCGTATAACTCCTTTAATGTTATTTATTGTCTTTTGTAGAAGGAAAGCAATGTGCTGCTTTTACTCATGTAAGAAGTAATGAACTAAACAGTCTTGTTAAAAGAAAATAGATCAGCAAATCAAAAGTGTGCTTTGGAACAGAGAAGGTATTAAAGAGAAAAGGACCCTTATTATTTGGTACATCTCCTTTCTTCGCACATTCAAAGTCCTGTCAGCTTATTTAAGGCCTTGCCGATGCTATATCCATGTAATGGTTTTGCGTTAGCAGTTCCTAGTGATTCCTTGGCAAATATTCACCTCTCCCCAGATAACAGGTCATATAACTTTCTCAGCTTTCAAGAGGGAAGATGGTTCCTACCAACATTTATTTTGGCTTGTGGCAGTCGGGGGTTGATTTTTACACATAGAGTGGTAATTATTTTAGATGTTCCTGTATTTTTATTCCAGAAAATACTTATTTTTGTAAGGAATATTTCTTGCAAACATACAAAGGGAAGCTTTGTTCTTTTGTGAATTGTTTTGCACTGTTTGTCAGCACATAATGTCATGAAAGGAATCAAACTGCCTCTTTGTCTTAATGAGGAGCAAGAGCAGTAGCGTGATAATAGTTTCATTAATAGCTATTTGTCTATTAGTCAAAATGCATAAAGAATTATCATAGAACTGGGATTTGGACCTGTGGCTGTGAGTGGCTATTTATAGGTAGAACTACATTTTCTGTGGTGCAACCACTCTGCTGCCGTAGGCTGGCCCTGAGAGCCGTGTTGGCTCTCTGGATCCCTTCTTAGAACCAGAGCTTGTGCTGTGGCTGTAGAGGGGACTGGGTTAATCCAGCCAGTGTGGTGGTGAGAGGAAAACCAGTTCAAAGCCTGGTCTTAAAACTGTCCCTGAGATGAGCTCACAGACCTGCACAGTCAACCAGTTTGCCCTTGTCTATGAGGTTGATCATTAAATCGTAAACAACAAATTGATTTTTTTGTTCCTGTTGTCTTTTTAGAGCGATGAGATATAGAAGGCTGGATTCTGTTCTAACTTGCACATCATTATCAAAGTGCCAGAGGAAGCCACAGGCTTTGCAAGAATATTCTTGATAAACTTTTCACTGGTGGGAAAATGAAAAATAAATGGAGAAGTGAAAATTTGAGCTACTGCTAAGAAATTGGCCTGAAGAAATTTAATGTGTTTCAAACTGGTGAAGACTTTCTGGCTACTGTGTGAGCTAGAGACTGAGAAATGAGGCAATAGAAAGGAGACCTCTTGTTTTTTTTAATGTCTTGTTTCTAAAGGGAGACCTCTGTATTTTATTTTTCTGACCAGTTTTGCAAAAGTGGGAAAGTCTTGGGTGTTTGCAGCGTGTGTGTGTGTTTCAGTCACTTTTTCACCTCTTCTTCAACGTTTTAAAATATAAAAAAACCCAACAAAACCTGTATTCCATGATAGTAGACATGCTGGTAGAGAACAGAGGCCAAAATTAATAATAAGGAAGCTACACTGTAAGTTCATAAAATGGTCCTGTGAGGTTCTGTTGTGTACAGAACCACATGTTGCATTAGCAGGTGTGTGGACAGACCACCTTAAGAAATTTCCTAAGACCAAGTGTAAACACTTCAGTGAATTAGGAGGTTTTTGAGGACACTAAGCAGTAAAGCTGCAAAGCTGCTGTTAAAGGTCATCTTTTGGCTACTGTAAAAGAAGAATTATCACTATGCAGAAGTATATGATAACAATGAAGGATAAGTGGGAAGCGACATTGTTGTGAAGTCCAGTAAACACAGCCTCATTGGTTAAAAGGGTTAGGAACCCAATTGGTATCCTAACACTGGGGATACCACCCCAGTGTTAGGAAACTTCTTTTGGGTTGAGTTTGAGGGCAGACCTAGTGCTGGCCATTTGGCTTCGTTACCGCACCTGTATTTTATTGTCTCTTGAGATCTGAAACAGTATACCGAGCAGTTACCTGTGCTCCTCACTAGCATGGTTTATGAACTACATACAAGCTAGTGCTGGCTGTGGTCTTGTTTTGAAAGTGAGCTGGGTCTTCCTTTAAATCCTGTCTGTAGAGCACTAAACCAAAGCAATTCATCCTTTTTTCCTGTGAGCTAGAAAGCTTATTCTTCTTGTGAGCTGATTTGGTTATCTGCTGCTGTATTTAGTGATCTGATCCTTTGAACCTATTGATTTAATTGTAACTGTTCACTCAATTTTTTTCATAGTATTATTCCATCTTTAATTAGTTTAGTAAAACTGTATAGTGAATCATCTTAGTACAACTATGGCTATTTAAATGATTTTTTTCTTGTTCAGCCTTGAAATGAAATCCATAAATGCACAGAACAGATTTATTCCACTACATTGCAACAAGATGAGCTCAAGGTTGCAGAAACCAACAGATGAGAAATTTGCTTGCCTCTTGTTTTTCTTTCCTCACCAGTGTCCCAGAGTCCCTTTTAGTCTCAGGCAGTTTCCAGATCTGTTTCCCCTCTATAAGCAATATGAAGTTTGATTGTGTGCTAATGGAAAATCGTTTGAGCTGGTGTGTTGCTATCTTCATCAATAGAAGGGTGTTTTCATCCTGTGCACAGAAAATCACGTTTCGCTTCTAACTGCAGATAGTGAGAACTTCCATTCCGGCATTTAGAAGTCAAAATAAAAAAATCATTCACTGTGTTTTTTAAAATGCATTCTCTCAGGCCATATAGGTCAAAGCACAATAAGACACAGTGGTAACTGCTGATGGAATTGAACAGACAGGCTACTGCTACTGAAAGTGAGAGAAGCTGTGGATGTGTGTCTGGTTAGCAGGTGTTATGCAGGAGTCACTCACACAGCTTAACCTCCGTGGGGAGCAGGGCTGCTTGCATTTTCCAGCTCTTTAACACTTCGGCAAATATCTAGGGTTGTTCTCCATCTAGTGGCAGTTGGCCCTGTGGTTGGCCTACACAGCCAGAGTATGTATCCACAGAACGGAAACTTCTGGTCTTGCAATTTTTACTAGTAATGATCTAGATTAATATGAGTGCACGATGAGATGATGATCTGTGACTTTGAAGGACCGGATAGATTTTTATTTCTGCTTATGTGGTTTTATAGTCAGGCAATGATATGGGTGGGTGGGCAAAAAGAAAAGGAACGATGTCACTGATGGAGGGCTTCAGCTTCTGGGGGGCAGAAATGCCACTGTTGAAAACAATACTGAGTCCAGATTATAATGTGAAGTTACTCATCCCATATTATTACAGAAAATCTATGCAATCATATCCACTTTCACTTTGAATGAGGAAGACAAAAATTCTTCGTTACTAACATATATTAGACATTGCCAAAAATTTGTTGAACTGCATGTCTTGGGCATGCTGGGATGAAAAGAAGAACACTTGTGGGGAAAATATATGTCAGTTAAGTACTGCACCTAATAATTATATATGCTTGTAAAGTTTTTAAGAAAACAAAGTAGGTTTGTTTTCTTAAATGGATGAGAGGACATAACTGTGAATTGATAAAATGTACCAAGAAACATGCTTTAGTGGTGATAGGTTTTGTTACAATTTTTCATTACTATAACACCATTTCTCTTCAACATGGAATTACAGGGAGGTAAAAGTTCACTAAAAGGTGTCTCTAATGTATTTCTTAAGAGGCTTCTTATATTTGTATAGTGCAAAGGTGTTCGGTAGCTAGTTTGCAGTAAAAGGAACTTCTGAGCTTTCAGGAAAAAAAAAAATCTAAGTAGGTGGCAACAGAGCAGCGGGAGAAGGTTGAGTGGCTGAAGCAAAACTGGCCAACAGCTGTCCACAGTGTAATAATGCTGAGAGCAATTGCATTCCTCTGGGTGGGGTAAGGCTCTGAACAACCATGGCAGTGAAATGAGGGACATGTGGAGAAGTGACAGTGTCACTGTGGAGATCCTAGGCCAATCTGACTTTCTTTTGTTGTATGGAAATTTTGTGTTTGCCCCACACTGAAGGGAGGACAAGTCACTCTGTTGTGTGGACTGTTCTTAAATAAAATGCAGAAAGTTTTCAGGCTTCAGGAAGACTATGGATGGCCCTTGCTGCTGCTGGTCCTCCTCTGCCACATTGTTACCTCTGTTATTTTAGTTGATGTAGACGAAGATGGTAGAGCAGCTATGGCTTTTATTCATTTCTTAGGACTGGTTTGCCTTAGTTGAGGAAAAAACTATAAATGTGGGCTGGAAAGAGGCTTGGAGTAAGCAAAAGGGCTTAAGAGTGGCAAATGCTGTTATGCCACCCATCTCTCCTAAATGCATTTTACTTGGTAAATTGTAGGAACTATGTGAAGTGATTCAATAATGGATGCATCTTCAGTTACTGTTTCTACTGGATTTCTTTGCACCTTGACTGTCACTCTGCCCCTTGAGAGGGAAACCTATGTTACTTAATTAGCCTGAGGCAGGTGGTGGATTCAAAGCTTTCTGAACAAACCACCGAGGAAAGTAAAACGCAATTTATCCATAATAGTAAGTCTATCAAAAGCACAAGTGACTAACAACAATTTAGAGGTAATGCTCCAAACAAGGTTCAGAAACAGAATCTTCCTTTATTGTAACACATGACAAAAAGATCACTGTGTACTTCAGGTTTCTGTACTCCGGATGTTTACAAGTCCTGAGGGTGAAACAAGGAGTTTGTGGTAGGACTGACTATTCTTGGGTTTTCTCCATCTACTGTGTGAGGAAAAGGGTGTTTAGATAGTTGGGTAACAGATTTCACCTATCTGCAGATGGAACAGGTGAAGGCATTGATGCATTCTACAGCCTTCCTGGCAGGAAGAAGCCAGAAGTGGAAAAGTATGGTCCTTGGGCATTATTGCAAGAAACCCACTTTACAAACTGGGATTAAGCTGGCAGAGCAGTAAGATAACTAGGAGATTTTTACCAACTTGGGAGCCACTGAGGATATGAGAACAAAAGCACAATCTGCATAGAAATCTTGGAGAGGTATTTAAAAGTTATTTTTGGAATGGAGTAAGTAGCACCCCAGGGAAACTGGTCAAGTAATGATATGGTGGTGATAAATCTGGAGGACTACTTAGGAGCATGAAAACTCTGTAATGATTTTATGCCCTCAAGTCCTCAAGTATGTAATTTAAAATGTAGGTGCAAGGATATGCTTTGGGTTTGAGGTTGTCTCCCCGCTCCCCTTTATTATTGTAAAATGTTCTTCCAAGAGTGGTTTGCTTGCTTGCTTTTAGATTTTTGCATGACTTGGAGCAGTATGTTAAGAATCTGCCTGTGTTTCCAGGGAGCAGAAATCCTACCTAAGTATGCCCTAGAAGGTCAAATTCAATTTATTAAATTGATCTCTCAGGAAAACAAGCTTCTTTCTTAGCTGGGGGGGGGGGGAGGGGGGAAGGTTTTGCATTAAAAAAAAATAATCTAAAGCATATTATAGTCGTGTAAGTGCTAAAAGCCCATATTGCTGAAACCATACTGGTGTAAATCCTCAATACGCGTCGAAGTCAGTAGCCTTACACGTAATTCTATTATATAGTCCCTGTAAAGAAAGGAGAGCTGCTGGGAAATGCAATTCAAATTTGGTCTTAAAGTACTTATCTAAGGGTTGTATCCTGCTAGCATTTTAAAAATAAGAGTTGTAATCAATGCCATTACTTAAAAATCAATGTTGCCTGGTATAGTCATGTGTGATAATACAGCACTGCAGCAAAGCTATTTCAGCTGCAGACTTGCATTCAGCTGGATAGTATATAACTGTAGTATAATACATTGCTGTATAATGCAGCACAGTTTAGATTGGGAGCATGATAGAGTGTATACAATGATATTATGAAAATATCGGAGAACTTGGAAACTTCAGAAACCGTTGGTCAGTGGTTTCACAAGGGTGCTGTGATAAGGACTGTGACTCATGGAGTGCTGGATGCTTAAAGTGGTGCCTGTTTTTTATCCTCCCTGCCCTTTGCATAAATCCTCTACTGCAGTATCTCCAGGTTGTCAGAAGAACAGAAAAAAACCACGTTTGGGCCTCTTTATATTCTTTCTCTCAGAACTGGTGAGTCAAGTATGTAGAGTAATAGATTTAAGATCATTTTGAATAGGAATCAACAAAAGCAGGTCGTTGTTTCCAGTGATTTCAGGTATTCTGTAACAGGAACGGAACTGTTTTGGAGTTCTTAAGCTAATTTGTATTTCTTTCTATGGTTTAAACATCTCTGCTACAGCAGTAACACCCAAGCAGTGCTATGTGGAATGCTACAAAGCCATGTGGTTCTGGATTGCCTGTTTCCACAGGCCACATTATAAAGACTACCGCAAACGTAACTGACACACACTTATGATTTCAACTGAGGCTGTGTAAATGGCAATGGATAGGTGGTGAAGGGTTGAGGCATCAGTAAGAATGCGGCTTATGTGACTTCAGCCATTGGAAAGGTTGTGAATGCCTGGGTGTGTTCACAGGCAGGTGTATCCATGGAAGTAGCTACTTTTCAGGAAGCAGCATAAAATGCCCACAGAAAATCAACCTGACTTAAAGAAACTTCTTGAGACAGGGAAATCTGCATTAGAAAGGTGTTACTCTGTTCATACACACAAATACCCTCTACAGCCTAGAAGTAGGAAGGAAGCTGTGTGCTTTTCTTTTTCTCTTCTCTTCTCCCTTTCTCACCAGGTCATATGAAATATTTCAAGGTGGTTTTATTTTTTCTCTTTCTCAAAAGAGGTGCACAGTCTTCCCCTGCTCCTTCCCCAACACCTAGTCATAAGGACACCCCTTTCTCAGGTGGGAGACCTAGTTCAAGTGCCTACTCTATCAGAATTGAAGAAGTGATTGAATGTAGCTGAATATAACCAGCTTGTAATTTTGGGTGGGCTTGTCTCTGGAGCTTTTGCTATCCATCTCAATATAATGTCTCATCCCCTCCTCTCTGGTTAAAAAAATTGGAAAAAAAGAAAAAAAAATCATTAAACAGCTGAAGGCCTGTCACTCAGGTCAGCAATGGAGCCTTGGATACTGAATGTTTGTATTGCAGACTCTGCTACATGGAATGGGCTGGTCCAAAGGACCACATGAAGATTGTCTGTTTGTAATTATTTTAAATACGAGAAAACATTTTCTAGTCTCTGTATGAGTTACAAACTTGAAATGACTTAAAATTACCTGTTTGACCAGCCAAAAATAAAACTACTGTGTTTCCCCTACACCACCTAGAGAAGTAGGCCAGCTGACTGAGTGGCGTAACTGAGGAAAGGAACTTGATGTTCTTGTTCACCCTTAAATTGAGAAGTGAATACAATGTTCACGCAACAGTCCACTCAATTAGTCATGAAATGAATCGGTGACTGTGGTGGGAATGGAGCCCAGGAATCATGGCCCCTCTACCCCAATGGCTGGACTGCACTGCCTTTGAAAAATATCCCCTTTTTTGAGGAGGAAACTTAAGAAATACCATGACAGTTACCACGCTGGTTGGTGTGACTTTTTTTTTTCTCCACCCTTTTCTTTTCTCTGAGACAAAAATACAATAAGCAAAGGCTTTACTAGGTTTTATTTTGAAGTCTGCCATACAATAAGAATTAAACTGATGAAAAAATATCTTCATTTCATCCCTTCCTGGTAACATGAGTATGAATTATGCACTCCATAACTGGCAACCTTTTCCTGAAGAGAACACAAATCCCAGGTATATTCTCTCCTCCTCTGTGTGTGTGACTGTCATTAATGCTAATGGAGTCACTGCAAAGGCAGATATGCTCTTGTTTATACAAATGGCTGCAAAGTAGATGTTGCAAAAACATGCTGGGGAAAAAAAATACTCCATGACACAGGACTGCAAGCCAAAAGAGAGACCTTACCAGCTGGGAGAAGTGGCCCATTGTGAGACGGTCATTAAAAATAATATGGTTTAGAACGGACTGTTGAGAAAGATCAGGTTTTCTTAAAGATAAAATTACTTTCCACTTAGAGTACTTTCCATTGTGAGGCTTTTAAAGGACTCCACACACACAAACAACGTCAGTATTTAGCGATGGCAAAGGACTGCGTTAGTGCAATTGAAAAGGTCCCTATTCTTTGCCTGAGATGCATCAAAGGACAGTGTTCAAGTTCCTGGCTTGCAGCAAAATCTTTCTGCTTACATCACTTCTCAATGGAGTTTGCAGTGAAATAGGAACAAACACAAGATCAGTTACCATGTCTTGGCTGGAGGGCAGAACTTTTCAAATGCACGTTTGGACTTTACTGGCTATCTGCCTCGCCATGCAACAGCATCTACTTTACTGGTTTTGTTACTGTTTAGATGGGTAAAGTGAGAAGTAGCAAGAATAGGACTTTTCCAGAGTCTTCGGCCAACCGAAGTGAAATACAGGATAACTTCTAGCAACTTGCTTTTTCCTCTGGCTGATATACCCACCCTGCAGTTCAATCAGTTCTAACAAAGCAAGGATATATTCTTACGGTCAGGTGTTGATAAGGTTTGCAATAGTGGGAGTATGGGGAAATGTATTGACAGTGAAGTATCTGTACAATGCAGCTGTCGTTCTTAGCCTATTATTACCCGAGAAAGTGTGAGATCAGTCAGCACACATTTATGGTTGCTACACAAGTAATGAGATCTGGGGTTTTCCTTGTTTTAGTTTTCCATTTCAGATTTGCCTACCTCTTTGGGAAGCTGTGATGGCAGAGGACAGCTGTCCTAGCCATGTCTCATCATCTGTAATAGGCAGCTCATTGAACAGCTCACCAGACTGGAGAGTGTGTATAGTGTGGATGGATCAATAAGGGGCATGCAAGATGTTTTTTAACAACTTGTAACCAGTTGGACAATGGATACAGTATCATTTCTACTCTCTTGTCTGCTTTAACATCTGAGAGCAGGAGTTCCCTGGAGAAGATTGTACCTGTTTGGTGCAGAATCTTGTAAATTCCACTCTGCCCCCTGCCTCAGATGAGTGTCAATGAAGTTAGTTCAGAGATTACCTTGATAGAGCTACTATTAAATTATGGATAGCACACACTTTTACTTCAGGAGCTTGAATCCTTATGTATCTGTACTGTAACAAAGATGGTAACTGTACCTACTTGGTTCCTTTTTTTTTTTAAGAAAGAAGGATCCCTGCTCAGGAAAACAAGCTTACAGAGTTTAGCAAGTTTAGCCTTTTTCAATTAGTGTCCATTGGATATAATGACAAGGAGCTTGCTTAGCAGTGAGGCAGAAAGGCTTTTTCCTTTAACTGTTACACTCACATCCCAAATGACAAAGGATTCTTTGGCCACCTGTGAGTTAGAGGTCTCTACAAAATACGTGTTGTTAGAATTAAAATGTTGTGAATTAACAGATTCCTTTGAGTTCCTTCTGAATCAAAGTGTTTATTAAACACAAATGCCAAGATAGAGATTAAATTTACCAACACTGATACAGCTTGCCTTAGGCTACATGAGGAGTGCATTTATGCAACTAGGAAAATGTGGGAGACTGGAAAAGCCTAATGGGCCCTCATCTGTTGTAAAGAAAATGCCTGTTAAAGAAAAATAGGTTGTGAGAAGACAGAGCTGGAGGAAAAGAATAGGGAAGTAAATATGTATCTTATCAAGATGCAACAGATATTGAACTGATGGAATTAAGCAAACATAAGTATGAATTAAATCTAGGCTGTGTGTACTCTGCTGAATTAAATCAGGTATAAATGTGGAAATACTAGTGCTTTGCCTTCTTTATGGCATCTTAAGAGGCATGTCAATCCAAATAAAGTATTGACTGTTGCAAAATTTCAGATTGTTAGTTGGCACACAACAAATTAATCAAGAATGTCAACTGTCCCACAAAGAACTCTAATTCAGCAGCCTCTTACAGAGATACCTAGTTCATTTACTCCTGGAAGATTGCTATACTATACTAACCATGGAAAGAGAAAAAAAGGTTTCAATAAGCTAAAGGAAGCTTCAGTAAAACAACTGAAATCTCTGGCTCTCACCACAGGAGAATGACAACAAATGGCTTTTTAAACATAAACATCTACGAAGATAGGAATGTATAGTAGGTTTGAGTTTTTGCATTACTATTTCCAAGGAGAAGCAGAGATGTTAAATTTCTTATTCTAACATGCAATGAAATTTGACTTTTTTTGTGTGCGTTAATTGTAGACGTCTTGGCTATTGGGGAAGGAAGAAGAGTATTATCATGTTTTGTATTAGAATCCTTTGATTAGATATTGTTTTCTTTCTTCCAACTCCATAGACTAAACAGCTAACAATTGGAGACATTTGCTTCATCTTTATGCTTGTGTAACTGCTACAGAGGAGGGGTCCAATTCACTTTCAGAAGGAATAATAATCATTGCTACATGTATACAGCTATTTAGGCTAGCTCTTAACTTAGCTAGGTGTAAATATGTGGACCATTATGGATTATCTAGTCTAGGGGGACTAGAAAATTGCCATCACCTCCACTTCCTGTTGCTAGAGTTAAAGATACTTAAGAAAATGCTAGGAGCAGCTTTGGAGAATATTTCTGTTGTCTAAACTATCTAGGCTGTGAGCCTTTTTTTTTTTTTTCTTCCCCTTCCCAAACAAGAACCAGAATTTCCCTCCAATACTTTTCATGTGTCTTTAAGCACTTAATTTTGCCCCAAGTTATATGTGGGGAAGCCACAGCTTAGCTATAACAGATGGGTGGAAGTTGGGAGAAGACAAGAAAAATGCTGAATCTTGGAGGACTCCATTTATTCTGAGCATAGGCTATGATATGATAGAAGTCCCAACGTTCTGGTCTTGCAGAGCTCATGCTTATGAAGCAGCTTTGTAAATGCTCAGTAAACATGAGGGGCTTTCCAGATCCAGGCATATGACGCAGCTATAATTCCGGCGATGTCTTTCAAAATGTGCCTCATTCTTGTGGCAGCACGGAGGGACAGAGCCATGGGTGCAAGGTCAGAGTGTGGTGCTGCACAAGCCTTTCATTTCAGCTTTCTGGGATATTCTATATTTCTAATTGCAATGTAGTTTTTGGAGCCTTACTCAAGCCATTTTCTTGTGGTAGCAAAACTTATTCGGTACAGGTTTCATACCACGTTTGTTCTGACAATAGAAATAAGCACAGCAATAGCTCACGATAGGTTAGCTTAAAATCACCATAGTGGTTTGCAAAGGCAATAGAGCTGTTAGAGATGTGTATAGAATTGCATCTGTTGCCACGGAGTTGAACTTTGAATAGTGACTGTCACTTGAGTTGGGTATTTACCTTGTGTATTCCTAATGAGATGCTTTCTTCCATTGGCACTGTAAATGCAGTGGTACCTTACGTAATAATGTGTAATGAGTTGTTCCCTACACGATGATGATGGAGTATCATGGTGACTTACAACGTTCTTAATATGTAAAATGTTGGCAAATGGATTAGCCTTTTAGTGCTGTCTGGATGCATCTAAACAATGTACACCCACCGCAAAATGTCAGCGCTCGTCTGATTGCGAACAATGAATGGCAGAATTGAAATGAGCTCTCTCATTTATTCTGGGCTTAGAAATGCAAGATCGATAGCTTTTTTGGAAGGAGGGAAATAATAGGGGAGGCAATTAAGTGTTATGGAAAGCATTGTCCAAGCCAAAGTTAAAAAAAAAAAACAACAAACAAACAAAAAACCCGCCCCCCCCCCCCCACACACACACACCCACACACCACACACAAGAAAGAGCGGAAAGGGAAAAGAGAAAGAGAAGATAATGCAGATAATGGGAAGGAAAAGGTAATGTACCCTGACTGAAGTTTAAGACTAGACACAATGAAGTTTTGATGCTGCAACTCTCCATCTTAGAGAGATGCTTCTGAAGTTGCAGTTCTTCTTTGGTGTGATGGATCCATTTTGGTCTCACTGTATTTTGCGTGTTACACAACAGGTCTTATGGCATCTGAGATTTCTTCTAGGCATCTTCCTTATGTGTTGTCCTCTGGCTGTGACAGATAGTCTTCTGCCCTTTGTGGGACCTGTTTCAGTTGGTCTGTGTTCCAATATTCTGGGCTCCTGCCCTTTCCCCCCCCCTCTTGGCTGGGACTGGATCCTTTTCTGCATGCAGTGTGTTTGCTCAAAGATTTCACAGGAGATTTTGTAACTTGTCCAATTCACTGGGTTCAAATTTTTAATATTTTATATTACCATTTTACTATTATTAAAATAGCAGCCAGAGGCATTTCAGCTGAGGACAAGACCACACTGTACAAACTTAAGTAAGAGGCAAGCCTCTTCCCAAGTGCTTGGAGTGTAACTGACTGGTGTTTGGATGCCCGCATAAATTGCGGGGTTAATAGCTGCATATTTCTACAGGTTTCAGGCTAGGATGCCAAAGCGCTTCTCAAACACAAGTAAATTTAAAGTCCGTTCCTCTATGGAAGTCAGAGCTTGGTTCTATGGTAATGCTTCCCCCCTGCCCTCTAATTCCCACACATGTACTTGTTACTGACATATATATGACTGTGGTCAATATAGGTGCTTAACTTTTTAAGGAACCTGTGTAAGTCACTAAGTGCATATTGATTTGAAGCAAATGTAAATTAGAATTAATTTTGACTTGCTAACATAGTCAAATAAGGAACATTTCTATTGATCTTTGTCCCAGAAGCCAATTATCTGGATTAAGTGTTTTTATTACATGAAACACAGCATATAGTGGATGTCATCCTGCATTGATCAGTGTGAAACTGCGTATTTAAGACAAGGACTGTAAGCAGGAGTAGTTAACAAGTGATTTATACATTTAAAATTATATCTTTTTTTATTTACCCCCTGCTTTTCCCTGTTCAAAAGCTGTGCTTGTAACTACCACTGAACTGGAGGCTGTTGACGCATGTGGCTCAACAGGGATTCATGTTCATATCATTTCCATTTCGACTTCCTTCCCTTTTGCTCTGCTCCATCTATACCGCGTTCCCTCCCCCTTCTGCCCCCCAGACATTGTAAAGCTTACCTATATTGCCTACTCCTAAGCATTAAGCAGTTTTTGCCATACCGTGCTCTGTAGGGAAAAATGTTTTCTACATTAAATAAATACATTGCAGCACTTCCTCATGCAGGCAGGCACTGCCAAGTCTGGAGGACGTAGTAGCATGCGTACAGGTGATGGTTACAAAGTGTGCTGAGTTTACGTGACCGCGGTGCTGTAAGGACGGGGGAAACTGACGGTTGGCCCCTCTGAGGCCGGGCCACCGGGCTGAGCCGACTTGGCCGCATCCTTTGGCGGCGGGGCCTGCAGCACCGGCGCTGCCGGCCCGGGGCAGGATGCGGCCCCGCGGCAGGATGCGGCCCCCAGCCGTTACTCGACCGGCGCTTGCAAGACGGCGACCTCCAGGAATCGCTCTGCCTCCTGTGACCCGAATGCTGACATTATCTATATGTATCGCTATAGCGGTCCGTGCCTCAGCCCCACAGCCACTTCATAATCGAGGTAGCAGCCTGCTCTCACCTCATTTTCTTGGCAGTAGTTTTAATTACGTTTCGGGCTCCTGAATGAATTTGTTTCCTCTGGATCCTTGGTATATTGAGACGCTTGTCACGTTTGGGTGCCTGCAATCACTGATGCGTTTGTTTTAGGGGATGAATTAGTCTTCTGAGCCTGAGCATGTCCAATTTATGAATTAGATTTCATTGAAAGCCAGAACAAAACAAAACAAGAAACGGTTTCGCTGTACCACTTTTTCCCCCAGCCCCTACTCCCCCAGCGCGGGGGTAAAAATCTTGCATTTCCACCTTGCTCGTCAAACGCGGATCATGTCCTGGGTCAGAGCTTGTGGCAGGAGGAAGGGGTACCCCCCCTCCTCCCCCACCCCCCCTCGGCGCGGTGCCTCCGCGTCGCCCGCGGTCGCCGAAGTTGGGCAAGCGGCAGCGGGCGCAGCCCCGCGCCCTTACCTCCGGGGGCGTCCTGCCGCGCAGTGCCGCGCCCCGGGCCGGCGGGGACTGCGGGAGGCCGCGCAGCGCCGCGCAATGGAGAGCGCTGGGCACCCTCCGGGCAGCGGCTGCAGCCCCGCGCAAGAGCCCGCGCCCCGCCGCCGGGGCGCTCCGAGCCGCCTGGCCTCGCCCCCGTCTCTGCTCCCCGCGCTCGGAGCATCGCCCCCCTACCCCTTCTCCCCTGAGGTGTGTGTGTATATATATATGTAATTTTGGATATATCCAAATATATTTAACGGCAATCAGTCTCCCCGTTCTTGCGCAGCCATCCCGCTCCCCGGCGGAGCTGCAAACTCCCCTCCGTGCCGGGCGCCCCACTGCCCGCGCCCCGCCGCCGCGCCGTGCCCCGGCGGCACCGAGCGCCGAGGCTCCGCAGTCACGTGGCGCGGGGGGCGGGCGGCGGCGGCGGGGGGGCCGCTCCGCAGTTCGCGGTCTGCCGGCGCCCCGGCACACACCGAGCGCTGGAGGCTCCGCCGCGCCGCCTGCCAACCCGGGATCTACCTCCGTGCTTTTTTAGCCCCGGCTTGCTTTCTTTTTTTTTTTTTTTTTTTTTCCTCTCTCCCCATCGCCCCTTTTTCTCAATCTTGGAAGATTCTTGGGGTGCTGGGGGAATTTGTTTTTTTTTTTTTCAAAGGGGGGGTGCCTGGGCATCTCCCCCCCGCGCCCGCTGCCTTGCTCTACCTGCCCTTGCGCCTTTTTTCTTCTTTTCCCCTGCCTGTCTCTCCACCAAACCCGGGCTGATGTGCTGTGCGAGAGGCTGGAAATGGAAGTGTTGATGCTCTGGCTTTTCCCCTGGATATTTCAGTGCGTTTCGGTGCAGGCAGACTCCATCATCCACATTGGTAAGAGAGGGAGTAGGGGGGTTGGAGAGAGACGCGGTATATAGATAAATAAATGAAGGGAGCGTCTCGTTTAACCGCGGTAATGTCACAGGCAGCGGCTGAACCTAACTCCGCGGAGAGACGGGAGGAGGGAAGCGAGAAAGGCGGCTGAATCCCTCTCCGCCCCCCCAATTGTAAAGTTAGGGGCGAAATGCCGGCTGTGCACCGGGCCGGGAGCGGGCACGGGGCGGGGGGACCCGCCGGGGCCGCCGCTGCGGTCTCCCATGTGGCTGGGGAGCCTGGGCTTGGACCTGTTTGCGTGGAAAGGCTTTCTTCCCCCTCAAGCTCCCCCCCGCCTCCTCGCCACTGAAAACAAACAGCCACCCCCAACACCCGAGCAGGGGAGAGGCGGAATCTGAACGTGCTCGTAAGGAAAACTTTCGGGGAGATAATCCCCTGGCTTCCATCCCCTGCCGTAGCAGGTGTCAGCCGAGCCGGAATGCCGGGGGGTGGGGGTACTTGGCTGGGAAAGGGTTAGAAAGGCGAGATTTGCAGCGGCTGCGTGTGTGCGTGTGTGTTTCTCTGCGCGCAACTGTTGGGGTTTGAATAAGATCTCATTAAAACCCCTGGGCAGCAAGAAGGCTGGATCAGCAGTGGGAGGAAGAGAGGGATGAATAAGAGGCGAAGGAAAGGCTGATGTGAACTTTTATGGCTTCTGGGAGCAAGGCATGGTGATGTCCGCGGGAAGCCTGGCAAGCAAAAGCGAGGCTCTGCAGTCACCTTTTGGCTGGTGTTGAAAGGTACCAGCAGGAACGAAAATGAGGATGTTTAGGGGCGGAGAGGGGGGAGAGAATCACTTGTGGAAGATGATAGAGGAGGAGACGGCAGGGAGTACGGCCGGGAAATGAAAAGCCGTAATTCCCATTAGCCTTTCGGGGAGGATGTGAGACAAAAAAAAAAAAAAAAAAAAAAAAAAAAAGAGGGGGCCGTGGCGGCAGCGGTCCTGGCGAGTGGGGCTCCGCGGAGCCGGGGGGGAGGTGCCATGCCGACCCAGGGCGGGGAAGGGGAGAGAGGGACCAGCCCTGTAACAAGTTTCCCGGCAGAGGCGGCTGTGGGGCCGGCAGAGGAGGCTCTGGTCGGCGCTACTCGCCTCCGGAGCCTGGGGGCGCAGCCAAGGCAGACAGCATTGCGGAGCCATTAAGGAGACGGGGTCAGCCCTGACCGCAGCGGGGGACTCCGGCCCAGGGGCGCTCCCCAGGCCCGGGGACACCGCGGCGGCAGCGGCGCCAGCTCCGCGGGGAGGCGGTGGGGCCGCCGTGGGAAGTGCCCCGGCCGGGGGCGGGGGTGGTGGCCGGAGCACCCCCCGCGGCTCTCCCTCTGGGCCCCGCTTCCCCTGCGGGTGGCCGGTGCCTCCTCAGCTTCTCCCCGCAAGAACTTCAGCCCGAGAGGTGTCTGCCATGTAACTCCTCGCAGAAATAGCGGTCCGGTGGGCAGGGGAGGAGAGCTGCTGTGTGCAGAGCTGTGATTTCACACGGGCAGTGCACGGAGGCTCCGGCCACAGGCACGCACAGTGTGAATCAGCAGGACTTTTCCAGGCAGGGGGATAATGTGGCATGTTTCCCCTCGCCCGCCTCCTCGTTTTGCTGCCAGCACGAAAGATCTCCCACCGCTGCGCAGAGCAGGGCAGTAAGCCTGGTGCGGGCACACACGCTCCGTAGAGAGGGGATCTTATGTAACACACATCGCCAGATGTTTTCACGTTAACTGCATAAACAGGACAGTGAAATTAAAGCTTCCAGGTTACTGGACACAAATCCTGCCTTCACGTTCCTGCGGGCATGTGAGCCTCAATAAAACCGCTGCCCGAAAGGCAGCAGCATCCTAGGGAGCAAGCCAAGCAGTGGGCAAAAAGTTGGTCAAATTCCCAAGCCTGCTCCCTTGCCCATCACTGGCAAAGCGAGTCCCTCGCCACCGTTCCGGTTCGGGGCTCCGTGAATGCCGGTGGAGCAGAGGGGGCCGGGGGGAGGGTTGCGCTTCCCCGTGCTCGGGACGAGGCCGCGCAGCCTGCGGCGGCCGCCCACGGGTGGGTCCCGACCCCCCAGACGCCCGGTGCCCCCGCAGCAGCCCCGCCGGGCACCGTGCGAGGGTGCTTGGCACGGCCCGGGGGGGAGCGGGGGCTCCGGGGCGGGCCGAGCACTCCTCACCCTCCGCCGCCTTCCTCCCCTCAGGTGCCATTTTCGAAGGCAATGCTGCCAAGGACGACGAGGTGTTCAAGCAGGCGGTGTCGGATCTGAACCTCAATGACGACATCCTCCAGAGCGAGAAAATCACTTACTCCATCAAGCTCATAGAGGCCAACAACCCCTTCCATGCGGTGCAGGAAGGTGAGGGCCCCGCGGCGGCACCGACGGCGCGGGTGGGCTGGGCGCCGGGCTGGGGCTGAGAGGGGGCAGACCCCGGCCCGAGCGGGCGGGAGGCGCTTCGGCGCCGGTGGCAGCCCGGACCCGTCCTGGCGCCCGGCTGGAAACTTTTCTTCGGTCGGGGGTTGGCGCTGTCCTACAAGGAAAGGGGAGGGACGGCGCGGCGCGGTGCGGCGGCTGCGGCGCCTGGCCAGCCCCGCCATGGCCACCCGCGCTGCGCCGGGCGGCCGCGGCTGCGGGTGGCAGCGGCGCGCAGGGGGTCCCGGGCCGCCCCTGGATCCGCAAACGCCCCCTGCCTTTGCCGCTGCGGAGGGAAGGCCGCCCCCCGCCCCCCCCCCCCCCCCCCCCCCGCAGGGCCCACGCGTGGACGCGGAGGGGCGAGGGGGGGGCGCACGGAGCGGTGGTTCGTGCGGCGCCGGGGGGCCGGGCAGGAGGGCTCGGCGCTTGCCGGAACGGCTGCGGGCGGTGGCGGGGCAGGAGCCGGCACCTCTCCCGGAGCATCTGTTCCCCCGGGGGGCAGCGGCGCGAGGCGGCAGCGCGAGGTCCCCGTGCCCGCCGTCCCCGGCCGTCCGTTCGCGTCCTCCCAACGAGCGCGGAGCTCCCTCCCCGGGGCTGCGAGGGGGTGAGGTAACCGAGTCACCGGCAGAAAACCTTCTTAGAGTTTACAAGATCTGACAAGTAGCTACGTAGGTAAATCATTTCAATTAGATTTTTGCAAAGGGGAACGTTTTTGCAAAGGGGAACGTTTACATTAATCAGTTTGCCTTTACAAATAAGACTTTAAAAAGATATTATTTGTGATTTAATGAAGCCGAGGTTAATTATGGCCTAGGCTATTTCAGAAGCTGTGTTTTTCAGTAGCAATTATTCTAGAAACAGAGAGCTATTTATATACCCAGACTAGAATATTTAAAAAAAATGATTCATCACCAGCCTTACCCTTAGTTTTACAGAGCACAGAGTGAATCTTTCCCTGTATAAAAATTTGCATTAATCCATATGTATTTATGTCTAAGCTGTGTACATGCAAATTACAGCTACAAAATTACATCAAATTTTAATTTTCATGAACTCTGAACAATTTCTTCTGGTATCTTTTTTTCTCAGAGTAGGTGCTAGTTAACATCAAGCGCATTCAGGAGAAACAGCAGTATATACCTTTTCAAGGGCCTGATCCCATTAACAATAGGATTCCTCCTGCTGCTCTGAAAGCTTAGCAAGGCAGTATGAAAAAAGTCTTTATGAAAATGGAAACGAGAGGACTTTAAAACAAAACTCCACCCACATAGTCAGACACCAGAGAAAAATAAAAATCTCTAAATAATGGCGGGTTGATTTATTGGCAAAGATTAACTCTGAACAATTGGATCTTCTTATATTTGCAAAAGCTCAGTGTCCTATATTGGAGCTTATTCATATTCATGGAAGTGACAGTAGTTGGCTGGCTGAACAATTGCTTTCAACAATGTCTCTTCTCAGAAGTAAAACTTTATGAAACTGTTCTGAATGCCCTGGGATCTGAGCTGACAGTCTTGTGGACAGAGTCCCTTTGCTCAGTTTTGTTGAAAATAGAAAAGCATGACCAACTGGAGGATTCTTCTCAATCTAATAGAATTTTTTAAAATTGGTTTATTTGCAATTTTATTTTTAATTGGTTTATTTATTTGCAATTTTATTTTTAATTGGTTTATTTGATGATTAGCGTTGCATTTACAAAGACTACTATGAAAATAACATTTCTCTACTGAAAATCCATGCTGAAGACGCAGAAAAGACTGGTCAGATTTTTAATCTTTTTGATACAGAATATTTGTGCTACCTGAATATATGTAAATAAAGATGTTTCTTCCTATCCCTCCCAAGATGTTCTTTCAGGGTTCGTGTCCATTGCAGTTAGAATTGTGCTTGGATGAACTGACCCCATGCTGGAGTATTAAAAAAGTGGTTGATGAACACAATTTCAAAGAGAACTTGTTCTCTGTCATTACTTCATTAAGGCATATCAACGTGTCTTCTTTTGTGAGGATGACATAATGATCCTGTCTGCAAGTAAAACCTTGCCACAGTGGGAGAGCTAAGAGGAGAGTATCAGACTTTGCTCAATTTCCTGGCTTGCTTTGTTGGTTTGGGTCAGGTGTTTTTTTTATTTAAGATGTAATTTCCTACTTTTGAAACTGTGATACAACGTGATGACAGAATGATCCACAGGATGTACAAGTTGCCGGGCTATTTCTGAGCAGTGTCTCTCTGCCCAGTGTTACTTGGTGTCATTCTGACTATTCAAAATCTTGTTGTATCTTATGTATGGATGTCCTGCGCATTTCGGTAGAATGTTGCTTATAGTAGTCAAAATAACCTGGAGCAAATCCACTGCCCAGACTACTCGCAGAATCTTGCTGCTGCTACATAAAATGCCCTGACATCCACATTATTCTGCAGTGTTTTTCTAAGCAGCACCATAGAAATCAATGTTGCAAGCATTAGTTTCATAGCGATTGAACTTTTTATAGTAAAAACCAATCTGGAGTAAAAATAGACCATTGTGATACTACTGCCAGAATAGTTCACACAATGAAACCAATCACAAATATTGTTTTTATTCGGAGCATCTTTTGCAGGGTCTTGTGAGATGACATTGTAAATTATTCCTTAAATTCTTTTTAAAAGAGTGCTGCAAGCAAGGACTTTCGTTTCAGTGATACTGTGCTGGTAAAATTATGGAAAACCAGCCCTCTGTGTAACAAGGTCTATTACACAGTAACAAGGATTTAATTACCGATGGTGATTTTTTTAACGTGTGTTCGACCTGGCATTTATTGTACAGCTGGAGAGCTTCCGCATGGGTAGGAAACACGAAAGTAGTAACTGTAGGGTTTTCTCAGTAGGAGCAGTGCATTTGCAGAACTAAAGGCCAAACAGAAGATATTTTGCCTTTCATAAATGGAGTAGTTTTCAGTGCTGGAAGGTGCTGAGAAGTGTAATAAGATTTTGAAAAAAAAAAAAAAAAGCTTTAGCAACTTTGCTTTAGAGAGAGAAGGGTACTATTGTGATAGTTTCTGGTGACTGAAATAGGCACATAAAATTTAGAGATCCTTTTTCTTCAAAGGCTTGGTGGACACTCATGTTCATGGCTGTATAGGGAGCCAGAGAACAGTAATTAACAAAAAGTGTAAATTGTGATCCATCTTTGCCTTTCATTTTAATATACGTTTCAGAAACAAGATCCTGTTGTGCAGAGAAGAGATTGTTTTGGCCCCATCAAAGTCATATTCTATCACAAAGTGTGGCAAGTGGGTGGAAGGAACTCCAGTGGCAAGGGAGGTAACAGTAAAGAATAAATAGACCCTGGTGTATGCATAAAATAGGACTTTGTTGTCTGTCTGTGCTTGCAAGCAGCCATTGCATTTTGTTGTATATTGCTTTTATGTATGTGGCAATTACTTGAGAGAAAAATTGTTTTTTCACTGGCGGTCACGGGAGAAAATATACATGAGTATCGTTGTTCTTTTCATATGATTTTAAGGAAACGAGCTCAAATCACAAAAATAATGTTAAATTATATCCTTGCTTCCAAAACAGCTATGTGCTCAATTTCTGATAATTGATTGAGATGTGAGATAATAAGTGCTTGTTTGTGTGCGGTATGTTTTTAAGCTAGTACTGTGGTAACCTTTTTGTGATTCAAGAATTCAAATAAGCTTAAAGGTATGAGGAACACTTTAAAGGTTTCAGTTCAAATTGGGATTTTTGAGCCTGCCATTGGTGTTGAAAAGGAACTGTGTGTATGACATATAGGTGGCAAACGAGTTTCCAGCTGGGCTTGAAAACACAATGGCAAGTTTAAACTAAAAACCAAACAAAACTAACGTGTGGTTTTGGAGCGGGAATAGTTAAGCTCCGAGTCAAACCCGGGACATGGGAAAGATGATACTTAATTTTTGTTGTGCTCTTTGGAGAAGGGCTCCAAAGGAAGTAGTTACACAGAAACCGTGAGAGTTTGAAACCCTGTTTCTCGGCAGATGATGCTTGCACTTCTATGGAGCTTTCCTGGAGCTGAAACTTGCTGTTCTCTCTGCATAGCAATTTCAAGTGAATTGTTTCTAATTTGAGCAGCCTTGTGTATGTGCTTGTTGATGTTAAAATGCTATCAACTCTGGAAACCAGAGCAAATTTGGAAAATCAGAATATGATTTGAGAGCAAGAATGGTGTTCCATAAATGGGTTTATTGTCAGTCCCATGTATGCTGCTGTGGTTTCAGAGTAACTCAGAGCTACTAATTTTTTGGATGTCTGTGGGGTATACCACTGAGTGAATCTGATTTCTTATCATACCCTGTAGAACTTGCTAACAATACATGGCATAGAATAGAATAGACAGGCTGTTTCAGTTGCAAGTGGCCTACGGTGATCATCTAGTCCAACTGCCTGACCAATTCAGAGCTGACCAAAAGTCAAAGCATGTCGTTAAGGGCATTGTCCAAATGCCTCTTAAACACTGATGGGCCTGGGGCATCGACCATCTCTCTAGGAAGCCTTTTCCAGTGTTTGACCACCCTCTCAGTATAGAAATGCTTCCTAATGTCCAGTCTAAACCTCCCCTGGCACAGCTTTGAACCATTCCTATGTGTCCTATCAGTGGATAACAGGGTGAAGAGATCAGCACTTAGTTCTTGAGCTATCTTGGCTCAGCACATATATTTCAAGTTACTACCACTGTTGCTGTCTAACAGTTTTATTTGTTGAGAAGGTATAAGCTGATCAATGATAACTAGAGATGAAATACAGACCTGAAGAATGGGACTCAGCAGCTCCATTGCTAGTTTTACTTTTTTTTATCTGGCTAAAATACCCAGCAGAGCTATGCTTGTCATACGTGTATTGCTGTGGTAGGCAACCACGGAGGAGCAGAGTGCCTCTGTGCCTCTGTGTATGTGTGTGTGTGTCTTGGGATATTTGCACATAGCTCTTTTTGCAAACCTGGGATTTCATTTCAAGGTAGTGCAAGTGTTGCTGGCTAGAAACCCACAGGTGGGCCAGAAGCTGTGTCCTGGTTATGACAAAATACAGACTTCAGGCTTCAATTAAAGGACCGTTTTCTCTGTTGGGAGGTTTTAAACTTCTGTGGCTATTAAATGTAGAAGGGGAAGACCTAACAAGGACCATGAAAAAATACCCCTTGGTCATGGTGATAAACCCTTCCCTCGCCATTCGGTAAGCCCAGATCCAGCACCATATAAAGCTAAGTCAAATAGGTTTTTGTGTGAATGTGGAGTTAAGACGTTTTGTTTTGCTGAACTATAGTTTCACATGCCCCAGAGGTGAAGGTTGTTTTTAAAGTTAGGATATTTTAATATCAGAATGGAAGAGTAGATAGAAAGGAAAGGGGAGCATGACAAATGCAAACAAAAATAAGATGAAAAATCATAAAATATTGCATATATAAACTATTTTTTTTTATTTTTAAAAAAGCTTTATTGATTTGACTGTGTTGGATTTGGGAATTTGGTGCATAGTGAGAAATCATAGGCTGTATGTAGATTTTTAATGTAAAGCTTAAAAAAAAAATTTCTTATCTGCCAGAATTGTAAAGGATTGGTTTGTATCAATATATGGTCAATTAATTTTTGTCCAATGGTTTCTCTTGAGTCTTTCATTGTCATGTAACTTTACCTTTATCTACTTTTCTGTGGCTTGCTTGGACTCAGATTTTACACTGTTTTCATCCGGGTATGTGGTTTTGTTTGGAAGGTTTTGACAGGTGAACTCTCAGCTCTCCAGAAAGCACATTTTGTTACACACATTTTTTTCTAGGTTTAGTCTGAGCTTTCGACACTTTTAAAAACCAACCAGAAAGAGTGCAGGTAGGCGTTCCCTCACATGGTCAGAGAGGCCTTGCTGTGTAACTACACGTTTTTTCTACTAGTTTGCTGCAGTTAAAAGCTGTTGCTCAGTGGGGTGAATGGGCTTAACAGTTTTACCTCCTTGTGCCTTGTGAGACCAGACCAAGACTTGTTAAGGACTGCCACAGTGAAGACATCTGTGATACTGTCATCTCATTGTGCTTGTGTTTTTATGCTCTATAGTTGCATGGCTCAGTGCATTATAAACCAGAGTGTTTTGCAGAGCTAAATAAAACAGCAAATTAAAATGTCCATCTCTTCCCATTCTTGTATTCCGGCTATGCTGAAAGCACGGACCTGCAGATGTCTTCAGCAGAAAGGAAGGGAGACAATAGCCCATGAAAGAGTTCGATGGGTGCTGAGGATGAAGGCAGGCTACAGACTGTGGGCAAACATCCAAACACACCTTTGCTTTGTGTTTTCATTCCACTTGCGATTTGTTAATTTGTAGCCACAGCTGTTCAGGTTCTGGTCAGGGTTTAGTGGCCGGTCCGAAATAATTTTGTATTTTGTGGAGGCAGTCCTGCTGGAACACATCCCTGCTACAGCTTGGGCTTTTTTACAGGAGGTGCTGGGATTAGTTCCACCCCAGCCACATTCTGTGCTTTTTCAGAGGCTCCCGTCACTTCAGGCTGGGGCTGAGCTGCCCAGAGAGTGCGACGCATCAGGGTGCAGCGGGCAGTCGGGAGTCAGGGGAGAAGGAGATGGTGAGATGGTGCTGTGGGCTCACTGCTTAGCATCCAAGGTAGTAAGGTGTTTTTTGTTTTTTTTTTTTTTTTCCTTTGTGTGTGAATACACTAATGGCATGGATGGGACCTGTTCAGAGCAGAGTCCTGCCCCAGCTCAGAGAAGGTGGTGGGGAGGTGGCATGCTTAGCCTGCCACAGGGCCTGTGTCAGCCCCTGCCTGCAATAAAAGGTTTTTACTTGCTCCTTCCATCACCATCACAGGTTAAGCGCATTTCTTCTCTCTCTTCTGACATGCAGACTTGTTAATACCTTTATTTCCATGCTGGGTGTGGGTCACCCATCTGTTTTAAGGGTCTCATACACAAGAGCTGCTACAGGTTAGGCTACAATTCTTTTTCAGTACCTAATGGCCTTTCCCACCGATCCTGCTGCTGATCCTGCTCATTTATCAACGAGCTGCAGTTGGGTTTCTTATTCTAGGGTTTCATTAAAGAAAATATGCTACATCATTAACTAGGATGCTAGAAATTATCCCAAAAGTTCATAAATAAGCACTGTTCATAAAAATATTAGCAAATGTGTTTCAGAGTTAAAGATTTTCTTTCTTTTTCACTTGTAATTTTTTTTTCTTTAAGAAAATAATTTTCTGAGTGTGTTGTTTGTCTGTGACAGCTTTTCTCAGTCATTATTGTGGAGGAGGATCTGTAAATGCGAAATGAGTATACAAAACAGCCTCAGCCTGATCTAGCTAAAATAATGGCTAAAGAAAATGATCCTAAATTGTGAAATACAATCTGTATGTATGCATATACATGCATGCCCATATACTCCATACGAATAATTTAATTGCTAGACTTACTGTCCAGCAGGGAATATGCCTTGAGCCTTTCTGTGTTCAGAATCTTCCAGCTACAGATGATTAAAGGATAGACTACCTAAGTATTACATTTTAAATTACATCTTCATACTTGTAGAATGAGATGCATTTAATATTTTGATGTGATTTATCATACTATGGTTGAGCTATATAGTGAAAGGAGTTAAAACTACACATTCTTTGAACAGAGGGGATATCATTATGTTAAAAGTGTTCTTGGTTTACCATAGTTATTTACTGGAAGGGAAACAAGACAAAGCCTCAAAACCCAGTTATACAACTACAATGGTGTCTGACCATAAAAGTACAGCACACTGCGGCTGAAATAGTTACTTCAGATTTAACTTCTTGCCATTTCAGAGAAACCATAGTCAAACTCTTCTTCATTTTTTAGGTGAAGATCAAAATATTTTTCATACTTTCATTCATAATAAATTCCCTCTGAGGGGAATTCCTGCTGCGTCTTTATTTGTCTCTGTCATCCCATGCTTAGAGGTGTTTTTTCAATTTACCCCTCATAAAAAATTTACTTAGAATGCATTGCTGGAATCATACTGCTGTGTAAGTCTTGTAATTATATAAAATTACACTTTTTTTTTTTTTTTAGCAGATGTCTTTGTTTATCTGAAAGTGCCCTGCTAGAATTAAAATGACCCGCACAGCTATTGCTTTTCTGACAAGAGATTTTTCCATAATTTACAGATATTTGAGTTGATGATTTTGAAAAATGGCTTACATGTTCAATTTTGCATTTGGACAGTTTTTTTGATATTACAGAACTTGCAGTGATTTTTCTTACATACAGAAATGCGGTGTGTTTTTTTCCATTTGGAAACCTGTTGAAAGAGGACAGGTTTCAGACCAAGGAATGAAACATTTTGCTCACAGGGCACATACAAGTTATGCAGACTACCTTACACAAAAATGTGTCAGCTCTGAAGTTGAAATCTAGGTGTCATCCTGAGAATCCTTTCCATTTCACTCTTCACTTAGGAAAGGGAGCAGCTAATGCTGATCCTTAGTGTAGTTCTTTGGTTATTCGGATTCTTGTCCATGAGAAAATTGAATTGAGGCTTTAAAATAGTGTGGCACATTTTGAGAACCTCATTTTATATCATATGTAGATCTGTAATCATTTCAAAGACAGATAATAATGATATGCTAATATGCCAAGATTTCCTTCATTTACATAACGTTAAAGCAATAAATATCTGAAATGAGAAATATGTTGAAAGGGTTTCTTTTATGTTTTTCCTAATAGCTTGCATTTAATTATAATTTGGAGACCTGATTGCTGTGCTTGAATCTGTGTTCAGGTTTGTGGGTTTGGAGTGCTTTTTATAGCCTGAAAGGTTCATCTTACCAGAAAAAAGACTGTCTATAGTAGCCTCACTTTCGTGAAGTTCCATTCCTTTGACCTTGTTGTAGCATCTTGGTCTCTGTTTTTTTTCCTTGTGCTTGTTGTATTATATATTCAGATATGCCTTAAGAATTAATACTGGAAAGCATTAACAGACAGTGCTTAAAGGTAAGAAGAACCAAGAGGCATTCATTTCAAGTGGTGTTTGGCTGCATTAAAACACACAGCAGGGTTTCTACTGCTTGACCTTACTGAGAACCATTCCCTTAGCAACCTTTCATAGAGGAAGTAAAAGGACAGTAAGAAAACATTTCCCCCCCTATATTCAACAGAATAATATCTAAGAAATTACTTTCTCTCTTAAAAAATACAAAAAGCTCAAACCAGAAAGCTTCCAGTGGATCCAAGCTCTCATTATGTGTCCTGTTTCTTAGTCCAGTCATTTAATCCACTGCTTTTTAACTTACTTATCTGAGTCTTTGAGATTTTAACTAGTAGCATCGCTGATGGAATACTTCCAACATCCTCAAAATCTCATTCACAATCTGGTTTGTTTTTATTTAGGAAGTGAATAAAAGGATTTTCCATATAAACAAATGTTTACAAAGTTAATGAGAATTGTCATTGTCAGTGGGTAAATGGCTAGTTCATACCATTACTTGATATTTAGGAAATACCAATTATTTGCTGCTTGGTAATGCTTTCAGTGGAGAAGCTGTGTAATGATCCAGAGAAGCATTTCCATAGGCCTTTGTTCTTAACCTCTCTGCTCCTGGATAAAGGTAAAAGGGGATGGTGGAGGGAGGAGTTGGTTTATGGGAGACAGAGCCTCTCGGTGTTTTTTCTGTGTGTTTGCAAAACCTTGACTTAATTTTATTTAAAAAATGCTGTAGAACTCAAAGGAAACCTTTGGTATAAATTGAGCATTGTCTTGTGTTGAATATTTAGCTGCATTTTAATCCAAAGGACCAATGTTTTGTCCATTTTCTATCCTACTTGAAGATATTTATGAAATGAGAACACTTATCTGAGGGGATCAGAGGAAAGGAACTTAGGATGTGATGTCTGCAAGGGTCAAAACACAGATAGCTAGGATGTTGAAGTGCACAAAAATTAAAAGGGAACAACCCAATTATCTGCTTTAAGTTTATTTTTACTGAAACTTTATTTTTGTTTTTATTTTTTCAGCTTGCTTTTGTGCCGAAGTACTTCAGTTACTGTGGAGATAGCAGTCTTTTTAACATAGGTAGGACTTTGTGACCCAAACAGAAAGAGAAAAAGCTTGCATTTCCTCTGGTCTGAGCGAGATGCTTGCACAGTATGGGTCTGGATTTTTAAAGAGGCTGGAGAAGGGCAGGGGTGCCACAGCATTAGCAAGTAAACATTCCATAAATTGTCAGCCCGCGGTGGGCACTTCCTTTCCCAAGAGGAGAAAAGAAATTTCCAAAGAGTGCTCAGAGGACAAGATGGGGAAAGACACGGTTTACCAGAAGTTGAGGTTGATTTTTTTTTTTTTTTTTTATTAGTAACCTAATATTTGTCTCAGGAAGGGCTTTCTTCTGTTACCCATTTGGTTTGGTTTTAGTGTCTTACTGCCAACTTGGGGGCCATACAGTTGTAGCTAGTATCTTTATGCCTGAGGTTCTTCACCAAAACTCCAGTTTCTCAAAGGCATCTAGCTGGTGAGATGTGGACTTTCCTGTCTAGAGTTGTCCTTTTCAGAGCCACCTCCTCACCTCCAGCCACAGCCCATTTTATATAGACGGCAGATTCACCATTCTACCTCTTAGTGAGGTTTGTAAATGTGAATTATTTCTCTGGATTCTGGTGTCTTTTTTTTACCTGCCTTCTCTTGCTTGGTGTTTCCCCTGTACTTCCCTCTTCCTCACCACTGCTCAATGCAATAGATTTTATGAACATGCTTTTTGTGATTTGCTGGATTATTCTATTTCCACTGCATTTTAATCATCATGATGACAACATCTGTTTGCAGCAGTACACAGATGTTTTTTCAGAGCATATTCTACAGTTTGTAAATGGTTACTGTATCTACATGAGAAAACTAAGGTTTTGTGTTTTCCATTTACATTAAAAGAAGTGGAATTGCGTTATGGAAATGAAATGTGTGTCTCTGGGAGATGTGCTGCCTTTCAGTGATTGCCAGTGGAAACTTTTGCATTTCATGCAGCTTCCTCTCTGTTACCTGCTGCAGGGAGCGTGGGGTTTGTATTACAGAATTAAGTCTCTCATCCTGCTTTCACTTATATGAAGGGTAATCTTCCTCTTTTTTGTTTTATTTTAGGTTTTAACCTTTTAAGCTGTGTATCTCTGACATTATAAGGAAATGAAAAACACACATGGACAGGAAGCCAAAGGTGCTCCTTGAGAGCATCAGAGTAGCTCTATAGAATAGGAAAGTATCAGGAATGTAAACAAGAAATTACAACAATGGTCAGTTATATTTGCTATAGGACGTTCTGGCAATGCTGGCAGTTAAATGCATTTAGACTAAAATGGTAATTTGGTCAAAAAGTACTTCATAAGATGTCCATGAACTAGAAGGCAGATTATGTATTGACATAAATGTAATGCTTTTTAATTTTCTTTTTTGTGCTAATTATCTTTAGTGAGATGTTGTCCTTCTGGCAGTTCAACATGCAGAAAAGCACCTGATGGGTATGCAAGAAATAAAGTTTGTTTTATTTTGTTGATCAAAGACAGGAGTTCATGTCCTGCACTCATGGTGGCAATGCGGCTCTAAAGTGGATTTTGGTAATCCTGCTAACTGGTCTTTTGTTATTGCTGGCCTGTAGGGAGACTATTTGTAAACTGGAGTCCTGTCTCTTGCCCTGAGAAGTAATGTGTGGTTGTGTTGAGTCTGTGGACGTAGCACATCTCTGAAAGGATACTATAAAAGGAAGGCTTGGAGCAGGATGTGTGTGATGTTTTGGCTCTGAAATTTATTTTCTCAGAAAAATAAATTAATAAGCTGTTACGTGGGGTAATTAAAAGAGAAATAAATTGTTTTGCATCTCTTGTGTTTGTAAAAAGAGAAAATGACTTAGACTGTTGATATTCTTTTGGGCTTGCAGGGAAGAAAAGCTTACAGTCTGTAACTCGTGACAGACTTACAGAGTTGGGTTGCTTTTTATTTTCCTTTTTTTTTTTTTTTTTTTTTTTTTTTAAATTTAAGAAATAGCCCTGCTAGTTGCCAATGGTATAGTTTACCTCTGTACAAAACCTGTACATGAAATGTAAGCTAACTGTAAAATTTGTACACTATAAAGTGGAGTGCATGAGACCAGAGAACTACTGTACAAGGCCCTAGAGAAAAATGCGTATCATACATACACATGACACTTTACCTAGTTAAATTCAAGTTAAATGCAGTCACAAGATGATCAAGGGCCTGGCGGAAGATGTGAGCCTGCATCACTCAGTTCACTTCCTGGGACAGGTTGGTGAACTGATAAGGTAGGATTGTTGTCTCTCTGAAGTTGAGGAAGAGATAGGAAGAGTTCCTTTGAATGTAGAACAGCACAGTGACAGCTGGAAAGGCTCTGTTGTCTCCAGTGCCCCTGAAAAGTGTCTTAAGGCAAAATGAAGGCTTGTCTTCATTTGCTGTTTAAATCTGTTCCCAGCTACTTTGTTGGTGAAGTGTATTGGACTTGGGAAATACAAATAAATATGTGGATTTGGAGAGTTCTGTCTTTTTAAAAATGTATCTCCATCTCTTCAGGGTTACTTTGCATGTATGATTTGAAAATAGCTTCTCAGATTATCAGATTAACTGGGAAATAGTCATAGGTCCTAGGGCCTTTGGAAAATGCACTTGGAAGCTGAGAATTTTAAGTGGGATCTTCAAGTTTTTGCATGTTATTACAATGTTAATAAATAGCTTGAGAATGGATAGAAAAATGTATAAATGTATGATACTGTTGATAAAATGCAAACCAGCTGAGGAAGCTGGTCTAAAGCTCAAATAAGCATGCATGAGGGAAAACTAAATTGCTCCTGAAAAAAGATTTGTATATATGTAAACTTTGGAATTTTTTTTTTTTTTTTTTTTTAATATTTCTGGTGATGTTGTATTGATGGTTAAAAAGCAATGTCAAATTATTTTAGCTTTTGGCCAGAAAGCTTTCTAACAGATATGACAAAATTATTATCTTCATGAAACCAGAGAGACAGACAAATGCAGCTGTACTTTGGTCTTGGTGTCATAAATCTAATTTTAAAAAGTCCTTTGAGTTTCTTAATGAGAGCTTGTTAGTATGAAGTGTGTCTGTGTTCTTTCCAAAAGATTACCACTTACCTTTTTTCCAGGGTATCTGTATTTGCAAATAATGGCTCACACGGGAAAAGTGTGGCCATCAATGTAATAGAGTGTTCACAGTGCTTTAAAAAATTGTGCCTGCAATGCATTCATCTGGAATAATATTGAGATTTAAGATGAAGATGGGAAATATTTGCTGACAGGACTGGCCTCAAGGCATTCTTTTTCCTTCCTAAATGCTGATAAAATTGCTTGAAATGTTCTAAAGTATATTGAAGGTTGTCTCAAGATGGATATATTGGCTTAAAAAAGGATTATTCCATTCTCCTTATAATTATATTGTCTTTTTGATGAGATTTTGCAGGAAACTTCTTTTATCTCTTTTTCTATAGAAAAATATTAATACAGGAAGTAAACTTGTTGAGAGTATTAGCTATCTTGATACAGAGAAAGGTCAATTGATTTTCTGGATGCTGGTCCTGGATTGAGTTTTAAATTGTGGAAGTTTGACTCTAACTTTGGTTGCTGGTGAATGAGAATTACCAGGTGAAGAGAAATGGGAGTCCCATTGCAGTTTCTCATGTGCTCGCCAAGCTCTGGTCTGCATAGCATGGTAAGGGAGAGAAAACTGTATGCTCATGACCTCTGTATGTGTCCTTGGGACTGGAGTTCCTTTTCCTAGTGCTCATGTAGTGCTATCATATACTTCATGCTTCCTTTTGACCTGTCTGTAGGGACCAGAAGAGATCTTTGTTTTGAAACATAGCTTAAGGTGCATGGTAGTCTTTGCTTCATCCATTATTTCCTTCCCACCCTTCTCTTTGCTGTCATCCTTTGATCACCCAAAGTACCAGACTGGCCAAAGGAAGCGCTGAGGTACTTGGTATGTTAGGCTGGTACATGTATTGATGAATTCTGTTACTGCTGAACTGCATTTGCTTAAACCAGAAATGGGTTAATCTAGATGTGGATTTGTGAAGGAATTTCTTTTCCTGGTGAGAAGAGTGGAGATCTGCTACTTATTTCATTTCCAGTCTCTGTGCCGTATGGGTTGTGATCCATTTTTCAGGATTTTCTGAACTATTTGACCCAACAGGTTTCTTGATACTGTTGGGGCTAGCATTATGGTCTGAATTGCCTTTGGTCTCCTGTTGAGTTGCATTGTAGTTCTGGCCTTTGGCCTCTTACTGTAGACTTTAGGATGGCTGTGGGCCAGTTGTTCTCAAGTTTTTCAATTTCTATACCTCTGGAAAAGTTCCTGAGAGGGATGATAATTTAAATCTACTGACAATGGGCTTGATTTTTTTTTTTTTTTTTTTTTTTTTTTTTGCATAGATTGATCTGTGAACCACAGGTTGAAACCCGTGGTAGCAGATTTAGGAAATAATTCTTAGTGTTTGCAGGACTGATATTTTCTTGACTCCTTGATTGTATTTTTCTGTGTTTGCAGAGAAATAGAGTCAGTGACCCAAATCAATCCTTCCAACTTTGTCCCCCAGACACAGGCCACAAGTATAGAATCATTGAGGTTGGAAAAGACCCTTAAGATCAGTGAGTCCAACCATAAAATGACAGTATGCTCACTGTAATTAACCTAATGCTTTTGTTTATTTTCCTTAAAATAGTCTGTTAAATCTTTATGTGAAGTACTGAGGGTTTCACTTATCATTAGCCAACTACAAAGAGTAGAAAAATTGACTGACGTTGTTGAACAACAAGCCATTATCTAAGTGCTGACAAGCAGATGAAGAACCCCCTTGAATTTGCTAGTCTGAGTTGTTTTCTGTAGGGAAATACAGAAATAGTCTTTGGAGGTATAAGCCTCAGAGGGATAAAAATCAACATGGGAATTTGGGATGTCTGACAACCATAAGCTCAGGTATTGGCCTGTTTGCCAAGCATGACTGTGCCACTGTCATAATGCAGACTAGAAATCTGTAATAGCTGTACTTCAGTGCTTGTAAACTAGTGAGTGATTATTTCATCTTCTGTTTATACCACTCATCAAAGCAGTCTGGGCTGACAAGGCCTGGAAAATTCTCAAGGGTTTTGCCGCTGTTAATGCAGTGTGCTACAATGGGGCCTCTCGTACAACAATGTCGCTGAGTACTTCTAATATCATAGTCTATATTGGCACTAACTCACTGAATCATAGGAGTTGCATATTCCTGCCCATCTGCCTCATTTGAACTGATTGCAGCAATTTCCTTGGAAGTTCTTTCTTCTGTATATTGCATGTGAACTTTTTGAAGTTGATTATGTTTGTTGCCATTAGTAGCACACAGTAGTTTTTTGATGATTTTGTAAGAAGTCAGACCATTTGCTTACAAAATAGAAAGGATTATTTCTGTGAGGACTTTGAGGAGCTTAACTTTTTTCCAGACATATGAATAAACCTTTCCAAGAAATCATTGTATGCAGTACTGCTTTACTGCTCTAACTTATTAAATGCTTCTGCAGCTTTCTTCAGTTTGTAAAAGCATAGTATGAGGATCGCAACCTGCTTGCTTTCTGTTCATAGACATCTGAAATCATAACCTTATAACCATCAATAACTGTGTTGGTTTTTGCCTGGCTTGATCCTCAGGCCCATTACAGCTGAGGTTCTAGACCACATGTAATCCCATGGCAACGATTTGATTTTAAATAGTGCAAATCACAGTTATTTTTCACAAGCAGCCTGAGAATTTGTGCATAAGAAAGCTTTCCAGGCCCACGTGCATTTAGACCTGACTTGTGACCAATACAGTGTAAGTACTGTGAACCAGATCCAGTCCTAGGGATACCTACAGATACAGGGTGCAAGCTTTATCTCCTCTACCCTGCCATGTGTAATAGAGCTTGGCATACACATGAGAATCTGCTTTGGGATTCATTTCTTTTCTTTCTTTCCAAGTTAGCTTGGCTCTTCAGCCTCAGTGAGTGGGTATCTTATACAGCGAGGCAGTTAAATTGGTATATTGCTGATGCTTATTGCAGCCAGTTGAAATCTTTTGCAGGTACTTCTGAAATATGATAATTGATCCTTCCACAGGCAGATCCTCCCACATGGGAGGAACATGAGCCACAAATGGCTCAAGGCACGGGCAAAGCTGTCAGCTCTGGGGCAAGCGACTGTAAATGTAGCATCAGCTTTAGTTTTGGTGATGGATTTGGCTGCTCTGTGAGGCTTGCCAGCATTGCTGCTGCCCCATGGGAAGGGCTGGGATTTGGGAAAGGCAGCTGTTGCTGGGGGCAGGGAAGGAGCACCACTCCTCATATTTTCCATTGTCTCCCAACTCACTTCAGGAATAATAGGATCCACTCATCTGAGTGCACCACTGGGACTTCAGCTGTGGTTTGTTCCTTCATATTTATTTATTATTTAATATTTCATATTGGGTAGTTCATATTTAATAGTAGGGCTACAAATATGATGAGGGGACTGGAACATCTCCCTCAGGAGGAAAGGCTGGGAGAGCTGCGCCTGTTTAGCCTGGAGAAGAGAAGGCTGAGCGGGGATCTTCTCGATGTCTAGAAATATCTTCAGGGTGAGTGTCAGGAGTACGGAGCTGGGCTCTTTTCAGTGGTGACCAGCGACAGGACAAGGGGCAACGGGCACAGCCTGCAACACAGGCAGTTCTATCCAAATATGAGGAAAAGCTTCTTTACTTGAGGGTGACGGAGCACTGGAACAGGCTGCCTAGAGTGGTTGTGGAGTCTCCTCTGGAGACATTCAAAACCTGCCTGGATGTGATCCTGTGCAACCTTCTGTAGGTGAACCTGCTTTAGCAGGGGGTTGGGCTAGATGATCTCCAGAGGTCCCTTCTAACCCTGACCATTCTGTAATTCTGTAATTCTGTGATTCTGTGATTTCCTATGGCAGAAGCAGCCTGGACTTGGCCAGAAACAACCTCTTATCCTTGTGGCATTAAAATTCAATTCCACCTAAATGGCTGAGATGATATGAGCTGTCTTTGCTTAACAGTCCATATGATATGTTGTCTGCTTTGCCTGTGTGGGAGCCGAGTCCATATTTCCAAAAGGTACAGCCAATGGGAAAATAATTTCGAAGGCAGAGCTGCACCGTGAACAAAATGGAAGGAATACTGAGCGTTCTTGAAGTTACACCCCTCAGCTCAGACACAAGTGATCATGTCACAGGTGATGGCACGCTCAGCTGGTAGAGAAAGACAACCAGGACTGTGTCACTGGAGTGACTGCTCCCAGCTAAGTCGTCAGTCACAGCAGACTTGACTGATCTGTAAAGACTTGAAGCGGTTCATTTGTAAGAGAAAGAGCTGCAGTCTGATATATGCTATTCAATATAGGCACAAAAATAAAGACTGTACTGGAGGAAGTTATTTGTTGAAAATTATTCAATTGCCTCTAGAAGAAATAGGCAATAAATCTGCTTGACTGTCTTTATTAAACCCAAAAGCATCTGTCGCAACACTTGTTATGGTAACTGAAGTAAGTATTAAGTCTGACTGTAAAAGTTACAAAAAAGATAGCTTTAAAAATTCATTGCCTGTTTTACTAGTGATTGACAAGTAATTCCTAAAAAGAGGTTTTAAAGGGGCTGATCTGTGCAGTTCAGGGTTCTCAAAGTCTTGCTTTGGGTTTGAGACTATCTAGCTCTTTCAAGATGAGTCTGTTTGCAGATTTATGATCAGTATCAGATGTTTTTCTAAGCCTGTAGCTGACTGCTACCCAGAAGTGAGCAAGAGCTAGCGAAGTATGGACAATGGGAGAATGAAAACAGGAGATTCTGTCTACAAGGGTCTTCCAGGCACTGCCTTAGTGCCAGCTATGCACGTGGAGCTTGATATCCCTTCTTAGGAATGTCCTTAAACTGTAATAAGAGTCTGCTTACTCCAAAATGCCACACTGCATTTACTAATTTACTGTAGCTTCAGAAAGTGAATCTAGAAACAGATATGGGAAGAGGTATGGCAGAGCTGTAGCTGCTGTTACTGGATAGTACAAAACATGCAGAAGATTGGAGTTCTGGGCCTATAATTTTTTAATATGCAGAAATGGCTACATGTAGCACAGAATGTATTCTGTAGTGGATTAGAGATCCATCATTAGCTTTTAAGCACTTTCAACAGCAAAATATGAGAATGGTTCTTTGAAAAGGCTTGTAGGCATCTCTGCTCCTTTATCAACCTTCTGAAAAAATGTAAAACAGAAAATGCAAACAAAATTAAAATCCTGACTTTTTAAAAAATTCATTCCATGTGATTTGAAAGAGCAGTTGGAAAAGTCCTTTATTTCATCTTTGTTTTCTTGAAATCTGAACAGAATGTGTTTTTTCTGTACAGGCTTCTTATTAAAAAAAGTAAATCCTGCCTTAAAATGTGTACTTTTTGGTGACAGTGATGCTTCTGTTACCTCTGCCCACTCTCCCAAATAAAACCCAAGGAAACCCTTGCTGTCAGTGCAGATTCTTCTTGTGTTAAGGAATATTTTTGGTCTGAAAGCTAAGTAACTAATCAGGCTTGGGCAGCGGCAGGCCATGGACAGAACCAGTGCTTTTTTTTTACCCTCCACAGTTTCCTTTCTCTCGTGTCTTGAAAATATTTGGGAGAAATCCCTAGCTAAGTTAATCTCCAGGGAACTTTTTATTCTTTTAGTGTAACTGACAACAAAGCTTCATTGTGTTTTAGAAGACTTAAAAACAAATGGAAAATGTGTGACTTTTATCTAAAAGCTTTAGTGGGCTTTGCCTTCCTATAGACAATGGTTGTTGGGTCCAGGACTTGATGAGGCACACCTGGTGCTGTTCCACTGCTGCAGAGGTGCCTTACAGCTGGCCCATGTCCCTGCTTCTTTGCAGGCACTCCTCGTGGGAAGGAGGCAGGAGAAGAGTGCTGTGGCTGGGTCTGCTGCCTGGGGGCTTCTGAGGCTTGCAGACAGGCAGACTTCAGAGGTTGCTGGTCTGACTCTGGGCCAGTCACAAAAGTACCTGACAAACTGTCTTTGGGCCTTTTTTGTCTAATGAGGGAGCAGGATATTTTGGTTGCTCATGACTGATCATCTGGTCTCTTTCTAAAGAATTGTTGCTGAAGTCTGTGTGTGTGGGCAATATTTCCTTTTAACTTCAGCAAGAAAGATAAGGTACAAACTGAGGCAAGGAAAGTCCCAAAAGCTGGAACTTGAACCAATCAATTGGCCTGTATTTATCCCATTTCTATGAAACACGTATGTGTGTGTATAGATGCTCACCATTAGGTAGCTTATGTACATATTGGGGAATGTTTCCTTTTCTTTCTGGAGCCTTTTCCTGCATTCCCAGCTGTGGTAAGCAATACACAGAGAAGGATGTTATTTTTGTTTGAGTCGCTGTTCTTAGCACTTGTCTTTATTGTCTACCATCTCTTATGAGATTTAAATCTTTTGTTTTCATGCAATTTGCTTTTTTTTCAGTAAGAGTTCCCTAAAAGATATGTCTTGTTTTATGCTAAAACCATCCTTCAGAAACTTCTTCACAAAATCCTTGCAGTTAGGATGGTCTGATTGGAGCCCCTGCCAGGGCATTGAACAGCAGTATCTTGACCACTCTGGTATCTCCCTTGCAGGCTCAGCCTCTGCCAGGCTGGTCTCGTGCTCTAGCTGACCCAGCTGTCAGGCTCCTAAGGCACAAGGTCCCTGCAGCAGCTGCTGACACATAACCTTGTGTGTGCATTTGCACTGGAACTCTTCAATCAGGTACTTAAATGACCATCTCAGTGTCCTTATTTCTCACAGGATATTGAACCCTCCATTTAATATCTCCTTTCATGAGGAAGGACTCTACACAAGCTTTAACACTACTTGAATTCCATTAAGAATTGCTGTGATTCCTAACAATAAATGTATTGTACCTTGCTATAAAGACAGTTCCTGATGATTTGGTATAATAGAAAGAATGCATATTTCCATTGAAAGTACTTTTCTTCTTGCCATTTGTTCAGCCAAATGCTTCAGAAATAGCTATGGTGCTTGGGTTTACCTTTGCAAACGTGAGGTTTTTTGATACTGAACATTTCCTGTTCAGAAATGACTAATTAGCTAGAGGCTCAGAATAAAATAAGGTGGTGTCAAATATGGTAAGAGAATGTAGGGAGGTTGCTGTGTACCTGCACTGTGTGTTTGATTAGGGAGCACTTTTAAGGCACGGGAAGCAGAGAGGCTGTCATTCTTACCTCTAATGAGAGGCCTCAGAGACTGAGCTGTTAACTGCTCTAGGGATGGCACTGTGGATTTCCCTTTTAAAACAGTCTTGAGAGATAATGCTCCTTCCCCAGATCCCTGGTGACATGAAGGGCTCAGGAGTGTGTGTCTGACTTACAGCCCCTCAAAGCCGTCTTATCCAGGGGAAATCATCCCAGGAGTCTCCATAAAGAGACTTGAAAAGAACAGGAGATTGCTGCTTGCACGGGGCAGTAAGATCTCATAAAAAGGAAAAGCTTTGCAGAGCAGAAGATTTTTCTTTTTCTTCATATACCCCCTAATGACTGAAATCTGTAAAAAGCCCCAAACTGTAGCCTATCACACAGCAAAGGAGGAGGACTTGGGTTAGACAAAGTTTTTAGCTTGATATAAACCTTCTTTGTGTTTTGTATAATAGCCGTGTGTCACTGTTAAGGACTCTAAAAGGGCTTTTATCAAGAGGGATTTAGATGAATACTGAAAGGCAAGGTGATGTAGTGTTCTCTTGTTTCACGTGCAGTCTTTGTCATTTTAGCAATGTTGGAGTTTCTTACAGCTTGTATGTCTCAAAGAGGCAGATAGGAACATGTAAATGCATTGATTGTTCAGGATGGTTATGAGTTTCAGGCTTGTCAAGCAGAATTTAAAATTCTCAGTCTTTATTTGAAGTAAGAAAAAGAGGCAGTCACTTTCCAGTAAATCTGTATTTTCTTAAACACAAATATTTTAGGTATTCTAGACCATTTCATTGTCTGTCACTGTATAGATTCTGATATGGTTGCTCTGTAATAACATAACCTTTCTGCTCTACCTACTTCTGAGGATTGTGAGTATTTATATGTATGTATCAAATATATATACATACATAAATATTTGAGATTATATATACATATATATCAAATGCATAATTTATCCCTCTCTAGCTAGGCTCTATTTTCTATTTACAGCGGAAGAACTGATTCATATAATCCTTTAAGATATTTTTTAATTAACAAGTCCTGATAAGAATATTCATTATGGTCTTAAGTATTCTATTCAGTGATATCATGCCTTCACTACAAGAACTTGAAATGCTTTTATTTTCTAAGTTTGCATTAGATTAAAATGTCAGGGAACAGCATTGCGGCATTTGACCTGAGGGATATGTTTTCAGATGGTGGGGGTGAGGTTGCTGGCTGCACCACTTACGTGAAAATCTCTGAAATTGCTGTTTTGATTGCCTTTCAATGACTTTGCACCAGAAGCTTTCTGGGCATAGTGCTACTTTGAATCTGAAGGAGAAGTTGATAGCATGTCTTGTGAGTGACCAAATTAAATCGAAAACTGGCAAGGTCCGGTCGAAGCTGCAACCACTTGGCTGCATAGTGGTACCTATTTTGAGAATGTTGTCAACGTTGTCTGAGGTTTTATGCAGAGCAATCAGTAATACTTAATTAGATGATTAATCATAAAAAATAGCAGAACTTCAGTGCATGTGGATCATTTTTACTTAAAATAACTCAGATTTCCCATTGATTATCCTTGGTCTTACCGTTCTTTCCCTGGCTCTTCTTCAATTTCCTGCAATCAGCTGCAATGTTTAAAAGGTCTTTCTTCATTGGAAAACTTATGAAGTGGCAGAGGAGGCAGGCTCTTACATAGAAGGAATTGATATGATATTGATAAAGGTCTGTTATTTTGTAAATCTTGAGAGTGGCAGTATCCTGTCATTTGATGAAAACTGCCTGGCCAAGTCCATCAAGCCTTTGAATTCTTTTCTTCACATTTCCCAGTCCTTCCTGTTGTCTCTTGGTTTTACACTTGTCCTCAGAAAGCTATGTCAAGGCATGGTTTGGCCCTTGGTATCTGCCTGTAATTTTCTAAGGGAAAATAAATGAAGACTGTACCATTTCTGTTTACCTTTTAGACTGATCTTCATTTGCTATGTATCTTTGATAGCTGCCAGAATGAATTTCCAGCTTCCTCAAAGGTTGAGTTTATCTCCCTTCAGATCTCATTAGGTGCTGCACCTTTACTGCCCTAGGAAGCAAGTATATATATTTCTTCGTCACATTATTTTTTTTCCCTTTACAAACATCCATCTCTTCTATTTTCTCCCTTTTCTGAATGCGTGGATAACAGCACTTTTCCAAAACACTTGTGTTGTGTTCTGCAAATCATTGCACCACAAATTCCCTTTCTGTCTGTGGCCCCTCTTAGTCTTGTCATTGTGCATTCCTGCATCATGAAGTGTTTTCTTCAGGCTTATCTATTTCCTTCCCTACTACTCCAGATTTGACTGATTATTTTTTTTCTCATCTGTCCCTTTCCTTTTCCTCACCTGCCTTTACTTTTGGACATCCCTTCTCTTCTTCTGCCAGTGCAGCCACAGTCGTCAAATGTTTGTGATGTAGGATGTCTGTTGCCTTAGTACTTTCAGAGAGCTTACGTGAAGAGAAAAAGGAAGCAAACTTGCACATTGCTTAAAGATGAGTGAGGCTGAAGTGCAAGGGGTCCTTATGCCAGAAGAAAATCTTTGTGTTCCTCCCTCAGGAGAAATCTGAGGACTTCACCAGAGTGGAAGCACTTCCCTCATACCCTTTTGTTTTGCCCACATTCCTCTCAGACCGCACGTACCTAAATGTGGTTGTGTGGCAAGTCCAAGCAGGAGCCATTTAAACTGACTCTGACCATCCAGGTCTCAAAACCATTGCAAGTACATCTTTGCTACAGCAGTCATGCTTTCAGATTTTATACACCCTGGAATGCATATTTTTGCTCTCTTTATCTAGGCTGTGTTTCTTATTTACAGTGGAAGAACTGATACATCTCATCCTTTAAGGTTTTTTTTCCCTCTCTGTTCATCAGCACAGCTGGAGCTCTAAAGGATACACTTCAAATGAACGCTGAATTCTTATATTGTTTGCAGCAACAAACACTACAGTCACAAAAAGACTTCCATTATAGTCTCTAGCTTGGCTCTTGCCTCCCACAAAGTGCCATGGATTCCCCTTTCATTTCTACTATTCATCTTTAAACAGCATATGTTATCTGCAGACACAATGGAGAGACAAGCTCTTCAGAAATGTATGTAATAATAATCCATTCTGCATGCTATTCAGTGTGAGGTGGCGAGTGCTTTGGAATCTGTCCTTCTGTAAGAAAACAGTGGCATTTCAAATGAACTTTATTTTGGAGAAGTAAGGTTAGGGCAGTGCCCCGTTTTTCGAAAGAGTAAGGGAAGTACTTCATGTTACCCTGGTTTTGTGGAATTTGTAAGTAAATGTGAAATGCTCATTTATTTTCCTGGATTGAGATGACTTGAACCTAGTATGCTGAATCAGAAGGAAGAAGTGTTTTTATGTGGGGTGTACTGGTGAGTATCAAACCAACACAGTACTGTATGTTCAAAATCTGTCAAGTCTCCAGTTTGCTCATGAACATAACTCTTGAGCAGGGTAGGGAGATACAGGATTTTGGTCTTCCTGAGATGAGTTTCCCTCTCTTAGCAAGTGCTGGGCATGTCACGCACTGTAGAAAGTACATTTTGGGCACAGTGATCAGTAAGTGAAAGAAGGCTTCTGTGTGTGTTGGTAGGGGAAGGAGGAAAGCTTTAGTTTCACTTTTTGTTCCCTCCATTTGTCTGTGCACATTTTGTTAAGCAGGATGAGTTTCATTAGATAGGAAACCAAAGTAAGCACAAATGCTCTCTTCTTAGCTGTGTACTTGGTGGTTGCTTGTTGATGAATTAGCTATGGAATTTGGAAGTTCACAGTAGATTTGTGGTTCAATTTGCCTAACCCAAAGGCTTCGGTTCTCTGTATGTATGAAACAAGTTTCCAGTTTATGTATTCCAGTGACTTCAAGACAGCTAATTTGGAGTCTTTGTTAGTCAAAATGCATGTTTAATGGAAATGTCTATCTGTAGACTAATGTCCTCAGTTTAGTTGAGGGTCTGGAGTCAGTGTTTGTTGCCATTACATGAGGGTTGTTTGCAAGGTCTGGAAAATAACAAGTCCAGACCCATGCAGTAATTATCATGTAGCTGCGTTGTGACATTACATTTATACTGTGATTTCCAGCTTTCTGAAGATTTATGTTGTTTCTGCAAGAAACAGCTCATAGTATACGGTTGATATAAAAGATCTGTGGGAAATTAGTCATTGGGAGACCCTTTGTTCTCTCTCCTCTGGTTTGATTCTCCTTAATTTTCTGTGAGAGGGAAGAATGTGTCCCACACTGCCATTACTATAAAATAATCCCTGCTGCTAAACTGTGCAAGTTTGATGTGACATGGTAAGTATCAGGAGGATTATAATCTATATCATATTCTCCCTGAGCATGCTTCTTTGTATGTGTTTCTTGTTTGGTTTTGTTTTATAAATTTTTAGTGTCTTTTGCTTCTAGTCTTTCTTTCTAGCAAGGACAGTTTATTCCTTGTGCTTTTTTGATGAAGGCAGAGACAGGATAGACATAATGACAGTTTGTTTTCAAGTACTTTTATAGGCAGTGATTTCTATGCTTTTCTTCTTTACAATTCAACTGAAATTTAAGGTTTCTGAAATAATGTTAGAAAAATCTTCATGGTGCCAGTAGTAAGAAAGATAATCAAATAGGCATCTCCTTTAACCCATGCCATTCTATTGGGTACCTCCTTTGGGTTTCCATCAGAGGTTGAAGAGGTTCAAAAACCCTGGCCCTCATGAGAGACTTCAACCACCCCGTTATCTGTTGGAGGGACAACACAGCAGGACATAGGCAACCCAGAAGGTTCATGGAATGCATTGATGATAACATGCTTCTCCAAGTGATAGAGGACCCCACAAGGAGAGGTTGATGATAACTTCCTTCTCCAAGCGATAGAGGACCCCAGAAAGAGAGGTGCTGTGCTGAACCCTGTTCTCACCAGCAAGGAGTGGCTGGTGGGGAATGTGAAGCTCAAGGGCAGCCTTGGCTGCAGTGGCCATGAAATAGTGGAGTTCAAGATCCTTAGGGTAGCGAGGGGTCTCTACTGGAACTGGTGCTGTTTAACGTCTTTGTTGGTGACATGGACAGTGGGACTGAATGCACCCTCAGCAAGGTTGCTTATGACACCAAGCTGTGTGGTGCAGTTGACACACTGGAGGGAAGAGATGGCATCCAGAGGGATCAGGACAGGCTGGAGAGGTGGTCCCGAGTGAGCCTCATGAAGTTCAACAAGGCCAAGCCCAGTGTCCTGCACATGGGCCAGGGCAATGCCAAGGACATATACAGGCTGGGAAGAGAATGCATTGAGAGCAGCCCTGAGGAGAAGGACTTGGGGGTGCTGGTGGACGAAAACTTCAACATGACCCAGCAACGTACACTTGCAGCCCAGAAAGCCAAATGAATCCTGGGCTGCATCAAAAGCAGCATGGCCAGTGGGTCGAGGGAGGTGATTCTGCCCCTCTGCTCTTGTGAGACCCCACCTGGAGTGCTGCATTCAGCTCTGGAGCCCCTGACATAAGAAGGACATGAGGGCCACAAAGATGATCAGGGGGCTGGAGCACCTCTTCTGTGAAGACAGGCTGAGAGAGTTGGGGTTCTTCAGCCTGGAGAAGAGAAGGCTCCAGGGAGACCTTAGGGCAGCCTGCCAGTACGTAAAGGGGCCTGCAGGAAAGCTGGGGAGGGACTTTTTGCAAGGGCAGGTAGTGATAGGACAAGGGGGAACGGCTTTAAACTGCAAGAGGGTAGACTGAGATTAGGAAGGCTCTGCAGATGCATCTTGACAGGCTGGGCTGAGGGGCAGAGGCCACTAGTACGAGGTTCCCCAGGGCTCAGCGCCGGGCCCCGCGCCGGGGTCACCCCAGCCCCGGGCAGCTGCGGGCCTGGGGCAGAGCGGCTGGGAAGGGCCCGGCGGGGAAGGGCCTGGGGGGGCTGGCTGGCGGCCGGCTGGGCAGGAGCCCCCCGCCTGCCCAGGTGGCCCAGGAGGCCAGCGGCACCGGGCTGGTGCCCGAAACAGCGTGGCCAGCAGGCCCGGGGCAGGGACCATCCCCCTGCGCTCGGCACCGGCGAGGCCGCCCCTGGAACGCTGTGTCCAGCTGTGGCCCCGCACGGCCAGAGGGACGCAGAGGGGCTGGAGCGTGTCCAGAGCCGGGCAGGGGCTGGGGCAGGGGCTGGGGCACCCGTGGGATGGGGGGCGGCTGGGGGGGCTCAGCCTGGAGAGGAGGGGGCTCAGAGGAGACCTTAGACCAGGCTGCCCAGGGAAATGGTGGACTCACCATCCCTGGAGGTATTTGAAAAGCTGCGTAGATGTGGCGCTTGGGGACATGGTTTAGTGGTGGGCTTGGCAGCGCTGGGTTATGGTTGGACCTGATGATCTCAAAGGTCTTTTCCGACTTAAATGATTCTATGATTCTAAGAAATTCTTCACTGTGAGGGTGGTGAGGCACTGGCCCAGGCTGCCCAGAGAAGCTGTGGCTGCCCCATCCCTGGCAGTGCTCAAGGCCAAGTTGGACAGGGTTTTGAGCAACCTGGTCTTGTGGAAGATGTCACTGCCCATGGCAGGGGGCTTGGAGCCAGGTGATTTTTAAGTCCCTTCCAACCCAAACAATTCTATGATTGTATGATTTAGGACTTGGGGACACATTAGTGACAGCTTCTGACATTATGCCTTTTGGAAATATGGGCCTTAAATGACTGCATTCACTGTGGGTTTTTTAGGGTGTACAGAAGATCCAAAGTGCTGAACTTACCTATTCAATTTAATTTTCTTCCATTGTTATAATTAGAAATACAGAAATGTGTAAAATTTCTGTGTAATGTCAGAATACATGGCTATCAAAAACCAGCTTGTGCTATTCATGTGAACTTTTAATTAGATCGTGGTGGATTTTGTACTTGCCAAAACCTAGAGTTTTGTGGGGGCAAGGAGAAAATAGGCAAATTGAGGGTGAAAGGTAAGAAATTTTTCACAGAAATAAATGGAATTGAAAAGGTATTTCAACATTTCTTGCAGTGTCTTGACATAAAATATTTTGACTTTTTGCTTTTGGGAATGATGTAGTTCAGGCATGAACCCTAACATTTGATTATGTAAAGCCGTGGTTGGGAAGTTTCTATACATTTTGCCAACTTTCTTATCTCTCCAGATATTATCAACCAATCAATCTATCTCAATTTTTGGCTCTAATAATTCCCTAAATTAAAAGGAAGTATAGTTGAAAGAATGAAAATGCCAAATATGTCTTATGTCTTGCATTACACATTTGGTCTTTAAAAAAAAAATCTGCTTCAAAGAAGTATTCTTTTATTCCCAGTGTTTGGGTCCTGTAGTGGATTTTTTTTCTTTTTTTTCCTTCCTTTTTTTTTTTTTTTCTTTCTTCTTAAACCTAGCTGTAGATATAATTCTAAAGAGCTGTAACTGGTAAATAATCACAGGTAAGTGAAATATCTCAGCATATTTCTTTACATGCAGGCAGCCTGGCTTTCTAATATTGCCTTCAGGGAGGGAATACATTGTGAGAAATCAAGTCTGCAAATTATCTGTCATAAATATGCATTATTTTTGGCAAAGCTACAAATGGGGTGCCTGTGTTGATACATGCCCACCATGTCATTAACCATGTTCCTTAATAACTATTAATTAGTTTCACTGGATCTCTGGTAGTCCAGATGAATTGCAGTGGGAGAGCCAAGGGGAACTAAACCCCTCCTTTATTCACTGTTGCTAAGAGTTGACTGGTGACAGGAGACTGCCTTTGGTCATTCTATAACTGATGGAATGATGTTAGTGTCCTTGGATCTTTTTACCTATTGTGACTGAAATAACACCTATTAACAGTATCCAAAATTATGGTTGGGAAGAAGAGCACTCCCTTGTTCCTTTGCACACCAGTATGCAGATTCCAGAACCACACACAGATAGCGTGCAGGTAGCATTATGGGATTTTTCCTTCATCCAGATATTTCTTCATCTGGTACTCGTTATTGGAAACTTTGCAAACAAAATGACAGAAAAGCAACGTGGTATTGACCAGTGCCCTGATGAACACAAAACAGGAACAGCAAGAGGACAAGTGATAAGTATCTCTTCCTTTGCTCTTTGAACAAGTTTATATTCCCATGAATCATAAGAGAGCGCTCATTACCCATCCATCTGCTTGAGAACAGTTTTTTTGGTAGAGAACTGAATCTTCTTTATCAGTTTTAAGAACTAGAAATGTGATTTTTTGTGATAGTTCTTCAATAACTGTATCACAGGATCAGTTCTGTTGACCCAGTTCAAAGAAGGGCACCAGATGGATTAGCCATAATTATTGTTTATATGCAGCTTTGGTTGTGCAATTTCAGTATTTTCTCAAACTTTATTTATTTCCAGTTATTACCAAGCAGTCTCTCCATACAGAAATTAGCCATATTAAAAGTTAAGCCATATTTTAAAGTTACTGCTGAAGAGCAGTGCTGTTTCTCTCATTTCAGAGTATTTAATTCTTTTTATCCATTTCTGAATGGTTATTTCTGGTATCTTTGTTCTCCAGATTTCTTTAAGTGCTGCTAAAACTAGTACAGAAGGCTTACTCGTTGTGTTTTTTTCTGTTGTTTCTGATATAAATGGTGTGAGTGGCTTGAAGAGGGTATCACAGCATCTCAGCAGAAGAGAAAGACTTGCCTGTGACTCCTTACTTGTCTACTCTATTTTCCAAATACATTTTTTTGATTTTATATTGTAGTTGAACTTTGGGTAAGATACAGTTTAGGCCCTTTACTTCCACTCCCTGTGAACCTCTTATATCCTTTCTCTGAATAAGCATTTCCATGACTGTTGGCCCTTCATCAAACGCTCCGTGGCTGATACACTGATGTGTTTAAACAGACATACATTAATTACTGATTGTTTTCTTAATTCTACTTCTGTTTTTCTCTCATGCAGTAGCATTAATTTGTCAAGAAAACAACAGTCGTAGCTTGTTTCTTGACAAAAGCAATTTTATTAATTTTGTAGTGTTAAAGTGGTTGTACTAGTTTTATTCTAACTTTCACATCACCATGTATGTATTGGAAATGCATTATAAAATTTGATGGTTTGTGTTGCTTATAGGGTTTGGTGTTTTTTAAAATGAATTTTAATTTGGAAGGAATAGAGCAGAACTGGTTATATGGTGGTCTTGTAATTTATGCCGTAATAATGGAACTGAGTCACAAATATAGGTCTAAACCTGTCAGGTACATCGGTTTAAATGAAGAAAGAAGTTACCATTTAATCTCAGACTACTGCAGGCAAGAAGGAAACACTGTCGCATTCAGGTTGCTTTCTAATTAGGCAGCAGGTTGGTTGGACTTTGAGCAAATTGCAGGCTTCCAGCTGTACTGAAGTGCTCCAAAGCTTTTAACCCAGTGATTTCTAATCCAGGCTTTTATACCACTTACAATCCATACGCTTGAAGAATTTCTGAGTTGTTATTAATGAGACTAAATAAATGAAACTTGGAGAAATCCAGAGGGAATAGGAACTCCAGAATTACAACAGTCTGTTTTTAATGGCATTTGCGAGTAACCTTTAGAAATTCTTTCTGTTTTCCGCGGTGTTTTGTTCTCTGCAGATTTTGTGTATTGACTGATCTTTTCAGAGGCAACCTGCTGGGAAGTGGAAAACTGCCAATTTTTTAATGTATTGATTGAGATTTTTAGAGGTGGTTCAGAGTGGAAGCAGAAGAGGGAAAGGGATGTGGAGTGTGTTAATAAAATCAGCTGCACTTACATTCCTTTAGAATATGTCCTCCCTATAAAGGAAAAATTAAAGGATACCAGCTGTCTGTGACAGTGATATGTTACTTCATAAAGGCAATGGCCTTATTCTCTTTTGGGATACTAATACTACTGATAGTTGAAGTAAATGTCAAGCCTTCTATATAAGTAGTTGGAAAATTTTCAGCTGTGGTCATTATTAGAAAGTTGACTGTCCTTGGCAGCAGCACAGTAGTATTTGTAATGTTTCTGTATTTAATTTGAAGGATGCTGAACTTGTTTTCTGTTGTCTATATAGGCATAAAAATAAATACAAGAATAGTTATGTCTTCATGTTGTGTTTCTTCTAGTTATATTAAATAATAGTACATCTTTTGTTCTAATGCAAAGCAGTGATAGTACTTTTCCGTATAATGAAATAAGGTAGGTAATACTGTATTCTTATAAATTGGATAAACATTTTTATTGTCTTCAAATGGATTATTTCTGTGAGCAACAGAGCTCACTTTGTACTGTGAGACTTAGGTTACGACCTTCATTTATATGTAACTTGCTCTTTCTAGACTTTACTTAATGACAGACTGATGAAATTTCAGCCCAATATGTAACAGAACTGGGTATCAACATTTTTATTGTAAGAATTTTTGTCTTTTGAGATTTTATTTATTTTTTCCCCCTGGTCTCTGAAAGAGTGGTGTAGTCATTCTTCCAATATCAAACTATACTTGTAACAAATGCAGGGTTGGTCCACTCTTGCAGATGGATTTCATAAGCCAGTACAGAGTGAATGGTCTTCACTGGGACTACACCCCCTCTGGCTGGCTGGCTGTGGATGTGAAGCCAACTTGAAATTGATCTTATTTCTGAATAGTTGCTCTTGGTGATTTAAAAAATCAGGCTTGAAAACATTTGTTTGGTGAAGAACATATAAAGTTATCTGTTCATGTATTCACAATGCCTGATACAAAGTTAAAAAAAAACCAAAAAACAAACAAAAAGAAAACCTCAGGCCTCAGTTTTCCATTATTTACAAGGAAGAGATATTGCAGTGTCTTAGTAGCAGATTGTGTCTACAAGTAAGATTCAGAATCATTCTACTGCACCTTTTAGCTTGGATAGGATAAGACCTATTTTGTTCTCATTAGATTTATAATCCCAGAATTACTTTCAGCACAGATTGCTCAATAGAATGAAATTATGCCTACGTTAGATAATGCGGTAGATTTTTATAGAATTGAAGATGTGAATATGGCCAAACCTGAATATATATCACTCAGAGCCTTTTAACTTATCAATTAACTTCTGGCTTCATAATATGAACCGGATATTAAAATGTAGTTGAGTGATTAATCCTTGAGCTTTTCTCTGTTCTTATACAAGTTTTTTTTAGTAAAGTTGCAGTCCTAATTCTTTGTACAAAAACATTGTACATCTGTTGCTCATAGTAGGCAGGATATTGAAATTCCAAATAGGTAAATTTCTTCAGCATTATGATAGACATTTAAATGCTCTTTGTCTTAGGGCATGGGTATTATATAGTGTTAATATTTACCATTTTATTTTATGAGGTACTCATTATGCTATTGCAGTTTCTTTAAATCCTAATAGACACTTGGAAACTGGAGAGGTGAACCCAATCTCAGATGTGTTGTCCAACTAGAAGAATGTTTTAGGGGACGGTTTTCTTCTTGGAGATTTGTGGTTCTCGGTTTGTGTCTGTGTCACTGTGTTTTACTGATACAGGTCAACGTTCAAAAGGCAAAAGAGGCAAAGGTGAAAATTCTGTTCTGCCATGGAAATATAATTGTGTGGTGGCCTTGTCTGGTTCTATTTGCAGAATAAAACTATTCTGTGCAGCTGTTATGAAGGGAGATACATTATAGTATGCTAATGTGGGAGAGACCTAGTTTTTGCTCCAATGGTACATAACGTCTCCAGGATGTAATTTAATCCCAACTGTTCCCAGTCTGTAATTTCCGTTGTAGCCATGACTGGTGGAAAAAAAAGCTACTTGGCATATGGTGGTCTTACTGGGCAGCAAAAATATATGACCTATAGAAAGAACAGCTTGCAGGTGTGTTGCTGTAAAGAAAACAGAAATGCTTCATGGCAGGAAAAAAGCAGAAATAAGGTATGCCTATTTGGGTTATGCTTCAGTGTGGTGCATGAAACTGTGTTACTTTGTCACTTGGAGGCTGAGTCTTGGTGAGAGAACAGATGAAATTCAATATGTGCTGGCTTTTAACCAAATTTTAAAATACGATAGCAAGTTGTAATTTTAACATTTTATTATACTTAATGTTACAGGAAAACGTAATCTTTGTAGTTTCACTAGTTCACTGGTGTGTGTTGTATAGCCGACATTAACTTTATCTTGAGGCATCCCGATAAAGTCTACAGATGTGCTAATGAATGTTTAACTTGATCTTCAAAGCCATGTGTAACCGAATGCTTAAAACTGATGTTGAAGTTTTTTTTTTTTTTTTTTCTGATTGACTTGATATAGATTTTCTTATTCTAGGAAGTGGGTTTTTTCTCTTATGTAGGATATTACAGGGAGATGTAATATGGATTTGGTGGTGACATTCATTAGTAACTTGCTTTCTACTATTAGGTTCAGTGTTGCTTCTATGTTATAAGACCTCTGAAACAATACTCTGATGTTTGGTGGTGTTGCCTGAGTCCAAAGGCATTATTTTGCAAACAGTGTTGCAAACACTGGAACCATTTGTGCTATGTTCAGACTTCACATTTTCTTGTTGAAGGTATTCAAAGGAGAGTTTGTCTTTTCTCCAAAATTATATAGATGTAGTGATTTTTAAAATGGGAAACAAAATTCTGGGATCATTCCCATTTTGCAATCTTTGTGTGAAATATTTGACATCTTCCTTGAATTATTTGCATTGGTGAAGAGCCTGTGTCACAACTGAAGGATACAGCCAGATAAGGAGTGAGACTGAGAGTTGTTGGCGCGGTTCTGATTCTTGGAGGTCTCTGGTATTACTCTTTTTAGGCTTGTCATAGGCCAAACTGTTTTGTCTGGCACCGTTTAGATATGTCCAAATCACTTTTCAGAATGCAGTATCAGGAGAATATTTAACCTTTGTTCTTGCGTACTGTTCACAGGAGTAAGCCTGCTGGAAGATCTCACATGTATGTAATGTAAAGCTTTATGACTGTAGCTCTACTGTGGTTACCTTTATACAAGAGGAATTACAAGCCTCTAAGTTCTACTGAACATGCTTGTTAACAGCCCCCGTATAGTACAAAGCTTATTATACCTAAGGGAAAACTAATATAAATGATACTGTAGCCTGCCATTAACAGGAGGGTGACAGCTTTACTCGCACTATTAGTTTCAGGTTAAAATCCTGGAGAGCAAAATATTTCTTGTGCACTTGACTATAATTAACCCCTTATGCCTTTCCCTCATAGTCATATCATTTAACAAGGCTTTGTTTGCAGCGGCTCAGTAACACAGTATGTGTTCCTACATATGCAAAGACCACTTCAGTGATTCCCTTCTGCTAGAGGCTGGTTATACTGTAGGGCAACTTTCAGGATTAATTAGTTACTCTCTGAGTTCCTTACTGCTGTTGCAGATTTTAAACACTGAGACAGTAGGCAATTCTGCATTCCCAGAGTCTGTTACTACCTTCTGCTTGAATTCTGTTTTTATGTAAATACTTATTGCCAGTTGCTTGGTTTGTTCAGTGTAACACGAGCACGTATAGGACAGTAAATTCTTTTTTTTTTTTCAGAAAGATGGAGAACGCTGGTAAAGTTGGATGAAACCGAACATTACTCATGTTGTAGCTGGCATAGGCTTTGTGCAGTTTATATCTCATATCCACAGCACTTAGCTGTAGCATCAAACTGTGCCCTGCACGGGTCTGATGTTGAGAAGGAGGGTATGCCCCTTTGTCCTTCAGTCAGCTGGAGCACTTCACCCTTTGCCTCATACTGGTGACAGGCTACAGAAAGGTAAACCTGCACAGATGGTCCTGTCAACACCAGTGCTTCAAACAGGCGTGTGGCTGGGTACTTTGCTGTTTTCACCAGGCTGTTTTTTGGACATTGTAAAAAAAAGGTCCTGGCTGGATCTGATATGTCACTGAACTTGTTACCATCAGCCAGGAGAGTTTGAAATCTAGAATAGTAACTATTCTTACTGGATTTATGGCAAAGGGAGAATAACGGTTTGTGACTCAGCACTTTGCAGCTTATGTTGTTGGAAGTGAAATTGCTTGAATAATCTTTTAACTGCAGATCAATTGCTTAGCTCAAATGATGACTGCCTGCATGGTGACTGGCTATTAACAAAGGTGTAAGTCTCAGTGTGTTGTAAAATATACTGGATACTTTGTAAATCAAAGTCAGTGTTAAGAAAGCTAAGATTATTGAATTGGAAGAGAGGAACAAAGAAAAAGAAGTTAATTAGATAAATAAGAAACAGGTTTTACTGTTCTTACCAACTTATTCATAGAAGCATAAAAGGCATGATTGTATTACTATGTGCAGTGGTAAAATATTTCCCTGAATGCTCCATTTGCATGTTTTTCTTGCATGTTGTGTACCATTCTGTACATTAGGTGTATAAGCAAATTTGTTTTAAGATAATAATTTGCTATAAACTTGTGCACCCAAATTTGCCAAACTGGATCTGTGGTAGGCATTGATTAATGGAATGGTAGACTGAAAAAGCAATACAAAAATCATAATGACGTTTTGAGAAATGAATTTCTATATTGTTTTCCAGTGTTGGAAACTTGCACAAGTCACATGCATTTGATCTGGAAAGTCAAAATATTACTGCATGGTTGGATTAAAAAAAGTAGGGAAGGAACAAGACACAGTAAGAATGATTCAAATTATTTCTATTTAAGGTTTATGTTTATTCCTTGAGAAATGGTATCCACTGTTTAAAACAATTGCATTTATATGTGTTTTTTCCTATTTATTTTAATCAATTAGTTTGGAGAGAACTCTGCTTCACTTTGAAATTAAGGGAAATAGCCAAAATAAACAAATATTCACAAATCACAGGTATCATTTTGGGAGCTGGTAAAGTAAGCTGTACTTGGAACTGTATTTATTTGTCAGTTGTTCAGATTCTCCTGGTCGGCAGGCTCTAGTCAAAATCTAAAACTATTTTGTGACTAGTCTGTCTAGACCAACTGAGATACTAACCTCCCTTCTGCAGCAGCAGTAGTACGATAAATATACGTGGGATATTCCAGGACTTGTAATCTTTTTTCAGTCTAAAAGATTAAATCCTGTGTGGGGAATGGTGTACTTAATTTGAAGAGCAATTACTACAGACTCTGCCATCTACTTTAGTCAAAAAGAATAATTGATACCTTTTCTCCTGGTGTGAATCCAGCTATTCAGAATGATATTTTTGGAATTGTCATAATACAAAGTCTGAATTGCTTCATCGTTAAACTTAAAAGATGATAACTGCACCTTGGCTGTCTAAGAAAGGTCACAGAGACTTGGATCACAAATTTCTTTTAATCTCTCTTCCCCAGTCATTTTACAAAACCATATCCTGCCCAACACAGTACTAAATAAGACTGCTGCAGCAGGTGTCCTTGATGCAATTGGAGACATGGCCATGTTTCAAAATTCAGGTTTTTGGCCGTCTCCATCCTGAAGGGTGATTACATCTTATAAACATTGAAGACTTGTAAACACTATGTACCAATTACTTACTCAGGCATTGGGTGTGAAAATCCTAATCTCTTCTTGCTTGTGCAATGTTTATCCATGAGAAAAGGTTTGCCTCTTAAAAAAACATAGCTGATGTTATATGACCTCTGAATTGGCATGAACATTTAAAAGTGTCTTAAAAAAAAAAAAAAAGTAGGTTAAAACAAACTTGTGAAATAGGTAGGTTTTTTGTATGCTGTGAATTGCTGCATGGTTGATGATGGAAGGAGGTAGTGACGTGAGATGGGAGTTCCCTGTTTTGCTAGTGATGTGTTCTTGTGCATTGCATAACTCTATTTTCGTTGTGTTTGTGCTTCTGTTTTATTTTAAGTAATATGATGGCCACTTTTCTCAAGTTCTATGAAAAAAAATAGATAAATGTTCCTGGAATAAATTTTAAAGAACAATAGTAAGAAATTAAAATTAGTTTTAATGTCTTGCAAGTTTGTACTGGAAAGGAGTGATGAAAATATAATTCTCTCTCTCTGGGTGGTCACTTTAAATACAGAGGTGCAGAGGAGTTTGTAATGGAATCAGATTCTGGTTAAGTTCAGATTAACACTTCTGCACAGTTTCAATGCCACAAATACTTTTTTTCTTCTCCAATATTTATTGCAAAATATTTACATTTAGTTTTTTGTTTGGTTTTAATAAAGGGAGTTATAGTTAATGTATAATTGAATGAACAGATTTTCCCATTCTGCTGCCACTTCCATTCGTGTACCTTTCTAATCGCTTAGCATCCTAATGTACTTACTGCCTGTATTTTTTTTCTGAAGAGCAGCATTTCTTAGTTATCTTTTTAAATCCTACTTCTACTGTTAGCATCACTGTCTTGAAAACTTGGCTGTAAGTACCTGTAGTCACCTGCCATGAAACAGAAGAAATCTTTAAAACTGGCAAATCAAATTTGGCTCATAAAATGTTCATGAGTCACAAGCCTAATGACGCTTCTGGTGCTCTCTGGATTTCTCAGAGGGGAGTGAGAAATGTTTCTACTGCTGCCACTTACTGATCCTGCAGTCTCTGTCTCTGCTTCTGTTGTCATGGTGGGAGGAGTGTTTCAGGTAAAGCCGTGGCTAGCCAAAACTATGTTATGAGGTGGGTTTTCCCCTTTGAGTGAGTTTCTTTTTTTCTTTTGGTTGTTTTCTCCTAAGTTATAGGCAATTAATTTACCTTCTGAAAGGTCCACAGTGTGTATTGTTACATCAATAAAAAGCCACAAATTCTACTACATTGTCAAAACTATTGACTTTGGTGAAGTGTGCTGAACAGTTTGAAGAAAACAAGAATTTCTTGCAAGGTAAAGGGTATGTATCTTATCAGGTGATTTTCTCCTAAACTTAGCTGGAAATCTGAAATACCAGCTTCTGAACTGCAATCTGTTGGCACAGCAGGTTAGGAAGGTTCGTAACCCTGTTCATGTGCAAACGTAGATGTGAATGCTTTCAGTAAGACCTGCAAAATTATAATCGAAAATCTTTCAATTTCTCATAAATGAGCAAGAGTACAAGAGTATTTTGCAAGATAAGATTTACAACATAATTTACTCAGATGATGAAAGCATGACACTGAGGGATTAGTTTGGTCAACATCCAAGATATACAGATTGTTGGAAGAATATAAGTGGAGTGATAAGTTCATGAAACATGTGAAAGTGTTTTTTTACTCTTCTGGTTAACAAGCATGACAGGTGCAGTATGTGCTAATTGCTCAGAATTACACTATTTGAGTTTCTCTTTCTTGTTTTATTACTATCAGATGTCAGGCCTCTAAATGCATTCGTGCATCCACTGATAATAAAACATGAAAATGCCTATGTTTGTTTTTTACATCATATCAAAGCATCATATTGGCTTTGATTGCGGTAAAACTCAAAGACAGCCAAGTACTGTCTGTTCATATGTGAATTGGATGCATTATGCAATGTAACAGTTCTGAAAATAAGCATTGCTTGTATGCAAAACGTGTTTATTTTTTCTGACATTATATTTATTGTAAAAGTTTAAAATATTTATTCCTTTCCCTTTTTTTTTTTTCAACTTTTTTTAGGGGATCATCAAAAAATAAATTATTGCAGAGCTTATTTTAGCTTTTACAGGTACCGAATCATTATTAGATGCATATAAATGATGGACACAGTTTTAATTTCTGCCAAGCTTCTAGGTTTTTCATCAGCACTGTCCATTTTCTTCTGAACGGAGGGATATCTAGTTTACAGAAGAACTATCAAGCACTGTTACAAAAAGGGGGAAGGGCTGTGTGTGATAATATTATGTGCTGTAATAAAAAGCAGGCAGTAAGTTACGGCATCTCTGCTCAGTTACAGTAATAGTTTTCATGTCTGCTGCAGTACAGTATCAAGTCTTGTAGAAGATATGCATTGAAAGTGGGTTTTTTTGGTAGACTAAATAAACTCTCAGAATCCATACTCCGTAAGCCTGGATTCTATTATATGAAGTCTACAGTTTATTCAAGTCTAATGGCTTTCTTTGTGCTCTGGAGAGTCTGAAAACCAGAAAAAAAAATCTGGTAGGGTTTCCGATGTTCACTGACGTGGGGTTGGAGGGAGTCCCTCTAAATGAACTCAAAGTTCTTTGGAACAGCACATATTTAATGATCAAAACTATGTAAGATTAAGCCTGCAAAAGATTGGCTTTATGTAATAAAAAGGTGTCAAGCTACTTATCTGGAGCTAAGAGAATTAAATTAATTAAAGGCAGTGAAATCAGGTCTCCAGTGAGTACAAGCATGTGCTGATCAATATAGCATGTTAGAAAGTACGGGGGAAGGATCTGTTCAGAATGCTAACGGCATGCAGCCTGCTAGGAACAACTGCCAGCCGGGGAGCTGGTTCACGCTTCCTCATGCGCCTGGTGCATCTCGTGGCCACAGAGCCAAGGGGCTGAGCCTCTTCTAACTGCTCCTAAACTGTGCAGAGGCAATAGCACAACGATGGTGGTAAGAAGGGGGTTGTTAGTCTTGAGTTCAAGTTTGCAGTAAGGCCCTTTTCCAAGTGGGAAAATGCCCTTGTCTAGATAGGACTTGGAGAATTTAGTCTGCATGGCCTCAGTCAGGTGTACAGCACAATTACCCGGAGTGCTCAGCTATGGCTGTCAGCACAAGGAACCAAGTCTTATACCAGGTCTTTTATAGTTTTACATTCAATTTATAAAAGCAGCTTTCAGGAATAATTTACTAAAAAACACCTTTCTTGAGTGCTTAGTCTAACACTATCTGAAGCCTGGTAGCCTGTGTGTCGTGGGGAGGTATGTGTGACAGTTGAATTATGCGACTGGAGATTTTCTGCTGTTTTCATACAGTGCAGTAGAATCTGATTATTAAACTGATTATGCAAAATACTGCTACTACTGAGCAGCCCCTTGCAGTGCCAATTGTGAAAGAAATACCCCAATTCATGAAGTGAATCAGAACCCCTGAAAGGGGCATGGAGTAAACTAAGGGAATAATCTTGTAGGAAGTTCTTGCCTGAAAAAGATCTGTCATAGCCACGACCCTGTCCACCATATTACGAAAATCTAAAATTAGAGAGAGCAATGTTAATAGTGAAAGTTAGAGACAGCAAGAGCTATGTAGTTTTATTGTCTATTTAGTGAACAGGCTTAGAGGCTTCAGTATCATCAGAAAGCTTTATATGCCAATTAGCTGCTCAATTCCAATGATTTTAAGTAAATTAACAAATAAGATAACAATGCAAGTGACAATACACCTGAAAGTTCTGGCAGAGATAAATAACAGGAGGATTTTCTGTTTGGCATCTTTGTGTTGGAGTAACTGGCAGGTTGTCTGTTATTTTTGCCCAAGGTAGGTGGGAGGGGGAACACGAGGTTTTTTTACCTGGGCGATGATTGCTCTGGTTCTTAAAGATCCCGGCGCTCACATCTGAGCATGCCAGTTCAATTGTTCTGAACAAATATGAATTAAAGGATTATCATCACTGTACTTTTATTGTTCTTGTAGCTAGAGATGAGTACAATATAAATTTTAGGTCAGTCAGCTGTACAGAATGGTGCTTGTTTTAAATTGCTCAAGTTCAGAGGCTCTTCAGAAGTGTGTAGGTCCTTGATAGCTAAATATTTCAACAGTTCTCATTTTTTACTTACATGTGAAATATTTTTTAAAGAACTTGCCAGTGTCTTCAAGGGTGCAGTAAGGAAAATAATAGTGAAGAATTACTAGAAGTGTTATTTAAATGCAGGTCTGGGAGGCAGAAACTTGTGACATTTAATCCCAGTACTAAAACTAATCCTTTGGTGGCATTTACTTCTCCTAATCTTATTACTACAAAATTATTTTTATTACTAACTGTCAGGCATCTATCTTCAGGCTTTAGCAGTTAATCCCCATGCCTCATTGGACCCATTGTATGGATGGGGGTGCTACTTTTCTGCATTCCACCATGAGCATGCTGTGGTTGTTATGGCTTGGTTTCGGAAAAAAACCTAAAGTCTTTGGTCCATTGTGTTTACGACTTGAGCTATACACACACACACATTACCTTTAACTGTGTGCCCATGTTTTGTCCTGGGTTTAAAGATTATTTGAGAGGAGAATGGAAGGGGCTAAATCCAATTTACTTTATTTTTAGTGCCAACAAAATGCTAGTTCTAATTTATCCTCACAGTAATCAACAAAGGGTTATCCCAGGTTTATTCTTTTAAAACTATCTCTGAGGTTAAATGACCAATTGGTTCAAGAGACTGGTTGTCTTTATCAGACTATTCCTTAGGAATGGACTGTTGAGATAAATGCTGTTAATTAAATACAAATCCTTTTCTTGATTGTGCAGAAACACCCTCGCTACTGGTCCCTCTCCTAATCTTGTTATAACAGTCCCCTGATAGGTCTCATTAGATTGTCTTGTTAGCTGATACAGAGTCTATTCTGCAGCAGAACAGACAGAAAAGTTAATCTTAGTTGGTTATAATGTGTCTCAACTGCTAAAGGGTTTTTTCCTTTTACTTTATTCACTTTTGTTTACTCTCATCATCTGGTTCCTTTTGTTTTGTTGCCCAGAACAATAGATGTGTGTGAAACCATTCATTTATTTACTTTGATTAGTTTTTACTTAATCTGTCACAGTTTATTGAATTTAATTACTTATAAATCATTAACTTAAACTGAACAACGTGAGGGGGGAGAGAAAAGCCCTGAGTGTCTTGTACAGTGTGAATGGGACATGCCATGAACTAGTTCCTAATTTGCCATTCTGAAGGAACTTCTTCAGACATAGAGGTTTAATCAAGGATGCCCTCTATTTTAGGAGAATTTATGGATTTATTGTCACCCATAATTGCATGTGCGGGATCTTCTGATTTTCTTTCTCTGTGACTTTCAGAAAGTCAGCTGCAGAGCTATCGCTCAGTTCCTTGAGAGATCCAGAAGACCAAGATGTCTTGAAAAATGACTCTTTGTAAGAATGAACACTTGTATAAAGTAATTTCAGTATTTGGAGTTGTCCATGATTATGCTAATAGATTTCACTGAATGGCCCGTGGAAGGTGAATTTAAGTAGCAGCAGATCATTTTGTATGGCAGTGCTGTTAATACGAGACTCATGAATTCCTAACCATCAAGAACTCAAAATTAATTGCCATGATACCTATCAAACTCTTTAGACTTGTTGCTGAACTGTTGCTTATACAGCACTGTGTAGGATAGCTCTTTAAAGAGGCGTGGCTGGCCACCAGACCTTTAAATTAGCAGATATGGTGAGGTGCAAAATTAGAGAAGGAAGTAGTAAAACTGCTGGAAGAGGCATGCTTTTTACTGAATGCAGTCATCTGGCATTGCTTGTTTCATTTTTCTTCCTGCTTCCTACGATACACCATGTGAACTGTCTGTGTATGGGCAAGGTTTTCCTGTATTTTATACCATGATTTAAATACATTCCTTTTTTTTTCAGAATGAGATCTGTAGCAAGAGGAAAAACATGGTTTGTTGTCTATTTTAAAAATAGTTTATGCTTCTTTATCCTATTTTCTTGACAAAAACCTGGAGGAAAATGGTAAACAGAATAGTCTTACTAGAGTTTAATAATATACTAAAGCTAATTATTTGATATTAAATTTTTTTTTAGGTCCTTGATCATTGAAATTGACGCCTTATTGCAAACGCTCCCTTTCACTTTTTGTGAAGGATGTGGGGTGTATTTTCTGTTTACTGTCCCACTGGAGAGCAATAGTTTGAGTTTTGGCTTTGCAGAATGATTCATCACCCTTCAGATAATGAAGACCTCCCATTCTCCTGTTTCTCAAGAATCATGGTAGCAAAGGTACCTGATGCTGCAGAGCTCTTTTCTCTGTGGTACTAACTCTCTGCTTTTCCTCCTTCCAATGCATCCCTTTGTTTTCAGCCTTAACTTGATTGAAAATTCTGAGATTCTGAGGAGTCAGAGTCTGGGGATTTTCCTCTTCGTTCTCTTTTGATGAATATTTTGGTGAAGAGAATGTATCCTAAAAAGCTGATGTCAAGCTAAATTGATCTTCTCCACAAAAGACAGATACTAATGTGGAGTGCAGCATCAGGTGCACAATCCATCTGTCCTGGCTTCCAAATCTCCTTCCTTTTTTAAATGTAATTTCATTATCCTGTCTTTCATGTTACGTATTATGTACATGACAAATCCCCAGCTAGAACTGGCTCTCTGAGGAGGAATATAGGTGGAAAAACGATGGCACTCTTTAGGCAACACTGCACGTTCACATTTATTATTCATTCTTGCATGGACATAATTTTATTCCATTTGGAGCTGCTGCTCTAAGCTTTCTACTACAGCATTTGTAAATACATGATACTGCCTCGCTGTTCAGAGAGGGAAGGGTGAAAGTACCCTTGGAGAACAGTGTTGGGAGTCTTTGCCAAGTAGCTGTATGTTTTAAGGAGCAAAAGATGATTGCTTGGCAGATGAAAAGTGGGTGGGCTGATTCAAGTGTGGGTGCTGGCATGGAAGTAGAAATAAAACTGAGAATAAGTACAGGAAACAAGTGTGCAGGTAGGAGGGACAAGGGAACTGTTTACTCAGCAACCTAATAGCCTTTTCAACTCCAGCACAGCATAATCACAATGATCTTGGTGTTTTTTGCTTAACTGGCCAACAGCCATAAGTTCACTGCCCAAGCCTTTTAAAAATTTAAAATATGTATGGATTTGATGAAACCTGTGGCAAGTTAAAAGCTGTACCTCGCTACACTGGAGCAAGTTGTGGCTTTTAGCATGAATTATTATGTATGGTTTAATTTGATTTAAGAGTGTCCACAGTAGTCTTTTGTGGGTATGGCTGAGTGGTCAATATTCTCATTTCTGCTAAATCTGAGTTCAGACCAGGCCTAAATATCAGCTGACTTCTAGAATATATGGTTAGGTTTTGATCTTGTAACACTTAATGTTTTTTCTGGGTAAAGCTTTTTTTTTTTGTTTTGTTCAGGCTTTGTGCATGCGTAAAAGGATGGTAAATTCTTCCTTGGGCAAACACATTGGCTCTTTTTAGCATATCCAGTTTTCAGACACCCAAATTCAGCAGTATATTATACAGAAGAGCACCCGAGAAAATGTGCTTGAACAATAAAGAGAGCTGGTAAAGCTCTTTTTTTGTGCGTAGTGTAATAATAACAAAATGCATAACTGATGAGATATTTTTTGTCCTGAAAGATGAAAAGTCTGTGTGTCTTCAAAGACATCAGAGTACACTTGAACAACACCATTCCAGGTTCTGCCTTGTATAATGTGGGTAGTATGGGCTTGTAGTATGAAAACAGCTCCCATTTCCTTGGTGAGTAGAACCCTATGGATATTCTGGTTATGAACATATAAGGAATTATTCTATGGGAAATAAATGTTTTTCTCAAGCCCATATTGGACTTTAAACGTGCATCTGCTACTTTACCAGCAGCCTCCCACACGCTGCCACAAAATCATAACTTGCACATTTTGGTCTTGGAAGCAACTGTTTCTATAGGCCTTGACTTCTACCTCAGAGTCCCCAAGGATGGTTATAAAATGATTGCATAATTGATTTTTTTAATGGGATACAGCTTTTTTTTATTTAAATGATACTGAATATAATAATATCCAGGTGTCTTAAACTCCTACCAATGGTAGCAGTGGAGAATTCGCAAGTATTGTAGGCTGAATCCTCCAGAAAAGGCTGCCACTTGCAGGAATATAGTGAACAACCTCTGCTGCTACTGAAACTACTTGCATGAAGACTGAGCATCTGACCACCTGTGGTTCCTTGAGAGCTGGAGAGTGTTTGGCATCTCTTCTAGACAGAGGCAGGAAAAAATCCTTCACCTCACTTTGCAAAAGTTCAGTCATTAAATCAAATGGTACTTTCACCTTTAGTTAAGCCCCCCTAAAACGTGAGTGGCTAAGCTTTTAAAAAAACAGTTCTTTCAGTTTTCAAGAACTGGAGGTTATGTTTAGGAATTGATGCATATTTTAAACAAGAAACACTTGAAAATCTGTCCCCTTTTTTCTTGCCTAATTAAGTGCTAAGTTCTGCACCTCACCCTGTCATTATAACTATATGATGTCAGCAATGAAAGAAGAGAACAAAAACTGTTTAGTCTTTCCAATCACTGCCAAAAAGACATTTAAGTGCAACCCCAAATTTCTTTGGCAAGCTTATGATCACAGTGGTAAAATACTAAATGATGCAATGCAGAGCGAGAGCTTTCCAGTGACTTCTAGACCAGATTCTCATGTCTGAGCCTGACCTAACTCCATCTGAATACAATGGAGTGACTCCTAATATCCTCTAATTTGGTGGGAGTGTTTTGTGTGGCTGACTTCAGAAGTATTATTGCCACTTACAGGGGGAGTAGCTTTAAACTCTCAGTGTCTGTTGTATGAAGCCGGATAACTTCATCTGCTTTCATAGTTATCCAGAACCTAAATGATTACATCGAAGATAGGAGTCTGGCTGTACAATCAACAGTGCAGTAAAACATATATGTAAAGTAAATACAAGTAAAGTACAATGGCTAAAGGAAAAATATGTTGGTTCTTCAGTTCTTCAGCTATCAATGATGAGTACATTCCAGGGACTTTAACTGTCTGGTTAGCAAAAATGTTTCCATTTGGGAAAGGAGAGGGATTCATATTCCAAATGCTTTCAATGTAAGGCTGATAAGTTGTCTGATCTGGTCCTATTCTTGCAAGCATTTTAAAAAGTAAAATAAAAACATACGCTGAATAACATGAAATTTCAGAGGGTGAGGAAGAGATATTTACATTAGTGGACAGGGTTTTTTTAATTGTTTATCAATTTCTTTTTTTGTTGTTGTTGAGTTTATTACCCTATGGAGCTGTCTAATTTTTTTCTTGTGATTTTATTTTTTTCTTGGTTGTTTTTCTGTAAATTTTAATTTATAGTGCTGCATTTACATAATGAGTGTAATTATATCTAATTATATGTCATCTCCCCACTGAAACTTGTAATTACAGAATTATGATGTATAATGACATCTATGTTACATTTAGTGGGGGGAATGTAAAAGAAGACCATAGCAAATGCATTTAAAAAAAGAAATTATATTGAAACAAGAACCCCTCCCTAACAGAAATAATTGAATTCAGTCAGCTAAACCTTTACAACTTGGACAGGTTCTTAGTTCAGTAGTATTTAGTCTTTCCCCCCTCAGGAAAATTTTACTTTCACTGATTCGAAGTCTAAATTTTAGGGTATTTCCCTGGCCAATAGTTACACAATATTTTGTCTAAGCTTTTCACTTATGATGTGCAATTAGGTTAAACCAGAGAATTAAAAAGCTGCAAACTGTGTGAGGAGTACAGAAATAGATACAGATTAGAGGAGATCTTTTGTATCTTAAAATCTTCTACATTTTAAGGAGAAGCAGGGCTTTAGCAGTAGTAAATATTTAATCAACAAACCCAAACTTCTCTTGAAAAAAAACGAAATTACTGCCTTTATTACCCAATTGGAAGAAAGCTGTAATCAAAGGCACAGGCAGTAATTTTAGAAGTTGATTTTCAGTGTTGTGAATGCATCATTAGTTTTATAACTGGGAGCCCACTAAAAGATTAAAAATTTTCTAGGCTTGCTATAGATGGGATAGCAGCTAGATACATAGACGTGTAGCAGCTGTGGGCCTTCACAGAGATGGTTGAATACACTTTGTTTCTAGGCACTGTGTGATTTTCATCTCAAGAAGGTGAAGGACAGAACTAAGTGACTCACTGAGTTACTTTGCGCTGAAGGCTGAATGTCTAGCTGAGATGAACATCTCTTAGTGGGCTTATAGACTCTCAGGCGTCACGTAGGGTACACAAGTACTTGAGTACGCAAGAGGCCTTTGGGAAAGCCACCATGCAAAACTTTTCACCCATCCATCTATGGAGAATCTAGAGCATACGTTGCTTTGGGTGATGTTGCAGGACTTCAAATAAACTTAGTAAGGAAACTCTGGAAATTCTGGTCATGAAGAAGAATGGGGTAGCCTTTTCCAGTTCATCTTGGGCACGCTCTGAATACTTAATGGTTGATCACTGAAATATTCTGGTCCCTCATATTTATGTTGTTCTAATTGACTTATGCTTGGTATGAGTGAGAAGGAGTGCGGGCCTTTATATAGTAGAAAATATTCAGAGCAGGCTTTCCTGACGTCTTGAGAACAAAGTGCAGTAGGCGAGAGATGGGAAAATCCTGAGTTTTGGCACATCAGGGTGAAAACCCCAAAAGGTTCTAACTGTCCTGTGTTGGTAGCTAATCCTTTCAGAAAGCAACAACAGTTGCTTGCAGTCTTCTAAAGGAAGCTGATCTGGCCCAATTCCACCTTCAAACAACTCCTCTTCTATTGCCTCCTGAGAGCCTCTTTTGCCTCATCAGTGCAAGGTCAATGTTTGACCTTGCAGTGAGTTATCTTGTGACAGATAATTCTGTTCACAGTGCATTCTTTCTGCAGTATAGCCTTGTCAATAGCCTCCTCTCTGAAAAAATGCTTCCCCGGATTCATTTTGCAATCACCACCCCGTTTATAAATGAGCTTTTTCAGGCAGATGATGGCTGAGCTGAATTCCACCAGTCAAACCACATCACTTGTAACATGAAAGGGCCTTTCCTTGATAGGCTGGATTTCTGGACTTGTTTATTAAAACACAAAAATTAAATGCTGTACTCCATTTCCCCTCACAATTTCTTTATGCCCTTCCCCTCTTCTCCATTTCAGTCATTCACAGTGGCAGACTCCCTTACATAACGGCAGCAGCACACATTTTCCAACTGTACGAATGAAATGAAACCACTGAGCATAGCTGAACCAGACACATGATTAAGTACATTATAATCTACTAAGAATAGGAGGAACATGCCACAAAGGCATCATCTATCACAATGTACATGGTGGGAAGGAATCTGTCAACTTATTCTATGTTAATGCCATGATGAATAGGTACTTACTTACACATGTGCATGTGTATAGCTGTTTAGTCTCAATTTCTTTGTAAATAGATGGGAGAACAGCTAAATGCCTGTGAAGACCTCTCAAGCTATTGCTCTGAAGTTAGCAAATTCTTGGCTCAAAGTAGCTTTCTTGCAAATGCAGTCTGAAAGCTGTTTATGTTTGACTGAAATACCATAATGGAGAACAAATGAATGACACATTTAATTACATCTGTGGAATTAAATAAAACACACTGCTAGAACATATGCGTAAGGGTTGCAGCAGAGAGTTTTATTTTCTGAGAAATTAATTGGTTTATTTATTATTCATAAACTAAAATCACACAAAATGGTATCTGATGTATCTGAGCTTTTTGTCTTCAGCATATTTTCATTCCTCTGAAACAAGATTTGTTGAAAGAGCTTTTGTCTGTTGATGTTTTCAGGAGATACTTTCTGAGCAGCCTTTAGATATTTGATAGTAGCTCTTGGGTTTCCACTTCTTGAGTTTTTTGAAAAAAAAAAACACCAAAAAACAAAAAAACCAACCAAAAATATTCCAATATAATGTGTATGTGTATGCTATTCAGCAAAAAGTTATGTCATAAAGTGGGGCAAAATATTCATGCAAGAAATGGAAAAATTGTTCATAGTTTGTTGTAACTGGTACATGATCTAATTGAGAGGTGGACAGGGTAGATAATCTGCCGCTGAACACGTGTCTGCACAGTTAAAACATCTGTTTTGGAGTATCCTTGTACTTAACCCTTATAAGCATGGGATCTGGGACCACTTCCCTTGCCTCCATCTCAAAACACTGAGCAAGAGTATGATAGGAAAGCCAAAGCAGTAAGATAGCAATTTATTGTTCATGATGCTTTGTCTGTGCAGTGACCCACGCAGCAACCCTGAGCCTAAGGAGTCAGAGCAGTTGGGTCTGCCCAGGTTCTCTCGGAAGCAAGTGGGTGAGGGGTAGAAGATGATATCCCTCTCAGGGGACATTTGGGATTTCCTCTTGCTACCTGTTAGTTTCTGTACTCCATGTGGTGATACACGGTTTCCCGGAATTGAGTGTCCGTATTGTTTCATTGCAGATGACTTGTGTTTAGTCATCCAGGTGTTAGGCAACAGTATGAAGCTACCCTGTTTATATTCAGTGATGGGTATGCGGGCATCAGGCTGTACAGTTGGTACACGTTACTGAGTCTAGGTGGGCTGTTATTGGGAAACAGTAAGTCAGACATAGTGAAGTTCTAGTCGGAAAAGAGCTAAAGGCAATTCTGGGAAAAAAGCAGGCAGAAAAGCAAAAATATCACTGCATCTGTGAATACAGAAGGGAAGAAGGAAGTCCCTTTGGAAGAAGAGGAAAAACGATGAGGTTGCACCCAGGTGTGTTACTTCTCAAAGCTAGCTCCATGAAAAGCTCAAGCTGTGGCTGAGAGCCACTGAGAAGCCAACAGACCTGAAAAGAACTGAGAGATGTGGCAGAGTAGAGGAAAAGCCTTAAGGCAAGACGAAGGCTAATTCCTTTTTCCTGTCTTCTTTTCTTCCCCTCTTTTCCTGTAATCCACTGTGTCCCAGCAGCCAGACTGCAGGTAAAACAAGCAGGCACAGCTCCACAGAACAAGCAGGCACAGCTCCACAGGGAGCAGTAAGATATGGCCATTTAAATACTAGAGGTATGTTCTGGTTAGTAATGCTTAGTTAGTAGAATTGGTAGAAACAATATCAGTAGGTAAGCTGTTGACAACTTGATGTTAGCCACCACTGCCAATGGTTGAATTTATCCATGTTGTGTGTTTTAGGACAATACCATAGTCTGCAAGTAGAAAACCAAATATTTTTGAACCTATGTTATCAGTTTCATGATGAATTCCCAAATAATGTTAAGAAAGCTCATTCTTTTATACTTCTTCTTATCAAAGATGAATTAGCCATATAATATTTTTTGATTGATAACAAAGCAAGATTTTCCAGTAAATGCTTAGCATGATGCAGTTTTTCTCAGATGGCTACAAAAAATATTTGACACGTCAAACTCAACATGGTGCTGATACTATCTAGGAGAAAATCCAAAGTATGTTAACGTCGATGATGGAATTTTCAATACGCTTGTTGACTGCTAGGACCCTGACAGATTTTCTTTGGCTGATTTTCAGAAATAGTTAATTAATGTCATTAATGCAATTTTATGTCACCTGTGTTGACTTTGAAAGAAAGCTGATCTGAAATTTGACAGGAGTGAAATGTTATGAATTAGATGCATAAGGACCAGGAACTAATAAAAATGGAATATCCAGCACACAGTTCATATGGCTGATCAAAAGGCAATTACAAAATCTATGGGCAGACATGAAACTGAAAATGTAAGTCGAAATAGGAGGAATAGACAGAAAATCAGGTAGACCAGATGGAAAATTTTCATGCATCTCTGTGAATTTAAATTAGGTATGAATGCCTTTAGAATAAAATCCTGTAATTTCTCTGCCACTTGCACAAAAATCGACAATTTAAATGTTAGGTGTAGAGCAAGGGAATGTTTTCTTCATACCTCCCTGCCATGTGACCACAGTTACATGTTCCATTTTTAATAACAATTTTCTGCAAAAGAGTGGCTTATTTACTTTGGGTATTTTGTCAGAGAATAATTATTTATGTGGAAACAAACTAGGGAACATTTTCAGTTTTTTAAGTAAAAGTCACTAAGTACATATGATCCATTTTAAAAATCAATTTTCTTTCATTCCGGGTTTCTTGTACTCTAGACAATTGCTTTTTTTGGCATGATGGCTTGGGGTGGCTTAAGCCTAACAAATCTTTCAAAATGACAGGGTGCACTTGGTGCTCTGAGGACATAAAATGGGTTCTGTCTATCAGGGTCTTTAGAGAATTATATATATGGTAGAAGTCGTGTCAGAATTTATCTCGGTCAAAGCTAATATTAAATCACTGTCAGTTTCCAGGCACCTCTACTATATTGGAAAGTGTTGCAATTGGTTAACAAAGTCATGTTTACTGATGTCAACTTTTGATAGATTGTGTGAGTAAACTGAGGAAGAAAAATATTTAATATCTATTGTACCAGACAGCCACATTTCAGTGAACTATGAAAAAGCACCTATGGGTAAAGTGCGTTATCTCTTAAAGTGTTGCTAGTCACAGAACTGTATATGAAATATAAATGTTCTTTTTGCACTGCAATACTTGCAGTGAATTTCCCTGGAGGAAAAATAAGTGTATAGCCATAAACCAGAAAATAGTTTTCTTGTTTGATAGATGTATCAAGTTTCATCCGGTAACAAAGACAAGAGTGGATGTGAATAGCAAACTTCCCTGATCCATGTATGTGCCAGCATAAATTTGATGTAGCCACAGTTGTCAGAGAAGTCACCTCCTGTGTCACCTCATTTACCTTTGTGGAATGAGGTGCCCTGCATTCAGTTTCAGTACTGACTTGTACACTGATGAGCGTAAGAATCAAAGAAGGTCAGAAAACACAGGTGCTTGATGGAAGTTTACAAAAGGCAGAATAAGAACGAGAGAGAGGTCTTTTTCATTGGTTGCAAGAGATAGTTCAGACTGGGAAATAAAAACATGGAAGCTGCTTCCCAGCTTATTAAAGAGAATGAGTTTCACTTTCCAGTGTGCACGAAAATGCAGTTTCAACATGAGAATCTCATACACATACACAAGTATTGCTCTGGTAAATCATGCATCAGTGCCATTATGGGTGTAATACCTGGCTTTACATTTCTTTCTTTATGCAGTTCTTACTTATGTCAACTGGCTAATTCGGTTACATATCAGCAAGGAAGAAACTTGTTTATATTGTCATATATAGTACATTGTTTTGGAGAGGCCCCCTTTTTTTGTATACATTAAAATGAATAAAAGTCATGCAGAAGTTAGAATCCGTATTCACAACAGTTACGTTCTCTATGTCAGTTACCTCCACCAGCACTGAAGTAGGTTCAATTACAGAAGAAATATATTTCCAGCAATACCTGAAACCCATTTGAGAAAATGTATATAGGAGTAGGATGTTGCATTTGGCAGCAGCGTTTGATTTCAACATAGGAGATAACTACAAGATATTAATGCAGTAAGAATGTGTTTTTACTGCGCGAAGGTTTCACTGCATCCATACGGGCCTTTATAGAGGTGCCCATACAGCACTGGCAGAAGGAATGTTTCAGGCTGTTGTGGCTGTTGGATGCTAAACTGTTTGGTTTTCAACAGCCGGGTGTCTTTGAGACTCAGTACCTGTCAGAGCTGGGAATGGCACAGTGTATCTCCTGCACCCATTTTAAAAACAGAACACCCTTCACTGTGGTGAAGGGTTGCAAGGGGTTTGTGCCAATCAGTTACTCCAAAATACATTCCTCTGGTCATAACACAGGAGCACAGGCCCACATCTAAGCATAGTCATACTTCAGAAAGATTTTGAGAAGTAATAAACAATACTGATTTGAAGAATTTCTTCTACACTGAGAGTCACTTTGAACAAAACTGGCAGTGATGGGCACATGAACAGCAGCACTACATTTTATGGAAAGGATATGGGAGGTTTCTGAGAATGCTTTCTGTGCTGAAGTTAAGTGCTTGTGTAAGTGAGGGACATGAATTTAAGCACTCCATGAACTGGTTTTGCACTTTTTTGCCAGCAACATCCCCAGCAGTCCCGTCCCAGGCTTTTCAGATGCGGAAGCTGTGCCTTTGTTTAAAAGGAAACAGGGGAGGGTTTATTCCCTTCTACTTTTACAGAAACTTTTACTGCCTCTTTCTTTCTCTCTTTCTGTTTCGTATTATTTGGAAAATAAGTAAGAGTCTCAGAAAAGCCCACCAGATATGGCACTGCCCAAATTTATGTTCAAGAGAGCCCTGTCTAGGCATTTGTAATCCCACACAGTTTCCTGCAACAATCATGCTCATGACAATTTTCTTGAGTTTCAGGATGTGATTTCTTAATGTTTCTAAGCTCTTCCTAGCTTCTGTGTTTGAAATACAGCATGAGTTTACAACTTTACAACTGGTACCAGCTGGCAGGGGTAGGGTTCCTCACTTCCAGGATGCTCCGTTTTCTTTGCAATATAGAACTGTTTGCTCCACATGTGGCTTCCTGACATGCTCTTGTTGTGGTTGCATTCATGCCCCTTCCTTTGCTAGGAAGAGGAAGATAAATTGTATTTGTCATTAAAAATATTATATTCAGAGATTTGGCTCTTTTTAAAATCTGCATGTGGATCAGTTTGCTGATTTGAGATCTTACTATCTACTTTTTTTAAAGGGATTCTATCACAGAGAGCAGAATTAGAACTTAAAATACATTAATTCTAATATAATGTAAAGATACATGTTTGCTTTTGGGGGGACATTTTAATATACCTTTTTGTACTACATTTTTGAATTAGCTGTCTGTAAATTGTCTTTAATGTTTTAACACTTCTGCTATAAAAGCCATCATAATCCCATAAGTTAATTGCTAATTGCCAGCAACTATTAGTAACAAAATAATAATATTCTGATAATTAGAGATTAAGAACTCTCTACAAAAGAGCGGAATTTCCACTCTTGTTTAGCTCCATCATTTACTTGTTCATCTTGGAAAGCACGGTCTTCTTTCATGGGAGAAGTCTCCTCTCTTTTTCATGGGAAGTATGTCAACATGATCTGTCATGAAGAGAGACATGTTGCGGAAGAGTACGTGTCTCCAGAGGGAGTTCTGTGGTTTTGCTGTTTTACAAATGTTAGTTCTCGAATGCTGAAATGTGTGCTGCCTTCAATTAGTATGAAATTGATCTGGTCTTAGACTGGGTCAGGAAGAAAACTAAATGAGCACAGAAATATATTATCAGTGAACTTAGCATTCTTAATTGGCAAACAATAGAGCTGTAACTATTTTATTTTGATTATATTCACTAACAGAGTAATTATAATTTTAATTGATATGTATGAACAGGTGCTTACACTGAAAGCAGTTTCAAACTGGGATGCGTTATGCTTGAAAAGTAGCCTGGGTGATTGTTCTCATTAGCCAAACAGATGGCTGGACTTTTGCTTGCCATTTTACGGAGAGAGAATTATAATCTGACAATATTTTACATAGTGTGAAGTATTTATAAATCAATAAAAGATGAAATTTATGCTCAGTATTAGTGTAAACGCAGCTCACATGCTGAGGAATGGCATCTCCATGATAAATATCAAGCTACTGTTCTAATTAACTCTTTTGGAGGGTTACTTTCAAATTTAATGAGGCTAGAGCATTGACATGCTCAGGAGTATGTGGAAGCAGATTTTATTTTAACTGATGGATTGTCATGCCCTTCTCTGGAAACCATGTATCTCTATGTTTCATTCCCATCTATTGCTTGATTTTGAAAACTTTAGGGCTGCTTAGGAGGAGCCTTGCTATGCATCTCTGAACATTAACCGGGCACGCTCTAAATGTTGGCTTGTATATTTTCACCTTTTGAAAATGAGGTTGTGTGGGGATTCCCAAATTTTTGATCTAAATTTAATTTTAGATTTGAGAATCCTTTTCTGTTATTCTCTGTGTAGCACAGGATAATTCTTTGTAATCCTTGGAACAGTTGTGATGGATATATTGTGCTTCCTTGTCTGGTTAATAATGTTTTTATTGCTCCAGCATTACTTGAACTTCCTCTCAATTTGCTACTGTAAAAAGAGATCTGATTTTTGAAAACTTTTATGTCCGAATGAATGTTTGTGTGGACCTTTTGCTCCAAAAATTGAGAGAGAAGATAAACTCTGCAAGCAACAGGTGGAGGCAGTCACTCTTAACTTTGGAGTGACGGAACAGAAACAGTTGCATTGTCTTTCCATATTCCCATAAGCTACGTAGACACCGGGACAGCAAATGTTCTTTGGCGTACACCTTTTCTACTCTTGATTCTGGATCCAAAAGTCCATTTCCAGTGGGACTCACTGAACCTTGTAAAGTCTCCTGAGAAGTCAGGCTTCCAACCAAAACCAATAAATAAATTAAATATAAAGTAATAAAACTCAGGAATCTGCATCAGAGACTTCTTAACCCAGTTTCCTTGGGAATTCCTGTTTTTACAGTTACAAGGTATTTTAGGTACAGCTGGTTTGTTGGTGGCCAAGCACCTGTTAAGTCTTTTAGGTATTGTCTCCTGCTATGAAATTCTGCACCAGAATGAATCTTCTTTAGTTGGCACTGTAATACTTTCCAGAATGTTGACTGCAATATCTGAAAGAGAAACAGATGACCAGCTTGAGGGATCAGCAATAGCTCTTCACAAACTGGAGAGTTCTTGATGATTGCATTGCTTTAATATAATGTTCCTGTTAATAAATGTCAAAGAAAAAATTATAGTACTGTAGCATAAATAGAAAACTTAGAACAGTAATTCATATTACACAAAATATTCTAAAGTGCTGGTAACAAATTTTTTTTTTTGCATTCAAATGCCATAAAAGCTCACATATTAAATTTCCAATTACGGCTTCAAACCGGGAAACAGATTTGGGGGAGGTAGGAGGGCTTTTGCTTAGCACTGGCACCAAAACAAAGCTGTAGCTACCTGTCCTTTTTACCTCCCCCTTCCTTTCATGCCTCCGTAGCCACATGGTGAGCCTTTTTATTTTAGACTTTATTTCAGTCTTGGTATCCAGACGACTCTGTAGCCACACAAACAGCCATGCTGGCACAAAGGCTTGGAGTGTCATGGACTCGGTGGAATGTCTGGGACTAGAGGAAAGCAGGACTTCTCTTGGTAACAGCAGTAGCTTTTACTGCCTTAAAATATTAAAACTCCTGCCGTACCTGGAGTCCTTTGAGTACCGGGCTTGGTACTGCCCCAGCTGGGGAGCCTGACTCTGCAACACACACTACCTGATGAGAGGAACTGCAGCGTGCCGTCCCTGTTGCACCTGGTGTTACTCTGTTAAATAAGCAGCTGTGAATGTCAGATAGTATTGAGTTGAATAAAAGTGATTTTTAGCACTTTCTTGTTTTCCCTTCTGTATGGGGTAATGTCCCAAGTGTACAGCTTCCAACGATTATCCATAGCTGCACTTGTACAGCCTGTATTTTGGTTAGGCATTATTTGAAGATAAGGTGCAGGGTCTTTCACTCCAGGCAGAATGAAATGCACAAGGCTTCTAAAATAAGTTGTCTCCTCCTTGGTCCTATGGGGCCAAGTGATAAGGCATTTCATGCTAACCACTGAAGACATTTTTGGTGCTGAACAGCGTTCCTCTGTTAGTGCCAGGGGCTTCAGAGCAGTAAATAGCATCAACAGATTTTCTCATCTTTTAGCCATATTGTTCTGCAATCCAAAGACAAGGCAGAAGACAAAGCTAAAAAAGAGTTGTTTCAGTCAAAATATGATGAACAGCACACTTTTCTGAAACTCAGTTACAAATCATTCTGTCAACAAACTGAAATCACTTGGCCTTCCAAAGGGGTTGGTCACCATGGTAACAAAATATGCCAGATACTTCATTTTCCCCAAACCCTTATTCATGTCACAAATGGAGTGGGAGCCCATCCTTCTTTTACTGAGGGAACAGGAGAAATATTTTCATCGGTGCTTGTTATCTGCTGAAAGATCCTCACGAACTTGCACATTGCTGGGAAATGTTTGCTAGGGCAGGTGTTCCAGCAGCGCGCCTGTATGTGCAGAGAGACTCGCTTGAGTACGAGTCGAGACCCACCTTGGTAAAGCATTGAAATGGTCCATAATGGCTGATGAATTGCCAAGGGAGGTGAGAAAGGGAGAGGGGAATGTTTGGTACTACTTGTATACGAGTGCTGGAAGATAAAAGCAAACTTTCTCCAAAGCTAGTTATCTTTATGTCCCATGGTGAATTTATTATATTTCAAGGGCCCAGAGCTCATAAACACACACCTGGCTCTTGAGTTGCAATTTGCGCATTGAAGCCTCTTGTTGGGAGGCTGCTGTACTGGAATAGGCAGAGTTGTTTTACTATTATTGTAGATGCTGTCGGTTCTTTCTTAATTTAATTTTATAAACATCTCCATGTATTTTGTCTGCAGCTCTGGTAGACCATCTGGAGCAGTCTTGTTTTTCTCCTTTTACCTTGATCAGTTCCACACAGAATAGTAGCCCTTCAATTCATGTTTAATTTATCCTAGAGAAAATAAGGAACCAGAATGAGTCAGTTCAAACTGAAAATGGATCTTGAGCAAAGTTCCGCATCCAAGACCGCACCTGAGGAAAAATTGCAAATTTGAGCAGAGATTTTGCTTTAAATACTTCAGCAGAATCTTTCCTTGGAGTGAGGCACAAAGCTGGAGTAATTTTGATGAAAAATTCAGTTGCCTCTTTTTTTTTCTTCCATTTCTCCCCCATTATTCTGCTGCTGCTTTATGGAAAGACTTCTTTTCTCAAAGCTCTTTTGTAAAGCTGTTCTTTGCTTGACCCCAAGCAAAAACTGGAAACAGTCCCTAATGGATTTATATCATTTTATATATATGTATATGTATATGCATACATGTATCTATGTATTTTTGGGAACTATTGTAATACCAGAAGACTTTGATTAAGAGAAAAGCTTTCGAAAAGCATCCAGTTGACTTTGCCTTCGACTTCACCTTTCCCTAGCTGTTGCCTTTAAGGAGAGAGTCTATTGTTTAGGCTTAGAAATTTGTATAAACTATTTTAATTCCCAAATTCAGAGATGGTTTTGAAAAGTAGCATTGTTTCAAAGTTAGTTTTGGAAGTTTTTTTTTTTCCTAAATCGATTCTATGTGCAATATTTTGACTGAAACTGATAGATTTACTACAAAAATAAACTTGAGGTCCTCTTCTATAATATAATCTTCATTATAGATTCTGTCTTTATTATTCATAGTGAGATGTAATGGGATTTTTTTTCTTTCTGTTTTTTTTTTAATGTGATTCTATGATGAAACATTGATCTTGAGGTTTCTTGTTTGCAGTCCTTAATTACAATTTAGACTTTAAATTGAGAGTATGGTATTTCAGGTTAAAAAGGAAAATAAGGAGTTAGATACATAATCACCTGTAAATTGGCTTCTGTTTTTAAAGAGAAACTAAATGCTAACCAGAAGAAATTTTCATTGATCCAAAGGAAAATGTTGGCGTAGTAAAATTGATCACTTAAAAAGGAAGTTCAGATCATTCCACTCCAATATTCAGCTGAACCACAAAACTCAAAAGTTCTGAAGGTATTAGGAGGGGACATGTCCCAGCTCGTCTGTCATTCCTGAGCTTTGCCCTCCCTGGTAATAGGTTGCTACCACCACTTAGGAAGCTGCTTATCTGGGATGCTGCTAAGGGCATTTGGGATGCTTTCATCCATATGCTTGGTTCCTGTAGTATGTTTTGCACAATCAAGAAGTGGGCCTGGATGGCAATATTCAAAGTTATACAAAACTTTTTGGCTATGTAGGTCAACGAGAACGAGAACAGCTTTCATGTCCTTAATTTTTGAAGTTTTCAGACTATACTGGAATAATTCCTGCATGTACATAAGTATCCACATCTAGTGAAGACATTGTTTAGGACTATCTACTGGAGTAATTTCACTTTACTTTCTGTTTCTAGTTAGTATCAATTCAGATACAGCATCCTCAAAGTGATTCGTTATTTGACTAATCAGTTGGGTAAAGTTACTGAAGAATGTTGTTGTTTTCTTTTTGTATTCTGAAATTGTGATGACATGATTATTTTAATTAAAAACTGTGCTTTCTGCTAATGAGATGGTATTCTAGTGGAATTGCTGTTCTATATCTATGTCCTATCTATATAGAAATTCCCAACTATTTGCTTTCTTGAAGACTGTATAAATTTTTTGTGGGAAACATACAATGAAATTTTAATGTGTTTAAAAAGTTTAGAAAACTATCTTCCTCACTGTTATTGCTGGCAAGTGGTAGTATTTAATGTATGTGACAGTGAGACTGTGATATGTAGTACAGCATGGCAACGTGCACACAACACAAAGTACTATGGCAGAGCTTTAAACTCTTCATGGTGCAACTGTTATCATTATGTCATAGTTCCCCCTTCCTCCTTTACATGCTAAGTATGCGTTAAGGCTTTTACTCGAGCTGGGAAAACAATAGATCAACTGCCATCGCAGCATGTACGATAAATTTTGAACTATGTAATTCCTGAAGGTTAGAAATAGTTGATGGAAACCTTAATTTACATAAAAGAAAATGTTAATACCTGTAAAATTACTGACCAAATACACTGGCTAGGTCAATGGTTGTGATGATATCAAGCATTTGATTGAAGAGTTTTCAGTTTAATATACCCTTTTTGGGTGGGTGGGTGGAGGAGTGGGATGCTTAATGCATTGTTATAATTTATATCACCAGGAAAATCATGACTTTTTAAACACAGGTTGATTTAGGCATTGGGCAAGGGTGATGTAGGATCTTTGCTGACTGGTTAGGGAAATAGCTTTCAACAAAGATCAAAGGAGAACATGAGCAAAATAACAGCAGCCTGGACAAGTATATAAAGATTAGAAGCCCTTATCCCACCGTGCAATGAGAAAAGCTTTTCATTTTGGTCATTTACAAAAGATGGTGAAATCAGGAATCTGGTGAGCTGGTTTTTAATGAATGATTTTATAATGACACAAAATACAAGATTTGGTAGACTGTGAAGTTTAAATAAGGAGGCATTATGGTGGGTAAGAAGTTGGTTGATGCTCAGAAAAGTCATGGAATTTATCAGGCTGATTTACTGATTTATTATATCAGATGGTTTACTGATTTATTGTTGATGTGGACAATGCAAAAATGGAAATTATTCAAACATCCTTCAATTGATCTAGAAAAATCCAATGCTGAGGAAGTTAGATTGCATGAGAACTGCTAGACGGACAACAGAGAAAAAAGGGTTTTAAGAAGGCAGACATATAAAACTTTAAGATCTCCTGGGGGACAGTCTAAGGAAAATAGAAAGTAAGGTGACCTGCTTTGACATAGATGAGATTAACAGCATAATTCAAAATTATCCATGTGTGGAAGAAGGATAGCAGAGAAAGATTATTAAAGACTAACTTGGCTAAATCATGAGCTCCCCACTGGCTTTATGTAGAAAAGAAAATTAGTTAGTTTACTAAGAACAGCTATAAAAGAGTAACATTGATTTATAGGGAGGTACTTAGAAAACCAAGGATCAAAATTAGATGCATTTAGAAAGAAACATTAAGGATGACAAGAAATACTTCTATAATTGCTTTAGGAGCCAAAGGAAAATCTTTGGTCTTTATTGACAGAAGGGAGATTTCTCAGGAGGTGGTGTTAAGAAGGCCAGTATTCTTAATGTCTTTTGAAAGAGATAAAATATAAACAAGAGGGTAGCAAAATTAGCGCTAACAATAAAAGAAAGAGATATCGCCCAGATTGGGAAAGAATTTTGCTTTTAACACTTTGATAGTTAAAAATCTTTTCACATCAGCCCAGTATAACATAAGATATGATGTTTAAAAGCTCTTTGAATGAACCTCAGAACCAGCAGCAGCTTTCCTTTGGGAGCTTGTGGAGGGTGGCCAAGGTTGAAAGAAGATACAGGTTTGTCCATCTTTAGAAGAGGCCAAGGAGGAGAAAGAGAAAAGAATTATTAATTTGGGTAGTTTTGTTCCTGTGTACATTTCTGAAACAAGTTATTTGTAATAATTAACACTTGCAATTTGAGGAAAAGGTAAGTAGCAGCCAATCAAGTCAAACGAGCCTGATTTTCTTCTGTGCTAGGAAGATAAGGTATTGTATGTGGGGGAGGAATGGGTGCTCTCAATCTTGTATTTATTAAAACTTTTGCTGCAGTCTTATATGCCCCATTCACTTGTAAGCTAGAGTAATGGTCTTGGGAGAGCTCCTAAGAGATGGCTGCAAAGATCAGAAAACTAAAATGAAGAATTAATCAATGAACACTGTATGTGTATATTGGTTAATTTGTCATGCTTTCAACACCTGTATTTTTCCTGATGGAGGAAACGAACATAAAGATAATTGCATACATTTCTGGTAACATTGCTTGCTAATTCCCTTCCTCCCTGTTCATCTTTGTGATTTGTCGAATTTGAGTAGAACATCCCTAGAGTCAGAAGGTTATGCTGTGTCCTGGGCATACTCCTGATTTCATGTTTCTGGTCAGAGTGTTGGAATGAGTTCCAAAGAAAATCTGTGTAAGGTGTGTCCAAACAGAACTACGATAGTGTATGGGTATTTGTGAAATGCAAGCTTCATTGGTAACTTCAGGGTTTAACTTTTGCATCCCAGAATTTTGACCTGTCAAATTTGTAGTCACTTGCGCTACTTGAAGTTACCATTTTTATGTTAGTTATTTTATATATTTATTCAGTGTTTTAACAGAACCTAAACATGTTTCTTTATGTTGGAGAAAATTGTGGTTGGATTGGTTACTTGAGTGGATGATATTTCTCATCCAAATGCTTTGGAAGAAGCTTTACGGTAAAGTGATAAAAACCAACTCCACTTAGGAAATTAATTTTAAATGTAAATTCTTTATTTTTTATACAGTTGCATCATGTAAAGATGTCAGTACTAACCCATTATGTGAAATAGTAGCAGATATTTTGAAATAACAATTAAGAATATTTTTTTTTTGGCAAATTTATAAACTTAATCTTGCTAAACTTTAGAAACAAACTTACTCCAAATTAAAATGAAAAGAGAAATTTGCCTTTACACAATGAAATGGTACCTCTCTACTAGAATGCCTTATTCAGTATTGGTGTGTACAGTAGCTATATGCATACATATATCTTCCATCTTTCACTATTTACTTCATTTTTTATGATTACTTTTTTTGAGAGTATTTTACACTTGGATAGATCTCACTAGCTTAACCTTCCTGTCATGTGTTAAGAGTACAAAAATATGTCTTCAACACTTCAGAGGAAGTTTTTTGTGATTGGAAAGGTGCTATACTATTCCTTGCATTTTGCCATTCCTTCTCCTCCCTCACTTTGTCAGGAGTCTTGTTTAGCAGCTCTTGCCTGGTTTCTAATTGTAGCTTACTGGAGCAAACACATAACCTTGTTTCTTTCCTCTGTGGTTTCATATCTTACTGGGAATCATGCACCATTCATTATGGTACTCATCCCTCAAAAAATCTATAATTTGCCAAGAAACTTTATTTTTTATATCACTCTTCAGATACACTTGGTCCTTTCTCTTCTGTCAAGTTTCTGTCTTTATGTTTCAATGATGTTGACTGAAATAGTTGACAGCAACAAAGCAATAAATAAACCTATTTACAAAGAGGTCCCAGAAAGCCTTTTGCTCTGTTTATGTCACTGTGTTTGCCATATTACATAGGACTGGGAAACATATTTGTTAACAGCCTTGAGGAATTTCTTACCTTCAGCTCAATAAAAGATGTAATAGCTCTAACCTATGGGTTTGTGATTTGTTGGTTTTATATTGGGGTTTGTGTGTGTGTGTGTATGTGTGTGTTTTGTTTGTTTGTTGTTTTTTTTTTAAATACGTTAACAGAGAGTCCTTAAAATAGAGGTCAGTTTTCTTTTAACAGTCAGAAGAAATTATTGATTTGACAGAATCAAAACGACTGCCGACTCTGAAGTAAAGGTCACTGTTGTACTTCAAGAAGTTAGCAAGAATAATGCAGCAAAAAATAGAGGTCTCAAAATGGGCCTTGCAATGTCTAATGAAAAATTAGAACTTGATAGGGTGAAATACTTATGACTGATTGATTTTTAATGTTTTTGTTTTCTTTCTGCTCCCCGTCTTCCATGAAAATACAGATAAATGATCTTGAAGCACTTAAAATTTATTTTTCTGTGAAACAAGTGCAAAGCTATGTTATGACTATGCTTCAGATGTGGGTGAGAAAGGACAGTAGTGAATTCGTCATGGTCCAAGTGGGTATACCAGTTGCAACTGATAGCAAATGTTTGCTGACTGATAATGTAAGCTAGAGGAGGTGTGACACCCTACATATACTCTATATGCAATGCTATTTAAAAAAAAACAAACCCAAAACAAAACTCAGTAATGAACTCCATCAAATTCTGTCAGCCCTAATATCGCTACTTCAGCAGCCTTGGAGATTCAGAGAAAAAAGGCTTGTAAGGGAAATAAATATCCTTTTGTCTTCCTATGTAATGTTCTGATTGCGTTGTTAACTTAGGTCACAGTCACACTTGTGTTGCGTAGAAAATACTAGGTGATATGACCACGAATGTTCTCAACAAGATACCTGACCTATGAGGCCATGGAAAGATCCATGTAGCCTGTACTTCCCCTTTCTCTTTCCTAAAGATTTTCGTAATTACTCAGGGAAGGGAGAAGAATTGTTCAAAACTCTGTTCTGCTCCATTTCCTAAGGTCTCACCATGCCTTGTGGTGTGGAAGCATCACATGTGTTTTGTGGCTAAAATACAGGTATTTTATGTGGCTAAAAAAGGTAATTTTGCCACAAGGTAGGCCAATGTGCTGTCAGGTGCTGAGCACTAGGTAAAGATGAATTGCCCAGGCAATCCTCTGGGAATAAGGATATTGTATGGGGAAGACACTCCCATATAAAATATGAGTGATTTTAGACTCAATTATACTTAAACCCAGCTGGGGCTGCTAGTGGCTAGTACATCCTCTAGAGTCCATCCTCCAGAAGCTTCTGTCACCTGATGCTGCACCTCAGGCCATGCAAGCCCAGATCACCAATCTTTTTTGGAAAAATTAAGAACAACTGTATAGAGTAAATCCCGCTGTCTTTTTTATGTGTTATTTTTAATGGTCATTTCTGTAAAATTTAGCAGTCACAGCACTGCCAGATTTATGAATTGGTGACATGCATTTAGATGGTTGTGCCAGTTTATTTTGTTAGACTTTTAAATTACGCGATCGCATCCTAGTTTTTCATAGGACCTATACTCCCTTCTGTGTACAGTGGGATACAAGGAAGGTTAGCTGACAGCAGCATTTGAACTTAGTTACTTCTATTTTAAGAAACAGAAAAATAAAGTACAAGTATTTAAACATTACTTTAAATGCTAGTCAGTGTTAACTTTTTAATAATGACAGTACATGCAGTAGGGTTAGACACCTCTAAACTAAACTGCATAAGTGTGTAGAACTAGGTATTTAATTTGAATTTAGTACTATGTAATCACTTGTGCTATAAATCAGTTAGGAAAGTATATATTATAGCTACATATTAACCATTGCATGAGAAGTAAATGTCTTATAACTGTTTAATGTGTTTAATATTTATGTATCATTAACATACTGTGATTAACATACTATTAAATCCTAAAGGATAACAAATTGAATTCGTTAAGCTGCACTCCCCTTCTTCCCCTTCAGTACTGCAGCCCTACACTGTAACTGGTTGGCATTCATTATTTATACAATAAACGTTGCTAGCTTTTTTCTCATATAGTTTCTCGGTGCTGTTTACCTCTATGTGGCCTTGTTCTTCACTCCATATTCATGCTTAGGCTGCAAAAAGCAGTTTTGCAGATGCCTGTTAAGTGTTGTGTGAATGTGCAGACTCTTACCTGCTGATTACTAAATGTATGCATTGCACATTCACAGTTTTATATTGGACTTTCCAGTAAAATGGAGTTACTGCCTTCACAGGTTGTAGCAGGATTGCTAATTGGGATATATCCCTATAGAGAATGAGTAGTTGAAAGTACAGTAGGGGATAAAAAGGAGGAAGGTGGAGGATAACCAATAAGGCTGTATTTGTTAGGTCAATAGGATCTCAGAGTGTTTTTACTCTCCAAGAGGTAAGAGCCTGCTGACTCTTAGAGAAGCTAATTGGCTTTCTCTTATTTCAGTAGAAGGTGACATACCCTGTCCCTACTGACGCAGGAGCTCACGGGAGGCTGGGAGCCCAAAGTGCCTTTCTTGGCTGGCTTGGTCAGGCTGAGGCACAGCTCTGTGAGCGCTGTGACCCTGCTGGAGTGGCAGGTAGAGCAGGAGACATGCCAGTCGTGTCTTCTCCGAAACCTCCAGGTCAGCATGGGACCTCTGCTCTGTTGTGCTTCTCCCTTGTGCTTCCCACTAATACCCTGGAAGTGGCAGTGGCAGCGGCAGGTGAGCAGGGCACCTTGGAGAGCAGTGATGATGGTCACGGTGGCTCTGAGGAACAGGTCATATGCTTTGCTGGTGGGCTGCAGTGCCGGCTGCCCGCGGGGTACTGCGTGACATGGGGCTGTGAAAGTGGCTGGCTTAGATTGTTCTAACATAGATGAAAATCCAGACCATCAGATCGTGTGGTGAGAGCCCTCCCCTGTGCTGTGTGGCCACTTTGCTCTGAAGACAGTAGGTTATTTGTAGTCAGACCCCACGTTAGCAAAAGATGTAATTAGGAGGATGGGAGGATATGTGATGACTGATGCCTGAAGAAATTGCCTGCTCCAGATGGCAATCTGGGAGCTGAGCAGAAGCGTAGAGATGAAGCCTTCAGTTACTTAAAGCAGGAAACTAGAGAGTGAGGAGATGTTAGTGAGAGCTTCCTCCCAGGCAGAGCGGGACTTATGGCTAGTTATTCCTGGGTGCCCGTGGCTGTTCTGTTGCTGTGTCCCATGGGTGGACGCTCTGTGATGGGGTATTGCATGTCACCCCCCTGGGGACTCTGCTTAGGACCTGTGTTGCAATGTATAATATACCTGGATAGCGTGCAGTCTTGTCGCTACTTTTGTGGAGTTTTGATGTTTGTTTTATTTTTCCTGTCCCCTATTATGCCTGAAACATGAATAGATGATTTTGTTTCTCTATTGTCAGCAGCAGGTCATCTACAATATTGTTTCCTCTCTGCTTTTCATTCTGCCGTCATCTAGCTACAAGAAATCCATATCCTTTATCTCTCTTTTTCTTTACATTCTTCAATGAAAACAAATAGATCAAATCTGCAAAATTACATAGTGTACATAGGTAACTTTTCTGTATTTGGGATGACCAGCCAATAAAATGGGCTAGTAATAACGTTGTCATACTACAGTTAGAAGCATAGCTGAATTCAGAATTACATTTGTAATTTTAGATTATCACATTTGTCATAACACCAAAGAGGCTTCTTACCTGTTCTTGTGTTATAGTAATGCAAACATTAATTGGTGTGTTTCACATTAGTGTTGAAGAGAAGAAAGTTCTTTCCATTCTTCTGTCAAGGCAAGGTAGCTTCTGGCCTGCTGTCTTGTCAAATTACCATAGTTTTTGCCAGGTACAAGAACATTCATTTATCCTGTTTCATGGGGCATTCATAAATGGCCATTCGGGGGGGGGGGTTAGGAACAATAATTCTAGTTGTTAATACGTAACGTAAAAGATACAACAAGCATTTAACTTCCTATTATCCATTTGGTAGGTAAATTTCTTGTTGTTAAGATGGTGTTTCTAACCCGATTTGTCTAATCATAGATATGGTGATATCGTACTAACTTATATTTAAAAGCTGATAAAACAAGGCATGACCATTTAGGGTAAAATGTAACCTTTGAGCTCTGGCTAAAGGAAATTCAAGTGCTGAATCTTTTAGTTTAATTTTACCAACCACAAAGTTTTTATGCTCTTTTAAAACAGGGCACTCTGATGTGAAGCATAAACTACAAGCCGGCTTTTAGTAACTCAGCATAGGGTTGGCTTTGCTCTTGTCTCTTTGATTTCTGAAATTTTTGGCTGTCAGTTTGTCTAGGACATTTTTTGATTTATGGGAGTGAATGTTTCCATTGTCCCTTAGAATCAGAAGCTTCTATATTCTGGACTCTTACTGCCAACAGAATTAATGTGGTTAAGACATGGAACTTACTTTTCATTTCTTTGGAGAGAAAGATAGAGCATCAGCATGTTTTATAGTCTATTGCAGGTTTTATAGTAAAACAATAACAGAAGAAGAACTGCAACCAGAAATGGCGTTCAGGGTAATGAATAAAGTTGACGCAAATCTGACTTACCTTCTTGCCAGAATCTTAAGTCATTCCTTTTAGCAGATAGACGAGAGCAATATTTACAGAGGGGAAGCAATGACATCTGTTTTATAGATGCTGGAATAAATATGCCACAGAAGATTAAGGCAGTCTTTGCCCAAGGTCATGAAATAATTTAGTCAAACAAGTTGTGAGTAAATATGATATCTGCTACTCATGTGTTGAAATGTGACAAACCATTCCCTATTTTTTATATTCATTATTATTAGGCCTTTCTCCTGTCACTTCAAATCCTCTGTCTATCTTTATGCTTTTTTTCCCTTAGGCTATTTCTTTTACGACATTTTTATGTCCACTTTATTCCATATACATTTGTAACTGTGTCTGAACATCAAATATACAGATAAATACATTTAGTCCATAAAAACACAAAGGGAAAAACAATTCCCATCTTTGTGAAATTCTAGGAGTTTAATAAAGTTAATTAAGATTACTTTTGAAAAGGAAAGAAATAATTAATATTCTTTAAGAAAACCAAAATATACTCTCAAGAGTTCTTCGCTGTCACTTTTAAGAATTTGTATAATAAACTATAAGTAAAAATATTAAAATTAAACTTCCCATTTAGAAATTAGAAATTGATTCTCCAATAAGACCTTCAGATTTTAGGAGCTCAGCAATCTCAGATGAGAAGAATGCTGGGGAATTTGCAGTAGATAAACTGTCATTCTCCTTGCCTCTTTCACCAGGCTGTGTTGCCATGCTAATTTATAGCAATAGTTCCAAAGCCTGGAAGAAAGAAACCTGTCCTTCAGGAGGTGAAAGGTTGGTGAACCCTTGATATAGAACCAATAGTAACAGGTTCCTGTAAAACGTGCTGCTGTTCCTGCTGCGTAACTGTCCTTTTCCCCCCCCTTTCACTTCCTTGAATAAATGATGATCTTGAACAGTCTGAGAGGCGTAAATTTCTCTTGTTTTGTACTCTGTTGTAAAGTGTTTTGTTGTAAAAATTTCTCCTTTGTTACGCTGGCTGCACCAATGAGCCTATTTTTGCTCTATGACTTGTCTCTACCTGCATTTTATTATTGTTGACTGGGTATTTTTGGGAAATCTGTTGAAGTCTTTGTATTTGTCCTTGTACTGGGATAATTTTCTGGGACAAGATCACTGTTTGCATATGACATACAATTTTTGCTCAGCAGCATCTTTTGAATGGCATGGCCATCCAAAGAACATGTTAACTTTTGTGCTTCACAAAGGTTGTATGTTATATTTTCGAATTAGATTTGCAATGCAGGAAATCGAAATCTTTGTTAATACATTGCCTGATGTGTCTTTGTGGTTTTGGGTTTTTTTTGTTTGTTTTTTTTTTAATAATATTCAGAAGTTTAGTAAGCAACTGTGTTCTTTTTCTGTAATGAAATGAAGATTGATTCTTATATTTTTCATAATGGTTTTGTGCTGTTTGATCCATGTGGAAAAAATCTTTCAGATTTTGCAATTTTTATTAATAAATGATTAATCAACAATCTAAAATAAAATGCGAGTTGAATGACCTTGAAATTTAAGTTCAGATGTTTGCATTTCAAGCAATATACAGACCGAGTTTTCAATTTGTACTGCGTGCTTATACTGCATTTGTTCATGTTTTAAGTGCCTGTAACATCTTCCAAGTGAGATAATCTTCGTTATACCTTCAGCATTGAGAAAGTTTCCCAGGTTTGGTTTTTGTTTGTTTTCTAACTTGTTTGTACTTTCAGAGGTGGATGCTCATAAGAAAGTGTGCCAGTTGGGCCAGCATCTTCACTTTTTCTATGCTTTTCAGTTATTTTTTCTGCAGTACTTAATGCCAAATCAATGTAACAAGGTGCTCCAGAGGAACTGCCTAACACTTTTCCAGGGCAAGCTCTCAAGGACAACGTGCAGAGGGTATGGTGTGTATTTCTAAAGAGGTCAGAGCACTGCTGATACACTGAGGAGTGGTCAGCTTACCAGTGCTTCCCTTTGGAGATTTACAAGCTGAAAAGAAATTAATAGGAAGGAGTGGCTGTTGCTGAAACGTAGTGATTAGGAGTTAGTCCCTTAAGAAACCACAACACATGATGGTTGTATGGGTCTAATTTTCCCCTTTGTGCACACATAAAACTCCCACTTCCATTAATGAGAATGACATGCAAGTGTCAAGGGAAGAACAAACCCTGTCTGTAAACCACTGGAATTAACCTCCTTTATTTCTACACAGGAGTGGAGAGGGTAAGAGTAACTCTTTGTTCTACTGGGGATAGTTTTACTAAACTGAAAATCACAATTGACCATACCTAAGTCAATTTTATAGCAAAATGTTATAAGCTCCTCTACAGGTTTAGGCCTCTCCTTGCCATCAAATTCCTAGCCAAATGTACAGGAACAAGCTGTCTCCCAGATCACGGAAAAAGGAGGGTACTTTTCTTTCCAAAGCGTTGTCCCTCATATCCCCTCAGTCAGGGTAGCAAACGCATGCTGCAGTGATTACCTTCTAGCTCATCTTGTGTGGGCAGTAAGCTGTACGCCACTTCTGTGCTGAAGTGCCAACACGCTCATCAGCTCTGTTGTATCTTTAGAACAGCTGTGTGACAGTGACATATAGTTTGTGCTGTGAAGCCATATAATCAAAGGAGAATTTGGGAGGTTCAACACTAACCCAAATATTTCAAGCCTTTTCCAGGAAAATGCATTACATTCTTTATGCACTGTAGGGAGGGTTCTAGTGATCTTACAGTGCCAAAACACCTGTGAGCTTGTAAGTGAAAGTGGGAATTTAGCAACACCAGCAAGGTTATAGTGTTGCTCGATGTACTGGTTTCCTGTGACAGTGGCTTCTCACAGCTTGGTAACTACAAAGCAATGAGAGGAGCCTGCATTTTGGCAAAGGGTGCTCTCTTTCATGGTATTTTTTAAAAAAGTAGATGAGGAGGTGAAATGTAAAGGAGGAAAAAATATTTTGGTTGTATTTACTGATTAACAGCCTAATGATGTTGATCTCTTAGTTGCAGTCCCTGTGGGCAATAGTGTGTGGAGGTGAGCTTACAGCAACAGAAATCAGCAAAAGTGCCTGTTTGCTGCTTTATTGATTAGAAGGAAAGTTCAATGGCACTGCTGCGTTACAGCTGGGTAAGTTGCGTTCTGGTGTGCTTCTTTTGATGAAGTCAAAGAACATATTTATTCTCTGAAAAGTAATGTTTATGAGAGATGCAGCAGTTGGGTGGCAGCATACTACATGCAGGTCTTCTTTTAACCTGTTTTCAGAGGGGGTTACTCCTTCCATCTTCTGTTAAGTTTCTTTGCAGTTAGCAGCTCTCAAAGATGTACATGTATTTGGGACCCAAAACGTCAGAACTCATAGTAGAATCTTGAATAAATGTGTCTACAAGTACTAATTTTAGAAGCATTTGTTCTGAAGCAACAGAAATTCTTCCTTTTATTCCCTTCTTGTGCACTTGAAATAGTGCTTGGCAGTAATTGTCTTCAAAGAGAATAGCCATATTTTTCTATAAAATACCTGAACAGCTAAATAATTCCAAGGATACTGCACCTCTTTCCTCTTTCTCAGCCACTTGCCTTTGGATTAAATTACAGGAATTAGTGTAACACTGTACTTAATATTGTATTTGCAGAGAAAATGGGAATCCTGTAAACAAAACGACTGTGAAATTCACTCCTTCCAGTTTTATGTCTTCATACCTCTCCTGCCATGTCGAGTAGCCTTGAGCTTTGAACTGCGGTGGTGGAAAAATGTTGCAACTAAGACATTTTGATCCATAATATACTGTCTATCTTTGCAGTTAACTGAAAGCTGTCTGTGGCACGACATGAAAATTTTTATGTTGACTGATTGCTTTTTGATGTAACTTAGAAAATAACTATGTGGGGATGATAGCTGTAAAAACTTGACAGGACTGGTACTCTGCAGTTCACTCATGAGGGATGCATTACTAGAAGTTGGTTTTGGAATAATTGTGTTGTATGGTATCTGCCACAGCTGCAGAATCATTAAGTTCTTCCAAAAAATGAGGCATTTAGTTTTCAGTGAATCAGTATATACTCAGGCAAACGTAACAGGTCATGTGCCTTCAACAAAACATTGGTTTTTAGGTTGTAGTTTCTACCTCTCATGCTCTCTGTTTTAGTCATTAAGCACAGTAGCTTTGCCCGGTGATGCTGTGCTGGGCCAATTCTGTTCTGGAAAGGGAGATCTTTAGAGACATAACGTTGTGCTGGAGGGGAGCCTAATGATTATGCACCATTACTTGGAGTTGTATCGTTTCAGTTCTGTAACTTTTTTCTGGTGGTGCTCTTTTCTGGGTAGTAAAGAAAACAGATACTGCAGCTACTTTATGGTATTAAAAATCTCATAACACATAGTGAGAGCACTGGTGGTTGCCACTTACTTTTAGTGCATTTTTCCCATTTGCAAGGCTATTTCATGATCTTTCAGTGTTTTCATTATAAGGGATGAGTTAGAATACAATTATCTAAGTTTTGTTTTAATGATTATGATAGGCCTCCTCATTTCCCGTCCTAAAATTGCTGTAATTAAATAGCTTATCTGCATCTCAGAACTGGCTGAAAATCAGGGACTAGTGATGCGACTGCTGGTCTTTACATGTCAACAGTGTGGCAGCTTTTTGAGGTGCTGGTACCCTTGTGTCGTGCACAGTTAAGTATAGACGCTGGCTAATTCTTGTGCTATGGAGAAAAATTTTACATTCAGCTAAGAGAACTGAACTTGTTAAATTCACTGCTGTTATAATTTCCCCACTGACCTGAGACATAAGAGTTTTGAAGGTCACAAGCCTATTTCTGAGTTATTTTGCAACAGGGGTTTGTATGCAGCTAGTTGTATTTCAGTGTCACTTTTTGCTAAAAATCCACAGAGAAAGGAAAAGAATAGAATAAAGTAATTGTTCTGTCAAGGCTAATAATCTTCATTAAAATCTAATCTGTTTAGTGGCTATTTTTCAGTTTCTTAAAAGGCTTTTAGAAATCAGATTATCAATAGTGTTATACAAGTCTTTTATTAATGCTGTCAGTTCATCTTTTCATAGAAAACTACATAGCAGTCTGGCTATTTCTCCATCTTTTTACTGACTGGTGCTATTTTTCAATGTAAAAGCAAGTAGTTTTCAGAAATTGCAGTTCCATGCATTGCCTTTATATCACTGGTTTTAGGTTGATCAGTTACATTTCTGTATTTAGTCTGATTAATACACGGTTTGATGGTGAGAATTTTGAAATGCTTTGGTGCCCTAATTTTGATTTATTTATTCTGAAAGAAGAAGCCATGCAGTCAGCCTTGACATGATGTAATATAAGATGAAATCTATATTATGTTCATCCCAACCAAGCTAATCTTTGGAAGAATTAATCTGATTCCTTTTGTCACACTTGACCCTCCTTGATAAGGTTGATACGTGGAAAGTCCCAGAGAGAAAATCTTAACAAAGCAATACAAGCAGCTGAATTTGCAGTGTTAAAGGAACTATCAGAATGCCAAATTCTGAACAGTTCCTTTAGTTCAAGAATACTGAAGAACACAGCTCACAGTAGTTGAACAGTCCCAGAGTTGTACACAATAAATGGTCAATATATGAGTGGTGAATTAATCTAGTCCTGTTTTGATTTTTTTTGTGTGGTATAGCAAATAATTTGGAAAGGAAAGCAGAACCAGACTCTGTTTCATGTCTGTTAGCACCTGAAAGTGTTCAGACACAATTGGTTAGGACTGGCTTGTCAGAATCCGCCCATCAATTTTCTACCACTTTGTGTTTATATGTAGTTTTTGTGGGTTAATTTCAAGTTCAAGAGACCTTTGTGTCCTCATGGAGCAAAAAATCCGTACAATAGAATTAGCTTGAACTGGGAAGAACTTGCAGTTTTTACTGAGTTTTTCCTATGAATATATAGATCACTTTCTAGCTTCCTGCCCGGCTTGGGAAATCTACAACAGTGGTTGTACACTCAGTAGCTGAGACTTGATGTTATTTAGGTGGTGTTGGCTCAGTCTTTGGAACTGTTCACCTTATGCCTGCGATGGGAGAGTACGCAGTTATGGTAAAGTATAGTCAAATTTTAGTACAATCATAGTTTCTTTAGTTGAAAGTTCAGCTCATTTTACGTACCAGATGGTAAATGCTTAAATCAGTAGTGATGTTGTATGTTACTTAGCTAGTGCCTTTATTTTTATTTGAATGACAGTCACATTTCTTAGTTACCCTTGGGAATACCACCTCCTCCTCTTCTGAAGGCCCTCACCATTCCTGCAAATAACTAACAGTCTAGATTTGATACAGCAGCAAATGCATAACATCCAGGCCTAGGCCAGTCACAAAAACTGCATTCTAAGAATTTTACTTGATAACATACCTGATTTTAAATAAATTGCATGTATTTTAACTGCCTAAAGAACTAATAAAATGCTAACACAAAAATAATTGCACTTTGATCTCTCTGTTGTTGTACAGTTATTGCTATTGAGAGATACCAGTTCTTCAGATACTGTGCTCCTCCTTCTTTTTCACTTCCATCCTGATGATAAAGTGTGCAGTTTCTGTAACTTCATGTAGGTCATCTGTTGCAATAGAGAGATTAAACAGTCATTGGAAGTCATGCAAAGATTTAGCAACACAAGCATGATGCTTCTCTAAGCTGTATTCATACTTTAGAATTGGCTATCCTGGCTACTGTTCTTTTTCCTAAGCCTCCTGGAAGTACACAGGTTGCCAGGATATCAGGGACTTTCACTTATAATTCATCTTTTAGGTGCACGGATGTTCTGAGTCCAGATATTTTTGTTGTCACCATCTCTTTATAAAACCAAAAAAGTATAAGAAGATACAGGACTTTTCACGGGGACTTTCAGGGGAAGTTCCTATTCCAGTTTATGGCTTCTTCAGTTGAAGATTGCAGTAACAGTTGAAGAAAGAATGTTGTTTTTGAGAAAGCTAGAGATATGATTAAATAGATGTTTCGTTTGAACACGAATTCCCTCCTTTAAAGTCAAATACAAATGGGATTCCAATCTTTAAAACAGGTTTGGATCATCCAATAATTTTTAACCTGTTATTCTATTTTGTAATTACAGAACTCAGAGGATATATTTTGTTCAAATAGATGCGCATGCTCTGCAGAGATACTCTAACAGAATGACAGTGCAAAGCTGTACAGATGCTTGATTAACATTTAGCATCCTTTCTGCTAAGCGTTTTTTTCAGTAATTGAGGGTTTTATCACCATGTCTACAGCTCTCCTCAGATTCCTCCTTAGTTTCAATGCCTCCCTCCCCCATTCTCTTCCAGCTCTGGGCTCTTTCCTGGCACACTGTCTTCCTTTCTCAATATGCTGCTATTCAAAACACATAGCTATACGTGTTTTCACTAGCATGCAGCTCCCTCTGCCCAGGATAATGCCATCTTACATGTCTGTACAGTGTCATTTGTGTAATTGCACTCAATAATAATACAGCATCTTTCCTCCAATGATATTTCCTACACCTGAAAAATATGATGAGTGAATATTTGACCTTATCTCCTAGTGCAGGAATCAGAAGTGTTAAGATATATTCAGTGTTTTGTGGCCACATGTAAAAGACTTCTGTTCATTTAGATATAATTAATGTACTTTTGACCTCTTCGGGCATCAAGAGCTGCAGAGCTAATTAATTTGGAAATTATTTTTGAATGCATACAGGTGCACTCATTTAAATGTCACTGACTTAATTTAATAACATGCTGTGAGTTTGGACACGCTGCCAATTTGATAGAGCTGTTTGTTTCTTCTTTAATTTATACTTAGTAAGATTCTATGCTTTTTTTGGAATCTCTGAAGAGTTTGGATGATAAATTATTTTCTTCCATTATGAAAAGAAAATATTTGGGTTTTTTTAAGTTGACAATTAGACATTTAAAAATAGTAAAAATTGTTTAGAAAAAAAATCAGTTTCAATATTTGGACAAGTAGAAGAGAAAAAGAACTGCATCCTTCTCAAGACCAGTGCTTTAGAGAGTAAATGTTTGCTTTTTAGAATGTCTTAATAAAGACTGAATAGGGGTTGGTAGGTGAGGTAACAGTTCTTGGAAGCAATTACTCATATATATTTTCAAGGATTTTTTTTTTCCCCAAGTTGTTTTGGGATGCCATTTATTGTACTGAGAGGAAAGTAATATTGCAGGGTGTTACATATCTAGACAAGTCACCTAGAACCCCATCTTGAGGCAGAGTATTCCCTGCCATTCGTTCTGGGTCCCAGCACAGTTCCCCAGGCGAGGCATAGTCAGAACAATTGCCTGGCAAACCACAAACGATTGCTGGAATGAATCCCATCAGGTGTGCTGCAGGGCTCAAGGACCCGGAGGCTGTGTTTTATTCCTGTCCTGAAGAAACCAAACCTTAATCATTGGAAGGAAAGAAAAATTACTTTTTTGTTCTGTGTGTGTAAGACTGACATTACAAAATCTAACCCAGTTCTGAGATAAAATTCTAAGACAAAAATGCTGTCAGTGTTCTTCATGTATATATTTTGTTGATCTATCCATATTGTTGGTAGCTTTCTTAAAAGTCAGTGCTGGAGGGTTTAGGACTTTTAAATTGTTCAGGGGATTAATGCAATGCTCTTAACATCTGAACTAAACGCAGTTCAGTTAAGCCATTAATTTGCACAAAAAGATAAAGCGCTTCTCCTTCCAATCAAATTGCACTGAGCTGAATTTCTAGTTGTCTTTCTTAGGAGAAGATTTTATTGCCTATGTTCTTCACAGAGTGCAATCTCTATTACACCATTGCCTTCACTGTCTTAAGTTTCAAAGCTTACACTCTGTAAGAAGTATCAGCCAGTGCAATAACACTTATTCATATGAGGGAACAGTCCTTGACATTATCAGGGAAGAAAATCTTGCCAAAGACTTTTCTCACATTAGCAGAAAACTGTGCTTTTTGCAAACATATTTTAACAATACTGTACAAGAATCAAAGCACCTTTTTTCCTGTCTTGAAAGATATTTAAAGTGCAAATCAGGATAAAATGTGTTCAGTTTTGTAGTTCAAATATACTGTCTTTACAATGTCTTCCTGAAAGAAAGTCTCTGAATTTCTTCCGTATCTGCTTGGTCAAATCTATATCCAAAATATCTACTGAAAATAGCTAGGAGCTATTCAATTAAGGCACAAATCCTGTCTCTTGTACAGAGCCTACGTGTCTGAGAGGTGCTAATGCAACTCCGATGGGCCTGGCAGAAGAATGACTGAAACTGGAAGATTCCTGCCTTGCTCTGGACTGCAAAATGTCATTGCAGCTCTTCCTTCAGTACTGACTTAGGATGCACAGCTTAAATATCTGCAGCAGCACCAATGCTCATCCTTCTAACCATCACGGAAGAGCTACCTAATGAAGTCACTAACCTAAAGCTATTCCCAGACAGACAGCTTAGTCCAAATTCTGTTGGCATTTTCTACTGTCATAGTGCTTGTCAAGCTTGGAACAGCTTTGTTTCTTCCCAGTGATCCTTAGATTCTCTTAGCTTAGTTTTCAAGTGTCTCCTTTCCAATGTTACTCGAGTTGGGAATTATTTGTTTCCCTGATTCATTGATCTCTTTTCCCAGCTGTCATATTTTTGCACTTATTTTGTGTCTTTCTAGATTTCTGGTTTTGTTTTGTTTTGTTTTTAATATTTTCCTACCTTCCTCACTTCTGTTTATTGCATATTCCCATTTACCAATGAATGTACTCAACCTTGTATCAGATCCTAAGTGACAAGATCTAAGACAAGTTCTTTTATTATACCACATTCTTTTCTCCTTGCAAATATTTTTTTACATATTTTAAAATGTTTTCCATCAATGTTTGTCATTAATTTTGAACACAAGTAAGAATAGTCCCCCTCTCTAAGAAAGTATTTATGTAAATGAGTAACTAAGCTCAGAGTCAAAACACTTCCTGAACAAGGTCCTTTAATAAAAAGCAAAACTCTAGGACAGAATTTATCAAGTTATTGCTGTCAAATTATACCTGTTTTGCATTCTTCTTATCTTAGCATATATGAGGTATTCCATGACACTGTCTTTATGACCACCTGCTACTCACCAGTCTCAGTTTCATTATACTCTCAGCTGAAACTTTGTTAGTACTTGTTGTTATTTTAACTACAATGACAATACAAATTACCTTTATTTCATATTCTGAACATTCACTCAACATTTTTTTCCCCTGCATTTTCCATTTATATAATAGTTTTCATTACTTAGAATAATAGCGGGAGTCACAAAAACTTGAAATTTCTTTTCTGCATTCTGTGGAACCCTAGCATATATATCCATTCAATTTATAAACACTAATACTTTCCAAGAACATCTTATCAGCTCTTCACCAGTGACTGTTTCTAGACTGTTTGTGATACAGCTACATTGCCCTTTTTTTGTTTATATCAAGTAATGGAAGGATATAAAATTATACGTGCAGTTATTTACTATGAAGTTTCACACAATTTAGTATGATTAAGCTCTGATGAACTTAAGGAATGAAAAATGAGTTTGCAGAATATTTGATTAAGTGACTTCATAGCTGATGATTACTATAATTCAATATTCATAGTCAGAGAAAATAGTATCTGTGAAACTTTTGCTTTCCCACTTCCTTGCATTTTAGATTATGTGTGATACCATGTCATCATTTTTTTTCCTTCCAACAGTGATTTGGTGCTATTGAAATAAGCAGGAGTTTCATCTGTGAAAACAGGTAGGACCTTAATAGGCCCACCTGCTATCAACTTTGTGTTTTGATAGTTTGTAAGAGACTAGTCTTCATACTGCTACTGGGACATGTTGTCCAAAGCCGTCTCCTCTGCTTTGGTAGTTTTTTCAGGGCTGTCCGTGAGGCTGTGAGCTTGGGCTGTGAATTTTCTACTAAGTGAGGCATGCTGCTTTTAATCTCGGATGAGCTAACAAAAAACGTTGATTTGGTTAGTTTTCCTAATGCAGTGCCTTTTCAAGAGGTTTCTATTTTTCATTCTCCTGTGTTTCCATAGTAAATAGTAATATTTTCTTGAAGTGTATAGAAAAACCTCAAATCATCTGGAATGACTTAAGAAATTTTGAGGGGGAACAAAAGCATTATGAAAGAGTTTACCGTGTATAGTTTGAGAGCTTGTTTCGTATTAGCATTTGAAAATCTAAATGCCATTTGAAGACAAAATTGAGCAAAGTAAAATTTTTTAAAAAAAAAAAAAAAGAACATAAGACTTTTGCATAGTGGAATAGACTTCCATTGGTGGTAACAGCTCCCTTGCTTCTGTTGTTTTAAAATCAGAGAGGACAGAACTGTCAAGTTTGTTACAAGAATTGGCTTATATTGGCTTTGCAATGCACTGCCCACTCTGAAACATGTTTTCAGTCTGCTGCAATTTTAAATGTGGTTTTGTGTAAGGGTGTTACTCAAGGTGATATGTGCTTGATAAATCTAATCTCATAAATATTTCTGTGGTGGTTTGTAGTCAGACTTGATGCTTACAGTTCCATCATGCCAGACAGAGGGCAAAGAACTAACAAAAAATTTGGTACACAAAAAATAAGTGGTGTGCTTCCTAAAAATTGATGCCTTCTAAATTACTTATTAATTTATCTTAATTTACTTAATTTAATTAATTTACTTATTAATGGAGTGCCTGCCTACTTTTGGAATATCTTGACTAATGTCAAGTCTCCATTGCTGAGCTCAAGAATGTGGGGTATATTTTTTGCCCATACCTCGCACAGGTTACTCAAGATTTTGGAGGAGATTCCATCAGTTCTTAATGTTCAGAGATTCTTTCAGGAAAACAAAGTGACAGTTACCTTCATATGAGTAATAAGTGAAAGCTCAAAAATCATGTCTTGAGAAATTTAAATATGTACTGCCCTATCACCAATGTTTTCCTTCACTGCTGAACTTTTTGATAACTTTAAGGCAACTCTCATCTGATGTTACCTCGAGTCCTCAGATTTCCTTTACCCTTTTCAGGCTGGCTAAGTCCTCCCTCTGTATGTTAAATGTTATTTAAGTTCTCGTGTTGTTACCGATTTCTTCTGGTTAATGGATTAATGCCAGGTGTCTATATTGACCATTTAAACCTGTTAGCAATCTGCAATATTACTGACTGTTCAGGAGCATTCAGGTATTTTTAGGACCCCATGTGGATATTTGGGCTTATGCTTAAATAGCTCCATTCCTTCTTTTTTTTAATCAAGGAAGAATTCCTGCATATGGTATTAGGCATATTTATTATGCCCAGGGACCTTTGTGGTCTCAAGTGCCACATTCGAAAGCCATCACCCTTCTTGATCAGATCCATTTGTGTTTGAGCTCACTAGGGGCAACCATGGAATATTTTGGATTGCATTGCCATAAGGGAGTAGATTATACGCTCCTCACTCTCCACCATGAGACTTGAAAGAGACTGTCACTCAGTGTGTGCTAAAACTTTTACCTAATGATCCAGAGTTTTACAGAGAAGAAATAACTGCAATTGGTGCGATGTACTTCAAGAATTTTAAAAGATTAAAACTAAATTGTTTTGTGTCGTGATAGTTCTAAGGCAGTGGACTACCACGTGTTCTGTTTTGTGTAAGAAAATTTGTTGAGATGTCAGCTGCATAAATAGATTTTTAAAGTGAGACATTTCATGATCAAAACATTATCTCTAAATATTGTGTTGCTGACTTCAGTGTTTGAAAGTAAAGAACTGTCTCCTGAGAACTATGCTTTGCTGGTGGTCATCCGTAACCAGTTACTGTGGAACACTGTTTTTCCCTTTATGTCAGGAATTTAGTGCTATGGGAAAGTAATTGAGTTGTTTTAAAAGAAGTAAATGTCAAAGTTTACTTTCTATAATGCAACAGCGTCCACATTTACTGTTTCACTTGAGCCATTGGCGATGGCAGTTACTGAAAGAGAACACAAAGTATTTTTTTGCCCTGTTGGGCCTATAAATGCTTGTTCTGTGATTTCTGAAAAACTCCAGGGTTGTGGTTAGATTTCTTTCCTGTTGTGCTTCTTGTAACACACCTTCATAACGATTCATCCGTAAAGGAAAGGTTATGACCCTCTAACCATTGGGTAGTGTGATAACTGCTTGCTTTTCCTCAAAAATCCATCCAAAGTGACTTTGTTGCTTATGTACCAGCAGCATTGGCTAGTCAGTTGCTGTATAGGCAAGTTTCACATGATGCTTTGTGCAGGCTTCCCCTCAGAATTTTGCTCATATGTCTCAGGCTTGCCTGCAATGCTGGCAGCTATTCTGCATGAGACTTCAGCAGAAACTGTGAACGGTGTCGCATCAGGTGATGGTATTGTGTAATGCTGTCCCTTCCTTCAGTCATTTCAGAGTGTGGGTTTGTTCCCAGGGAGTGGAAAGTCCTCAGTATCTCACTGCACCAACTGAGATACTAAATGACTCCATGTAGTCATAGGGTGAAACTCTACTAGTCTGTTTTAGAAGAGACATGCAGTTTATTGCAAGCCTCATCTCTGACTAGCCTTCTTTCTTTTGGAACATTCAAAACAAATTAGAAATAACTTAAAAAGGGTAAACACTAATAATGAGTCACTTCAATAGCCTTTGCTGCCAGAAAATTACAAGTGTTTTAGCTCCTTGCATAGGCAGGGCGCTTTCATTGTCAGTCATGAGCTTGTATCCAAGGGCAAGCTCTGTGAACATTTATAGAAAGATTTCCTAGGCATTTCATGCCTACCACAACTCATTTTAATTATCTTAAAGAAATAGTTTAGCTTGCAATAAATGCCATGCCGTGAATGAATACTAATGTTTTATAATTTAGTTCTTAAAATGTAGTACAGAATACAGATAAGATGCAGTAGACTGAGGGTTTGAGAAGCCCAATTCCTGTTCTAAAATAACTTCATCTTCTTTTTTGTTCTCCCATTCTCCTGTCCCCTTCTTCCGCCTCAAAAAGAAACAAAACAAACCACCACCTTTATTTGGAAAAGGAGAACTGATTTCACCTGCCATAGAATTCCTTTCAAAGTCTGGGGGAAACACCGGTCCATGTTACAACCTTTTTGTTGTGTTACGAATAATACCAATGTGATATTGCTAAAAGCCACGTAGCAATACGCAGACCCACTGTTAGCATGCAGTAAACTCTGTACAGCTGACCAGATTCTCTGGTGTGCTTCTATACTGAAGAGGCGTTTCATTCTATGGTGCATTTTTATTTTATTTATTTAAAAGAAATCCTAACCACTAATTACTGTAAGCCATTTAATCTATACCATGTGTTTAACACAGGCTATGACTCTCTCCTTGCCTTTGTGAGCTCTGTTAATGCAATGCTATTTCTGACTGGTTGACATGCAGTTCTATAAATGGAGATAATTTGTTTTGCCTATTGAGACACTAAGTTGTCTGAGCGAGGACTGTCTCCTACTATAAACAGTACTGAAAATGAGGTGACTGTAACCTCAAGCTAGTGTTTCTGGGTAATGTTGCATATTAATGCCTGTAATATACAACTGCCAAAAATGAAGAATTTTCTTCTGCTTTAATGTCCCTTGCTGTCTAGTTTTCTCTCCTCTTTGTATATTCCCAAGCCATTTGTGATTTCACCTCCTTTCTTCACACGATTTTGAAAGTTCAGGCCTAATATATTCTGTAGTAAAAAGCCCAAGGCACAAGTGTTGCATAGGCAATCAAATATTCATGCTCTTTTCAAATATTTATTTGTATAGTGTTAATAAATTAGAAGACAGGAATGTGACCTTTTCCTCCCAGTGAGTGAGGGCAGCTATCTAACATAGCAACACCTATAATAGGTCTTAAAAGTGTAATTACATGGATCTAACAGTTGTCTGTTATTAATTTTTTTCTTGCTGGTCATTCTAGTAAAGGGCTCTGAGATTTTCAAGTAAGACTTCCACATATCAGGGTTTCTCTCGTGTGAGGATTTTGATAACTTGAGTTTTAGGTGGGCTGCTAACTTTTTGGCAATGCACTGCAAGTTATAAAATGCAGGAATTACATGTTTATATTTCCATGTGTATTTTTATCTCAGATCTTGTCAAAAGATACTTTTTCATATTTAAATCTGTACTGTTAAGATGCTGTTGTTGCATACTTGATTTACGAAGGCAGAGATTGATGTGAAAATTTAGGGTATCTTGTAGGATTATAAGAAGAAATCCAGCAACTCATGGACATATGCAGCCATGTAGTAAACTTTGGATGTGTAATATTTATCCTGGCTCACAGAGCAACAGCAGAATTTTTGAATCTGTGAAGTAAGCGTTGCCAGCTGGAGTTATTTAGGTGGGTACAGACCTCAAGGGGCTTAATTTGGAGATTCATCCATGAGGCAGAAGCAGGATTCTGGCGTTGAAATCTATCATGGTCAGAGATATTTAATAAGTCTATGTTTTGTGCTGAATATAAAGCACAACAAGGTTAGTTCTGGTTCTCCATGGAATATTTGTATGCTATCATAGCTCAAATACTCCTTAAGAATGGATTATTCCAAAAGCAATTAAGTTGATGGAAAGACACTGTATTTCAAACTGTTTTGCGAAAGAACTTCAGTAAATTAAAAACATCTGTGATCATAATCAGCAGGTTAGTATAATGGAAAAAAGCAAATACCCTCCCACCCCCGCCAAAAAAAACCCCATTGTCTTTCTAGTTACCCGAAGAGTTCATTACATAAGCGATTTCTAGTACTGGTAAGTTTGATGAAATGTGGCTGCAGAAATTAACTCAGTTCCTGGAGTCAGAATGCTTGCTTATTTCTTAAACTTATTACGCTCAGTTGTTTCTTGTATTTATGTTCCTCTTCCAAATAGGAAAAGTGGGAATTTGAATTTTCATTCTCCAAGGAGCTGTGGCTATGCACATGAATGTCTTCCTTACAATACAGTGTAACCTTCAAGACCTTAATTTGTTTTCAAAGTATTATTTTTTGTTTCACCAAGGGCTTCAGTTTAATGAGGCCTTGTTGGATATTCTGGAAATTACAGAATTATGTGAGAATGGAGCATACATTCAGTGATCTTTCAGGGCTTTTTCTGAACCTAGTAAGTGTATACAGGCATAAATAGTAATTGTTCTAATAATGTCTTTGTTATTTAGATACCAAGTCTAAAAAAGCAATATTCATCCAACAGGTTAGAATATTTGGAATTTTGTGAGTTGTTGGGAGGAAAAAATTAGAGCTATAGAGGGATTAGGTTCTATTCTCTCTTCCTTTTTGAACACCTTTTCTCTGAAAAACTGAAATAGGACCATACAAGGGGCAGAAAATACTTCCTTCCTTCTTCCCCTTCCCTATTGATTTTGGGGAGAATCTCATCAGACGTCAAGTTTTTGGAGTATGCTTTAACATTTTGCAGAGATGGTTTAGATGTACCAGAACCCTGGAGTGCCAGCTGGGATAGGTGGAGACTGATGAGCATTCTTCCACTGAAAGTTTTGGTGGCATTGCTATTTTCTTGTAAAAGATTATGATTCAGTTAAATTAGCTTTTTCTTAGCAAAAAGTTTTTAGCTTTGTTGAGTTCCCTCTTCTCATCTCTTCATTTGCCTGGTTTGTTTTCTGAGCACCAGTGTATTAATGTATTTGTGTTTTCAAAGCAGCTTTTCAAAAGTGACTTACACTTTCTTTTTTTCATTTGAATACTCCTTAGTACGACTGAAACTTCAGGGTTATGTCAAGGCTGGTTCAGAAGCGTAGCAGTGTTGGTGAACAACCCTTGGGGCAACCCTGCCAAATATGATTTGTGTTGCTGCAGTCTCTCTATGTTTATGAAGTATTATTGTTTCGACAGTGTCTTGGAGGATATGTTTTTGTTGTAAGGATTGTGACCAGGTAGTCCCAATTTACCTCCAGATGGTCATATGTCTGCCCTCCATATTATGTGTTTATCGACAGCTACATTTTCCTGTCTGCCTTCAGGTAAGGGATAAATGTTTACATGATGGAAGCGCAGTCTAACACGTCAAAGGAACTATTTGTAGAGCAATATGCAACTCAGAGTAAGGTCATCAAAATCCTTTTAAAAATTGTTAAAGATATATTCAGCACTTTAAATCTCTCAAATGTATCAAGCAAAGAATTTGCCTTTTGAGTGTTGGTAGTGTATTCACACTACTTAAACATAAATAAAAATATTTGGATATAATTTTTCAAGGCATCCTTCAAAAGGGTTTAGTGTAGCTTAATAGGAAAAAAAATCTTGGGCATGTGCTTTTTACTTGTTTGTTTGTTTGATGTTTTTTTTTAAAACAGTATTTTATTGTTTCATAACAGTACTATGCCTTTTTTTCCCCTTCCCTCAAGTGTGTCATTGGTATTTTATAAAATGAAGCATTGTATGCACACTAGAGAAATGCAAATTTATGCAGAGTAACACTGCTTTAAAAACCAAAACTAACAGTAGCTTTTCCCGAGTAGGGAGAGCTCCCCATTCCTTCAGGTTTGCTCAGGGATGCTATTTTCCCATCCTCATGACAAACAATCAGACTTGCTAGCTGAATGGTGAAATCTTACCAACAGATTTTTTACATAGCAGTGAAGATCTCCTTCCTGTGTGTCAGCTACCAGCAGTTTAATGGGTCGTTACTCTTCATCTGTCCCTCATCCCATTTTGTGTACATGGCTTTTTTTTTTTTTTTTTTTTTTTTTTTTTTTTTTTTTTTTTTTTTTTTTTTTTTTTTTTTTTTTTTTAAGAAGAGGTAGATGTTGCATCTTCAATAGAAGATGGGTTTTAATGTGGTTTGGTGTATATTTCTTCTCCTGAATAGAACGAGCATCTGCTCTGTGTGCGTGGTGTTGCCCTGGGAAAGAGGTAAGCTTTTCGTACAGCTCTGGTGGCAGTGTTGCTTTGCTGTCTCTTCCCTAGGGGCAGTGACCAGCAGTGTGTCTCCCAAGAGGGTCCTGCTTTCAGACAGAGAGAGCCTGCTCTCTGAACACAGCAGTGGATCCATTGTCATTTTACATACTCTCATACCTAAAGTAGTAGCTGACCTACTTTTTGGCTTTGATTTAAATCTGTTCCTTTCTCCAACAACTCTCAGTAGTTACTGTAAGTCCACCTGGCAAATCACTGCAGATGTAATCCCAACTCTTTCTCTTTCTTTGGATTGCATCTGTGTTGTACTGAATCTGGTAATTTGCACTGAAATCTAAGCTTTATTTTTAGATATTATATTTTTTACTTTGCTTGATCCTGCAGAATTGTTGACAGGGAACAAACAAAATAAATGAACTTAAATTAATAGACTGTATCAGAAAACACTAAAACTTTTAGAAAGAGTAAGTATAGTTTAAGTTTATAGTGTTGATGTCTTGCCTACATCCTCTAAAATGACATCTTTGTTTCTGTCTGGAGTATGCTAAGATTATAAAATAAGTTTAAGGAAACTAAATAGAAGATTCAAATCAAAAGATGATCTGATCTGTGTGTGTTTATATGTTTCCTGGGAAGATGGAGGAGGATGTTGATATTCCTATGGCCCAGAAAAGCGATATAATCATGTTTTGTGGAGAAAAGGCATGTCTGTTTCTAGATGGCTCATAAACCTTTCAAACAACCAGAATATTTTTCAAGCCAAAGATACTGGATGAGTTTCCCAATTTTCCTCTGCGCCATCCCCACCCCTGAAAGTTATGTTAAAAAAAATAAAACCCAGAAAATAGCTCTTCCAACCTCCTAAATGTAATGTGTGTCTTTCACAGACATGAACATATACAAGACTATGTAGTTTCAGAAAACAAATTCTGGTGAACGGTTTCTAGCCAGTAAATAGCAACTGTGTTATTTCCTAGTATTTCTGGTTTTGAATAGCGAAGGCTTTGTCATTGTTATATTTGCTACTAAATGTTACGAGCAAGATTTACAAACCTAACATGGTAGAAATGCTGTTCTGTCATAGAAAGAAAACACATGGTCTCTTTGTATACTTACTTGATTCAAATACCAAATCATTTGTGCCTGAGAATCTAATATTTAAACCTGAGTTTTATGCTAAAAAATAAAATCTTGTTACATATATATTTATATATTTAATGTACAGTAATGGAAATAGTTCAGTATCTTGTCACCACTAAGCAAGTTGCTCTTAGGAATTTCCTTGTTGTTTAATTTTCCTTAGCGATAACCTACCTAAAAAATAGTTAATGATCATTATAGCAGTAACAGAAGCTTTGCGACTCTCAGTCCATGCTTATTCATTGTTGAAAAACAGATTGTATGATGATGATGATGATAAGAAAAGAAATAGATACAAGGTTGAAAAATTAGCCTGGGTTGTGTTTTTGCTCTTACTTGAAGAATGGAGAATTAAGTCCCCCAGTTTGCCAGAGTACATGTGCAGTGCAAGGAGTGATGCGCTTGCTTTTATGCATGGCTCCTTCCGACTGAGCACATTCCCATGCCATCATATCAGCTGCATTGCAGCGATCTTGTCTAACACCACAGAACAAACTGTGTGCAAGGCTTAAATATCACATCCTTAGAGGTGGAAGAGACTACTGAAATGTTGCAAATTGCAGACACTGCGAAAAGACTGATTTATAGGCTTGTTCTTTCAGCAAAGAGACATGAATGCTTCATTTTGAGTTCTGTTACAGATTATGCAAATTGTGAGGGAGAGAGGTGTCTTAAGACATGAGACATTGAAGTATTTTAGTCTCCATGTCTCCATTTCAGATTCTCCATGAGTCAGAATGATTGTGAAACCTTGCCAGCAGATTGCTGTTTGGCCGGCAGTCCAGTTTCCTGTGTGGTTTTTATCCATGTTACTGGCTTGTCTCTAATAATTAGTATGCAGATTAGTAATTTAAGCAGTGACAAAAGCCAGTGTAAATATGAAATCTACTTTTTCAAACATGAAGATACCTTTCTAAGTTGACAGCAATACAAAATTACCATTGCAGGAAGCTTGTGCTTCTGATGTCTTCTGACCACAGGAGTTTATTATCCAGAGTTGTTAGGCTGCAATCTTCTGTTAGTTTCTTGCAACAAATAATTAGTGAAATCTTGACTATGTGAAATCTGGTGTATTTATGTTAAAGTCTGTTAGCTTCTACATTCTTCAGTAATTTCAAACCATTTGTCTTCACCCACTGCATTTCTCAAAGGGATACATGCCTATATTCTGTTTCTTCTCATAGCTGAAGAACATGTGGACTGACTTAAGCAAGGCCTGCATTAAAAACCCCTTTCGTGGTGAGAATGGGTCAGCTCTGAATGCTGTGGCTCTCTCTGAAGTGGCCATGTTTGGTTTTGTGTGTAGAAAAGATTAAAAGAAAGATGTTTCAGAGTGTGAGATGCTTTCTTGCTAAAGATGTCCCTTTAGAAGTTTCTGTCATGGTAATGTGCGGTATGGAGACACAGCAAGTCCAGGCTGTACCAGATGGAACATTTTGCTAATTGGTTAATTCTGCTTTAGTGCCTGGCCACCACTTGGCATTGTGGCAGAGAGAATGTTACATAGATCCAGCAGGGAAGCTTCTGCTTTTTATTTTCCTGAAATAAGGAAATGGCTTTGATGAAATGAACATTTTAAGTGAGATTTTCTTAAATTTTAGCGTGTTCTAAGATCCCTCTCTTTAACCCTGCATGTGTATCACCTTTTTGAATTTGAAATTTAAACTGGGTCTTTGTTTTTTTCAGTAGGATCTAGGAGCCTTTAAATTGTGGCTGGTGATCCTGAAAGTGAAAAACTATTACAGTAAATGTGCTAATAATAGATTTTGCTTATGGCCTGTCATAACTACTGACTAATGGATCTGTGGACAGGACGAGTGCACTCGATTCTACTAACTCAATAAAGCAAGTACCTTTCTGGATAGTGGGACAAATTTATTCTTGGAATTACTCCATAAACTTAAATACATTTACAGCTGAGCTAAATTTGCCCCCTAAGGTCCTATTTGGAGAACGATATTAATAATTTGTTCAGTTATGACCACAAAGTACAGTGGCATCTTTTTATTTTTAGCATTCTATTTAAAAACACCAGGAAGTTTACAGGAATAAAGTAGTTCCAAGCTCTACAGATTCTACAATGGGAAAAGGATAGTGGGAAAGAAGGGAGTATCCACTTTCTGCAGATGCACACTTGCAGCACATGATTTATAGTAGAGATGAGAATTATTTAACTAGTTCTTTCCTTAACTTGGCCATTCCTTCTGAGCTTTGGGAATGTATTTTCATTATTTAAAATGAAAACACAGGCTTCCCAAAGGCTTTATTAGAAATTACTTGGGACTAGGAAGAAGCAATTTTAGAAGAAAAATTTCCTTTAACAGTGAAGTACTTCTCAGCTACTGGGTATACATACGATACGCTTTTAACCCTGTCTGTTATGTTTTACTTCAATGAGTTCTGCTAGAAAATAGAAATAATTAGAAAATTGAAAATGGAATTATACAGGAACACAGGCCAGCCTAGCTTTGTGCATAACATGGAGTTTGGGATGTGGATTGAATGAATCCTGATGAATCCTTCTATTTCAGTGCCATGCACAACACTGCGTTCAACAATCACAGAGTCATAGAATAGTTTGGGCTGGAAGAGACCTTCAAAGGGCAACTAGTCCACCTCCCTCTGCAATGAGCACAGACACCTTCTGCTCAATCTGCTTGCTCAGAGCCCAGTCCAACCTGGCCTTAAACATTTCCAGGGCTGGGGCACCTACCACCTCCCTGGGCAACCTGCTCCAGTGTTTCACCACTCTCATCATAAAAAATATCTTCCTTATATCTAGTCTGAATTTACCCTGTGTTTATTTAAACGCATTACCCCTTGTCCTGTTGCAACAAACCCTACAAAAAAGTCTGTCCCCATCTTTCTTATAAGGCCCTTTTAAGTACTGAAAGGCTGCAGTAATGTCTCCCCAGAGCCTTTTCTCCAGGCTGAACAACCCCAGCTCTCTCAGCCTTTCCTCGCAGGAGAGGCGCTCCAGCCCTCTGACTGTTTCTGTGGCCCTGCTCTGGACACGCTCCAACAGGTTCATGTCTTTCCTGTGCTGAGGACCCCACAGCTGGGTGCAGTACTGCAGGGGGGAGCTCACCAGAGCAGCCCAGGAGACAGTGGCCTTTCTGGGCTGCGACTGCACACTGCTGGCCTGGCTCATGATGAGCTTTTCATCCACCAGTACCCCACAATACCTTTGTTTTCTCTATGTTAGCAATGAACCAAAGAGATACTGCAGATCTCTCTCTCCCATGTTATTTGCTATGAAGAGAGCTAAAGGAGGCTTTAAGAAACCTCAGAGAACCTTTAGCATGCCCAAATATGTAGCATGTTGGGGATAATTTTAAAAGGAATAGCATCAAATATCGAATATTCATACACTTTTTGTAGACATGCATGTATTACATTTTGCATTAGGTGCTTTTTTTCCTCTCAGGCATGTCAGTTGCCATACTAGCGGATGATTTCCCCCTACAGTGTATTTACATTTTATAAAGGCATTCCCATTCTTGGTTTCTTGCAAATATTTTTCTGTTTTGATGGTGGTGGGAGGAAGCAAAGAACCTCTAGTCCTGTGGTGAAGTTCAGTTTAAAGATTTAAATAGCAAATTCAAGTCAGAAATGAGACACTTAAAGCAACCTTTCAACAAGAATTACTTTCTGCAGGAAGATATATTTGTGTTTGCGTAGGCATGTATATGCACACATTTATACCTCATTTATATTAGGAAGCGTAAACCCCTCCCCCCATATCAACTATTAAGAGCTGGCTTGGGCTTGTGTGTCCAGAAATTTCAAAGTGCTCCACATCCTCATGTTAGCCTAGCCAAACACTAGCAACAGATTGCTGCCTGATCACTGGCTGAGGGCTTTATTACTCCTCTGGCATTTGGGAATCCTCTTTGGGAATCTTCTTGCCGAAGTGGGCAGTCATGGTAGTAACTCTATGGGGACCAGAGAACTCATTGGAAATAGGTCGTCAGGCACGTATTAAGATAACATACCTAATGCTTTTGCCTAATACAAGATGGGCTCTAATCAGGTGTCTAGGAGGTAAACAGAGTTCATTTTCCCGTACCAGTCTGCCAATTTATCTTTTTTTCTAGTGGACAGTTATGTTATCTAGAAACATTTAATTAGTTTTGTTTTTTCAGGTGGTGAAATAGAATGCGACTTGTTTTCTCTCTATGACACTAGCACTTTGTGAACCTATTTAAATGAATTTAGAGTAGTCTCTTCAGTCTAGAAAAGAGACAGCTTGCGGTAGAATAAGATAGAAGCCTGTAAAATCTTGACTGACATGGAGAGAGATCTTCTCACTGTTTCTTCTAATGCAAGCACCAGAGTTCACTGGGTCAAACTAGTAGGTGGCAAGTTTGAAACACATGAAAGAAGCTGGCTGTTCTTGCTGCAGATTGCTGTGGAGGTAAAACTTTACATCGACACAGGGAGGTCTGGAAACATTAATGAGAGAGAAATGATTGGAGAGTAATTAAATGCATAGAAATTATATCCAGGTGCCTACTCTGAAGGCTGTTGTCATCAGGAGCCGCAAGTATTAGGTTGAAAGAACAAGTTTACCCTGTTCTTAATCTCCTCTGATGGAATACTTTCATGACCCCTGGTATGGAGAAATTGCGGACAGTTGAGAGAGTAAGGGTGTGGGCAGCAGGAAAAGTATCATTTCTGCCTGGAGGAATGACCAGCTTGTTCATCACCAAACAAAAAGGACAGATTTATTGACCATATGATTTGGAAGATATTTATAAATTTAGCAAGTCAAAATTTTAAAATATTTCTGAGATAATAATGAAGTCAAAAGACTAGAAAATAGATGTCACTTGTCTGTAACCTGCAATCTCCTTTTCTGTTCTGCAGTTCTTGGGCACGTAATATACCATTGCTTTCATTCATTCTTTTTTCAGGTAAAGTACAAGATATAAAGCATGCTTTTGCCAATCAGTAATTAAGTGCGTTGCTATCTATACCTTCTATATCTGTTTCTGTAGGAAAAAGCAATGGTAGATTGAATTAGCTGAAAAATGCCACAAAACAAATGAAGTTCTAAACTGTTAAAATATTTAGACTGAAGTATTGCCAGACTGGAAGAGGATTTTGGTTTAGTGGTGTTGGTGAGATGGTGAACATCTGAGTGTTTCAGAAGAGAGCTTTAGCATGGATTGCGTGTTGGAATCTGAATTAAGATTCATATTTGGCTAATCCTTTGGAACTATAAGCATGTATTTCAGTAGCTGAAATACATAACAATGGTTAGGAAAAGTATAGTAGAGAACATGGTTCTATCTGTTTTTGGTTTATGACGTGGTTTCTGCAGGAGCGGGCTGGAAATTAGGACCATGCATGGCAATCAGTTAGCTAAGGGGAATGTGCTCGAGCTTGTAGGTCACCAACCCTGGGAGGGTAAGAAGTGTGAATAGACACAACAATTAACAGGATGAGTCATGCTGAAGAGAACATAGGGGAGTGGGGGACCGATGGCGCCAAGGAAAGGTAACGCCTTGCTGTTGGTAGTTAACCACCAATCGGGGATTGCCTGGTATGCAATGCTTAGCTTCAAGAACCAATCTGTTTAAAACGCGCAGCTTCTGAAAGTGTATATAAACTCGTGTTTCTGTACAATAAATGGACATTTGCTTGCATCAAGCTGCGTCCCGTCTCTTCATCAGCCGCAGGTTTCAACAATTGTTTTAACGTGAAGGAAAGCACAAACACAAACAGACAATTTACACTCATGGTTCTTCTGATCCCAGTAAATAGAGCTGAGATTCCAGTGTACCTCTTTGAAGCCTCTGAATGATGCCCTGACAGAGCCTGCCACACATGCAGCTGCTTCTGCTTATCTTGTTGCCTAATTTGCAGAAATGTGTTACCCCGTTCATATATATTTTTTTTAATTTGTCCTTCCTTTTGTAACTTAAGGAATCTTAAGAGACATTTGGAGGTCTTTTCCATGTTCAAGAAAGAGTAAGGAGGGACTCTGCTGCAAGAAGTTAAATTGCTGGTGCAGAAAGTAATCGAACACCACAAGGTGCTGTGCAGAGCCTGAAGAAGTAGTACAAAACAAACATGCCCTGAATAGGACCCTGTCAAAGTGCTTGTCTGCTGTAAGGTTGTGAAAGAATTCAAATACCAGAGGGAAGAAAGCTTTCAAGAGTAGCTGTTTATCACACATGCTTCTCCTTGCTCCTATTTAGAGATGCTTGCAGCTACTTTCCGTTCAAGCCATACAAGATGCATAAAGAGAAGCAGATTGCTCACAGGCTGGTAGCATAACACTTGCTTTTTTAGCACAGAAGGCCCTGTATTAGTTCCCTTCTAACGCTGTGTGTGTCAGTACCTTGCCCAGCTAATACTGCCAATGTGTTTTCCCTGGAAAACTTTAAACAATATGAAAAAGCACTTTGGGAAGGCTTGTAAAATGCAGTCAATTTGTCACAATGGTTTATAGTTTTATCACCTTAGTCAGTGGAGACTCAGTGCTGTATATCAAAACAGAAAGTAACAAGCTGGAACCATTGCTGCTTTTATGTGTTTTAAGTAGTCTCTGACATGCTAACACCATGTTAAAGAGCTGTCTAAAATTGACTGTGGTTAGTAGGTTCATCAAAGACTACATGACGGATAAGACAGCTGGACAACAAAGTAACTCTCTGGAGGTGATTGCTCCTATTTTTCCTTGGTTTTGATAGCCGAGATTATTATTGTTTAGTTGACTCTCTCTTAACTTCTTTTAAAGGTAAGCAAAACAAGTTAAAACAGAAATTGCAATGAATTCCTTTAAATGCATACACAAAACAATAAGGTGAGATAATGTAGCACTAAGCAAATTATTTGTGATTGCTCTTCAAAGTAAAACAGATAACATGAAAATTTTGTAAAATAGGTGCCTTTTGTTTTAATGCTAATTGGCAGACAGGCCTCTGTAGCTAAGAAGGATGTGCAATATGGAACGGCTGATTACAAGAGCTTCTAGAATTTTCGTCAAGATGAGTGTGGTTTGTAAGTATTTATATGAAATGAATATCACTTTGATAGCCTAACATAAAGCTACAGGCATGAACCAAGTGCCATAGTACTTCTCGTTTAGAAGAAACAGTAGTGAGGGGACACTGTCTAGCTTTCCCCCCCATTCTGAATCCACATTTTCAAGGAGTATTTGGTTTTATCTGAGTCTTAAATGGGCTGGCCCTCCTCATGCTCTGGAGTCCCATGACATCCTGGTGGGAAGTGGCTCTTTCTGAAAGTCAGGAAGATAAAAAGAAAGGTGTTATTTTGTGACTTGATTTGGATGAAACAAAGATGAAACAATGCCCAAGGGAAACTCAGAGTGTTTAGCAGAGCGATCCAAGGATAGGCTTGAGAGCTTGGTATCTGATTTTTGAAAGCATCAGGCTTTTTATCCTTTGTCTTAGCTGTTCAGAAAACACCCCAATCAACTTTCCCTTTGTTTCCCCCCAGTAATTCGAATTTTAAAGTAATGTATCACATCAGATGGTCACAGTATGTTGTACTCAAATTTTGCTGCTGTTGTGGAACAGCTAGTCTTCTCAGCTGTCTCTTTGTATTCTGACATCCTCTTGCTGTACTTGTCCCAGCAGACCTGAGTTTTCATTTCTTTCATTCTTTGTTTTCATACAGACAACTGTTCCAAAATATTCTGCAGGAGAGGAATACGCAAACCTTCCCTGACCCTGACACAGTGACATGTCAGTTTTGGTGTTCAGGCAGTGCTTGGGGATGGTTGCACTTGCTCCGCATCTGGTATTGCACTTGCTGTTACAGCACTTGGTCCTCTCCCTGTTTTTTTTTTGTAAGAAGGCAACACCTCTGTATTTTCACCATTCTCTAATTCTTTGCAGTTTCACTCAGAAACTGAAATTCTTTTTCAAGGCATGAAATGTCTGCATGTACAGTAAAACAGTGTATACAGGGGTTGATGGCCACAAAGCAGTCTCTTCCCCAATCAGCTGCCCTGTGGGGACATGCCACATAATCTGTATGAAGTATGGTTGTCAATAAGTAATTGGTCTACTGATTACTGGTTTTGCAAATGACAGTACATTTGCATTCATTGTTTTTGTACAGTTCTGTTAATAACCTCCGCTAGAAGTCAAAGTAACATTCAGCATAGAAACGAGAAATCCCAAGGGTGGGAAGGATGAAGCGACTACAGAAATTTAAAATGTATTGCAGAGCCGTCAGGTCTGTTTCATTTCAAATGTTGCTTGTACTTTATTCTGAATTTATTGTCTGTGTAGCAATTGTCATGGAGAGCCAAAACCAGAATGGAGTGATAATGGTTATCAGGGTTTAAAATTTTTTTCCCATCTGACTGTTGATGATGTTTACAATGTAAAAATTAACAGCTCTAAAAAGAACTAATTGATAGGCACTGTCAGTATAATGATATTATTGTTGGAAGCTCAGTGTGGAATAAGGACAACTTGAAATGAATCTGGAATCGGAGATGAATGTGTCAATGGGAGGAAAAAAACCAGTAGCTGAATGTGATTTACTAAGTTAAATATTTGTTAGCATTATATTCCAGATGCAGAATAAAAATGCAAGGATACCAAATCTGAGCACTTGCAACATTTCAGCATATTTAAAGTATAATGATTACTGCAGTTATTTAGCATAATGACTAAAATAGTTGCACAAAGTACTTTATTTATAGCAACATTTGTAATTAGGTACTTGAACATTTGTTATTTCAGACAGGAATGTCCTGTTGAGCTAACCCATGTGAAATGAATTCTCCAATTAGTGAATTTATATCATGCTTGTTTCTATGATAAGTAAAATGAATTTTCTTTTTCTTGGCAATTTTTGCTACTATTAATTTTGTTTCTAAGGAAACAGTAGAACATAATTCTCCTTTGCCATATTTAATTCTTAAACTCAGCGATTGTATCCTCAGTGAACACATATCACAAGGATTTTGCAGTTGAAACTCCCCAAATATTATTACTTCATGGGGATTACTTGAAATGCTTACAGTCATGATTTCTTCATGCATGTAGCTCTTCCGCTCTTTCGCCGTCCTCCCTCCTCCCAAAAAAAGATAGACTTACAATAGCTAGCATAAAAAACTTGGGTATGAAATGTTCCTCAAAATGAATCAAGTTAATCCTTTGCAAACTAAATATTATCAAGTCCCTTAGTAAGTTTTCTTTTTATTTTAGCAATGTTAAATTAATGTCAATTATCGAATTAGAGATGGTTGTGCCTGGTGCACAAGGCACAGTATGATGAAGAATATTCAAATGCAGCAGTCTAGAGGCTGGTAAAGATGTTCGCAGAACATGAAAGCTTTGTCTAAAACCTGATTCAAGGTTGAAGAAAACCCCTTTGCCACCATTTGGAGTACCAAATGTAGGAAGTGAATTAAATATTTAGATAACATAAAGGTTCTCATGACCTCTACTGAAGTAGTTTCCAACTCCATGGAGGCTTTGAAGTTTTTGTATGCAAAGCACCTTTTGGTCCAAGTTTCTGCCACTGTTCATGCACTGTACATTGCCTCGGACGATGGGAAACTTGTAGTCAAATTCTAGTTCTTCTGCTTGGTTTGGACCAGACTGATGAACTCAGGTTTCCTACTTCCCAAGGGCTGTTGTGATCAGTGATCCGTTGAGTTCAAAGGGATCATTCCTGGCCTCCTTTCTTCTTTTCCATGTGACCTAGCTGAGATACTCTGTAGATTTAGTTCATACCTGTACAGCTCTAAGCCTGTAGCTTTTGTAATTTGCATTTGTGGATACTCTGGCTCCTCTTGCACAGTCTGAGGACTCTGGGTGCTGCTCACAGGGCTGTGGGTTCCTCTTGGCGCAGGGACAAGTTTGACACTCTGATGGCTGTCCCCCTGGGGGGAGATACCTTCCTTTTAATAGGAAGGCTTGGTTCACCCTTGGTGCAGTAGAATATCGGATTTGAAAACCCTATATGGCGGGTGATAAAAGTCTTACTGATTTAAATGTGGTTTACTAAACTAAGCTAAATTAGGAAAGAAAATAGTACCTGGGTAAGCTAGAATTTTAAGTACCCAGTTGCTATGAAAACAAATCTCTCGTCACCATTAGCACTGATGTTAGGTGACAAAGGGGTGTGTCTGACCTTCTGTTTTCTTAACGGTTAAATACTGTTAAATAAATGCTTCTTTTTCCAAAGCTGCTTTACTCTTTTGTAAGAAGTTCTTGTTGCTCTTAATTTTCTGAAGAAGCAGAAGAGGTGGTTTTGTACAGCAGTTCACACTTTGCTGGGAAGCAGGGAAACAGAAGCTGATCAAGTCCTGTATGTCTTATGCTCAAGTAGCTGAAGTGTTTCTATAGCCCCTTAAAAACATGAGTAAAAGAATCGCTTTTGATCAGAAAATACCAATTTGTTGAAATGGTATCATCAGGAATAAGTACCCAGGCCCATAACAGGATTTCTTGAGGAGATGGATTCTGATTTCAGCCAAATGCATAGCCTGCTGGTTGTGTCTAACCGTGGAAGGAACCTAGGGCTAGTTTGCTGTTTTACTGAACATGGGATTTGAAGTCAAGCTATTCCTGGTTGACTATTTAACTGTTTGGCATTGAAGAGTTACACAGAGGCTTGGCAGCCCTTGGGCAGGACACCTGCTGGGATAGGAGACCCTGGAGTTCTAAATTGCTCAGAATAAAACTAATATGTAAAAAGGACTTGAATGCTGTGGTCACCAGGCTACTGGCTGATCTCTGCATGCCTCTCTTTGTCTTGCGGTTGATGAAGGTTTTCCTCCCAAAGAGCAAAATTCAGAAAGTACTTGGAATGCATGGCATAGGTTTCTTAACCTAGCTTATCAATGTGTGAAAGGCTATGGATATTTCTTCATGACAATCTGACATCTCTCACATTTGGACCTTTCAATGACACACCAAAGGCAGTGTCACAGTAAAGGGCAGTACGGAAAGAATTTTGCCTGGCCTATATGTGCCCCTTTTCATTAGGTCCAAGACCCGATTGTCAATTCAGAAGAATTTAAAGCCCTCCTGTGCTTTTAAGCTATATTTTAACAGCCTATTTTAAAAGCTGTATTTTGGAGAAGCAACACTATATCCATAATGTAATGTTTTAGTAGGCATTTAAAATGTAAAGTGCAAACTCTGTGAAATATTATTCTAGCTTACGGAATGAACAAAAAAGTAATATTTCAAATCCATTCCCTTTTGTTTTCCATGCTTTTCCTGTGAGCTTTCGAATGTGCCTGAATGTTAATCTAGAACAGACACTGATTTATATGAAAATACATTTTATTAAAAATTATTTCACATTTCTAAGAAGTGTCATTTTCTTTTAGAGTACAGCTTATCACAGCATGATTGCTTTTGAAACATTATAACACAACACAAATGTGGTGCCAGGTAACATGACTAATTCAACACAGTCTGATGTGTAATTAATGTAATACTTCACAATATGAATGCTTTTTAGAAGAAATAAAAATGCAAGTGCAGTTTTGGAAGATAATTAACAAATAAAATAGCCTTAAAGGGTTTTCATTTAACTGTTCCTCTGGAGCAAACAACGGGTGTTCAAGTCTTACATATCTCACGTACTTGCAGACTATGCAGTTGGTGCGGTGAGTAAAGGTAGTGTAGGAACTGATGAGAAAACTGAAAAACAATGATAAATTTCTTTACTTTGGAGAAGACAGTTGGGCATTGTTTGAAGATGGCAAAAGAAAGGATTTGCTGGAATTTGTTATTTATAGCTAAGCAGCTTCAGAATGCTGAGATTTATTTTGAATGTCAGGTAAATAGAAAACTGTTTATGCTTTTACCCAGTCCTTGGGATTTGGCACATGATTTTGAAAACTATCTTGTAAAAAGTAGAAAAGAAATACTTGGAATCAGAGTTTTATATGGGGAAGGGGGTGGGGGGGGGAGGAGTCTGTGTTTAGAATACAGTGTCTTGTTAGCTATATATTGTTAATTAGGCTTAATCTTCTGGTAAAAGGGATTATGTAAATTCTCAACAATAGCAAATATGGCATTTCACTTTAAAAATTCTCAAACCTAAAAAAATCCTTTGATTTTCAACTTCCCCAAAGATGAAGGTCAAAGCAGCCCAGGAGAAAAGCTGTGAGTGGTAAACAGAGGTTGGGGAAAGGCATTATATATGTACAGTTCCTGGAAATAACAACCCCTGGTCAGATTGGATATTCTTTACTTCTACTTCATATTCATTATATATGATGGGAAACATGGATGAGACTTGGAAAGGCCTCCAGAAGGCTAAGTAGCCATGGCTTTTCTCAAGCCCTGCAGGCTTTGCCTAGAAAAAGCTGCCCAGCTCCTTGCAGCATTACTGATCTAGTGAACTCTGTGTCTGTGGGACTCCTGTGGGAAGAAAAGAATCAGGACTGTGCACCATAATAATACCATACTAACTGTACAGTTCAGGCTTGAGTGCTGTTTGTATTCTAAACCTTGACACACAAATGTTCTTCTCAGTCATTGCCTAGTACCAAAAAGCAGCCACTTTTGGGGCAGACTTTTGTTCTCACGGTTTACTTCCCTCTCTGAAGAGTGCACTTCTTCAAAAATTGGTAAACACAAATATCAAGTGCGGATTTGACTAGCTGGTGTGTCACATTACAGATCAAACAGTGCGTTTGGAAGCAGGATACTTACCAAGTAAAGGTAACTTCTGTACATCTAGCTCTTTAATAAGACTTACCTTCTGTTAGTGCCAGGAGACTGCTTTTAAGTGCTCCAGAGAATTCAGAAAAAAAGGCTGTCTTCTCTATTTTAAAGTCAAGCTGTTTCAAAAAAGGCATTCCAAGTGTGTGAGAACACTGGGTAATCCCTAGAACTGCAGAAGCAGTAGTGAATTTAAAAACAGAGTGCACCTACCATGTAGTCATGCTAATGTAGCAAAACAAGGCCTGTGATGGCAGGGGTATTCTGGCTAGGGCTGTCTCAAAGACTATGCCCAGCTAATTCGTGTTTAGCAATTAGTTACTTAGACATAGAAAATGCTGGGCTTTGGAACCAACATAGGATTATACTGGCTCTGCAAGTTCATTGAGAGACATGTAAATTGGTCAAGAAAAAAAAAGCAAATACGTTTCTGCATTTGTATTTGTGTGTGTGTCCCTAAATGTGTGCTGGGAAGCAAGGATTCTTCTCCCTTTCCCAAGGACTCCTGCTTTGTTTCCCTTTGGCCGTCAGGCAGCTACAATAATTTGCAAATTTCTCCTCTGCTAGAGGCCTTAGGTCAACAAAGCCCAGAGTTCAGCCAAAATTAGTAAGGCTTAGAGATACAACTGGATGAAACATTCCCCCAGCCGCTTTTCTGACTATGGTGCGTTTTAATCCTTTGCAGTGCCTGTGTGCCACAGTCCTGTTTCATATGCTACACACCGGTATCATCTTCTTCTGTTTGTTTCTCTGGGCGAGCCTGTGTCCCTGCAAGGTCCTGCTGTGCTGCCTGACTCATCCTGCTGCATGGAGAATGGGGCTTGGAATACGGTGTGCTCTTGTTACAGGTGCCAAAGCAGGTTATTTTACTCTGCAGCTGGCTGAATACACAAGTGTGGGAAGCAAGGAGTGCATGACCATGTAGTACCACTTGGCTGGACAGCAACTATGAAAATAGTAACGTAAACGAAGGATTCATAGTTTGAACCTCTGTAAAGGCTGTGTGGTCCTGCATCTCACCAAGGGTTCTCCTTGCCATCTAGCCCCAGGTGCTTTCCAGCTGAAGAAACCCATATGGTGGTTGTCTGTATTTTGTTCTGTGAATAAATTAACAATCACAATTACTTATATACTTATTCTGGCATCTTCAGTACATGAAGATGCAGGGTGAGATTTTGTGTGCCTGTGTGTAGTCAGAAGAAAAATAGCTCTAAAGTGAGAGGTGTTATTTTGGTGAAACATCTGTCTTTCTATATCATCATTTATACTGAATAACAAACCTTAGAGAATCATTTAACTACTGTTAACTCTATATTTTCATAGTTAGCAAAGGATGCAACATCTGATTTTTTCTTTATGCCATCCATCTCTCCTGTGTCTTGTGTAGAATTTAAATGCACCTCATTACTGTTCTCAGTTCTTTCCTAGGATGTCTTAATTTAATTTCCATCCATTCTCCCCTGTGGCCTCCAAGGAAAAGAAAATAAATAGGTGGGACAGACAAATTGGAAAATAGGAAAATGCTCTGTGTCAGCTTTTCTGATTGTGTCAGGTGCACTGCAGAAAAAATAATCTACTTCATTATCTCCTCGTTCAAGTGGAATACTAATCAATATCAAGGACTGAAAGAACAGCATTTGACAAATACAGGATACTACTGACAGTTCACTTTTTAAAGTGATCATTCTTTTTTTTAATAGTGACTTGCCGTTAACTATTGTTCTAAATGTTTTTACAATGATTAAGTTTTTAAAAGCGCTGTGTTGCTACTTATGCCCTTGAAAAGGAGACATCACTGAACTGTCCTTTTATCTTCTACTCCTCAAAAAAACCGAACAACTTTTCAGGATCAGATAGAACAAATGAAGTCTTTCTCATGTAGATTGTTCATTTAGAGAACAATCATAGGAAGTTCTGTTATTCTAACAACTCTGCTTCCTTATGCTGTTTTTTCCTTTCCAGACCATGTTTTTCATATGTTTGTATTCGTTAGTACATGGTATGTAGAGAATGCAGTAGTATTAAAGCAAGATACATAGGATGGATTAGACAACCTCAAAAATAAAAGGCAGTACAGATATCCTAAGGAATATTTTCTGCTTACATTAGGTTTTTACCTTGAAGAACATTTACTCTCATGCTGGCCTAAAATTAGTAGAAATCTCCACTTCTGGAAAAAGTAACGCATACCATCTCACTCCTTTTTGATATTCTCTGAGCTAAATGTGAACTCAGAACTCTGCCTTTCCTATTTCTCTCTTCTGTTTTCTTCAGCAAGATTATAATAGGAGTAGCCTTGGTTGGATCAGGAGATTTAGGCAGGTGACAATCCACCTTCTTAGAAGTGTTCTAATAGTGAATTTGGTCTCTTGTTTTCAGAACATAGGGATATAGGTTTTTGACAACTCTCCCCTTTAAGGCATGTTGCTGAGAGGCACTGTTTTGGGAGAGCTTAGTACACAGCATCTGACACTGTGACAACTGAGGTCAGATAATTAGTGTTGAAATACTCTGGGCTTTTTTCCCCCTGAAAATCTGTCATCTTTATCCAGTTTTGGGAAAGATGACTTGAACCCAATTCTGAAAATGTTGATCACGCTGTTTCTGTAATCTGGTATCGTGTGGTGGTTAAATGAAGCACCTGTAAATTTTCTGTGGGACAATGGTATGTAATTGAATTTCCTAGGACAGTATTTTTGTGTGATAGGCAGTGACTGTCTCTAAATGGTTTCTCTAGCCAGCAATCAAAGCAAAAGCCATGCAGTTATAGACACTTAATAGTAGAAGTCATCCTGATGCTCAGAATTAAAACGTGTCTTTTTGTGTGGAGGTTCCTTCCCCGCTAGCACACCTGTGATGGCCGTCAGGAGGTGGCTGTGGTATTTGGACTTGCTGTTCCTTTATGGATCATTGCTCAGCTGTAGAAAATCTGTGTGCTCCAGGACACCTTAGAAAGGGAAAAAATGATTTGATCTGTGCTCTTGCTGGTTTGCATGTCTGTCTGTACTTGCTTTCCACTTGACAGAGTGGGCAGGCAGCTGTTGACACCCCACCCCAGGATCCCCTGTTGTCCCTGAGGGCATGCAGCCTTAGCTCCAGAGCCCGTGTGCCCTCAGTAGTGCCATGGGGACTGAGCTGGGGCTACTGCTTCTGCTTTGTGGATGAGAGTTAAGGCAGAGCCCCATGTTTCATCAGTGAAGCTGCCAGCTGGCCCAGGAAAACACAAAGCAGTATTTTTGGTCTTCAGTGTGCCTGCTTATTTCTTGGAGGGATGGAGGGAGTTAGGGAGAAAGAGAAGAGGTTGAAGCTCTACTCCTGTTTTATCTGTTCACTTACACTTCACACTCCTTTGTGTTCTTCACCAGTTATTAAAAAGCAGTCAGTGGAGTGTCAGGGTGGTTCGTTTACCACCTATGTGACTAGAAAGGAATATAAAATCCATATTTAAATCCAGTGCTTATTGCTCTACATATGATAATGATGATAATGATGTAAGTTACTTTATTACATAATGCCTCTGTTTATGGGCTGAGATCTCATTCTCTAAAAATTGCCTAAAATTTATATCCTCCTGCATTTTGTCTAGTACCAGTTGCAGCCATGAAGGTAAAACTCTTCAGGTCTCTTGAACTCTTGAAGACCTCTCTCTGTAAGAACAATCTTGGAAAAAACCCCAAACATTTCTTTCTTAGGAAGTATTCCTCCCTGTATCTGCCCTAGAAGAAAAGATGTCAGCCTCCTCTTTCTCAAGGTATGCTTTGTCACAGTAAGAGGTGTTTACTTTCTCTACTTTAATACCAGCTTCACATGGCTTAATCCTTACTAATGACTGCAGCTTGGCTCTGTGCCTTGAATCCACCTATGTCTGTAGACTTCTAAAAAAACCAGACTGGGAAGAATATTGGAAATCTTGCCAGAAAAACCCTCTTTTACTTCTTTGGCAGGGTGCCTGGAAAGGAAGAGAGAACACAGAATCAAAATAAATTACAGGATTCAGAAGCACATTAAATTAGCCCTAAGAAATTACTTTCTCCTTGTATTAGTGACTAGTGATAATTTGAAACACTTCAGCCCTGGTCACTTTGTTATTTTAAAAGAAATGGAAATAGAAATGTAAGAATGGAATGCTTGAGTAATAGGGCCAGTGGTTACATTTTAAAGTGGTAACTTAAATTGAAACGTTTTGGTTAAGAGGAGACACCCTAGCAGAGTTAATTTTAAAAGGAGTAAGAGAGATTGTACAACAGTTTAGTCTTGAAGGAATTTCTGGGAGTCCTCTTGTCAACCCACTTCATTAGAGCAGGGCCGGTGAAGATAAGGTTGCTCAAGACCTTGCCAAGTTAAGTGTTGAGTATATCCAAGGCTGCAGATTCCATAACCCACGAGAGTTTTAGAGGGCGAGGTGCACATCTCTCAGAACAGATCAGAAAGAGAAGAGTTTTAAACGACAGGTTGCTTGCACTCTTTAAAGGTGCCTTCCTCACAGGTTTTTATGGCAGGAGCGCATTTTGTTTCCTCCCTAGTTAATAAATAGTATAGGTCTGTCTCTAAGAAGACAGAGAAGTTCAAGGTGCAGATGTTAATTGTTTAAAATCAATATTGTCTGGCCATTGTTCAAGTGGTCCTACCATGCTGTTTTCTCTGAGGATTAGGAATCCCCCCAAAGATGTTACGTAGGTTCAGTATAAAGCAAACACTAATTGTCAGTGTGTGTGAACTGACTCAGCCATGCAAATCTGATCAGGTTATTTGGCTGCTGTGCTCATCAACTTCAAAAATAATTACATCTAGGAGCTTGAACTTGCCTAGTACAAGCACGCGGAGCTGTTACAGAGCTCTTCTGGCTGCAGATATCTTTCCACTACATTAGACTGCAACTTCACTTTTTATTTTTTGTTTTATAATTTTTTTTTTCCCAAAAAGTTGACCATCTCAATAAAGTAGGAAAAATAATTCAGACAGGACAATAATTACCGTAGTTTTCTCCATGGCTCAGTGGGGAAAAGGACTGTATTAACAATAAAAAATCATTTATGAAGCATGCAGCACAAAGATCTCATTTCCTGTAGGTGAAGGTAATCCTTTATTTATTGTGCATATATATAATCCCAAAGGTAAGGATTTGCTGCAGAAAGTGAAATATTCACAGAAAGTGAAATCTTCACCTCAAAGCAATAATGAAAGGATCATCACTCCTCCCAGTTTTTATACAGTCATTAATCTTGGATTCATTTATAACTACCTGAATCAACTTCTTTCTGTTGGTGCTTTGCTTGTCAGTAAATGCTTAAATGAAGAGCATTTCTAAGGACGTACCATAAAGGCTTTATAAATGTAATATTAAAGCTTTTATTCCATTGGAACTTGGCAAAGTCTGAGGGGAACAGATCTGAAAAGGACGTTCTTTGGTTCTTGTCTTCTGTCCTGAGTATCCAAATTATTTTTTATTTATTTATGTATTTATTTATTGATTTATTTATTGCGTCCTATACATATTTCACTGGCTGTGATTATCAGAGATGTCCTTCAGGATTTGTTTTCCAATATCTATCTCATTGTACCCCTTGATGGCTTTATTGTAAGGGAAGGAAGACACAATCTGTTTTCCAGTTGTCTGGATCAGCATCTTGTTGTCTTAGAAGCTGAGATGTGCCGTGTAATGAATGCAGTGACACAGTGGAAGAGACAGATGAGTGGAGGTTATAATTTTTTGGGGCAGAAAGGAACAGTGTAGACAAGTCTGTTAATACTAGGGGAGAGAAATGAGTCTTCAGAGAGTAATTCAAAGGAAGTCTTTGGAAAAGAAAGGTGGCACATTCCCCTGTAGTTCATAGGAAGCAAATAGAGCATGGTCACTACTCTGTCATACCAGAGGGGACGAGTCAATGACGAGACCTTGCTTCAGGAAGGTTGCAAGATATCACTTTGGTGCAATTATGAATTAGATTTATTATAATTATTATAGGACAGTTGTTCTACCCTGTTGGGGTTTTTTTTTTGCATTCCATGCTATAATTTATTTTGCTTTGCTTTTTGGGGTTTGTTTTTCATAGAATGTTGCTGGCAATTTCTGCAGCTTGCTAGCCTTTGTAACTAGTAAGCATGCGCCAGTGTAACCTACAACTAAGTAACTTGAGGGTAGAAAGGATTTGAAGTTTGTTCATATGAAAAATAAATGAGATTATTCTCAAAGAGAGATCCAAGGTAAGTTTAATTGCATATATTTACATTTTAAATGCAAGAGATTAATAACTAAATTTAAGAAGTTAATGTGCAGTGGTAAGCTGTCTTTCAATGAGAGTGACTTGTTGGAGAGGTTTCTGGAAAAGAAAGTCTATAAGTGTGTTTTCTAGTATTTCTCTGGAGTAACCACAGTGCTTCCTGATTTTTTATGGTCTTTTATTATAGTTTGTCTCAGAACAAACTTCTGAGGCAGAAAAATGCTATCCTTAGCAGAAAAGTGCTATCCCTATTTTAAAGCTGGGGAACTGAAACACAAGATAGACTGTGGCTTTGCTAAGGTGCAGGATGATGTGTGAAACAGAGCAGAAAGCGGCAACTCAGTTTCCGATGTCCTGGACTGGAATGCTAACTCCCAAGTATGTCTGCATTTGAGATTGCAATAGAATCTGGTTGGCTGGGTTTAAACAAGCTGGCTTAGACACTGGTAACAATTTCTACATCAGAATGAATTTCAGTGCAGTCCAGATTACTCCTCCTCTCATCTCTGTAGGTTATATCCAAGGCTACTGAGCTTTATGAAAACTTGGTTTCATATTCCTGGTCTAGCTAATGTAAAGGTGGTTTTAGGGTCTACCCACTACACTAACGTATATTGTATAAACATACCCGATTGTATAAATGTACTGCATTCTGTGAAGTGAGAAAGCACGCTTTTGTAGTTTAATTCTTAACCCTCAAAATGCAGGGACTTGATAGTTCAACCAGAATCTCCCAGTTCTGCCGCAGATACATGGATGTGTAGTGCTGGTCAGGACACTTATTCACTGTGCTCTGCAGTTCTTCTGTAAACTGGAGGCAATAGATCCTTGCCTCTGAACAGTGCCACAGGAATAAATTCGTGTCTGTCAAATGCCAGTAGCCAGGGGAAGACAGTCACAAAAGCACCCATCTAAGTACCTTAGGCCATTGGGGCTCTGCAGCTTTGTAACAGCCCAGGCTGCTGTTAAATAGAAAATGAATATTGTACAATGTCCACATCCTGTCAGTGTCTAGAAATTCAATCATGGGAGAGAGCAGAGAAGGATAAAAGTTTGATATTTCTCTGGTTTATTGTTTTGAAACAGAAAAATAAATCCATTATTATTCTTTTAGAAGTAATGTCAAATACTGGCTTCTAGAGTAAAGTTGCAGCCTACTCTATGCCTGTCACTGATGTGATTTTGCAGGGGTCAAGAATAATGTTGTCAAATAAATATATAGATGAGTTTTCTACCTTTCGTTAAATCTTTATCATTATACTCTGTTGCCTAGATGTCTTTGTTTCCTCTGCTGCCATAAATTGAGTCCCTAAAGTGTGGAGTGAGTGTAACGCCATCTTAATGTAATCACCTGGATGTGAGATGGCCAGAAGGCTGTATGCACGCATGGACACACACACAGACACAGGCAGATGCACGAGTGTCCAAGGAACAGAGTTTTAATCCAGGAGTACTCTGCAGCCAGGAGTTAAGGTTATGTGACATTTACTGCCTCTCTGACTTGGAATAACTTAAAAGTGAAACAATTTTGGAACCCTTTTCTCCCTACCTCAGTTAGCTAAAGGCTCCAGAAAACAGGATTTGAAGACCACCTTGTTTTAGAACAGAGTAAACAATCATTTTAAAGGATTAAAGAATGGGTAGGTTTTCTTCCCCTTAAGTGTTGTTACAGATAATCTTTCTGGAGTCCGAAAGCCCTGCAGAAGTGATGGAAAAAATGATCTGTGACTGGATGGCTGAAGTGATTGATGAGAATATAGGATCTTTCATGTTTCGGTCATTTTTTAATCCAGAGCAGGCAAAATGGTTACAGCCTGACAGCTGCTGAGAAGTCTGTGCAAAATAAGTAGCACACATTTTACAAAATCTGAACATTGTGAAAAGTTTAGATCAGGGGTCCTCAAACTTTTTAACCAGGGGGCCGGCGCGCGGATGCAGTGGCAGGCAGCCATCTGCGGCTGCTTGGTTTCCCCCCCCAGCCCCCGGCGGGGGGGTGTCTGTAAATACCAGGGGCCGGATTGAGGACCCTGGGGGGCCATATCTGGCCCGTGGGGTCGTAGTTTGAGGACCCTGGTTTAGATTATGTTTTACAGCTACTTAGTAATACAAATAATTACTGTAACACCAATCGGGAATTCTTCAGGCCCGACTAAGAATTAAAAAATACTAGTCTGCAATTGGAAAGAAACCACTAGTATACCTCATGAAAATGCACATATACACAATTTGTGCAGCAAAGACCTAATAAAGAACTTGGAGAAGAGTGAAAATAAGACAGACCTTCTGATGTTGTATGAGGAAGTATTTTCTCACTCTCCCGAGAGACTGAGTTAGTTCATTCAGGAAGCTTTTTCATGCTTCATCAACAGATCTGTGGCACTCTTTTTGTTATCAGCTTTGTGTTTTTCTAAGCTCCACTGAGGAGGAGAATGCTACATCTGAAAGCTTATCGTCTTTCATTACAATTTTATGCATTATCCTATGTAAGACATTCATTAATGCATACAAGATTCAAATTAATCTACTAAACTGGCCCATCACAGAGCACAAAAATAACAGGTCTCTGTCTTACAAGCCTAATGTAAAGTCTGCCAGCACAGGCACTCAGATCAGACTTCTGTGCTGAGAGTTGTCATGAATTTCCGAGCAGTTGTATAATTAAGCAGAGTCAGCAGTAAAGTTTTGATCATGGCTTGTTTGCTCTATTATTTTCGCTCAGTTACTAAGGTCAGAGTCAAAAAAAACTTGTGAGTAGATGTGCCATGTTTGCCGTAGGGGTATTGAAATTGCCCACTGTTTTCCTTTTCTACTTTTCCTTCCTGACCAAGGGCAGTATGGAAGTGTAGTTTAGGATGCTTCTTCAGAAATCCACCCTGCAGTGATTCAGGTTTTTCTCCCCCCCTTGCCTGGGATTGGGGAACTTTAAAATCTTGGGCCTCTTAGTGCCTGATGAAAGCATATTTGCATTTCTACATCTCTTGCCTTGATGGCCATGTTTGAAAGCAAGGAAAAACTCTATTAGCTTAATAGGTTTGAGAATGAAAAATGCCCCAAAACAGATATCTGAACTGGAGTTGAAAGCCTTCTAATTACCCGGGCAAGAGCAGAAATTATACTTCATGAATCATTCAGAACAAGCATGCTTATAATCTGCTTCTCGATTATCCTTTTCAGTCGATAAGCTCGAACCCTCCTTCCTCAGTTCATATTGTTGGTGATGAGTTTCTGTCTGCCAGAACCAGCTTGACCGTGCTCCTTCCTTCGTGCCTCTGAAGGGTTCATCTTTGCTTCATTCTTCAATCATGGCAAATCTGCAGCTTTTTAATGGAAAAGAAACATGTCATCTTAGATGTTAAAGTATTGCATGATTATATCACTATTGATTTTCAGTGAGGAGACCCTTTAATTTAGCATATTTATATTATATGAAGTAAATCTGTAACTTTTGCAGTTCTTAATTTGGTGGTGGCCTAATTACACAGTTCAATACATCTAATAATCCAGGACTGTAGAAGATTTTTTTCTTGTGATATAGCTGCGGGCAAACACTATCTTTGTGGTTGTTACCAGAGAAAGACATCTGAATCTCCAGCAGTATTTGTCTTTTCCTGGCGCTCGATTCCTGCTTTCCTCTGTGTGTGGGGTTTTGTTTATCGTTTCTCGGTTGTTCTGGCTCCTAACGTCATCTTCATTGTCTGTGGGTTTCCCCTTCCCTCTGTGACTTGCAGCAAATAACTTATTTTCCTTTTAGGCTGGTAAACAACATACTGCTATGTTATTCTGAGTCCTGAGGTAGGACATTTCTGTTTTGCTCAGAAGCAGTGACTCAGCTTTCTTTTAGCCAGCAAGTGGCAACTGCTGAGTCACTTTGGCAAAATGTCTGTCTGACAGTGAATGTTGATGAGATCTTGACAGTATTTAAGAATTCCTGAATAAATTAACTGCTTGTTTGGAATGCTTTAAAGGCTGATACAGGCAGAAAGCGGGAGGGAGAAAAAGTATGTTAAAGAGTGACCTTGACCGTTTTAAAGAGTACATTCTGCAGTATAAAAGAAATTTGGTTGCTGTTCCATTGTGAGAAGATACCTAATAAACTGAATTTATTCTTGGCATAGCTGCTGAATAAGTAAATCAGTAATAAAACTATCTTGCTTTGTTTTATTACTGTATTGCATATATTCATATAAAAAGTTACGCAGAAACTCCTCACTTGTTTTTCATGTGTGCCTATTTTCTTGATGTGTGGTATAGCGTGCTATTTTAGACTGCATAGAACCTTTCTTTACTAATAAACCTGGACTGCTAATTACTGCAATATGATCTCCCCTCCTTCCTCCTTCTTTCTTTGTCTAGTGATGAAAAAGTGAATCCAAGTCATCAGTCATCACTAGTATAAACCTGTTACTGTATCATTTTGTATTTCTATTCTGCTGTTTCTGCTGATGTGCTTTAGATGAAGGCCTTAATAACAACAGAAATTAAAATAAGGGGAATCACAGTGACTTCTAGAGACAGATGGTGTTAATTGATTTCATTTTTCCCTTCACTTGCTTTCTTAACAGGAAGACAATAATCCTTCGTTGCCAGAAGAGAATTTGCTTGTCACTGATATTTAGAGGTTAGTCTTAAGCCAGGTACATTTCAAGATAGTGAATATGATAATGCTGTGTATACAACCTAATACATGAAGATTGGCAGGACTAATCAGATAAAGCAAGAAACGCTTTTCATGGCATTTACAATTTACACTGCTTTTTTTGTATTTTCTTTCTTTCTTCTCTCTTCTTTCTTTCTTCTTTCTTTCTTTCTTTCTTTCTTTCTTTCTTTCTTTCTTTCTTTCTTTCTTTCTTTCTTTCTTTCTTTCTTTCTTTCTTCGTTCTTTCTTTCTTTCTTTTCTTTCTTTCTTTCTTTTCTTCTTCTTTCTTTCTTTCTTTCCTCTTTTCTTTCTTTCTTCTGTCTTTTTTTTTTCTTCTTTCTTTACTGCAGGGCCCTATGCTTTATCAACTTAAAGCGATTTAGTTACAGGTGGATTTTGTGGTAAGGGTAAGCTGCTAGGGATGACAAACAAATTTAGTAGAGGACTATTTTTTTCATTAAAAAATATTTTATTGAAAAAAAATTGAATGTTATGCTTGGATTCAGGATACAAAACTGCAGAGTCAATGTAACCAAACTAAGCCAAAGTGGTGCCACAATCCTGACTTTTTCCTAATAATTTTTTCTTCTCTGTTAAACAAAGTAAATATATCCTGAAGGGAAATGTAAATTTATACTTGGATATGTTTCTAAATCTGTGGCTACTTATCTGATCTGCTATATCAGGTATTTGGTCTCTCTTCCCTTGCAAACGGGTATTGGAAAGGAAGCGTCATCCAGTGTATGGGATATGCAGCTAACAGTCTTACTGACATCTGTTCCTCTTGGAAAAGCTTTTTGTTTAAAGGGAGGGTCATCTGACCTCATCTTTTAGAGAATGTGTTGAAGTGTTGAAAAGCCCCTTAGGAAGGCTTTGGTGTATCTCACCATTTCTGAAGCCTTGTACCCTTACTGAATACTGTTCATTCCTGAAGGATTTGCAGAACTCTTCACAGAATTTTGCTATTCACACTTCACCACGTTTACCCTTCTGGCTAACTCAGTAACTGCTTTCTTCATTTTCATACCTCTACATTGACACCCCCACTGGACAAAATTGAAAAGAATAAAAAAGTAAAAAAATAAATAGAACAAGGTAAAAGTGATGAAGCACGTCTGTTTGAGTGAGAAGTGAAGCAAGGATCACTAATAAACTACAAAATCGCTCCAGAGCAGTGGAAGCGTCAGGACCGTCCTACGATGTCTTTTCTAAAGCATGTATGTATGGAATACCAACAATAGAAGCTATCATAGGGTATCAGAATTTCTGTTGCAGTGAGATACTATGAGGTACATAGTAGTGGCTGGGAATCGAGAAATCTCCTATATTTAGATTTAGTTTCAGAACTATCTGTAGCTTTTATGGCTACACATTTTATTTATTCTTAATCTCATAAAAGTGAATGGATATGTGAAATGAAAACAGCAGTGCTTGACTGAGAGCTAGTGAATACATATATTTTGGGGATGTTAAAAAGCAGCAACCAGTTTTGTTTATGATAGTTACATGGATAGTCTATCGTTTACTTATGGTTTCCTTCACCTGTCTGTCTCAAACAGTGTTTCATCTTGTATTTACTGGCTGTTACAACTTGTGAATTATCTTTGCCAGAAATTGTAATTTATTTTATGTCTGTACAGGGCCTAGCACAAGAGGACCCACCTTGTCAAATCTCTGGCTGCAAACAGTAATATTAATAATTAAAATGGATGGGAAAATTGGATTGAGACTGGAGTTTGTATGAAATGTAATATGAATGTAATAAAAGAGTATTTAACATATAAATGGGTTTGAGAAGACATAGAGTAATCAAATTCATGGCATTTTTTTTTAGTACTTCCCATGTCATGTCTCCCAAGGTGCTTTACAGCACCAATAATCATGATTAGCTCTGGGTTTAACCAGTGAACTAGTGCAGTAGTCCACAGAGTGGGACAATGAGATGGAAGAAGTTGGTGTTAGTGAGGACCCTTAGTGACCGTGTCATAATTCACGAAGAGATGTCAGTGAAACCCATGAAGTCTGGGTGTGACAGAGTACATGGGTGACCAGTTCCATATTTCAGAAAAACAGTTGGAACAAATGTCCACAAACATTTTTTTGATAACCTAATTATCTGCGGAATGGGAGGTTTGGGATGCATGCTTTGTTTTAGGATGATACTGACAAATCACGAGAGGAATTTATACCACATTTTCAGATTTGCTTTACTTTTGCTTTCATAATTTTTCTAAGCACAAATATCTCTCAAACGTGAACTCTGTGAATTGCAAGTACTGGTTTCTTGGCAACCACATCAGGACATTGCTGTGTGCAGCTAGAAAGGAGGGTGCATTTTCAAATAGACTGCAAATTTAGAGGTTTTGATGGCATTGGTGGTAATGAAGGTTTGTGGCTTGTATTTAATTTATTTAAATCTTGCATTCTTAGTCCTCAGACCCCTAAGTGCAATACACCACCAATGTGGTGAGTACCAAAGTAATCTTGAGTTACCTAGGTAGTGAAAACCTGGGCAGTTTTTCCTGCTTATTAGAAGACAATTTTTGAAACATAAACCTTCCTTTTAAGGATGTTTCATCACCAGGTGTATTCAGTAAACTACTTGCATAGTGTGTTTCAGATGGACGGTGGTGAGGGCTCACGCTCCATGTTACTGAGAAATTATGATGGTAGGAGCTAAGGGGACAGTGTTCCTGCATACACACCTTAGGAGAGGGGGCAGAGGTTGCTCAGGCATGGGAGGGAAGAGCCTGGGACGGGGTTAAAGAGTATTTCATGCAGTGGCATGACCCAACAAATATCAAGTATAGTTTTCCTCTTCTTTTTACCTCCCTCCCTCCTTCATCTCCCTCCCTGAAATCTAGGGAAAGTATTTACTATCTTGGATCTCTGTAGAGCACAGAGAAACTGATGGATGTCAGACAGCGTAGGCAATAATCCGGTTGCTAGGGTCCATATGCCTGATATGCAAGCAGTACAATTTCAAGTCATATATATTTTTTTTCCTCTGCCATTCTATATGGTTTAAATAAATTTGTATTAAAAAGTAGCACTGCGGATATATAATTCCTTTAAAATCTAATATTATAGTGAACAATTAAAATGATTTGTGTTAAAATTTTGTTGCCTTCTGAGCAAATGAAATCTGTTATTGAAAATTGGTTCTGGTTTTGTAAGATATTGATTCTATTGCAGTTCAGGTGAAGAAAAAGAAAGGGTCAGTGAAAGGAGAAAAATGAGATATTTACATTCTCTTTTTGTGGATGTTGGCGCAGGCTCTAGAATGCATGTTCTAAATGTGTGTTGGATCAAGGTTTTATACTGTGAGCTCTTAAGATTACAGAGCGGTTTTAAATTATACCATGAGGGATTTATACTCGGCTTTGGATAGTCGTTGTCTAGTACTAATAAAACTGCATAATTGTCATAACTGCATTAAAGTTTATAATAAAGCTTCTCTCATTTTGTGGCACTGCAATCTAAATGCCCCAGCACATTAAACAAATGTAAATGAATTGATTTTCCCATAGTTTCAGAGAGCAGGTAATTTTCCTACGGATATGGAGCTCACAACAGAAATTTCTAGAGGAGTTGCCAGGCTTATTGTGGAGTCACAGGTAGGAACCAGATTTTATTCTGGGTTGCCCTGATGAACATTTCCTCACTCCACCCACCTGCGCGTTCTTTTAGCCCTTTCTTTGGAGTCAGGCCGCTTCAAAACATGTCTGTTGTTTTGGTGGCGGTAGTTGATCCTTTCGTCTTTGTCTTTTTTCTAAAAAAACCCACATTTTTTTCTAAAAAAAAATCCACATTTTTTTTCCATGAAATGGGAGAGCAGTGCTTATATAACTTTCAGGGGGTTTGGTAGTGTTGGCTGGTTCAAAGGGGCAGAACTTCTTGAGCTAGGGAACTGGGACTTGTATATCCACATGGAAGAAATTAGCACCCCCTTCATACCTGGAACTTCTAATGTCTCCCTGGACTACTGATGGATGCAGCCAATTCATCATGTCTTTCTCAAGATCACTCTGAATAAAGTCAACATCTACCATATATTTATTATTTATTAAATGAAATATTTATTATTTTACTTGCTATTATTTTCAGAATCTCTTGACACAATTATTGAATTATATATGCTTACAGATACGTTTGTGCAGAGATGAAGAGGGTACACTATAGGATTCAATTTTTAGAGTTAAGTAAAATCTAGCTACATATGAAGAACAACATATCCAGATGAAGTATCTATTATGCTAAAGCAAATGGTGTTATTTTTTACTGCTTCCCCATGGAAAAGGGCCATAGTTTTGAGATGAAATCCAGTATCTCAAATGAATTTTTCATATTACTTGCATGTAGCAGGATTCATTTTCTCCATCATCTAATGGATCATGTTTATTGAATCTGACAAAGTCAAGAAACTGAGCTTTCACATGTGGAGGGCAAACAACTGCCTGCATTTGCTTGGAAACATTGATTTATCAAGACTTTCATCTTGTGCAGGCAATTAGAGTTGAGTTTCCATCCCTTCATGATAAGTTCCATTATCTTTCTTAAATCTTTAAAAACTAGTGTTGAGGAAAAAATGATGTTTAGGAAAACCACCAGAAATACTTTATAGAAATTTTATAGGGATGCTATAAAGTAAACGAGTGGTTATTGCCTTTCTGTTCATTATTTTGATTCAGTGGGGAAGGAAAATATGACTTCTTGAAGGAAAGAGTAGTCTTGGTCCTGCTTTTAGCAAGGTCAGTAGCGAAACTTTTGCAGTTCTGCCTCTCTTTAAGATATGGATACTCAGCTGTTTGGGCTAAAGAAAGATGTTCTGTTGAGAAGAGATTTTGCAGCTGCAGCAGTTTTTTGGGGTGAACTGTCTGTCTGGTAGTGACAAGAAGACTGTGGGACAGCAACCTGCCTTTTTTCCCTTGACACTCCTTTCTGAACACTGGGGAATATCACAGCTCCCTGGCAGCAACACTGACCTGGCTGCATTGAAGTCAGTGGGGCGGGTTACTACTGACTTCAACAGTAGTAGGGTCAAGCCCAGAGCTACACAATCCTTCCCACAGGTACCTTGAATCCACCACTGTTTTGTTACGTGGTTTCTGTCAGCTTTACGCACACCATAGATATGCAGGGCAGTTACGGAGTGCATTTAGGGGCCAGCAGACAACTCCAGGTGTCGAGCAGAGTGGCGGGCAGGTGTGAGCTTGATGAGCACAAGGAGGGGCACAGCAAGGGAGCCTGTGAAAGGGAATTAGCAAAATTAGCAACACCTGGGTGGGGGGCCTTGCTGGGAGCAAGAAGGGGAGTGTGCTCTAGAGAGGCCGTAGTCTGCTGAAGATCTGCCTTTGAACAACAGCTTTTGGTTAGGATGTCTGTATTTTAGAAGTGGATGATTTATCTCATCTATACAGGTAAGAAATAAGGCTTACTTATTTGCTTTATTTTGGATCATTTTTGATTATTGTGACCATATGTGTTTGTATATGCTCAGAAACCTGGTTTATATTTGTGAGCTAGGCAAGGAATAAATCTTTTCCAGGATGACCCTGGAGTAAGAAAATCAATACATAGAAAGTATTTGGGATGCGAAAAGTCAAGCGTAGGTTAAAAGTTTGATGAGAATTCTATCTGTGTTTCAGACCTAGCAACCCCTTTGAGCAGGGAGCTATTGGCTTTGCTACTTACCTGGTATTTAGGTATGCTAAGTGTCTGTGAGTCACAGACAGATAACTGTTGTACCTGCAAAAGGCAACTCTATTGCATGTTCAGTGATTATATATAAAGGTACATTTCACTAGATCTGCACGTTGATTGATACAGTGCACCTTAGCTTTTGCATTGGCTCTTCATTGTTAGTAAGCTAGAATGAGATGAAGATTTTTGTGTGTTAGGTTACAGAATTCAAATGGATGATGCAGACGGTGAAGAAAGTATGCCAGGAATTACTTTGGATTTGCGTATCTATGCCGGGTGGCGGATATCGCACCCTGTACTCTATGGACTGATTCTCTCCTACTTGTTTTATGAAACCCTCTTTCACCTGTGAAAACTTGGTGTAGAAGGTAAGAAGCTAAGTCTTACCCCTTAAAGGTGCCATGTATGTAAGAAATGATACAAACTGCAGGACAATATGTTAGTAAGTGTGGTTCTCTTTTTGTAATAATATCCCCTCTCGAAAACTAGAGGAGGTATAGTTAGGAGAGTGATTGGAAAAATTAGACTGTGCAATTGCTAAGCTCTAGTATTAGGCAACTAAGACCAACTGTCTCCAAGCGCCAGCTGAATCCTATTGTGGTTATAATCAGGTACACCTCGCTTGCATTTTAATAGACTTCATTTTATTTTTCTTCTCACAGATACCTTATTCATGTAAGTTACAGGAGTTTGAAACGAGGTGTACACTCTGGGGCCTTAATTGCTAACTGTTAGTAAACAGAAGGTTTTTGCGTTAACTTTTATTGCAAGAGGCTGTTGAGAAACTGTTCTGTGATATAGTTTGCTCTTGTTTGGGGGGCACTGTTTCACCTTTTGGGAATGCTAATGGCACATTTTGAATTACAAGGATTTATTTCAAGGGCCGCAAAAACTGTGTGACATCTATCAGCTGGAAGGAAGCTTAGTGGTCTTAAACTACCAGTGTGTAAATGAACTCTTAGATTGTATTCTTGGGTTCTGTGAAGTGCTGCAGCGTGCACGTTTCCAGCTGCGAAGGATTACTGTTGATCCCACTAGCTCATCTACAGAGAGGTTTTTATTTTGGTTCGCACTTTGAATAACTGATTCATGTCTCAATGGTGTACGTACATAAACGTAATCCATTGATTACTTTATTTCCTGCTATTCACAGGCACTGCTTGTACATTGCTTTATCAGACCTAAACTTTCATCATTGTCATTGCTGAAAGCTCTTATCTGGAGTGCTGCTAATAATGAGGAAGGTTATACCGTTGTTAACTGTCTCTGGTGTGGCAGAATGTGTTGCTTTGCCGCTCACAAACCCATCGTTCCTGAAGGAGGGGAGGAGCAATGTGTGCAGTTGTCAGGGATGGCTACTCTAGTTACCTGCTACAAAGTACTGCTTTTTCTGAAAGGCAAGTTTACTGCCCTAGAAATTCAACTCTAAGTAGGCCTGGGAGGGGAGAAAGAGGAAATAATTAAATGCAATAGTGAATGGTCTGCAGGCTGCCTTGGGAACTCCAGCCAAGCCTTTAGCTCCCAGTAAACCAGGCTCATTCCCGCTTCAGACCCAGAGCAGACATTGTGGTAGCTTCTTTAGCCCAAAATAAGGAGAAACAAACACAATTAGTTGAAAACCAACCTGAGCCAGGGATTTCTTCTTACTGCCTCAAGTAAGAATGTGGAGAGGATTCATTTATTCAAATGTTAATAATGTTGGAGATTTCCTCTTTCTCTTGTCACTTTTAAATTCTATGACTTGCATCTTCACTGGCAGATTTATGCAAGGTTTCAAGGTTAAACATCAGGTGCCACCGAGGCATACCACAGTCCAACTAGGGCAGTATATTAGCAGTGGATTATTGGATATACTACAGCACGAGAAGTTACAGCTACCAGAAGTTGTGTCCTGCCCAGAAGTTGGTGCGTGCTTGAATGCTTATATAAAAAGTGTTTTGTTTTTCCTACGTGCTATATCAAATAACTTAAAAATTATTTTTTAATATTAAAATTCAAAGTTAAATGATTTTTTAATGTGAATTCATCAGGCTTTCTTTTGACACTTAACAAGTCAGTCAAAAGTTGAATTCAGTGATGAGCTGTATTTTGAACTGACAGATACCTAAAAATATGGTAGACTTCAACCATGGTTCCGTGATTTCTTGAGGCTTCCTTGTAACTGCATTATGCATGAAGGAAAAATAAGAGAGCTCCCTTTCTTCAAGTAAAAAACCCAATAGTCAACTCACAATATTGCAAATAATGTAGAAATACATTCTGAAATCTAAATGTTTTAGCTGAAAAAATAATCGTTGTATATCGAAGCTCTTGCTGACTTTTTTGAAGATGTATGTAACAGTCTTGCTACATTTAAGTCTCAGTAATTTTAGTCTTAGTGTGCTACATCTTGCAGCTTGTTTTAGCCTTTTGGCAAAAAAAAAATAAAATAAAACTAATTGTTGTTGGGGTTTTTTTTTAATCTGGTTCAGATTGGTTAGTGACTCTTTATAGAGAACTTGGAAGAAGAGACTACATGTGGAAGCTGATGTTTACAAGGCAAAGATTGATAGCAATTTACCTCATAAGAAGTTTAAGCTCTTGACATAATAGCTTCTTGCAAGTTAATCTTAGAGTGATTTTATGCTTTAGAAGGGGAGAAATGGATCATGCAGTGAAGAGCCAGGTGTAGTGTGTGTAGGGGCTGTATGAGCAGCACCTGTGTTGACCTGCGTTTGGACCAGCTGGTCCTTTGTGCTTTGCAGCGCAGGTGACAGCGCTGAGAATATTTGTTTCATGTACAAGTGAAGACAGCCATATGTGTTTTCTTGGGCGACCTTCACAAAAAAAATGAGATCGCAACCGGGACTTAAGTGTGCGAGTGTGTATATGTGAGCTTGAATCACTACGTTAATTTTGAAACAGATCCCTGCCCCTGTTCCCGCCTTCTGGTTAGTGCCGTGAAGCAATTTCAGACTGCACAAAGGTAGGCCTTTTCAAGCTGGTTTAAACTGGAAGACGTTCTCCAGGAGTGCACCTGAAACTGATAAGGGGCAGTTAGCCCATGGCACTGGATCGGTGCTAGTTCCAAGTAAAACTCTCTAGTACTATCCTGTGAGCGCTTGGTGATCAGCACCAGCTAGTTCACTGCTTAGTGTGAGATCTCCTCACGTTGTGTTAAATCACTTGCTAATATAGATAAAGCATGGGTAATTAATTATTTTTAATTTTTTATGAAGTTGAAAAAGAGAGGGTCGTTTGGGGACTGAAGTTGAGGGAATGGAGGACAAGTGTGAAGTATCTATTAGGGTGAATTGAAAGCATCAGACTAGAAGCGCTTCTCATTTTAATAAAACTGTTTATACTTGGATTTTTATTATTTTGATGAGGATAAATGAAAATCTCACCTTTCTCACTGTTCACAAAGGACAAGGGATGATTATGACGGCACTGCTCCATCAGATGCTAGCCAGTGAAACATGTAGGGTGCTTTCTTGCCGTATGGGAGAAATGTCTTTTAATCTCTCCTTGGGTGAGACTTAGACATCTCTCAACTCTTCCAGGAGCACGGTAAATCCCAGCTTCCAGGAGCATGGTAAATCAGCATGTCCCATGGAGGGGTTCCACCCTGCATACAGTATGTTTGCTAGACTAAGGAAGTGAGGGAGCATGACGTGGGATCCTGATCATCAGCCCCCAGGTCCCAGTCCTTGCTTTGTTCTTACAATGCAAAATGGGGCAGCTTTAGCAGTTTGCTTTGCGTGTGTCATGTTCTTAATGATGATGATTAATCTAATTGAGCTCCAGTTTCAAGACTGTGTTTATAAGAATATTTAAAGAAAATGACATTTTGAATTCCAGAAGATTAAGCAGATGCAGGTCGGGGGGAGGGCGAGGCAAGGCCCAAACTCAGTAATTAAGGTTGTGTGAATGTATCACTTTCATCTTCCCTTCTACTGTTCCAATTTTACTCTTCATCACATCTTATAGATTCTTTTTAATCTGCCTCCTGGGTGTAACAATTTTTCTATGTTTTGTTTTTTTTTTTTTTGAGAGCTTGTTGTGCTGTTATGACTGTGGGGGATAGTGTGCCAGTTCTCCTTTCAAGCCACTATTTATCCACAAAGATGGATTGTGATTTTTGTGTGTTGTTTCTATTTTGAGAGTATGCCAAACCTTTTTATATTTTTTTTGTGCCCGGTGTCCTTTTGCTGTGGGGCTGGCCTACACCTTTTGCAATGCCGAAAAGATATTTTCCCTAGTGGAAACAGGAAGCCAGCATACTGGAAAAATCATGTGTGTCTATGCCATTACCATTTTTTGTAGGTCTTCTGTAAGAGTTTTCATATCTGAGAGTAACATGAAAACTCTGGAGGGAGTACTAGATGAAAGTACTGTCAATCAAAATGTAAAACTATGCATCCTTACTAGAAGTTACAATAAATGTATTTTCATGAATGATGCGTTTTTGATGCAGAACTTTTTTTCCCTTCTTGTAACATAGGCTGTTACCAATTATTAAAGTAGTAAACATGGAGTAGTCATTCCTGGGCAAAGTAATTCAATTGCAATTCCTTTCTTTAAAAGGGTTCCTTTTGTATTTTTTTTCTGATTAGCATTTTTCTTGTATGAGACGACTGGGTAAACTGAAAGGGTTTTCAGAGGTGAAATAATTCTGAGTAGCCAAAAGGGGGAATAGTATACTTCATTTTCTTTTATATGTGCATAAAATCAGATACATTTATGTTTAAGTATATACACAGACACGTGTTTGGGGAGTTCTTGTTAGTGTTCCCTGCTGTGAAGGAGCCCTTGCACCTGGAGGAGGTAGTCCCGTGTTTTACCACAACAGAAATTCTAGACAGGTGAATGGTCTTGCATGGGTTTTGGCTGTGGAAGCCATTGTATTTGCTGAAACAGTTCATGCTTTAGATTCTGAAATCTGCTACTGTCAGGACACAAATCCATGGGAAATAACACTTGACTAGTTCTGATACTTAAAGAACTAGTTGTTATACCATTCCCCCCCTCCCCCCCAAACTACCATAGAACAGTGACTTATGCTTGCTTTCAGAAAAGTAAATTTTAGAAAGCATGTTCTCTTTAAAGCAGTAAGTGGACTGCAATATCTGATTTTTTCAGATGGCATATCTTCAGTTAATTACAATTTTTGGTTGACCATCTTGCCAAATTATTTAATTTTAGAACAATTGAACAACATTACTTGAGTGATAAAAGTAAATGTGCTAAGTGTTGCTCTACTTCGTAAGTTTTTCTAGGGTACTTCAAAGTCATGAGTTGTTGATACCAACTTTTTACAGCTGTTCTATATCTGAGCTGTGTGACTGCATGGAACTAGATAGAGGGGGTAGAAGCCTTTTGTGGTATTAGATGTTGAATGACATTGGTTAAACTGTAAACAAAACGGTTTTGTTCTTTGGAAGGGAAATGTAGCTGGAGAAATGGTCTACATTTATAATAAAGATGATTTACTGCTATTTAGTAATGATCCAGTTGAAGAGAATGAAGTCTTAAAGTTTTGGAAGCCACACAAGAAAGATAACGCATTTCTGAGGTACTATGTATTATTCACATCAGAGAAAGGCTAACCTTCTCATAAAGCAGTAGGAGAGATACTGAGCATCTTATCATTTCATGGAACAATGTATGAGGCAGATTACAAATGTTTCAGAGTGCTAGAGAGGCTTGGATGCCAAATTGTTTGATAAAGTACTCATGAGTTTAACAGAGCCTTGAATGTAAAACATCTAGCTGTTATACGCTGTGAACTGGCATGTTCGAAGTACCTACAAGCTGTATTTGCGGTGCTTTATGTGCAACTCGTTAAGTCTTGGATACAATATTGGAAGCTGAGTTCTAATGTTCTGCATAACTCCTGTGTTCTTGGGGAGTGAATATTGAAAAGTAATTACACTTTTTTTCAACTATGATAGGTCTTTGAAAGTAATTGTGGAAAGAAGCCAACCAAATACTAATATTTTCTGTGATCTGCTCTGGAGGAGCCAAGGGTGGTTTTTTATTTTTGGGTACTACCAGAATTGTGTTTATATTTATCTGGTCCCTCATAGTGGAAGATCCTGGCTTTGTGAAGATTTAAGCACTTAGACTACAGTTCTGGAAAGTGTTTATTGTGCCTCAGACAGAACACGCTGGTATCTGACTGAGCGCACAATCGCATGCGGTTATATTACTGTCTTTTGATAAGGCAGTGAATAACCTGTAACGTGATTGTCATCTTCATTCAAGGAATATAAATAATGCAAAATTAATTGGGCCTTTTGGGCATGAATCTACAGGCTGAAGTACTTAAAACTTATTTCTGTTCTTTAAATTGAATGAGATGTGTTTTGGTAGATTGAAGGCCTCATGCACAATGCCCTCCAGGTTGGTCCATGTGGTATTTCTCTAGTCGCTGAGCAGACATGCAAGTCATGACCTTGTGTGAAGTCAACAGGAACCTCACATCTCTGAGTTTAGTGTTTGCCTAACTATCTTTTTGATGCTTTCCTGAGGAAAGGAGCCACAAGAGGAAGCGTGATAAAGGAGGATGGGGAAATGAGCAAGTACTACAGGAATTTTGCATCCAAAAATATAATTCTGAACTTGCTCCAAACTTGACTTAAAAGTTAGCCCTATCTTACTCTCCCTTTTCTCTCTTGATTCTGCTGGTCATGCAAACCAGGGAGGGAAACGTTACAACCTTTTTTTGAGCCAAAAGCTATAGAAGTCGGCTTGGGGTAGCTTTGCCGTGTTAATGTGTTACCTTGGGTGACCTATGGGTTCATGAAACTGAGGCAGAGAAGTATTGTTTGGAAAAACATCTTGAATTTCTAAACAAAACTGTCACTTGTACTTATTGGGTATCTGCTGCTTACCACCCACTTCCCATGTGAGTGGAGAGCAGTGCTTGACTACCTTGCAAATATTTGGGCTTTTCTGATTAGTCTTTTCAAGACACTCATTGCTTACCTGAGTAAACCAGGACCTTTTTATGCTTTCTTTTTCATTTTTTTTTTTAACGGTGGTTATGTTACGTGTTTCTATTAGAGGTTTTACTTTTTTTTCTTAAAAATATCTCTCTAAATTGGCAATATTTTCTTCAATAGCTTGTGTTCTAGTAAGCAACTGCTCTTCTAACACTGTGTTTGCTTGTATGAAAGTTGGTCCAGCTTTCTGCTCTTGCAATTGTCACAAAATTCCATTTGTGTGAATGTTATTGGTCTATCTTTGGTATAAAGAATGCCATCATATTTACATATAGTGTAGAATGTAGTGGGGTTATTGTTGTTGTGGGGTTTTTTGTTGGTGTTTTTTCTTGTTTTGTTTTTAAATGCTGAGTCTATTTTGTTTCAAAAATCTATCCTCCAAAACTATGGTGCTTGATCAGGGGTATATGACATGGGTTAAGCTATTCAATTTAATTAAAAAAAAAAAAATAACCTCTGAGAATTGGCTGTAACTTACTGAAAAATGATTCTTGAGTTGTTTGTTTGGAAGATAAGTATAAGGGTAAGCTACCACAGCTTTTTTTTTTTTTAAAAAAAAAAGTAATTATGGTAAGTGCTATTTCCCCTATTTAAAAACAAGACACTTCTAGTGTCTTTACACATGAACTGTTCATTTAAAAGACAGAGGTGAATGCTGTAAAAGATAGAGGTGGATGCTACCTCAGTAAAATAAGGTTGCTAAGATTTTAAACCCAAGGAAGTTAATAAGATAAAGGCATAATTTTCAACTACAAAGATTTGTTCTTCAAGATAAAGTATCTTAAACTGATCTGGAGACTACAAGTTATTAATAGTAAAATACTTGTTAAAAAAATTGTAAAGCCCTCTGAGAAAAATGTATGATTAAGCTACACTGATAGATTAGGATCTTTGACTTAGAGCTGGTGTGATCAAAGTTGAATATTGGTAGTGGTAATTTATTCTTATTAAGCTGCATAAAGTATATTTCTTTGAAGCACAGTAGTTGTTCATTGTTATTTGCCCTTCCTTACCCCATAAATAGCCTTACCCACTTAGTTCAAGTATTTTAAATACCAAAGCAAGAGGAGAATGAGAGAGAAACAATCCTAAATATCACAACAAATATATTTTGGGGTTTGTGTGTGTTTTTTTCATTACTAAGTACAATTTTTTTTTCCTGCATGACAGGAGTAATGTGCAGTACTTTATAGGTAAGGTTAATTTTTTTTTTTAATTCCATAATGTTAGGGGTTCCACTTCTTTGTTAAATTTCTAATTGTCCAGAAAGTTTTTTTTGCAGATTAAAACCTATTTGTTAAATAAAATGGTTGTTCAAAAGTTGTTTCTAACTTAAACTATATACTTAGCATGAATTTTAATGTTGATGTCATACCATATAACATAGGCTTTATATGGATTCAGAGGTGTCCAAAGGTATCTCGAATGATTAAACATTGTTTCATACTACACTAATTTATTCCCTGTAAGCAGTTTCTTTTATAGAATGAAGGAGTGGAAATATTCTACGGGTTTTTTTTTCTGTTTGTTTTTAAACTGGTCATTTTCTTGTTCCCTGCTACCTATAAAGCCTCTCTTTGTTAATAACTGGACTCCAAGGGAGAGGAAAATGAGAACTTATAAATTTTAAAACATCTCATAAAAGTGATCTAAACCAGCCTCATGATCTATAAAAATGTTACAGGTTGTAAATTGTGTATCTGGGGTCCTTCCAGATCTACATGCAAGTGTTGCTGCTTATTGGGCAGTTCCTGTTTCTAATTGTGTGGGGTTTTATGATGCTAACACTGTAGCCTGTAAGTGGAGCAAGACTGTGAGCGTTGCAGCTGAGAACAGTATTTACTTATTTTTGAATCTGGGGCTTCAGCAATGGACAAGAATTAAACATTAGGATCAAAAAAAAGTGAAAATCTGTGCATCTTTTAAGGCATTAGGAGTGTTGGAGATCTTAGTAAGTACATTGTCTCCATTGGATGGCATATACGCAGAAATAAGTTTTATGAATGGTAACAGAAGCCTAAATGTTTTAACTCCATCAGACAGGATTCTTGGCTTTTGCCTTCCTCTGGCTTAATGGAAACACCTACTTTTCATTTGCAACAATAGAATCTGATGTTTTCTTTGCAATTATGGAGGCCACTAGTCCTGTTTCCCTTTACTTGTAAGGTGTTACTTATTAATTTTTACTTTATTAGTTTTTATTGCGTTAACTTTTGCCTTCTGTGGAAAGGTTTTGATTAACTAAAGGGAAAATCATAACTTGCAAAGCAGCTATAGGGGTAATCTCAAAGTTTTGTCGATAAGCTGCCTCAGTCCTTGGGGAATTGCTGCAGGAGAGATGAAGTCACTTACTCGCTGGAGTCTTTAGCTTCTGTACGGAGAACTGGATACAAAGGTGACAGATACAATGAGGATGCCTTTCCTATGGGTCTGTGCTGAGAGCAGTTAAATGCAATTGCCCACCCCTTCCAGACATGTCAGACATCTCTAGAGACTGAAATTGGTGAGATTCTGCTGACTGTCAGAGCTTGAGATCATTTAGCACCTCACAAGACCAGGCATCAGATGGTAACCACCTTTGTGCGGTGTCGACTTGGACAAAATTCAAACGAGTGAACTACAGGAAAAAAAGAAATAAATTGCTTTTTTTGTAGAATTTGTACTACCAAGGTTTTCTCTTTAAAGCCTAGCAATCCTGCTGTCACTACTTGTTTTTGCTCTGCAGGCACAGCATCGATCTTCCCCTTTGTGTGTGTGATGCAGGAAGGGAACAAGGCATGCAAGATTAGTGGCTGTGCTTTCCAGGACAGCATCACTGTCTCTTTTTGGACAGGAAAACTAAACCTTGAGATTATTTGAGATTATATGCAATTCAAATAAATCTTTGTTTAATTTGAAAAGATTTTGTAATTTTCCAGAACTCTTAATCTGTGTAAATTGGTAGGGTTTCCTGGTCATTAATCAATAGAGATTGTATGGTGATGGAGAATAAATTTTCATTCAGCAGGCTTTCATATGACAAATTACAAAAGATTGTCTCTTTAGGATGTGTGTGGGGAAAGCGGGCAGGAGTGAAAGAGGAAGGAGTCTGAATGGCTCTTACAATGAGGTACATTTAAATGTCACTGTTACCTAAGATAAAAAGGATACTAAAGGAAAAAGGACTCTTCTCTGTTTGGGCACTCTGAAAGTATCCATAGGAGGTTCTAGTTCCCTCTTAGTACAATAGAAATGGGGTTTAAGATAATTTGGACGAATGACTTTCAGTTCAGTTGTTAGAAGATTTTTAGTCCTTGCTTGTTGGGAGGGCTACACAAAATTCACAGGTCCCTCTTTGACTTTTCAAGAAGACAGCTGTTTCTGTGCTAGTAAGTTCTTGGCTTTTACTCGCAACTGCTAATTATCCCAGCCAGCACTGCTGTCCTGCTCCTTTGGCTGAATGTCAAAGGTTCGCTCGTGCAGGTGTGGAGGGGCCTCCTCAGCCCGTGTACTAAAGATGGTACTGACCCCAAGTAACTAGCTCAGAAATTCTTTGGCTGTTTGTGGCATTGGTGTTTCCACCTAGATCTGGGGTTATGTGATGGATTGTACTCTCAGCACATCCACGTGACACAAGACAAGTTTGTTGCTTTTTTTTTCTTTTAGCTAGAACAAGAGTTGGCTATATATGAGTAAAGTAGTTTCTATTGAAAGCAGTCTTCTGTTGACATTATGGGAAAATGAAGGGCAAGGGTAATAATATAAAGGACTACACAACAGGATTGTATTTTGATACTATGCTCATAAAAATGCAGATTTTCGGTTTTTTTTCCTCCTCCTGCTATGATTTAAACAATAGTGGTCTCACTTCATTTTCATTGCAAGCCTGTTTCTGAACGATAGTCTTCAAAGGGAGTTTTCATTGGAGATCTGATGGCTTTTGGTTATCTAATCTATTCCTGCAGTGAATCAGCCAGTTTATGGCTGATTTAGATTAAAAAAATTCAGGGGATTGGTTGGATAAAAAGCTGAGCTTCCCATTTCCAAATGTATTGTTACCTCATATAGAGAACGTTGGTTCAAAAACAGCTATTGCAGTACACTTTTCATTGATACACACCTGTACCATTTACTGAAATGTGACACACAAACTCTTCCTGTAACAAAGAATTCATTTTTTTGATGGATTTTGCCATTTGGAAATAGACTTTCTAGTCTCGCTTCCATGCTGGTGATGGTTCAGAACAGGAATATCCTTTATTTTCATCTAAGAACACTGAAGAATACTGAGCTGATGAGATTACCAGTACCTGTGTTAGTTATTTTTTCATTGGTTTGACAAAGCTGCATGCCCAGTTGCAGGCACAGGGAGGTGGACAAGCCAAAAAGGTTAAACACTTCTCATTTTCTTCCCCTTATGTTTATTTCAAATGCTCATCTCTTTCAGTGCCTGAAGGTGGCCAATTAATCTTATTTACTTTTGTTTCTACCAAAAGAACGGTTGTGATGTGTGTCTCTGCTCTTATAGAGGCACGAGGAAGTTCTGTACAAAAAGAATAGAAAACCATTTAGCTTTTAGAAGCCTTCCTGAGGGGCTGTTTAAAGCTAAAACTTGTAATGAACTTGGCATCAAAGTTTTCCATCCAGAAGATTGTGGGTTATGCTTGGAGAGAGCCAAGGTCTCTACCTTTCTGCAAAGTAGAGTAATTTTGTTCCCTGCAAGTTGTACTCGGAGGTGAGGCTTTCAAATCAAAATCCAACACCAGGGAGCCAGCCATCTCCCTTGGTACAATGTCTGTACTTCTCATCCTCTCCATTGTTAAATGGTTTGCATCGCAGTGGATTTGTCACTGCATGCTCTGACTCTTCCCTGGCTGTATGGAACAGGGAATGGAGCTTTGCCTGCTATTGCACTATTTATTTTCAGAGCTCCATAAAAATCGGATAAATCAGTGTGAGTTTCTCCTGTGGTACCCTTAAATCTAAAGCAAGACACATGTTTGGTTTTTTATGCTTATTGCACTCTCTTGTATTTTTGTCATCTCAAAATATTTTATTTGAGAAGCTATGTGGAGACAAAAAATTGTCTAACAGCAATTCTTCCTGACTTCTGCATTCACTGTTAACTATTATTTTGTGTCTATTGCATCAGCAACAAAAATAACATTAAAAGAAACGTAAGAAAATATTTTCTCTGTTTTTAAATGCCTCATCCTCAATTTTTTAATTTATTTTTTTTTCCACAGATTCCCTGCCATGGAATAGTATTTCATTTGCTCAATATTCAGTTTCAGTCTCTGAACGTTGCCTCTTGGCTGGCAAAGAATTGTTAATATATCAGGAAATTTATGATGAAAGGTTGTCGGCATGAAGTCACCATGCAGAAAGTAGAATCAGAAGTCCAGGAAGTTTAATTATTAGAAATGGTGTCTGGCAGATAAAAGCAAAGTACTTTAGAGATGGACCTTCAAGACTTGTGCAAAGGGATCTCTCTGTGATCTGTATTGTAAAATAATCAGATTAAAATATTTTAAGATTTCTTCCTTTTTTTAAATTTTTTTTTAATAGGACACCTCTTTATTCCTGTCATTCTGTCTTTTCCTTTGTAGATAAGTATTATTCAGAGCCAACGATGATGCCTTTTTTTAGGATATCTCCATGTCCTGAAAGGTGTAAAGGCTAAAAGGCATAACTGTAACAATACTTCATAGTGCTGTGCTAGTGATGTGGTGTTGAAAAGAAAAAAAAAAAAAGAAAAAAAAAAAAAAGCAAGAGAGGAAAAATAGTAAAATGAATTTTTGATGCAGTTGCATTGCCATTAACAGGTAATCTGAGCCGTCCTGTCAATGTAGCTTACAGTTTACCGTAAATTCGTTGACGGGATCTCTCCAGCTAGCTGGTTACTCATAGAATGTGTTTTTGGCCAACTGCTACAAAGCAATTTTGGGAGAACAGAAGTTCTGTGAAGCTCAGTGTGTTTCATTGAAGCCTCCCTGGATTCATAGACCTATTCCTAAATCTGTCAAGTGACATTGTGTCGTTTACTTTCATACTGGGAAGGAGTTATTTCAGGTGAGGGAATGCTGAATTGCGAACGTGCAAGTACCTGGGGAATGTGGCTCACTTCTTTGAATAAGATGGAAGGCTGTATCTTCAAATTGAGAAACATACTATATGGCTACTTGCCTCATGGCAAGATGGAGGTTATGCTTTATAGGGGTTTTTTCATGTTTATCCTGGAGGAAGGATGTGATGATAGCATGATTGTATTGGGCACAGCTGGTTTTCAGTAGGTCTCAAATAAGTAGTGTGCTGGTAGGTGAGGTGCTCTGGAAAGGTTTTTGTGAAATTGTATGGACTAAAAAGCTATTTATTTTCAAGTACGATATGACCTGGAAAAAAATCAGAATGTTTCCAAATACAATTTTGCTAGGCTTTGCTTCTTGCCTCACTTCTGGAAAACATTTGCTTTTCTCATGCTGTGATGCAGTATACCATGTAACAAGAGAATTGGGAAAGAGGCTTTTTACTCCATTCTTATACAATATTTGGCTTATATGTATTTCTCCTTTGTTAGTGCACTCTGACAGTTGCAGTAGTTTAGCAAGTAGAATACCAGACATGGACTCAAGAATCTTTAGCTTTGTCCCTCCTTCTTTCACTCTCCAAGGCATGTCCGGTTTGCTTCACCGTTGCTCAGTTTCTTCTTCAGAGCAGGGTTGTTAACACTGTTTTAAACTGTGTCAAGACCTGTTTGTATAATCTCATGCAATGGGATGATTAGTGATTATCCACCCCCCCTCCCCTTAATTTTGCAGTTCAGTGGCTCTTTCTGTTGTTTTATTAAAAAAGACTGGAGTTGTTACAGCTTTTTTGATTGCTTTCCCAAGACTTTAATTTGATCCATGGCTTGGAAGAAACTTGAATAAGCTATGCTAAGAATGATTTCTCTGCTTATGGAGTTGTGGCAAATGTCCTTCTTCGAATGCTTGGGAAATACCTAATTTTAAAAATTCTCCTTGGATGTTATTGTGCTCTTTCGCATTCTGCAGTAGAAGTTAAGATTTGAAAAGCAAGTCTTCTCATACCCTTTCTTCCTGCAGACCTCTGGTTCTCGAAGTACATTGCTGGTCTTTACTGGACAGGATTTAGATTGGATGTGATGAAGCTGATGGTGAGTGGTGAAAGACTTCTGTACAAAATAGCAAAAGGAGTGGCAAGAGCATTCATGTGATATAGGGTATCCCCAGCCTTGCTGGTAAAGGAGATTCTTCATTCATTTGGCTAGCAATGGGAGCTGCATCAAATCTTGCAAATGAAGTTTAACAAGAGGAAAGATAGTTTATTAAAGCCCCATAAAGTTGAAAATGTACGTATTTCCATTTTAAGCCTGTTACAATTGTGCATGAGTTAGCATGCAGAAGTCAACACGTATTTATTGTGTAGCTCTTCAACTCCAGTACTTTTTAAATTGCTGGTTAACATACAATAATTACTGTATTCAGTTTTAAGTAAAGTCATGCGTATTGGAAATATGATTTACATGTTTTTCAGAGCGTAAGGATTACAAAGTTTTTTTTTTTCTAGGCATTTCAAATGTTAATTATGAAAATAAGAGTCAGTATAATTGTTATGCTCTTTATGAGAACTGGTTCTAGTCTAGTTCTTTTGACCCATCACTTCTCTCTGTCTTCCCTACCGTACAGTAGGATTTGTAAGTCTGAAAAACCAAGACTGAATTGTTAAAGTCTGCTACTCTGAAACCCTGCCAGCCTGTACTCGGTAATCCCAGAAGAATTAAGAAAAAAGGGGATGGACTGTGTCACATTCATTCACATCATCTTAGCTTGTCATCGGGTCACAGGCTAAAGGGAACAATTGCATAACTGTTAAGGCAGAGAGATGGCACTGTCACTGAGGAACTGTGAATCAAACAAGCTGCTCAAGTATGTATGAGTGCAGCTCTTAGAACGATGCTAATCACTAAGATCTCTGTATGCTGAAGGTTTTACTTAGGTTGTGGAATCTGTGCACAGTAAAATCACTATGATGCCACATTAGTGTTCCCCACCCCCCCCAAATTCTACTTTAATGGAGTCAGAAGGGAAATCCTTAAATGTATGTTGATAGGAAACACTTCAGGAACACTGTATAGGTTGAAAATATGCTCTGCAGTGAGAAAGCAATGCCACTCCTCTTGGAGGCATTGTGCATCTCATGTCTCCTTTACTCCCTGAATCATGACCCCAGCCCTGTGCACTCTTACCTGCTTACCTACTGTACACGTCGATTCCCAAGACCTGAGTCTGCATCCTCATCTGAAAGATGCACAGCTTCATGCCTGGATGTTTTTGAAGGGCGGGAAGGTGGAAGGAGAGTGTGGTCTTGCACATGAGGAGGTTTCATGTACCTTCTGGCCATGCTGATGTGCAGACAAGAAGCCGCTGGATGCAGTTGTACAAGCTCTGCGCTCAAGGAGATTAGGCTGCAGCCTTGTAACGGGGTGGCAGGAGGGCTGGACTGGGAGCTGGAGGGGCAAAGTCCCCGCAAACCTCAGACAGCTTGTCGTCGGGGTTGGCCTGGCTTGTTGTGTTCATTCACAAGCTTTCAGGTGTCTAGCTGAATTAGTTAAAAGAAACAAAACTGTGGAGACCCCCTGGGAGAAAGCGAAAGGATTCTCATTGCAACTCTGAACTCTGATTATTTGCATCTATGCTACTGTGAACTTCCAGATGGCACGTTGGGCTGGTTTTTTCCAGTGCAATGCATCCTTTGGGGAATTTTCCTGAGGAAGAATGAAACATATTTGAATCCGTATTCCATCCTAGTACCCTGTGAATGCCTTGTAAGCAAGACTCCCTTGTCTGGCAAAAAAGCGTCTGTGAATTAAGAGCAACTTGGGTTAGGATTCCACATGCCAAATTAACTTAGTTTTCATTCAGCAGCCCCAACAGATTTTATTTAGCAGGCAGTCTGTTCCACATTTGGATGATCTGCTGACATCATGTGCTTCCTTCCTCTAAATCATCCAGGATGAAAACTGGGATTTTTATCATGCATTGAACATGTACATACATTCCTTCTTTCTAACCTACTAATGCAAGATGGAACTTGTCTATTTTAGCTAAACGAGCTCTTGACATGCATCCGCACAAGTGCTGATCATAAATGCTTTCTTTGAAGAGTCCAAGATGTAGAACTTATACTGGTATATTAGTAGAACCTCCAGGCTCTTACTGCAAAACGTTAAATATTATGGAACAAATCTCCTGCTATTTCGAGTATTTTCAATTGTGATTTCCTTGTTTAAGCTTCCTTTCCCCCCACCTTTCTTCTTGCTTTAGTTTTTCTTTCTTTATGCTTTCCTGATGCTTTTGTGTTTATTTCCCCATATAAAGAGATAACCTGCCCTGCGTGATATCACTACTAGTGGTGAAGCTGTAGCTGTGTTCTTATAAATAGGATATTTTGATTTAAAATCCTATTTTTTTTTTTATGGAAAAGGAGAAATTGTAACATAAATTCTTTAGTAATGAATAGCCTGTTTTCATCTGTCATATATTAAAAGAAAATAGAAAAGCATGGTAAATATATGCCTGCAGGTAAGAGCTGCTACTATCTCCACTGATTGCTTTTTTGTTTATGATTTGAAACCAGCAGTCTTTATAAGAATTTTCATCCTAAGAAAAATGCAAGTACAACATCTGAGCTTTGTAGGAGAAGCTCTTAATCTCCAGGTATGACTGGTTGCTGTCACACTGTAGTAGAGTTGGTTCCCCAACCATAAAGTACTCTCCTTCGAACAGAAGATTGCTGTAGTTGTGCTATCTCTAATTCGATGCTCTGTCCTGTCTGCTTATAGACGCTGCAGTGACACTTGACTAGAAATTTGAGAAAATAATTTATTTCATGCCGATACAGATTTTGGTTTCCTTTACTGGAATAGGTTCCTTGTTTAAAAGGACTCGGAGACCGGGTATGTTTGTTTCATAACTTGAGGAAGAGAATTCACCTTTTCGTGAGAGAGGATTTCCAATCTATGTGGTGCCTGGGCAATGGAATTACAAAATTGGAATTATTGTCTGATGAGCAAAGGGATAAGTCCAATTTAAAATAGGGGATTTGTGCTTGTCCAGCTGTGCATCTACTTTAGGACTACCAGTTACTCTGTCAAGTAGCAGGCTTCTTAATGATTTGAGAAAGATGTTTTCATGGTAGGAATTGCACTCTGTCCTATTTTTCCGTATGTACAAACAGCTTACCGTTTATATTTTTATTTCCACAATGCAGATTACTTCCATTTAGAACAAATAAAACCCCCATCGCTTTTCAGGATAAGGTCTTGTTCTGAAGGTGAAAAATGCTCTGTTGGTGTGAAGTTCCTTTGAACTATGATGGAATAGAACTGTCAAATATAAGAATTCCTGCTTTCGCTCCCAGTCCCATTGAGTTCTAACAGACATACAATGCCCTTGAAAATCAGCCCAGCCCCAGTAGTTTAGGAACACCTCTTGGGTGATCTAACTTTTTAAAGGAAAACCTAACGCCTATATGTTACTCAAATCATGTACACCATAATGAGGGAACTATAGGTGAGAGGCTGAAGTTCAGCTCTGTTTTCACTTGGGACCAAACAAAAATTCCGGAGAGCTTTCTTTTTTTCTCTACCAGCAAGGAACAGAAGAAGTGTACTGCATGAGCAGCAGGTGAGCTTGAAACATCCTCATTACTGTTGAGATGGACATAGTCTCCCAGTAGGGATGTATAATAAAATTCTTGTATGTAGCATGCAGTAGGTACGCGAAGTATCTTCTTTTCTGAAACTGTCTGCTGAGAAATATATGTGGAAGTAGGAAAAAAGACCAAGCGCTGTTCTGTCACATCATCCCATTTTGTGCAGGAAGGCTGAACAGCTGTACTTTTGGGAGGGAGGTAATGCTTCCACAGGTCAACCTTTCAGTTCTTGGGTCAGCCTGTGGTGCAGTGGGGATGTGGCTTTACCTATTTATCATACCCGTGGTTATTCTGTGGTTCTGATCTCCCACAGGGAAGGGCTAGCAAAGTCCTCCTAGCTTAGGCAGTTGAGACTCTCTGGTAGCTGTTGTTTCATCACAGAAGTAGACTATAAGGGACAAATACGTTCTCTGTACCTATTTCCCACCTCCTGCTGTCCCCTTCCAACTCCCCCCCCCCCCCCCCCCCCCCGCCCCCCCGCCTTCCCCCCCGGCTTTTTTTTTTCTTTTTTTTTTTTTTTTTCCTCCCAGGAGCAGTTGAACTCTGGCCTCATGCCAGTGCGTACTAAATACAATGAAAAACCTGCAAATGTGTTTGCAAATCTATTGGTGTAGTTTGGCAGATGCTTTACTTTCTGTGTGATTTATATTGGTGCCCATGAGGTTTGATCTGGTTAGGTTACTTAGTCTGGCTTTGTTTTATGTTTTTGTCTTTGGGTTTTGTGACCAGCTGCTGTACATTAAAGTAAACCTTATAACCGGCAGTGTAAACCATGCATATTTTTCGAAGTCATAATTGAAATGGAGGATGGATGATCAGGATATTCTCACTGGTGGAATTGGGAGCAGTGAAGGTTTCTCTGATTGTCAGTGGCCATAGTAGTATACTGTAAAAAGGACTTTTTTTTTTTTTCTTTTTTTTTTTTTTTCTTTTTCATATGTAGCTTTTGCACAAAATTGTGTGCCACTGTTGGGAATAATAATTTCTGGCTTTGAGATACTGAGTGGGATTGAGTAAATATTGTAGTTCTCATTTTGTGTAGATCATAGAAAGCAGACTTGCAGGTGTGTTTCCAGACTTCAGAAACAAGCCAGCAGGTATACCATAGTGTCTGCACTCTGTAGACATTCTGCTCTGTCTGTGAAGCACGAAGGGCACCTGTGGCATTGCATACAGAACAAATACAGCATAGAAAGCACTCTGTAAATGAAATTACACACCTTTTCCCGTTGCTTGTACTGAGGAAGAATTTGGGATAACTAACTAGGAAAGAAAAATTGTTCCTTGTTTGACTTGTATGCCATTCTAAGCAGGGTTCTGCATATAAACAAGCATTACTGCATAATTACAAGATAAAATGCATGAAAACTTTGAAAATACGTAATGCTGGATCAAAGTACTAACAATTTTTTTTTAATAGGCATGTTACTTTTCCTATCATTCATACAGAATGCTTCAAATCATTTTTGTTAAGTTTTATGTATCAATGGAAGAAATCTGCGTACATAAAACTGCCTGCAGTTATCAGTGCTCAGCCATTTTATTTTGGCTGTGGTGACTAACACTTCTGCTTACTTGTCTGTACTGTGCTTAACGAGAGGCCAGAGTTCTTAAGATTCTGGGTCTTATCTCAATATACATAATTCAGTAATTATTAAAATGATTTCCTTCCTGCCTCATCTATTTGTTACTGTAATTCACACTTAATTTGAAAGGTTGAGAGCTGTTGGCAGAAAGTGGGTGTTTACGTGTGTTAATTTACTGGTTTATTATTGGTGTTCTGTGAATTGCAGTAGTCAGTTCTGCCCCTTCTATCACAGATTTATAATCAAAATATATGAACTAATACCTAGTTACAGACACAGATATTCAAGAAATCAATGAAATGATACAGCCTAAAGAGTAGCGTTAGGGGGTACCAACCATCTGACTGGATAAGCCAACCAGAATTAAAGTATTGTGGGAGAGGCTGTTGAAGTAGTAAGCCAAGTCCTTAAAAACCATATTATTTTGCATGAAAAGATGCCTAATTTATTGTTTGAACCTCCAGCTTCTGCTTTCGTTGGTTATGGGAGAGGGAGGATGCCTTGGCTCAAACCTCTTGAACGCTATACGATCGTTCCCAACCACTGCTTTTAATTCCAAACCAAAGCATCCTCATTGAGCTTAGTGTGGATAAGGTTTTCTTCTGCTGCTTGCTCGGAGGCAAGCCACTGCTGGAATAATTGTGCTGAATGCCTGGATCATAAATTACAGACAGGCTTTGTCCCTTTTAAAATTTAAGAGTAGCCTTCTGTGATCCGTGTAGCTTACATGATGCTTTTCCATTACAGTTGCTCTGCTCAGCTATACCTGCAACAAATAGCAGAATTGAGACTAGCAGAATGCCTCGCCTATGTGAATGCAAAAAATTGTTGAGAGTGAAATTAAAAAAAAAAACAAACCCTCCCCCTGACATCTCCGCCCACCCTAAACCTCAAGCCAGCCCCCCTCAGGTTTGACTTGGAAGTAATTTAGCTCCATCTGGCTATGGAGGTCATGTGAATCAGTCACTGTTGGAACAGGCTGAATCCTTTAATTTGGAAACTGCTACCTAAAAGTATTTTAAAAGAAAACCAAATACAAATGTGGCACTGTAGTTGTTACCCTGTGTTGTAATTGGCATGATGAACCCTTTAAAAATTGCATATGCCACCCAACATATGTTATTGTGGTAATTTATTTTAGAGGCTTTTTTTAAAAACTGAGAGGTCAATAGGTAGAAATCCTCGGGTTCTGCTTGTGATCCAGAATTGTAACCCTTCCAGTAGTCATCTGGCCCCAAAGCAGGCTGCAACTCTGGGCTAGCAAAGAATTCTGTTAACCAGGTGGTGTGAGGAGGTAAATCTTTGAAACTGCTTAGATTAGGTAATTTTGAATTTTAATACCTATTTGATTTTTTTTTTTTAATTATGTATACCTACAACATTCCCCAGTCCTTCTGATTATAAAGTGCAAACAATTTTAAAAGTTGCCTGTCAAAATTGGTTTGTTTGGTTTTTGTTTATATTGGGTCTTGCTCAAACTATGTAGGCTTAGAGTTTCTAACACACATAGCAGCAATGAGATTATCCAACCCATCTAAAAATACCAGGTTTAATCAGAAAATTTTGCAAAGATAAAAAGGGGACATTGTAGCTTCTCTTAACTGAACTTCTGTTTATTTTCCCATAGTATAAAGTAGTACAGGGCGGTGTGTTGCTGATGCATGTAAGGGATCAGGTGCTGCAGTAAAGAATTCAGGGACTTCTATGGTGTTACTCGCAGCACAAGGTGTGGACCCAGTTATAATTTGAGCGGAGAAAATCTGCAAAACCCCAAAATATTTCAAAACCTTTGGATCCAGATGGAACCAAGAGAGGTAGGAGTAGAACTGACTACTGTGGTCTGTGCTTTCCAAATCTTGTCTCTTAAGAAGAGTTGACGGGTTGGTGACATAATTGTAGGTACAACATGGAACAGTGTTCACTTAAAAAGGTTTGAACAGTTTTTCCTGTGCTTGCTTAGAAAGATCCTTGGTCTTCTGGAGTATGCCGTTAGGTGCTGGGCTGGCCAAGGGGTGCAAAGGTTTCATAACTTCCATCTTGGAAGATACTATTTTCCAAACAGTAAGGGCAAGAATACTGATCTCTGTCTTGGCAGCCATGACGCAGCAAAGGACCTCTTCTGATGCTTGCAGTTTTAACTCTTGAAGGAGTATATAAGATAAATGAAAACCACAATCTAAAATAACAAGAGGAGCTATTCAGTAAACTATTAATGAGCTGGTGGGGGGTGGTGGGGGGAAAAGTACAAAGGCAATGGTAAGATCGTAGAAATGGTTAAAATAAGAAAAGGAGGCTATGTAACAGTGAGCCATTTTGCGAGGCGCAGCAGTCTAACATCCAGTTGCCATAAGTTTATGTCTTTTTCAAATGGGTACAGCTTCTGTGCAGAAATGATCTGCAGGAAGGCAAGGAGGTGACAAAGTTCAATGTACTAGACATCTTTTCAAACCATGAAACTTGTGCATGTATTTGTTTATGATAATGGCAGCTTGAAAAATGCTACCTGCCACAGTTTACATTTCTGTTAGCATTTCAGTTGCATTCTCTGAAGCTAGCTAAAGGTTAGAGAGAAGAAACTAATTTATGCCCTGTTAATTAGCAGCACAGGAGTAACAGCAGACATTTATCTGAGGTCTGAAATTCAAGATTATTTATACAAGCTGCAGGATTTGCCAAAACTCAGGAGGATATCCTGATATTCCCCTAGAATTGCCGTAAAATATATGGTTTAGGGTTAGGTGCTCAGATTGTCGTGACTTGTTGACATTTGACTGTGGGGCTGTTGTTGGAAACTGGGCAGGGACATAGTGATGCTTATACTGTAGAATTTTTTTGTTTAAATAATGCAAAGTAAAGCTTTCTTATCTTTGGCTGCATTTTCAAAACAAGACTGCAAAACTGCAATTTGGGCATCTATGTTTTAAAATGTGTCTTTTTGGTAAAAGAAAGAATAAAAGCAGTTTGGTTGCCATAGAGATTCAGTCCATTGTGCTCTGTTTGTTTCATACCCTGAGGCACGTGGAGCTTACAACTGGACTGCTCTTGCAAAGCAACAGGTTTTCACTCCCTTCATGCTTGCTGTCTTTAGAATCCAACTGTTTTGAGATTGAGCTCTCCTTTTTCCCCCTCAGTCTTCGGTGCTTATCCGTTATGCCCAGGGACTACTGCTTCCCCCAAGAAAATCCCCAGCTCAGGTTAAAGAAATGAGGTGAACTGCTACTGTGTCTTTGCATATTGCCATTGGAATGCAGAAAAGGGACCTAGTGTTGAAATGTAAGTGCAGTATTGACGTTTGTTTGGCTTTTACAAACAAGAGACAGAAAGGGGAGAGCGATCAGAACACAACCGAAATTCATGGTATCATCTTGTGTTTTCTCCATTAACAACCAGTGTCATGTCAGTGCTTTAACTAATGGCGAGGTTAAGATCAGCTCTGGGAATTTTTTTTTCCCCCCTGAAGATGACCCCGTGCATTTGTTGTTCGGTGTAGAGAGCAGTCACTTGCTGGCTTAGGGCTGTGTGAGAACATTATTGGGTGCTTTTTAGGTATGGAACAGGAAGCTGGTTTTTGCAAAACCTGTAATGAGGTGAGCCTAGTCTTTGAATTTTCATGCTCTGAAAGAGTTAATCCAAACATCTGTGAAGTAAATGTAAAGACCCTAGTGGCTTCTCAGGACTTTGCATCAAGTTGTTGAGTTAAGGAGTCTGTATGCTTTTCTACTGACAGTCCTCTGTGAGATGGCATATGAGAACTTGTTTCCTGTCTTGTTTAAAAAACCAATACAACAACAAAAGCCACCTTACCAAGCAAACCCCAGAGAATATGTTCACTCGTTATGTCCATTTTTACTCTAACCAGTGAAGTTTAATAAGGCAAGAAGAATACAGTTTTGTCCGGTTCTCATGATGATAGATGCTGAAGAGTACACCAGAGAAAAACTTGAGCAAAATTTGGCATGGGGAAACAGATCACTGGAAAGCTTTTAGAATGACAGATTTTCACCATGTTGTGTGGTGTGTCTTGGATGTCTCTTGAATAGACCTGTTGCAAGCCCATCAGTATTTGTTCCAAAAAATACTCACTGAAGAGTTACCAAAAATTTTTTATTTCTTCTGATAGTTTGCTTTAATTGCCTTTGTGTCGTTTGTTCTAATTTCAGGTTAATTGTATACAATTTGATGACAGTGTACTGTGTCTACCAAATGCAAATTCTCCAAAGTCTTCTAGCAGCATTTCATCTTAATGAAAATGCCATTTGGAAAGGAGAAATGTGGTTTAAAAGCAGAGGTCAATTTTGACAGCTAAGGAGTTGGTGTAAATGAACGAAAATGTCTTGCTGAGGGATATTTTTTCTCTTCTAGATTAGAAAAACTTTTTTTTTTTTTCTCAGTCAGGTCTTGCAGTGACTTAGGAAGGTAAGATTTTTTTTTTTCTTATGGCACTTTCTGAGAAAGCGTACTTTGGCAATGAAGCTGGCCAATATCTGTTAAAAGTGCCCCTTTTCTTACAGCCAAGTATCTCGTTGGCCAATGACATGACTATGGGGATGGGAGGATGGAAGCAGCAGAGTAAGCAGAATGGAAGCTCGTGTGAGTGCTTTGAATAATCCATGGGGACTGAGTAATTATGTGTGACTTAATGAGATGAAGATGTTGATGTAGGTAATAAGATTTTTCTGAATCTGTTGCTGAACAGATTAAGGAAATGTAATGTGGAACGGTAGTTCAGTGCTAGCTTTTTTTTTTTAAAGGAAACAGTGCCAAGTTGAACACATTTAGGAATTATTTACATGTCGAGGACAAAATAGTATCAAGTGAACGGGGTGGTGATTGCCAATTTATCCATGGGAAATGACCTTGCTGCATGCTGTCCCCTCTTAAAAAGTGTGTGTGTTTGAATCCCTTTTATTCTATATGGTCCTTCATCCTGTGCTATTCATTTGACGCTGGCCAGGAAGCAGAGATTTTTTTTGAACATCCTCTCGGCCTGGACACAGGGACAACTGTTTTTTAATTATCCAAATGGAGGGGGAAAGTTTGCATATTATTAGCAACCCTCAAAGACTAAAGCACCATAAAGTGTGCTTAATACTATAGACACACATTGTTAAGTGATTACATTTGAATGAATGCCAATGAATTACTTATAAAATGTAACCAATTACGAAAGTCTTAGGGCATATCTAAACAATGCTTGTTTTAAATTTCAGAAACAAACATTAAATAAAAACCAATGAAAATGGATTGATACGGTTAGTCTTTTCTCCTCTCAGATAGAAAGTAATTTTCTCTTCTAAAGGAATTCTTGTACCATAAGCAGCATATTACAGTGAATACCAATGATATTTAATTGGTAAACCTGTTGAGGAAGAGATTTTCTTTTTTTTTTTGTCAAAAATTCTTTTGTAAGAACATTTGGGCTAATACCCTTTTTTCTTTATAGCTGAAACTGGGGTATGTTAGCAGGAATGCTAGCATCAGAATACAGATTTTTTCTGAAAGAGAACCTTTGGTAAATGATTGAGCTGTGACAAGGAGATTTTTCAAATGCCAAATGGGAATTAGGTGCCCAGTTCTCACCGACTTTTCAGCATCTAACTGTCGTTTGTTCTTTTGTTAATCTCTCTTTTTGATCCAAAGTAATTGGCTTCTGCTTATGTATCTTTATCTCCTTCTGTGAGGCATGTGTGAGGAAGAAAGTGTTGTAGGGAGATTCGAACTGTTCTTCAAAAAGAGCATCATCTGTGTGCTGGCAGTCAGTTGAATGTGACAGCATGCTGAATGTGGATTGTAGACCTGCAGAGTAGGAGAGGATGAGAGCAGAATTCACCTTCTGGTGACCTTACTGTGCCAGCAACCAAAATGAGTTGCTTGAATATGTAATAGCCAGATAGAGGCTGGATTCAATGAATTCACTGCAAGTTCTGGACTGACTACCAAGGCATGGCTGCTCTAGCCGATAACCTCAGACACTGCCCCGCTCCTGGTGTCTGCAAGCTTCCTGACTTAGATCTGAGAGAAGAGGTCTCAATTTTATTGCTCTTCTAAAACTTAAAACAGCTTTTTGCTGTTTGTTTCAGAATGGAGGGAACCCCCACCCCCCAACCCAAAAAAATCCAAACTCCTACACCCCAAAAAAACAACCACAAAGATCTCTTTAAGAGCCTTTGAGTTTGCATGGGGGGAATGTTAGTGCAGTTACCTGAAGTTAGAACCCTCCTGTATTGAAATTTCAAAAAGACAAAAACGTGTGTAAAGCTTTTTAGTGCATTTGTTACAGAAGTTCAGTGTAATGTTAAGTAAATTGACTAAACTAAACTTTCTATAGGTTGCTAATTCTACCTGGGTTGTCATAATGTCTTAGTTGGGTTTGCAAAACTCCTGCTCGTTAACAGGTGTTGGCTGTGTGGCTGGGAGCTGAGATGGACTGTGCAATAGATAGTACTGAGGACCCATGTCTGGGCTGATTTTACTGAATTTGAACTGGGTAATCAACGTTTTGTGTGCTTGTTTGTACACCATCCCTTCTGTAGAATGGGTGCAACGAGTGAAATGTTTTCCTAGCATTTGGATGTAAAATTAATACCGTAGAAAAATACTGGTAGGAAATGAACACTTGTGTTCAAAGGTAAAACTGTGAAAACCAAGAGGTAGGCATAGACACTATTTTTCTTTGTTATTCAGTGTGCTTATTAAGTGAGTTTATTTTTTTTTATTGTTGCCTTGGATGGCATGGGAAGGCTTATGGGGGGCAGTAGGATCATATAATTAATGATTGTATAACAATGCAAAGAAGGCTGGTTAAGCAATCTGTGCTGTGTAACTTTTTATTGTAGGGGGGTTTGTGGAGATGTGTGGGCGTTTGTGGAGGTGTGTGCAGCAAAGCAAAAAACAGTGGGTAGTTTACAAACATTAATCAAACCATGTGGTGTTTTTATAAGTGAATATTGTTCAATAGCTAGGAATCAATTACACTTTTTCATAGGGCATTCAGTGACACAAAATAAGTCAGTACACAGAGCAACTCACTCAGTTCTTGACTTGTAGCCATAACTGGAAGACAATAGTTCTAAACAGTAACTAAGTAGTCTTCCACTACTTGAAGTGGGAATGTTGCATTAGGTTTCCCTGTAATTCTTAGGTAATGTGTTTTGAGCACTGTATTGTATAGTTCTATATAATATAACTGTACAATCACTTCATGTAATATATTGAAATATATTTACATATATACATCAAACTATACAAGTTATACAATAATTTCTATAATTTTAAATTTTATATATTTATATGGCACTTGTATAAGCTCACATACTTTGGTTTAAAACAGCAATTTTAACTTCTTGATATCATTAATGATAAAGAAAAGGGTGGGGTGCCCATAGCTCTATAGGCATACCATAGTATGATAAATGAAGCCATTTACCAACTGGCTGGTTCCGTCATGTGGGATTCTTACTTCTATCAAGCACAACTAAAGAGTATGAGAGGTATTTATGTGTAGAAGACCAACACTGACAAAAGAACGCCCCCTCAAAAAAAAAAAAAACCAACAAAACCCCAAACCCAAGAAAACCTGAAAAACAAAATAAATCACAAAAAAACCAAAACCACCCCCCAAAAAAAACCCCACAACCAACAAAAACCCAAAACCTCCAGCAAATCAACCAACAAAACCCAAAAAGAGGAAACAAAAAAAACCCCCAACATAAAACCCCAACCACATAGTGTTTTAAGTCTACTCTGGTCTATTAGAAAGTTGAAAATTCTATGCAGAAGTCTCTTCTTTAAAAAACCATATTGATATATGGAATGTATGATTGTTGCCCTGATTTTTGAATTTTAGTTATTATTAGCTAACTTTAGCAATTCTGAATATGGCGGAAGGAAATCACTTTGGGTTGACAAAACATGAAAATATGTATTTAGTGATTTGAAATAGCAGAAAATGTACTTGGATTTGAATGAAACATTTTGTTTGGCCCCAATAATAGTTTCATTATATTGAAGTGTTAAATATATGTCAACAGATCTAGTGCATTGTAAATGCAGCTTTTATTGATTTTAAATCAGTGAGAGGGGTAAAAATCAATGAAAGGGGTAAAAAAAAAAGTCAAGGGCTAAAAATCAATGAAAAACTGAAATGCTTTGTTAGAAAATATCAACAAAGCCGTACCTTAAAAATGTGCAGAAAATTTGATTTTTATGACCGCAAATCTGTTAAAACTTCTTTCATCACCATATTACCAAACCCTGGTGTTACTCTCACTCTCTTTTGGTTTTCTGAGGCGAGGGGAAAACCTGGACTGAAAGATATCACCCAGCCTCAGCTCTGTATCCTCTTGAAGTAAGCTGTTTTGAAACAAATGCTGCTCTGAGTCTTAAAAGTTCCAGGGAATCTACTTTTGCCTTTGCTAACACCGTCTTGGGGTTGGCAGGCCCTTGGCAGCTACGTAAGCGTGCGTGGCAGCCTTTCCCCTCTAGCTGCTTGCACTCGGTTTTACTGTTGGGGATGACAGTTATGTTCAGGCTGTGCCTTACCCTGCTTCGCAGCTCTGTCTTCTGCTTGGCTCACTTGGCTGCCGTAGCTTTGAAGAGCCTGGGAGCGGGATAACAGAAGGAGCAGCAGGTTAGGGCCGAGCTGCGGCACGAGGAGGGGTCTGTGGGAAAGCGGCTCGGAGCCTGCCCAGCAGCTTGGCACGAAGCACCCTGCTACTTGCTCATGTTTTGGAACTGTTGCTTGACTCCCTTCTTCAGAAAACCGACAACTCTTACAGCTACTGATCTCCTAAGATACTGTACAGTCTAACGAGTTATGTACCATGCCCAAGAAATAACTGGCTCACAAAGTAATCTGTGTATTTGGAGGCACTGAAAAACTGACTGGGGATAAAGTGCCCAGTATTTCCAAGAGTAGCTACGATTTAGGAAAAAAGGTAAAACATGCGTTAGGCCTATAGTACTTGACTCCACTGCACAAAGGAGACTTTCAAGCCCTTAAGTTCCTTGTCTAGGGGCTCTGTTTGGTATCTGATGTGCTGTAATGGTTGAATGTCAACTCCTACAAAAGTGGTGTAAATACTGTCAGAACAAAGCTCACTTTGCGAAGATCTAGGGCAGGAAGCTCCTGCTGTGCAGAAGCCACAATAAGGAAAGTCTGTTGCTAGTGATGAGAAAGCAGAGTAGGAACTCTGCTCAGATTGAGGAATTACTGCTCTGCTGAACTGGAGCCAGGTAAAAGTGGACCTATAAATTACTTGAAAGTTTTTGGATTTCTGAGTGGGAGAAAACCCTTTGGTGGGGACTCGGTATGGGGAATAGGATGTATTTCTCTGGCATTTTCAGAACACCCCTGTAGCATCTACCAAACCTGATGATTTTTATTGTGACTTAATGCCTTTCTTGTTCCACAACTGCAGCTGCCTCTCTAGGCCCTTGCCTCTGAGGCAAACGCTACGGAGTATGTACTGAGTTGTGGAGGGCTTTAGGCATTATGAAACTTCAGCTAGGAAAAATATTAGGAACTGGTTTGAGGTTGTACACCTTGGTGGATGATCTTCAGTTTCAAAGCTTTGGTTAATATTTTTAGCGGGGGGTGGGGCGAAGAAGAAATTATCTTGGCATGGGAAACAATTTAGAACTAGAAGTGAATACCTGTGAAAGCTCAAGAACTGTTTTGAGTTCTCCGGACCACTTGTAATTCAGGGCCCTGATCCTAAACCTGCTTGTGCTAGTCAGTAATATCTACTCTAATTAGTCTGGGAGGGGAGGGGATAGGTAAAGTCTATGCATGAAAAAGGGTTTTTTAAGTCTGGATCCATACTGTAGCCCATGCGTGCTCAAAACTCCCCCTTTAAAACTATTTGCATGTTTAATTGGTATAAAAACTAGTAAAATAGAAACCCTAAGTGGGAACTCTGTCACCAAACTTTATATTAATTTCCCCTCTGGTACTTCAAAAAATGGTTGGACTGTGGGACAGTGAAATATCCTGGCATTTCCCATTGTTATGGATTCTGCTAACAGACCAGGATAGTCCCTGGATGCTGAGACCTGCCACAGCTCTTCTCCTGGGCTTCCCATGCCAGCTCAGTCAGCTGTGCGTGGCACTGCTGATGGGCTATTGGCTTATAGCTAAGAGTGGCTCTGTGGCCAGTATTCCAAGGTCCCTGCCCTAATCTGAGCCTTATAATATCATATTAACAGATAAATATGACTCCTGACCTATTTATTTTCGTAACGATTTGGGAAGTGCTGTGGGTTGCGTGATGTACAAATCTAAGATTTAGAGGATTACTGGAGAACATTAAATTGTTGTGGCTGGATCACATTCAGTCTAAGAATACAGTTATTTTTTTTTCCCTGAAAGTTGATACATAATGAAATTTTATTCTTAGTCATCGCAAGCTTCCTTTTTTTTTTTTTTGTTTTTTATTTGGTGGCTTTGCAGAAGCCAATAAGCTATTGACAATTTCCGTCAGCCCCAAAATCACAAAGGTCCAAAGGTTCATCAAAATCTAATTCCTACTAAAGGCAAAGACTTCTATTCCTTGTCTGGCGAGTATTATCAGATCCTGTATCACTTGAAGAGGGGTGTGTGAGGATTGCTTGGTGATGTGGCACAGTCCCTTTCACTATGCTTTTGGCAGGCCATTGGAGAAGTGGGCATGTACCTATTATATTAATATGAGTAGCAGCTGGGGGCCTAGTTATGCTAAGACTTTAACTCTGAGTAACCACTGAGCTTAATCACGTTAGCAAAGTGAACATTTCCCCAGCATAGATGGCATCTGTGTCTTTAAAGTAAGGTTTAATGCATAGTGGATAACAAAGCTATCCAAATAATGCCTCCCTTTCTAGGTCAGCGCTTGCCTTTAAAGCGCATTTCTGTTCTGAAAGGCAATCAGCACAAACGGTCTGTTGGGCTCCATATTACGTTAGTGTCGTGTTTTCACTTCTTATATATGTTATAGTGTTATATATGATATTGTATCTGTAAAAGCTGTGCTACAAAAGTTGTCAGGCTTCAGACAACAAAGTGCACTCTTTCCTTGGGAGATATCACTCTAATTTTAGACATTTGAAAACAGGATATAACAGAAGTAAAGTTGGGGAAAAGGTGAGAGTTGGATGTATTAGATCAGTAAACATTCTGAATTTACTCAGTAAAAGTGGAGCGCATAGGAGGAAAAGCACATAAAAGAAGGAATGACCTTTGTTAGCTCATCATTACAGTTGTCAGTGTAAAAGAGGATCTGGAGGAGATGTGAATCAGGAGATCAGAGCAGATGGGTATGTTGAGGGTATGCTGCAGCTGAAGAGTGAAACTGGGAACGAGTGGAGCTTTTTATGGGAGAAACAGGTCTCTGTGGGGTCAGATGTGCCAAATCCCAAGTCCCTGAATTTTTAATCATGTTTAACTATGGATCTACATTAAAGAGGGAAAATGTACTTAAATACACAGAGAAGCCAATAAGGTTATGACTAAAACCCAAACTTTCTCTTGTGTGTAGAGAAGAGAATTAGTAGAGGGACTTACATTAGTGATAGAGTCAACTCAAATAAATACAATTCTTAGCAGCTGTATTTTGTTGGGAGCGTGTCCTTGTGTCTTGGGTGCACAAAATAAGAAGGTTTTGCTACTCAAATCTATGTGGTGAGGGCCTGGATGAGAGTTTTAACTGTCAGAACTGAAAGAAAAGGTCACTTCCCAGACACTGTGGTCTTTGTGCTTTCAGTTGTGCTCTTAGGGAAAGCTCTAAATGAGGTAGTACAGGATGAATATGTGGCCCATGAAGGGTTTACAGTGGAGAACAAACTGTATTAAATTGAAATATGCATAAAAACTAAATTAGACTAGCTTATAAAGTGAAGTTGAAGCCAATTATGGAAATTAAGCATGATGTAATAGTTAATGAAACCAGTGTAGCAAGCACAGTGGAGCTATACTGATTGCCAAGAACATCTTGCTTTTACAGTACTTATGTAACTGTCAGGAAAGGCCTCGGAGTATTTTTAATAACAATAACCCTTTTTAATAACATTTCTTTTCACTTCTTTTTTTGCTTTTTTCCATGTGATATTTTGCACTGCAGGTGGGGAAGGGGTGTGTGGATAAAAATATTCTTTGCTTTAACTTTTCTAAGCAGTATTCCAGGTTTTACACATATTTTTATTGCCATTGTGAGCTGCTGTGAATTGCGTGTGTGTACTTAATTAACAAGGAAAATTCCGGCTCCTGAGGACTTTTATTGCCCTTATGAGCTGAACAGATTTGTGTGGTTGTCTGCCTCGATTTGCTTCTGCTTTCAGCAGTCCAAATTTAATTTCATTAGGGGAAAGAAATACCCAACAAAACGCAAAGCAATGTAATATTGTGTTTGTTCTGTGATAATAGCTGTTCTCCAAACTTTTGTGCTCTTAAGAAATGGCATCACATGGAACTGAGCATTATGGAACTTGATTTATCACTTCTCAGAATTTCTCAGCCTTATTCCTTCAGTAGAAAACTAGATTTCACTTCACAAATTCTTGTCTGACTAAAGTTTTAATAAAATAAGCCTAATGGACATAAGTTTCCATTTTAAAATAGAGATTTGTTCTAGTGTAGGCTGATAATAGAAGTTTACCTGCTACAGATGGTTTCTTCTTCAGCATCAAGCAGGTCTCACATTTATTCTGTGATTTACAGATATATAGCAAAAGCTAAACTTATGGCTAAACGCTGGACTGAAAGCTGAGACATCATCTCTTCATGAGCTTCTTATAAGATGACGGGTAGTTTAGGTTGCACAAACCTCAGTTTCCTACGTACAAGATAAATGTTAAAAACGTATTCTGAATTGTCAAAACCAACTTCTTGTAGAAATACTAGCATTTGTCAAAATTTTACCTGAAAAGAGCAACAGTAGAGTAGGACACGTACTCAGGTATGGGAGACTAAGGTTTCTGCCAAAGCCTTAAGCCTAAACCTTATTACTGGGGTCAGGAGGGTGCTTTGCTGTGGTTTTGTATCAGAATTAAATCATATAGTGTGGTGTTTATTTTCCATAATATCCAAAGCATTCATGCTTTCTCATGTTTAGTTTTTTTATGCTGGTAACAAAGACCCTCTGTTTGCTTTAGTATCTGGAGATTGCAATTGTGGTTAGTCTTTCTGCTTCCCTGATATGGGAAGGCTAAAGGAGAACATAGGAATTCTTTCTTGCATCATGTCAGCTTCTGACTTCTCCTCCTACAGCTGACTATCTGCTTCATCCCGTATTTTCCTGAATTAGCCCAATTTTGATGGGTATTACTGGCTAGAAAGCAGTTTGTCACAACTAAACTACTGGATGGAGCAAGGGACTTTCCAGACAGCAGAGAGAGTACACTTAAGTGGTCCATCCAGCTGGAGTGCTTGTTTGCCTTAGCAGGCTACCACGTACTGAACAGTACTGTCGGTCCCACGAGAGGCTCTCTAGATCATCTCTGGATTAAAGAAACAGGCTGGCTGTAAGCCTTAACCTGAGAAGCTTGATTCAGAGCTCCTATTGGTGAATCTTCAGTGAATTTCTGGGAAATACAAGATGGATTAAGTAAAAAGTTTTGTGTCTGAGCCACTCTTTATTTGTGAAATGACATTTCTTAGTTGGAAAGAAGATGGGGGGGGGGGGGGAACCAAAACCAGAAGGAAAACATGGCTCTTAAAAGTTGGTTGTCTTGACATCTGTTCTTCTGGGCATCTGTACTTGCTTGGTACATGTGTTACTTCAAGTTCTAAAGGAGAATGTCTAAAGAGGGTTGCTAATAGTTTTGCATCATTAAACGGGCCACAATCTAAACTTGTGTTAATATTGTGCAAGAAGGAGAAACTGTTAAAAAGTACTTCTGAGTTACACACATGGTAGCAAGGTACACCAACTAGTATGTTTATCATATTGAGACAATATATGTGAGATGGAATTAAACCCTGGTTTTGCATGACTAGTGTTTAAGTGAAGCAGTGCAGGTGCAAAGTAATCAGAAGCAGAAACCTGATGGATAAGGCTATGCCTCAAAAGTCCAAGCTTTTAAAAGTGAGGTCCTACTCAGTTAAAGCTTCTGTCTTCCTGGCATTATGTGGTATGTTTTTGATAATGGTACTACTGTGTTTGTGATCCCAGGCTAGCTTTAATTAATTTTTAAAAATGAATTGGATATTTTTTTTTTCTCCTTCCTCTGCTTAGGGAGTTGCCAAAGCAAGTTTGAGTAATTTTGCAAATGATTTCTGAGCTTGAGAGCACTGATTCTATTAGACATGAAATACTGGAAATAAAGTAACAGCTCATTGCGTTGTATGTGTATTTTTCCCTTGTCATCTGTTCTACCTCATAAATCAAAAATTCCAAACAAAGGATTCAAAAAGAGAAAGCATAAAAGGAAAAGAGGAATAAGACAAGAATAAGAAAGGAAGAAGAAAGCAGATCCGTATTTTACTTTCCTTTCAGAAAAAAATGGCTATAAATGAGAGACAAACTGGTTTCTAAAACATTGAACATCACATTCTTTCTGTATCGAACAAATGCAGATACAAATTTTGTATCTGCACAGAATCATCACATACACAGAACTTGATGTTGCTTGTTTCTATAGCTACAGTAAATGTAATTACTAAAGTGTCTTTTGCAGATTCCATTATGACTTCAGGTAACTAATAACATGTACTTTTTTAACTGTCTGGGGCAAAATGCTCATTTTGAATTTAAGACAAGTAATACCATTTTCCATCTTAGTTAAGTACTTTGTCATAAGACTTATCTCTGCAGAGCCTGGAGTTCAGTCTGTAAGCATATTACAAATATTATTGCTACTTATTTTCTGGAAGGAAGATTAGGTACTGTGTGTGTCCAGAGAAGCTTCTCTTCCATTTTCACTCTTTGGTACATACCACTGCAAATTCAGCATGAAATCACTGCAGAGATAATTCATACTTTTCTCCAATGTCTTGCATTAAACCAGAGGCACCTCGGAGACCATAGCATTATCTCTGGGAATATAAACTATGTAAATATATACTTGCAACACAGGGTTATGTTAGACTGTGTAATTTTCTTAACAACAAAAAAGAAACCAGGTACAGAATGTTTACTTTTGTCCATGAAAAGCAGTTTTTCAGCTAACTGCCTCATAATTATTCTGTGGGAGTAAGACTTTTTTTAGAAGAGGTTCTTGACGAAAAATGATAAATTCAGTGAAACACAATTCAGGCTGAACAAACTTTTAAATTGTGGAATATGAGGTATTTAAGGGATATGTATATGAGTGGGAGTTGTCCTGAACCCATGAAGCACATGGTAGCAGAAAATATGCACTTGAGTTTATCTTAGAAATGTAAAAATTAGCCTGGAAAGTTGTATAAACTCAGTTGTTTGCTCATAAGAGCTCTAGTAGAATTTGACACTAAAATCAAGGAACTATTATCCTTTGTTTGTGGCTAGACATGGGCCCAAACTATCATCAGATCAGAGATTTTCAAGGTAATGGATAAATTAAGATTTCAATTTACTGGGCTGAAACAAACACTAGAAGCAAAATTATCCTGTTTGAGGATGTTCCTTTTACTTGACCTGAACTTCTTGACTTTGTTCGTCTCTTACACTGTTCAACATGTTGAATTTGAAAATAATATATACAAAAAGCATTAGAAAAAGCATTGCTAGTTCATAGAAAGCTTTCTGGGATACTAAGAGCTCTGAGAGAGAGCGTGAGAGCAAGTAAAAAGTCTGCACAGGCTGCCACTTTGTCCCTCCAGAAGAGCCAGCTGACCTTGGTGTCCTTTCCTGCATACATGAAAAAAATCTCCAAATGTTTGCTTGTTTTGCACATATATATATTAAAAAAAACCCTTTGTCTGTAGCTACATATGTATATGTTTGGAGGTGTATATATATTTAGTGGTTATACATTGAATCAGAAGAAAATATTTTTTATTCTAGTACAGAATTATCCTTATTGACTGTCTTGAATGGACCTACTGGTCTTGCTTTTTAGTGAGTTGATTCATGGAGTTTCTCTTGGATATTAAACTGCTTACAAAGACACAAGTTGATTGGCTTGGTAGTTGAAATTTTACTCCGCTGCCATCTTTATCCATGGCAGTGTTTATGCTTGTCAGATACTTGCCATTGTTGCTCTATTTGTCATTTGGTAGATTTAGAAACATCACATGTGAAATTACTCAGTTTAACTGAGCCAGTGTGGAGCATGGTCTAAACTAAAACAAGTGGAGTGACAATGGCCAGCTTTCCTAGCTGTGTGCTAGATTGTATTGTGGCCAACAGTCTCAGGCCATGGATCAGATACCTTGTAAAGCTGGAAGACAGGAGAGTTTCACAGGCAGAACCTGACAGTGGTTCCTCCAGACTTTCAGGATGGAGTTCCTAGTGAACATGGCTTAGCAGTTCCCTGTCGGTTTGCTGTTTTTCTATAGCTGACAGCTGGCTAACACGGAAGCAACTGTGCCAGGAAAGTCCTGATGCTGGTTCTGTGATTTGCCCTGGCATAAATAAGTGCTAGTGCTTGACCCTCTCTTACATTGCCTGGGAAGAAAAAACAAGGAAATTACGGGGTTGAAGCACTCGGAAGGCAGGGGTTGCTTGCTTTTTCCCTGCAGTTCTCGGGGCATCAAAAGGCATAGAACCAAGCTGACAGATTGTTAATTCCTTTTCTTACACATAGCACCCATTATAAAAATAGAAAAGGAAGGAGGTGGTTTTGGCTTATTCCGGGCAGGATCCCAGTTCCCTCCATTTGGTACATGGGTGGTGTTTCCTCTTCTGGCACTCGGGGATTTGATTGTTTACACAGGTTTGCTTAGCGGGTGCACAATTTAAAAAATGATTTGACAGGAAAACAGACTTGCCTGCATGTGTGCACGTACAAATTTATACGTTCTGTATGAATGCATGGTGTGGACAAGGAAGAGCATGTTCCTTTTGACAGTATAACAGATAGGTATGATGGAAACATCCCGGCATCTTGCCCTGCGCTCAGCCGTTTTCCAGCAGCCCTCTAGTGTGTGGCTCCAGCCCTGCCAGCATGTGTTTGCTGGGTTGAGCAGGGAGGTGGATGTGGCCGACACAGCTGGGAGAGGGAACCTGAGAGCCTGAGGAGAAAGATAAAGTTATTCTTCAGGTCTGGCAATCGTTATTTCTTGCTGTAGGGACTTAGTGTTTGGAGGGACTAAAAACCTACTGGGGGCAAATAAAAGGAAGACAAAGCCAAGTGAGTATCAAAGTGTCTCGCTGTCACTCACTCAGCTGTTATCTGTGTGTTTATTTTAAAGGCAATAGTGACACGTATGCATGGCTTCTACGTTGCACATGATGCAGCAGCAGTACTAGCTGTGGTTTTATTGTTGATTACAGTGTAGATAGTTTAGAAAAAAAATTTAGAAATGCGGAACAATGATCTAAAAATATTTGGATATTAATTGTATGCCTAGGAGGTTCTTTCATTTAAGTTCATCAGGACGCTCCGTATTGCCCTTACCTGTTGATGAAGATCTGTCTTCAGGTTTTATTGAATACTTAAACTGTACTATTTGAGTCTTTTGTGTTGGTTTAATGACAGTTCTTTTAAATGACATAAAATGTGAAGAGAGACCTAAGTTGAATTTCTCTTATGTTCACATAATTAATCTTACGGTTGCATAGCTTGTCATTTTTCTTTGCAACCAATCCTTACAAAGCAAACACCCAGTTCAAATTTTCAAGTTCAATAATAAGACATAATGAAGGGAGAGAAGTGAGTACAATATAGGATTTGTAAAGGAGGGAGGTCTTCTTGAAGCCTGCATAAAGTTTAATGTTATTAACAGTACCACGGTCTTATGTAACAGACTAAAATCTTTGGGTGTCTCCTGTGCTGCTGTTCTAAATTTGCCTGGTTGTCCTGTGCAGTCATCCTGTTGTGTTATGTGAATTGTAGACCAAGTGAAAGAAAAGAAAGGTATTACAGTATTTCATGACAGCTTCTTCAGTGATTTCGAATTCACAGGTTAGTCATCTTTTTCTCAATTCACATTACTCCTTGGCAACACTAATGAAGAAGAGCATAAAGGGTGGATTGGAGGATGATATGACAATTGTACAAAAACTTAGAACAACTTTTTCTCCCTTTTCAGTCCAGTGAGAGCCAATACTGTGCTCATATAATTTTGCATTACATGGACGTGGTAATCAGGTTAAGCAGAAATAATGAAAGTTTTATCAGCAACAGGGAGGCAGAGAATATAGTTTTAAGTTTTTGTGGGTCCTCCTATTTCCAGGGATGAACAGGCCACCTGTTGTAGTTTGAATTCTGTTTCAACAAAGCTGGACCATATATACTTGTTCATTCTTGTACCTGCTATGTTTTTCTTCCTATTTTAACTTTGTTGCCATGTCTTTCCTGCCCACTGGGTGCTTCCCATACTTCTCTCATCCATCTTCCTGATTTCCTCCTATATCCCTGTCTTATTGTCCCCCACTTACTGCCATTAATTAGCACTCTTCTGGAAGTTATATTGATAGAGATCCCTAAAACTGATCTGTTGACTGTGCAGCCAACAACCCATGGCGGAGCCAGGGCTGTTCCCAAGCCCTGGTGTTGGCATTGCTTGGCAATGTTGTAGCAGCCCAGAACTGGCTGGTTACTGGGGAATGCTTTACTTTCTGGGTTTTGTTTTTGTTTTCTTTTTTTTTTTTTTTTTTTTCAGAACTGAAAAATATTTGTGCAACCTGAAAAAGCCTGGTTTTGATTTTTCTGTGTTTATTAATAAAGTTGAATCAGTAGAACTCTTTTTAAGACTGATAAGAGCAGTGCAATGTAATTCGATTGCAATTCCAGGATCTGGTTCAACTTCTGGAAAATAACTTTTCAACTGTCAAAACCCCCTTGAAATAATGCTGTTTGACTCCATCAAATAAAAGGGTATATCTTGGGCAAATGCATCATGGCAAAGTTCCCCCAGATTTCTGAGACAGGCAAAAGACTGTTTTATACGAGGGTGTCATTTTTGTGTTGTAGGAATCACAAATGACAACCTGTGATTAGGAAATGTTTTTGTAGAGTTATTACAGAGGCATTTAATAAGCAAGAAAAGTAGTTTAGAAAATACCAGTGTACACTGAGGATACGGTTTTAGAAGGGATGGCAGCATCTTCTGGGATCAATAACCTGTCTAGTGTTGAGAATTCATTTGAAATGCAAAGTATAGGACAGGTCAAATAAATTGACCATGGCATATCTGGAAAAAAATATGTGTGGCTTATTGCAAAATATAAAGTAATAAAAGAAAAATTACATCTTGATATCAAACTAGCTTATGCATTTCTTTGACTGGAATGAGTGTTGGGCTGTGTTGTGGAGGCAGTTTGGTCTAGCTGAGTAAAACTGGCTTCCAAATCATAGCCATTTCCTGAGTTGGCTGCTCAATAATGCTTCCACCAAGCTGTGCTCCCTGTTATTGCTGGCCTTTCTCCTGGGAGCTGCACTTCCCCTACTTAATTAGATGAGAAGAAGGGTAAGCTGTTCCTCTTTCTCCCTTCAGGTTTGTGTCCGAAGGGTCCCGATTCTCATGCTCGGTAGCACAGCTCACCGACCTGGCTGCTAACCCGAGGGCCCACCTTCAGCGAGAAGGTCTGCTTTGCCTTTCAGCTTGAGAGTAAATTCTAATTAGAGTAGCTTCTGTGTTAATATCAAACCCAGTGTGACTGTGGTTTGGGGGAAAGAGAAGTGGGAAGTTCCTGATGCATTTGTGATTTTGGGTATCTTCATAGCTTTGATTTAAAGTCTTCCTTTCATGCTCTGAGTTATGTAGAAAAAGACACCATCTTCTCTAATGGTGGAATGAGTCCTGCCAGATACAATCTACCATGTACCAAGGAGCCAGAAATGGTTCGAGTGTTCCAGTACCAGGTGATATAAAGCTTGTCTGGAAGAGCCAGCTCCACTAGGACGTAAGCTGGATCAGCTGAGTTCTTGGCTTCTCTGAAATGATGTGCAAAGGTTACTAAGTAGTTACCATCCCAGCAGATGTACATTTGCAAATCTTCAATCTACTAGTGATGACACTTGGTAGTAACATTTACACTGGTCTTTTCAGTAAGGATTAAGGGTCAGAGACAAAGTTTGTAAGGAGGTGATATTAAACGAGTCAGCTGTGTATGGTGCCTTCCACACCACAGATGGGAGTGGGGAGAGAAAGCAAAACTGTACGCTTGCTGTGGTCGCTGTTTTCCTTGAGGTAAGGCCTTTGCTGTGCCTGCTAAAAGTGTCCACCTTGTCGTTAGAATGAATCTGTTGGGGGCACCAGTATCTAAATGCAAGACAAGTAGCAAAGAAATGTTTAGGGGCTAGAATTTCTCTGGAGCGAACCTAAGTGTGCCACCCTCCCTATGACTGTGAGTGACCCCACACACTTCTAGAGCTGTGGGACACCTTCTTTCCTGCTGGGAAGTGACACAGGAGCCCCGAGGCTGCCATTTTCCACCCGGCCCCTTCTCCACTCCCATGATCCATCTTCAATACTATCTATATGTAGTTTTGACTTTTACATTGTAACAGAATAATTGCAAATTAAAAATTAAAAAATCAGATTTAAAAGGGTATTAACATGCACACACACGAGCAATTAGTAGTGGTAGATAATTACTCATCTTTGTTTAGAAAAATACGTATGTATATACCTATATAAGGATTGTTTACCTTTCTAAGGAGGACACAGTGATTAGCTTGTTGCAAGCAGTGAGAACAGTCTTTTTACGTATTTGTTTGAATTTAGCAAAATATTGGAGGAAAGTGGGGGGGGATCAACCTCATTTGTTATGGTATTTGAAACCTTTCAGGTGGCTACAATCAGTCCTCTGAAAAGCTGTTATTACAGGGTTCAGACAAAGTTCCATCATTCTGGTGTCAGAAAGGTCAGATGCTAGAATTCAGAAAAATTATTCACCTCGGATGCCAAATGCAGATTATCTGAGAATAGCCATATGCCAGTTTGTTATGGTGATGTGCACATGCTTGAGCTAGTATGTTGCTTTTGATGCCAAATGTCTGTCTCAATGAGATGAGTAGAAGCAGAGTGTTGAGGCAGCAAGTATAATCCATTCTAATATTAGAATGCGGGGCCAGATCCTGTGAGCCAGCCTGCCCTGACAGCCCAGCGGTTGCCACCACAGTTGAGGGTTCTCAGGGCCTCGATGTTCCATGCAAACAGCATTCACTGCTTCTAATTATTTTCTTTCTTTTTCCAAGAAGTATGAGTAAAGGACAACTAATCCCCTCAGAAAATATAGTTGCAGTGAAGAATGTGATCAAGGGAAAGTGGAAAAGTACTGTGTTGTATTTTTATTTATCTCTGTTAATGCACTTCTAGTTTGATGGACAACCCTACCCGTAGTCATCCTATATAGAAACTGAGTTTGCAAGTGACAAAAGTAATACCGTAAAAAACCCCCAACACCGCTCCCGAACCCAAACCACCCAGCTTTAACTTATGGCCTTCTGTGAATTTGAATGCAGAGGTCGAGGACTTCTGAAAGTGCTATTGTACGTGGATCTAGCAGTGGCTAAGATTCGGGGGATAGATGGCGTAGGCAGGTGAGAAATGTTACTTCTCAGGCTCTAGCTTGCTTTGTTTTTAGGAAGGGACTATTTCAGAAGCATAAATGGCATGTGGGTGCCTGTACCCCACCCCAATCCCTTAGGAAAACCCTGCCCCAGCGCCCTGTCTCGACTTCGAAACGGTGAACTGGGGAAGAGGAACAGGAGGTGCCTTGTTCAGAGCCGATTGCTGCCACCTTTAGGCCAGCTGGAAATCATCTCCCCTTGGCGTAATGCACGTCCTCCAATTTTTCAAGTTTCCCTAACTTCTAGAGTTTTGGAGCACTGATCTGGTTCAAAACTCACCTTTGTTGCAGGCCCATGTATTGAACTTGAACTGACCTTAAAACCATGCCACAATAAGTATTTGTAATAAATTATGCAGCATGCAATTTTAAAGAACATGAGTGTTCATTTTAGTTGATGTTAAAATTTACGGTCTCCTGCATTTGTTTTATTTCGGGTGATATTAACTTCTAATAAATACATCAGTATTAAAAAATGTCAGTGTTGATGTTTAATTTAGTACTGTATTTGCTTAATACTCACATGTTAAAACATAAGAAAATTAATGGAGAATCTTTTTCTTTGCAACCCCTTTCTACTTAGCGCTTCCCACCTGTCAAATCCATCTATTTGAAGGCTTTAGGTATTTTGGTCTGTTTTAAAAGCATTAGAGGAAGATAAAGATAGTTCTGTAGTTCATTACAAGGGAACGGTTCTGAACATAACTGAAAAATAGAGATACGTTGCCAAAAATGTGTGTTGCTGTGTGTCTGACTATGGTACTTACAGGAAACCATCACCATAGTAACTAAGCCTCTGCTAAATAATTACCAACAGATTTGTTCTTTTTTCTCCTAACCTGTATCAGGTGTCTAGCCTTGAGTGTAGTTTTAAATATAAGAATTGTGTATATATAAATGTTTGCACACTGCATTTGGAAGATAAACCAAAGAACTCGCCATATACAAGCTTAGTTCTTGCAGAAGCAGCTTCTGGATTCTAGGTGTCCGCTGCTGTTGTTTTCTCGCCAATGAAAGAACAATGCAGAACGGTTTTAATAAATGCAGTTTTAGTGTTACAGTAAGATGTAGCTATCATGGGAAGCCAGACATCAGGAAAAAGCAAGTTGTTTCTACAAAGCCAAAGCAACTTCTTGTAAGACAGTTGGATTTGTACTTAATAAGCAGCTACTTCAAACAGCGGAGTGGAATTCCCTGCCTTTCCTGTTCCTCCCACTCCATCAGCAGGACTTGGACAGTGCCTTACTCAGGAGCAGATCAGTGGTGGTGCATTCACCTTTTCAGTTGCTGATGACTATTTCTCCGAATTCCTTGCATGCAGAGTCACCTCCATACGTGCTTTGGGAGCGTTCTGGAGAAAGTTGGAGTGTCTTACAAAATCTGTGGCTTCTTATCGGGGAAGTGGCCTGCTTCTCCATTGTTTTATTCCCCAGAAATGCTGTCTTGTGGGCATATTCTGTTTGTAACCCTGTTCTTTTGGGAGGAACCTGCTAGACTTTTGTCCTTTTAGCAGTAAGATAAACAACTCAGGGTTTCCTCTGCATGATAGAATCTTAGTTCTAAAAATACGCTCAACTTGATCAGTCTGAAGACATCTAGTGAAGTAGCCATACCTCAAACATGGTCTTGAAAAGCATTGAATTTGGGTCAAAAAATGACATGGTGAAGGCTTTGTTCTTCCAGCTGAACCTGGTTTCATCTTGTTGGGAAATCGGGTGGGTTTATTTGCTCTAGCAACTGATGCAGCTCAGTGCTTCAAAGAGCTGCCAACCCAAATGGTCTCTGACTTCTAGGATCTTCTTTGTCAGAGAGTTGTTGCTCATATTAAATAGGCCATGAACTATTTCGGATCAGACTTGTGAAACCAGTAAATTAATTTAGCTGTGTATTGGTGTTCACAATAACTGAGTTGAGGCACAGATAAACCTGAGCTTGTAAAGTGGTTGGTCACCTTCAATTATTTGCATTAAAACTCCTTTCTCTCCTAGTGAGAAACAGCATCCAGATATGTGACCAAGGGAAATATTCACCTTGTCTATTTTTCTTGGGCAATTCCAGCATGATTCATAACAAGCTGTGGGACTGGAGACTATTGTAGAGGTTGGATTAGCATGTTTTTTGTTTTGTTTTCTGATCTTTTTTTTTTTTAATGCTATTGTGTGAGTTGGAGCTACTCTATAGCACACTAAATCTTCATCTGTTTGAGGTACAGGCATGAGGTCTCTGAAGACGCTAGCTGTACTATATGGTCTCAGGCAGGATGTGGGTTACCCTAGAAACAGCAATAGTAGCAAGACCAGTAGCAGGGAGGACCCTGTCATGCGGTATTTTAAAATTACTGGAAGTAGCAGCAGTAACTTTGGAGCTTTGCAATACACATTTTCAACACTGTACAAGCCATTTATTGCCATAAAAGATGTATTTTAAATCAGATTTTTCTAAATATGCTTTTTATTATACTTGTGTAATTGTTCAAACATATGTAGGGAATGGGTTAGGCGATGAAAAAGAGCTGAGAGCATTTTTTCTGTTTCAATGAATATCATATAGGAGCCATGTATAGACATAAAGTTTGAAAATTGAACTGAATCAATGAGATAGACCTAATTAAACAAACTCAGATTGTTTTCCAAGGAATCAGATTTGCAATTTTCAGTGCTACTACTCCTTGAAAATCTATAAACTTAAATATGTTCCTGAACTGGATGTGGAATATCTGCAAATGAGAAGGTAGATCCACTGAATGTGTTATGAAATTTGTTAAACTTTGGTTTAGCAGTGCATAAAATGTACATGCATAGATTTCATTAGCTCAACACATGTAACTGATAGCTGTGGTAAGTACGTAACTTTTATCGAACAATAATTTTCTAAAAGGCAGCGTGTTCAAATTCCAAGTCTCTTTTTTAGTATAGTAAGTGAAAAGAGCTTTTCTACTTCTGCAGATGATTCATTTTAGGAAATGCCCTTGAAAAAATCTCCTTGTATTCTAGCAAAGGACGTGCATATTAAGTCTAATCTGCAGTTTTAAGTTCTGCCGGAGCTGAAGATTTATGATCAAGGCTAGACTAAACCATGGCAATATTGTCTTGGTTAGTATAACAGCAAAGTATCTAAGTGAATTTTAAGCTACAGAAATAAAATTTCTTGTTCACAATATCTATCCCATTTAATCTGTATCAGAGAAGTCATGGATATAACATCTTGATCATTATTGCTCTTAACAGACAATTACTCTTCTACTGACTCATGTCCCCTGACATACGGTTTGTTGCTTTTCAAGCCACTTCCAGACTGTTAAATAGCCACATGTCCCATCTGAAGTAAGTGTGGCCTTTCGATTGTAGCTTGTATTAATGCATTTGACTCTTTTGTCCGTGTCTCCCGTTACTTATTTTGGCTTGCATATCCTAGTTTCTTTCCTTTTAATGGCTATCAGTGAGTCCCTAGAAATGTGGATGGGTTTAATTTTTAAAATTTATTACTGATCCAATTTGGTTTTGGGGATATGATTAATACAATAAGCCAATTTGCTACTGCCTATTGAGAAATACTGAGCTATATTTCCAAGAATTAAATCTTACTCAACAACAGTTCTGCGTGTTAGTGGTCACTAAATAGCAGTAAGTAGTTTGACAAAATATTTTTTCTGGTTTTCTTAAATGTTTTGTTTTAGTACATTTAGTCTATGTAACATCATTTGGATACTTGGGAATGTGCATAGAGTTAGTGGGTATAATCCTGTCTGTCATCCTGGGAGAGATTTTAATCTACATATATCTTACAGTTTGACATTTCAACATCATCGTTTCCATTTACATTCCACCAAAAGATAGAGAATTAGTGCAGAGTCTAGACTTCCAGCTTACTCTCTGACCTCTGTGTAGTGTAAAACAAGAAGTACATGAGGGTTAACCAGGTCTGGTTTGTTTTGAAAATGGAATTATGCCAGGTATGCTCCATGACAGTCTGTGCTGGGGAACCCCACTGATTAGGAAAACCTAATCTGGATCTTGGCAATAAATTGTATAACAACCAGTGTGAGTGAACCTCTATTAAGAAATAAGTTTTTTAAAAAAATATATATTGCTTATATTGAATAATACCTAACAAGAGCAGGCTAAGAATTTAGTGGGGATGAAAGCAGCAACATAGTACAGAATTTTGTCTGAAGAGTCTATAGAATTGAATGAAGTAATTATTTCTTTCTTATAAATTGAGGCACTTGGTCCTGAAGAGTGATTTTTCATGGCAGATGCTGAATTCTCTGAAAGAGCTGTTCCTGCTTGAGTGGGGTGAAGCGTGGACAGGGTGATCTCACCTTCCAGCCTCAGCCATCCTGTCGCTCTCTGGAATTAGCTGGGCTTTGTTTTAAGAGCTAACTTGACAGGATTGGATTTTTCCCATAATCTCTTCTGTTTACTGTTCAAAGAGGTAAACTGAGCTGCCTTCTGTGTAGGGTGGCTGTGCAATTTTGTGGAGTCAAATTTGTCCTTTTGATTAATAATATGAATTAAATAGAGGTGACCGTTGTTTGCTTCTGTGCTTTGAATTAGCATTACAGAAGTCCTTGCTCCTGCAGAGGGGGTACCAGGGAACTCGGAAATGAATTGCACAACTTCTTTAATGCTGATTTTCATTATGCTTAGAAAATAAAACTGCACATGAAAAAAATAATCATGTAGCTGTCAGATGAAATCGGTGATTTGTCTGCATGATTTCAGGTTTCTAGAAAATGCTTTTTGTGGTGATTGAATCAGTCTGCACATTATGAAGATTTCTAGTAGACTTTTGAAGAGAAAATTGCAGCAATATGGCTCAAAAAACTTGTAAAAATGTTTTTTTCTTAATTATGAGGGTTTTTTTACAGTTTAAAAATTGTTCCATGGTTTTGCCATTGAACATGAGTGCCCCAAGGGATTTCTAATTGGTATTTTCAGATTGTTTAACAGCCCTTTATTATGACAGTCTTTCTTATAAGGAATTGATCAACTTCTTAAAAAATGGGGCCTTTGTGAGCTTATAGTGAATTCTAAAATTTCCCCTTGTTCACACAGAAATAATAGTATTCATTATGTCTTAAATTCTATCACTTACCACCTGACTGAAATACATGTGTGTATCGGGGTGATCTATGTGCCTATTCTCTACCAACTATTCACTGCAAAACTGCTAAAATGTATATTGGTTTAAATTACAGGAGAGGTAAATGTCATGGCAGAACGTAGCACGCTACATTTTTTTTGTTAGTTGAAGCTGATTCTAAATCCAAGTTTCTGACTTCCTTTACGTGCTTATTAAAACAATAAATTTCAGTCAATTACCTGAACCTCTTTTCTGAGTGTTCCTTCTCTCCCGTCACCTTGTTTTGTATAAATCCTCTGTATACAGCAAGAGTTTTCCTGGGTCCATATTATTGTTATTTTCAAGAGCTACAGGAAAAACATTGTGTTTTCTCTTGTTGAAATAGATAACATGAAAAACATTCAGAAACTAGTGTCATGGGTATTTCCAAGGGCATAACTGTGCTAATGTAACAAAGAACAAATAATAAAATCCACCACAAAGGGATTTCAAGTCTATAAAACAAATAACTTGTATGAATATGATAATAGACCGATTGGGTACAGAAGTGATTTGCATTGGTACAGCTACAGGTCTCTTTTGAAAAATGTAGCTGAATATCGATTTGAACATTTTCATGATCTGAAAACAACTCTGTCAATTTTTTTATATTCAGAAATTCTTATGCAGGAGTTGTAGGAAAGCTGTGCTCATGCAGATAGGTTAGAAATAAAGACGGCGTAAAAGAGGCTACATAGCTGAGTATAAACATCTGAAAGGTGGAAACTAAATTACTATTTCTCATTTTAATACATGAAAATTTTATCAGGAGAGTTCAACCTCAACATGAAGGTATACCACAGGATGTGCCTTTCATTAAAGGCTTGTATTGAGCCTTGCACAACTTTCACTTTACTAAAAGGCAGATGGATGTAAAGCATGAACGCTTTGAATTGTTAAGTTTCTACCGGGCTGTCATGTGAACCAGATGAACAAGCAGCCTGCAGGGTGCTGGAAGGTCAGAGCCTCAGGATGGCTTCACACATACTGCAATGAAATATGCTGATGGTTGGGCCCTTCCTTGGCCATGCTCTTCCTTTCCAATAAGTGACCATGCGTGCAGGCAGATGTCCTGGGCATCCCTCTGGTAGAGTGGGATGTCCTCGCTACTGCAGCAAGAATTGGAGAGTATTGGAGCCCTGGTCTGCTGCAGGTCAGAGGCCAGCAGCGCTAGTTGTCCTAGTCAGTGGTGAAACTTAAAGCTCCGAAACCACTGTAAGAGTATGTGTGTGGATTTTATATTTAGTTACATATTTATAACATGAGTGTGAGTCTTTTTACCACTGTATGATTGTTACTGATTTATGCTTGTGTAAATGAGAGCAGGTTATGGCCTCCTTTTTGCTCGTATGCCTGTGGCTAGGTCAGGTTTCGTGCCTACAGTGTATATCCATAGATTTGGGCACTTTTCCTATCCGTGCAATCACTCAGTAAAGCCATGTGATGGGTGTGTACATATTACTAAAGTTATGAAATGAGATTTCAACCTGATTAAAGCAAGCATAAAATAATTAAAATTGTTGTTCAGTAGTGAATTCAATCCATAATAGAACAAATCAAACAAAAACAATGGAGTAATATTAATAAAGAACAACCTTCTGAAGGCAGGGGAAAAAAACCAAAAACAACCCAACTCTGAGGTCAGCCTGAACCTTGCCTGTTATAACACAAATACTTAAAACAAAGAAAATAATTATTCTTCAGTTTTAATTCATTTCGCAGCTTGAAAACAAGCCTATATCCTAAAGATCCTCAGCTAGTTACTTAATCACTCTTTTAAAACTTTTCATCAGTAAAACACTTTGGCAATGTGTGTCATTTCTAAAAGTTACTGTGCTTGTCTAACCAGAACTCCCACCCTTGGCTTGACCTTGGTTGTTTTTTAAGACAGCTGCTTTGCAATCTACTAATTCAAACATATTTCCAGCTGACTTCTTACTTCCCAAGAATTAGCTCATTATGAAACTCAATTACTTCAACAAAAACATGTTTATAATACGGGAAAATTTTACAATAGAGTTAATGCCTCATTCACATGTTAAAGAATTTAGATGCTGACTTAAGGGATTTAAATGCTGAATTTAGATGTGATCTTCTGGCATTGTGTTTTTTAAAACTTGTAGATAAAAGATCGGTTTAACTGAATTGTGGCTCTTCATGTCTTATATCTGACAGAACATAGACACAGAGCACAGTATCTATTCAATGTGATGTACCTGTACAAAATCACAAAGGACAAACACAGCTAGAAAAAAACCTCTGGTGGACTAGATCTGCTGCATAGCACACAATCACGGTCAAAATCCGATGCAGAAGGTAAATAAAAAGGTCAAGTACTAGACCTTTTCAGGAGTATATCATCAATGTAAATTAGCTGAAAGGTGCCTTTATTTTATGAATATTGTGTATGTGCCTGATTTGACTGTTGTGTGGATTTAGGGAGCTTCTGGAAAAAAAAAAAGGTGTAAGAGAAGTCTAAAAACATACTAGCAAGTACATTATTGACTTTGTATTGCGATGTCACTTTACTGACACAAGTGTACTTTTACGGTACGTTTGCCTCTGATGCTGAAACTGTATTTGATGTCTTGGGTTTTACAGGTCTTCTGGGGGAAAAAATAGTATGGTAGAATAAACTTAAGTCTCTGAATTTAGGAGGCAGTGGTTTACAGAACCGGTAGTGACCCTAATCCCATACTTGGAGGATTACACACTTGGGGTTAGTCTGCCTAACTTGGGCTAAGCATGGGACAAATCTGCTGGGCATGTTTCATTTTCTTTTGAATGAGGTAGTTGATACAGAATCTGCCTGCTGGTTGCAACTGCTGATATGTAGTGGCCTATAAATCTAAAACCTCTTTGCCTTGTTAAGAGTCATAGTTGGCTGCAGACCAGCGATCAAATCCCTGTGCAGGCAAGGAGTACAGGCTGCTAGCGAAGAAAGAAGACACTGCTGTCTGTAGCTGTGCAAGCCTAACAGAGCAGCTAAAGAGAGCTTGGAGATGCAGCTGATGAATATAAACACAAAGTAAACCTGGTTCTCCCAGGATGATTTTGTAGCGGGGTTATAGGGTAAGAATGATAAGCAGGGAAAGTAACTCCTCTTTTTAAGGAAACTGGTTGAGGATCTGAACCTTTTTAGACCATCACTGGCAACTCAGATACTTAGAGAGCTGAGGGAAATTCGATTTAGCTTCATTAAAAGTTCATGGTGGCAAGGGAAAAAATTGAAATGGCTTCTTTTCCAAGCTATCAGAGAAAATCCCCGATGACTGCCACCTTGAATGTAATCATCTGATCAGGCTGGTGCAAAGAGGGCGAGTGCCATAAACATACTTGTTTTTGTGAGAATTATGTGAATTAAGATTCCGTTTTGGTGAACCAATTAACTCCAGCTCCAGCATGACCTGGCAGAGCAAATGACACAAGATAGCGTCTATCATGGATCAGCTGTGCCTTACCACTGATGGTGGGCCAGTTCAGGAATGTTCCCAGGACTGACTTTGAGGGTCTCTGGAAAAAATGTCAGCTCCCACACAGCGAGCTGTTTGCACCTGGAGGCAAATAAATGACGGTGCCAGTGTCACTGTGTGTTGGGAAGCAGTGTAAAGAGAACTACCCTGCAGAATGCAGCATTGAGGAGAGGGAAGCTCTAACGGGTGCAATTATCTGTCAGGTAGCCACAGGTGCCAGCCTGGCTCATGTGGCGCTTTCTGCCAGGCTCAGCATTTTCTCATTTTATTTTACAGGTGCTAACCTGGTGTTACATAGAGGATAATGGCGGGGGTGGTTGTGGGGTTTTTTTTGGTTTTTTTTTTTTTTTTTTTTTTTACACCCAAAGCATCCTAAGGCTTTGTCCAAAATGAAAAGCTAAGTAGTCGCAGTGCATGGCAACTATCGTATCTGATAGCTGCTGGGATTTGCTGGTTAGCCAGCTTTAGCTGTGGCTGCTGGTCCCGTTTTATTGAAAGAGGCTGTGTTGGCCAGTACATACCGATTAATTCTCTCTACACGTTTTGAAAAGAATGCTAGGGTCCTTAATTTCTCTTTAAAAGTCGCTAGAGACAAGCAAAAGAGACCTTGTTTTAAGTACTTACCTGAAAGCCAGTACTTCTATCGGCACAGCCGAAGCTGTGCAGCTTCCCCATGCTGTGTCGTGCACCAGCAGGAGTACTTTAAGTGCAGGTTTTTGTGAGGATTTCCACATACAATTCCCTTCTAGTTCAGCCAGACTGCTGACACCCCTGAGCTGATGTTGTTGATGAAGTGCTTAATACATTCGGTATCTGCACTGCTAGTGCTGCTGGATTCCTAATCTTGAAGAAGTGTGGGTAAAAGGAAACTAGCTTGAAAGTCGCTCTTTCTCTGACAAACTTCTTTGTAGCGTACATATCGGGGTTTTTTGGAATAACAGTACTTGCAGGCTTCACTTACAGTTCGTTCTGCCAATTCAGTGCTCAGAATATGATACTGAAAGAAGTTCAGCTGGCATTAGTGGCAGCAAAACTGCCAAAATTTTTATATAAGAGAAATGGCGGCAAACTGTGGGGTTTTAAACCCTGTTGTTTTTGCACAAAGAAAGTTCAAGGCACGGATATTGCATGTCTTCGGAATACAAAGGGTTGAACGCTTGCTGAATGAGCATATTGTGTTTTTGGGAAACACCATGTCTGATGGGGGGTGTGTGTCTGCGCCCATGCGCTTTTTGGGGTATTTGCTTAGGGGTTTTAAGAAGGTTCTGGTTTTGGGGAAAGGAGATTGAGGCATCTGAATCGGTCAAGTTGCATTGCTTTGAATGAAGGTATGTTGTTTTATATTACATATCGTTTGCCAGGGGCTTTGCACGGGCGTGAAAATGGCTGGGTTACTTCTGAGAGCAAAGACTGAAAACAATTGGGCAGAGTGCTTTTGAGTGACACGTCATTAAGAAACTGCCGTGGTTTCTCAGTGTTATTAATGGCTCCTATCTTCTTAGGCTGTTCAAGGTGAAAAAGTTCTCGCTATTAACTCTTCCCAAAGTGTCATGAAATCTCCTTAAAACCTCATTAAACAGGCAGTATTTGAAGAAAATATCTTGTGATTCAGTTATTACTAATCACTTGATTGATTTTTTTTTTTTTTTTTTTTTTGGTGGTTGTATGTATAAGCATGTTACTATGGGTGGATAATTTGCGGCTTAGAGACCCTGAAGCCTTGGGTCAGTGTTAATATTGAAAAGAATTTTTCTTCAAACGGCAGTAGGTGTCAGACCCTGATTTTAGGTGTAAACACTGGAAGAAAGATGTATCACTGGAAGGTGATTTTGTGCTCAAATATGAGAGGCTTATGTTCTGAAAATACGTGTTAGGATTCTGAAGATTTGGTCTATTTAGGAGCTGTGCTTTTCATCCGGATCAATGTACTCTGAGAAATAGTGCCTAAGTGCTTTTTCATTTTACAAGAAAAGAAATCTTTTAATGAAAACCCTTTTAGTAACAACTACATAACAAGTAACAGCTGTTCACATTTACTGTTAAACTGTCTACAAAAGAGAACTCGCAATCCAGCAACTCTAACAACAGAGATCCTTTACTTGAATAAAACCCCAAAGCTTCCAACCTACTAATGCTCTTTGCCCTGCTCAGCGGGTACTTGTTATCTCAGCGGTGACTGAAATTTATGGTAAAGATAGCTTACTTTTCCTTATTGTTAGCCATACCATTTGTGAGCTCTGCTGTGTGCTTTGCTTGCTTTCATGCCGTAGAACTCCAAGAATAAAATGGTACCCCACAACAGCATGCTTGGCAGCTTGTGAAGGGCTTGAGACAGTTGCTTGAAATGCAGTCTAAACTGGGAAAACAGTTGTGTAAAAGTGAGAAATTGCCTTAATTGTCAAAAGGATGTCGGGAACAATCTCGCTAGTAACTACAGTTCCATGCCATGCACTGCAGAAACCTACTGACGCAAAATGGAAGAGGGATTAGAAAGTGAATTTGCAGATTTTTGTACCTTTTTTAAAACTGCAGATACTTTCTGCTTTTGAGGAAAGAGTGAATGTGCTTGGGTGTGGGACGGGGGGGGTATGGGTTAGTCAGACCAAGTCAGTTCTGAGCCTTATAGCAGAGACCAGACTGAGCTCAGTGTAATTCTTACTTGCAGAGAAGAATTTCCACATGTGCAAATGCTCCTTGATGTGACATGAAGAAAACGGTTTCATTTTATTTATTTAATGTTGTTAGACTTGTTGCTGTCATTGCTCATACATTTTTAGCTGCCAGAGGCTTCAGTTTTCAGTCCAACGAAAAAGCAAATGGAGGATTTGGGAGGACATGTGGCAACATAGCTTGCTCTGGTGACTCTTAAGGCAGATTTTAGACTTTGCTACACTTCTGCTTGTGTAAAAGGAAGAGCACGATTCCTCCATTTAGTCTTACAGCGTATTTCCAAAAGAATTGCCAAAAAATGGGGGTCAGGGTTTGCAATCACAGAGTTGTAGTGGATGTCACAGGGAGACAAGTGCTTGGTACTTGGCTCTCCACTCCGGTGGTCCCTGGAAAGCAGCAGAGCACAGGAAGGCAGGCTGTAGGGAGCTAGGTCTGAATGTGCAGGAAAATTAAAAGGATGGCATCTAAAACTAGGAGGGTAGTTTTTACTTGCAAGATGAAGTTATATGAGCTTTCTGGAGCAAGGGGAGCTGTGCTGCAGTGTTCTCAACTCCCTTCTGCAGCTCTAAAAGCATAGCAATGTAACAAGATAATTTTTAAGGCGATTTCAGTATGGGAGACAAGCAGGAATTAAAGCCTAGATGTGGCTTCTAGCAGAAGCAAGGAGCAAGGTAGAGATGAATTTTGGCAACTTTTCCACTGCTGCTCTTTCAATAGTAATGGTTACTTATTCTCAGCACCTCTTTGCTGGGAATGGCAAACGATTGCTTCTACATCTGGTGTGTCTGACAGATCTGGCCAGCTGGCAGGGAAATACCTCTTCATGGATTGAATGACCTTGTCCCCTTGGAGACTGAATGTGGATGCTGCATCCGCTGACCAAGGGAACAAGGGGCATTCTGTGACTCTTCTCCCAAGCTTGCATTTCTCCTGGCTGGAGCAGTGGGAAGGCTCACCATGCTATTGCACACCCCTGCTTTGCCAAGAGCGGTCCTGTAAAATCCTTTCTTTGAAGCCAGATCAGCCTGGGGGTGTTGCAGAACAGGGGAATACAGGTAGTAAAAGGTCATGTCTCTGGGTCTTGACGGTGCTTATATCAAAGCATACTTTTAAAGTTGTTGATAATCTGTCAGGCATCATGATGAGATGCAGAGTAAACCAGAATGTCTTTGATTTCTTCACTGGTAGGGTTATCTGTATGCATGCTAGTCTTGTTTTTCTGTTCTTAGCCTTGGGCTTTATATAGCTATTGATTTTTTTTTTTCCTGGTTGTTACAACATTAATGCTTATTGAGGTAAAGATATTTGTTATTTTCCCAAGACAGCCTCACAATTCATTAAGAATGTGATGGGTTCCTGTGTGCTAGTAACGACTGCTTTAATTCCAGCAAACAGGATGCCTTACAAACAGCAGGTTAGATATTCACAGCTAGTTCCGTGGTCCATTACAGCAATTTCTTTTCTTCTTCACTGCAGCTAGCATTAGTATTCAAAAGCTGAAAGCATGTTGGTGGAAAGCTACCTAAATATTTATGGACTATTGCTAGGGTCAGAGTAACAAGGGCAGCAAATGAAATGAAAGATTTACGCCATGAAACAAACCGACTTATCAATCACTCTTTGCCAAGTTGCTCATGCTGTTTAAAAAAGAGATTTTCTAAGAAGTTTTTTATAAAATGAATTTCAGCATGAAATTTTGATCTGTAGTTTCACTTGAGTGTCTGCATTATTTCTTCCAACAAGACAAGCAGGTGGAGAAGACATCGCACAACTGACAAAGCTGGCTGTTGCATAGGGTGAATTTCATAAGAACAATGCTCTGCATCTTTTATCTGAGTATATCAAAGTCTTACCAGACCTCAGGGTCATAAATACCCCTGTGTGAGGAAAGTAATGTGAGGGGAGAAACTGAGGTACTGCAACCTCAGAAAATTCTTATGACAAGTCAGACTTAAGAATACAAACCTGGAGCTGGGCAGACTTTGCATTTAAACTTTGCAGTCAAACCTCAGGCCGAACAAGGAAGCTAGCTGTGCTGAGCAGTGAGCAAGCCGAGATTGTTTTATGTTTTTCTGGAGGGGTATAAGAACCTGGATAACCTGGTATCTCTGTTAAATAGAAATGACACTCTTCTGTTTTGTGGAAACATGACAGAACATATATTTGAAATGGAAATTGCCTTGCTTATTCAAATGAAAACCTCTGAGCACAGAGGCCCTACTTTCATTATTTTGATTAGAAGCTAAGTATTTTGCAATAGCAAGCGGGTAGGAAAAAGTCAAACTGGAAAGGAAAAAAATCTTTTATTTTTTTCTTTCAGAAGATGACTTTTTTTGTTGCTTTGGAATGTGTGTAAGTTCATAACCCAAAGTAAAACATGATTTAATTTTTTTCGTTCTGAGATAAATTTAAGTGATAAGAAAATAAAGACCTCCAATTGGTGACAGCACAATGGGCATAAAAATGTACATCACCTAGAGAAAATTAACTGAGCTGTAAGTGGCTTTAATAAGCAGCATACTAGCTTTTTCTTTTGGATTTTAGCTAGGGATTGCGTAAAGCAAAACCCCAGGAACTGACTTAGCATTAATGCATTTTCTAGTTTTCTCTCAAAGATAGTGTTAAGTATTTAAACACAATAAGATGGAGGAATTTATTTCAGTAGAATTATGATAATTTTTAAAAGTTACGTTTGTGTAAAAGGTGCATGCACATGTGCAGGGTGTCATTTGGTTTGGCTAGGAAAATTCTAAGGCAGGTCAGAATCTGTAAGTACAAGTGTATAATCTTCCAGTTAAATATTGAAATAGCAAGTATTTGCCCTAAGTAGTGCTTGTGTGTACCAATGTCAGTACAGTCCTGTTGTTTGGAATCAGCATTTGCATTTTGCAAATGAAACTGGTCTCTTTTGATGACTCACTAGAGCGGAGGTGTGTTGATAATCACCCAAAAGGGATTTTGGATATGCTTGGTGGAGATACACGCCTGTTTCTACTAGCGGAGTGCCTGAATATTAGCATTTGCAAATATTTTTGTTTGCTGGTAATTTATGGCTCTCTTGCTTTCTGAGGAAATAAGACCTCAATAAAGGTGAAAGAAAAAATAAACCTAAGAAAAGCACAAAGTGATTTTCATTGGTATTATAGAAGGCCAAAGGGTTTGCAGAGAGGATCTGAAATTTATTGTCTCTAGATGATGTTGCTGCTGTCATGTGTCCTGTCCTGTTGTCCTCTTGCCCCTTGCTCTGAGGAGCAAAGTAACTGCAACATTTGGTTTTACTGAAATCCCCAACAGCTTTAGGCTGAGCATTGCCCCAAAATCACATCAGCGAAGAGGGCTGTAATTCAGGAAAGTACCTTTGTGTATTTTCTGGTATTGCTAACTGCGCTGTGATTTAAACTGGAATATTTTGCTTAGAATCACAGCAGTTCAGAGCCTGGATATATCGATCACAGTACATAATTGGGCTGAAAACCAAATAGTTTAATATCTTTGGAGATTCAGTTTTTGCTGATTCTTAGCCTGAAAAGAATCTTGACCTGAATAATAATTCTGTTGCCTAGTCATTATTAGAGAAAGCTCTGGATCGTAGGCACTCCAGCCTCCTTATTCTGGCTCATTAATATTGGGCTGATGTTATGTATGTTGTATGGCCAGTGTGGAAATTCCAAGAACTTCACAGCTTCAGAGCATCCCCCCTTATTTAGCATTCATAGGCATGCCTGTCTAAACATAGACTCTTTCTTCTGTATTTTACTTAAACTGTATAATCTTTTCCCCAGCGAGAAGGAAGGCGCACACAGCCACAGATGCCTGAGTGAAATATTCCTCTTGCTGCCCTATGAAAAAAATCTGAGAAGTCCCCATTAGTTAAGAATTTTAGATGATGATATTTACCACTAAGGATCATGAATAATAAATGTTCATATTTTTTTCATTAAAGGTTGAACTTGTGATATGTGGTTTCCTCAACTTTTGAACCCTGTGCAATATCTCATGGTAAATGCCTTGTTTCTCCCGCCCAAGATGAAAGACATCTAACATTTCACGTTTATTTTGGTTAGAGGTATTTGTTTATTTTCCCTGCCAAACAGATAACTTTCTCCAGAGCTTGGGTTTTTTTCCCCCTCACTCTCCATTTACCAGCTACAGTACTGCATATGTCTTTTAGCCAGGGAGATGCTGACAGCATCAGTGAAATGTTTCAGTGCAAAGAACACGTTATACGGCAGCTTTAACGAGGTCTAAAGAATGGCTGCAGGGAGTCACACTGAGCTGCCTCGTGGCACTGACCACCCTGAGAGATGTAAAGGCATGTTGCGGAAGGATCAAATTTTATGTATTCAGGTACTTCATGCAGGACCCTAAATACAGAATCTTGGTTTTTAAAAAAAATAATTTGCGGGAAAAAAAAAAATATTCTTGATGATGACAGGGAAGTTAGGTACGTTGTAGCTCTACAGCACAGAATACTGACTCTGAGCAGCAGTCTGTCTAGAAAGATGCACATGGATACAGAGTGGATTATCCTTGCTGCATTTTTTTAATACAAAGAATAAGCGTCCACTAGAATACATCAGATATTTAAAAATGTATGCCTACCCTCTGCCTATCTGCTTTCCACAATGTAGGCTGCAGGATGAGCTGTACCTTGTATGCTCCTGTCAGTCATCTTGGACAAACTCTTTTCATATGAAAGACTCCTGAGGATTTTTCCTGCTGTTGTACAGAGTTCCTAGGTCTCAGAAATCACTTCTGAAGTCAAAGGGGACTCTTCAACAGTGGATTCCTAGTGCTGTGGGTAGCGTGCTATACGCTTAAGCTCTGATATCTGAATTAGCTGTTGTCAGAAGAAATACTTTCCTACGATGGAAATAACAGATCTTGCCTATGTGGAAGCTGTGTCTATATATAATTTCTCTCACTCTCTCTCTCTTTTTTTTTTTTTTTTTAAGCAGCCTTGGAAGAATTCTGGTCTGTTCTATGTACGATACACTAAATACAATTTTTGTTCCATTCCCACCCTCAGGTTTCATTTATTGTGAAAACATGTCTGACTTCCCTGAGCTGGTAGATTTGAGGGGGAGACAAAATGAAGATATATTGAATATCTTGATATGATATTTGGAAGTACACAATCTTTCTCTGCCAACATGATTTTGGTTTCCATATTGTGTCTATATTTTTCTTAGCTTCCCGATAGAGAGGCAGTCAGTCATCAGACAAAATGGTTTTACATTTTAAGTGAAGTTCTTAAATGTTCTCGTCTACTAAGGGTAGTTTTAAACAGTACATGAGCAAAGTGTTGTTTGCTCTTTGCATTATGTAGGATAGCTCCCATGGTTTCCTAGGGCTGATGTGGGCTTCTCCATGGGGAACTGCAGTCTGGACAAGGTGTCAGAGTACGGATTTTTTTCCCTTGGAGTTGAAGGCAATGAAATGCATGTAAGATTAGCCTAGCTAATCAAGCTGCCTCGTGTTTGCCAGCAAATGCAGCCTACCAGTGCGGAAGACAACAGCAGACTGATGGCTTCCTGCCTGCCCACAGGGAGCCTGGCTGTATGCGGTGTCTCCAATAACTCTTTGGGAGCTGCCCCTCAGAGTGGCATTTGGGAAGCTCAGCCCCACGAGGTGCACGGTTGCCCTGGTCTCTGTGCTACATTACTGCCTTGGTTGATTTCCATACTGGCTTATTGAAAGAGAAGCAGCTAGAGGCAGCATCTCCTGGGGATGTGATTTGCATTCTGTGTTTAATTAAAGCATGACAGTTTATGCCAGAGGATGTTAAAATGTGAAATGGAATGCTCTTTGCCAAATATTGGGATTTTATAGAGACTTGGAAACTCATTAGTAGAGAATTTTATTCATAATAAGTGTGCAGCCTGTTTTGCAGGGCCCATTGAGTTTGGCCTTGTTTTCTTTTGGGTTTCTCCCTTGCTGAGTTGTTATTTCAGCCTCACATAATGTTGATGGAAATACCCTGCTCAGTGACAAAACCATTTGAGAAACAGGCGCTAAGCAAAATGTTTCTCTGCTAAGGAGCTGCTCCAGGGGACTGTTAATGAGATAGAGAACCTCCTCCACACTAGGTCAGAGGTTTCAATTTAATCACATCAATCAAATTTTAACCACCTGATAAGCTGTTAGGTGGCCTGTAATAAATGTGGTAGGTATTTTATACTGCTTGTTAGTTTTTTTGCAGGACACCTGTACAAACCTTGTGACCCTGACAACTTGATTGATAGTCTCAGAAGAGAAGTCAAGTATTAAATAGGAACAATCATGTGGATAACTGTGCATAAACCCTTTGTGCAGTGGGTCAACAATTCCTAAGAAGACACAAATATTTATCACCTCACTTTGTGAATTAGATCACAAACTTATCACTTTGAAATCAGCTGTTAGCAAGTGAATTCAATCAAAGTATCTGTCAGTTTTGATTAAGCATGGAAAGTAATACTATTTTTACAAATGCTTAAGGTGTCAGGCCACCTGAAATTTTAATGACTTGTTTTTTTTGTAGAAAGATTTTCCGGGAGTGTGGTAAACTTACTCTTCTCTTAATTATGAGGTGAGGTCACCAAGATGAGGGTCGCTTTGCCCTTTTTCCTGATTGTGTTGTAAGAAACAGCTAACCACTCTTCAGCAGTATGCTGCAGAGCTGCTCTTTGGAGACAGGCACAGCCGGTCAGTCAGCCCTGTCCATGACGTATTAATGGGTAGCTTCAGAGTTGGTAGATTTACTCAAAATCCTATTCTTTCATCCAAAATTGCGCTGTAAACCATAGTAAGAAGCGGCATTTTCATGTGCATGAATTGAACCTCTTTAGAAGTTCATTCTTGATGTTGTCAGATAACCTGCGCAAAGTCAGAGAAGGCAGCAGGATTCTCTGCCGAGGGTGAGGGAGCTGGCAGTGAGGGTCAGAGACTGGGAAACTATTAGTGAAGCATTTGTGTGGTAGACTTCTCTTGTGGTCACCCTGCAGGCATCCAAAACATTACTTGATTTGCAAGGGTTTGGTCTTTCGCAAATAACCCTGGGTTGTGTGTGTAGTTATGTTAATGCTGCTCTTTGTTACCTGCCTAATGATGCTGAAGCATTTCCTTGGGATCAGAGAATGGAAACAAGTGCCCACTCTGCAGACTGTTTGGATTAGGTTATAATTTATGCTAGGGTCCATGCTACACTAGGCAGGACATAAAATGCTGGAAGTTAGAGCAGCCTGGACCATATTAAGTTAGGTTTCAGGTAATTAGCAGTGGATTTCACTGCAAGATTCATCCCCGAGTTATTGAACCGAGGAGGTTTGATGAGGTAACAATCCCTAGTATGTTTTATGATCATGCTTTTTTTTTTGTGCGTGTTTACAGTTGATGGTTTTCAGTATTTTCAGTTTAATGTTAAATTGCATTTATTTGATGAGGCTTGATTTGCTGCACAAGGAACAAGGCCTCCTAAAGATGCCTCTCAAGGTGATGTTTTTCTGGAGCGCTAGGAGAAGCTAGGTTGGACCTGCATACGGAACAAAGGCCATGGAGGGAAAGGCTGCTGATGTTAACTTGTTCTCTTGTATTTTTTTCTGTAGCTATTAATATAGAAGAATTGTACAGTAAATGATGCGTTTTGAGTCAATGTTTTCAGTTCTGTCTGACATGTCTCCCTGATGTTTCAGTAACACATCCATTCAGGTCGAAGTGTCGGCTGTGGTATTCATCTTTCTCTGGAAGAAGACAGTGGTTTTCAGCTTCATGAGGATTTGTAACTTTCTGCTATACATCTAGCTTCTATTTGGAGACTCTGATTTCAGAAGGCCTTGGGAGATAATATATATAGCAAGGTCTAGATTTTTCTTATCACTGCTTGTAGTGAGGGCGCATTCCTTCTTCATCCTTTTAATTAATAGACAGTCTTCTACCAAGTCTTAGCAAAGCGCAGGTGAAGCCCTTGCTCCACTCCCTCTGGCTGCCTGGCCATTCCCGTTCTGCAGCCAGCATCACTGCCGGAGTTTCCTAAACTGACTTGGGGGCTGCAGAAGGATGCAATAAAAAAATGTAATTTCTAATGACCTTTTTTTCTTATGAAACAGCCACAGTAGCGTTTAATAGATGCTTTAACAGAAACCTGAGATGTCCCATCATGGGGAAATTTATTCTACTCTTAAATACAGATGACTCATGTTATGTTTAGCTTTGAATTATTTTTTTTTGATCTATGGCCTGAAATGGAGGGAGTTATATGTTACCTATCATAAGTAGTAAATATTCATGCTTCTAAGTGAATTTCAGATTGTACCAAAGTAATTTTTTTTGTAATTAATAACATCCATATTGCTGATTTCTTACTTTGTTCCTATACAAGAATTGTCATGCAGTAAGCCATGTACTGGACTGTGCTTTCCTATTGATGCTGAAATATTGTAAGGTAATGGCTACTATGCTCATTCATGGACATCCAGAAACAAATAAATCAAAGCAAACAGTCTGTTAAAATGCAATTTCAGCATAATTACTAACACTTGATGTGAACGACTCTTTGTGCTATTTTTTTGTAATCAAAAGATATGAAAGATGTGGATCTTAATCAGTTTCTGTGGGAGAGGCTTATTAAAAAGATCTTCAGGGATTAAAGAAGCAGAGCAAGAGAGGTTATAGCTGTGTTAGTGAAGCAACTTTGTAAAAAACTGTTCTCATTTTGATCAAATACACAGTATAATGTGTGGACACACGATGACAGAGCAAACAGCATCCAGAGGATACAGTTTGTAGCATTGTATACCTATAATAAGACCTCATTTTTTGTGTTGCATCTGGTTATATTACATACTACTATGTTATATCACAGCCTGTTATGTAATCTAAAGCCCCAGTGATGGCAAGGGGGGTGGGGGACTGAGCAGAAGTGCCTGTAATCTAGCAGAAATATGACTGAAAGAATTCAGCAGCTCAAATATTTCAATGTGTAACTGCAAATGGTCAGAAAACCAGGCAGGTTTAGCAGCCTTTGCAGTTGCAGTACTAGAAATTTTCAACGATAGAGCAGAATTGCAGATGAGGTATTTAGAAAATTGTTGTATGGGCTTTTTAATAGACAATACTTATAGCATGTATTCAACCAAATATGAATATAAAAAATGAAATTAGATTCAGATTGTAGTTAGTATTTTTTGACATTACATTTTGAAACCATAGATTCTGTACTATAGCTTTTTTCCCCCAGAATAAGTGGAATTTCTGTGATATTGTCACTTGTCCTAAATTGTGTCTTTAAACTACTGTAGACTTGTACTTCTGGTTCACCACTTAAAATCTCAGTGTCATTTTCACCTATATGGATAGGTAAGTATATTTCCAATACTTCTTACAAAAATAATTCAGGGATCTGGTCCTGTAGGTTTGAACTGCCCGCATATGCGGTCTTGTACTTCTGTTGGATAAGCATTGCTGCCATAAAACAGATTGATGGAATTGGAGCTTTGACCTGGCTAAGGACAGCTGGCCATCCCAAAGATCGGTGTGTGTGTTACATATTGTGCCATTTAGGTGACAGTAGTTCAGTGTGAATTAAGACTAAACAGGCAGCACTTTCTATTAATTTTCATATTGAAAAATGGTGTTTGTGTGTCTTCTGGGTAGACCGCTACCAAGACATCCTTGCTTATATTGCTACTGTTTTCACTGACAAACTTTTCATAATCATTGCAAGTAACTTATAAAGCTTTTCCTTTAAATATCTTATAAATTCTGTATTCTGGCTAACAATTCGTTCACGTCTGGAAGAAGTGTTGAATTCTATTGATAGTACCTAAAAAGGTCAAAATCTTATAGCAGCTTGCTCCAGAGACTTTCTGTGTGGCTTGAGGTCCAGAGCAATCTAATTAAAATACCATGAGCATAACGAGCTCTGAAAATCTTTTAGGCTTTGTTCCTTAACTGGAAATGCACATGGCTGTTTTGTTGTTATGAGAGTTTAGAGACTGAGTTTGGCCATTTTCTCTGTGGTCTGTTATGCTTCAGTCTGTGTGAAGGAAGCCAGAAGGCTTCAGTAAGTCACGAAGCAACTTCTGTTACCTGATAGATTTTTCTGATTCTAGGTCAAGGTTCGTTTATTACCCAAGGTGTAGACTTCTCTGTGTAAAGGAACATTACTGGAGTACCTGGAGAGAGTACCTCTGGGCCTGAGAGTGTATGGGGAATGTGTAGAAAGCTGTTGCCTGGCCTTTAGGTCATTTGAAGTAGGGTGCTTAATTCTGATGGATCTCTGATTTAAATGTGATTGGTATGGTCATGGCTGAATAAAATCTCTAAAGAGAGCCTAAAATATGTTTTATGTTGATGATTTTTTTCAGAAATGCCTAATTTGCTATAGCCAGGAAGAAATATAAATGTTGAATTCTGCAATGAAGTAGTAAAACTGAGAGTTGGTTTTCACATAAAACAAATGCCTATTGAGAAGCGTTTTATTGTGGTTTCAGTGATGGAGAAAGTTGTGCCCACAAGCTTCCACCATACCTTATTGTAAAATATGACATGCAGGTGGGAAGTTGTGGATTAAAACTTTTTGCTGTGGAATATTTGTAGATATTATGCTCAGTACTCTAAGTGGGGAGGATTAAGATATAAGCACCAGGAAAAAAAAATAAATTAAAGTTGCATGTGCAGAGCTTTGTTAGCTTAGGTCATTAGGTGTATCATGGTAAGGTCAAATTTGGTCAAGGAGAAGGGCGATCATCTTGAATGTGTAGTGGTTGTAATGTTATGGATGGATAAGAGTATCCTGAAATCTGGATAGTACCCGGCAGCTTTTCAAAACTATACAGTGCCTTTCTGCCTGCAAAGCAATGGTGGTAAATGCAGTTCTGGTAAAAATTAATTGTGGCAATGTTTGTATTTTGATGAAAAAAATGTTTTAATTTTTGTTCTGATAATAGCTAATTCTTTTAAATAATGTTACACTGTATTGTTTTTTAGTTACAACGCATGGGTTTTTTGAAACTTAATTTTAGCTTATATTTCACGTGTGTGATTTTGATTTACTATTTTTGTGCTACCATTGTGTAATGCTGTGGAATGAATATGATTTAGCAGCCTTAGAGTTCTAGTCTTTTGTTGTGATTTAGAAAAAAATGATCTGAAATGTCAGGATTTCCTATAGAATGAAAAATGTATTTTCAGACCTATTTCCAGTTTGCTTGTAAGTGCAAAACAGGGGAGGACCTCTTAAATAAGGTGGAGGAGGAATGGAATTCCAGTGGAAGACTATCTGTCTTGAATTTCTCAAAAGTTTAACTTCAGGACTCTTATTGATGTCTTGGAAGAGTGCTAATTGTTTTGAGCTGTGTTTCTCTGAGAAAAAGCAGAATTTCAGATTAATCCATGTGAAGGTGGATCAGAATCACTGTTCTGAGCAGAGGAAAAAAGTGAGAATCTGGCAAACTTGAATGAGTTAGGGATCAAATATTGAAGGAGAGATACCGAGTGAAAAAAAGATGACCAAAATGCCAGGTTGCAGAGGTGAAGACAGAAGGGGATGATGGGGAAGAGGACTGTGGTGGGATGGGAAGATGACTAGGAAAGTTCTTGGTGGGAAGGGTTGGCCTGTCTGCAGTGGAAGGAGCTGGTGCTTGGTTTTTAACTGCTTTACCAGGTAGGCTGGTACCAGTCTCCCACATGTCTGCCCAGTCCTGAGCAAGGCTTGAGTGTGGATAAATCTCTTTGTTAGCTGTACGCACAGCCCTCTGCAAAGGGACATGTCCCCATACTCCCTCAAGTAGCTGAGTGATGCTTTCCGTTGTGCTGGGGGAAAGTGGCAGTGGTCAGTGCATCACTTAGAGTTGCTGGGAGCGTATCAGAGGTGTGAGGGGCTGTTGTGTGTGGGGAGCTGCCCATGGCATGGATATTGTGCCATCGGGCTGTGCTTGGGCTGGAGAGGCCCATGGGATGGCATCTGAAGAGCTCTGCTTGTGGGAACTAGGTGTGATAATTCAGGCATCTGAACGAGGTCTGTACCGTTACAGCCAGTACGAAAGCTAGCATTAAGAAACAACTGACTGTCATTTCTGCTTCTGGATTGGAATACACGCCAGCTTCTTAATTTCTTACTGTTTATTGTCTCATAATTTTTTGTCTTGAGGCTGTGTAGTATTTTATTACATGTTTTTGCCAATAATTGTTATAAACACCTACAGAAGCTTCATGTTAAAGTAGTCTCACTGTTGACATTCCAGACTAGACTTCTCAATTCAGATTTGCTATAAAATGCAGTCTGTGAGATAATTATATTAGAGAAAACTGCACTCTGCAAAATGCTTTAAAAGCTGGAGTATAATTAATTGTAAAGTGACCTCTTAAAGAGAGTAGATTTATTTCTTTAGATTAATTAATTTCCTGATAGAAATTTTGGACTGCCATCAAAACAGAATTGAATCTGTCAGTATCTGTGTCACTATTGCCACATCTAGCAGCACTTACCAACTTTGATGTGATGGGAGCTCTTCTGTGGGGGAAAGGGCTGCTTAGAGGCCAGAGCTTTCCAACCCTTAACTTCCTTTCCAAGTGTCATAGTAGTGCTGATAACTATTGATGTGTCCACTATAATTTACTAGAAACTGTAATGAGAACAGCAGCTCCATTCACAGAAGTGGCTGAGTGCCAGTGAGGTGGTGTCGGGCTGGTTCAGTCCATCTTGTACCAAACTCTGATTAAGACAAAGATGATGGGGGTTTGTACTTCATTGCTACTGCGCTGCTGGGGATGGGATTGATCAGAATCCCATTGTTTTTGTCTTTTTAACTATCTGTGCTGTATCTCTGTGGGAAATGCAAGTCCTTCAAGGGATAAGCCTTGTTTTTCCTTTGCTTGTTTTTTTAAAATACAGTTTTTGCTTATAAGCTAGCTAGACAATAGTTCGTTTGCATATGCTCTCAGAACCATCAGCAGCTACAGAGGGAAACTGACTTAAGCTATATTCAGCTCCTCTGCTGTTGAGTACTGAACCTTTCAATAGCACTTGGCAATAGCCAGCTGATGTGGATCACCCTGTGGCTGGATCACTGACGTTGGTTATACCAGTGGGTTGGAAAGGGATCTGTTTAGCCTCACATCTGTTTCTGATTCATGGGTCTGACTGCAGCCAGAAGGTAAGCAAACTGGGCAGGGGGGAAGAGAGGAAGTATCTCATTGGAACTGAACCTCTTTGGAAATGTACAAAATAACTGAAGGAGATTTGGAAGGTGCTTTATTTTTTCACCTGGAGCAACATGCGGCTTGTACGGCAAGATGGTAGAAGAATGGCCTTAATGAAAGAGTAGGAGCAGGTTTTGAAACTCTTCATGTTTTTAGTAGTTTTAGGTTAATTGAGGCAAAGAAAGCTAATGAGCAAAAGCTGTTACAAAAATCTGGAAAGTAATGCCTAAGAATTAAAGGTAAAAACTGGTCTAAAAAATTGAGCATTGAGATTCTGTAACAATGCATCCTCAGGAAGAGACCAGGTTGTGGTTCAAATGTGCAACATTATAGTACTGGGTTTGTGGAAAATTAACACATTATCAAACATTAGTTCCAAAAGTTTAGCCAACCTGAAGCAGCTGCCTAGTCCAGAATGAAGGGTGGGCAGTGCACTGATCCCAGGGACAGAGTAGAAAATTATAAATACTTAAAGAAAACTTGAAGCAGAAGGGCAGTTTGAGCTGCAAGTCAGGTCAAGTGTCAGCCTGGCATTTGGAGAAAGAGGAAAAATTGCAGTGTGTAACATCAATTTGCAAGGACCAATAATACGTCCAGATGTCAAGATGGTGATCTTAAAAGTACTTCTTTTAGAAGCAAAGGATGAAAGGATACAATAGAAAAAGTGGGACATTTATGAAGTAAATGGGACTTCTGCTGACTTTAGGGTAAATGTATCAGTGCAGTACCAGGAAAAACAGTATTATCTAAAGAAAAAAAGCATATAGGTGAAAATGAGGCTTAATAGCAGCCATTTCATCCTTCCTGTGGAAGTAAAGACAGTGTCTATGTAAGAAATAAGAACAGCAGTGATTTTTTTGTTGTATTGGGGGAGGAATATCCTTTACTGGAAGAGGGAAGAGAATCCACTCATAATTAACTTGAGCTCAATCCCCATTATCCTTAATTTAACAGGATGACAGAAAACAAGTATGGTAGGAAATAAGATGCATCCTGAGGTGAGTGCATAAAGAACGGATCACAGAGCTACAGTAATTAAACATCAGTGGTCACCCTCTGCTGACTTGTTCAGTGGGAGAAATGAAAACAGGAACGTTTCCCACAAGGTGGAAACTTAATGACAGACCCTGCGAATTGCATACATCTGAAGAGACAGCTGAGAAAGGCAGTAAACCACTTCAGCGTTATTTAGGGTCCCAAGTGCTGCTACTAAGGAAAATGGTTTGCATTTTTTCCAGATTAGAAACAAGGCTTGGAAACTACCAAAATATCATGAAGCAAGATATCAGTGTGGCTGTGTGTCATTTCAGTGTTGGCCAGCAACGTGAGGTTACCCAATGTGGAGCATTGCTTAAAACAAAATCAAACACAAAAAAAACCCAACCCCAAAACAAAAGAAAACGCCAAAAACCCCCAAGCACCCCCACCTCCTACCCCTTATTGAAACATGTCCCAAACATTGTATTTGTCTGGGACCACTTTATGCTATAGACTCCTCTCATTTATTTATTTTTTTTTTAATGATCTGTGGGGAATTGTTTCTTGTGTTTTTCACTGTGTTTGTGGTGATAACCATTGCGTTGTGCAGCAGGCATGTGAGCATGTGTTTGTGGGACAATACACACTGAAGGAACACAAATCCATCCACTGATCCCTGGCACAGTGATGCCCTTATTCTATTTTTGTGGTTTGGTCAGAACGTGCTTCTGCTTTTTACCATCTATTAGCATTGAATGTATTTTGTTTCCTCTTTTTCTTCACATTTATATCATGACTTCCATTTCCATGCTTAAAATTAGATGTCGTTGCATGGTCTATCAACGCTTGGGGAATTTGTTTGCATTAGCACAGTGAATTTTTAAGTTATTCTTGTGGATAACAGCTTTCTCTTAGCCCCATCACCCTGTGTGCCATAAGCATAATACAAGTGTACTATAAAGTGGTGTTATGGAGTGCAACAGAGAAGACAATCTGAAGTGTTAAATTCAGAAGCGATGCTGTTGGTATAACTACTATCCAAGCAATGTTGTTTGTCACACAATAAAAAGATACAGACCCCTAAGAAGGGCTAGGGGAACAGCGATGACGACTCAGTAGCTGCCGTGCCATGTCAAGCTAAGGAGCTGCTGTCTATCTGAGGGGAAGATTTTCTTGCCGTCTTTCTTCCAAAACTTTAGTGGCAATGAAATTGGGGCTTTGGGGTTGTGTGGATCATTTTTTCCCCTTTAGAAAGCCAGTAATTTTAGTGCCATCTCTGCTATCTGGAATAGGATTTACTCCCTAGAACTTAATCCATTGCAGTCTGGGTTACTGTGGTGAGTAATAGTGTTTTAATAGTCTATAACACATTGAGTAACTGACTATAAGTGAAATCTCATTAGAATTCAAATATCTGATACTAAAATGGCTTGATGTTATAGCAGTAAGGGCTGGGAAGCAGTTTCAAGCAATACACTTCCAGGAGCAAGGGCTGGGTAGCTAAGGACTTTCAAGGACATTGGTAAATATATACAAGAGTATTTATGGAACACTGAACCAAATTATACCTGACTTTGTGGCATAGCTATCTTTCTGTATACGTAAAATAAATGTCTAAACGAAGAGTATCTGCATTTACTGACTAGCCTGATTTTGGCAGAATGCTTTATTTCTGTGCTGATCGTGTTTGTTGTATCTTGTGTGGTTTACCTGAACAAGAGACCTAAGCTAAAACTTTATTTTTCTGTAGTTCATTTTCTAGTGATTTCAGGTTAAAAGAGGTACCTCAAAATAACCAACAAACCAATGTGTAAAAAACAGATGATTTTTTTTTATTTTGGTAGTAAAACAAGAGCTAAAGCTTTTAAAAATAATATTTTTAAATTTATGTTTAATTAGGGTTTATCATCACGTTTCAAATTGTATTCATTCTAGGTCCCTTAATTGTAATTTTACTAATCCTACTGAATAAAGCCAGTGCATTGTTTGTAAGTGTGGGGTTTTTTTATTGTGTGTTTTTTGTTGTTGTTGTTTTTGTTTTGTTTTCATGACTGGCAGTATGTTTACAGAATTTTTCTGCTCCTACATTTACCTCTCGTTCAACCCTGATACCAATGACAAGTATGTGAAATACACTTTGTTGTTTTCTTTCTCAATCTTTTGTACTTCAACAACTTGAAGGTATTGTTAATGAGTGTTTTAAAAGCAGAGGAAATGGAATTATATCCTTGAGACAGATCGGAGCGTTTCTAGTTTGAAAAGTCCCTTTGTATATTTATTTTAGGAATACTCAATTAAAGCCCTTTTCAGACGCCAGGAACAAGCTACCTCATGCTGCACCCTGGCGTGCGAGTGGCACAGAGGGTAAGGTGTGCTGCCTTGGCACTGTCAAAGAAAATTGCTAGTTATGTTAAATTTAGCCTATCACTGTGAGGACTAAGGATTTGGAACCTGCCACCCGTGCTCAAAAGGAATAGTATCTGATTGCATGGATGCTTGCATGGAGTGGAGCGTGCCATCTAGGAAGCCATCACCAGAGCGAGGAAGAGCGGCAGCACTTGTCGCAGGAGAGCGTCACTGCGTGGGGCTCTGTCCCAGCTACGCAGCCAGGTGTGCCGCAAATGGTGGCTTGTGTCATCCTGCGTCCGTCCCTGTGGCAGCTCTGCAGAGACGCAAGTGACTCCCCGCTAGCGGCATGGCAGGAGAAATTGTTGTGGAGGGATTCACAGCAGTGAAAGCAAAAGGAAATGTGATAGTAGCTTGTCTTGGTCTGGGTGTGTTGTGGTTGAGCGAGGCTCACTGTCTATGGTCTAGGAGGAATCGATGTTAAGGGCCAATGAGCATATTACTGCTGTTTCCTGGATTTTTTTGGGTGGGTTGTGTTTTGGGTATTTTTTTTTTTTCCTAATTCTGCTGCAGGGAGCAGCTGTTGTGTCACAAGTTCATGCTGAAATACAAAGTACATTGTGATTCTCACAAGGGAAATGTGTCCCACTGGTGGGTCTGAGGTGATACTCTCACTAAGGGAACCTGAATATAGAGATTACAGGGAAAGCAGCTAGAGCAGAGTGGGACGGAGAACCCGGAGTGCTTGAGAGAAATAGAGGGAACTGTATTTTCATAGATAATTTCACTTGTTAATTTCTATTGAGAAGCATAACATGAAGAGCCAGTAGTCTGTCCCCTGAAATCTGCACATCCACCCCACCTGGGGATCTGCTCATGCTTAATGGACTTGAAGCCCAATTTGGTTTGCTTATGTAGAAAGCTGGTTGCTTTCAGGAAGCAATTCACTTTGGCTTATATCCTTGATGCAACTGCTCTTTATTCTTTTCAAATAAGATGGTCTATACCAGTGTAACAGAGAAGGGGAGTGGGGGATGTATTGATGGAAGCCCTGCACAGCCGCAGCCAGTCTGTGCCTTTGTCCAGTGGTTGTAGCCTGTTGCTTTTGCAGTGGAAAACACATGCTGGAAAGTAAACATGTATATCTCTATATTTGAATCGGAGGAGCAGCCTTCAGGTGCAAGCAGTGTGAGGGTGGTTCCCTAGCCATCATTAATAGGTATTTCAAAGCCAGCAGATGAGAACAGCCATCCATAATTTGTGTCTTCCACTGTTTTCATAGCTTGACCTCAGGAGCAGCCATGATATCCAGCTTTGGGAGGAAAAAAACTTAGCTGGTCTGTGTTCATTAAAGGACGCATTTGTTATCTAGAATTAAGAGGATGCAGAGCCAAGTGGGTATTGAAGTAGATTGCATTCAGCTCTGTGGATTTTGGAGCTATATAAAATTGTACAAATTGTAATAAAGGCAGCTTAATCACCCTAATTTTATTTGTGTATATGCTGAATTGTAATGAGAGGTCAGTTATCTTATGTGGGAGATGAGATTTAAATGAGTTCAGCCTGTGCTCACACAGTGAAATTTGCTCCACCTCTGGGATCACAAAACTATTTCTTTTCAGCTTTGCACGTGGAGTGGTTCTGCATTTTGCAACTATGATGTGATGAATATGTTTTGGCTAGAAAATATGAAAGTTAAAAGCATGGTGTGAAAGGCACATCAAACTTGATTACCTTTCTGATGGAATCACAAATGTGGTGAATGAAGGGAATGTAGTAAATGTAACATATTTGACTGTAGCAAAGCATGTGATACTCCATTCCATGAAATTTTACTTGAAAAATTGATTCAAATTGACTGTGATGGAGATGCTGCCATATGATCTAAGAGTTGGCAGGGCAACTATAAACAAAGAATAATGCTAACTGGATGAGGCTGGAGCTTTGGGAAAAGCCTAACCAGGGAATAATGCTATATGTGTTCTAATGTTTAGTATCTTTGTTAATAGCACAGAAAATGAAGAATATAAAGTAATTTCTGTGAAGGTGCTGAACTGTGATAGTGGCAGTGTAGAGGAAAATAAATAACACAGAAGAACATGGAGAGTTATTAGAAATGTGGATGAAAAATAGGAGAAGATAGATATTGAAAAGCTTAGTCTGAACCGTGGCTGAAGGGAAGAATAATGCATAACAGAAAATTCAGAAAACCTCACAGTGGAGCTTAGGAAATAGATTTTTCCTCTTCTAATTAACTCAAATTAATTGAAAATTGAGAAAGCTTTTCTTTAGGGCTCCTTTGTGTTAGGCAGGAAGACAGTCAACTCTCTTAAACCCATCAAAACCCACCAAAACCTAAAACTGCACACATGATATTCTGCGCCACGCCCCCCCCCCCCCCAAAAAAAAAACCAAAACAACACAACCCCAAAACAAAACCAAACAAACCCAAAACCCAGGTAAAAGACCAAGCCAAAAGAACCTTCTTCTCCTCACCTTGACCAATGGTTGAATTGAAATGTACTTATTATTGCATGTACTGAATTGCTAAATGCAGAAATTGATGGCTACCTGGAAGTTTAAGTACAGGTTCCCCTTGTGGCTTGTATTGAAGTGCACCTCTTATTTAGCATGTGAATCCTTGCTGAGTGTTTGGTGTTGTTTGAATGCCGGGACATTGCAATTGCAAGTCACATGCTATTCAGGTAGTGAAATGCTTAAAAAAAACAAGCCAAAATGCTCAAAACCAAAACCTTTAAACAAAGCTTTAAAGAAAATAAGTCCTCACCTTCTTAATGCTAGTGCTGGTGCTGCCTTGTGGTATTACTGACAAAATATATCTGTGTGTATCCAGATCTCAACAAGTTTATTTTCTTCAGGAAATATGAGAAGCATCTTTGTGTCTCCCTTGGGAAAATAGAAAAGGATGCTTTTCAAGAACACCCTTTTCTATTTTCTCTTCTGTTATTAATGAGCTCAGTAGTTGCTGATACTTCTGTATGAGAAGGGCTGCACTTGAATGTTACGCATTTCAGTACTACATTTGTTAGGAGTGCAGATCTTTTCCAGGAAAATTCTCAATTGTACTCCCATGCGTGAGGGAGGTGGTAGTCAGCATTGCTGAAATACACTGCCTAGGAGACTTTAGTTATACCCTCCGAAGAGATTACCCAAGAGTTCTTACAAGATTTATCACTTAGCAGACAGTTTGCAAGAGCCCTATTCATGAATGCGTGACTTCAAAGACTAAGATGCTATTTGTAGATTTATTTTTATATCCCCTGAAACGGATTGTCACTATGAAGCCTGTCAGTGAAGAAACTCAGAAACTACTGTTAAAAAAAAAAATAAATAGCCCTCAATAATAATAAAAAAAACCCACAACAAAACACCATACAAACTTCAACACACCCCAAAGAAGGGAGGAATAGATTCAGCCTTCTCATATCATTATTATGTGCTTTGATGTTCCCATTTAATAATGACAATTTTCCTTTCAATACAAGGACCCTGTGGTGGCCCACCCTGAAATCACTTACTGACCCTGGCATCAGCAAATGGTACAATGTTTCCTCTCCAAAAGAGTTTTGGGAAGGCTCACTTGTTGTCTGAGAGAATTGTATGGTGGAGGGAAACAGCAGTGGATGCCATAAGGTCCCCAGGGCTCGGTGTTGGGGACCCCAGAGTGCTGCTCCCAAGGGCAGGTGAGTGAGTTTGGCAGCATGGCCCCACGGCACCCAGGAGTATGAGCTGTGAGGAGAAGTTTCAGCCACTACAGACATAGTAGGCTGCTGTATAGTTAGCTACAAGGAATAAAAGGGCACGGACTACTGATCACTTGGATTATTTTTTTTTTTTAACAATACAGATAAATATACAACCAGCAGGGAACAGAAGTAATAAAGTAAGAAAACCAACACTAAAATACCCACCTACGCCTTCTTTAACGTACGATTAAATTTTTAAGTTTTCTGTCTGAATAAATGCATCTTGGGATTAACACTTTTTCTACGAGAGATGTCTGACAAAGTGGATATGAGTGAAATGCTGTGCATGAAGCCTTCCTCTGGCAGTGTACGTGTAATCAAATTAAAGGAAATGGCAAGGTCACTGTGTATGAATTCTCTTTGTATTTTAGGAAGTTAACCTTTCCCTGAGTTGTATTGTAATTAGAACAAGCAGACCCACTGCATTGTGACTGCAGTATCTAGGGAGATGAAACCTTACCTCTGAGGTTTTGGGGGTCTTTGATCATCCTATAGGTTAGACCTAGTCATATCCCTTCTGAACTATGGACGAAGTGAGTTTGGCATTCCTCTCAATTACATACTTACCTTCTGACTGATGGAAGCTGGTGTTACAAAAGATGAAGATAATCAGTATTTGAAGTCTAGACTTGCATAAATCCAGATGTGGAGTGGGAAAATACTGACATGTTTTAAGTAATTCAGACGCCTAACTGTACATAGCACCCTGCTTAGGATTTTTATCATGGGGAGAGTACCGACCAACTGCAGCTTCGTTGGACGCAGATAATTTTTAATGTATCAGTAAAGAAGGGAAAGAATCACTAAAAAGCAAAATGATAACAGATTGGTTAGAACTGTGAGATGTGTTTGCTATAGTAGTGTTCTCCACTCGCCTAAATGGAGTGGCATCTTTGATACCAGTGGGTTAGTTGCGTGCCTAGTAAGTTCTCCATAGCTTGGTATGGATGACATCAGTGAGATTAAAAGAACAACTAGGATTAGTTAGAAGAAATTTAATAACTTTAATGCTTACTAAGAATTAACTAACTTATAGATTTCTTGTTATTGACTATTATCATTCTACTTTACACATGAAATTTCAAAATCTACAGAGGAGTTATTTTCAGGTAACTTTCATGTGAAATTTCTACAAATATGCTAGCTAAAGACTTGGGACTCGGGCTGATATTTAAATATACCTTAGTGGCATTACATATTAAGTGATGTGAGCTCATGTTTCTAGGAATGTAGGATGTGTATTGTATTTGCCTGACATAGGAATGTGTTTTTGAGGAGCTGTGATTTAGTAAACAACATAGGTCATTACCGTCTGTGACTTCTAAATATAAACTCTTAAAGATTCACAGCAGCTATGAGAGCAGAATAATGAGTAACAGTAGTAATACCACTCTGTTATGGTAAAGAGTCTTAAAACACAGTGTAGCTCAGTTGTGTGGGCTTTATAAAGGATATGGGCAAGTTGCTATGTTCAGTAAAGAACTACAAGGCTGACTTGGCATCTGCTTCTCTGGTTCTAAGTGATTAAAAAAAAAGGTATGCTTAGTTCAGAAAGTTTGACAATCTTTCTGTAATGACTTTGGGACAGTGTTTCTGGTAGTAAGGAGCTCCATAGTGTTGTAAAAAAAGCCTTTACCAAATAGAGAAGCTGAAGAGGCTGAAACAAAAGAAATTTTCTGAAAATTTTCTGAAATAGTGGGAGTGAAAAAATGTCTGATCAGTGAAGCTGAGCATGTTGTGAATCCTAGAAGCTCTGGACTTGATAACATTTCATAGCAATATGATGCAGCAGCTCAAGGTAGATGGCTACAATGGTATCCTTCTGGCCTTAAAAGAGAATGAACCTTTATATTTATTGTAGTCATTTCTAGCTAGTGAAATGCAGATGTCTAGCCCTTGGGTTGCATGTGGTGGCCCAGGATAACAGCTTCTGCCCAGAGTATTCCTCTGGGGATACTTGCAAGCTGCAGCGAGCTGGGAATTTCTCCAGAGACTTTTAGTGCACCTGCCCTTAAGACTGTCACTTGCAGACTCTGCGTGGAAAAACCCTGATTTAAAAAATGTGCAGATGACCTCCTGCATGAATATTGGTTGCTTTTTATGGTGGTTCTAATGTCACTCCTAAAGCTACAAGTTTCTGCAAGAGGTTGAGTTCTGGAAATAATGTTCTAAATTTTTTATTTGCACAGGTATGCATTTATGGATTTTGCTGCTTTTGCTTTGATAACTAGATGATTTCTGCTCCGCTATAGGCAGTGGATTGTTGCAACTGAAATTACTCAGGATGAAGCAGCAGTGATTCCACAAGGTTTATTACATACTTTACTTTTTTGGTTTAAAATATGCTGGTGTGCCCAGTAGCAGAAGGATAATGACTTTTTTTTTTTGGGGGGTGTGTGTAGGGAAATAAAAGCACAACCCCCCTGCCAATAACAAACCCCCAAACCTCAACCCCCAAAACTTTATCATAAATATTTTTAAGCAGTAATTTTAAATATATATATTATAAGCTTTATTAAATATTTTTCATAAGACAATCCTAAATAGTACATTAAATTATATTTTAAATTGTATTCATGCAAGTCTTATTTCTAATATTACAAACTTTTGAATACTGAAATGAAATATTTTCCAAGTCAAATTTGTTTAATCTGGTTTTCAAAGTGTTTATTATAATTTCATTCTAATTTATTCTTTTTCTACTGTTGTTCATTGTAGGCCACTTAGCAGTGCATACATCTTATAATTGTTGCTGTCATTTCCATATCATTTCCCTGAACTAGAAAAAAACTTGCACCGCTGATTTTTAGTCAACTTTCTACATGCTCCTGGGGGGCCCTGGGTGACTGCTAAACCTTTCAGAAAAGGGGGTGAAATGAACCAGTGACGTTTGCTGTGCTGACAAAATCCAGTGTCCTGTCCTCCACTGGAAAACCTTTTGCAAAGATGGTAACCCACTAACTAGGATTAATGTGATCAGGTCTTAAAAAGGAATGATTTTATGACTAAACCTTCTAAACATTGATATGAGACAGATTGCTACAAATGTCCAAAGATGCATATGCAATTTTCTGTGCCAGTTTTCTTGAACGAGGCACTGCACAGCTGTGAATGATTGCGTTTTATTGCACAGCATCTGGAACCTGTGTGCAACCCTGTGCCCCTTGGGCATCACCTCTACGGTCTCCATCCCTCCCTGGATAGGAGCCATCGTTCAGCCTGTCGCTACCTACCTACCGCCCCTCTAGACAGTGCTTTTTCACACCTGTGAGCAATAGAGCTATAAAGCCTGACCAACTTTTCAGCCTGTTATTAAGATGTCTCTGACAAATAAATCTTCTGCAAGACAAAGGTGGTTGTCCTTCTGCTTGCCATCTTTTCCTTTTTGAAGCAGCATTGAGGGGTAAGTACGGGGTTGTCATCAGTCATTTGTGATAGGAATCAGGCTGACCCCTGATGGACAACACCGGCTGAACAGAGTGCTCTTGAGATGCTATTTCAATAAGGAAAACTAAACACACATACAGATCACATTGCTCAGATGGGGAACTTGGCTTCTGAACTTGCATGTGGAGCGATTCAGGCTTCTGACACAAATGAAGAGGTATTTAAAAAAGTAAAGCATGTTTAAACTCCTCAAATGAGAGTGATGTGTGGTTAAGGTTAGAAGATTGGCTGGAGATAAGAAGTATCTGCCAGGCCTCCAGCTAGGTTTGTTAGAGTATGGATTTTTGTACTGCTTGGAAATTGTCGGATATACAAAACAAATGTAGGGAAGTGTAAGAAGTTAATGTTATGGAAAAAACCTGAAATTTTATGTTCCTGAATCTGAAATGCTTTTTCCATTATCTGTTTACAGCACAAGATACGCTGCTTCTGATAGTATCAGCTTTGAGGATTAAATTAACCTGGCATTTTTGAATTAGGGAGTATATAAAGGCCATTTAATAGGAATGCTTCGATTGATGAGCAGAAATCGAAGACAACAAGATTACATATAGCCCATTCTTTAGATCCTGCTAGGATTGTGAATCTTTCTCATGTTAAAACCAGGCTCTGTAGTCACTTGCTGCTTCAGTGTAATTTTTCACTTATTTGAAACAATGTGAAGTCTCCCACTATTCTTTTCTCTCCTTATTAACTGTGGGTATATGGGGGATTTATGCTGCCAGTACAGATTAGAAAATAGGTTAAGGAAGCATTTTTCCATAATTATTAGGACTAAGATAAGCGTTCTTGGTTTCTTATGTCTCTTAACATGAGTATTGTTTTTGCCGGTGTGTAGTAGTTCTTGAGCACTCAAGTTCATTAATTCCTGTTTGTGGTTGTGCCATTCCTTTCCACCCAGAACTGCAGAGTGTGTTGCTGGAGCAAGTCTTAAGGAGAGGAGAACTAATGTAAAGAGAAATCAGTTTCCATTTGTGGGAATAATTTGCAGTGGCAAGTTTGTAAAATTGAATAAAGTAGCAAAACAGAATGATAGATGCTAGGAGATGGAATCACCAACTGGAAAACAAAAAAGTTATTGCAGTAGATCAGCAGGTCAGTACAAAGGAACTGGTGATGTAGCAGTGCTCAATTGGGTGCAAATGAAGAAACACCCAGACTATCAGAAAACACAGATAGAAAACCTGGCAAGGAAATAACTTCTGGTGCCTCATAATATGCTGTTTGAATTCATGGAGACAGGTAAAGTTGTTAACAATGTTTTCTGAAAAATACGAATTTAAATGTAGCACAGGTTTTTTTTGTTTTTTTTTTTTTTTTAAAGAAACACAGCCATATATATTTGCAGTTACTAAAGTTTGAAGGAATTTCATTGTCCTGCACTTCTGCAGACTTTATTTTCTCTTCCCATGTTCCTAAAAAGTGCATTTGTGTCTGTTCTCTCTAGTGTATCTACCAAGTGTTTGTAAATAGATGTGTTCATCCTTGTTGTCATGTGCGCTACTGCTGCCTTCCTAGTTTTAGATGGATGTATTAAAGGTAAATATTAAAGATGATAATAACCAGTTCTGCAGCTTGGAAGCAGAAGCCTTCAGCCAGAGCGTGGATGTGTCAATATTCCCACACTGACACGCGGTGTGCTGGCCAAAACGTCTGTACCACAGCCTTCACCCAGCTTTTTCTTATGGTGCCCTGAAAGGGCCTGAAGCTCAAAATCTCATGTGCTACATGCAGTGACTTCCAGTGATCTTGGGGTACTTTAGATCAGGTTGTAAATTAGTCTGGCAGTCCTACACCCTATAGGCTTCATAACAGCTGACAAAGCAACTAACTTATCTACCTCTTTGTGCTGAAGTGCTGTTTCTGTTTGAGCAACCTGAGAGCAGCCACAGAGTCCTGGCTAGGCGAACAACCAGCTGCAAGACCCGTGTTGTGCGGTGGGAAAAGCATTTGATGGTGACCTGCCTATTAGCTGGTGAGGATGTACCTGTGTTTGACTTGGGTTTGGACAGTAGCCACACACCGAATGTGCAAATGCATCTCCTCCTGGTTTTAGACTTCCGAAAGCAGGAAGGAGTCCCATCTGTGTGCTTTTATGTATAAGCATGAGGTTTGGGGGGAATGGACACAGGGATAGGTAGATACTTATAGTTCAGCTGTTATTTTGATCTGGTATGACAGATTGTTTCGTGGTTTGGTTTTTGTTTGTTGTTTTGTGTTGTGGGTTTTTTTTTTTTCCTCCCCCTGGGCATTTTGTTTTCTTAGCACTGTGGGGCTGTCAAGAAACATTTCCTGCTGCAATATGCTTTGTGTGCATTTCCGAACAGAATATATATGCGTTTGTGTACACAGTAGTAAATTCTAAAACTGTTATTACCACTCAGGAAAGAGATATTGCATCTTCTGTAGGTATTTTTTGGAAAACACTAGTTGAATGCTTGGTGGCAGTAAGAAAAGACAGTAGAATCTTAGGGATTCTTAGGAAGGGAATGGAGAACAAAACCACCTCATTTTTCTAGTGTACTTCTGCATCTCAAATTCTGTGTGCAGGTCTGATGATCCTGTCTCTCAAAGGTCACAGTAAAACTGATAAAAATCTAAAAGAAGGACAAGAAGCATGGTTAAAGGTATAGACCTGCCTGTAAGGGAGGAGGAACATATTAGATTAGGATTTCTGCTTGAAAAGATATGATAATAGTAAAATAGTAGTATACGAAAAATACAGATGGCACAGAAATATAAGCAGGCAATGAGAATTATCTGAATTTTGTAACATGGGAACTAATGGGTGTCCAACAAAAATAGAAGAGGATTTAAAATGAATGAAAGTAAGTACTATTCCATGGAAAGCACAAATTGCAGAGCTTGTTACCGCACAGTGTTAAGGAAGTCAAATTATAAAGGACTTAACATTCATCAATTTTTATCAATAATAGTTCTTTTGTAGGCTACTAAAAAAGTAGGTTGGAAGCCAGCTCTAACTCAGGTTAATTCCGTTAAGCTGCTGGAACCACTGTCAGTATACAGACAAGAGGGTCACACAGTACATGTTCTGCTTCATAGAACCCTTCTCTATCAGTTGGTATTCATCGTTTGTTTAGACCAGGGGTCCTCAAACTTTTTAACCAGGGGGCCGGCGCGCGGATGCAGTGGCAGGCAGCCATCTGCGGCTGCTTGGTTTCCCCCCCAACCCCCGGTCTGTAAATACCGGGGGCCGGATTGAGGACCCTGGGGGGCCGTATCTGGCCTGTGGGCCGTAGTCTGAGGACCCTGGTTTAGAAAGGGGGGGGAAGAAGGTAGTGTTGGGCTATGTGGCTCATTATTCCCTTCCAGCATAGTAATTTCTGTGTTCAGAGTGTGGCTCATCTGTGGTACATTGCTTTTAGTCTTTTGTCATCATAAGACTTAAGAGTAGGTATTATTTTATTTTTTTTAATTGAACAGTAGTGTAAAAGTGGTGCAATTCAGACATCACTTTCTAAACTACTGTCCAATAAATAGTTTTTCTTTTAAATCTTTGCTGTAGAGTTTCAGGCTGGGAGAGCAGGTGGTTTCCAGTGATGTGAATTGAAGTTTTTTTGTATCTCTGCTCAGAAACAGAGTTTTCAAAGCAAGGGTGGGATGCCTAATGAGAGTCAACATGGCAAGAAATATTTAGTGGATAGTCTCAATTTTCTACCTAGTAATAGCAGCAAAGCAGTATAACATGAGGCACGTTTACTATGAAGGGCATACTAGGTCTGCTTCCCATTTCTACATTATAGCCAGATATTTTAGACATGATATCTAAAATTAGGTATTGTTAGGTGTTGCTACTGTTTCAAGAAAAAAAGACTGTTCTGAGATGCTTTCCTGTTTTAACCAAAACTGAATGTAAGCAATTGATTTTCAGAATTTGATTTGGGTTTAAGAAAAGTTTTGGTGGTTGAACAGGGAATGAATTTGATCATGCAGCCAAATGTTATTCTGAATGTTTCTTTGAATCATTGCATAAATTTCTAGAACGTGTTTTTTCATTCAGATTCTTCTATAATAAGGAACTACTCTACACTCAAGTATCTAATATTATCTGAAGTAGTCCAAATTGTTAAGCCATAAGGAAGTGGGTACATTCATTAACCCTTTTTTCTTTTCTTTTGCTGTTCTGTAAACCTGGGATGTGTCTGTTTTGCTGAAGCCAATGTTTTGAACTGTGGCAGAATATTTCAGTTATGGGAAGCTGACGGAGGAAGGCAGGCAGCAGGGGTAGCAGGGATGGTTTGGGTTTTTTTCTTAAAAAAAGTAAAAATCAGGCCATCACTTACCTATGTAGGAGATAATAGGTAAAAGAAGATTGGAAGTGTAGTGACTCCTTCCTAACTCAAACAATGATGTTTTCAGTTCTTTCAGGAGCATTTGAATTTCAGATTTAGCGTTCTCAAGTTTTGAAGTAGGGGCTTCTACTGACCGCAGGAAGCTGAAGCAGTCAGCAATAGTTATTTAGGCATACTCATAAGAAAGTAAGTGGTAATAGAAGCTGTAGTTTACTGAAGGATATAATGAAAATACATTTATTTTCTAAATTTGTCTTAAACCATAGGTCTGTTCCAAGCAAAGACTGCAAAGCCTCTTGTCCCCTTGTCTACTTGCTGGGCATGCATTAAAGGACTACCTGGTATTTCTTCTGTCTCGAAAAGGGAGAAGCAGGATTCTTTGGAGTTGTTTTAGCTGCTTTGTCTGTAATTGGTGACAATGACACTGTTTCTCCTGGATCTTCGTGGCCGAGTTGTGGGTGAGTGCACAGCCCACAAATAGCCAATGAATTACTAAAGGTCACAGAAGAGCATTATGCAAGTCAGTGGACTTTTAAACGTACATGTATACACACACACACATATATAAAACCTGTTTTAATATAAAGTCCTGGTTTTCTTCCAGTCCAGTGTTTCTTTTCCTAGCTCTGACTTGTAGGCCTGTCTCAACTGCTGGAAGACAAATTAGGTCTGAATTTCTGTTGTGTGTCCTCAGAGGTTCTGAAATGGAGAGGGCATTATGACCGTCCAGCAAAGATAGTGCAAACAGAAGAGTGTTTTGTCAGGGGTGAGTACGTATGTGCAAGACACAATTGGTAGCTCAAACAGGACAAAATCAGCACTGCAGACTCTGAGGTGCTTCTCTTCAAAGGCAGGAACTCTTGATGCTGCACCAAGGCTCTATTTCTATTATTTGCTTGTTGTTTAATCCGACAGTGTACATGAGTCTAGTGATTTTAATTGATAGTTATAGGGGCAGTAAAATGAAAACTCTGACCAAGATTCTGCAATTTGGTTCAGAAGAACAAGTTTTGATTTTTATTTTTTTGTTTGTTTTTAGTCTCCTGGAAGCTCATTCTTAAAAGTGCAGTTTCAGTAGTGTTCTTCAGCAATGTATTTCAGTAAAATACTAAGGTATGTGACATGCGTATATATCCGTACGCTTTACTGAACTACAACTAATATTCCAAGTAGGAAATTTGGTACAGTCACTACCCAAGTGAAACACAAGATAAAACTTCCTCTAAACCCAGCAGCAGCAGCACTGTAAAAGTTCATGATGGTAAAATAAATCTTTCACCATGTTAAAAGGGTTATCTGTTTGTCCTGAAATTGTGTTTCCATTTAAAGTGTCTTATGAGGGTAAAAGAAATGAGTTGTAAGGGTTCTAATGCTGACAATAAGCAGTACGTGGTAATTTCTTGCATCTCAGCCAAGAGAAGCAACCCTTTTTTTTTCCATTTTTAAATGGCGAGTCCTATGTGACAAGTAAAAAGAGAGATTTGGATTTGGGGGGAATAACATCCCTTTTTGTCTTAGCTCAGGGTGAAAACCTTGTTGAAAACTCTATACAGAATTGTGCAATATTTCGAAGGCATTTTTAGCCCATCCTTTCAGCCCATGAATTCCAGAGCAAGGGGAACAGCAAACTAGACCCAATTCAATAATGAATCACTCAGGTTTTTAGATATGGTTTCCTCAGGAAATTATGTAGGCTTCTAGAGTGGGTTCTGTGTCTCTGTTGCATCTTTAATTCCTTCATATATTGCAAGATTTTTGATGGGGAAACCAATGCAGTGTAACTACTGCATTGACTTTGTGTCAGAAACATGTGAGAGTTAACCAGAATGTCAGACCTCCTGCCCTGTTTCGCATTTTTGAGGTATGTGCCACTTTAGAGTGTCTGCACCGCGCTGCGCTGCAGCACAGAGAAATCCAAGTGACTTCAAAATGACCTAGCTCACATAGCAGAGGATGATGCAGTTGTAAGCTGCATGGCGTAGACAGAATGTAAAGTCCTGTTAGAGGTTTATATTGGTTCTCCTTTCATGCCTTTCCAGAGATGGCAAGACTGGGCATTACTAAAACTTTAAGAAATTAGAAGTAGCTTTATAATCAGCTCACTACTCTTCTGGTTTTGTTTGTCATCTCTTCCAGAAAGCAGAATAAGATGTTTTGCTGCAACACCACAAATGCGATTTCATTAAAATAGGACTGATGCAATACCTTTCAGACCTTACAAGAGAGCCCATGGCTTTTGCTGAAGCCATAACACAATTTCCCAAAGCAATACCCAATTAAACACATGGTTATAGAACAATGTGAACCTCACCAGAGAGAGAAATGTTGGTTCTAAGGGATAGATATGTTTTTCATAATGTTCAGATAATACTATTGTAGGGTAAGGAGTTACCATATGGAAAAAAAACATGCTCTGGCAAACACTCTCACAAGAAGCTGGCAGTGAAGCTAAGCAGTTCTGGGGGAAGGGAGAACGGAGGTGCGAAGCCATCGTGATTAGGGAGCTACCTATGAAAGTATGTGAAACGTGAATGAATAGCACAGCAAAAACCTAATGCTGGGATCCTCACAAGTTCTATACTGTAAATAGTGTTCAATATTCTTACCTCCGATCTGGAAATTTGAAAAACAATTGTGTATGGGTGGCACACATTCAGGCTAGAGAAGGCAGTGACTGTCATGACTCCTAACAAGAGCAGGTGAACAGATAGCATAATGACAGGAGAAACTCTCTGCCACAGCTTGTGAAGTTGTGCTCATGGAAAAATAATTAATTTTGCAGCTGTATTTTAGTTTATGGAGGGGAAAAAAGGGCCTAAGTTGTTGCTGGAGAGAGTAAATGTAAATGCATTAGGAATATCATCTTTTTCCCGTTTCCTTTCTGTGACCGTGTTTTTTGAAGATGTATGTGACAGGCTTAAGTATTCGGAGGGAAGTGAAAGCGGATTAAAGATATGGAAAGGAGCAGAATCTTGGAGTTCTTATGCATAAGAAGAGGATTCATAACTGAGGGAGGGACAATGGTGATGGAAAGAGAAAGCAAGTGGGATTTTGTTATTTTAACTACATAGGAGGCAGAGCCAAGGCTTAAAAACAGCAAGAATTTTCTGAACTCACAAAGTTGCCATATTGAATGCTTAGGATCTTACTAGGATTTTTTGATTTTTTTTTTTTTTTTCAGGATTAGACTTTATGCAGACATTTAGAAAACTCACAACTATATTTGATAGGATTAAGAAATTACAAAGAATTTGAATCCTCATGCTTCAGTACAAAAGCCAATGAACACGACAATATTCTGAAGAATATTCTTTTATGGGAGTTTGGTTTCATATGTCTGCAAAAGATTTGCAAGCTTTAGCGAGACTCATGTGGTGGTGGCGACCGATACGGAAAAGGCGCTGGCCTAGACAAACCTAGCTAGCTAGTATGATAGATTCAACATTGTATTTGCCTTCAATGAAGTGTTGTTTACACAAAGAGTGCAAAACTGGACCCTGATAGAGGAACAATTAGAGGATAAAAAAAGTCCGCAAAAGGTGCCCAGAAGTTTAGCCTAAAAAGAAACTTCATTCTTAACCTGTCTTTCAGTAGATCTGTGACAGATGACTGCAAAAGTATATTGTATCATATGTTGTAATAGAAGAGAGCAGATCCTGAACTGCACAAGAAATATGTAGACAGTTACTTACATTAAAAATAGTCCATAGGAATTCAGTTTTCTGGCCACTTGCTTCTTATAGCATCTGTACTGTTTTGCTTTCAGTAACAAAAAATAATATTACATGTAATGCTGCTTTGCAGTGCCTGACATGGCATGACAAGTATGGATTTCTCTTCGTGTTGTATTAACCACGCAAACAGAACACAATTGCATACTTCATGCAAATACTCCAGGAAAACACAAAGAAAAGAAATAAACAGAAATGACTATACAAAAGAAATTAGACATTGCTGTCATTCGTCTGTATAAATTACCCATGTAGCTCTTTTCTATGTGCATCAGTCAGAAAAAAAGTTTCCCAGGTAAATCTAATTAACCCTTTGGGTAACAAGTTTAGCCTGTCCTGATTTGTGTAAGTGGCTTAAAGCACCGTGCTTGTGATGGCACTTAAGGTATTCTAAACAAACAGTGGCATTCTTAGTGAAGTAGAAGGCCTGTCATTTTTGGATAGGGTTTCCGAGCAACGGAGACTGGGAATTGTGTTTGACAGATTCAGTCACCGTTTTAGCTGGCACATACCCAACGTGTAGAAGGGAGCCAGGCAATGCTTTATGCTGGAGGCTTTGTATAACTTGCCCTTGAGATCTCAGACTCTTCATAGCAAAGAACTGAAGCAAGAGGTTGCCAGCTGATGCTCACCCCAAACTGAGTTTACAGAGGCCAACCAGTTGCCAAAATTTTTTAGCTTGCAGACCCCTGCAAAAAGTGACTGGATTGTGGGCTGAAGTAGGACTTGAGCTGTATGAAGTGTCAGGTGTGGGAATGGTTATTTCTGCAGCTGAGACCCACAGAATCTCCTGGCTGCTTGGGGGTGGTGTCAAGAGTCGGCCAGTAACCAGAGGGCTCAACACAAGTCCTGCCTGAGTCGTGGGAAGGGAGGAATGGGAAGGCTTGGTGATGGTGGCAGCAGAGGGACCAAAAGTCTTCTGGCCTGGTGAACTCACCTAGCAACTTGGCAAGGATTGTCAGTTCCTGCAGGGGGGCCCTGGCTGACCTGCTGAGAACCTGCACCCCTGCCCATGGCACCCCAGGGAGACAGCCAGCCTGAACACCGGTCCGCAGGGCATATCAAGTGCTCTGTGGTAAGTGCACCTCTTCTGGGGTTTACTGCAGAGTTTGGTCTACTGTACAGGCATGTTATAAATTGGCCCGCAAGGAATTTACCTCTTACTGCATCAACAGATGCTGTACGTGTATGTTAGGTAGAAAAAACACTGTATGTGCACTTGTGAGCTAGTGTTGTCCCAAATACACCTATGGGAAAGCTTGTAGGTGAGTGCAAGAGAGGTGCTTGGCCGTACTGATTTGCTCTGGAAGGATGGGAAGTGTGTTGTGGATGTATCCATATACAGTCATCACTGCAAATCAACATCACGTTTGCATGAACTCTTTTCCTTGAGGGCTTCAGACAGAAGATGAGCCACTGAACCACTGTTACTCATTTTTTGTTTGCGCTGCCCAGTGGTGATCCATGGGAGCAGACTGCTGGGATCAGCAGGGACCAGAGAGTTTCAGCTATAACATAATACTAATCAGGGGAGAGTGCAAGTTCCAGCTGGTGCGGTATACTTCAGCTGAGTCCTGCTGGTTTGCAGTTTCAGAATCAAAACAAAAATATGCATTTATGTTTTATTTTTGTGAGTATTTAGGTTGTAAAAAAATAATAATTAAAAAAAAAAACCCACCCAGGAAAAAAGGCATAACCTAAATTTAAATGTCAAGATTAGATTTAAAATAAAAATTGTTTAATTTCTGTTAAAAAGTTTTGTGTATTCTTAATATGAAACTTCTTATAGTTGATTTTTTTCCTTTGTAGAGCTTTATATTTAAATGACTTCAGTAAGGGTCAGTGGGCAAGAAACTTAACTTGTCACTTCAAAATACTTGTTCTTTTTGGATCATATTTGCTTTCCAGTGCATTAGCAGATTGTGGGGCACAAAGAGACCATTTAGCTACTTACCTCATACAGGGTTCTGCGTGCACCCCAAGTGCCTGTTGTCACTAGAAATCTGTGTGGACTCCTGGGGCTTGGTGCAGTCCAGCTGGCTGGACTCTGAGCATCTTGTCCCAAATGTTTAAAAACGTTTTAGTCACACAATGTGAAAGTTGTCTTCTGATTAAAGCAGAACAGAGATGAGGCTAGCTGAGAGTCCTGGTAGAAGACATGGCCTTTCTTTTTGTTACGCATTTCTATGTGTTCTAAAAATCAGTTTATAAATTGAATGTTACCTATATGAGTAGCTCAGCAGTTGCCCATGTATCTGAAGTATTATTCTAATATTGTTTTAATGAGTTGTCTTTGTTCGGAGTGCGTCTTTCCAGGGGAAAAATGCATAATATGCAAGTTGCACGTAATTTTCTGTATTGTACATGGCCTCAGTCATTCTGAGATGTTCAGACTTGTTGAACTTAAGATATTCTTTTTTGACAGCCTAATTCAGTTGCTGCCAGCTTCCTACTCTGCTGCCAACCCGAGCATAAATAAATGACCAACAGATGTTGAAAAATGTTTTGTCCAAAGTATGATCTAGTTGTCATTCTCAAGAGAGAGCTAATGAAAACTCTGTTAGGACTCTACACATCCTTTTATCTAATTTGTACAAACTTTCTCTTTTGTAGTCTTTCTGACAGTTTAGCTGATATATTTTGTTATTGCTTGTAAAAACCTTTTCATCCAATTTTGAGTTCAAAGAAGCTTACCTCCTTAGAATTACCTGAGAAGTTGTTGTCAATGCAGTTACTCAAGTGTATAGCTAATCTGGAAAAAAAGAATGATAGGCACTCTTCTCATTTAGAACCCCTTTTTTTCCTCACTTAAACAAGTGCACCACAGCACATTCTTCTGCATGTCCAAGGAGGTTGAGAAAATCATAAGTGAGAAAAGAGAATATTGCATTTCATTACATTGCACGGAAATGTCTCTTAGACTGGCAGGGAGCTGCAGTGGAAGGGAAGAAAAATGGTTTTCCCTAATTGTTCAGGTTCCCTGTTCATGAAGTAGGTTTAGATGTACTTGGCAATCACCCTCTAGCTGGCAGGATCCAGTCAAGCAGCTGACCTGTAACATCTTGCTATGCTTTGCTGTAGCTGCCAGGCCAAGGCAGAGAGGAAGCAATGCGTCCTGGCAGTGGATGTTGGCCTTGGTCTCTGGTGTCCAGGCTGTGTCTGGTATGTGGTGGCCACCCTGCACTAGGAGAGGGCTGTGAGGAAGGAGCGTCTTACATGTGTCTCCATTACACCTCGTTTGAATGTGTAAAAAACATACAAGAATTTCCACAAAACTTCAAGCTTGCTTCAGGCTGGGGCTTTATTAACATCTTCCATTGGTACTGTTGCCAAGGATAACGTATGCTGTGGACTGTGCAGCTAAGGAACCATATTATCGGTGGAAAGAATCACTTTTGTAGAGCTGAGAAATACTTGTCAGTCTAAATATATATATGTAAAAAGACTGATCTCCATGGAATTTCAAAGAGTAATAGATGTGCAAGGTCATTGTCTGCCAGATAGATGGTCTCAAGATGTAGATTTGGTCTATATAAAAATGTTCTTATCATGTGAAGATGGAGTGTCTCTGACAAAAATCTCCCCTGAGAAATCAGCTGACATATTTATCCAGGAGGTAGTTTTCCTGGTTGCACAAAATAGTTTCAGCCTAGTGAGGGAATAAATTCGATTTGATTTCAAAGAAGTTGCTTATTCAGATGAATTAGGTCCAAAATACAAGTGGTTCATAGTACTATATGTATAATAAATACTGTAGAAAATGTTTGAGATCCTTATAGAACTTTAGGGGATGTGGAAGTGGTGAGTATGTATGTGCTTTCTAAACTGTGTTTTAGCACAATTGTGCACTTGCATTGCTAAAGAACCTGTCTGTCAAGATTTTAGGAATTTTCTAAGCCAAGACATTAGATAGACCTAGCTAAAAATTCAATTGTTCTTGTCCTAGTTTAAAAATGTAATTTGAGAGAAGGTAAGTGAGCTGTGACAAAGGTTGGAAGGGACAACAATAATAGAAGGCATTTAGGTAGGCTGCTGGTGTGCAAACCTATCCTGGTGATTCAGATCTGTCACTAGAAGAGTCTGAAATGACTATGTCTGGTACGAGAGAGAAAAGCCATTTTCTAGCTGCATTAACCAATATAAACCCTTAACATACCTGGTACGAGAAAGAAGAAAGGGGAAAAAAACCAAAGCGTAGCTATTTCCGCATGATGAGGCAGTTCTGTAGTGATGGATGATTTACCTCATGGGGAAAACACATCTGCTGTGCTATTAAGTTCATATGAAAAATGTTATGTGGTGTGTGAATCGTTTTATTTTGAAACTTCTTTCAGAAATGACTTATTTACAGTGCATGATTTCTTTCCAAGATGTGAACTCTATACGCAGATATACGGAAGCTGGAAGTCCACTTCAAATATTTTCCCTTCCTTTTGTCTGTTTTTTTTTTTTTTTGTTGTTGTTGTGGGGTTTTTTTTTGTTTTGTTTTGTTTTTTTTTTTTAGCAATAATGTAAAAGTAGCAATGGAAAGAGCCACAAAGCACCTGTGATTGTGGAAAGCCCTTGAAGCCAGGGTTAGTTACTGTTTATGAAAAAAATCTGTTTATAAAGACCAAACTCAAATGAAGGCAGGAAGCTAAGTTCTTAGTGCGTCAGCTGATCACCAAAAGGCTTTTCATAAGGTGACTGTCTTACAGAATCGTCGTAGAGGATTATAAAAGCAAGGTCTTTCACCACTCATTTCAAGGAAGGGAAGGTAAAAGGTTATGTGTGGGAAGAGACTCTGTGGTCCAGGCAAGAAACAGAGAGAGGGACAGAAAGAGAGGCAGACAAGTCTTCGGGCTGGAGACATGACCTAAATCTGGAAGAGTCATCCAGATGAGAACGCGTTCAGGAGACTGGAAAGGGATGTTAGTATTTCTACACTGTTCCCTGTGTTAGCAACTACGTCAAAAGTTATGGTATGTATTTTGACTGTTAGAAATCCTTGAATGAAAAATTATAGCCTAGTCTAGCAGTCACGAAATTAGGTTTTTGGGGAAGTGTTATTTTAAGTAAATTGGGAAGCTTGGAGAGCTAATTGTAGCCTGTTTCTGAAGACTCGGTGTTTACTATGCTTGAGCTCTCAGAAGCTGCACCTACATGATGTGTCTAGAGAGCTAACCTTAGCAGGCAACGTCTCACTTCAAGAGAGATTTGGGGAACTTTAAAAGTCCGCAATGCTCATTGTGTAGGTTATTAGAAATCAGTCAAGTGAAATTCCAGGGGGAAAAGTACCATCAGTCCTGATACTGGCTTCCCTCCAGCCCCCAACCTTACAGTCATGTTATTTTATGAAAACAATTCAGTGATTATGTGGAAAGGTGTAAAGAATGTGACTATTTAGCGGTTATATATAGCATGTGTTCTGGATGGGACCGTGACTTTTATAAAGATGGTGTACAAAAGAAAAAAAAAAAAAAAATCAGAGTGAGTATAACCACTGTATGATGATAACTGAAAAAACCCTGAGCCTCGCAGAAAATATAAGAAACAGTCAGTATGTCCAGGCTCTAAAGCTGACGTTGTGTTGTTTATGGTACCCTGCTGCAACTTGACTTTTAGTGGTCCTAGAATTTGAATGCTTCTCTCGCAATAAAATTCCCTAATGCCTGGGACAGTGGGAATTGCAAGAAGGTGGTAGCTGCTGTGGCTTTCTGACTTTTGGCTTCTGAATTAATTTTTTTTTTTTTTTTGCTTGGCTTATGACTCCAGCATGTGACTTACAATACATACTCTCAGAAAATCTGTATGACCCAATAATGAATGCACAGTTAGAGGTATAGTAAAAACCCTTAGTGAGAAGCTGGTGACTACGAATGAACAAAACCCCTCATTTGTGGTGGTACTTCTCATCAGAAATTACTTTTCTAGTAAGTAATTTATTATTTTGAAACTGGTAAAAGGAGAATTGATACTTGAAAGCAGGATCCTTCTCTGACCTACTCTTTCTGCTTCTGTATTTATGATGCATCTTTTCCTGTTTTTATACTAATCCCTTTGCATGCCTAGGTTGGAATTTGGCACTAACCTCTTTGGTATGAGGTCTGTCTTGTCAGTTTTAAGTGTTTTCCTTCCATCTGTGTTTACCTCTCTACACAAGCAGTAGTTACCAGTGTTGCAATGGCCACACAGATTCAGGAAGATGCGATACTGGAATTCCCTACTGAACATTACTTGTCCTGTCATATGTGATAGTGTCTTAGTATCTGTTCCTTAGGATCAGCTCTTCTGACTACAGTGCACTTCAAATCCTGTGGTAGGAGAACAGGGGTGAAATTGTTTTGGTTTTAGTCTGTGACCTGGAGGTTTTATATAATGAGACTTTATGAACACACACACATAACAGCCAGTTAAGCTTTATTAGTGACATAGCCTAAGTAGCACCTAATCAGAAGTGTAGTAACGTATTTATGTGTAGATAATGTCACAGGGCTCAAGTTAGCCTCTGTTATCCACTTTGAAAATATTCTTTTATGCAGTTACTGAAAACAGATAACAGCTGAGAGCAGAGCCTTTCACAGTGAAACTATATTTCAGTGGAAGGTGAGTTATTTTAATATTGGATCCTTTTTATGCGTTTTCTTCTGGATTAGTCAGTTTGGGCTTGCTTACTGATGAAACACTTGGGGTTTAGTTCTTTCTTCCGTTGTGTGGTCTGTAGTCTTTTTTTACAATCTAATTTAATGATTAGTTTCATATATATGACGCTCTCATTTGCCTCAAATTATTCAATATGTGCATACAGGCCTTTGAAAATATGATGCTTCAGATGCTTTAGAATAATTTAGTAGTGGCATCGTCTTATTATTAATAAAACATTTTAATTGTTAGCACCATCCTTTATCCATAGAAACCTGATTACAAGAAGTACTTTGTTTCTTCTTTCTTCACCTTGATCACAGAGGACAGAAAGCTCAAAGTGAAGGTCCTATGGGCTAATCAGTAACGGACACCATTTAAGGCAGAATAGGACACAAGTGGAGTAATCTATTAATACATTTTTATTTTTCTTCAATGCAGTACTGTATAAAGCTGGTTACTTTTTCTGTATGGATTTAATACACCTGCTTTCCACTTCTGGGTCACTTTAGAAAGTAATTTTAAGGCGCATATATATATATATATGTAAATTATTCTGCATAGGTCACTGAAACTTGAATTGCATTAGCAGATTCTTTCACAGCTATGATTTAGGTGCTTTAAAAAACAGTAATTATGTGAGAAACTAGTAATTAGCTGGAAAATAGAGGGGTAAAATTCTTGTATTTATAAACGGGGGCCGGGGAGGCGGGGGGGGGGGGGGGGGGGGGGGAGGATGCAGTCACTGCAGCACTGCAGTCCTGAGAGAGATCACATAGTATCTCTCTGGGATTGTAACCCTGCGACTGCACCCACCCTTGCTGATTTTTCAGCGGGACGTGGGAGGATTCCCCATCACGGTGTCCTCTTGCCATTTCAGTATTTGTGTGCGTATGCCTGGTATGCCCCCCCCTCTGTCCTGTTTTGCTCTTTCACAGATCTTTCTTGTGTACTTCAGCCTGTACCTTTTGCTTATCACGCTGGTTCCCTGCTTCCTCACTTGATTGTTGACTGTCGTTTCCCTTCCCTGATGCTCCTAGTTTAAAGCCCTGTTTCTCAGGTTTGGCCAGCCTGATGGCAAAGATGCTTTTACACTACTGATTAAATAGGTCCTGTCTCTTCCCTGAAGTCCTTGGTTTTGAAAGATGGTTCCATGGTTGTAAAAGCTGTGTTGTTGACACCAGCTGTGCAAAACCCACAGGCTCTGTCTACTCTTCTGCAAGCTGTTTCTCTTCACCAGCAAGACTGAGAAGCAAAATACTGGCCTTGTCCTGCACTTGGCCATTGCTCTCTGAGCCGTGTGTCATGCTTGATATGCTCCAGATCTCCCTGGCGCTGTTGTGGGTGGCCACACGGGAGAGCAACAAGGGCATACTGGTGGGGGGGCTTTGTGTGCTGGTGAGATGTGTGCAATAGAAGAGGGAGGGAGACCTTCAGAAACTCTGTACTGGTGGTTGATTGGGACATAAAAAGAACATGTATCCAGCAAAGAGAGGCTTGATTTCCCTTGTAATGACTCTTGATTTGCATTTTGGTGTGACTTTTCTTTGAATTTTCCACCTTCACAGTAGGTGTAGCGGAAAAGGCACTCGCCTCTATCAAACCTGACCACCACTCCAGGGCACTTTGTTAGTTTTCAAATTGGTGTCTTCCCTAGAGTGACTTTCATGTATAGAGAAACCTTAGGTGCAAGGTGTAATTAGGGCAGTTTTTTAAACAATTCTGAATAACATGAGATTAAGGAAATGTACTGCATCTGTGCTGGTATGAAGTAAGCCTGGTTATCCGCAGGGTAATGTCTGTTTATCTGCAGAGATGGAGGCTGAGATAAAGAGGAAAAAAAAAAAAAAAAGAAAGAAAAGTGCAGTCCAAAATAGGAGCAACTTCCAAGAGGCCAGTCTCATTTAAGCATCAAAAGGAGAGGCCTGGTTTTCAAGCAGCCTCTGGGTAAGAGGTGCATAAATGTTAAGACTTTTTGAAAATCTGTCCTAAGGTTCACAGTGGGAACTATATAAGGTGTTAAACACATTTGAACAACTGTCTAATTTCATGTATTCAGATGAGAACTCTTGCAAATTTGTGGGTTTTGATGTTTTTCCCTGATTTGACTCATGCAGAGCTGAAGGGGAGAGAGAAATTCAGAGTAATACTCCAACAATTTAGAGTAGCTTTATTAGATGTTAAAGCTGTGTGGTGTCTGAAGTTACTCTAGGGCAACTGCTAAAGCAAACTGGAGAATGCAGACTTGCAGTATTTTAATGCCACCTATTTTGTAGCGCTGGTCCTGCGGATTTGAGATCTGTAAGCAGTTGTTTTCATGTAAGGAATACTGGTGCTGAGTGAGGACAGGATCTTTTTCCTAGTATTGAGCAAAAATAATTTTGGCATTCATTATGTGTTTCATGGGTAGGGAAAGAAGAAAGTGTTCCTTTTAAAGTTGATTTTAGAAAATGAAATAGCAGCTTTAGACGGTTGCTAGGCTTGGGATATTTGCATAATGCTTGAATGCAATTGTAAGTATGTGATACATTGCAGAGATCTTTCAATAGATCAACCCCTAAAATTTGTCAATAAATACAAGCTATAAATATGTACTGAGTCACAGCTAGATTCATAAACGCTGTGAGTCTTTCAGCAGTTGGCATAAATAAATGAATGTTGTTTGTGTAAGTTGGCTCCTTCACCATGGGTGTGTTCCCCAGCTCTGTGAATTGACTTCTGGTGTCTCATCTGCCTGATGTAATATTGCTGTCCACTTTGCTGGCAGAAGTAACAGCTATTGGAGAGAAGAGATCATAGCAAGATAAGGAAAGGTTTTAGGGTTGTGCATTACTTGAGCTAGTAGTTGGAGTATGGAACTTGCTGTCCATGCATGAGGCAATGGTAGCTTTTGGGAATTTGCCTTGAGTTTCATAATGTTTATCCTTCTCATAACGCAGCAGCCCTGATAGTATTATATATACCCCTGAGGCGCCCGTCTAAGTCTCCTGCTTAAGGTTTCGTTCTCAGGATGTGAACTGCTGCTTTGGAGTGATGTTTGCAGTTTGAATTTGTTGTTTCCAAGTAGGTGTTTTACTGAAGCACAGTGGTGGATTGGTTATGGAACAGAGATCATGCACCAGTGTTTTGGTTTGTTTAAAATTTCTGGGTGACTAGGAGTGTGCAGGGAATGACACATGCTTCTAATGTGCTGGGGAAACAACAGAACAGAGAAATCTTTTGTGGTTAGTTTAGAAGTAATGTCGTGATGCTTAGCCTGATGTTCATCCCTCCTGCTTTCAGCATAAAAGCATGGTACACAGGAGAACAGTTTAAGGAGGGGGGTGCCCCCCACAAATTGAAGTTTCTATTGGCACTTTTTGTGCACACACATCATTGCTGCTAATTAGACAGGCAAGCAGGGCTAACGCGTTCTTTGCTGGTCAATACTGCTCAGAATCCAAATGAGTTTCTTGGTACTGAAGAACTAGGAGGTTTTATCAGCTCGTCTGGAGTTGCTACATTTGACTGCTTTTTGTAAATGGCAGGAGAGTGTTTTCCTTTTGTGCCTGCCGGAACTGAGCCTCAGCCACGCTGACGCTACAATAATACTCGGCGTGTACATGTAAAAAAAGTCCCAAAGGAGGCAGTGAAGTCAAGCATGCATGCAGAATGCTAATGAACGTGTGAAAAAATACTTTTATATCGTTATGATTTTTAATGAAAGGCAAATGAAAGAAGCAGAGGGTGAGAAAGTGCAGTTTATTCTGTGTTGAAGGGCAAAAGAAAACATAATTATTGATGAACTTGCTAAGAACGGAAATCAAATATGTAGTATTCAGAATAGCAGTTGTTTATGTCTCTTAAATAATTGAGATAGTTTGCAGTTAATTCTAACTCAGAACTAGTCTTGAAAGGGGAAAAGAAAAACAAAAAGAATCAAAGCTGGTTCGGTTCCACCTGGTGCCTTAAAATAGTATAGATGTCATTTTGATTAATGTGTAGCTCTGCAAAACCATACTCTTTTTAGTATTACCCAGAAATGCTTATTCATGTTTTTAAACGTCATGCCAAGCTATGATTCTGGAAGAAAACCGTTACTAATGGAATGACATTTCGTCGAGAAAACAGAAGTGCAGTTATTCCCGAGATTTCTGTACTGTCAAGGCATTATTTAGCTGCTTTAAGGATTTTTTTTTTTTAATTATTAATTCAGAACAGCTAGAAAATGTGTACATTTCGTGATATTTCACATCCTCAACCGCTCACATTACTAAATTATTGTCTAAAAAAGTTGTAAATACATACATTATGCAGGCTTTCCTGGTTTGGTCTTCCAAACCCATCTGACTGCAAAGGCAATAGCAAAACTCAGCTATAAAGCAGAGTTATAGCTGTTTCTCTCAGAGACTCTTACCTTCTTTGGAGGAGCTAGAGAGCACAATCAGGTGTCTTTTGTAAAAGCAGGGGCATCTCTTATTTGTCACTAGTGCTCTCAATTAATGCACTTTTATTAGTGGAGTATCCCTTGTACTGATTTCATGGTGGTGGCTTTTCCACGCAAAATGTAGCATGTTCAGTGATTAACCCAAAACCCTTATTTGCAAAACAACCGGTGCATTTGTTGACCACTTGATGGCATCACTCAGTTGCATGGAAAGTAAACTGTTGCCAGTAGAGCAGTTACACTTGTGTGCTTGGTGTGAGAGGACTTTAATGTTTTATTTTAGGCTATTAAAGACTGAAAAGAGCTATTAATACGCTCCCATAAATTAAATGAAAGATGAAAGCCACAACTCTACTTTTGATAACTCTTTTCCTTCTCTATGGTATATTACTTACCACTTTGAAATAATTTCATCATCTGCATAAATGTGAATGAAGAGTGGTCTAGATTGCTTCTTTCCCTGCTTTTGGTTAACTTTTTAAGAATGGCAGCTAGTGGTTTATTGCATTGATACTGACACAAAGAATGTTGTCATGCACTGAAATGTCCTTTTGGTTTGTGCTTTGAGGGAAATTACTTGAAACCTCCAACTGTTGCAGTCAATGTGCATTCTAGGGAAAGGATTTATACAATTTTGTGCATTCACTATAGGTCCTAGAAAAGAAAAGCATTTTTCAGCCTTCATACCCAATCTAGGTGCTCTGTCTGTGTGTGAGCCAACGACAACAGCTTACTGAAAATGCTGAACCAAGGGGATAATGGAGCAAGTAAGGTGCGGTGACTATTATTTCAGAGGTAAAAGATGGTTCTAGTAATGTCAGGGGAGCCCTGACAGTGTATACATGCTGAGAATTGGCCCACAAGGCACCAGCCAGTAAAGCATTTAGTTGAAAGTAAGCTGATGATCTAAATATTAATTTTCCTATGCAACCAGTGTCAATGAGCAGTAACCAAACACCCTATTAGTGCTATGAGCAGTGACTCAAAGGAGATGGAGCTGTCTTCTGACCTCAGAAGGGGTAAGCGGGCAGTGTGGGAAAAGCAGCGCAAGGAAGGCGATATCGCCAGTGTGCCTCTGTTCTGTGAGTAATGGTTAGCGTGTATCTAGAAGAAAAACATAGGAAACATGCATACAAAAACTCATTCATTTTTTTCCTTCTCCTATTCTTTCTTGTTTGGCTTAGGCTGCTGAATGCTGGAAAAACAATAAAAAGGCAGTCCAAGAATAAGGGGAGGATCTTTAATAACGTTTTTTTCTAGAAGTTTTTTGATAAACATTTCAAAATCTCGTGCTTAACTTAGCTTTTGAGGTTTGTTTTGATGCTGCTTTGTCAGGGATATTTTGATATACTGATTACGTGTACATTTAAATATGCACGTTTATATATGTATATACTGGTCTTCTTGATAGTGTATACTGGTTTTCCAGAATCTTTTCCATGTAACTGGTAGCCTACTGAAATAATCGTCATAATCTTAGAAAATGTAAGCGATGATGCGTATCATATTTTTGGATCATGAAGTGCTTTGAGCTGGGCAGCTGAGAATTTTACCTAAGTTGGAGACAGAAGTGGGACTTTACCCATACAACTGATGACTAACTTTTCTAAAAGAAAAAAATAAAGAGTTTATAAACTGACTTGCCAGTCTTATTTCAGTTGCTAAGAAAAAAACACTAGAGAATCCCTTACCATGTGTTTTCTAAGGAGGAAAAAAAAAAAGAGCTATACTGAAGGACAGAGAAAGAATTCAGAAACAGGCTAAATGGTGATTATTCAGTTTTTCAATATATTATCTAGTATAATGGTTTTGGTTAATAGTTATCAGAAAACTAAGTATCAAAAAACTCCATGGAGGGCTCACAATGACAATTCAACTGCTGGCAAATACTATGTCTCCTCTATAGCTGCACTAAAATGAAATATTTGAGCCTGCCTCAGGTCAGGAATGAGCTTCTCTAATTTTCATGGAGTTAGTGGCAGCCTGCGCCTTGCCAGCTGTGTCTTGTCCATACATAGATGCTAATGAACCTGCTACAGGATCATTTTAGCTTTGGTGCTATAAGTCTGTGATTTTAGGACTGTGGCCCCAGGTTTTATTGCTGTTGCCAATCACTCGTTAAAGACTTTACATCATACATATTTACACATGGGTAAGTATCAGCATCTCTCCAGAGATACTCTGTTATATGGGGGGTGTGTGTGTCAGATTTTGAAGCTCTGCCTGAGCTTGCAAGCTGACAGGAGAAGATTTACTTGCCTTCTTGGAGCTGGAGAGAGCCCTGAACTGATTTATTGTGAATTCTTCCCAATGTGGGTTTCATGGCTTTGGAAAAAGGACACATAAAGGGAGCTTGGTTTCATGTGAGACTAGAACATGGGCCTTTTGAGGAGGTCAACATTACAGTTTGCTTTGCGTTGGGTATATGGTTCCTTTTGTTTTAAGTTTATATCATGTTTCTGTGATATCCAGCAAGAATGTTATTTATCTGACAAACTTCAGGCATTTTCTGTCCTCTTTGGTTCTCAGACTATCTATTTTTATTTACTGCAAGAGAGTCTGCAGTATTTGTCAGTGGTTGCATTTGTATGTTGGATGCCGGGCTAGTCACAGGTGCTCTCCAAGGTCCTTCTTGCAATGAATTATTATCCATGGGAATACTTTCATGATTTGAAATTCTTGTCTCTGGTGGAAGACTTGGCATTGCGTTTGGGCTCTGAATGCCGGCAAGCAGGGGAACACAATTGCCATCAGGAGGTATGGTGGGGCTGTGTCAGACTTTCCTGTGGCTTCCAGAATTATCGCATCAAGGACTGTGGGATTTAAGAAAGCCTGGATCCTGGTCCCAGGTAGAGAAGAAAAGCTGTTTAAATGAAAGGGAGGAAATATTTAGTGTTCTCAAATGTTACATGTGAAAAATGTACACATCCAAATTGGGGTAGTTAGGGTTTTGGTTGGTTTGACTTTTGCATTAAACCACAGTGGACTAACTGTGAATTTTCTTTCTTGTTTTAAGATGCATTTTGTTTTGATTGAACATATGTCTAATGTAGTAAGAAATATTAATCTTCACTACATACAAACTGGTACAGCAATAAAAGTGCTACATAAAAGAATTTTGCTGTCTATATCTGTTATCTTTTCTCTCTATTAACAGTTACTCTGACAAGTAACTATAGTTTGTGTAGGGTTTTTGTAATAAAAATTACAAATTCTTAGTAGTTTGAAGAAACATAGTGTAAACACATAACATAAAGGTAATTAAAAACCTAAAGAAATGTAACAGAAATAATTTATTGCTGACTACCCAAAGGAAGGACAACTGCGTAGCATGATACTAGGTGCCAATATGCCAGTTCATTATGAATTCTCTTTCTCAATTAGTAAAAGAAACTGATGAAGAGTAAACAAACAACATAAAATATAAAGTAAGGAAAGCCTACTTTTCTTCAGGAAAACCTCTTAGTGAAGCATCAGGTCAAATGAATGTTTAGATGACTAATGTTGATGTTGTCTTTAATTCACCAATAGTAGGAGTGAATCTATAGATCGGTATTTTGAATAGAAGCATTTTCAGTGATATCGTTTATCCTGTAATTTTGTCTGCCTGAGGGACTGATTTTGCACAAAATCATTTAAGTATTAAAGGACTTTTGAGGCCTAAAGAAAAAGACTACTAGTTATCTACATTTTAGTTATCTATTTTTCTGTTGACTGAAATACTTGTAGGTTCGTGCCCTGACTTCTGTAAAGTTTCTCGTGTGCTACAGCAGAAATGTTTGGGTTTTGTTTAGGTATGTGTGAAAGCGCTCACTTATCTGGCTTGTGTTATTTTTGGTTTTAGCTGAAGGGATTGTATTGCCGTCCTCTTGATTTTGAAATATTGCTTGGTGGGCTGCAGTCTTTTTCCTTGTATTGTTGTCTTTTCTATGTCACCTCAGTGCTCCAGACAAACCTCCCAGAAGGACTTTTTCCATTCAGTTTAAGAATACCTCTATGGATGCATTTCCTGCAGACCTTACATCTCTATTAAGGATACAACATACCAGATTTCTGAAATGATATATTTTTATTTCCTAACTTTTTGCTATTCTAGTGTTTAACCCAAAACTTCTGTTATGTGTATGTTATAAATAAAATTGGCTAATGAACCAAATTGCTGATTAAATTTTGTACACATGAATAATACAATAGTTAGTTCCTTGTGTATTCATTTGTATATAGCACGGGATATTCTGCATGTGCTTGCTAGGCCAGCTTGTAGATTTGCTAACTATGCACTTTCAGCAGAATAACTTGCAGGCCTTGATAATCTCATGGAATGTTAGGATTTAGGTTTCCAAAATAGTTTGGGTTTTTTTATTACCTTCTCCAGAATTTGTGTTCTCTGGAATTTGATGTTTTAATGATAAAATGATTATTTTCCTCCCTACTGGTGTTCAAAGATAAACAATGTGAAAAATCAGTTTCTGCCAGATTGACTGAGGCAATAGTACTAAGGCAGGCATGAAGTCCCTCATCTCATCTCAGCAGGATGGTAGCTGTGAAACCTAGTTACAAATACTTAAGTGCCAACTTCGTTAATCATTTCATTCCAGAGAACTACACTAGAAATATTAGGTATGTGCAGTGTGGCTGGATTTCCATTCTTTTGCCAGATCTGAAGTTCTCTTCCTTTGAAGATCTTTCCAAGCGAAAAGGCAGCAACCTCTCAATTTTTGAACCGTGATATTTTTTTTTTTTTAATCAAGTTATTTGCTATTAGGAAGATTCTCCATTTGCAGTGCAGTAAAATGCTCCTAAAGGTTAATCAAACTAAAAAAGAAAAAAATAATCAAGTAAATTCAAACAATTCAGAGAGGATTTATCAAATATGATCAGATGCTGTCCAGAGTGGGTAGGACCAGCTATAGAGCTACACAGAAGTGAGAGACAGAAAGGCATTGAAGTTTGAAGAGGCAGTGTGAATGCCAGTAGGTGGATGTATTGTTAGATCCGAAATTACAGTGGCAGCTGGTCTATTGATAATTGTGGAAACAAAGGAACAAGTTTCTACCCTTTTCTGAAAAACAGGAAACCACTGAAAGGGAGACTGAAAGATGGTCATATTGTCACATTGCCAGAAGCAAGATAACAGTTTGTCTTGGAGTATTTTGATTCCCTGCAGTTTGGAGAGGGATTTAATTAGAGAGATCTGAGCTAAAGCTTTTAATGCAAGTATCCCTATGAAGATGGTGCCAAATCAGGACTTTGCCATCTGCACCTGTCTTCACAAATAGGATGGCAGTACATGAGGCAATGGTAGGAAAGCAAGACCTTAAAAGTGACTGTAGCAAAGCAGAATTCTTGCATCGTTTCACAGGCTGTGAGGAGTCTCGTGGGCCATGATTAAAAAGGTCACATGGATAAGGTGCATTCTGAAAAATGATAGCTGCACTTCCATGAACTGTTGTCTAATGGGATATGACTGGAGTTAGAGACGGGGGTCACAGAATGAGAGAAAAGTTTGGTATGTATCGGTATGATGTAAGAACCGTTAGACAAATGGATGTTAGAAGAAGCCCCAAATATATTAACCTTTGTTACTTCTGTCAACATCATGACAGAGATGACACAGAGAAGCTAAATGGAGAAAAACAGGGCTATAGATGGAGAAGAGAGCAGACAGTGTGTTGTGAAACTCTGTAATGGAAATAACAGTTCCAGATATGAAATGTCAAGCAGATGTGGAGAGGGGAGATTCTGAAGACAGATTTCAAAAGAATAGGTTGAGAGAGAGATTTCACTGAAACGACTAAAAACTGGATTAAGCAATAATTTGGGAAACTTCAATGAAATCCAAGTGTAAATTTGAGAGATGGTCTGTTGATGGTGGCTAACACCGATTAACAACTACCATGTCATAATTTAGTCTGCTCAAATAGATGAATGAAGATGAAGGCTGATGGTGATGAAGGCATTTCAGTACAGTAAACTAGTAACTATTGCTATTCACGTAGCAGTGAAATCTGGAGTCAGGATTGCTGGAACGTTGTCTCTCTTTATCTGTGGAACAAATACTTTAAAAGCATTATTTCTTAAAACTTATCTACGTAAATACATCTACAGGATAAATAAATATGAACACATCTTCGTTATAACAATATGAAATTGTTATAGCTACCACTATAGCAGTTAAAGATCGCTAAACACCTAAGGTGTTCTGATTCCCCTTTCCCTTATGTTAGTATGTTGACATGAATTGAGGCAACTTCACATTTCTGTATTTCAGCTTTAAGGAAATCAAGATGGTAGTAATAGAATTCATGTGCAAAAATTGCAGGTTCTTTTGAGTGCTTATGAAGCTGCAGCTGGCATACAGAATTAGTGATTTACTCAGTCTCGTCGTCAGGGGTGCTTGACTGTTGCTGAAAATCTGTAGCTAGTATGAAGTAAAACAGAAGATGACACATCTTTTCTCATGCCAAAGTTTTGTATGCAAAAAAGTACAGGCATGTGGGAGGAAATCCTATAAGAATTGTCACCAGAGTTTTCTTCTGGTATTGTATAATCCTTGAACGTTCTTTTGCTATGGGATTTCAAGATGTCTTAAGAGTTAATGAGGTTTTTAATGAATAGGAGTTTGCTAAGTAGTTGTTTCCTATTCTGTTACTAATGTAGAAAGCAGTACTTCTTTATGTGCTAAAAGCTTATTCTCACCTTTCAGTGTAGTAAGAGTGGAGAGGTTGAACTTCCTGGAATCTATTGTATTTTTATATAGTGAAAGTCTTCTACTAGAAATATGACACGTTCTGTTTCACATCCTGTAATTTGACTAAAGAAAGCAATTCAGAAAATATGAAACCTTTTTCCCTTAGTCATTCCAGTTTTTCATTGCCTGCTATACTATTTCGAAACCAAGAGCCAAGAGGAGGTAACAGTTACTGTGCAGCATATGCTTTCAGGCAGAACATAATCAATTGACAAAATATCAGAATGTAGAAACGTATTGACTAATTCTTCATTTTAACCAGTTGACACAAACTACAAAACACTGGGAAAATGCCTTGACCAAAACAGTCTTTGCTGAGATATTTCAGCTGTGTTCAGTGGGCTGTGCTGGGAGATAAGGGGGCCCATTTGCTGCAGCCTGTTGTATCTCTGGTCTTTTTGCTGCTAGTAAGTGAGCAGCTTTTGATTAGTGTCAACTGCTGAATGAAGTCATCTCTTGTTATACAACTGGTGATCAGCTCTATATTCCACAAATAAGTGACTCTCTGAATGCAGCCTCCCGAGAGAAAGGGCTTTGTTTTTTTGCTCCTTCTGTCTGCTTTGCAAGTAAATTGTTCCTTCCACAGACCCGTGTGGCTTGCTTCTCTCACCTCTGGTGACAGCAAAGCTTGCTGGTTGGTGATCTCTGCAGGGGTTTATAGCTCAGCTCGGCTGTTCTCTCCCTCTGTTCCCACTTCTCTGTTCCCTCCCCTACTGTGACTAAATAAATTACCTGTATGACATGTTCAGTTTTCTCTGGCTAGAAGCCTGGGAAATCAAATCTGTTCCCGAACTTGGGTCTCCCATTTGGCAAATGTAATGCCTCCCTGCTGTTAAATCAGGTCAGCTCTCAGGAAAAACAAAGAACAATTTCATGTAACTATAATCAACACAGAGTAAATTTAGATAATGCAGCTGACATGTGTATTGTAAAGACCATCAAGGAAATAATTTCAAAAGCACTTCATCTTTCTCTGTTGCATTAGGATACATGTTGAATGTTCTGTGCATAGAGAAGATCAAACATTTTCTTTCTGTTATCCCATATCAAAGTGTGATCTATTTATTTTCTGTCTGGTCTAAGACGATATTTGGTGAAACAGTTTGTTGGTTGCGTTAAAAACAGTTTTATGTGTTTAATTACTGTGGCTTTGTGTAATTAATATTGGCAATTAACTGCTAATTACTATTAATTATTCATACACTGTCCAGTCCCTTTGACGTTTTGGCCTCTGAAAGTGGAGGTATACTTAAAAGTGTTTAGAGGAGGAAAACCAAATCCTTTTAATATGTTATGCTCATTTTTCTACCTTTTCTCTCAGTTGGTTCCACCGGAGATCAGAGGTGGGTCAGCGGCAGGGTGGCAGCACGTCTTTCCTGCGTTAGCAGAGCTGACACATGCCCTGGCAGCCCTGCGGCATGTGCCACGTGCCGGCCGCCAGCTCTCCCATGTGCCGTGGCCATCACCTTGCGCAGGGAAGCACAGCGTGGGCAGCCTCCCCTCCATGCTGGGAGCTGAACATCCTGCTCAGCTACCCTGTGTGTCCCAGAGGGGCTCTGGATTATACCCCGGAGGCTCTTTCATTTATCGGCTGTTAGCAAGGTCATGTAGCCTGCAGCAGGGCTGTGGAGCATCCCAGTCACCTCCTGTCCAGCTTGGCTCTGGTGGTGGGCCTCTGTCCCAGGGAAGCAGATTAGCTTGTTTCCTTTGGGCAGGCTGGGCTTGTGCAGGTGCTTGCTCAGGGACTGAAACGGCAACTGCAGCCCTGAGCTCCCCCAGCCCTCTTCAAAGGAGAAGAGGAGTGGGAAGCGCCGAGTGCCCCTGGGGGACCCTTAGGGCAGCACTAAGCCATGAGTCCTCCCTGTGCCCAGCTCCCAGGGACTTGTGGCTTTTCTGCCACTTATTCAAGAGGGTTAGTAACATCAAACGTCAGTAGCTGCCTTAGTCTTGCCACCACTGACTAAATAGCTGCTGGGCTATAGCTGGGGGGCCTAGACTGAAACATTTTCCAACTCCAGCTGCATGTCGGGTGGCCCTACCGGGCAGAGTCCTGGGGAGAGCGAGCCGGGCGGGATGCTGCAGCTGACCCCAGCAGCACAGCAAGGCTGGGAAGGGCTGCCCAGGGCTGCCCAGCCAGCACCGCCTGGGTCTCACTCGCCTAACGCTTCATCCTCAAAAGCAGATGGGCTCAAATGTGTATGCAGTGTTTTTAAATGGTATGTGCTTTTCCAGATCTTTTTAAAGACGGCTACAGTGTTATTAATAATTTAGTTGTTCATGAGTTGCCTTTGTTCTAACGAGCGCCTTTGTTGTTTCTTCATAGCTCTGAGACACACTGTGAATGTTTTTCCATCAATTTAAAAATCCTTCAAAATTCTGTTGTATAAGAGAAATCTTTGAAACTGAAATTGCTCTTTATTGTCTGAAGTCTTCGTCCAATGTGCACAACAAAGATTAAGAGGTGAAAGCAGTGAACTGGCTTTTAAAAGACAGTTCAGTTCCTGCTTCCACCAGGAATGACCTGAAGCAAGGGCTGTAAGCTCCATCCATATCAGCTCCTGTCTGAAGAAATGACAGCAGTAATGCTATCTGTCCTCGACTTGTTCTTATCAGTACAGATTGCAGATACTGTCTCCTGCCATAGAGGTGCAGGACCTAACTCTGAAAGGCTCTGGCTGATACTGTAATATAAATCATTTCCACTCTCTGTTAATGGCAAGGGTAAAGCCTGTCCCGTTTCCTTCTTAGCATCTAGGTTTGTCAAAGGAATTGCTGAGCTTGTTCTAACCCTGCTTTATTTCTTGTCTTCTCCAGCCTGTGACCTGATGACCCTGGGGATCTTAGCCTTAGTGACATCCACTGGTTGTGCCTCAGCCAACGCCCTGCAGTCCCTGACGGATGCCATGCACATCCCACACCTTTTTGTACAACGCAACACGGGAGGCTCCCCACGCACAGCATGCCACCTGAACCCCAGCCTGGAGGAGGAGGAGTACACGCTGGCTGCCCGGCCACCCGTCCGCCTCAATGATGTTATGCTGAAACTGGTCACTGAGCTGCGGTGGCAGAAATTCATAGTGTTTTATGACAGTGATTATGGTAAGTGGAGAATTTTAGATGGTATTAAATTGATTTCTTTTTAACTGGGATGTGGGGAGGGAAAGGCAAAGGGAGGGGTGGGTTAGAACTTGCTGGGTTCTTCACTGACAAAAGGGAAAATGTTTCAAGTGGACACAGGTCTTTGGTTTGAAGGAAAGGTTGCTGTGAAAACTAGTTCACAGACAAGCAGCAAAGTTGCTTAGCAACATCTACAAGGACAGCTGAAGTTTGAATCATCTCACACTTTTTCAGTAAAATATTAATGAAGTGTTGATGTTGATTGGCATGGGTCACATAGCTGTGCAAGTAAGTTCAGTGTGGCCTCTACCCATTCCCAGAAAAGACTTTCTATCAAAGCTGAGTACTGTTCTCTTTAAAAATTAATTTTCACAATAACTATTACCATTTCTTTTTTCACATGCTTCCTCACACTCTTCTCCATTTGGACTGAATTCCACACTGATATCCTTCCTGGCATTAAACTAAAGTGTAGAGTTAGCATTTCCACTGTATCTGATGCATTTCCTTCAGCAAAATTTTTACTTTGGGCTGAAACTTGAGGAAAAGGAGTCTCTGCCCAAGAAAATGTAGTACCTTATGTTGGGTGTAAAGAATCAAAGAAAAAATAGATCTCTCATTGGGCCAAGCTCTCAGTGAAAGGGAATTGTGTACATAATCCCCCCACCCAACTGATATGAACACTGTTCCATATGTTTAACTCATGGTATTTTCAGCGCAGTCATCTTAGGATATAGGATCTGTAATGGATATAGGGTCTGTAATGGATAAAATAAATTTTCTGTGGTATGTTTTAAAACCTGCAAACACTTCTGGTTTAAAATGCAATGCATAATCTTTTGGTGTGGTGACTGACTTCGAACAGAATACAAAGAAAGGAAATTAAGGTTAAATTGCAGTTGGAAAAATACATCTTGTGTGTCTGTGCATACAGTTTAGATTTTATATGTAGTCTTCCACAACTACAAAACAGACCTTTATTTGTATTCTTCCTATGTAATCATAGATTTTTCAGTGGTGAATCAGAGGGAAATAACATCTTTGGTTTTGAAGTTGGGCTACTCCTGGTTTAAAAAAATGAAACAAAAAGGCTATACGAAGGGTCCTGAGATGGAACGAGTTCTGAAAGTCTTAGGCGCAGCTTTCTGTTCTCAGTTGTTAGAGATGTCAATTGCTGTGTCACTTGAACAGCAAGACTGAAGATAATGAGGCTGATTTTAAGTGGGAAATCAACCGAGGCTGTAGTGTCCTTCTAATCATATAGAATTATTTTAAGCATAAGACGACTGCCATGATACTTGTAGAGTTAGTCTGTAGACTCAAAAATCTAGCAACCCAGCAAATAAACTGCCATGTAATTACTGTCCTATGTAACACTTGAGCAGTGAGTGTTTTGAAAGCAAGCACCACAAGGTGATCTTTTAGTAGCCTTCTGATAGTGATGAGAAAGTTGCTATGTAATGTAGGATTGGGTTTAAGAAGGTAAAATTATTCTAATGGTTATTTCCAAGAATGGGAAAGGAATAGGGCTGGGGTCAGTCCCTCACATGCTGCCTCTGCTGCTCCTTCCTCCTCAGGGGGAGGATCCTCACACTCTGCCCTGCCCCAGCGTGGTGTCCCTCCCACGGCAGACAGTCCTGCATGAACTTCTCCAATATGGGTCCTTTCCACAGGCTGCAGTTCTTCACACAGTGCTCCAGTGTGAAGTCCCCCATGGGGTTATAGGTCCTGTCAGGAGCTACTCCAGCCCGGGCTCCTCTCCCCACGGGCCCTGCCAGCAGCTGCTCCAGGGTGGGCTGCCCATGGGGTCACAGCCTCCTGCGGGCACCCACCTGCTCTGGTGTGGGACCCTCCCCGGGCTGCAGGTGGGGATCTGCTCCACCATTAACCTCCCCAGGCTGCAGGGGAATCTCTGCTCCGGCAGCTGGAGCATCTCCTGCCTCCTCCTGCATTAACCTTGGTGTCTGCAGGGCTCTTGCTCTCACGTATTCTCACTCCGCCCTGCTGCTGAAATTTGATTCAGAGGATTTTTCCCCCTTAAATATGCTATCCCAGAAGTACTGCTGCTGCTGGGCTTGGCCTTGGCCAGTGGCTTGTCCATCTTGGAGCCGGCTGGCATTGGCTTCATCGGATATCAGAGAAGCTTCTAGTAGCTTCTCACAAGAAGCCACCCCTATAGCTTTCCTGGCTACCAAAACCCTATCATGCAAACCTAATACAGTAGCAAACCTGGTTACTGAGCTATGGTATCGCTTCTTCCAGTAGTACATCTGTGTTTCTTTGCCTTTTCTGCAAAGGGTTAACATCTCAGTATCAAATCCTGAAACCCTACACATACTCTATAAATTCAGTGTGATCAAATTTACCTTTTCTGTTTGCCACAGACTGACCTTCAGGCTGTACCAGTAAGACAGACAGTAAAAGAGGATGGAAAATTTGCCACCAGATATTTTGCTTCTTCCAGTTGGATACTGTGTTGCATACTGCAGCTGCCCATGCGCTTCTCCTCTTCCTCTCAGACACAACAACCATCTTGCACTAATTCCACTAAAAGTATTTTTTCATAAAATTTTGGTGGGAGGAGTTCCCATAGAAAAGCCAATTGAACCCTGCTGTCTCTGGGCAGGCATTGGTGAATAGGGGTAGATAAAATAACCTAGTCCCCAGGATGCTGCACTGAGCTCAAGGACAGCAGGCTGGGTGCCAGGGTGTGCCCACTGCCCTCCCTGCTGAGCTGCAGGAGAGCTGTGCTTGTGCATCTCCAGTAGCACCTCCTCGCTCAACGTGCAGGAGTTGCCTGCTGGCCACGAGCAGGGAGGTCACTTGAAGAACACGTGTTTATGATTATGGAGAGTTTCCAACACTGGGCTCTCGAGGTTTACTGTAATAAATGGTCCTTCCCTACCTGCTCTCTGGAAGTTATACTATTCCCTTGAGTAATGTTTTAATTTGTCCATCTGCTGATCTCTAAAACCCAGCCAATCCCTTGGTGTCCTCCTTGTGGAAACTGTCAGGCTTTCAGAAGACGAAATAACATCGCACAGTTAAAAGAAGCCCCATGTTTATAGTAATGCTGTGCTATACTGGAGCTGAAAATTATTTACCTTGTGGATTACTTGTTCTTTATCAGCTATACATTTTGGATTATAATTTCTGCAGGGGTTAAATTAAGGACAAGGAGCAGACTTGGCAATTAGAAATACAGAGTAGTCACTGACCAGCCTAACAAACTCCTCATTATTGTTGTGCTTATGATAAAATATGTCTTGTTTTACACTAAAGCTACAGACAGAAATCTGTGTGCACAGCTTCAGTGAAAAGATATGGTCCTTTCTTCTAGTACAATGCCTTAAATTCTGTAACAAGAAATGGAGACATTTCACAGGAAAGATGTGGAAGTTCTAAAGAAAAAGATAGCTAAATGGAAATGGTAGAAGCACGGTACAAACTGTGATATTCCACCTAATGTGAAACCAGCTTTTAGATTTTGTCACTTGTGGTGAAGAAATGGATAATAGCAAGAAATGAGTAATAAGTTGGTTCAGGAGAAGTGGCCTTTCAAAAGACCTCAGGCTTGACAGCTGCAGCATTCAAACTCTTCTCAATGATAAGCTGTTCTACTGAGCAGTACCAGTGGGGGAAAGGTCAGCTGATGCATATCCATACAGTTCTTCTGTATTTGTGTAAGAAAATGTAAAGGGTTGATATAGACACTGTGTTTTCGTGACTTAGCCCTTGTTTTTCCACTTCTCTCATTTATGGTTTGTGCATAATTTCAGGAGATGCACAGGAAATCTACTCCCCCTTGATCACAATGGGAGCTTTCTGCTGATGAGACTGCTGCCTGATATGAAAATGATGGCTAGGCACTAGAGCAATGCCAGTCAGTCGCAGCCAAGACAAACATCCTGTCTTGCTGATGCGTTGTAGAGCTGTTGGAGCTCAAGGCCAGAAAGACAGACAGTCGAAGCCCTGTCTCTGCTATTCTTTGCCATGTCATCTTGAGAAGGCTTTCTAGCCCCTGTATGCTTCCCTTTCCCATCTGTGCAATGGAAAGAAAAACCTTCCTCCCAGTGCGATTAAACTGGTGTTTGAAATTTCCTTACAAATTCTTCAGGCAACAGAATTGTGGCACATTCAGGAATAAGTCAATTCCAGTAAGAGCTCAAGGAACCAGGGTCATGTTAAATGCATTAATTTACCTTAAATGTCTTTATGAAAATACATGCTAAATGATGGTATTTTACATTAATTTTCTGGGGAAAAAAATGAATTGTCCCTAAGTTTGTCAATGGCTGTCAGACGGTGCTCTGTGGAACTAGGTCTACCCACCTGTTAAAAAAACCTGCAACAGAAAATCAGATCTGTTGTGTCATCCTAAAAAGCTTCAGCTGCCCTCATGTGTTTTGAATTGCTTTTTTCCTCTTTACAGGAGCATCTTGTGTGCCTCCACATACATTACGTCAGTGCTTAAAGGCCTGCTGGGAAGCTTAATGTTTTATTTTGCTGACCTCCTGGATGTAGAAGCATCAGTAATCAAATTTTCTGACATAAAAATTGGTAGTGTGGCAAGTTTCATAAAGAATCTTACCAAGCTCTGAAATGACTATAGGTTAAAAGCAGGGGGTGCTGTCCATGGTAAGATGAGGTTCCGTAATAAACAGATGAAACTGTGCTTCTAGGGCGAGCAAATGAACAGATGTATAGTTCGAAGAAGGATTTGAGAAGGATTTTGGAAGCTGGATATGAAAATGATATGTTACGTTTCTGAAGAGAAATGTGAATAGCAGCGATGTTTTTACTAGATTAATCTTACTGTTGAAAAACACATTGTTTCTGTAGTTACATCAAGTCTCTGCTTTCCTACAGACGTGAGCATATACCCACATTACAAAATGTAAGACAAAACAGGCAGGTTTTTTATGATTCTGTTTTCTCAATTAAAAAGGTATTAGACCTGTGAAAGGGAGCTGTAGTAATTTATTCTTAATCTTTGGTGTCAATAAGTGAGTGTTGTCTGGTTAAGAAAACTGTTGTACAAAAGTTTTACAGAAGAAACTCGTGAAGAGTTTTGGTCCTTTCAAATCAAACTATGGAGTTTTGTTCCTACAGGGGAAAAAACCCCACACTTTATTGACTTATTAATTATTTTAAATTTTAACTTTTTCTAGATTAGAGATAACTTCTGTTTCATTGTGATCATTGACACCACATTAATTTGAATGCTTCCTGATTAATTTTGCTGTGTAGAAAGAACTTGGTTTTCAATGTGATGAGTTTCATGGGAAGTTTTGTTTCCTAGAGCAATTATATGGCAGTTTTGTTTCCGAGTCCTACCTGTTGAGGGCCTCAACCTTGACTAGAAGTTATAGGACCTATGCTGTCAATAGTTTTACAACTAGCTATTGATCCTGGAATGGTGCCTTCCTTTCTGCAGGCCACTACTCTTGCAGTTATTTACTTGGCAAAGGAATATAGTAATGAAAATGGAGAAATGCGTTTTTTTACACAATCCATATGTGACACTGCACATCGTTCATGATGTGAAGCATTGGCCATCACAATAAAAGCCAAGCAGAACATTTACAGACAACCTACTTTACATTAAGATTTTTTAAGTGTTATTCTTGTCAGTATAACAGAAGTTAACTTCTGCTTTCTGCATCATTATTTCAGCTGTTAACCACTTATGCATCACTATGGCTGCCATATCTCCCTACAGGCTTTTCCAGTGAGCATGCCTTGTTTAATGCCAATACACGGAATCTGGTGTTTGAGAAGTGTTGAACCAACTGCATGTGTGTTGGTAGGTGCCTGTTCAGGAAATGTGACACCACCAGAAAGTGTTAGACTTCTGCATGTGCTGTGTGGTTGAGTTTGCATATGTCATTAAAAATACCTGGATTTTTCAGTTGGTTGGAGCACACCAGCTAGAACTGTGGCAGAGAAACTTGAATTGGGATTGCTGTGTTTAAACGGTAAAATGTATAGTATTTAAGCAGCCAGCCACAGAGCAACATACCTTCTTTATGGTTAGAAATCTGCAACAGCAATAGCTTAGGGAGGGAATGGTTAGACATCTCTCTTTGGTACTGCTGTATAAAATGATACAGGGAGGAATAGCCTGGGCCTTAAGTACCTTTTCATCCAACAAGGAACAGAATGATCTGAGCATTTATTATACGCAAATTCTGTACCACCTAGTTATTTATGCATAACCAGGGATACTGGATGTCTAGACTCCAGACAAATGAAAAAAATCTTTACTTTCTACCTGGAAAAAATGAACGTTTTCCTTTGGAAAGAGTGTGTCTTGTAATGTAATATATAATCATCGTTGGTGTTGCAGAGGATGCCAGGAAAGAAAGAATTCAGCCAAGTTCTTTAAGTCCCGTGGAGTGTTTGTGATGCCATGGGGCAGAGGAAAAAAAAAATAATAAAAAGACCTGTTGACTTTTACATTGAATTTGATCTGGAAAGTATTGAAGAAATGGCATTGTGTGCTCCCATATTTATCCTTGAATCACTTTTCTGACTGTAGCAGCACTTAAAGTAATTGGCCTACTTAATTTAAGCATGGATTTTTGTCATTTTTTATAGTATTTTTTTTTATTTAGTAATGCATCACAGTCTATAACACTAAATGCAATTAAAGAAAGTCAATTTAACTTCAAATTATTACTTATAAATTAATTTTAGTACTTTGATTTTTAAGGTATGTGAGTAAGCATGCTAATAGCAGAAGTAAGACTTCCCCCCTCTAAGCACTCTGTAATTCCTAGCAGGGTATGGGAGCTGGGGACAGAGGTTGTTTCCCATAAAAGCTATTCACTAAATACTTTCAGGGTAATGCCTAATATGATATAGGAATAATCTTAAAGTTGTGGTAAAACATTTATTCTGAATGAATGCTGTCATAGCCTACCTGGAATTTTGGTGGTAGTAGAAACCAGTCAGAAGACTTTGGAAAAGAGTTTGGGAAGTTTCAGGTAACTTGTCTTGCTTGTAAAGTCAAGGCAAACTAAGGAGACATTTTGACACTTCAAATAGTTTGAAAAATGTTTTGCAAAGACAGGGTGCAAGTTCTTTTGAAAAATTTAAAATGCTGTGGAGTGACACTTTCAAAACAGAAGGCTTGCTCTCTTTATTCAAAATAATTATTTTTAAAATCAGTTTGTATTTTAAAACACTTCAGAAATATATCTGGGGGCACACTCATGAAAAAATTAAGTGGAAGTCTTTATTGGAAGCTGTTTTCCACTAGTATTTCAGTTCAGTCATCTGGTCAAAAGTTATTATTAATCTAGTCCAGAAAGCACTTATTGTGCATGCTTTACTGTCTCTTTTTCAACTCACTGTAACATTTTAGTGAACAGCCGCCAGGCTCAACTTTGCAGAAAGTAGTGGCTATTGGTGACTGTTTTTTCCCCTTTATGTTCCGAAACAGAGAAATGTTTCATAATACAGCACACACTGTCTAAAGAAAGTGCAAAGTTCAGCAGCCTGGAACTGGAGGGTGCAAATGAATTCATTTTGAACAGAGAGGTCTTTGAGAATTGTAGATGTCATCTGCAGAAGGTCCTAAGTTCTTGGAATTTCTTTCCCTGACTGATGGTAATTTGAATCTCTGGACTTCTCAAGCCATGGCATAAGGTTAAAGTGTTCTTTCGGGCATGTGAAAATGACAAGGAGAAATGTAAGGATGATTTGGTCTACAGGGAACCTGAGGAACTAATTCCAGAAAGGGGAGTCTCTTTAGTTCACATTTGTTCGAGAGTGAATGTTTATGTATCCATTTAGAAATTGTTTGATAACTGTATATCTGGAAATTGAAGAGAAGGGTACAAGTCTGTTCTGGAGAACGTATGTAGGGCTTCGGGCAGTAATGCTATCGTTCTGAGAAAATATATTCAGTATCCCAATATGCATTAAACACTGGTCAATAAATTCCTGGTCACTGTTGTCTTTCATGGAAAGCAGTAGAGGAGAGGAAGAGAATTCACATATATAATTTTATATATATATATATACACACATACATATATTTATGTACGAAATTCAAGGGAAGTGGTAAAGGTGTGTATATTTACATACAGATATGTGCATATGCTTGTGTGTAAATTTATACATGAGTTCATATTTGGAATCAAGGAAACACATTCTCTGCTCCCTTTCTGCCTTTGCCTGGTCCCTCCTAGTAATCTTTCTGATGCCACTCTGGGCAAGATTTCTTTGGCTTTCTTCCTGGATGGAAACAGTTTCTTTTTTGTTTTACCCAATTAAGAGTTGGCGTGGCTTCCCACCACTGCTTTGTGTCTTCCTTATTGAGACAGAAAACCCATTCCTTCTCCTTCTCACACTTCTTGTATTTAGATACTGTGTTTTGTTTATTTTTCTTATGGCTAAGCTTTTTTATGAGTTTGCTGGCTTTCTTCAGCACCCTTTCCATAGGCTGGGGCTAGTGCTTTTGCCAGGACTATTCCTTTTCTTTGATGATAAATAGTGAATGAATGTACTCTGCAGGATTTTTTTTTTTTTTACCTCTGCTTGTAAAGTATGATGACTGTGTATGTTAGAGAGAACATTTTTAGTCATTATCTTCGTAGAAAGGATTAATCTTGAGGACCACAATAAATGTAAAACTCCTGAAATCTTTTTAGAGGAGAAGTATGGTGAGGAATGCAATTTTTATAGAATCCTGAGGGTCAAAAGGTTTTCGTACATATTGTGTGGCTATTAAAAAATATGTGCTATTACCACTCCTGCACAGTATTCATATGTTTGTGATCTATGCATGTATTTGTAAAGTGGTAGGCTACTGAATTTTTGTATAGTGTAGCAAAAATACTAGACAAAACCAGCCTTTTGTTCAACATCAAGGAACTGGAAAGATCTGATCTGTGCCATCCAAGACTTCATTTAAATGTAAAGTTCACTAATTTTTTTTCTCTCTTTTTTGTTCCCCCTGAAAAGACAAGTTAAAACTGTAAATAATCTCTACTGTGGTGATTTTTGGAATATGAAATAAGTATCATTCATACTGTGAATTAAAACAAATGCAAAGGCTATTTTCCTAGCCCTCATGGAAATGCAAGATTAAGTTTTATTTTGTAACAGCAATCAGGAAAGCAACATGCTTCTCCTTAGCTGAAAAAAAGGGGTGATGATCAAGAAGGGGAAGCAAAGCTTGATTGATTTTTTTCAGGTGAAGGTGAATCCAAACAAAGTTATGTAGGAGGTTATTAAATTAGGACATTATAGAAAATGAAGAAATGGGAATTCTTGTCAGTGAAGCACTCTTGGGATTCGTAGTATAGAAGTTTCCATCTCAGTGCTGCCTCTCTTCAGGAAGTAGTCAATGTGAAACTGTGGAGAATCCCTCAACTATGAAGATCTCAAAGCACTTGGAGTTGTCTGGGCTCAGAGCAGAACCCCAAACTGTACACTTGGTCAATACTAAAATCATCTCTGTTATACTCTACCTTGATGACTTTACATTAAAGTACCCATTTAGTGAGGTGAGGTTCTTTTCATCATAGCATCTGAGTAATTTCCAGTTTAATGCATCATTCTGCAAGATAAGGTAGCTGTGTTTGTTCCATTGTATAAAAATTGCAGAGATATAGGGAGTGTTGGGCTGCTAAGATATTTGTGTGACTATAAACCTAGGCATCTTACTTTGATTTCAGTAAGGTTCTGAAATGTTTTTAATGTCTAGCTGGTCCCAGCCAGAGGTGTGCAAAGGTGTCAGACTTTTGCTGTTCCTTGAACTGTGCTGTGCAGGCCTTTTGTGCCTGCTGCATTTATTTTCTGGTGTATTTAATGTTTTGATCTGTTGCTTGGGGAGTTATTTTAAGAGTTACTTAAGTCATTTTAGAAGGAAAAGCATCATTACACTGTAAAGAATTAAATAAAAAGCAGAGGAAAAGAAGGCATCACAGTTTGGATTATTCAGTCAGAGCCCATTAGGAATGTAATCTGGATGTCTGAGTTCCATTGGAGAGTCATTTAATATTCATCATGATATTATAGCATTTGTTTAAATGGAAATAATACATTATTTTGTGTACAAATTGAGTAAATAGGATTAGTCTTATTACTGAGGAACACTGAGTTCTACAGAGATCGTTTTTAATACTGGGTATTTTGTTTTCATATCTCTCGCTTTAGTAGTCAAGATCCTAATAGGCTGTTTCTAAGAAAAACATAAGGGACAATTGTGGAGGACTTCAAGAAGGAGAGGAAAATTGCGTGGAGACATTCCTTGCAATAATGTAACTGATGATTCCCTTGATGGGAGAGCTCTGAATGGAAACATGGCTACCGTAATGCTATTCGGAGGCAATAGTTCAGTTCATCAATTTGGAATGCTTTACAGGGTCAGGAACTATTCATGGTCCCCATTTCATAGACTCAGAATCACTTGGGTTGGAAAAGACCTTTAAGATCATCAAGTCCACCACTAAACCATGTCCCTAAGCACCACATCTACACATCTTTTAAATACCTCTAGGGATGGTGGCCCAACCACCTCCCTGAGCAGCTTGTTCCAGTGCTTGACCACGCTTTTGGTGAAGACATTTTTTCTAATACCCAACCTAAACCTTCCCTGACACAACTTGAGGTCATTTCCTCTTGTCCTGTTGCTTGTTACCTGGGAGAAGAGACAGACACCCCCTGCGGAGTCCCCCGCCCCCCAGCACATCGACACCCCCAGCTGGTGCCACCCGCACACTGGCTGGGGCAGCGCTCGGTCCCTCGCCCCGATGGTCCATGGCGACATGAACCATGGCCGGCCCCAGCGCTGAGCCCTGGGGACACCCCGTGTGCCCCCCGCCAGCGCCAGCGGGGTGTGACTCCATCCCCCACCGCTCCTGGGGCTCGGCCGCCAGCCGGCTTTTAGCCCAGCGCAGAGCACACCCGTCCCAGCCATGGGCAGCCGGTTTCTCCAGGAGATGCTGTGGGAGATGGTCTCAAAGGCTTTACTGAGGCACAGGCAGGCAACACCCACTGCCTTTCCCTCATGCACTGGGCCAGTCGCTTTATCACAGAAGGAGATGAGGTTAGTCAAGCAGGACCTGTCTTTCATGAATCCATGCTAACTGGGACTGATCCCCTGGTTTGCTTCTACACGCTGCCTAATGGCATTCAAGATGATCTGCTCTATAACCTTCCCTGGCACTTTCCCAGCAGTTTTTCTCATTCTATCAGTAAGAATAAAACCTTTGGTTGGATAAATCTTTACCTGTCACATAGCAGACATGGAAAGGAACTCAGGATGGTAATTCAGCTCTGGTATATATTATGGCTGGCTTGAAGTTAATTTCCAACGTGATTGTGATTTCCTCTGGTCTGCCTTCAGCCACCGTTTGCTTACATCATCACCAAGATATCTTCCTGGCAAAGCACCTATGCAGAGTGAGGAAAATAGAGAAACTCTCCCATGGAAAAATGGTTGTTATGTTTGTACCAAAAGACCAATAAATATTCAGTCCCTGAAATAAGAAATGCCTTCCTTGCATAACAGACCATAACCCAGAGATCTCATTTAATCCTAATGCAACTCCTCGGTGATTTTTAAAGTAATTTTGCTTTGGCCCACTTATATTTGACATTGTCATTAACAGGAATTAAGATACATCTCGTCTTCTAAAAGCCATATTGTAACCTTAAGGGAACTTTGTTAAAGAAGGAATAATCCATTAACTAGAACCGACACTACTCTGTAATCACCTTCATCCCTCAAATTACAGAATCTTTACAGGAAGGAATTGTCTTACGTTTAATTTTTGTAGTGGGAATATGAATCCTCCCTGCTGTGGAAGAATAATTAAAGGTCAAATTCTGGCATTGTATTCATAACTTAGAGTAGCCTGAGCACCAACACCTCACTAGATATCCTACCAGATACTTGTGGTGTAATAGTAATACTGTTGGCTGAAGGAACAGCAGCGTGCTTTAATTTTGGGTAAAGATCTTCCATGTTGCTCTGCATTAAGGATGCTGTGAAATGGCCTCAAGTTGTGCCAGGGGAGGTTTAGACTGGATATTATGAGAAGTGTCTTTACTGAAAGATTTGTCAAACATTGGAAAGGCTGCCCAGAGAAGTGGTTGAGCCACCATCCCAGGAGGTATTTAAAAGACACGTAGATATGTCACTTGGGGACATCGTTTATTGGTGGACTTGGCAGTGCTGGGTTAATGACTGGGTGCTCTCATCTTAAAGGTCTCTCCAAACTAAAATGATTCTATGATTACCTTGTATGGTAGTATTTATGAGCTCATCAAATTTTATTAAAAAAATAGGAATTGGATTGCAGATATTTGACTCCAAATGACAGTTCTGGTGCCCAAAGTGCACTCTTCCTTCAGTAAGTAATATTTGATGATATACTTTATTTCTGCTCTACAGAGTAGTATCTGTGGGAGTCTTTGTCGTGGTTTATATCTTTTATTTTTTCCCATCTTGTGCAGCCACATAAGGCTGGACAAGCTGTAATTAAGTTAAACAATATATTATGGTATTAAAACAGGAATAGCAAAGGCAGCATTGCAGTGGGAAGGGTGGGAGGCAAAGAGAGGGAGACTTTAAATGTTGGCTTATGGGACATTTAGTGGGGTTGTCTGAGTACTGAGAACTTTTAAGTTTTCTTTCAAATCCTGCTTACACTCTTAGAAAGGAACAAAATTCCAAATAATGGTAGCAGAAGGGGTTGGAACCCCAGAGACAAGTGATTTTGGCAAGTATAGCCACAGTCTTGGTAACCATGGACTAGCTGCGGGGAGAGACATTACGTTGGTGTGATGGCAGTAATGTCACTATGGGTTGGAACTGTTTCTTTTGGTGGAATCTCAGACCATCCTCTTCTTGTTTGGACTGCTATAGTTTAGCCAGTTCATTTTGGATCTGGTTCAGTAACTTCTGCTGTGCAACAGTAGCAGAAAATTAGCAGTAATAGAAATCTTGGATGTGTTTTGGTTGTGTCAGAGAACAGTAAGACATTTAGGACTTCTTCAGAGAGTTGCATCAGAAAATCATTTGATGGTTTATAACATGATGTGGTTGAAAAATTTGTTAGACTTGAGTACAAGAGAGAAAACACAGGGTTAGGAGTGAGATTTGTCTGCTTCCCTTTATGGGTTTAGTTTCTGTAGTGAAGGTGATAAAGGGCTTAATTTCACTCAGTGACTTCATTGCAGTATATTTAAAAAAAAAAGTGTGAAAATTAATTAAAAGCTTCATTTTTGGGGAGAGGAAGAGAAGGAAATTTGTTTTGTTTTGTAGACTGAGAATTATTTGCTTGCTGAAGTTAAAGAATCCAGATTGGGTTGGTTTAAATAATAAAGATAAAAACTTTATTACCTTCTTTTTTTCTCTAATGATGGTGAAAGAACGGATGAACTAGTGTAACTTTAAACGAGTGAATAATCTCCTTGAGATCCAGATATGAATGAATAATCACAAGAAGGGAACTGGAGAACGTATAGCCTATCTAAAATACTCAGAATGGCTCCTGGGTTAGAATAGCGCCACAGAAAGCTCTGCCTGATGTGAGGAAACACCTACATGAGACACTCTTAAGCAACAGAGCTCGGTACTATCCATGCCAGGAGGCCCATGAAACAGTATCAGCTCCTATCCTGCAAATGCATGCGTGTGCCAAGCGCTCTTATCTTTAAACTGAAGAGAGGGACTGTAAAGGCTAAATATAACTTCAAACTGTTAGCAGAATGGGCTGTCTACCTGTATGCAAAGACTGAATTTTTTGGTTTGTGTTGAATTTTACTGGGTTCCTGGAAAAAAAATGGCATCTGCGATTACACTCTGTGAGATCATCTGCCAGTCTGCTTGGTTTCTGAATAATGTTGATCTTGTTGACCAATTTCAAATCAGTCTAATGTACTAGAGGTCTCAAGCCTTTTCTATACATTCTGGAAAAAATATGTGGTCAATACAAGAGATTCCTACCGTGCAAAAGGTTGCACTGTGAAGTCAATTGTGAACTATTAGACAGCAAGGAATCAACCCAGCAGCAGCAGATGCTTGCTTAGGTTTGACATTGGGAAATCCCAAAAGAAAAGGGTCTTTCAGAAGACGCAAGGGTACTAAAAGCTTTAATCACACATTGTTAAACATGAAATAATCTAAATATTGGACACAAAGTCACAGGGTTTAGGACTACCATTGCTCAGGAAACAGTTTGTTTCTAATGTTCCAGTGTTTAATCCCTTTTGTGTGTTAATTTACCTGTGTTTCAACTTTCTCAATTAACCTTCTGTGTTTCGTCTTCCTCAGCTGATGTCAGGAAGACTTATTGTTACTGTTATATTGTATAATGGATTAGGATGGAGTAAACCATCTCTAAAAGAGTTCCAAAACTCTCAGTCTACAGTCATTGCTGTGCTGTCATAGGATCTGCCAAAAAATAATTTAACTTAGTCATGGTTAATGCAAGGTCTACCTTTCCCTTCACCTTCTTTAAATTTTCCTGAAGGTGGCCTTTTCCTTTGCTTGGGACTTCATGAAATTTGTTCTTCTGTGCACTGTGGCCATTTATCACTTTATAGTAAATCCAGACAAATTTGAGACCCTTCTGATGCAGAAGGGCTGGAAGTGCCACCTGAGGGAAAGGAAAATCCTTACAAAACTAATAATCCTCTGGGGCAGGGAGAGTATTTGAGAAGCTCTGACCTGTTGCAGGATAGGAGTGCATTTTCATTGCAGGTTTTTAATACTAATATAGGAAGACAGATTACCCTTGCTGTCTAGAAAAAAAGTTAGATCTTTGCTTCTTAATAATGATGAAAGCTTAAATGTTAGAACATCAGGAGTACTATCTGGGGATTCTGAATAATTGTATAGAAAACAAAAAGCCTAGTCAAGTTTCCTCGTTTGTGGTCACTGCTGTTTTTCAAGTATTGCTCCAGCATTACCTATATGGACTTTTTTTTAATCACAGATTTATTAGAAAATTAGGAGGTAAGGGTACCTATGCTTTTTGTGTGTAAATGTGAGTAATTTTGGAGATGTTTAGATCAATGTGTTCCTGAATGTTGCTGTTTATTTCACCCACCTAAATAGGGGGGAAAAAAAAGAATCCCTTGGTTGAATTGCTACTATGAGGAATTGATATTGATTTGAGTATTCTCTTTAGGAAAACTTGCTAACAAAAACCAGCAGCTAAGTATAATTTTTTTTTTTCTTAATAATGATTTAAAGACTGGAAATTGGCAAGCAGAAGGAGACCTGTGGGGATATATACAAATAGCTTTGTTTTCCCATATGTCTTGGGTGGGATGATGGCTGCTTTTTATTTAGGTAATTCTTTATGTGCTAAAGAGATGCTTTGTTAGGGGAAAATATCGCCTTTTTTTCTTCATTTCATTTTAAGGAAAAAGGAAAGACTGTGATGATAATGATCTGAAAAAAAGGATTTTAAACATTTAGTGTTTATTGCTGTTAATTACTGTGGTAATTGTATAGAAATTGCAATGTGTGATGTTAATTCCTAGTTTGTTTATTTGAAACACGTAAATGCATCCACAAGCAAATTTTTTGTTAGAAAACCTTGTGTAGGATGTAGTTGTGTTGTCAGACACCAGAATCTCCCTATAGCCTGTCTTATTGTGATGTGTCTTTTACTGAACTTGACCTATTGATATGAAATGTCACATGTTTAAAACAAAACAAAACCAAAATAGGTCTTAAAGACCACAGAAGCTGGCAAGATGCATCATCTCTATGCTTTGAACTTTAATTCCCAAGGAGAAGTTTTTGGAGGTCCACTGGCAGGGAGATGACCAAGTTTCATTGGCTTTTGATGTCATCTAAGTGCTTGGTTCAGTGGCTATTTTTCCTTTTGAAAATATTTTTACTCAAATACTTTTTACAAAGTGGCAAAACTTGATTTTACTGGAATTTAAGAGAATCTTCCATATATCGGTTTAACGTCTCAGGAGACTGCAGAGCCTCATGGAGAAGGATTTATATATACTTCTACCAACCACATTTGCATATCCATGTCTTCATCAATTATCTTAATCCTGACCCCAGTCAGTCAATCAGACTTTAATACACCTTGTTCTTATCACATAGAGTAGTTTGCACTTGCCCTTCATCAGTCAGGTTTATGTGCGTGGCTCGTAACCTTCCAGCTATCACATGGAGTGCAGCAGCCTTAAATCTAAGTCCAAATGGTGTTCACATCCTTCTTGCTGTGACTTTTCCACAGCTTTTCTGCCACTCTCAAATGTAGAAAACGTTCAGGTTCTCAGGTAGTGTGTGTATGTGTAGTCTCAGATTTGTTTGCTTTTTTAAAGTGATAAATGTTTGTCACAAAGAAAGTTTAATGGCTATGGTGAGGATTGAGCTGAAGTTCAGCCCCTAATGTTTCTTATTAGAATAGTTGTAACAGAAGGCAGCCTAGAATCTAGCTGTTCATACATTTCAAAGAAACTTCTCGTGAATTCTTACTTGTAGAGAAAAGGTGGTATGGCCCTACTTTATCAACAGTTTTGAAAAGAAACTGGTTATTACTTCATAATCAGGGTTGTATTTGTTTGCCTTCCTGGTGAAGAAGGCTTGCTCTCCTCTCTTTGACCTGAAGTGCTTAATAAGGCAAGGGATTATCGAACTAATGTTTGTTTTTTTCCAAAATACAGGCTTCAGGAGGGGCCTCGCTGTACTCACAGGCAGTTTTGTTCTCCTTATTTTAAGGGTGAGGAAATTAGATCAGTATTTGTTAAGTCTGAAGTGGCTTCTGCGTTCGTTTGTGGTTCATCTGACAGCCGTGCACTTTGCAGTTAGTGTGTCTATTTGAGGTAGAGTCTTTGTGTGTCTACTTGCTTCACATACCAATGGGGAAATGGAGCCGCCCCTATTAGAAGTAATTGGTAAGAAGCTGTAACTGCTGTCACACTATGCAGTGAGGCTTAGATCTCGCTTTAGTTGCTGAGGCTGCATGTCAGAGCCTTCAAAATGATCTGCCTTTCTCCCTTAGTGATCACACGTTGCTTCAGAGGCTTCGCTGGAATGGAAATCTTGCGGGCTGAGTTACGGTTCTGTCCTCCTCCCGCTTTTCCTCCCGACATGAAGAGCTGTGGAGTCATTTGGGTAACATTAATCAGGGGGCTAATCGGGAGCTGGTTGTCTTCCTTTCCCTGCAGTCCTTGCAATTAGGGACATGCCTCTCTGGTAGCGGCTGCTTGTGCTGTGAACAGCAGCTAACAAAGCAGAGCCGGCTTTTTGAGAAAGTGCTGTTTATTTTGCATGTCTGTCCTTACGGCTAACCACCTGTTGCTGGGATGAATTGGTAGTGTTTGAGGATCAGTAAGGGAGAGGAGAAAAATGGGATAAACCCATATGCATACAACACCCATGAACATATGCACTTAGACTATTTCAAAGGGTGCAGTTTTGTGTTTCTATTGACATCCTCATGCTGCATGTAAGTGCACATACATATACAAAGCAATATACATACAAATGTGTATGCATCTGTGTAACCAAAAAGCAAAGGCAGGCCGTGCTTACATTGATGAATGTCAGTTACTTGGAGCCTGTAACTAGAAATTCAGCTTCAAATACAAAGGTAGGAATAGAAAGAATAGAAAAGACTTGTAGGCATAGGAATTTTGGTTTGGTGTCATTTAGACACATTTAAGACAGTGAATCTTCTGCGAAACAAATGCTTTTTTTTTTTTTTTTTTTTTTTTGGCAAATCACACTTAGCTTTACAGGTTCCCAAATAAGTCAGTGGTACAAAGTTGGAGGGGGACAACGACTAATGCATAGCATTCAGGCTTTGTAGGAACATGCCTTCATTGAAACTGTATAACTTCTTGTGCTAGTTCCTTTACGTGCCCACAGGACAAATGTTAGCTATGCCATCTTTGCAAGTATCCATGGAAAAAAAACCAACACGGAAACCCATGGACATGAGTAGCGCCTGTTTTTTGTTAGTGTTATAAGGCTTTTCAATTACAGCTTTGTTTCCTTGTAGCCTGGGTAACTTTCTTTACCATTCTGCTATCCAGATTAAATTTGTTTTGTTTGTTCTGTCCTAGAGAGCATATTATTTTGGCAAGGTCAGGGTATGTAGGTAATGTGCTGTTGATTCACAGACAAACAAACAAAACAAAAAAAAAGAGTTTGTGTTAAGTACTGTGAGCTGACTACCTGCTAGGATTTCTTCTGTTGTCACTTTTTCCTCTCTGGTATATAAAATGGAAAATCTATGATTTCCATCATACATCATTGTGTATGCGAAACACTTGGCTATTGGGGGCTTCCCAAGGTAACAGAGTCCTGATAATACTGTCTTCACCATACAGTGGATGTATGAAGTTTCTTCCTGACTTCTCTTAATTCACTCAACAAATCATTATTAACTCATGCTATAAATTGGGTAGCACAAGAAGACCATGTTAGCATTCATGCTTAGGCTTTGCTGAAAGCTTCTGAGAACTCAATCTGATAGATGTGGTATTTTAAGTTAGCTCCATGCTTATTATAATTAAAGTCAGACAAGCTGATAAATATTGGAAATGGTTGGCTGTAAATACTGATGATAGTCAAGGTAAAATATGTTGTAACCTACATGATACTGAATAAAAATCAACTGAAGGACTTGTCTCAAAGTAAAATTCAACTTCTTTTTAGAGATTAACATATGTCCTATTCTAAATTGCAAGAAAAAAATTAAATGTGATGTTAAGATATTTGAAAGTTGTGAGGTAGTAGAATATTTTAGTGTGTATTTAATCACACTTTGAAGGACTTCTACCTGAACATCTGCATGTTAGAACGAGTGCTCAGGAGACTATGAATAGGTATTTCCTTGCTGTGCTGGTTATTTCCTTGCTATGCTGCTCTTCCCTTATAAACAGTTTTGTTTACTGTTGAAAAGTTTAAAAAAAAATGTTAATGAAGCCTTCCACAATATTCTTTCTGTAATGTGTAGTGTTTGATAACACTGTTAAGGCAGTTGACAAAAGGTGTACAGGCCAGCAGAGACATAAATGTAATACAGCAGAATGAAGATGGCTAAGCCCGTTTCAACTCCCTGAGACATTTTGATAATTGAGAACTTGTTTCTGCTACCCAATGTGCATTAAAAGGGCAATAATTACAGAGTCTCAGTCCTATCATGCTGTATTAATTTTGAGTTCTCACTGTATTGGTCTCTGTTTTATTGTAGTCAGACACTTATATGGCAAGCGTTATGACTGGAAGGTAATGTCGCTTCAGATAATACTCTTTTTCTCTAATGTCCTTGTATACTGATGATTGAAAGTTTAATATGTTTCCACAGAGAGGTTTCCTGCATAAAAGTGATTATGTTTTCTTTTGAGAGTGGGACTTGTTTAGATAGCAAACGTTTAATTAATCTTCCTATTTTCTTCTTGTGATTGAAGATTTTCAATGGAAGGCCTCTATTAGTGAAAGGTGGGAAGAAGGACAGCAGGGTATTAATTTTTTTTGAGTTTTGTTATTAAGAGCATATCAGGACAATATTAGGAATTGTTTCATATAGCGGTCTGAAGGATAATTTGTTTATTAGAGTCTTTTAAACAGTATTGTGCCTGGACACTAGGGGATGTGTCTGTCCCTTGGGAGTGGAAGGGTGGTGCCACTGCTGGCAGTGCTCGGCTTTGTGCTGCAGTGCTGGAGAAAGGGTTTGGCATCAGGAGGGATTTGGTTTTGTGCAGTATCAGAAGGCTCCAGGAGTGCTGGCAAACCCAAATAGCAAAGACCGGGCCATGGGAAAAATGGCTCTAAATGATGGTCTAAAAATAAATTAATAAATAAATATATTTCCCACAGCTCCCCTCTCCTCTGCCACAGATCATTAGGAATTACATGAAGTCAATGCAAATGGACCACACAAACGGATGTGGTCTGTTTCCAGTTCCCCAGTGCAGGCCATGAAGAAGGCCTGGGTTTTGGTATTTGCATTGCATTTCATTCTTTGCATCCATTAATGGTTTCTTGCAAATGAGAGCTGATGAGAAAACAGCTTCAGTGTATTTTGGAATAATTAGCTCTCCATCATTTCTAGGCTGTAAAATGCTCTAAAAACTGTTAACATTTCTCTTTCACAAAATTGAGAAATAGCTTTTGCTAGTAATTCCTGTCCACCAGAAATACAGAGACATTAGGATCTTCAGACATCATCAAGCAGTTGAAACTCCAGAAATGCTGTTTTTGTTGTGACAAGACAGACCTGCTGCCAATAAACATTTGGGTCAGTTGGGTCTGTTCGCTCCATGGAAAAAAGAATGTAATACCTTGATCATGAGTTCAAAATATAAAACTACTTTTTGCTTGAGTTTTATTTTCTTTTGGGACATTTTAAATTAGTTTTGGTAGTATATACAATACAGTGCTTCAATATATATGTATATTTTCCTTCTATATATGTTCTTTATCTTTAGAGATAAATATTATTTTTCTTGCATACGTGTCTTTCTGGAGAACATTTAGGAGAAAAGGTCCAAATCAATTTAAGATGCAAATACTTTTTTGGATGTTGATCTTCCCAGAACAGCAGTAATGACAAGTGAAGTTTTAAAGGCAGGCATCTCACTTTATCTCCAGAGATTTTCTGTGTTTTTAAATACATTAAATAAATCGAAAATTAAATGGAAAATGTTTATTTTTATCTCTGGAATTATTTCCCCCTAGTTTTCTGCTTGCTGACTGGCAGGCACTTTGTATTTCATTACTGCACAGCTTCAGTCAGCACATTGATCTTTATATTAAATAGACACTTAGTGCAAACTTTACCAACATTGGACATCTTTTTTCCTTGCTTGTTTCCTTTTAACCCTTGTATTTATTGACGAGCCTTTTCAGTACATCACACCCTAGTCATCTTATGTTTTACAAGTTCTATGGTACTAACAAAATGGAAATAATCCCCAGCCTTAGAAATACAACACTGTTGATAAGCTTTTTAGGGGACTTAGTTTGGCTAGACTACTAGATCAAGAGCTCATTGCTGACTTACTTTATTTTTTTATGTGCAAATTGCTCTTCAAATTGTTATATGTAAGTATAACATGAAATATTCATGAAAGATGACATTAAAACTTAAGCACTTGTCCCTTTCTACAGATTTGTCTACTTAAAAAAAAGGAAACTATGAAAAGGTGTTTTCTTTGCATGATTTCAAGTTAAGTTTGTATCTCCAGTTTGGACATCCCAATTTAAGTTCTCCAAGCCTGTAATTAGCATTGACTAAAAAGGAGTATTTATTTTATCGTTTGTGTTTTTTCAGTTTTTAAAAAGCATTTAAAAATTGCTTTTGTTCAGAAATTCTCCCAGTTCTTCCATACTTTTATAGTACCAATTCTTTTAACTTTTCAGTTTTTCAACTAGCAAATCCTGTTAAAGTTAGGTAGCCCCAAAAATGTCTTTTAAGACTGTGTTTAAGGAATGCTTGATTATTTATGTACATGTGTATGTGTGTGAATGTCTTTGCAAATAACATGATTTGACATGTATTTTAAACTCATTCTCGTATTTTTATATATATCAGAAACGATAGGTCTTTATAAACTCTTATGAAAACTCAGATGGGATCTGCTTTTTTTCTGTAGTGGTTATGTTTGTTTGATCTGTGGAAACTAATAATTACAGTGATAAGAGAGCAGCTTCAGAAGTGTTCTGGAGTGCTGGGAGAGATTTATTTATCCATATGCTCAACACAGAATCCAAAGTTTCGGTCTGAGTCTTTTGACCGTGTGCTTATGCTTATAACGGAGCACATTATTGAGGGTAGCAGTCATCTGCCCATCAATCTTTGTTGTTAACCTCTGGTCGAAGGGATCATTCAGCAATGGATTCCTTGACAGTTCTTAAATGATGGTGTAAATAGACATAATGTACTGCAACAGAGGGAATGAAAGATCACCTAGTATTTTTTCTCTCTTGAGGGTCACTTCTAAAGGGTCAGTATGTTACTGCATTTACTTTTGAAACCAATGTGTGTTTCAGTGTATCATCTGCTACGTCATTTCAGGGTCAGATTTTTGGGATTGTTTTTCACCACGTCAAGCTGCACCATGCTCTGCTTCAATCTGACAGTATGTAGCGTTATGAGACTTAATGTGATCTGACATAACAGAAATTCAGATTCAGTTAGAGACAGCCTACTGTAGTCTTTACAGAGCTGTTCAGCAGGCCAGTGGGCTACTGGTTTTGTAGGCTGCTTTGCTCACAAAGTAAATTCCAAAAGTTGGGCTAGAAAATGGATGTTTCTGTTTCTGGTTGCATCCTTTAGAGTAATTTACCAAGATATGAAAATAGTTACGTTAGTGTCAGGTTTGACATTGGATTTGAAAATGGTTGGAAACTGTCTCCACTTGCCATTGCAGAAGCAATCAAGTATAGTCAGCAAAGACTCGGTATATTGAACTGCAGTAATGCCTAATCTTTTTAATATGTTTACCCCAGTATTAAAAACAAACAAATGAAAAAAACTAAGCACGGTAAGTGTAGAGAAGGTATTGGAGTAAGTATGGCAGGGTGTTGAAAATTCGAGTGGGCCAAGGAGCTGCCTGTGGATGTTGCCTGCATTATTATTGCCATACCAATAGGGCTGTGTTCTTTAAAGCCCAGAGTACAGTACCTTAAAACCATTTGGAACTGAAGTCTGTGCTAAGTTGCTAGTTAGCAGAGGGAAACACTTGATGAAAAAAAGAAGAGAGATAGGACTCATATAAGCACTTAGGCTGTTGAATATAAGGTTGTAAGAATCCATTAAATGGACTAATTCTTGGCTGTGCCACTCGTTGTGTCATCCTCTACAAGTTTTCCGTCTTACCTATCTGCTTTTGAGCACTGACATTCACTGTCAAAGCTAGTCTGTCAATACTATGAAAACTGAATCAAATCAGAGTTGAGTTTTGCAGCAATAATGCGGTACGGATAATTTTAATGATTACATGGAGCTTCCATTTGTGTAGTGATTTCTGCACTGAGGTAGTGAGGTGCTTTGAGCCACACTATCTGAGAGAAACCAGAGGAAATCCTAAGCTTTCACTCCATTTGTACGTGTATATTCATTTTCAAATGATGCTCTGGACCCAGATCCCGAGATGACATGCTGAAGTGATATTGTTTTGGGCTGATGTGAGATCAATAGCATCCTTTAATTTTCACACCTACACATCAGTAGATTTTGAGAGAAGATGTGCAGGAAAAAAATATAGTTATGAAATGAATGGTAGTCATTTTTTTCTGAAGAATATTTTGACTGACTTTCCTCTACAAAAGGTGTGATTGCTTACCTACAATCTGAGGGAACATGGAATTACTGAAACATCTTGGCCTTTTAGAGAAGAGCCCAAAGTGAGGGACAGAAAGGGAAAAAGCTTTTCTAATTAGTATAAAGATAAAATGATAAAAAAGATAATAACCTTGCTCCTTTTGCCCATTAATTTGTTAGGGTGCAGGAGAAAAGGGAGTAAAACCTGGGATTTTGTACAAAGTCAGTTTTCAGACTTTCCATAGTAAAAAATTATCTCATTGGAAAATGTGTGTTTTAACATGGTAATTACTAGTCACTTGCTGAGACTGATAATAACGTAAAGGAGCAGCCTAGAGGCCCAGGAGGAAATATATGAATCAGAAGGAAAAAGTTCTCAGCCACCCATCCAAACACTAGAAAAAATGAGAATTTTTGTATACAATAACAGGTACAATTGTGGGGTAAGGAGCTAGAACTGTCAGCCTGAAAGGCAGCAGGGAAAGCATGCTGTGAGGAGCTACTCCTCACAAATCCGTCTCTGTCTCCATCTTAATAAAGCCACAGGCCAGCTGAAGTCTCTCTCAGAAATTAAACTGAGCATTAAAATTAGTTGATGCTCAGATGATTTTAATTTTTCATGTTTTAAGACCCACTGGAAGAACTGGTTTGAATTTGTAAGTTAGCTGTAATATAACTTTTTCAGTGGCTGCAAAAGTCTGTATGTTTCTAGAAACACAATTTGGAGTCAGATTGGGTTGTACCACAGCTTTTTGAAGGCATGTCTCATTTTTTATGTGATTAGTTCAGATGCCAAGAACTACAAAATACTTCTGAGGTCTAAGTACCCTGCTTTTCAAGTGTGGTTTCCTCATGCTGATCTATCTTGGTCACAGCATTATCAGTATTTCTCACTTGAAACCTGGTTTACATATGTCTATGAAGGCTGCAGCCCACCTTTAACTACAGTGCTACAGTGCAGATGAACTAAGGTATAACCGCTATAGATCCAGCTGCTTGTTGGCATTCCCTACCGCACAGCATTCCTGTAGGGGAAACCAGATCTGCTAAGTTTGTTCTAGCCAGTTTCCAGCTCCCAGAATTGCTTTCTCTCAGTTGAGAACACCTCAGCAACTTTGTGTGAGGAAGAAAATTCTTAAAACTGTTCTCACTAACAAACTTTAGGAGTTCCAAAAAACACTTAGAAAATGCTTCGATTGTAAGAGAGAAGTTGGTCCTGTGTGTGGCTTGAACATTTATTTATTTGTGAAAGCAAGGTTCAAGGCACAGATGTTTCGCATGCTAGAAGATACTCCCAAGAATAAAACTTCAAATCTCAAAGCTGTTAAGTAGAGGTAAGGTGATCTCTAATGGAGAAGTTTGGGAAGAGACAGTTAAGCAGTACCGTGATCTTCTCCTTCATGAATGAACTTCAACTCTCTGTTTTATAAATTAAAGAATCAAGTCTTAAAGGTTTTAGTGGGAAACATTATTCCTGAAGTTAGTGTGGGATGTTTTTCTTAATGTTTGATAGATGCGTTTTTGTCCAGTTGGCATCATTAGTTGAATGAAATAAGCCATTTATTTAAATTCTCAGAAAACTCAGTTCAGGTGTGGAATTTAAATTAGTGGTTTAGTGTGAAATTATGGAACTTTTACTTCTTTATTTGTTATATGTCAATTCTAGGGGAAGAAACGTTCTCCCTCAGGCTTGATCTGTAGATGATGAGAGCCCCTTGCTGCCCAGCTAGGTCTCATTGAGTTATCAGCCAAAGCTGGAGGAGTTTGTTAGTTCTAGAAGCCTTGGGTTTAATCTCGCAGTATGTGAAGGAAGCAGCTGTTTGCCCAAGTCACTTCAAGAAATGACAGAAAAAAAGACCCAATATATACATGATTATGTGTATATATATTTTTTTTAAAAAGATGGCTTGAATATGGTAGTTTTGACTAGCCATCAGCTGAGTACTACAACTAATTTAATTCTGCTTTCGTAGATGTTAGATTACATTAATTTCCAGCAGCAGCAGAAGTGCCAGTGTAGAAAGTAACTATTTTCTCTTTTTCAGGGCTCTCATTGCTCATTTTTTAAAACTTCAGTTCTTAAACTTGGCAGGTTGAGGAGAATGGCTTATGCTGCAGAGAGCTTCAGGCGTTACTGAAACAGCCAAGAACTTACAGATGTTGTGTCACTAGAATCAGTAAGGAGGAAACATAACCCACTTTCTGTGACTACAGGGGTTAGATAGGTTCCAATACAGTAAGAGTCCAGCCTTGCAATCCATATTCTTGAATGTGTGGAGTATGCGCATTGTGCATTAAAAGCCACTTAAAAATACTTTCAGAGACAAGGAAGAGGTGGGAGTCAAAGAAGCAAGTGTTAGGGGGAAGGTGTTTGTAGTTCAAGGATGCACCACCAGTGTGGAGATTAATGTTCTAGAAAGAACATTGACACCTGTTTTTTCCTTATTTTTTTAAGCTTCTTTTCTCTTTCTCTTGACCTGAGGGAAGAGGAAGGTACTGCCTTTCCTTTTGATCTCTCTGTAAGAAACAGTAAGATTAGGAGAAAGACAGCAATATGCCTTGCTCATCAGCCCAAGTCTGAGATGTCGGTGTTTGGTTCTGTGTTTTGGCTTGCTCATCCATTCGGTTTCCATACATTATTGTCTGGGTGTATTGAATGTGTAGAAACTCACACTGGTCTTTTTGAATGCAGAAAAGCACAGGAGCAGCTCTTACTGGAAGAAAAAAAGATGATCCCAGACCATTCTTTGTCTCCCTGGTTTGAAGAATGTAGAAAGCTTGAATCAGCCTGGGGTCTTTTTGTTTGTACAGGGCAGGAATGAGAGCCAGTTTTAACATAACAGTTGTTTGACTGGTGAAGACTTGCAAGTGTTGAAGTCCTGTAATGTTTTCTGGGTTTACTTTTCAGAAAAACTGAGTAAAACGTAGGCTTAACCATGTCCTCTTCAGCAAACCTGGGCATGCCACAAGCCCTGTGTGCCTTAATTGTGAAGACCTCAAAGCCTGACTTTCTAAATCACCTGTGTTCTGTGTTTTCCTTTTAATGGTCAAATTAAAAAGATTATTGGCTACATTTATTGCACACTTCTATCCACAGGGGCTTAGATCTGTATTTTCAACTTCAAAGGTTAAGAGCCAGATTTTATAGTTGGGGTAACTTGGACAGAATGCTAATCAGCAGCTCTGCGAAGAGCCTGTTATAGTCCACTTGAGGACTTTTCGTTATGAATAGCTTTCTCATGAAAAGATTAATTACCACAAAAGCATCTTCTACTTTGTTACAATCACCTCCCACTTCCTAGTGGGATTACATACAATTTCAGAATTACTTTCTTTGTATCACATGTCATAAAAATATGGATACTGACTTTGGCTTCCAAGTGAAATGTCCACAACCTGGACTGAATTGCACTCTAATATCCATAAAAGTTCTTGGTATTTAAAGGAATCCTTCCAGCAAAAGATCTCACAACTGTTCATAAGCATGGATTAGTATGGCTGTGACTTTTCACTCCTGAAAGAACGAGCCTTGTCCAAATGGAAAAGCAGTAGTTGAACTTGGGACATAGTATTTCCCACCATGTTATTTTTCTCCTCACGGTTCTTCTTCCTCTTTGTTTTCCAAAGTCTGTTTATATGTAGCTTGTGGTAACTGCCTGTTTTGGTTCATATGCCATGTGAATCTGTGTGTTACCTAAATATCTGTCAAACCCACTATTTTATTTGTCCGGTCTGTTCATACAGTGGAAGCACTTTTTTATGTTCAGCCAGCCGGAGCTACTTCTCAGGAGATTGTGGCTATGTAACTTTGGGGAGGATGGAACCCCGCCCTGCCCCAAGACTGGATATTTCATTGCCTTCACCAAAATGCTCTGGGACTGTTAACCAGATTAAGAAGAGGCTGAAAAGCCTGAGTTTTCTGTTTTATTTATGTGTTTAAAAAGTGACTGGTGGGTATCACAGATAATCCTTGAAATGTCCTTGAGAAGATTAATATTGACTTTCCACTGAATGGATAATTATCTTACGGTATCACATCTGAATTCATATAGAGTAGGTGGTCTTTTAGGTGTAAGTGACAAAGAACTAATGTAATAGCTTCAGGCAGAATGCTTTGTAATTGAATGCGAGAGAGTTCACATGTACTGCAGACCATTAATATGTGTCCAACTCCTCTGCTACCTCTCCTGAGTAATGAGGTAGAAATTGAGAGATCATTCAGAAAAGTCAGTTGCTAAAGACGTTGTTGTTTATTGAAGACTGTTTCAACCATTGCCTGGTTTGGGGTTGTTTATTCTGTGTGTGTTCTTTAGTTTGTTTTTTGCTTGTATGATGGAGATGTGTAAACTTTTGATAGTGTCTTCTTTCTCTCTTTCTTATCTTTCCCCCCATCTTTCCTTTTTTTTTTTTTTGCTTGTTTGTGTCATTTAAATATGGTCAGTTCTGTTCTTGTTTGGTAGAAGGATGCTTTAATAAAAAGGAGCCATCTCTGAGGGAAAGGCTTACAAGAGACTTTGCAGGCAAAAGATTAAATCCCAATTAGATCGCTGTAAAATGAATCATGTCTTGCACAGATCTTGCTTCTTCACATTGCTGTCACGCTTTCTGCCTATAAGGAGAGTACAGTGTTTTGATCCAAGTGCGCCGAGAAAGTGGCAGGATCTGTGAAGCAGGACGGAATATACAGAGCAGCTGGCTCAATTTGTACCAAAGATGGGGTGGGGTGTGCATGTGCGGATTTTTTCAGTGGCTTCCTTCATTCTGTCCTGCAAATTGATGGGAAGGTTTATGCGTTGTGACTTTGCAAGCAAAAAACTCTTACACAGTTTTGCTTCTCAGGAATATGAAAGCAGGTATTAGGCACCTTTACAATATTTTGTGGCTTTTATTTCTAGCTGGGAATACAGTGTTGGTTCTACATCTCTGACCTCCCACTACAGGGAATACTTTATGGGAAGGAAGGGTGCTGGAGTTGTGAGCAAAGAAAACCTCCATTGATTTGGTGTATAAAGAATCTTGTACAAAAAGCAAAGAGAGTGTCTTCTGGATGGTCATGACAGGTTTGTTTTCTCATGACAGGCACTGTGGTTTGTGTTCTCCCCAAAATTATTCTAATAAGCACAGCTCCAGTGAAGAATCAGGTTTGTTCTCTGCTGGCAAGAGGATATACAGCTAGCTAACAAACTGCTTGTGCTTTACCACTGCCAGAAAGCAAAACTCCTACTGACTTAAATTAAAACAAATGGAAACAAAGCAAAACCACTGGAAACCACCACCACCACCACCACCCTTATGGTGGTATCTCGTAATGCTCCTTTCCTGCTTTGTCTCCTAAGGCCGCATGACACACTTTCACTGTTTTTCTTCTGAAGAAAACAGCTTCATCTCACTTATCACTTTTCTTCAGAAACAAAAAGGAGGCAGGCAATAAATAGCCTGTTTTCTGATGAGAACCTCACATTCTGTCATAAACGTTCTGAACTGATGAAATTGATGAAATCAGCATCTTGGTCTCTTTACCTTTCAGGAGCTTTTGTCACGAAGGGTTTCCCACTATGTTTAATAATATCTAGGTGTTTAATTCTTTTCTTAATTTTTAATTTTAGCTTGGCTAGTTAGCTCTCTTCTAGTTTTTAGCCCATATACAAAGAAAATACCTTACATTCCCTGACAAAGACATAAAGCAATAGTATGTGTTTTTAAAGCTTACTACATTGATAGCCTTAATCTAGATTTAAAAATTATTAGTTTAATAACTCTTAGTCTTCAAAAGTGAGAATAGAACTGCTGTCTCAAAATCCCGTAAAGCACTCCAGGAAGAAAGTCTGTAGTCCTGTAAAATTTGGAAACAAATGAAAATAATACGTTTCCCTTTGCTATTGTTTAAATATAAAGACGAAATTGAAGGAGTAATATTAGAAGACAAATGAAGCAGCACAGCAGAGGTGTTGTGCAAAGAAAGAAAGGCCTTGTCAATAAAGGACTGTGTGGTGAGTAAGTCTTTGCTTCCTTTTTGGTGCATAGCTCAGGAAGTCCAAAAGGAGTATGATAGAGAAGTTTGCAAATATATACCAAGATCAGCTTTCATGGGAATGGAATTAACCTTTAAGAAGTCTTTATATCTAAGTTCTTATAAAAAGGAAAAAAAAATAAAAGGTTTCATTTTTATCAAAAAATGAAGTAGTAATTCAGTCTTACCAGAATATAACTAACTTATTTCTTCAGCGTTTGTGGTGTTTAGTTGGAAATTGACTTTGAATTTAGTATAGTGTTTCAGTAGTTAAAGCATTCTATTTACTTTTAGGGACGTGGATGATAAATGTCTATTGCTCCTGAGTTTAAGGTGATGGAAAAGAGTAAATAATTATTATTGTCTCTATAAGATTTACCCTAGTGTCTCAGTATATAAACTTGCTATATGCAAGTTTGCTCTTGGTGGATTTTGCAATTGTTTAATTAGCTGTATTTTACATTTTTACAAACTTATGTAGTAGTTAATGAAGAAGAAAGTCTCTCTGACCACATATGAAGACAGTTTATGGAAAAAAAATTCCTATGTTTTTTTAAAGCCAAGGGTTAATCTAACTATTGCTTCAAAATGATGGGATGGTAGTCAGGGTGCAAAATTGGGTGAAAGCTCCTAGTCAAGTAACTAGAGCAGGAAGCAAATTCCAGGGTTGTCAGTATCTGGTTTAAAAAATTCTTAGGTAACCACTCCTTCAGAGCCAAAAGACTGTAGTTTGCATTCTGTCTTTAAAGATATATTGCCACAAATAGAAAAGTAGGCATATCAGTGGTACAATTACAGTGATGAATTACAGACGTGCAAAATACTGAGAAATGCCAATGAGTTTATCTGGTTTTGATGTGGTTTTTTTTTTTTTTTTTTTTTTTTTGAACTGCAGCAATTACTAATGTTAGATTATAATATAATTTGGAGGTATCACATGTTTGTGAAATGTGTTAACACTGAATCCAGTGTTTATGGAAGGTAGGAACTAGTACTTGAACTTGGAAGTCTTTTTTTAATGTATGTTAGCACCAGCCTGCCTCATATTTTAGTCTTAGAATTCTTTGAAAATCAGTGAGCAGAGTATTTTTGTGACATAGAAACATACAGCAGATCAACCCCACCCTGATGCTTTCCACTTCTGACATAAATTAGAATTTTCATCAGTTCCTTTGGGCATGACTGTAGTCATGAGCTACTAAAGCAGCCTTGTCTGGAGCACTGCTTTCCAACAGAGATGGGATCAGCCTTTGAGTCACTGAAGTTTCTGAAGCAGCAGGGTGTTTTAGTCTATAGGTGTTGAGGAAACTATAAATCATCTGTTGTAATCCCATGTGCAGGTTATTTGAATATAGGTGGGTAACACCGTGGGCCGGGAAACAGAAATACATACACTGGCAAACCTGTATTCTCTATTCATAGCTACCTCCAGGAATTAGCACGGGTTGCTGCTGGCCATTCGATTGTCTCTCTAGGTTTAGCTGTCAAGAAGACTCCCTCCTTCACCCTTTTCAACACCTTCCACCTCTTTCATGACTTCTGCTTAGAAAAGATACTTCAACACAAACCTTGAAGGGGTGGTATGTACAAGGGGATATAACATCCTTTCGTGGATGGATTTGCAGAACTGGGGCTGAAAGTATTTGTAGAGCTTTTCCCCCTTTTCTCCTCTGCTGTGATTAACCACAATTTAAGAAAAATCTTGCGTCATACTTACTTCTTTCTGATTAGGAAAGAAACTAGAGTTGATGTTTTGTAAGGCTGTGTTGATAAAACATCAGGTTACAAATATTTGGTTGGGCAGGAAGTAAAAGTAATTTAATAAAGCAATGGTTTGGGTTTTTGTTTTTGGGTCCTCTTGTTGGCTTGTTGATGACCTTTGTTATGTTGTGATTTAACTTTTCTGCCTGAAGTTTGGGACTTATTTTTCTGTTAAGTATTCTAAGATCTGTTGAATAAGAGCTTGGTGTCAGTTTGTGAAATAAAAATATTTTGTAATCAGTTAATCTGCATTTCATTTTTGAGATATCTGTTGCTGTCTTGTTTATCTAAAAAGAAAATGAATATACAAACTGAAGAAAATCAAGTACTTCAGCACCCAGCTCCTGCCTTTTTTTACTTCCTTCCTCATCTGAAAGAATTTCAGTTTCTGTATGGATGTTTCACTTAAGTGGGGAAATAATAGATTAATTTGTTTGAATATGCATGATTTTAGATACCTGGGCTTTAGTGGCTGTAGCAGCTTGAAATCCAAATTGTTTGGCACCTATATAGTGATCAACTGCAACAAAGTCTTTTACTCCACCAATACTGAATTATTTTCCAGAATACACAATTCATTTATGAATATAGAGCTCCATATGAATGCTTTATAAAGTACAAAAAATCAAAGGCAAGCAAAAAAAATCAACCTCACACCCTCGACTGTTCTCTCGAAATACTACTCTAAAACTACTATTTTTGTAGCTGTCAGGGAAGAGGTTGAGTAAATATACTCAGGATTTATTCATGCTAAACTGCCGCCATCAGATGGTATAGATAAAGTAGAAGTTCACTTTCTAAGGTATCATACTTTTCTGAGATGTTTATAACTTAGATAATTTTTTAGAGAGAATATTATCCAGAATGACATAATGCAGTAAAAGTTGAAACTATCAATTTGAACAAAGTGGATCAGGTGATTTTCTTTTTCCACATAAACAAGAAAATATTTCTGTAGTGCTTCAGCAGCGCTTCCCCAATCTATTATTCAAATAAAGAAAGATTAAAAAAAACTATGAGCGCTTAAAATATGAATGTGAACTCACTTGTGTAGGTGTATCAAGACCAAAAGATGTGTCCTTGTGGGTTACATCTTTTAATAAATTGAACAACAGTAGTAAGCCTTGGTCAGCTCAATCGAGAAAGCTTGAAGCTGGAAATTAGAGATGATGATCAGCATACCAATGTTTCTGTGTCTTCCATTGTACTCCTGAAGATGTTGCATCTATTAAGGGTATCACGCTAGCTTTTAGTGTTTTCATTTTGATCTTGCAATTCATGAAGTGCACTCAACCTTTTGCTGTGACTGTATGTGATGTCCTCAGTATCTGCTATGCGTATGGACTTTTAAATATAATACTGCTTATTTCTTGGCCAATTAATTGTGTTTTGAAGGAAGTCTTAGAAAAGCCATATTGCTTTTTTGTGTGTGTGCTTGTGAAAAAGCAGTACACCTTTTTCAAGGACTGGTACTAAAATCTTAGGATGAAGTTACTATATTAGTAGTATTACTTGTTGGACATTTAATCATTTTGTCAGTATTTATTTTTTATGAGTCTGCTTTGCTTCATTCTCTGCAATTCCTTTGTGTATGTTTACTTAACATCTTTTTTTCTATGTCTTCAAGTGAATGATTTTCTCTGACAATATGTGAGGAATGATAGGTACTGATAGATTTAAAGGAGTATTTTAGAAGTGAAAAAAAGAGCCAAAAGAATAGCATGCTCAGACAGCTGTGACTACCATCACTATGGGGACTGAGTTTAAAGGCATTTATATTGGCATTGAGTCAGCATCAGATTTGTTTGTAACTGTACTCTAATGATGCAAGTTAAATTCACAACTTGCTTCAGCTCAGTCAATGCAGCAGAGAGCAGACCTACCCCAAACAGAGTGCAAAGTGCCCTAGGTTTGGATCTTTTGTCTCAAGACCAAAGAGTATTTGTGGTGAAAACTGGTGTGGTGAGCTAACTAATGTGCTGAGCTTTTCACCAAATACATTTGCATTTCTGGCTTTAACTCGTGTTGTGGCTGCTGTAATATGACATGACCTTATTCAGAGCACTCACTTGCATAATCAGTCTCTTCAATAATGTGGCATTCATGGAGGGAGGAACATTATTTATTAGTTAGTTTGTGTGGAAATACAAGAAGATAGAAAACTTTTAATGTTCTTTTTAACATGCTTGCTTTCTGTTTCAGTCTGCTCCTGTGAACCCTCATGGCAAAGTCTGGCTTCCGACTTGCCAAAACTGGTTAATATTATTTGGAACTGTCTGGACAGTCAGGGGTTTTGGGCAGCTATTGAGACCTGGGTGGTAGCAGATGTCAGCTGGCTACAACCTGCCTTGAGACAATCACCCATCCTCTGAGTATTTAATTCCTAAATTCCAATTCTAGCTGGTGACATAGTCTTGGAAAATTTCAAGCTGCTCTCTTGGCATTTCTCACCTATGCGATGGGACTGAGCCTAAAGGCTCAGTACAGAACAGTGCTGTGAGTACACAGGTAAGGCTTTGCTAGGGACTTTGAATCTGGTGATAAGGCAGGTACTAAACATCTGTTTCATGTTGCATGTTTTCCCAAATATATTATTTATTGAATTAACATTTTTCTTGTATGATACTCTTACCATCGTAATACCTTTAGCAAACAATTGTATTTCAATTTCGTGCTAGTTGCCTCACCATCATTTGTGCTGTACTAGCATGTCTTTCAGAGAAAATACATTATATTGGGTTTTTCTTTACTGGACGCACTTTACTAGACGCCGGATAATATTTTCCTAAAATTCTTTTGCTAATTCTTTCAACAACTTAAGATATTTAAAAAATTTCTATCACACTGTGGCCATAATATTTAATGAAGAAAAGTCCATTTTGTGAATAAGGAGAGTCAAGTGTTAAAACACTATTTTATTGCTTAGTGCCTAATTTTCAACATGTCAGTGAGGAGCTCCAAATACAAATAGCAATGGTAACATGGAATAAAACCACTCATAGCTGTGTTGGGAGTTCTGAGTATTGAAATGAATTCAAATGATGTAGTTGTCTATTTAAAATATAAGAAATTATTGTGTACTCATTACTTTATTCTAAGGATTTGTCCTTTGTCTTGTGCTTGGTAACTGGGTGTTGTACATTTAATTAAATGTGCAACTCTTTGAGTTGCATATTCAGTGTTTGTATATTCCTGTGAGTACATCCTTTTTTTCTAGCTTTGTTTTACTTTATTAAAGGAAACATCACACAAGGAATCTCAATGTCAAAAAGGGAGAAAAATTAACATTACAGTTCCTGCAATATCTATAATATAACTTCACAAGAGATGTATATTCAGGCATAAATTTAAAATCACATAAACTGTGAAACATGTTCTGGGGCATCTTTCAATGCCAGTAATAACTATTTTATTGCTATTTTGTGTGTTTGAAATCTGCTGCTGAGCTCTCTCTTCGTATCTTAAATATAAATTTTCCGTCATGAAAATTGTAATCTTGTGTGCAGTGGACTTTCAAGCAAAATAGCTGTGTAATTGCAAGCTTGGACTGGAAAAAAACCACTTTCATAAGAATACCTGTTAATTTTGAGACTACAAAAAGTCTGAATCTATCTTTTGGGGCATCTGTTTGATTGGAGTTGCTGACACTCTCTGCAAAAAAAAAGGAATGTTTTTGAACTTTAAGAAGTGATTAATTGTAAATAGAAAATACTTGAAAGTTTATGCCACACCCTTTTTTTGAAACCTATCAGGTAAAATTTAATGAGCTATGCAATATCTTCTTTCAGAAATGCAGGGTGTCATAGAAAGTGCATCCTAAATTTTTTAGAGGGTTTTGGATTTTTTGTTGGGTTTTTTTTTTTTTTCCCACTTAAAACAACAGAGATTGTATTTATTCAGGGCCTTGGAAAGAAAACAGTATTGGTGAGAGCATATCTGTGTGAAAATGAGAGTAATGCACTTAAAGATTCCTAGTGTGATTACACATTTCTTCTGAAGCTTGAAAACACTGAGAATTTCTTTGTTACCCTTTTTGAGTTATGTTGTGTTATTCTTTTTGTCCTTCCTATCCTGTAACCTCTGCTCACTTCCTTCCTTATCTGAGCCTTTTACAAACCCACTATTTTAAGGCCAGAGAGGATTATCCTATTTGATCTATCCTGAATATCACTTATACAGCGGCGTGATGTTATAGCATATTGTTTGGAGAGCTATTCACCTTGAACAAAGGAACTCAAATGAAGGAGAATCTGCTGTTTGCCTCAACTAGATGGTTGTCGTGGTGCCGCTAGTCTGATTCTCCCCTCCTTTTTCTGTCTTGCCTTTTTAGGCTTTCTACTTGGTCTTCCCTTGAGGAGAAGGAAAAAAAAAAAACCCACCAAACAAAACAAGTCTTTCTCACCTATTCCTTCTGTCTGTCTTTTTCTGTTTAACCCCTCCACACACCTTTTATCCCTACTTGGTGATGAATACATCTTTTAGCTTCCTTGCTCTGATGGGGAGGAGGAATTGATAGATGTTCCTCCTTCCTGGAACTTTCCTTTCTGATCTGCTCTTGCTCTTTCATGTTTGGGACCACGTGTGTAGGCTGAGGCAGGGCAGCTGCGTGGCTTTTAAAGTTTCCAGGAAGGCATTGTTGAAAATTGTGTTTTCATTGAATCATTTCTGTTTTGATCTGAATCAAGGAGCATGACACAAGGAGAAGCAGGCTGCTGTATGGCAGGAACTTGTAGCTAAAATGAAATTCAAGTGGCATTGGCAGGAACATTATCGTAAAACTCATCACAATGTGACAGGCTTCAAAAAATTAGTTTGAAAATGTTTTACAAGAACCACTAATGGTGGTGGTTCTACTGCATGTAAAAGCAAATGAATTATGCATAGGTCACAGAAGAACATTTTTGGTTCTTGGGCTTATTGCCGACATTATTGCTGAGCATCCAGAGAATTGTCTTCATCTTGGTCTTTGGAATTTGTATGCTATTATGAATCATTCTGTTCAGACACTTTTGTCTTGTTATGCACTGTTTCTTTCATAGTGTTTTTACGATGACATAAATGCTTTCATGAAACTAATGAAAAGTTCTTTCCTGTGTTGCACAATCTATACTGAGAGATGATCACATGAACAAAGATTTATTAGCAAGGTCTGCAGCTGATGTCACACCTTTGTTGTAGTGATGAAGATTACTTTTCGGGGAAAAAAAAAAAAAGTACAAAAGAAATATGTCAGGAAAGGATGTTGCATAGCTGAACTAATATTTGCAAATATTTAGCAATCTTCCAATAAAGGTGCACTAGAAGAGACGCAAGTATAATATATATATGTAAATACTGCGCTAGTGCAGGACCTAGTGCCCCAAAATAAGTGACTACATGGGAAAAATCTGGTGAGATTTTTCTCCTGTCCTTTCTTATATGTTCTTTAACACTGTTATTACTCCTTCTGTCCGCTTTCTTTCTGTTGCTGGTTTGCTGGGTTGGTGTTTGGTTTTTTTTTCCTGTCCTGATTTCACTTTTCTCTTTTCCTGCATCAGGTCAAATACAGCATCTGTTAAGGAATTACAGCAGAAAGTGAAAGTTCTCAAGTGCTATACTGTACAGATTGCTCCAGCTAGTCTGCAGCTGGCTTCTTATATAAAATACTTTTTTCATTGTTGCTGCTTCCACTGATATTCCCCCCTTCTGATCTTCTGAAGTGCTATGTGCAGAAGGCTGGTCATCAAGAGATCTGGTGGTTGCATGTGTATGATCTTTTGAGAAAATGCTGCAGCTTTGGTGCTCAAGAACAAAGGTACAATCCAGGATATCAGTTTCCAAGTTTGACAGGGATAATGAAGTTGCTTTGTTCGCTAAACATATTCTTTTTCCAAGGTGTCTTGCTCTAGACAGACCTGTAAAATGCAGACTGCAATGCCACAGTTACAGGCTCTCATTCTAGCTGATTGCTGTGTCAGGTCTGCTGTATTAGTTTTCCTGTGAGAGCATTCCACTTTGTAGCAGTAATGCTCCTAGTATTTGGCAAATGATATTTTATGTCCTGATGCCTCCTTCAGATTATTTAGTTTCAACTTTGAAAGTCTTCCTAGCTTGCTAAGAGGAGTAGTGGAGAAATGATACTGTTCCTTCCAGTCTGCATGCTGGAAAATACGAGCAGAGTTGAAAATGCGTGGGCTAAATTGTGAGCACCTCTATGAAATATGATTGTCAAGTAGACGCCTGGTAACTGTCAGTGTTGATCTCCTAGGCTGCTGATGTACTGATTTAGCTGAGATCAAGGTAAGTGTTGTACTCATAAGTTATGTTGCTGTGCACTGAACTGCACAGAATGAAGGAACTATGTGTTTGAAAGGATAAATGGCTATTACTTCTTCCTAAATATCTTATCATTTATGTCTGCACAAGGTAAAGTATGAGTCAAGAATAGTTTGGTAGGATATTAAGTATTCTCCTGCCACGTCTGTATACTGCTTTCTAAAAAGTGTTTGCTTCAATTGTCAAAAGGAGTGAATGGAACTAGATTGCAGTTTCAAGTACGGACCATACACCTATACAGATGTCAGAACTTTCTTGATGCTTTTGTAATTAATTAGTTCAGAGTAATTTCATACCTCAGGGTAGTAGAAAAGCCAAGCAAATATTTGTTCAGAAGCAAATGTGGTAGAAGCACTGAATTTCTTGGGGGTGGGGTGTGTTTCTTTCCTTCCTCCTGTTTGAGAATCATCTGATTGTCAGTTGATGCTTTCGGTGAACACCATGAAAACCCACTGATCCTTTTTGTTAAGAATGAGTCAGAGACACAGTAGTTTGTCCACTATAAAATGTTTCTTTAAAACCTAGATTAATAAATAGCACGAACAGAAAGTGTAGAAGTTTTGTTTTGAAAGTGTTTTGCAGCAGAACCCAGATAGCAGAAGGTAGCTCGCGGAGTTTTTCTCCACAACAAAAGGCAAACACTGTGAGTAAAGTATTTCAGTCTCTCTTGAGATGCAATTGTATATAACTGAAGTATCGAAGGAAGAAATGCAAAACTTTGACTGTTTTAATTCAGCACACCACTTTAGTTTGAGGTAACAGTGCCCAGAAATTACTGGAAGGAAATTGAAGCCGGAGGTCCCCTGTTAAAGCACAGAAGCTGAGGTGTGTCCTGTGCTTAGCATCACTGCCTGGCCTATTGCTCTAGTTGCCTTAGTCCCCTTATGCGATCTGCTAGTGGCCAGAGTCACAGAAAAGAAGCCAGCTGCACCTTCCCTAGAATAGCATCGCTATTTTTGGCATGGCCGGCTGAAGCCCAGGGCACAAATTTAACTGGTGATTGGCCCTGAGCCCAGAGCTTACACAATGTGTTACAATCACCGATCTCCTGAAGTTTTCTCTGATCTTCAATTTTTTTTTTTTTAATTTATATTGCAAGACACAGTCTCGTCCTTCTGTCTGTTCATATTTTTCACTTTTCCTTTTCTACATCAATATCAAGAGGATAAAGCATTTGGATCTCTCAGGTCCATCCAAGCTAAGAGAAGAAAGTAGTTCAAAAGGTGGGGATTTTTATCCCCCAAAAGACGACATTACTTACAGGTCCACAGGACCAACAAAATAATACTTCCAATTTTCTTCTGGTAATAACAAATACATTACAAAGGAATTGGGTAAAGAAAGAAGGTTAGAGAAGAGAATAAATTAACTGATTTTTAGTTAAGTGTAAAGAGAAGAATTGGTCTATATCTGAAGCTCCTTATTTCAAAAGATGACATTCTGAGAAAACAAAGGAGGAAACTCCAGAGGCTGCTGAAGTAAATAGCTCAGGAGTTGGACATGGAGAAAGTGTGACAATTTAAAACAACAACATGCACCCTTCCATTGATCTGGATGAATAATCATGTCAAAGAACATTGGGAACAAGCGAAAGAGGAGCAGATTGAGTGAAGTATGTTACATCTGAGAGGGCAAGCATTTTAGAGCTAAATTACAATTGGCAAATTCAAACTGAGTTAATTCTTACAAACCAAAGGTTCTTTGGCCAAATAAACAAAAAGAAAACAATGAGAAAGTGAAAAAGAAAAAAAGATGATCTTGCTAGGCTCACAGAGCTCAGTAGATGTTTGCATTCTCAGTACAATTGATGAATACTGCCCAATCTGCTAAAATTAGAATGGCTAATGAGAGGGAGGGTAGGGCAATGGAGGCACGAGTAGGGCTGAAATACAGTCTGAGGTGTGGTATGGTTGTACAGGGGACATCTGCTAACCTCTCTGCTGGAGTCTGTAAAGAACTGGCTTGCAATAACACAGAAATACATTTCTGACGATTGTACCCACTTACCGATATTACAGTGTGATTGATGAGTAGCAACCCTAATAGTATATTTAAGAATTGTACTTTAGAATTTCATGTGGTGGAGTGGCAGAGGAGAGAGAGAAATGGTAATCCGGAGAACAACAGATTATAAACCTACCTTGAATAGAGGGTAAGAATTTAGAGGAGGGGAAGAGGTTATTTGGTTTTATTTTTTTAAATGGGTAAAGACGCTTTCATAAAAAAGAAAATGGGAAAAAAACAGATGATATTTCTAATGGCAAAGTATGCTAAATTGACGTGGTCTTTTTCCTTGGTAAGCCCACTGATTGCTTAGGTACAATGAATGCAGTTGTTCTTATATGTCTGGGTTTTAGCAAAGTTTTCCATGCAATTCCACGTGGAAAATTGTTGGTTTCAGTGAAGGCTGACATAAGAATGCCAGCAATAGCAAAAGAGGAAGGGCTAACCTGTTGTGCTGAAACCAGTATGGATAGGTCAGAGGGACAGTGTGAGCTAAGGAGTTATTTTGGAACCAATCATTTTCGTTACTGGCTGTGTTCTAAGAGGCAGCATAGTGTGTTTTTGTAAATGCAGAATTACACGTGTTAGTGGGTATCTGAACAGGCCCTATATGCTTAGGCTGCCTGTTTAACAGGGACGTCTTTACACTCTTGCTGGTGTTTGCACGTTCTGCTGCTGTGGCAGTGCACAACGTGGCAAGGGGCCATGCCAATGTGCTGTCAGCGAGTAAAGTCTCTTGAGCTCACTTTGCAGTACTCACTCCTTCTGCCTCAAAAACGAGGCTGAGCACCTGCTCAGCCCCTGGAACAGACACCTCTCCTCCTTCCAGGGGCTTCTGAGCTTCCTCCGTCTCTGAGTCACTTGTAAATTACTGTGATCTTTGCCGTTGTTCTCTACAGAAGAACTGAACGGGGGCCAGGAGGGCAAACGTGGAACTGGCATTTCTAATGGAAGTGCACGGGAGGATCCTGATGAATTTCTTTTATCACCTGTTTTTTGAGATGTCTAGAAATAGGCCTTCCATTGTTTCCTGTGTCGGGATGTACGTATTATAGAGTAAGGAAGGAAGTACTCAAATATATTTTGAAAACAGGGCTATTAATTTCTAATCTTCCTTAAAGGGATATATAACAGCTGGTATGCTGATGACAATGGAAAGATAAAAATAAACCTGGCTTCATTACAAAAAAAAAAAAGCTGGCTGACTTTCTTTTGAGGGGTTGTATCTAGCAAGTCAGTTTTTCTTTTCCACATAGGAGGATTGTTGCAGGTACTGCTTGCACAAAACCTGACAGCTATTATTAGTGTAAAAGAGTGCTTTTGTGTGGTAGAGTTCATAAAGACTGTAGATTGATGACATCTTTCTCTCAGGAAGTTTATAATCAAAAGTGTAATCCCAACCCACGGGATTTTTCCTCCTCTGTACTGCTGATAAGCTTCTGTCTTGAAGATGTTATCATGGGAGATTTAGATGACTGCTCTGTGCTTTGCAAGTAGAGGAATGGGCAGCAAGGCATTATTGCAATAAATTTTAATGCATTTAAAGAAGTGGTTATTTGGGATGGAGTGTTGAGGATTCGTAAAATTGAGGTTGTTATCATCAAAGGGATTATTGTGGTCTTTTCAAAGTCTCCTGTCTTGTCAGCAGTGTATTGTCAAGTTCTGTGAATTCATCAATGGTATTGTGCTATTTGGTTTCTTCTCTTCCCACCCCAGCTTCAGGAGTTATGACAGGATGTGATTATTGTAACTCTTATTTGCTTATTTTTTTATTTAACGTGAGTGTCTCCTGTGCCTCATTTTAAGGAAGGAAAAAAAAACATGCTGTGAAATGTAACTGTGTTATAAGATAAAGGTAAAAGTAATATGTTTCTGGGCTATCCACATTTTTAAAGTGAGCACTACTAGTTTTGGAGTTTTGGATTGTTCAGACTAGCGATACTGACTTTACAAATTCATAAAGGTCAAAAAGATCATATTGATAGTAGGAAACGCAATAAAAATACCCCAGGGATCTCCCATGCCTGTGAGTAACCACAGGGTGATGCAACATCAACGTCAATAGGTGTGAGGTGATGTAACCATGCCTCAGTGTCCCCTGTTCCATCAGGAGGGAGGAGAGCAAGCAACACGTGTTTTGCTGCATCCATGGTTAGAAGCCATAAGGCAAGGCCATGTCAGAGAACCAGCGGATCTCAGATAGTTCTGCAATGTTTCTGTAGGTCTCTGGTTTTGTTAGGTATATGCTTTGGAAGAATGTTCCCTGATATGAATGTGGACCATAACATTTTTGATTGTTAGTACCCAATTTACTCCTTAGATTCTACAAAACCCACTGGACAGCTCTAACATCTGTTCCTTTTGAGAAGCTCTGAAACACAAGTTGTGTTGCTGGCCACATCAAAAACGCATTTGTTGATATGTGGGAAAGAGGAGGAGCAGATGGCAGGACTCACAGAGGCTTTACTCAGACCGTAGTTTAGTCTTGTGCTATTAGCTCCTACTTTCTTGATGAAATATAATAAAAAAGCAAAACCCCAAACCTGTGTTTCCTTGGAGTTTCTGGTGCTAATCATTTGTTTATGGGTCAGACTAGCCCAGCCTGTAGATAGTAACCTGTAGGTAATGCGAGTGATGCATCTAGCTACTAGATGGGTACTCACAATGTGGCTAACCAAGTATGTGTTACAGTCTGGACCCTGTTCAGCAGGCATCAAAATTAGTTAGAGCCAAGATGCCAACTGGTAGGGGAAGAGGGCAACAAACCCCCATGATCGCTATATGCCTTTGTAGATTCCTCTCATGAAGTCGGCTGCACTGGAAAGTGCTACTTGTTAAGGCTGCTATGTATTTCATTTGTAATACTCAGTGGAAATGCACATGATTAACCCATCCCTCCCTGCCAAGTTCCTATGGAGAGGTTCAGCAATGATTACTCACCATTACATCAAAGTGATTTTATCAGTTCCACGGTTGCTTAGCTGTTAATGTTAATTTTACAATTCTGTTCGTAATCTGCACAATTGGTGTCATTGATTGGCACTGAAAATGAGTCATCTGAATATGAGATGTGGAGTAGACTTAGCAATACCTGAAATTATTCTGGTAGCAGTCAGCTCTGAGGGGTGAATATGAGATAATTGTGTGCAGACAATTTCAAAGTGGTAAACTTGGAATAAATTGTTGTTGAAACAGTCTGGACTGTGGCTACCCCACTGGTGATCTTTGAAGCAGATATTAAAATGTTGAAACAAATGATGTATCTATTTGGGATTTTTTTTTCCTCCATTTTTTACAGTAGAGAAAGAAACTGTAACAACTGTGTGTTTGCAAATGAAGGTGATACAGGCAGAGAAAATTCAGATACTAATTTGTATAGAAAAATATTGTAATATGATTTAAGTCTATGAAACAAAAATTTTATGGAAAGCCACAGATAGCTTTTTTATTTTCTTTCTGTAGTAAGGAGGATAGTCTACTCTAAGATGTTCTTTTATGCTGAAGATACGGGAAAGTCACAGCAAGGATGGTGTGGTAGAGATTTTAATATGTTTCTACATCAGTTTACTTATGGAACCACCACATTTTAAAAATCTCTTTATTGGATTGACTCCATTTTCCTATATGGGAGACTAATGCTGCAGAAATTGCTCCTTTATTTCTCTTTGTGGAATAGTTGTAATGTGGGTTACAATAAAGCTAGAGTTGATTTTTAGCTTCAGGGGACTGGGGTAGTAAAGTCTGAGTGGAGCTGATCACCCCTGTCAGTATAAGTGAGCATGAGCAGTTTGTGGGGATGAGCCATAATCTCCACCTGCGTTTTCAGTCCACATGTTGCAGCCCGTGCTAATGAGCCAAAAAGCACACCGAAGCCACCATGACAGAGGAGGTAATGTGTGCCATGTGTAAAACCAGATTAGGTGGGTTTGTGATGAAAATGCAGTACTTAGCTATACATTGGTGCAATCTCAAGCAGGCATTTTGAGTGATAACAGCCTCGTGAATGCCCAGAGGTGGGTGAGAGCCTGCTACACCTACTGCAATCATTTGATTTCTTGGTTGCCTGGGCTCTGAGAGTCTGCAGACATTTCATAAAGTAATAGTAAAACTGCTGAATTCATTAAGAATGAGAGGAGAGTTCTTATGTATCAATGAAATTAAATTTAGGAAAGTGTTTAAAAAGTGATAATAGATTTAAACAGTCCCATAATCTGGTAGGAGGCACAGAGCACGACACTATGCACAGCAAGACCACTGACGTTTTTGTTGTATGTTCAGATCATTTCTGTACTTACTATAATTGGGTTTCCTTCATGCTTCGTTTCCTTTAAAGAATTATATATTTTTGGAAGTGAACACTAATTGTTGCCCTGAAATTTCATGGAGCAGGCATCCCTGGTCACAGTGGGCTATGGGCTGCTTTCCCCAGATGTGTCCTTTCTTATTTCTTGAACGTTGTGCTTCTGACACGCTTCACAGCACTCATAGGTTTCCTTTGGAAAGTGAGTCTGATACAAAGGCGGTAGGCGAGCATAGTTTTCTTGCAAGCTCGCTTTTTTTTTAATTGCCTGGCTAAAACCCTAACTAGCCTGTTTCTGTACATTTTGTATTCTTCCACCCTGCTTAATTAAGTATCTCTTGATTGAAAAAGCAGCTGCTCCAACTGAACACCCTGTACAACCTCTCTGTCTTCTCCAGGAAGGACTGACATCATTCACAGAGCTCCAGTTAAGCTCATAACAGAGCCAATGAAGCAAATAAATAAGGTTCCAGCCTTAACTTCCAGTGGTGTTTGAATATTTTTAAAGCCTGAGTAGAAACCTCTTGAGAGAATGGAGTCAACATGGCGTAGTTGTTGCTGTATCAGAAATACGCAGCTGAAAGCTCCTTGTATTTTCATCAGTTTTCCAAGCACAAAATGTTCCCTTCCTGCTCATGCACAGAACCATTCCTGTCTTCACAGAACTGGGCGTCTTGGACCAATGTCAGCTTATGCTCATTTTGGGATCCCAACCCAAAGCTTTCTGAAAGGCACAGCCTTGCCCTTGCCTTGTCTGTGACGCCAGCCAGTGCTGTGACTTCAGGCACTGCAGTGGTCACCATCACCCAAAGGAACGGGGCATACCTGTGAGTGTGGGCTTGTGGCTAGTGTCTTGCCCTGGGAAGGAGGAAACCAAGGGGTTTTTGTACTTATAACCACTTGTCCCTTTTCTCAAAGTAGTGCTTTGCCTCCTAATGGGTTTAAATTACTGTTTGTGCCTTGTCTCTTTGGATTGATGTATCTTGCCTACTTTTCACTGCAGTGGAACAGCTTTGGCAGAGGGGATGGGAGGGAGTTGACCTAAAGCAATAAAAATGAAGCTTGTCAGAGGTGCAAGCAGGTTGAGAAGACTATTAGTTGCTGCCCCCCCCTGCTGAGATGTGTAGGTGTCTTAGTGACTGTACAGTAGACATATTTGGTTTTACGGTAAAGTGTTGGTCTCTGCCCTTTGCAGCAAGCATACAGAAAATTGGACTTGTGCTCGGGAATCTAATTACTTAGAGGCCTAATCTGATACTTGTTGAGTGCAATAAGAAGTTTCCAGGTAAATACAGTGGATAATTCTTCGCATGCAGCAGTGTACACCAGCTCTCTGCTGTTAGGCAGCCAAGGGAGGAGAGAGAGTGTGTGGCCTCATCAGTGTGGTGTGTTAATGAGGTGGATTATATGAATGGGATTGGGTAGGTATTAAATTTAGACACATATAAAAAATGATACAGCTTTTAGATTGTCTGACTGATGGCAATGTGGACTTCAATTTCTTCCAGCAATTGTCTCTTTAAGAATTGCAAAAAAAAGGCACAACCTCTGCCTGAGCTCTGCAGAGCACTGGGAGGTGGGGGGTGGTGTGGCTGAGCCACTGCTGGTACCCTCCTTTGCAGCTGCGTCCTGGATGGAAATGAAGTGTGCTGCATGTAGTTACCCGATCACCAAAGAGAGGGCACCCTTTACCACCTTAATAATTTATTATTTCCATGGCAACTAGCAACCAGTATCACTTTCAGAATATTTCCCCAGTATAAACTTTGTGGGTTTTATACAGCCTGAATCGGACTAAGGAAAAGAAACTTGTCTGTTAAAGAAACAGATTCCTATTAGACTGTGATGTGATATATCATGTTGAAATCAGTGAGAGATTTTCTCCAGTCTGTGCACAGATTTCTGCCTTCAATTATTTCGTCTGACAGTGACATTTATACTGTAAAGGTCAGCAAAAAAAGAAATCAATGCATTTAAAAGGACAAAAAAATCAGTGGTAAAAAATGCACCGAACTGAAAATCATGCTTTAAGAAGCAGGTATTGCTATTAGTGCATTTGCTGAGAAGCTTCTACCAGTTTTTAAGGGCAGAGTTGTGGGGTTTTGTTTTGGAAGGAAAGGAATCTCTCTAATGAAGTGTATGGAGAGAAAATCCATTTACATTGACGTTGAAGGCAAAAGGGTGGAGCAGGGTGTTGAGTTTTAAATGGCACAAGATGGTGTCCTGTCATTCTTAATCATGTTTTAGTCTGCATAATTTGATTTGTGATAACGTGTTTATATATATTCAGAAGGCATACATTTCAAAGTGCAGATTGGGGAGGATTTGCTAATGACGTGGATTTTTCTTTATGTACTCACTTTTTTGTGCTAAAATGCAGTGGTAGTAGTTAAACTGTGTTGCTGGCACATAAGTGCAAAATGTCTGGGTGGAAAGTTAATTTTCTGGTTAACAGCCGTCTATTTAGAGATTGTCATGAAAAGTCAGAGTTGGGTTATTTAGAATTTGGAAAAATACGAGTTAATGTGAATTACTAGCACATTGTTTTTTGAGTATAGGTAGGGCAGTACGCGTCCCACATCCATTAATGTGTTGAGTTAAATTCTGCTGGGCTATTTACATAGTGGCTAATACATTCCAAATCCTGGTTTAGAGAAACCAGTATGTGGCATTAGAAGAAACTAATCTTTTGTCCTAGAAATAAGCTTATCTGAAAAAATGAGGCAGTCTTCATGCTGTTTCAGCTGCAATTGCCCTGCCAGTGTCCCTTGGAGGTCTTTTGTAAAATGTTGACATCACTGTCAAGCGAACATCTTTAATCTATTCCAAATTTGCTTAAAATTCATCACAAACCTGTGTGAAAGTCACTCCCAAGAGAGCTAGAAACCTGGGATGCTGGAATTTTTAAGGTCAGAATGAAAGTATATTGGCAATATTAGAATCGTAGAATCATTTAGGATGGGAAAGACCTTTAAGTTCAAGTCCCGCCATGAGGAGGGACCTCTTTGAACAGTATGCTGCCCTTTAGACAGTCCTGCCACTGCCACACAGGACAGCTCTGGGTTTAGCCTGGCAGCAATTCATCCCGCAATTCTCTGAGTCAGCTTTTCTGAGCTGACACATCACTTGTCTTGTGGAATGAATATTGAGAATTCTGTATTTCTTGTTCTGAAAACTATTTCAAAAGACAAAGTTTAGCTGATTAGATTAGAAAAGGGGCCCAGCTAAAAACAGTAAAGCATGAATAATGACAAATTCTCAGCGTATTTGAATTACTCTAGAAATATCTGCTCAAACTATCAAAAAGCTTGGGGGAGAAATACTTTTTTTGTGCCAATGATCTCTTTGCTCTCTGGCCACGAGGCTCACAGTTAGGCATTGTTGTTAGTTTCATGTATTTACTGCCCTTGTTATGTGCAGCTAAGCAGATGGCGATGTTACAGTTACCTTTTTGTCAGAAATGAGTGCTACAGAGGTACCAGAAGGAAGTAAACAGAATTACAGTTGTTCAAGTCAGATTTGAATCATTAAGAAAGTAGACATCAAAGTGTGCAAATGAGAAATTACTCTGATGGGGGAGGCCCCTTAATTTTTGATTCCAAGAAGCTATTTTCAATAAGATAAAAAGATTAGCAAAGGACTGCAGCCTAGCGATGGATTAACTCCTGAATGTTCATACTGTGGGGATTCAGAAGGTGTGCATAGTTTCAAGACAATTTAGCCTTTCCTTTTCTGCCTTTCAGTTTGGTTGTTGTGCAGTTTAGAATATGCTCCTTTCCTCTCCTTTCCTGAACAAGAACATGTTCTTCCTTTGGGAAGAAATAGGCCTTTAGGTCTATGCTCTGTAGTGAGAAAATCAGAGGAAAGATGGTTCTGTATAGGTGGGAACTGCATGATATGTGGTAGTTGTCCTACTTGGACTTGTTTTCCACTCTTTTCTTCTTCAACTTCCAGTACTTTTTCTGCTGTTAAAGAACACTGAACCTTAGTATGGCAACTTTGCGGTGTCGTGAGAGAAATGTTTTCTGCTTTGGAATCCAATGAAACCCTGAATGTTTGAACATTTGAGAAACTTGGTCTTTCCCAGTGAGGGAGCAAGGGGGGTAACTTACAAATTGTACATAAGATTGGTTCATTTTGAGACAAAAGAAGCCAATTCATATGTTCCCAATAATTTGAGTATTTTTAGAAAAATATTCAGTTATTCTAAAAGTAATTGGAGAGCACTAACTATACCTCAGTTTCTATTATTAATTGAAGTAAGTTTTCTCCATCACCATCTTAATTCTGATTTCCATGTACCCTTGAATTAGAGAGTACTTCAAGTACATGGTTAATACCACCATTTAGTCAAGCTGTGACATATAGAGTGGAGTTTGGCCATTTGTGGCTCTGTGAACTGAGGTTCTGTTGAACTAATACATAGTTTTGCATAACTTCTGAAAATATGGAGGTAGTGACTCCGTACCTAAAGATAGCTGGTTGTAGGTGCTTGGTATAAAACAGGCAGGGATCACTTGCAGGCCTTGTGTTGTATCTCAAGTGTCATGAGACATCTATTTGCAGATGTTTGAATTGCTCCTAATGCGTCCGACAGCCAAAAGCTTCAGTTGAAGATGGGTGACAGATGGGGATGTTTAATTAGGTTTAATTTTACTGTTGGGTTTGGGTTTTGGTTTGGTTTTTTTTTTGTGGACATTCATTTTAAAAACTACAGAAAATACTGAATGAGTTGCACAAGTTAAAAGGTCCAAATAATAACCCTATCTGGCTCTTACATGAGATACAACTATATATTTCTTTGTTCTTTGGGGTGCTCTGGATTTTTTCCAAAATATTTAATGACTGTATCTTCAAAACACATTTTAAATTCCAGGTCCAGGTTTTTTGTCTTTAAGTGTGATAAAATTGGTGGTTATGCTTCAGAGAAGATATAAGGCAAGAGTGTTTCTGTGCCGGTTTGGGTGACTGCTGTGCAAGTGGAAGCTAGCTATTCTGTGGTAATATTAAAGGTGAAAGATGTGGGGAGAAGAGCTTATCCTGATGATGTGTGGGTTAGAACTTGATTTAATGAGAAAGACTAACGGTCACAGCTGTGAGAGTTATTTTAAGTGTGCAACTACTGATACTTTTGGTTTTACTCTCAGTCATCCCATAACAGAGCTGTAAGCTCTAGGTCCTCCATCAAAAGCTTCTGTAAAGGATCTTATACTGTAGTGATCAAAGTACCTAGCCTAAAAATAACTGACAAATTTACCAAAAATAGTAGTTCCATGAAAGTAGGTTTGGTTTAATGCCTGTTCTAAACTAAATGTCTGGATCAGGTTTTGATATAAAAAGACCTTAGTTTTAATTTGTTACTAAGTTGAATCCCATGCAAACACAGCATCGATTATTGCATGGTTTGAGAGGAAACAACACAGAGTATATTGTATTTGTCACAGGCAGCATGATCTGGTACTCACCTCTCTCCATAGAACTTTGATATTATACACCTTTGGAAGGTAGGGGAGAGGGTGAAGTTTGTGTAGGACCAGCCAGTGCAGTAGGGCATGTAGAGCAGTTTGAGGCCATAAGTGAAAGTAAACTATCCAGCTGTTACAGCAACTTCCACTGTGGAAATTTAATTGCCTTGATTGTGAAGAATAGCTGCAGAACATAAGAGGATTCTTCAAAACAAGGGTCAAACACCAAATATTTCCAGCTACAGAATGTTAAATAGCAAGTGGTTTATTGCAACCATTCAAGTTGGAAAATGGCAAAGATGTCAGATAGCATGGTAGCTTTTTTTTTTTTTTTTTTTTCACCTTATGAATGGGCTATATCCTTGAACTGATCTGTTTTCTGCTCAGAATTTCAAGTGCACAGAGCTGCTGGCAGGTTCACTGCCTTGTTCAGTCTCAGGTAAAGAAATAAAGAGAAAACGCCCTTCCAAGTCCTGCTTGGTCATCATGCCAAAAAAGATGGATGTGCTCAGAAATAACACTTCAAACTGGAAGACAATACAAAATCAGAGATTGGCTTTTGAAACTTTTCCAACTTAATGATACTGCTACAAAGTCAGTCATATTGTAGATCACTTGCACACCATAATTAGTTTATAATCAAAATGTTGTCTAGCTACTAGAAAAAAAAGAATTATTTTTGACCATCAGCTGTTGTCTATTCACTGGTGTGATTTTGAACAAGGCTGAACAAGGTGTCTTGTAAAAATCTGGAGGTGTATAAAAGCCAGGCAAAATGTTTAGCCCCAGGCAAGGACATTTTATTGCAAGAGTTTTACAATAAGGCCCAATAAACTTTTATTTGGAATTCTTATTGTAAGCAAGATTTTAAGGCATTAAACAAAGAAGAGAGAGCACACTGAAGCAGTGCTTTTCTAATAACCACAAAAGGAGGAGAAAATATGGAGGCAAAAAATTTTGCTATTAGAGACCCATCAAAAAGAAACAAATTATTTTTTTCTAACACGTGTTTAGTGAAAATGAGGGTGAGATACTTTATTTTTGTTCTATTTAGAAATGTGAGTATGGTCACTATTATTTCGTGCATCCTTTTATAGTGAAGGTACGCTATGCTAGAGCTTTCTGTTGTCATTACATTTGTGGTAATGTCATGTGTATAAAATGGACATGAATATAAAAAAATTGCACTGAAAACTGACATAAGCTTGCCTAGATGGCAAGACAGGGAAAGTTTTGCTCTTTGCAAGATTTACATTCCCTTAAGTGAAGAGTCATTAAGAGAGCAAAGGCCTTTGGAGATGTTTCTTTACTGTATGTGTTAGAGGAAGGCTTAGTGCTGCATTGACCACAGTAAAGCAAGGTGGTGAGTGTCACGTATACTTTCTGCAGTGTAACTTGGTCTTCATTCAAAGCCTTTTTCCCTTCATGTTTTACACTTTAGTTTTCTGAGCAGATCATAGGGCTTGGTGAAGAGCTATAAACCAAAACTCACCCACTGTTTTCCAAAGCTCTGGGGTGTCTTCAAATGGCTTGGCAGTTTCTGGAGAAAGAGAGCATTAGGTTAACTGAGGTCTGTGCCTCTTTGCCTTTGAGGCTGAATGGATCAGAGAAGGTATGAATTAGTCTTTCAGGCCACCACCCATGGATGCTTCCAAAGTCAGATATCACACAAAGGAATAGTGCACTTTCTGCCATGCTGTGTTCATTAGTGAAATACATTTTAAAAAATCCTGCTGCACCTGTTAACCAGAGGTCCAGTTTTGACACCACTGCAGAATGGAACAGTGGATATTCCTCATGTATTTGAGTCTGACCAGAATTTACACGGCTCCATCACAGTTGTATTACTAGGAAATTTTGTGACTGAAAAGCTGGAATTCTGATTTGTAGGGTAGGAGCATGGAAAGTGGAAGTCCTACCTCAACAAGCCACTACCACCCACTCCCTTTGGAACACAGCAGGTATTTGCTGCCATATCTCAACAGGGAAGAAAGTGTGCTGTGGAACAAAGCTAGGTTGTTAAAATTGTGTTTAGTTTTATGTGCGTATTTTTATGATCGCCGCAGAGATCTTCACACTGTCAGCCCTGTCACTGTCTCAGTTCTAGCTGTTTCCACAACAGTGTGAAGTCTGATCCAGTCAACTCTTTAGCTTTGACATCTGTCTTGTCTGACTTAAGGCACCATGCACACCTGGGGTATGATCAGAGTAATAAATAATGGTAATAACTGTGTATAGAAGCAGTCATTATGAAATCAAAAATCCACTGAATATAGCACAAGCTTCCATTCAAGCATTTGTGTACACATGTACAGAAGTGTGTGTGTGCAAACACGGATAATCTAATTGATGTATACTTGGTAGAATGTGGAGAGGAATACATTCATTTGAATAAAGAAAAACAAAATTTATGACCAGTATTGCTTGTCTAAGCTCTCCAAACACCAGTTTTGCAAAATTTGACTCGTGTGTTGTTCACACATACCAAATATTTATATACTGCTTTCCTAAATACTGAAACATGGAATCATAAAACTATGTAGAGATCTAATTTATGTGGAGTAGACGCACCTATCAAGAAAACGTGGTGTTGCGTATTGTGAGATAGTTCCAAACACAGAAGGTGATTTTATTTGTCTATGTGGTTAGCTCTGGGTCCAGTTCTCACATCTGGACCAAAATTCTGACTGCTGGTTTGACTGCAAATCAATTAAACTGAACAGACCAGTAACACATAGAGATCTAGCCCATGATGCAGTGCTGTGCAAGTAATGCAATAAAGTTTTATTATATATGCTTGTGTCTCAGAAGTTAAAACCCTTTTCAATCTACTTTCAGCAGTGTTTGGTCTTAATACTCAAAATACCTGAGGGTTTGTAAATTCATACAGTTGTGTTTGAGTTTTGGCTGCTACTACTTTCTAAGTGGTCCTTTGATTATTATTTTTTTCCTTTTCTCATTTTCATTGATTTTAGTTGCTCACATTCAACTTGTTAATAGATACTTACTGTTTTACTCTAATATGAAAACTTTGGGTTAAGCATTTAATGCATCTTGGATTTATACGATGTGTAAACAGGAATCTTCTCATAATTAGGTAGGTTTAGAACAGTCTATACTATTGTTTATAACCATTCTTACAACTGAGGTGGATTGCTGACTCCTTTAAACAATTGGTGTGAATTAGAAAATTCTATACTCTTCAAATGTCCAAGTATCTGGTCTGAGTACTTACGTTATTTTTAGAAATAAGATACAGACTCTTAGATGTATGAATGTTTTTTAAATTTTCACTTGCAGCACTGAAAGTACTACTATGTATTGGCAAGCTTCTTGTCCTTATGTGGCAGTGATTAATTAACACTAATATTTGAAGTACAGAACACAGGTTTAATTATATGTACGTGAGTTTTGATTTTAGTAAAAATACTCATACCAGAAGTTAACCTGGAACTCAGTATATGCTTGACCCTTAACTGAGCTGAATAAATGAACTCTTTACTGCCCTACAAAATATTCCTTGTGGGTCAGATCTGAGGCATGGAGAATAGCACGGTAACAGCTTATGTTAGAGATTTTCATGCTGTATTTATTCAGGGAATAACCGGGAATCTTTAATCTTTAAATGCTGTCAAACTGGTTTTTCCTAGCTGAGATTTGAGGAGCACTGATCGAAGTCATGACTTTTAAAACAGCTGCTTGAACGCAGCAGTTTCCTCTAACCTTGGACGGCAGCGTAGCGCAATGCAACTATCGCACTTTGACACAGCGGGTTAATGTGAAACTTAGGATCAAGACCAAGTGAGTTGAAGCAGTAAAATAGGATGAAATGTGGAAGCAAATACTTTAACCCTTTTCCAGAGTTTTGTGCTGATATGATGAGTGGCTCCTGTTACATATTCCTCCCTTGGAGTCAGACGTCACTTGGTGGCATCATTGGTTAGAGCTAAAATAATGAATGTGTTAAAATACAGGAGTGTAACTACAGGGGAGGGAATCAGCAGCAGCAGTAGATTGCAGCTTTCCTCTTAAATCAGATAAAATTGTTGTGCAAATGTCCTTTGCGGTCTTAATAATTTAAGAGCTAAACTGTGGTTAAATGCTTGGGGAATGGTAGAGCTCTTAAATATAATTTTTAGGTTAAATTGTTTGTTATTTATGTTTCCCTTGAAATGTCAGTAGTCTCTAATATATGTGTGCTGGTTTGTATCCCAGCCTGCCGAGTGGAAAAGGTGTTTTGATAAACTCAGTGAGGCTTTGGTCCTTTGAACTGGAGGAGAATGCTATGTAATGGAGTTGATGGGTTTTCTCTTCTGAGGGGAGGGTGTTGTTTGCTTCACACTGCAGCCCTTCAGACGAGTCAGTCAGATGCCAGTTCCCATTAAACACACAGTCTGACATGACCTGCCCAGCCTCTGAGCTGCACCTGGTAAAGGAGACTACCATTTTGTACAGTGCAAAAAGGATTTTTTGACTTTTGTTTTAGTCCAATTGCACACTGAAAAACTGGCGTGTTGTGTGCTTGCAAAGTGGGTGACTCGCATAACCTTATAGAGGAGATACTTTGAATACAGTTGTTTAAGACTGTTAATACAAGACAGCATATACACGTGATCTTGTCAAAACACAGGAGGTTTTCCTCTGATTGCTTGAAATGTATTCTGTAGGGGGTCATCTGTTAACTTCAAAGGCAAATCGGCACACTTGCATAAAATCAGGGCAGAGCTTACAAAATATGTGTATCATTTGTAGCTGTCAAATAGTATGTGCTTCTCTCCTCCTTCTGTTTGAAGTCAGCATTGTTCTTGCATCTGGCACTGTCCAAAAATTAATTCTGTCAAACAATTACAAATTTAATCTCATATATACATATAGATGAAATCAAATGCCAGTGGGCTACCTGCTAAGCCTAAAAAACGAAGCATGACTAGCACTGTGGAAGGCTGGAGCTAGACTAGGGCTTAATGTCTGGTTTTGATATGATCTGTCATGTTAACACAACCAGTTTTGTTCCTTGAGAAGCAGATTCTTCTTACACTGAGATAATAGTACCTATTTTAGTTGTCTATTTCAGCTTGAGAATCTTGATGGGCTGTGGGACAGAGGTGGGTTGGGATGCATGTGAGAGTGGGAATATAAGCTGGACCAGGACCAGAAGGCAGGGTTGGGGGGCAAGGAAGCTCCGGAGGGGCAGGAGTTAATGCAAGGATGGGCCTCACTATAGAGAGCGGGGGCTGTGCTGGTGGAGGCTGGAGATGGCTTCAGAAGCTGAACCCCACAAGGTAAAACGGTGTTCATCTCCACAGTTCAGTCTTTACGCACAGATTTCTACGCTGGTTTGTCACTGGTGAACAGCTTGACCTTTCTCTTTGTAGCACACCCCTTGCCCCAGGACAGGAAGATATGAACACTTATGAGACAACTGCAAAATTGCAAGAATGTTTTTTTGTTCTCTGGTGTATCTCTACAGGTTCTCTATCCACATTTCTATCTTTGTTCAGAGGCTGGCCCCTAAGTCTCTGACCTAACCTGATGTGAAAGACTTGCTGCAAGAGCCTTTCCCCCCCCTGCCCCTTTCCAACCTGGGAAGACCCACCACAAGGCATGTTCCTTATAGGGTCGGTGTAACTAGAAAATAAAATTGCTTCCCTCATGCCTCTTTCACAGCACATTTTGCTTGCTTCTCTATTCTGTTATTTCTCCACACTACAAGTCCCATTGCATGTTATTGAGGCTAGTGCTTACCCAGAGGCATAATTAGTTTGTATACAATACACCAGAACAAATCGTTGTATTTAAGCAAGCTAGGAAACTGGAAGGATTGTTTCGTATCTGGAGCCAAGCTCCTCAAATCAAGTTTATTTTCAACAGTAAATACTATGTTAATACCCTCTATAATTTCTGGGTTTTTAAGATTCACAGCTCCTACCCAGGGTGGGTCCTCAGCTGAAAGGCTGCATTATGGACTTGTCTGTTTGTTCTCTGCCATTGCATATGGAAAAGAATAATCTCGGAGTTAAGTGTTAGGCAGAGTTTAGAAGTAGAGGTCAGACTGACCTTTCCCTGTGCCTGAGAGCTATCCTTGCTCCAATGTACTGTTAGAGCAGTAATTGAATGGATCTCGCAGTGAATAATAGGAAATGAATCATGGTTGTTTAATATTTTTTTTAACTCTCCACCAGCCTGAAAAGAAATTAATCTGGCAGAAGTTGTGTGTATTTCTTTTTTTCCTTTCTCCTAGGTTTCTGCCTTCCATGATTACCATGACAGGGCATAAAAATAACAAGGATGAAGGAATACATCTGCATTATGCACATTGGGAGCCTGTCAGTCCCACACAGGGAAGTGGAGTGCATCAAGTCAGGAGCATGTGCATGCAGTCATGCACTTAGGTGTGCTGGGACAGGTGACTACATAACACTGTCTCCCTGTTCTTGAAATGATATTGCCCATTCCAAAGGCACTGCAAAGTAATTTGGTACTGTAGATAGTACAAAACTGGTATTTTTCTGTTGTGTGATCTGATTTAAAAGAAAGAGACAGGGAGAAAGAGAAAAATTGATTTAGTGTCTGTGTGTCTGCCATATGCTGAGGGGAGCATTAGTCTGCACCTGTGAGGTGGCAGATGCTGAAGGATGTAGAGCCTGAGCTGATGGAATGATGGGGAGGAAGGGGTGGAGGCTGTAAAAAGTTTCTTCAGGAAGCCCATGCAACATGTTGCCCTGAAGGTTTAATATAATGTTATTTGTGTTACTGTTGTTTACTGAGTTCTTTAGGATGGTCATATTTATCTTTATGACCACCATGTACTTTAGAGCGGGTGTTTCTAGAACTATTGAAAAGTTGTTACATGCTTAAGAGTTTGGTTTACAGCCAGTAGTCAAGAGCTGATGTGGTTAGACGTAATGTTAGCCCCAAATTTTCAAACCTCTGCCTGTGTTTTTGAATGTACCGCTCTCACTAAAATCAACGGAAACTGTAGAGCTAGCGTTTGCAAGCTAGCATTGAAATATTCAGGATTATATTTTTTAGCCAGCAAAAGGAGTTTGCTCCACGAACGTTGGATCAGCATGCTTGAAATAAGCAAAGTAGGAAGGAATCATCAAACAGAGTTTGTGCTGGATACCATGGTGACAAGAATCGTGTAAATGCTTCTTCAGTTCAAATCATTAGCTAGTTGCAGAGTTCCTGGGCTGTGCAAGGCTTTTCCGTATAAATCAAGCTTTTAAGGAGAAATAGTTTAAAAAACAGCTGTTATGGGGCCTTATTAAAAAGGCTCACATCAGTGGTGAGCTCTTACTATTAACCCACATACGTTTGTTCTTAAATAATTAGATGTATAAATGAAACACGGAGCCAAGTATGTCTGTAGCAACCTTCCTGGAGTAGTATTGCTGGTAGAGCCCTATTTGATTCTGCAAGAAGGGAGTTTATTACTTGGTGAGGCTGAGGTCATTGTGGGCTGTGGCTGCCTGCAGGGCAAGCCAAGAAACAGAACAGCTTGGTGTTAGTAGTTTCTACACTGATTATACTGCTGTTAGGGGAAAGATTTCCTTCCGGTAGTTCATTGACATAGAACCTTTTCCAGGAACGATCTGCTTGAAGTTGCATGCTTAGCCAAAGTCAGCAAGGTAAACAACAGACAACAGTTAGGTCTTTAAAGTTAAAGTCCAGTTTACCCTTTTTTTCCCCCTGTTCCATCCAAAATAAGAAAGACAGTGAAAGAATCATGGCATCTGACTGAGGGGAGGTTAAAGGTCTTGAGGGTTTTTTCTCAGCAGAGAGATATCTTTTTGATACTGTAAAGCATAGTTTTCAAAATGAGGACTTTATTTTTCATATTGCTGTGTTATTTTTCAAAGTGGGTATGTGTAAGCTTTGAAAAGCTAGGAACTCACAGAATCACTTCATTTAGTGTTTGTAAGGCACCTTTGATTAAATAAGCTTTGTGCTACTTTCACACAAACTTACACTGAGTCTTAAATTGGATGCACCCTTGAGTGTGTCATTACTGAGTTTACACCGTGCTGAGCACAGGTCTGAACACTGTGGTGCAAAATCATTGCGAGCTTTACATTGCCAATGGCACAAGGTAAGGGGCGCACACTGCACAATTTCTGAGGTCCAACATAGTTCAGGGATTTTATTGTGTAGTGCTATGTGTAGGAAGGGAAATGGTACCCAGTGATACCAGCTGAAAACTGACTCATTGTGAATTAGGTGTGACAGTAGCTTTTGTTCATCTCATCTTGGCTGAGTTCCTAGACATTTAGTGACTGTTACCAGAACTTCCTTTTGAACTTTTAAAGGTAACATAAAAATATGGACGGAGAGAGCTTGTGTGTGTGTATAGATATAAATGAATTAAATACCTGATAATATATTCATTTTCTCATTTCATGTGCATCTGTAATTAATGATGGAATTTCTCATAGACTTCATGGTGGATGCTAGCTCTTTCGTAAACAAAGCTTACGTCAGAAAAGTGTTCTGTTCTGGCCTGATAGGGTAAAATTCTAGTTGAAGTTCCTGAAAATGCAGCAAAAGGTACAGCTGGGTAGATGTTAGCAACTTGCAAGTTGGTGGATAAAATTGATGTTTTTGGTGAAGCATGCTCAGGGCAACATGTAATATGCAAAAGAGTAGAGTGGAAAATGGGGATGGAATAATGTGAGGAAGGACACTGCTCTGAGCTTGGACTAACGGATGATCAGTCGTGCTGCTGAATGTTTTCTCCCAAGGGTGATACAGCCTGAACCATCGAGGAGGAAGACAACTAGCGTTTTGTGTGAACTGGAACAAGCGTGGTGGCTGTTAGGAAAGCTCAAAAGAGTACATACTCAACGTCAAAAATAACAGACTATATCCCAGTGTTGACAAGATGGGAAAGAAACCGCAGACAGTAAAAATCTTACGAAGAAAAGAGCAACAACTTTTTGACTGACCCAATGTAGAGATATTAAAGTATCTGGGAAAGAGAGTGGAACTCTGCTTCTGTGGTCTAGCCAGACTCAGAGGGGATGAAGGAAAGACCATGTGGGATAATACTGGAGGACAGATTAGCATTTGGGCAGGTCAGAAGTGTTAAAGTTTTTGTGCAATAAAATGTCTTATTGGAACATGCCAATTTGCTTAAAGTAGTTTTATAAGCGTATATCACTTTGGATAACAAGTTTTTTTACAGACATATTCTAGTCAAAATGGCAAGCACAATTTTTTCCAGGATAGCCCTTCCCAAGATGATGGGAGGTCCAGGCTTGAGTCTTTGTTTTGTTGGATTCCCCAAGCTCCTATTAATATTAATGTTTATTGTGCAAAGTGATTGGAGACAGACTTGAAATGGCATTTAGCCTTCTTGTTATTTTTAACTGTGAATTTTGCCTGTGCTCAAATGTCTCATTTTGCATTAGAAAAGGAAGAGGTAAGATGACCTTTATGCAGACAGAGGTTTTGCAATTTGTTTCTACCTTAAAATATAGTAATGTTCCTCACTGGTATCTATACTTGGAATGTGAAGAAAGAAAATGTAGAACAGCGAGGCTGCCACCATAATTATCACTGATCTATGGTTAATGAAGGAAAGCTGAAATTGGAATTTTAGAACTCTGTTAAGGACTTTGACACCTTAGTCTGCCTAGTGAGTTACTGCCAAATAAATACACAATTGAATCTTTTTTTTATTTTAGACGACAAGATTTGAAATGAAATAATCATATTTCACTCCTAGCTGAATTTTAGTGCTACTTCAAAAACGAAGGATTAATTTTAAATGCTTACCTGGATATTCATTTCCTTTAAACTGGAAATTGCTATAATCAAAATGAAAACTCTTGACAGCGAATTTAAATGTTCGTCTTCTGTTTCTCACCATAACTTTGTTTAATAGACATCAACAGTTTATGGAGAAAAGCCTTTCTAATACCTCACAGGAAATGAAAGTAATTTCTGTATTAAAATATTAGCCTGTATGGCGGATGAAGGCTAGACTATGTACTACTTTGCTCTGAAATTGTACTTCATGATTTGTTTCTCACAATTTATTGCACGGAAGTATATTGCCTCAGATAGATTGCATGAACTATATGAGTAGACTGTGAAGAAGATTTATTTCAATTATTCAATTTAATTTATTTTTTGAAAGTGCAAGTATAAAATCATCCATCCTGGTAAAGTCTTTGCATAAGGTATTTGACTAAACCAACTTGTCTTTGGTAGTCTCCAATAAAAATTAAAAAGGTTGATTTCTTACAGCAACTAAGACTGTCAGAATGCTTTCTGGTAGCAAGATACATAGTTGTGGATCTACAAATAAAGATAAAAAAAAATCTTTGGAATATCTTAGCAAATTATGTAATGTGATGTTACACACACTTCTGCATATTTTTTTTTTAGTTTTGTAATTGGATTTTATACTTTTTATAAAAGGTAGTGAAATTTGTACTTTTATAGTGAGATTTTCTTTGGAGATAGGCTTTTCTTAGACTGGAACTGATTATAGACCTGATGTGGACTGATTTTTAACTGACTTCTTGCTTTTAAGTAGGAGTAGCCTGGAGTGGATCTTTCTTACAAGTTGAAAAATGGGGAAATACCTTGGTTCCCATCTAAGTTCCACCCTCGGAACTCCTGCTTTCTGAGGCTCCTGCACAGCAGCCCCCAGTTGTGTTCTGGTAGCTGGTCACTTTTTCTGTCTCTTTCACAGCTTAAACTTTTTCCAAGGTCATTTACTTTCTCTGGTAGCGGCATATAACATCTCTTTGGAGTAAGCTTTTAATTTCCAATGTGTAAATAATCACTCTCTCCCATGCACCTTAGGCAATGTAGCTTCGCTTCAGCTGAATCTCTGTGGTAGTTTTCTGTCTTTTTTAGTTTGCTCTAATTAGTTGTTGTATAAAGTTTTATTAGTCCAGTGTATTCACTCTTGGCTTTTTGTTTGTCATTGACTAAGATGCGCTATCACGTACAATCTGAATTGCATGTACTGGACATGACAGTACCATTCCCACCATTTGCTCTCACATGATTGATTGCAACCATTGAATCATGGCTTTGATGTATTGTGAGCCTGAGCAGTGGTTGTGGGTGATGGATCATGATGGTCATGATATTTCAGAAGTAAAGTTCAAATTATATTTAAAAAGAATTTTCCCCTCCTTTGAAGCATCACATTTGTAATCTTCCCATAGAGTTTATGGCAGCAGATGATTATAATGATTGATTCTTCCAGGATCCTATTAGGCTAGCTTTATTTTGCCAGTATAGCTTTTTAATTAGTGTTTTTTTGAAATTATCAGCAAGAATTGATTTTTAAAAGGAATCACCGGTTATATTTTTAAGAAGTTACTCACTATGGATACTAAATTCCTTCATGCTGGCAACAAAAATTGTAAAGGAATAGATTTTGTCACAGAGTGCAAATGGTTTTAATCTATCCAGTCCCTGGGTATTAAAGATCTTGCTATTGTTAGATTTTAACTTAACTGAAATCTAGCTAGTATCTGGTTTTAAAAATGAGTTGATGGTGCTGTTTTGATTGTCTCTTAGTACTGAAGGGTGGCAAAACCATCCCTGGGGAAAACTGTAGCGCTCTTTGAAGGCAGGCCAGGGAGTGAGACAGCAGCAGGCACCGTCAGGAGGGAACTGCAGCGGGCGACTCGTGGTGGCTGTGGGTCTGCCTGGGCTGGAGTTCGCTTTCCCCATAGCAGCCCCTATGGTGCTCTGCAGTAGCTTGTGGCAACACTTGATGGTGTTCTGGATTAGATCTGAAATGAGGAACTTTCTGTAAGAGAAAAAATTACTACTTCTTCTCAATTTTAAAACTTCTCTGAGTACGGCACAACACATTGCCGTAGCCCAAGGACAGCATAGATACAGCTGGAATGTTTTGTGAAATTCATTGTACAAAAGGAGAAACATATCCAGCTTTTAAATAGGCTATGTGCAGATGGTAGACAAGGCAGAGAGGATGTAACTATGTATGTGTATGCCTTTCCCCTTATGTGATTGGCTTCTGTTATAGAAGACTGCAGCAACATCCTAGAACATGCTGAGATTTTTAATCTTCTGTGCCTTCTCTTTTTGGAATCCCAAAGAAAGAGCATCAATGTCTGTCCCCCTGCCAGACCTACTTACATAGACCTTGAGTACTCCTTGCAATATCTAAAAGTGAATATCCATGTAACATCTCTTTCACATCTTTAATAGTAACAGGCAGGTCTGTTATTTCTAGGCCAAAGCATCATTTGCTACAGGCCACCTGATCAGGAAAAGGAAATTGATGAGGCCCTTTTGCAGACAGCTGGAGGCAGCCTCAGGGTCACAGGCCCTGGTTCACATGGGGGACTTCCACCTCCCCAGTATCTCCTGGAAAGACAAGACAGTTAGGCTTATGCAGTCCAGGAGGTTTCTGCAGAGCATTAATGATAACTTTTTGATGCAGGTGGAGGAGCCAAAGAGGAGAGGTTTGCTTTTAGACCTTATAGTCACAAAGAAGGATGGGTTGGGCGTAGCCTTGGCTGCAGTGACCATGAGATGGTGGAGTTCTATTGCATGGAAGAAGCAGGGCAGCAAGTAGGATTGCAACCATGGACTTCAGGAGAGCTAACTTTGGTCTCTTCAGGGACCTACATGGAGGAATCTCATGGGTTAGGGCCCTAGAAGGTAGGGGAGGTCCAAGAGAACTGGCTAATATTTAAGCATCACTTCCTCCAAGCTTAAGGTAGGTGCATGCCTATGAGTAAGAAATCAAGTAAAGGGGACAGGAGGCCTGCATGGATTAACAACAAGCTCCTGGTGAAATATTAATGGAAGAATGATATTTACAGGATATGGAAAAAGGGACAGGCCACCTGAAAGGATTGTAAGAACATTGTCAGAACGCACAGGGGTGCGATGTGGTGAGGAAGGCTAAGGTGAATTTGGAATTAAATCTGTCGAAGGAGGTCAAGGACAGCAAGAAGGGCTTCTTCAAATACATCAGCAGGAAAAGGATAACTAGGGAAACTGTGAGCCTGCTGCTGAATGAGGTGAGGTGCCCTGGTGAGGAAGGATGTGGAGAAGACAGAGTTACTGAATGCCTTCTTCACTTCAGTCTTTACTGCCAAGGCCAGCCCTCAGGTTTCCCAGACCCTGGAGACTAGAGAGCAAGTCTGGAGAAACAAAGACTTTCCCTTGGTCGAGGAGGACCGTGTTAGAGGTCACTTAAGCACACCTGACACCCCCAATTCCATGGGCCCCAAAGGGATGCACCTCCCAAGTGCTGAGGGAGCTGGCAGATATTATTTCTAAACCACTCTCCATCATCTTTGGGAGGCCATGGAGGCCAGGAGAGGTGCCCGAGGACTGGAGGAAAGCCAGTGTCGCTCCAGTCTTCAAAAAGGACAAGGAGGACCTAGGAAACTACAGGTTGGTCAGCCTCACTTCCATCCCTGAAAAGGTGATGGAAGAGCTCAGCCTGGAGGTCATCTCAAAGGATGTGGAGGAAAAGAAGGTTATCGGGAGTAGTCAGCACGGATTCACACAGGGGAAATCATGGCTGACCGACATAGTAGCCTTTGATAATGGAGTGGCTGGCTGGGTAGATGAGGGGAGAGCAGTGGATGTTGTCTACCTTGACCTCAGCAAGACTTGATGCTGTCTCCCATAACATCCTCATAGGTAAGCTCAGGTAGCATGGGTTAGATGAGTGGACGGTGAGGTGGACTGAGAACTGGCTGAATGGCAGAGCTCAGAGGGTTGTGATCAACGGCACACAGTCTGGCTGGAGGCCCGTAGCTAGCAGTGCTCCCCAGGGGTCAGTACTGGGTCCAGTCCTGTTTAATTTCTTCATCAATGACCTGGATGATGGGGCAGAGTGTACCCTCAGCCAGTTTGCTGATGATACAAAACTGTGAGGGGTGGCTGATGCACCGGAAAGCCGCTCTGCCATCCAGCAAGACCTGGACAGGCTGAAGAGCTGGGTGGAGGGGAACGTCACGAAGTTCAGCAAAGGCATGTGTAAGGTCCTGCACTGGGCTTTTTTTCAGTGGTGCCCAGTGACAGGACAAGGGGCAATGGGCACAGATTGCAACACAGGCAGTTCCTTCCGAATATTAGGAAAAGCCTCACCTTGAAGGGTGACAGAACACTGGAACAGGCTGCCCAGAGAGGTTGTGAAGTTGTCTTCTGTGGAGATACTCAAAACCTGCCTGGATGTGATCCTGTGCAACTTTCTGCAGGTGAACCTGCTTTAGTAGGAGTGTTGGAATATATGATCTCCAGAGGTCTCTTCCAACCTTGACCATTCTCTGATACTGTGACCTCAAGTCCACATCCAGTAACCTGGGAAAATAAAAACATTTAGGTCATGTCTGCTAATAACCCTTCCTCAGTCCTAAATGAAGAAGTAAACAACTTTGTAAAAACATATATATATATAATTCCCCCCATAGCACCCCTTGCGTGCTTCCATGTGCAAATCTCCTTGCAAACTGTTGCGACGGAGGGAAGACGCAGTCGCTCAATATGAGTGATCAGCAGACTTCTTTTATTGTACCTTACAGTCACCTTTTATGCCTTCTTATAATTAGCTCATACATATTACAAAAGTTAAGCTCATTATTGGTTAGTTGCCTAAATACCAAGCCCACCCCTAGTTTCTCTTCTGTAGTTTTCTGTTCCCACCTGCAACATTCTTTTCCCACCAAAATCTTCCTGTTATTCTGTAACAAGGACAGCCAAAGACAGTGTATTTTGCTTTACTTCAGATAAGCTGAGAGCGATGTGCATTTTTGTCCAGCCAGCTGGACTATGTCTATGTGACCCTTTTCAGCTAGTCAGTTATCCACAATTCCCCCGTTTTTATTTTGGGCGACATAGGCTTGGTTGACCATTTTCAATAACAGCATTTTAACACAGGAAAATACACAGCCAACTTATAAAATCTCAGTTCAGAAGTATAATTCCTGAAATACTTGAAAAATAAAGTTAGCTTGAAGCTTTAATTTAGATGCTCTTTCTGTTCCAGTGATATAAAAAGTTTAAAAAATTCAAAGGTAATTTTAAAGTTCTGAACATGGACTAATGCAAGCTCAAAACCCAAAAAGAAACCAAACTGATGTTTGACTAGGAATATTTGCAAATATTTTAGTGGAAAATCCCTGACCATTAACAATTTTCTGTCCAAATAACAACTGCCCTTATGCAACCAACCAGTCCATACATTTTCTGAAGAATTCCTCATTGATATCAAAGAATTAACAAAGGGAAAAAATTAGTTCTAAGCTATATACATTCATAAGTGGATTTTTCAATAGTTACATACAGATTTACACACTAAGCCATAATGGCTTGTAGGTGATACACACAAGAAGAGTACGTTGCTTATCTGTCTGAATGTCTATGCTAAATTTGACAACTATGCCACAAGCCAAGCCTACATGGGTGCTGTGTTATGCACGTTCCTTAACAAACAGAAGTATAATAGGTAAATTCCCAAGATCTAGTCCCCAACCTAATTATATTATTTTGTAGCCAATTAAGGAAAATAACACAAATGTGCATATCTACATGTGCACACACCTTTTAGTTCAGAACCAATCTGTGATATAAGGCCTTAGCCTTATGGCATCATCAAATCTTAACGAGTACAGTAATTAAAAATGCAGTCTTACTGTAAGTGCGATTTATGCTGACATTCCCTCAAATGCTACACGTGAGTATTTCTCACTCAACTGCCTCAAGGTAAAATAGTAGTATTCGTTAATATGTATTAAAAAATCATTAATTCTCTACAATAGCAGTTGACTTCCATAACACTATGTAAGCAAAAGAGGCCTAAGATGGGTTTTCTGAATACTAACAATTTATTTTAGACTGTCTAAACTCAGGTCTTGAAAGATTTCACTCTGCCAGACGTAGAAACACTGTTGCACTCCAGTTGTGATATCCCTTTTCCCAAGTTGTCACATGCACATCTCGCTCAAGCAACATTATTGTCAAAGTTTCTCTCTGCTACATAAAAGCATGTTGCACTTGTAGGTATAAAAGACAGCACCCTTACTTAGATTATTACCTTATTACCTCATAACTCTTAGTATACCTTGTATCTCTGATTTCATCACTTCAAAAATTCACCAGAAGCAGATAAAACCACAGCCTCAGATTAAACTACACCTTAACTGCTGATTCAAATAAAGGCATTCTCTTCAGATATGCCTAATGCTTACAAATAGTGTTGGCTGGTTTTGATCAAGAAACTATTGTTACAATAATGATCAAAAATAATAATCCCATTTGCAAAATGCCTTTAAGCCAGCCTCCTAGTCCCAACCAATTTCCACATTCAGAATACAGCATAAATACAGAATACAGAATAAATTATCTCCATCAAGGCAAAAAGGCTTCTTTTTAAAAACAGAGATGTTTGCTAGTTCAAAGCAGAAACGCATTTCTTGTAGGTGACATCTGAAGCATTTTTTTTTTTTTTTTTTTTTTTTTGGTGGGTTTGTAATCAAGTCCGTATTTTTCCTTGAGAAGCTTAAGCTGTTCCTCTTGTTTCAGGAGTGTTTCCAACTCTGATTTGTCGAATAGGTCCGTATTTCCCAAAGATATCATACATTTCCTCCGCTGTGATTTCATACGGCAGGTTCCGAATATAAAGGATCCGATTGACCTCTGGGGGCAGCCAGATGTTAGCTCGCTTGGCCGCTTGCATCGCCATGGCGCCGATCGGATGGGGGGGGGGTGGGGGGGTGCCGCCTCGGAGAGAAACCGCGGCCGGGAAGGGGCCTGCCGGGCCGCACGCTGCCGCTCGCCGCTGCCGCGGGGGTCCTGGATGCTATCCCATACGCTAATAACCCGGGTAATGCCTTTTTACAATCTATGTCCCGAACGCTCCGCTTTTCTAAAAAGCATATGAGCGAATCGTACGTCGCTTGTCTCTCCATACCTTCGTCAGCGCTGTTGCAGCCTTTGCGAGACTTCGGCGACGCGTGGCCGGCGGGACCCTCTGTAGGTGCTCCCGGGCGCGGGGACTGTGCCCTTCCGCCTCCTGCGCTGCTTTCAGGACCGGTACCCGAATCTCCGTCGAACCGTGGCTCGCAGGTTCAGCCCTCTCTAGGGTCCCTGTTCGGGCGCCATTTGTTGCGACGGAGGGAAGACGCAGTCGCTCAATATGAGTGATCAGCAGACTTCGTTTATTGTACCTTACAGTCACCTTTTATGCCTTCTTATAATTAGCTCATACATATTACAAAAGTTAAGCTCATTATTGGTTAGTTGCCTAAATACCAAGCCCACCCCTAGTTTCTCTTCTGTAGTTTTCTGTTCCCACCTGCAACATTCTTTTCCCACCAAAATCTTCCTGTTATTCTGTAACAAGGACAGCCAAAGACAGTGTATTTTGCTTTACTTCAGATAAGCTGAGAGCGATGTGCATTTTTGTCCAGCCAGCTGGACTATGTCTATGTGACCCTTTTCAGCTAGTCAGTTATCCACAGCAAACTCCTGCTTTTTCTTAGGTCTTGCCTACTAAGCAGCAGCTCCAGTGAAGCTGTTTGCACTTACAAAATACCTCCTCTGTCCTGGGGAGGGGAAGAGTGTAGGAGAGACAAGCAAACGTGCCAAAGCTATCCATCACTTGGATTAAGTATGCTTCAGATATTTAGATCTTAATGAAGATAGAATGCAAGGAGTTTCTGAGTCTTTTGATGTGTTTCTTAATGATCTGTTTAAAGCAAGAGTGTATTGCTTCTGTTAATGTAGAATCTGAATAATTTACCCACTTTAAAGCATTTTGTCCTTGCAATACCCATGTGAAAAAATGCTCTTTTAATGATTTAGATGGGGAATGGAGGCACAGACATCCAGAATTAGATTATGATTTTCTTTTAGACAAGCGTTACAGTATCTAGTTGTTTAACAGTTTTATTGGGCAGCAGACGAGAAAGTTCTGAAATTGTCACGAGGCATTTCTTTGCAACATCAGACCTTGTAAATATGTCGATGTATGTGATCCTGTGAGACTTGCCAGAAGCCAGAGGTGAATACCTGAAGTATTGGAAGGATCTAAGATCTCCTACAGTTTACTTGTAATGCAACTCTGGAGAGTAAATAGTTTTACTTTGTTTTTTTTCTTTCCTCACTTGTCCTTTCTGTCTGGGTTGTCTCTCTTGCGAAGTGCTAACAGGACCTATCACTGGGTGGATGACAAGCTAGTTAGGCTTCAGTGTGCCTGTTTCATAATGAAGTAAGTGCAGGGTGATTTGATAACAAAAAACCCATGAAATGCAGTGGCAAGATATTCAAATGTGTCTTGGGCGTTAAGAATTTTTTAAGATAAAAATAAATGGTGGATGGTTGAAAAGATTAATTTTTTCTTCCAGTAACAGTTGGGAATTGCATACCTAAAATCATAGTTACAGATATCAATACTTTTTATCATTTAGGCATTTTTTTAATGTTGAAATGGAGTTTGAATATCTTCCCTTTTCTTTTCTGGCTCATGTTTTTCAGGACCTTTTTTTTTTTTTTAATGAATATCATAATCATATGCCCACTTACCTTGGTAATAAAGATGGAATTTAACTTGCTGATGCTACAGTTACTAACACTGAGTAAAATTAATCACTGCCAGTGATAGAAATCACATTCTAATACAGGTTACATTTTTGTATTACCAGGTGTGCTGTGACTCATGGCCAAAATGTTCAGCTCTCCTTACCTATACCCTACCTGTATGTGATGAACAGACTCAGTGTTCTTGTAAATCATGGGTTCATAATACTCAAATATTCATTTCAGTAGCCCAGTACTTTCCAAATTTTTATTTTATCTCTTTCACCATGTGCCAAGCATTTGGTAAAGGTTAATATCAGAACCTGAATATTTATATGTATGATAATACAATTCCTTAGATGAGTAATAAAAAAATGTGTGTATTCATCCAGTGTATCTGTTTTAATAACCATTATCATGATCAAAATCTGCTAGTACCAAAAGACTCCTTGCCTGTGCTTTCTTAATATTATTGTCTTTCCAGAATAGTTGGTTGATGTTTGCTAGAATGACCACCTGCAGAGGAGGGCATGTCAGCCTGATGAGCACAGACTGACAAATACAGTTGGCTACAGATTATTCAGGATCAAGTCAGCAGGAAACCGGAGGGGGAGGGGGGAATAAAAAAAAATAAAATCTGTGCCTGCATGGAGAGCTGGCATTTTTATTTATATAAACTAAACAACACACCTCTATCCAAATGGACTGTGTTTGTCCATTTCTTTTTCCATGTGGAGATGGTAGACCAAGCTATTTTTTCTGACCTTAGTTGCAGACAAATGGAGGAGAAGGAGAGGGGAATGTTGTGCCAAGAACTTGCACATACTGAGCCCTAGAGTCGACGTGAGAGGTAGGGGTACCATCGCATTCGTGTGATGGGGAAATTTGGAGATGTGCTATGAAATGTCACCTTTCTAAATCTCTGCAGCAGTGTATAAAAAGAAAATATACTGTTAAACTAAGGAGAGAGAAAAAAAAAAAAAACCCACAACCAAAACAAACCACCATTCTACAGAATGAATTTCTGCTTGTAGGGAATAATCCTGGCCTGATCGTGAGTTCTTAACCCTGTTTATGAACTTGTTGAAGTGGCAGAATGGACCTTCAGGAGCTGACTGTTCACTTTCTGAATTGCTGTCAGGTCCTACCTTACAAGGCAGTGGTTCTCCAGTCCTGGGGAGGCATTTGCAGAGCAAAACATCCTGGTTCCTCTCCTTCTCTCTTGTAGATCTCTTGCCCTCTCCTCCATCATGCCATCCCCTGCTGCAGCAGCTCTGGGAGGTGTGGGAAGAGTAATGCTTGTGTGGGGTTGACAGGAACTGCACAGGGGCACCTTTGGAGACACAGGAAAGGATGCTGGCATCACTGTGAATGAAATGTATGTTACAGCATCGCCTGTAGCAAGGGAACTTTTGGGGTAAGCTGGTCTGCAGGAGTGAGAACATATGAATCGGGAACTCTCCAGTTCCCTGCCTGGCCAAGCCCCTTACAGGACAGTGGCCACCCTGGCTGATTTGCAGTGCATGGGAGAGACCTGCCTGCTGTTTTACTGAATTCTTAAGGGGACCACACTCTGGTTTAGAGACATTTCAAAGTGGAGGGCAGAGTCTTTTTTGGAGAAAGGGGAGAAGGTGATAGACCATTAATGATTCCATGGGAGAAATACCTGGGAGGCGAGTATGCAGTGAAAGTGAAGGCACTTTGGTGTGGAGATGGGTAGATGGGGACCCATAGTCGAGTCCAGGGAAATGCACGAAAGAAATAAAGTGACATTAAAATTTGATAACTGCTGCTATGAAGGAGGATAAATTCTGATTTTGTTTCCATTACTTATATGGACATATTGAAAGCAAAAGCACAAAGTTATCACTTTCCATGTAGTGCAATCCATAAAAATTGTATCGGAAAAATTTAATGAACCTGCAGGATATGGTAGTTTTAATTTTCATTCTAACATGACTTTCAGCTACTTTTGGCAGAGGCTAAAAAAAGAGATTGGGCAACTTTAAGAGGAGCTTGACTGTTTTGTTTGTAACATTAATCAGATTATATGAAATCTATTAATTACAGAACTAACAATAGGCATTCAAATTAGTTGAAATAGGCACTGGATGTCTGATGAATCTGACATGTCAGACATCTGAGTCTGTATATAGACCCTTGGAAAGTCTTTAAGAAGAGAAAGTAGTAGTAGCATTCTAGAGACAGAATGATGTTCAACCTTGGTTTTTAAATCTCTGTAGTATAACTTGTTCTTTTAACTCTCCAGCCCTAATGTAGAAAACTGCAACACAGCTGCTTATATCTTAATATATTTGCAGCTTATTTCCATCTTTCCACTGACAATGTCACATTAAAACTGTAAACACAATTATAAATAGAAAAAGAGAAAGTTCAAACCCTTGTCTTATAAAAAAAGCCTACAAAATATTAACAGATATATAAGTGTGTGTGTATGTATATATAAAATCCTGTTCAGTTGGTTGAAGGGAATTGTGAATTGAAGTGACTATTTAATGCAATGGGAATAAGGGATAGATTGGATAAAAAATAAAAAAGGAAGAAACAAAACTAAGATATGAAACATCAGAGATAGTGTTAGATAAATATCACAAAAATTCATTTGCAGTACCAAATTATAAAGTCAGAAACAAGAAAAAGGTTTTGAACAGTTCGTTTGGACTATTCTGCATCATTTTTTGTTTGTGGGAGGTCTTTTTTTCTTTGCCTTTTTTTTTTTCTTTTCTTCAGAAACAGTTCAAAAATGTAAATGAGGTAGCAGGCTTGAGGATACACTTCAGTTTCTGTTGGTTTTTTTCTTTTCTGCTCTTTAGTAGTTGCTAAAAGAATTTGCCTCAATACTCCCATGGCACTCTTCAGTGTCCAGTTCTTTCATTTTCAGTCAACCTTGCTATCTCTCTTTACATCTCTCTAGCCCATGGGACTATCCACTTCACTAAATCCACTGCAAATTTCAGATGATTCATTTTCTTCTCTTCTAAGTAGGTTTTTTACTCACTGTCTGTTCAATTTGTCATCAGCATATTGCAAAGCTCAAGAAGTTTGGCTTCTGTGTTCCGCCCACCCCGTATGTTTATCCTCAGTTAACTAGTCCATAGTAATTCTAATATTCCTCCTTTGGCTTCTGCACTTAAATTGTACCATAGTTGCTCAAGGGGAATATTTTTATTACTTGTTATATATCGCTGTCGCTATTACCCCTCCCTGCCTCTCGTACTACAGAGATTTAAACAGATCCTCATGGTTTTGGTAGGACTTTTCCCAGTTGGGGCTGGGAAAGAGTAAATTTATACACATAGGTAAACCTTTCAACATTGTAGAATCAATAAATTGATCAATTTAGATGGAAATGAGTAACTGGTCTATAAGAAGAGAGCAGGGACTTACTACACTCTTTAAAAGTCAGTTTAAATAGTTTATTTCAATCAGTGGAATATAAACAAAAAAATTTAATATGATATAAATCTATGTATGTATATATGATCCCATTGTACTTGTATGAAATAGAAAAGTAGGAGTTACCATACTGGAGGGGAATGTGAGTATGCAAATCCAGAGATACATGAACAGAAATACTAAGAAAAGTTTGTTTGTTTTTTGTTTTGTTTTTTTTTTGTTGTTGTTTGTTTTTTTTGTTTTAACTTGGAAGACTTGGTAATAGGGGATGAAAGAAAATATAAACCAGGATACTATTATAACCAGAAACTGATATTTTTAGTATTATACTTAAAAATTAAAAAAAAAAAAAAATCCTGCCGTATGAAGAATATAATCAGTGACCTCGTAACTCTCAAGAGCCTAACTTCCAGCTTTCTCTTTTCTGGTGTTAAAGCACATTTTGCTGGTCATTCATTCCACTCTTTTGAGCAAAAGAGCTGTGTTCATACAAACACTGAATACTTGTTTCCAGGGGGGAAAAAAATGATTCTTTTTCATGCAAACAGTAGATAGTGTAATAGAGCCTTGAAGGTGGCTGGGATGTGAGGTTTCAAATACTGTCACTGGATATGCACAGCAGTGGTTCTGGGGACATGTCAAAAGAAATGAAGTGTGAAACTGTATCTGCAACCTCTTGCCAGAAGGTTTTGAAATAAGAATGTTTCCAGCAGTTTACATGGCTGTCTCATTCCCTGAAGTTTACAGCTATATTGTCTGCACTGCCGTAGGAGTCATTGTAGGTATATGTCAGGAGATGCCTCTAAATAAACATTAAGGGTAAGAAGGAGCAGATGAAATCTGTGAATGTACTCAGTGACCAAAAGCAACCTCATGATATTGAGAGGAATGATTATATGAGTGAATGAAGAGATTTGAAGAAATACTGAACTGGAATGAACGTCATTTTTGCTAAAATGAGGAGACTGAGATGCTAAAATAACAAAGAAGCCTATAAGCTGTAGAAAATCACTCAGTATTATTTTGCTTTCCAAAGGTTTCCAGCTGGCATTCTTAGGTGATCTTTCAGAGACCTGGGTCGCATTCTCCGGACAAGAAGTATCTCACACACACACAGCCCGCCCCTCCACAAAGTTGTGAATGATATTCACCAAATGTATTTCAGACACAAATATGCTTAAACATAATATGTAATATCAAAGCAGTATGGTTATCACAGTGATTACGCTCAAACCTTAAGACAACTAAAAGAGGCATTAGCTATACTCTATGCATGAAAGCTAGTAGAATGAGAAACATTAGTCTTTTTCTGGTCACTTTATGATTAATTACAGTAGGTGGAAGTTATCTTAAAAGTATAAAGAGGCAAAGCTTGATGCGTTGTTTCCCAGGAATAAAAATCTAGAAATGATTTTACCTAGATTGAGGGGTACAATAAAAGATAAAGATAAAAATAAGAACTCTGTATGTGAATCGGAAAACCTGCAGCTTGTTCATCTAGAGTTCAAATAGACTTTCCATGCCTTTATACTCAAACACATATGGTTAAATTGTTCTCATGAACTCAGCAGATTTAGTTTTTTCTCAGAGATTGGAATGTGTAACAGTAATGTGAATTTACTAGTTATATTTGTAATCTTTCATTTTTTTCCTTTCACTGCGTTGTAGTAATGTAATCTTTTCTTAAGGAGAGGGTTCTGTTTTCTACTCTCCAGCAATTCCACAAGAATAGAAGAATGAGAAGTCAGTAATGTTAAAATCTTGTCTTTGCCTGATTGATGGATTTTTAAATGCCTGGCAGTAGCATATTATCCTATCCTTTCTGGCACAACGTCTTGTCCTCTTCCAAGCCATTGCTTTATTTAAAGTAACTGAAATTAGCACGGTGTCTGCTTCCGTGAAATATATTAAGGTGTGCCGATTTGCCAGCACCCACCTGTATGGTGCTGCTCAACTGGAGGTGTTCTTTCTATCCTTTTCTAATTGATAATTTTTTTCCTAGTGACATCCAGATTTGCCTAAGTCCTTTCCAGTAAATTAGAAGACATTAGTTAAAGAATTAAGGTAATTAAGGGGAGGGGGGGAAAAAAAGCTCTCTTCATTCAAATGTTAACCTTAGGGTATATTGGACTTCCTAACTGGCCTTCATGTTAATGGCTGTAATCAGCAGCTGAAAGCTTGTCAGATTTTGGGGGGGGGGGATTTGCACTGAAGCATTGTCTCAGAGTCCCACAGTCAAATCTCAGTTTAAATTTACTGAAGCATATAGCTCTCTTGTTTCACTTACTCATAAATGTATGTAAAGGAGATGCTATGGTAACACCCATTGTTATAAATATGCAAATACACCACCCCCCCACCCCCCAAGCATCACTGAAGTAAACTGAGAGCCCTCAATACTTACGGCCCTTTGTCCAAGCACTTGGGTGTCTCTGAGTGTAGATTTCAAAATAGCTCTACAGTTAGCTCAACCGGAATTTTCTTGGAGATTTACTCTGCTGCCAGACTGGGGATCGTTTTGACTAGTAAACAAAAGACTCTCTTGCTGTATTTGACTGTTTTTTTATTCAAATAAAGCACTTTAATTAAAGTTTGTGTGGGGGACACAAATGGAGTCAGAAAGTCTATGTAGTAGTATACTCTCATTTTCCCATTATCCTTTTCTATAGCTGAGTTTTTAATGAGACACTGTGTTCCTAAACCTGTAAATATTTCTTTTTGCTGATCCTCTATAGAAGTATAGCAAAGAGAAGAAAAGCTATTGTTGCAGATGGTTGTTAATTTTCAAGTGGACTGCTTCAGTGAAACCTGGATAATTGCTCTTGTGTCTGGGAATATATGAAACACATTGTAGACATCGTTGTCAAGAGCAAGTTCACTGTGGCTTCCCAAAGGCTGTGTACTCAGTCATGGGCATAAGCTGTTACTATAGCGGGGTTGTAGTTTGGAGAGGAGTGTTGCACAGGAGGAATGGTAAAAAAGTGGAAAGAATTTTGCTTGGTTTTGATTGCTGTTTTAAGAAGGAAGGGTTTCACATCCGACAAGGTGGAAGTGCATTCCATGCATTTGAAGTGTTTACCTGGATTATTTTCATAGGAATAAATCATAGTGTGTAGTAGCTATGTGAACACTTACTCATGTGTTGAGAGATTTCATATGTGGGAGGAGACTTGGCATTGAGTTTCCTCACAAAAAGCTAAATGCACACTTGAATGTTTGTAGGACTAAGGCTTAAAACTCTCATTTCCCAGTCTGTTAAAATGTGTTACTTTTGTTTACCATATGAGTGGAGAATCTTTTGGCGCTAATCTTGGTACAGTGTACCACCTCAGTGTTACCAGTTGTCTTTTCGGTAATCATTACTTGTTATGTTCCAAGAGCATGGAGCTAACAGAGGGATGCCTGAGGAAGTTTTAGCTGATGACAAAATATAAGCAGATCCATGTTTCTATTCTCTAGCGTGTTGGTTTTGGTTTTTGTTTCTTTGTTGGCTTTTTTTTTTTTTCTCTAGGAACAGAGTTGTGATAGAGAATGGAGTATTTGTATTTGCCATCCTATTAAAAGTAATTGTCATAATGCAAGTGAATAATTGGCAATTGATTTTTTTTTTTCTGTTTGTTTGTTATTGGCATATTCCGCCAAGAAGGCCTAATTGATCATTATTATATGTGATATGAACTTAGTTTTTGTTTTCAACTCACTTCTGCTCCCACCAACACTTTTGTTATCTCACTAGGGATCCTTCTTATCTTTCGTTAACAGAGGACATGGGAGAACAGAGGGGAGTCTATAATTCATTTTTGTATCCTTTTGCATTTTTGTGCAGAGTTTTATGGAGGTTGTGTTGCAGAAAAGTAGGCTTTAAAAAGAAGTAGGAAATTAAAGTGTATGTAATCTTCTTAATTTTCTGAATTCAGTGTCTGCATGAAAATACACTTTGTGAGTCAAACAGCTGGCTGAGGAAATTAAACTTCCAGTACCCCCACCCTCATTACAGCCTGATGGGCATCATTTAAGTAAAATAAAGATTGGCCAGAGAGTCCTTGTTCCTGGATTCTGAGCTAAAAATATGCAAATTGTTTTCCTTAGCTTGCCAGCAGGTGCCCAAATATTGGCCAGGTAGTTCAGGGTGGGCTTGCCAGGGCAGGTGAGCTCTGTGCAGCTCATTGCCATGCTCAGGCTCCACGTGAGCTGGTGTCTGAGTGGTGCATGTGGTGTGGTGACACAGGGAGGGGTCTTACCAATGGTTGCAGCCTGGTGCTGACTCAGAGAGCTGTGCTAATGGTGATAAGGCTTGAGACAAGGTATGGATTCAGTGCCCCTGTCCCACCTTGCTACTGAATGCTCTGAAAAGCAAGCAATGGAGTAGAACTGTGGCATCTCCTAATGTGGCATCTAAATTTCTCAGTGTAAATACTGGCGATAGTATGAAATGAACATCAGTAAGGACTTGGTTGTTCAAAATCGGAGACTGGTTGAGAAATAGTAACCTTGGAGAGATTTCCTGTTCTCTCAGTGAAGACTCCATCCCTAGATAGTGCCAACAACATGAGAGCTGGCAGCTCTTACAGCCTTTCTGCTACTCGTGTGCCCAGGGCACCTGACTTTTACTTGGACCTACAGAAATGCTCCAATTAGAGAAAGTTTCTTCAACAGAGTTGAATTATGATTTGCTGATGTGTAGTTAAGTAGTTATAACAGCAACTAGCTCCTGTAATGTGTATTTATAGTGTATAGTTTATTATACTGTACAGGTGTTTATGAAGTACATTGAAATCCTTAGCTGAAAGGTGTTGTATAAATGCAAGCAGTAATTATTGTTACACATATAAAAGAATAAGGTCTTCCTGCCAGTAGCCTTTCCTCAAGGGGGAATTTAATTTCTTTATCTGCAGTAATTTTATGGCAGTCTCTCTTGAGATTGGAATGTGAAGTATTTAAGGTTGATTTAAACAAGAGAGAGACTCAGTCTGCAATCCATTAACACCAAAAGGATGTGCTTTGCCTTCTCTTTGCTGGATGCTTAGCTCTGCACGCATGCAGAATGAATGTGTCTTGAATTCTCAGGGGACTTCTGGTTTTCTCTGAATGGGAAGAGATACCTTTTGCCTCTCTAAGGCATTCTCTTTGCATATTTGGTTTATTTAAGGATGTGCTTATTTGCATTTGCTTATCCCTAGTTTAGGGTTACCAGTCTTGTTTAAGAAGGATGTACTTTGTGTGTCAAAGTACAATAACCGGACTTGTAATACAGTAACAGCTCCCCAACAGTAACAACTGTGTTTGTGTTAAAGCAGACAGGTTTACAGTTCCAGCATCCTGAATGGGCACCGTGACTTCAGGTGTTCATGTAAAATAACACAGCTTCAAGAAGGTGCATTTCATCCCTCTAAATGAAGACAGCTTTATTTTCCTAATGTACTGGTGGATGTATGTTCAGAATTGCTTTTACTCAGCCATAACAAATATTAAGCTCGGTAATTTAATGCCATAATTAAAATTAATTTAGGTGGAAGAAATATTTTGTTTAAACCTAAGATATATGTCAGCAAAAGCGTAATTTCTGTCAATACATCTATTTTTGTCTCATAAGAAGATACAGCAATAACACGGCACAGTGTCTTTAAAAGTATTTTAACATGTTAACAGCAGTAGTGAGATGAGAAGCTATTAAAGGTCATTTGGGTGGTTTACCATTGGGCAAACAGTTGGCAATTATTGCACTTGGAAGAATTAAACGGATGATTTGAATAGAAATGCTAGTTCTTCAGTGAATTCCCTTTTTACATCAATTGTAGCATATGTCCACATTTTTTCCAACAGAAACAAATTTCCTGAGATAGTTTCCCTTGTGCTTTTGAATGCGAAGTGTTAACATCCAGCAGGAGAGACCTGTAGCTTATCCTTTCATGCTAAATGTGAAAGGGCTGTTGTAGCCTTTAAAAGGCTTTTGTGCTTCTGGGCCGCCTGGGAAGCTCCAGGCACCTTCAGCTGGATCAGCTGTTTCAGGTATGAAGCATCACTTGTGCAGAGTAACTTAAATATTTTTACTAGTGATGTGTGACTTCTTTGGTAAGTCAAATACTGAAAACATCTGTTTGTGCATGCAACATATCTGGCTTTATGGTGCATTATGTCCTTTTCCTAACTGTTACAGGAGTAAATATCACCGATATTCTATGATTCGTCTCTGTTCAAAGTCCTTTTAACATTTAAAAGCCTGATAACAAAGTTGATGCAGGCAGTATAACTGCCCAATAAAAAAAAATTCTGCAGCCATTTTACAGGCTTCAGCCTTTGATATCATAAGGGGTTCTGAGTAGACCTTTGCATTTGATTAATCCTGATGCTTGTATCAAAACACTTGCGGTAAGATTTTCAGTTTCTATGGAGAGGTGGTCAAATGTCAGCCTGTGATCTAGATTTAAATGGCAAATCAATGTTCGCTGTATTTTCCGAAGATTACATTTCTGATAGGCTGTTTTATTCTTTCAAAAAATCTTTGATTTCTAGCTTTTTCTTGTCTCTTTGAGAAGGGGCTATGTCACTTCTAGGTCTGAACGGCATTGGGTAGTGCCTGGTTGTTCAGGCAGTGCAGGTGCTGGCACTCTGCTTTGTGTTTGATTGGTGTTAATAGAACTATACAGGAGAGAAAGGTGTAAACATGGGAAAGGAGAGAGTAGGGCTGGATCCTGAAAACTCCCAGGTTAATGTGCTGAAGGTGGTCTGGATGCTTGTCACTTACATGGGCTTAAAGGGAAACTGCTGTTCTATGGAGGAAAAAGGCATTTGGGTTACTGTGCAGAAATACACCTGGGTAGTGCATAGAAACCACACCTGCCTGGGGGATTCCCTGTGCTGCAAACTGTGAGCTGTTGGGACAATGTTAAAGGGAAGTGTCACTCCAGGATTGCTCATTTTACACTGTTTGTCAGACACAGGTTACGGAGCTCAGCAGAGCTTCTCATCTGGTACAGCTGTTTTTATGTAAGCTGAATAATTAAAAAAAATAATTCATGAATTTATTGTACTTGCTATTATATATGTACTTGCTAGAAAAACTATCGCCTAGTTACTGAAAATGTGATATAATTGCATATGTGTTATTGTAAGCTCTGGTGTATCTGAAAGCATGCAAGACAGCAAAACATTTTTTTAGCAAAATGTTTTTGAAGTGAAACTTTATTAGGAATGAGCTGACGAAATCACAGACATTGTTTGGAAATTGTGAGTTCTAATGTTTGTAGAAAAGTTATCTGGCTGATAGCAGTTATCTTGGCACTGCTTGTGGGAACATGGCAGGCAGAGACAAATTAGGAGATGTGGTAGGTGGGAAGCAATTGTAAGAACGGAGGAAATAACAATATATAAAAGTAGAAAATATACCTTACTAATATAATTTTACACTTGCACTGGGATCCAATAAGCATTTGCATTCTAATATTGATGTAGTCATATCTATTGTAACAGACTTTGTTATAATACTCTCTAAGCAGTTGTCTAATCACTTTATTGGAACAGTTAAAATCATATTGTGAGTGGTTTAGGTTGAAAATTTCAGTGCTTGTTCAAAGCCTAATTCTTCCAGATGATTTGGACAAAATAATTCCCTTTTGGAAGCATAATAAGTAATCTTCCCTCTATTGTTTGAAGGAAGACTATTCTGTTATTTATTAACTTAAGAAAAAGTGCTACTTCTGAAGTACGTCCACTTTCGGTTTTCTAAAATACTGGAGTATATATTCAAATCCTTCAAGTAGGTTATTATCTGTAGCAAGGACCCCAGGCTGCTATTCAAAATCATTCATTCAGAAAGTTTACAATGCAGCAGGAGTCTCAGCATCAGGATGAGCATCTGTGTTTCTTACACCAGTCTTATTATCCCTTATTTCTTATGTAAACAATTTGCAGTTGCAAAAATGAGATATAACAGCCCTTGCAAAATAAAACGAATGAAACCCATGAAACTGAAGTGGTTTGGAGAAACATATTTCAGAGTGATTATAGGTTATCTTCCAAATCATTGAATCCTAGAATGTGCATTTTCTTCTGTCTTAAGAAATGAAATAAGAAGTGTGAAGTATTCTGTCCAATTTGCAGTCAAGAGAGACAAACCTACAATAAAGCAGAGTACCTTTGTATTAAAGGTAAAAAATAGTCATTTTTGTCTTCTGTTGGGGCTTAAGTGTGAGGAAAAATGCCTTGAATAGTGTTTCTACAATGTTGGAAAAGGTATATATATATATTTTTACAAGTGTATAAATACTAAAACAATGAAACTATCCAAATCTTGACACTCTTCCCTCCCTACTCTAAATATATCACCAAAATAATGCTCAAAGAAAAGTAACCCTGAAAAAAAAAAGTGTGAAGTATAGAGCCTACAAGCAGCAAATAAGAAAACCCAAAAGCTCAGCGTTGCCTGCCCGATCTCATTGTTTTTCACACTTATTTACTTTTCCCTCTTACAAATGTAGAAATAAAAGTATCGGTATAGGTCATTTGAAAATAGAGCTTGGTGACAATACTTCAGTCTTCCCAGAATTTATGTGGTAGTGGATGAGAATTAAAGGGTGTGAAATTATTTCTTGGTGCTTCTTTAGCCTTGCCTTCAGCTCCGGCTTGGTACTGCAGTTTGCTTCCAGCTGTTTTCTACCCAAAGTAAAATGTTTCCTGGCCATGTGCTGCCTCTATTTCTGTCAAGCGGGGTTAGGAACTGGTATTGAAAAGGCAATATAATGTTGTCTTACCTCCTGAAAATTCCTTCCTACAATGAGCCATCTGTAAAGGCCAGCTGTACCTAACCACACAGCTGTTTCACACAAAAATAATAGCTTAAAGCTGCTTGTGTAAAGGCCAGGAATCCAATTCTGTAAATTTATGAAAGATGAATGCTGTGGTAGACCCTGATTTTTTTTTTCAATATAAACAAGATTATAGATAATATAACAAAAATTAATTGCTTTGTCGATGACAGTATACTTTACATATAGGTAGCTAATGCCGCATTTAGTACTACTATGTTTGTGTCTGAGTCACCCAGCACAGTGACCAGCCTCCCCTCCAGCAGGAAATTATACGTTTCATTATTCCTTATAGTACAATAAAGCCTTTTATTTATGGCAAGCATTAGTTTTGTAGTCACAGTGACAGGATTCATATCTTAGCAGTGCATCAAGGCTTTCCTTCCCTCTTCTAATAGTTATCCCTCAAATTGTCTCATTCTTCTGTTTTCAGACCTGAACATACGTCGTATCTGTCAGTTAGGAAGAATGCTCTTGGCCACAGAGATTCTCTTTCTAGTAAAAGAAGATACGCAAATTTCATAGGAAGTTTGCTTTTCTTACAAAGGTCTACTGACTTAGTTCCAATTCCAGCCTGCTAATTTCACATGATTGTGGTTGACACTAGAGTATGGGAAACATATCCAATTATTATATGGGTTTACTGTTCAGATCACTGTTATGAGAAACACCTGAGTGCATTTTGTATGGTGGCATTTTCCTTCTGGAGTGCAGGTGTTGCAGCGTCTTCAAGAAACTGATGTTCTCTAAGGAGAAATTTTCAAATATTGCCTCTGAAATTCTGCACATGCACAAATCAGGTGAGCAACTAGATAATGAAAATAGTGCTATCTGATTTTTATGGTTGAATTGTAGGCTACACCCCAGGCAAAAATAACTAATTGGAAAACTGAAGGCAGACATAGCTATGGGTTGTGTAGTTACAGCAAACTGGTCTTCCATTTGTCAGAGGTTCTAGACAGAAGTGTTTGATTGTGTTTGGATTGCTGTACTTTTCCTATAAAGTATGAAATAAATGGGCATGGAATTATTTTATTAGTAATAGTTCAGGATAACTTTCTAATGTTAGAATCAACTTTTTAATAAAAAGTCACTGTTAAGACTACAAGAGGCAGAAAGCACATGCATTTTAACATACAAAAGCATTTATAGAATCCTTTTTTTTACTAAATTCTATGTGAATTTTGTAAGACTCCTTTTAGTGTTGAAGAAAATGAAGGATTAACTGCCCTAAATTTTAAGAAGTGGAAAGAAATTCATAACTTTCTGTGAATATTTTTGGTTTAGCTGCCATGGAACAAAGCTCAATTTTTCTTTTATGTTGCATGGGTTTGTGATCTACTGAGGAAAACAAAATGGTGGCATCAAACTCATTTTCTCATATGTGAGATAAAAAAGCATTGAGCCTAATCCATTATAATTTATAAATGGATGCTCCTGCATATGTGCATGTGTTTGTGTATTTATGTACTGACACATTTTAAGAAGTGATTGCCCTCTTGGTAGTGGTTGCAAATAATTATTTGTGAAAAAAAAGATCCCATTATGTAGGCACCTAAAACTGTTAGTCACCTCTGAAAACATGCTCTTTAGTTTCCTCTTCCATCTCTGAATTCCCACCAAACTTTCTCCTTCTCAGTGTCATGTAGCAACAGGCATGTCAACTTTCAGGCAGATGCAGTTGTGCAGTTCTTTCTAATTGCCAACACCGAATAAATTCACATGCACTTTTATCTGTGAAAAGCCGACAGATTGTCCTTTTACATTTGAGCTTGGACAAACTCTTTCATCTCAAATTTTCCTTTGTTCTCAAGCTGGAAAAAGTCTGAATGTTCTCCATTTTTTCAAACTGGGAAATAGCCCTTTTTCCTTGCATGAAAACTTTGTAAAGGAATACAAAATGCTCTTCCAAGTCCAAATAATCTTACCATGTGCATCAAGTATTTTTCCCTGGTCTATAACAGTGTTTCTAACCTGTAGTTCAGCAGGTCAGCTGAAAACGTAGAGCAATATCAGCACAGTTAATCTTTTGTGAACAGCTTTTGTTTGTGCAGGGATAACTTTAGATGCTTACACAAAAAGGCAAGTCATTACCAAAGTATAAAAAAAGGAATTTTGTTACTGCTTGTCAAGCACTGCAGGATTTTTGAAGGACTAAACATCATTAAAAGAAATACCTCTGTGTTTCATGTATCACAGATCCATAAAGTGAGCACAGGTGTAGTAATGAATGCTAGTTTACTGAATTTTAAATTGGCAAAATCCAAACTTAGCTTGACAGTTTTTTAGTAAATACTTTAACCTGTAAACAATTGTTTGTCACTGTCATTATTTCAGTGCACCTGCAATATTTAGCAGTTATACAAGTACTAAAGTCTTCTGGCATTTTCCAGAAATGCCTACATAAGAATAAGCCCCTTCCTTTCCTCAGTGACTCGGGATTTTAGCCAGTAAGCAAGTCTAGCAGTTATTTGACAGTGTGATAAAGCTGCTAAAGACTTGTCTAAGTCATCAGCGAAACACCAACCCTCACGAGTGCACCTTCCTGATGGCGGGGTTGGCTCAATAGCGATTATGCCAGCTAAACCTGAGTTAGAAAGGCAACGAAGTGTCTGCTGCGGTGGGCACTTCCCTAGCTTAATTTCTGTAACTTTCTGATGTTTTCTGTAATTCAGAAAAAAAAAAAATATTTTCTGTAATTTCTGTGTTTAGAAAGTAACTTTCAGTGCTTTTCTTTGGATCTAATGTTTGCTAGTTACCATGTTGACCCTAATACATTGCACTTGTACATGGGCTAAATTCTTTAACTGGTGTGTCCTTGTAAGATGTTGCTTGTATCAGGTTTCATACAATGATTTTTTAGCAGGAGAAAAAAGAAGTTCACTTGTCTATTTCACGGCCATGCAACACCGAGATTGGTGGCTGTCTAAGAGCCCACTCAGAGGGGCAGTAAGGAATGCTGTGGACTTGAATCAGGCTGGTTCTCAGTCCTCTGACATTAGTAGTGTCTGTAGTACTGATACTTAGGATTTCATCAGTAGATGTGTCCTTCCAGGATTTTTTAAAAAATAAAAAATATTACAAATCCATCAGCTGTTAAAATCTAGTTTACATTGTTAGAGTTATAGTAAAGTTTTCTGAAGAGCGTGTTTTATTATGGGAACAAAAAATGTATTCTTAGACCACTTGGCTTCACTCATGAGCTGAAATTTGATCATAAAAGTGTGAGAAATGAATGTGAGAAAAGAGGGTTCAATACTTCCTTATTCAAGACAAGTTATACATGTTTCGCAGAAAACTAAGGGCTCCTAATGACATGGTGCAGCTGTGATCAGGTCACTGTTAATTTTGAGAGCAACCCTGTTCAGTATAAGCTTTGACCTTTTTCTTGCTCTAAATTTCACTACCAAATAAAAACTCAGACATTTATGGTAGAAAAATACTGAGATTCTAGAGTACAGTTTGAACAAGTAGATTTCAGGATAAACATAATACGAAATGTGTGTTCCTCCATGTTAATGTCCTAACAAATGTGGGTAGGCGAATGTGTTTTTTCAATTAGCCTGAAGGTGAGGGGCAGAGCTCAAAGGAATTGGTTTTGAAGGGGCTTGTTTGCGTTATTTACTCAGTTGAAAACCAATTTTTTTACACCATAACATATTCTAATAGTCTGGGGCTTTGTATACTGTTCCATAGGTTCAGGTTAATGGTAAACCTCTGGTTGGGTTGGTTATTTATAGGAGAGGAAGGGGGCGGGGGGAAGTAGTCAAAAGGAGGGACGTATATATTCTGGGTATTGTAATTTTTTTTCTTGAAAAAGCAAGCATGATCTTATTATGTAAGACAGGTTGTGGTAGAAGGAGAGAAGTTTAGGGGTGAGTGATTTATCCCCATGCTTGTTCATCTGTTCCTGGATTTCTGCAGTTGAACTGGGATGTTGCTGGGGTGGGACTGCCTTTCTGTTTGGGCAGAGTTAAGCCCTGTGGTCTTGAGCTCCTGGGAAGGTGTGCACAGCCACCAAACCGCGTGCACTGGCATTTCCCGAGAGTCATTCAGAGGCCTCTGGGGAAAGGTAATTGATGGAGTTTTCCTGTTGGCGTTGGCTATGAAGGGGAGCTGTGGAAGATGGCTGTGTGGAATACTCTCCTTCTGACAGCACTGCAGGAAAAAAAGTTTAAAAAGCCTTTTTCCACCTAATTAGTGATGCTTGCCTAACTGGCGAAGGTTGATGCAGCGGTTCTTTTTTTTTTTTTTTTCTTTCTTTTTTTTTTTTTTTTTCTCCTCCTGTGTTACAGATATACGCGGACTGCAGGGATTTCTCGATCAGGCCTCAAGACTGGGACTTGACGTATCATTACAAAAAGTGGACAGGAACATCAGCAGAGTCTTTGCCAACCTTTTCACTACCATGAAAACAGAAGAACTGAACCGCTATCGGGACACGTTGCGAAGGGCTATCTTACTCCTAAGCCCACGGGGAGCCCAGACTTTTATTAATGAGGTCAGTGCACAGTAGTTCTTATTATCAATATTTCAGGAACATGTATGATGACTTTTGTGATACTTTGCTGTGTTTTCTGAAGTGGTAGAATTTGACAGAGCTGGTGGTTCAATGTCAAATAAGATTGTCAGACTCTAGTGCCAGAGAATTGAAGCCTTAGGTACTTCGTGTAACGTGTATGTCGTGGTTAATGCAAACGGGGCAGATGGGCACTTTCAATATAATATGGAGTTCTGTGGGGCAATTCTTCTTTTCTTGTTGTCTTCCATACTGATGCTTTTGACCTGGATTTCAACCACTGTCAATAAGTGACCAGAAAATCAGGAGTGAAACATAATGTGCCTGTGTCTTTATTGCGGAAATCTCTAAATTTATTTTTAAAGGGCATGTTATTGATGTTTGAAAGCTGAATCACAGAGGTTTTCATCCAGTATGAAGTGGGAATTTTATGTTTGTCTTTTTTTTGTTAATGGTTTCTTGAAATCAACGAGGCTAATTAGGACAGGGACATAGATGTTTGGCAAACTTGTAATTAATGTTGCACTGTGGGCAAATTTTTGGCATTAATTAGTTTTATCCAGCTTTTTTTTAATATTGAATTATTTTACAGTGCTTTCTGTGTCAGAGTTGAGAATGAGAGTTGGATCCTCAGTATAAGTTTACGTGTAGTCATTAGGTAACAATTTGGCAATGAAGTGTGGTTATTTTTAACTTTTTAAGTAACCAGGGATAAGACTGAATCAAGAAATTAAATTATGGATGCGACCTGTTTCCATTTATCAGCTTTGCTGCATCAAAGCCTGTTAAAGGGTGGGGGAGTGGGCGTGGGGAGAAGAAATAAAAAGACAAATTAGCTTATTAAGTTGGGGGTTTTATATCAGCATAAGTAAATTTTCCAAACTTATGTTCATTGGTGATTTTTAAAATAATAGGGTAAATTTTGTCATAAGTAAATGAAGCAGATGGGTAGCTTGGGAAAGACTAAGCACAGGGACAAGTTCTACTTGTGTTTGTGCATACACAGAGATTTTCAGCAGAGGAATGAGGGAGTACTTGCCATCAAAGCATAGTAAGTTATATGCAACTCAGTCAGTGGTTTTATTTGCTTCATAACAGGCCTCCAGTAAAAATAAGGCATTGCTTAGTTTTCCGCTGAGTCATAAGAAAGTATCCAAACCGGGTATTAAAAGAAGAAATCAACATATATGTTTTATTCAGACCTAAGCTGGGTAGAATGTCTGTCCATCCTTAATGCACGAGACTCCAGAAATATTTGTAAAAGTTACATGCGTGCACTGTCAGGACCCTGCAGGTCTCTCGAGTGTAGGGGCTAATGTATTAAACTGTTTTACTACTCACTTCGCCTTAAAGCAGTGTGTATTACAGGCATTAAGGCTAATGATCCTGATATATTTCCGGATCCCTGCAGGAGTTTAACTGTGGGCAGAAATGGAAAGTAATTTATTTGGCAATCTTCCCATATTGAATCTTGATTGATTCAGAAAAGCTTTATAAAAGAAAATTTAAACCTTAGAAAAGAACTCTCAAAAGGCTTGAGATGAGAGGTGCTCGTAGGGAAGAATCCTTTGCTAGAGGAGGCTGGGCTTACGTTTTGTGGAGAGTTAAGTTAACGATGATTCCTCAGTATCTCAGTCAATAAAGGCAACTAATTCCCTACAGCACAATTTCAGACAGTCTAGAATAACAACTTTCAGCTTAAATGAAATATGTATTCTTACATAATTTACAGAAATACATCATTCACGATGTGCAGCAGTAAGTGCTTTTGGTCACCTTGGAAGTTATTTGAGGTTTTGAAAAAATTTCCCTTATTAATTTTTTGGGGAAAAAAATCTAGGTGTCTGCAAAAATGTAAGTAGGAAAGTGAGAAGAAAATTCAAACGCTTTAATTTTAAATTTTGGCTATATTTTCATCTTTTCTATTTTAACTCAAGTTACAAATAACTTAAGAACAAAGAGAAGAAATTGGATTTAAAGCTTTGTTTTCATAAATTTCTGGAAATTTAAAAGTCCATGTTAAAAAGAGGTTTCTTAAGATTTTCAGTTTTGCTGAGTGGAGTTGGTGTTGTGTAGCAGGGGGAAAGTGTCTGAAAAACTTCAGCTAGAACTTATTAAAGTCTATTGGCTAATAACATCTCTTCAGAAAAACCAGGTGTTGCGCACAAACCCTCCTGTGGAATGCAGAAAAAAAAAAAGAGACTATCTTGGAGAGTGTCTGGTTTATGAACGCTGATATGAATGGTTTTTACACATTTTTCTTAGCACAAGTCATAGATATGAGCCATTGGAAGCTGGTAGAAGAGTTATTTTGCCTGTTTAGATATTGCAAATGATACATTTTTCCTGTTAAAAATATGGATTCAGATTTCAGCCTCACTTATCTCTTGGGTGGGACAGAGAGTTCTCATTTGATTTTGGATGCACAGAGTTAGGAGGCTTTGACATCTCATACATGAAAAATTTTCTAAATCGTAGAAGAATGTTATTTTAGGATTATTTCTTTAATTTTTGTTTAGGCATCATTTTCACTTTACTGGCTTAACATCCTCAATGCCTGGTTCTGTCTTACTGCAGCAGAAATTACTGACATTTCATAAGTTTTCAGGGTCTATTATTCTGCTATAAAACTGCTTTGACTGTAAGAATAGAGAAAGGGAGAGAGGAAAAAAGTACCTTTTCAATGGTGTGGGTATAAACATGGAGTCAACCGTTATTCAGGAAACAGAAGGTAAATGCATTTATAAAACGTTAACTATGCTAGGTTTTGCATTAAAAGGTCACTTTGGGATTAAAGCAAACCTAATCTAAAGAGTGTCCTTCCTTAATCATTTTGAGAAAAATGTTCACTCCTTCACCTGCAAACTGCCCTGATATATTTGGCCTGGTGCCATTGTTCAGTTCGTATGCAAACCCAGTCTCAATTGTAACAGGTATGGCATGTAACAGCAAAAATTATTTTCTTTTTGGAAGACTATGTTATCTCCTTGCAAGACAATATATGGAAAGAAAAGAAGAAAAACTAGTAATTTGGGAATGGGGAGGAGTTTTATTAAACATAAATATAAAATATAAAAGATATTATTCATGTTAGTCTCTTTGGCTCGGACATAGCATCTGAGACTCAAAAGGCTTTCTCTTTGTGACAGACAGATTTCACCTGCCTTTTCCACTTACCAATGAATACGCTTTTTTTGGTTGCAAGTAGAGGTATATTTGTATGGATTACTTCTATCATGAAGGGCTCTATACTACATAGTGACATGAATACATGGAAAATGGCTCAGAGAGGTGACAAAAATGATAAAAGAATAGTAGAGCATGACCTATGAAGACAGGTCTGAGGAATGTTCTATATACAGCCTGCCTAAGGAAATAAAACTGACAAATACTTGAGAAGAAACATAAGAGGAGGAGGAGGAATTATTTAAGGTGATCATGGGTGGTCTAACAGGAAGCAATGACCTGAAGCTAAACAGGGAATGCTTTACAACAGGGAGGTCAGTCAGACAGTGTGAGCGCTCGGCGAGAGGGGTCAGCGAGGCATCATTCTTCAGGATGTTCAAGACTTCACTAGATAAAACACTCGGGTACCTTAAACTAGTAGTCCTTCCTGAACTAGTTTGAAGGACGTTCTAGATAACCCAGGGGTCCTTCTGAAGATGTATCAGGAAGCATTTGTTGTGTGAATAAATTCAGACTTTGTACATTTTGTATACAACGTGTTTGAAGGGGAGGAAGTCAGTGTTTCTCAAGTTTCCTGTTGTAGTGTGCAATAACTGTCAGCTGTGGAGGGATTGTGTTTTTTCTTCTTCACAGAACACATACGGTTTGTTTTGGATACATATTTTAATAAGATGCTGCTTTAAAACTGGAGGCAGTATCAGTTGCTCTATAGACTTCAGTCATTCTACTTAGTACCGTTACCTTTGAAAACCAGTATAATGGAGGCTGTAGCACAGTTGCATGGGGTTATTGATTTGCAAAGAGAAGGAATTCTTGGTTTTACAAAACCTGTAGCAGTGTTACTTGATTTTTGGCAGCTTCGCTGAAGTGAAAAATGTTTCCATTTAGGTGCATCTTTGAAAATGATACCATTACTTGTGAGTCTGTCTTGCGTGTAAGCTTACTGCAATAGGGTTGCTGGTATATATGCATATCCCTGCAGCATACCAGCTGAAAGCAGAACTCTTTGCATGCCTAATACAGCAAACAAGTTTTAAAAACACCCATTTAATACTAAAAGAGAGCAGATTAATTGCATTAAAAATTAATGCTAAAACCTTGTCTTATTGCAGCAGGCTTATCTGAATCTCTGCAATTCCTATTTGAGCTGAAGCTATAAACTTCCAGAATAATTCTGAGTTTATTAAACAGTTGTAAATTATGTTTGCCCTGTTTATGTAGTCACCTGTGTCCTCACTGGAAAACAAGACTGCGCTCTGTTTCTCTTTTACCATAGTTCATATCAAATGTTCTGACTGGTTCTTGAAAAGAACAACAAAAAACTCCACAAAACCCCAAAGCCAAACCAAAACCAAACAGGTATTCTGCTTTTGGTTTATGCTTTTGGGATCATTTCATGCTGATTTCTGGGCTTCCTTCATGCCTGGTTCTTGAGGATGCTGAGTACCTTACTCCCAGAGCGCTCCCAGTTGGCACTTGTGACCAATGCTTCGGACTTCTCTTTCCCTTGTGCAGCTGATGACATGCTATTACTTGACTGGAGCTGCAGGAAATATTTATGGCATCTTGAACAGTCTGCACCCACAAGCAATTGTATGAAATGGTTTTTCAGAGGAAGCAGAGACCTTTACTTTTCAGAATTTAACAGGAAAAATGTTTAATACTAATTTTCTGGCACTTGGCATTTCATATTGGTGTACATATCATTATGTTGCCAGTGTTCGGCCTATCAGTCCCTATCTCTGTTCTATATAGAGTATATAAAGATCTTGAAATATTGCTGAACAATTTGGGGAAAAAAATATTGTGCCTTTTCTTTTTTTAGAAGGCAATTTCTTTGGTTAAAGAACTGGTAATGATTTGTGAGTGCTGGTAACAGAACTGTAGAAATAATACATTCTTCTTTCAATATTTCAAGTTAAATTATACCCACCTTATTTTTTCTAAATTTACCTCGGATTTTCTATTTCTTTGTCCAAGCTAAAGTCTGGTATTGTTGATATTTGCAATACAGTAAGAGATTTTGTGCTTAATAAGAATAATAACTATGATTTAAATCCAAGCAAACCTCATTAAACTCTTAAAACAAAGCCTCCCATTTTAGCATAAATTAGCTTAGAAGCAGGTTTCCTTCCACCGGGCAAAACCCAAAACCACAAACCCAGCTGTATTTTATTTCACTGTGATTGTTCCGAGCTATGGGATTACTGTGAGAATATGTTTGGAACAATCACGTACATATGTCGTTACAGTTTTGTAGCCAATGTGAAAAGGGGGAAAAAATCATAATTTGGTGAATACATGACTTTATTAATTAAATATGAATGTCATTATACATTTCATGTAATGTAATTATACATTTCATGTCAATGACATTCCGTTTACTACTGCGAGTATGTTTAAGTGACAATAATCTTAATTTTTTTTTTAACTCCACTAATAATATGGCATCAGATTGTGAACCTGAATGTTGAAATTATGAGAAACATGAAGATTGAATCCAATGTTATTCATCTCTAACAATAACTGATAGCAGTTTTGTGAAGCTTTGTGGGTCGATTGAGAAAAAAATTATGGAGACTGAATACATTGGCAAGAGTTACACAAAGTCCTTATGAGTCTAGAAACTGCTTTACTAGCAGTATTACTAAGTCCCCAAGTGTCAGTAATAATATGTCTGATCTGAAGGAACTAGATTTTTCAGCTCATATTTGGAATCTGATGACTGGGCATATATGCATAAGAGATCATTTATTTTTAAATGTCATTAAATCTGTATGTACAGGAGCTGGGCATTCCTCTTGCTCCAGATGCTTAATCCTCAGCATACTTCTGGGTCCTTGCTTCATTCCAGGTGTTCAGTTGCTAAAACATGGCTCATGTTTTGCTCCTGTCCACAAGCAAGGATATCGGATCTAAAGGAAACTATGCCAAATATCTAGCTGACAAAATTGTTGAAATATTTTAAATTAAATTCTAATTGTCTTGTGAGCATCATTAATTTTCATTCATTTGTTATTTTTCAGCCATTCATTTTCTTTCCATTTTGTTCTTTTTGTTAATTTTCTCATCTGTTATATTTTTTTTCTTTCCTCTGTCCCACTGTAATGGGAGCTGAACAGCATGGTGCAAGGCAAGCCTGCTCCTATGGGGAGCCCTGAAAAAGCTGCCAGCTCTGTACAGTGGAAGGCGATGGGATGTGGAGACCGACGTTCACGTCCTGGAAACAGGAGCTGGGGTTACTGCAGCGCTGTGTCACTGTTCTTCGACTCTCCATCCAGGGTAGCCCCACGTTAAGACTGTCAGTTCCAGACACAGCTCCCTCCACAGATTTAACCTCCAGACTGGGGGGTTCTAGCTGTCAGGCAGGGCTGTATTTATGGGGCTTTTTTTGGAAGGAAGAGGAGCTATTAGTGACTTGAAAACACAGAAGTTTAGGATTGGGCCACATGCAGTTCGCTTTCTTTAGTGCTGTCTCAAATAGCACCCGGTGCCGGCTTTTGCAAGAGCTGAGACAGGGCAACTCTATAGTTAGCCCTAAAAAACCCAGACCAAGGCTATCAAAACCTAAGCTCACTTCCAGCTTTGTGGCTGTTTTTTCCAAACTATTTTATTTCAGGTTATTCAACTGACTCCTGGAATACCATGCAATTTAAAGATAAAGATTTTATAGATGTATTTTTTTAATATAGTGGAAAGTTACACCAAATACTCTGACATACCTGTGGTCATGATAATACATAAGTACATGCAAAATGTTTCTCTAAAATCCTGCAAATCTGCAGATGACTTTGTCATTCCCAGCAAGGATAATTTTCTGCAATTTAGGTATAATTCACCAGAAAGAAGAGATTACTAATTAATTACAGATGAGTAATTTTAAAATATGGTCCTGCATTTCCATTTGATCACTATACCAGTGCTTACCTGTTGTAAGACACTAGCAGAAGCAGTGCAAGCGCATAGAAAATGCATTTGCCTTATAAAAATCAGGGGAAAAAAGTCATGACCATACAAAAGCTATTTTCCATCTTCCAGTTTTACTTTTTCATATAAATTCTGTGAACTGTTCAGTTTACTGTGCTAGGGCAGCTTGTTTTTGAAGATTATAAAATACGTACTGCAATTAATATATATTCAATTTATGAACCTTCAGCACCAGTGTGTACTGCAGGTTGACTTTTTTCCATGGACACATCTGCAAGTGTCTCTAAGCACAGTCAGTCAGTCAGTCATCTCTCCCCTAAAATGCACTTCTAGACCTGGTGTTCTGGATTCAGAAAATCACTGACTCATTTCATTAGTTGTTTCAGAGGTTACAGAAGGCAGCCATTTATCCTTAGAAGAGATGAGTAATAATTGCTAATAATAATTTGCACCTGCTTTGCATCTTTTCACAGGAGGTTTTTAATCACTTTTAGTAGGTGAAATAAAATGATATTTACCCAAGACTTATTTTTAGTTTCAAACTAATTTGGAAAATTATTTAAGCCTTCACTAATTGCTTGCAGTATACAGTATAATGCTTTCTGTGTGTGAGAGAAAAGCTTGGGTAAGATTTACCTTGGCTTGAGAAGATTAATCCCAAGCAAGGTGCCCTAGGACTGTATGCTCTGTTTCTCTTAAAATTATTTCTCTGTTGGGTAGGCAATGCACAGTGTAGGTGCAAGGGTTAGTGTTGTTGATGCAGTGTTGCCCAGTGTGTAGGATACAATGTTATGCCCATTTTTTCACAATTCAGTGTAGAGCTCCTAGAACAAATACCAAAAATAGAGGCTCATGAGAGCTCTCTGGAAATGTAAGGGAAGAAACGTTTTAGAACCTTGTTCATCAAGAACAAGCAGTTAGATCTGATTAAATTTAAGCTTATAACTTGAGACAGTGTGGTAACTGCAATAAGATTGTTTTTTCCTCAGGCAAAGAGTGTTCTGTGTCAAACAAATATAGCATATCATCAGCATAAAGCATGATGTGTCAGTTCATTTACCTTTGCACCTTGGAGGGTGGCAAATACCTTAAAAATTAGAAAAGGTTTAAGAGTTGTTTTGGAAAAAGAGTACAGTCCTATGCTAATAATTATTTTTCCTAGTGCTACTGTTAGTATTGCTGGTGCTATTATAACTACTATGCGTGTTATACCTGAATGTCTTATTATGAATTGGGATGTTGTTTTACTAGATGCTGTATGAGTATGTGTCTCCAAAGAATTTACAGTGGTCAAGAGATGACAAAAAGAGATATCTGGGGAATAAAAGGGAGTGATGATGAGTGTTGTTCAATGACAGAAATACGTCTTCATACCAGGATCTTAGAAAACAGCATTTTGAAGAAAAAAAAAAAACAACAAACCACAGGGATTTTTAAGATACTTGTGGATTTTTTTTTTTAATAAATAGCAGTAGGTGAAGAAGGTTGAAATCAAGGCCAGAATCTTGGTGATGAATTAGAGGTAACCTGGAAGACTGGCGGTGGTGGGAAGTATATGCTGTTGGAAAGGAAGACAGTTAGCATATCTTTGATATGATAGATAACAAGGGAGCTATTGAAGCAATATGAAGAGATGGGTGAAATGATCAAAGCAAGAGGTTAGAGATCCTCTTTGTAGCAGAAATTTTAGTGAGATATGAGAGCAGCTTGCAATTCTTAAGGTCAGAAAGATGAACTTTGTAGTAATCAATAAGTAATGTCATCTGAGCTGGGAAAGGAATTTTAGCATTACGGATGGGTAAAAAGAACTGTTTATTAGAAAGGTTATGTCTAATGAATCTGTGGATTTTTGGCTTGCCTTGGATGAGAGGCTTTGAAAAAGAGTCAAAGATGACGCTTGGATTGTAGTTCAAATTGTGAGGTCTGATGTTCTGGCTGTCCATTTTGACTGAGAAAAAGTATTTCCTTTAGCTGAAGGGAGAGGGTTGAGGAATCATTGTTGTCTGTGTGAAACTTATGAGGATATCCAGAAAACAGGCTAGCAATTTAGACTGAACAGAATTTGAAAAATGTGTCACAGAGAAGTAGATCAGGACTCATCAGTATGTGAATGGCAGTGCATTTTTTGCTAGTTTGCTCACTGGATGAAGTTAACTTACAGAGAGGTGATTACAAAGTAAGTAAGTGTGGGACTGTTCTCTGGAGTCTTGAAGAACATCACAGAAAGTATCCCCTGGAGAGGCTGTGCTAAAGGAGTGGCATAGGAAACCCAGGAGAGAAGTGCTGGGAAAAGGAGGTTTGATAAACAGAAGAAATAGGATCAGCTGTATTAAAAGCATCAAAGGGAAGACAGTAACAATTTGAGAGTTTGGCTAAGAAAAGTGAATGTCAGTAGGAGCAGTTTCAGTTAAGCGCAGAAGGTAGAAACCAGAATGAAGAGAACTCAGATGGAGACCAGCAGAGGAGGTTCAAGGCAGTGCATGTGAACTGTGTTTTAAAGGGTCTGCAGGTAGAGGGGAGGACAGTGGGGTTGTCATAGGTATAGAACCATGAAGGGTGTGAGAGCAGGAGGGACCTAAAATGCTTTCTGGCCCCCGGAAAGAGAAACAGATGAAGAAACTACTTTAAAGGTATATAAGGAAGGTAAATAAGGTGTTCTTCTAATTCTTACAATGGCACCTGTGTGGAAGATCTCTTCAAAGGTAGCAGGGACTAGAATGCGTTGCATGTCTGGAATGAGGAGACAGGCTGGCAGTGGCAGCACTTTGTTGTGGCTGGACCTTGCATCATCTTTTGGGATGAGCAATGTGTGGTCTCCAGAGTGACAAATTAGAAGTTGGCCCTATTTGTCTTTGCAGTTCTTATCAGATATGCAGTTTGCTTAGTGTGCTGTTCTCCAGCTGTTGGAATGCTGTGTATCAGCTGACAGTAGAGATGTTGCTCCCTGTTTTTCTGGTTGTTTGTTTGAATGAAGGAAATAGCAATGTATCAAATTCTTTCATATTAACCTTATTGAGAAAGGAGGCAGTTTCCCAGGTTTTCGGATCATTTCCTTTGCAATGTGAGTGCTAAGAGAATAAAATCATCTCTGACAACGTCTTCTGTGGGGCAGGACATAAACTCTGTGTCATAAGAACAATTTCTGGTAGAGTTTTAGTTTTTAGTAATGCCTCTTTACTGGAGAAGTCTTCATGCTGAAATTTTCACAGAAGGAAATATAATCAGGTTTCTTTCTGTACATGGATTTGCTGGTTTTGTCATTGTTTTTGTTTGCTACTTGTTCAGGGTTTTGTTAAGATACATTTTCATAACATTTTTTTCAAGAATTTCTTTTCAAAGTTGATCTCTTTCTGTTGAGGCAGGTACCTAATGATTATCCCTACAGAACATAAAACGTGGGGATAAAGGATTATCACTCCCCTTTTTTCTGGCTGGGGCATGGGGGTACAGAGAAAATTGGCAATTTATGGAGTTAACCTGAACTGGGCACTGAATTTCTAAATGTCAAACCAAGAACTTGCCCAAAAAGTCACCTTTTCATTTGATACTGCCACGTATGACTTTGCCACCATTGACCCTTAGTCATTTAATTTGATAGAACTGATAGTCCTGTCAGTCCAGTGATCCTTCTGTCAGACATACAGCCTTTAACCCATACGCACTGTGTCAACTATTTAAACTGTCTTTGAACAGTGTGTGTTGGTTTCAGTTTCAGATAAATAATCTGGCTTGCACGTATGGTCCTACAGAGCATTTAAAGAGCTGCTCAGATAACCTTTAAAAATCTGTATTTTATTTATTGAATTGAGCTCTTTCATTGTAATGAAGTTATAGTTTGCTGTAGATGATGCTTTGTGATTGAGATCAATTTGTTTGGCACTGACCCATCCATTCAACTTGAAGCAATCAGATTTAAAAGCTTTGCACTTTATTAATGTGTGTGCAAATAGCAACTGGATTCCAAGGACACTCTTTAGGAAAGCACCTTGAGTGATTGGTCTTGATATATAATTCATATTTTGCTTCCAACTTTCCAAAGGAAAAAAAACCCTTGCATAATATACTAGACCCAGGTCAGTCACTTAAGAAGGAATTTGCTTGCATGGAAATACGGAAGAACAGAGAGTAAATGTTTGTGTTCTGTGCAGCAGGGAAAGGAAAATGGAGATACTGGAGCAGAAATGAACCAAAAAGTGTGAGTTCCTCAGAGCTGTTCTGTTTCAGCTCATTGAGGACGTTCACTTTTCCAGTGTGCTCTACTGATATTTGCAAATAGTGTCAACATCTTTCAGTTTAAACTAGGTGGAGAATTCTATCTTTAAAAGCCTGTTGGAATTGGATATTATTTCATGCAGGGGACTTGCAACGCTGACCAAATGGAACAGAGACTGTGTAGAAAACCCACCTCTCTTAGGCTCATTGGCACTGAATTTTCCGTGAACAGTGAAGACACAAAGAGTAAAATGAAAAAAGGTCAAAGCCTGAATACGAGGGTAAGCAGCGAAAAGCTGCCCCAGTGCTGGCATCCTTGCAAAGTGCGGAGGCCTCCTGGGAAACGTAAGGAGTGCTTCGCTACGGGCGGTAAAGTCAGCCAGGCATTGGTCCCAAAACACTCCATAGTTTAATGGTGACTTGTGCAGAAACTGTTATTCATGATTTCTAAATGAGATCTGTGGAACAATGCAATCCCTGTTGAAAAGGAAAACAAACCTGCATGAAGTCACTGAGTGGAAGTGGCAAAGCATCAACAAATTTGTGAATAACCTGAGGCTGAAGAGTTGCTTTTGCCATTTTGGAGGCTTGTCCTCCTGGTGTGCTTGCAGAAGACAGGCCTGGTTGGATACTTCCATTTTAGTGGTTAATAAGAATGTGAAAGGGAGTCACAAGCTCTATAAAAACAATTAGATTTTTTTATATCAATGCAGCTACACCGGACAGCTAGAATTGCTGGTAGCAGCTGCCTTATATGTCAGGCATATAACAGTCACATTGATGGTCCCACAACATAGTGTACATAATCTTTATTTCTGTTCTGGTTTTTGCTACTTTGAAAAATGAAATTCAGCTTTTCTAGCCAGAGAATTTATGCCTTTCTCTTGTTCTCTTTATTTTGCTCCCCTTTCAAATATTTCCCGTTGTGATAAATAGATTATGAGTTTAAGAGATCCTAACAGTAATAATAGTGGTGCTGATGTTCAAATGAACTACATAGGCACTTAATGAGATATGTTTGCACTCTTGCAATTGCTAATCTAAAATTAGAATTAAGAGTACATATGAATCTTTACAGGGAGGTAATGACCCAGTCAAACAACTGCCATATCAAGGTGCTTTGCTTATGTATAAAGCTGAAGTAAATTATTTTCACCTTGATCAAAAATTTTATATATATATATTATATATATATAAAATCTTCCCAAACTACTGAAGCTTTCATGTTCACTGCCTTAATTAAAAGTGAACCCTTAGGTCCCATCTGTTTTACCTCATAACTGGAGCTATGAACACTGTTGGTGGCCATGGGTAAATAGTTAAATCAAAAGGCTAAGTGGGCTGGCTGCTCTAGGGCATAATGGCACCCCCCAATTTCCCACTCAGGTCATTGATATTGATTTGCAAATGAATCTGCCTGTTTGTTTACTGGAATTACCGTTACTTCAGCAAAGTGTTCCAGCCAAGATGCAGCAGCTTTCCAAGGACTCTGGATTTCATTGTTTATCACTGTCACTTGCTTGTGGAAGGATCAGGAAAAATAGCAATGGGGATTTGTAATAACAGAAAAATCCCACAACCAACCAACCAAACAGGAGAAAGGCGCGAGTTAGAAAAGTGCTTTGGTACTAAAGTTTCTAAAACAATTAAATTAATGTAAAAGAATAAGAATGCAGCAGCAATTTTTCAGCTGTGTTGTAATAAAGATAAAGACAATGCAGTGTGGGAAATTATAGTATGCATCACACTGCTTTTGTTAATGCTCATGATTTACTTGTTAATATAAGCAGTCTTCAAACAGATCCTTATGTTCTAGATTAAGACTAGGGAGATGGAGAGTCTATTTGCAGTAGATATAACTATATGGATATTTCAGGGATAACTCCTTCCTATCACAGGGAAAAATGTGAGGATAAAATCCAGTAACGCTCATAAGGCACCAGAGAGCAAAGTAATAAGTGTCGCAGCACTCTCCAAACTAACCGGCTGCAACAAGGTCTTTTACCATCTCATACCAACATACTCTTCATGCCAGTCCCTCTGCTGCCTTCTCCTAGTCTCTCCTCATCCAGGGCACGCTCTCTGTCTTCTCTCTTGCTTCTTCCTCCTCTCTCTTCCTTGTCTGCTCTCTCTCCGTTGGCTGCCCAACCACTTAACAGAACCAGCCACACCTGCACCTTATCTACATCAGCCAACCCACTGCCCCTGAAGCCAGCCCACAGCTGTATGCTATCAATATTAATTAACCCAGCTTCATTCCTCTACAATAAGAACAAGAGAAGCTAAGTGGATGAATAGTTTAGATGACTGGGCAAGTCATGTCAATGTCTTGGATTTGACCTATCCATATAATGAGTGTTTGAGAATACTGTGCGAATGTGTTAATCAACAAGTTCTTCAGTTGTCACAAATGACCCATTTCCATATGGTGTGTTAACATTAGGAGGACAATTAATGATTCTGGAGCACTGCCCTTCTCCTGAACCTACCTATCTGTTGTGCGCATTTTCCCTCAATCTTGTGTTATTTTCACTTGGTCGTGTGCAAGAATGAACAAGGAATAGGGTTTGTCTTTTAAAAAACTGGGCAAACTGACATCGTCTGTATGTGAGACGAGAAAGAGAAAATGGAATGGCAGCGTGCTGCGTTTGTCTTGCCCTCGTTCAAGTAGTGACATTTCCGCTCATCAGCTGAACCTTCTAAAGAATGTCAAAATGTTATTGAAGAAAACCCCATGCAAACTCGCTCCAGCTCTTTGTTGCTTTTGACAAGAGTACATGAAGTCCTCTTATGTGCAAGAGAACTATATCAAAATGGCTGGTTTTATGCATTTCCTGCTGCTATTTATTGGCAGGATGACTTCTGGAAAGGTTGAGTCTATTCATACAGAATTCTGGCAGCAAAGGTAGCCAGAGATTTGGTGCCAGTCCTCTCATTTGAGCTTGACCTTGCTTTCCTCTTGATGCTCCCTGCAGACACTGCCTCTGTAAAACTCCCCTGTTTCAATGCTAGAAATATTTTTGGTGAGAATCCTGGGTTCAGCTGAGTTTGCGTGCGAGCTCAGCTACCTCTGCAATTCTGCACTTAACCTTTTGAGATTATATAATGCTGGAGGAGAAATACGTGATTCCTTTTCCTCCCTTGTGGCAAGATCCTAGAATGGGTGATGTTTCAGGTCAGAATTAAGTTTTTATTTACAAATACATTAACTTTGTCGTTTATTCAAAGAATAATCTCTTGTTCTTTCTTGACTACAAGCAATGACTAGCTCCTGAGAAGGATGAGATGTTTCCACTCTGTTTTTACTAATCAGCCTCAAAAGCCATTTAATGTGAATATAAAAAGTAACACAAACTATCAGTATTTCACAGTAATTGTTTAACAGGCAAAACCAGTTGCAGATTTTCTGTGAAAGTCTGGACAAGCTTCCATTGTTCTTTCTCTGAATTTTGAGCCAGATTATAATGGCATAAACCCAAATGAATAAACCTGTTGGAATTAAGAAATTTAAATTAAGGATATTTTACACTTTTGACACAATAGAACTTAATCTGTGGATCTGAGATGAGTAATGTTAGATTCTCTGCCCCTGCCCTGTACCTATGCAATGTACAATGAAATCCTGTCATATATTGTTTTAAGGACAATCCTTTTGATTGTTGCTGTTCCATATTGAATGATCACAGACTTCAGATTCATTTTGCATAGAAAAAGCTTTTAAATGTCGATGTGGGTCAGCCACATTACTACTGGGTACAATTTTCCTGCTCTGTGCTGTAATATTCTTTGCCTTCATTTAAGAAGCTCTTACAAAAGGTATGAACTCTTGCTTTCACTTGATTGCTTCAAATAATTTGCTTCCACGGCTGACCCTTAAGTAGGATGTGTTCTTGACCGATGCAACCACAGGCTTCGACATGTTGATGATGGTGGAAATGGCTTCTGGAAAGAAAATCTCAATTGATATACTGAGTTGTTCATAACAACATTCTTCATTAGAGACATATTGTGGTATTTCCATCATTTGTGTTGCAGTAGTGGTATGTACTACATGAAGTAGTGTTGATGTGTATACACATACATATAAACACATCATTATTTGAAATCCTTATTATTTCATTCTGTTGAGTGAAAATGGTGACCTGGTGCTGGCTAGACAATGATAATTTCTTCTGTTGCCTGTTTGCTCAATTTTACAGTTAAATTCTTTTGCAAGGTGTGGTTTGAAGGATGAAAATGAATGGGGGCGCCTATTTGAAAACAAAACCAAACAGAAAGCCACCTGTCTTCCCTCTTTTAAATAAGCAACATGAGAGATTTCCAAACCTTGTGATAAAATTGATACCTTCCTGTACGGTTGTGTCCCTGCTCAGTCTTTGGCGCAGTGCATGCATGTTCAGAAAATAACCTCCACCACAGCACATCACCAGGCTCCTAATGTTAAGTTCCCCAGTTAGGCTAAACAAGATGTAGAACGGCAGTGAATTTCTCAGTGTATCTATGGAAAGTGGAAATTGCCACTTTTCCACCTGGTCTTTATTAGGCTTTTGAAGTGCTCTCCATCGCTCCCTTTTCTGAGTGCATTGCTGTTGTTCAATGGCAAAACAAGATCTCTATAGACTGAGCTACAGGTGAAGGCTTTCTTCATCTTTTCCTTCTCAAATTACAAGTCTAGTCAAAGGGAATGCTTAGACATTTATGTAAAGAGCCTTCTGGTTGTGTATTTATTGAATTTTTCTTCAAAACAAGAACAGCTCTTTTTGTTTCTCTCTCTTTTTTTTTTTTTTTTTTCTTTTTTTCTTTTTCTGAGAGCAAGAAAGGAGCTGTTTTTCCTCTTATTCTCCTGACACATTTCCAAACCATTTGGGAGCAAATACTTGAAACAATTTGACTGTGCATCAGAGATAAAATCAGACCTCATGGGATGGTAGCAAAAGCAAAAATATAGAGTAAAGATAAGAATTCAGAATGTGCTGCTGAGAGTGCTCTGTGGTGCTTAAAGAATAAGTTGAAAGCGGGCTGAGGAGCAGCAAGAAAGGCTGCAGGGTCACAGGATTTTGTTAGAAGTGGGGAAAATGCTTTCTGGGATCAAGAAACACTGTCTGCAGATGCATAAAGCTAATATTCGCATTACGTCTCATCTCTGTTGAGGAGGCCAGCAGGATTAAATGGGAGGCTAACTGCCTAAATAAGGATGTATTCCACCTTCAAGACCTCAGAGCTCAATGAAAGTCCTAAAATGTTGAGCCTGAAAATTGTGATACTTGTTTTGGGTAGAAGACAGTAACACTAGTACAGAAAATGAATATTTGGTAACATGCACTGATGTCTAAGAACAAGTGTGTCACAGAGTGAAAGGGTGCAAGAAACATCTTGATTTTTCCTAGCCTCTGCTTGTCCCATATATTTGAGTGTTGCTTGTTCTATTGTTCTGCTATTACATATATATATATATATAATTTATTTTTTTTTAACCAAAAGCATCAAGAAGGCATGCTTACGATGAAAAGCAAATGCCAAGTTTAGAGAGAGCATGCAGGGACTTGTATTTGTTTTTTGGGAGTCTTCTGGTTTGCCTTGAAAGAATCCTGTTTGTATTTAATTTGCATAGTTATGAACAAATAATGAATTTTAAATATATTTTAGTGAGAGGGGTTTGAGTTAGCTGCTAGTTCTGCCGGTAAATAGTAAATTCCCTCTAAAATTACCAAATGAGAAATGAGCTATCAAAATTACTACTAATAGAAATCTAGTTCGCTAGCTACATTGCTAAAGCTACAAATGAATGATCTCGAACTCATAAGCAAGGTCTGGATACATGTGTACATAGAAGTGAACATCTATTTTTGTGTATTGGCCATAACTGGATATAATGAATGTTAATGTGTATCGAGTTCATTGTAGTTAAATAGTATGGGTATAGGTATATAGTATGAATTTGTAAGCATAGACTATAATGTTTATGTGTTGAACATATAATTACAGCTGGACTCATGATTTATGTGTTGGATATGTAACTACCCTCTTCACATCTGAATACTTTACTGTGCATTTAGACAGTTCATCGGTATTGTTAGAAAGCCATGATACAATTTTAAATGCAATTTAAAATAAAGCCTCTGTGTGCTTGGGTAAAATGCCTCCTGTCAGCAAATAAGCCGTATTTCCAGACATCTTCAACGCTGGCATCTTGCATATTGAACTGAAATGGCACAAGCCCACCTTAATATTTGCCAAAGTCTGGGATTGCAAGGGATAAGGTGGAAAAGAGGAGTACTGGCTGAGAAAGGTAATGGCTTTACTGTGTGGTTCACCTGGGAGTATGTGGGTTATTACGTGTCTGTGGTGGTTCTACATTTCCTTGGTCTTTGTCTAGAGACCTCATTATTTGTTTTCTTGATTTAATTTTCTTTACATTATCCAACCTAGAGACTTCCAAGCCCATCTCTCTCTGCTTGCACTTCCTTAGTGTACTTTGATTTTTCTATGCAACTGCAGTTTTAAGAAAATCTTTAAGAGTTTTAATAGAGAAATCAATAAATGCAGCCAATAAAGTGTTCTGTCCAATAAAATATATGGGTTTTGCTAAAGGCACTATTTTATTTTATTTTCCTCTGAAATTTGTTTTTTGCTTTACCTTGTTTAGTCTGTGGTGATACCCTCTCTGAAGTGATCCCAGTGTTCATCCTCGTTTCCCTGACTGTGCAGTTCTCCGTAGTTCTTGCTTTAGAATAAGATGTTAAGAGGGTATAACAGAGATTTCCATGTTTTATTTGTCTGGTTGGATCTCAAAATGGGTTGGCTGATGCTTATTTATAGGATCAAAAATTATTTTAGCCATGCAAATGCTAGTTTTGAGATAAATAGACAATTTAAAAACATTAGGAACTCCACTTAATAACATGCCTCTCATAGAAAAATGATAATAAGAATTGAAGTTGATACTAATTTCTGCTTAAGTCATACTTAGATCATATTTTCTGCCATTAGATATCAAAAACCCCAGCCAATACCAAGTTGTCATGTCTGTATTGAGCTACCTGCACAGTGTATGCAGAGTCCTGGAGGCATTTGACAGATTTTATTTTACTGTTTTACTTTAGCGTTTTATCACAGAGTGTTTTTCTTAATGAGAAAATTGATAGCTACATTATACTAAACAACACAAGTCTCTGATTTAACCTTATGGCTTGTTATTTCAGCTTCTTCCATGACTCATTAGTTGTCCTGCCTGCCTGCGGTAGCTCAATTAGGTCTTGGGAGAAGCAGATCAATAGAAAAAAGGTAGATGCACAGTCGTTTACAGATACAGCTGTCTCCCACACCTGCAATTTGAACATTTAGTGTCTTTCAGGCCTTTCTATCACTTGTTTGATTTGTAGCAGTGCTATCATTATTTCATATTCTTTCAACAATAAAGTGCAATTCAGATGCTTAGCTTGTTTGTTAGTGAATGTTGCAGGCTCTGCACTGTTTTTACAGTTGCTTCTGAGAAATCAGGGAGCTGGATTGTTGACTTAAGTCAAGAGGACTTAGTTTACAACCAGCATCCCTATTGGATCTATCAACTACCAATGGGTTTGTTTTGAAATGCAAAGCCATGTGGTCAAGAGAAATTAGGTGAAATGGGGCTCTGTATTAATAAAGCAGAAGACTATAGTTCAGTTACTTCAGTTTGACTACCTTGTGTTGAATTCTTTTTTAGCACATTCTAGCACAAGCCAGGTCATATATCAGTTAGCAGATTGGTTAGAGATGACTCCATGGCATTTAAAATCCACTCAGTTTGTCAATCAGAGATAAATGCCATTGGAATAAAATTCAAGTAAATTTTAGAGGGGAAATTTGGGCAGAGGATGACACTGGGACCTTGTATAACAGAGCAACATCACAAAGACCTTTTTTTCTGTCACGTGTTGAAAAGAAATAATGACTATGACGGTGCGTATGGATGGACTCCTAGCACTTATTCTGGAGTGGTATATGTGCTTAAGTAACGCTTCTAATTTCTATGATAAACAGAGTTTTTCCTGTGCTGATACCAATGCATCTAGGATGAAGATTCTAAAAATGTATGTCCAGAAAGGTGTCAGGGGAATTCCCAGTGCCACATTACTCTTTCAGGCTGACAGCAGGCTCAGGGAAGCACTGTACCATTTCTTACCCTTGGGTCACATACTAAACATTTATTTTTTTCACAACTGGTAGAGCTAAACATTTGCTTCAACTGTAATCCATGGTTGGATTCCCTTTGGTCTGGAAAGACCCTGGACATTTCAAGACCGAGGGGTATCTGCCTCTACCAGGCCATAGGAAATTCTGATCCTCCGATCTCAGGTCTGTATCTTCATATCTACATCAGCTCAAATCCAAGGCAAGACTCCACACCTTTTGCTGTGTCAGGCTGCATTCGTTACCCAGGGCTAAGTTGTCATTCCTCAGACAGGAGGTCAAATTAGAGGCCATGAAAGTTTTCCTCTTAACACTTTCCTTCTTATGACTAACTGCTTCCACGCTTTGTGGTCCACCACGCTGGTGGTCTCGGTTCCCTCAGAAGGCAAATTCCCAGCAATGGTGTGGCAGGTGCCGTGCCCCCTCCGTGAAAATGAGCAAACAAGGTAAGCGCTTCTTAGTGGTGTGCTGCTTTTAGGCAAACACTTACCAGACTGCTGCACATAAGCTGGTATTGACCAAAAGTAATTACTTCCTGAGAGGCGTTCAGTGTGGCAGGCTGCTTGTGTATCTGAAATTACCCTTGCGTTCCCTGGAGAGCGTACAGCAATTGCTAAGACCCAAGAAGTGAATCATTATGATCTCAGCCATCCCTTCCTGATGTCCTCAGATGTCCTGGGGTTGGGTGAATTGGCACTTTCAGCTCTGAAATCATTGCAGTGTAACAATGGCCTGGCCACACCAGATTTTGGAGGTGCAAAATATGAAATCAAGCTCTGTTAATGCCCAGCACCACATGGGCTGAAGGAAACCATGAAAGCTCTGGAGGAGGTAAACCCACGTGCTGAGGTTGCTGGTACTCTTTGAGAGAGGACCTATAACGTAAGATTTGCAACCAGTTCCAAAATGTTTATTACCATTAGTTTTCTAAATTCTACATATTTTATGACCATGTTAGTGTCAGTTATTTTTTAAAGCTTGCTGAATTCTTGATCTCAGTGATTTCTGTCATAAAATTATAGTTTACTTAATGTCATGGAAGAAAAATGTTTTTACTGTGTTATGAGGCAAACAAAGTAACAGCCTAAAGGCTCCTTTCTCTGCATCATTTGTTGCTCAGTGTATTTTTATTACATCCCTTTTTATTCATCATCTTGCTAAATACAATTTCGTAATTTAAATTCTTCTTACTACTCTCCTTGGCTTTTGAGAATCCTTATCATTTTGAGTTCAAGTTCCTTTACTTAATATAGAAACACTATGGCTTTCTGTCTGTGTTGTCCTGCAAACTGACACCACTGGTGAGCTCTGGGAAAGCCATTTCTTTTTTAAAAATAGCAAGAAACTGAAGAAAGGAAGCATAAAGTATGTATGCAGCTTGTTTAATCATAAGGTGATGAAGCAAAGTAGGCAACAATACAGAACAGAACAGCATGATTAATCAACCAAAGAGAAATTCAAACTTCTATGAAATACTGTGACGCTGTTTTAAATAATTGTAAAGACTGATGGATTCATTCAGATGTACTATTTGTCTTTGGGGCTTCTATCAATGAATCAATGTCCTTTATTTGACTGGGTGACACATTTAATTTGGTGTAATATATGATACATGGAAAATGCCTTTTACTTTGAAACTGTAATGACTGATAGTTACCATCATTCAAGTTCTGCTGGTTACAATTCAGTTTTTTTTCTCTACTCATCAAGTTTACTAATAATGATTAAAGATTTTCTTAGTTACATTGCCTTTGACAGCACTGATGATTAAAGACACAGGCAACTTCTAGTATGGAACAGTTCACTTCTGTCCGTCATTGATCTTCCTTTCCATATTATCTGCCAGTTAGACCTAAGCAGAAGTATAGATGAGCAAGGTTATTCAGCACATTTGAATGAGTTATTGATGAGTAGACATCAGTTAACCTAATAAAATATATATTTTAAAACTGTTAATCAAGGAAATGATATTTCATGCTTATGAGAAGATTGGCATTACATTGGAAATTAGATACTTGCAATTAAGATGAATAATGTATTACATTGTAATATATAATGGTAGTATATGGGTTTCAAATAATTAAAACTTGCACTTCATTTGCAATGTAAAACTTTGTTGTGAATTCACTGTCTTGTTATATGGAAGTCCCAACTTCTTGCATGGGTTTTTTGGGAGGAAGAAATGCTAAATATAAACCCCTGAAAAATAAAATCAGAATGTAAGAAAAAAAAAAAACCAAACCAAAAAAACCCTAAAGGTTGAACATGGTACACATGACTGATCTGAAGTGTTATTTCAGCGCTCCATGCCCTTGGTAAGTGTTTCCTGGCTTAGGTGATAGGTGCGTGACTAGATGGAGGTGTCGTGGTTTCAGTTCCCAGCTCTGTCACTCACTTCCTGGCTGACCTTGGACCTTGGCAAGCCATTACTATGCTGCGTGCCTTAGTTTCCACGTTGTAAGAATGAGCTTAATGATACTGACCTTCTCTTTAAAACGTATCAAAGATCAAACGTATCCTTATGGACAAGCATAAGCAAGGGTTGATCTTTGAACCTCCATTTAAAAGGTGACTGTACCTATTCATCCTCACATAAGGATAGTTTTCTGGGCGGTCACTGATACAGAGATCAGCGCTTTCTGTTCCAGGCTGTGACAGAAGGTGTAACTTCAGGAAATTACTTTGTCTTGCTTCTGTTTCTTCTATTCCCATCTGTCAAATAGGGATCATCACCTTCTTTTTAAAGTGGATTTGAACAGATAGGGGAAAAAAACCCCGAACTACATAAGACATACTATTTACTTGTGCTATATTTTAAGTTTTGTGCCTTAAATGGCCCAAGTATACCAATATCTGGGGAGGCTTCATTAAGGGTTTTAGTGGTAAAGGAGTAATTGCATACAAATATTAATTCTTAATGTGTAAATGTAAATGAACTTCTGTCACACATCCCCCCTCCCCCCCCCCCCTTTTCTTTTTACCTGCTGTGTGTAATGGTAAGTTTCAAAAGCCTCCATCAGTTACACTCCTAATTTCATATTAACACTTGTAGTTAAGTAGTTTCAGTGAGAAGTGTGGCTTTCCAGTTAATGATTTCTGTACAGTTTTATGTCTTAAAAATCTGTTTAAGTTTTGTAAATATGCTTTCTGGCAAAATTGAGTAATAAATCAGAACAATTTCAGAATTGGTTTTCTTTAATAATGTGCTTGATGCATTTATATATCATCTTTCATATTTTCTTACATATATTTGAACATTATTTTTCACATATTTATATGTATATGGAAAGTACTTTAAAATGTATTATGTTTTCAAATGTACTGTTTTCATGTTCGATATACATAATGCACATATTAAATATTCTATAGAATATAATGTATTTAAATAATGTGTATTTTCCCATATATTTACTTAGTTATATTAAAAAACAACACCCACTAGGCATGTAAAAGAGTCCTAACCACACAGGCTTTGGATTCTTGTAATAGAAATAGGTAGAGATTAGCAAACACACCTAAGTGTAAGTATTACACTAAGTAAAGTATTACTACTTTAGGCATACATTCATGGTAATCTGCAATCTTTGTTCCTTCTATTTAATTTCTATTTCTTCTATTTATTAGTGCACTCTCTAGTCACCGTACAAGCACGTGGGTGCATTCTGTGAGTGACTATTTATCAGAGAAGCGGATCTTCTGGCTGAGGATGTAGAAATACTCTCTTTGCCTTGAGTAGATCTTCAGGCTTGAATTCAGAAATTCACTGTGGCCGCCTCCTAGGAATTCACCAGATCTTACTAAATTTTAAAGTAGAATATATGGTGATGTCTTAATTTTCTGTTATTGCTTAATTTCTGTTCTTGCTCGTGTGTGTGTGTTTCTGGGTCTGTCATGTAAGGCTGTATATAAATCAGTCTGTTTCCAGAGTATTTATCTCTTGAGTAGCTAAGTGCTAGGCTACTGCTTGTACTAACTGTTGACTTGCATACTTCAACTGCAGTTCTGACTTTGCATAATACTTCATATGATATGTAAATATTGCAACTGGTTTTGAAACCTGTGGAATCATGCCTGGCTCAACGCTTGCTCTGCTGCAGTACGTTTAGAAATGTGTTAATCGCCAATTAATTCAAAAAAGGTACAAGTTAAATACGAGCTGTATAGCTTATGTGGAACTTTTTTCCAGGTTTTGCTGAGGGATAAGAGTAGAAAATAACTGAGGTGCAATGATATGTGTTTACTTCACATGCAGCGAAGTAGCCCCAGCCCTAAATTACCTTACTTCAAATTTAATTTATCTGCAGTCCTGCACACAGTTTGTCGCAGCACTGTAAATTCAGGTGGATCAGTGCTGCTTTAGCAGCAAACGTGACCTTTACGTGGAAGAGGCAAAATGGCTCATCAAGATAGAAAAATGAAATGAATCTGAAGTATTTGTAATTAAAAAGACGCTATTTTCTAGTCCAGAAAGCTTTTCTGTGACTGTGAAGAAAAGCTGTAGATAGTGAATAGATAAAATTGGGGTAAAATAAATGACTGAGCTCAAAAATGGGTTTCCAGAAAAATAACAATAATTATTTAAATTCTCTGCTCGGTCAGACCTACATTCCCAGCATTCTGCCTCTGACAGTGGCAGGAAGATATGTTAGTTAGGGACAATAGGCAAGCCTGGCCACCCTCTGCTGCCTGTCATCTCCCCAGCAACCACATCTGTTGGATTAGGAATATTAAAGAGAATAGGCAGAGATTTATTTTTTTTAACGTGTTATTTATTAATTTGAACCTATTGGAAATGTTTGCTGCTGCAGGTTCCTATAGCAACAAATTCTAGTCCATGACCGAAGATGTAAAGTTCCTATGGGCAAGAAAGGGTACATTAAAAACATATGGGTATATTATCTCAGCTGTCTGATTCTGGTGGCATAACACCTTCAAAGTCACCTCAGTCATTTTTCTGGACACAAATTAAATTGAAATATTAATGGGAGGTGTCAACCTGCAGGGACAATATTGTTTGAGTTTCGGGATTAAGTGGATTCGGAAAATGAAGAATAGAGTCCCGGCACAAGTTAGTGATGCAGGTGTAGAATAGTTTTCAGCAAGTTTATTGCCAAACATTGAATAAGCATGTTCAGCTGTGGACATTCAATGGGTTTGCCTACATATGGAATAAACTTCACTATCTGTTTTGTGAAGACCAAGTTACATGCTCCTGTCTGTCTGTGCCCAGCTACAGCTTTTAAAAGTGCACAGCTAACTCAAGATGATGAAAGACAGAGACTGATGGGTAAAGGACAGGTCTGGCTCTTGGGATTTTGCTGTTTTTACGAAGCTTTTGAAATGACAACTGTTTTGATGAATGGAGCTGTAAATTATCATTCCCATCTAAGATAATTAACAAAACTCTTTGAGAAAATAGGGCCCCCCTTGATCATTGATTACATGACCAATTTCAAAGCAACTGTTTTATTGATTTATAGGAAGAAAGCAGATTGCCCAGAATTAGTCTTAGATTTCACTCAGCTTTGTATGTTGGTTTAAAAGGCAGCCCTTAGGAAGGAGAGGCTCACATTGTGTGTCTCTTATCATGTTGCAAAAGTAATTCTTATTGTATAGCTCAGCCTTCTGCTGTGAGTAAACTGTAGGGCATTCCTGATTTAATCCTTGATTTGTCTTTACTAGCCTTTTCATGGTGGTATTTCTCTGTAGTTTAATTCTTTGTTGTTAGCATTTTTCAGTTGTTGGCATTTTTGAGGCATGTAATTGTGTAAAATGGGATGATGCATGTCAGCTATTTAGGCAAGCAATACCCTTATGAAAACAAAAGGAGAACAAAGGGAGTATAGCTGGAGACTCCTTCCATTGCTATTAACAGGCTTTGAGGAAAACAGATGTTCATTTGAAGATTTTAGAAGAAAAATATTAATGTTTTGAATTCTGCTTTAAAGTGGGAATAATACTTGACCATATTGATACAAACTGATAAAGAACAAATTTACCTTCTGAAATAAAGGCAATAATTTCATTTTATTGAGGTGCATCTCCTAGACTAGTAAGGCGTTTAGATAATTTGTTCTAATTGCCATTCCTTCTAATACCCATTGCCTAGAATTAAGAAATGTGGGTTTTTTTCCCAAATCTGTTTCCTTTGAATACATGCTCTCTTCAGAAGACTCTTGAAATAAGAACAATGAAGACAACATTGGTTGATAACCCTCTCACATTTTGCAGATAAACACATTTTGGGATTGGGACGTTACAGCTCCCAGCTGTGTTTCAGCTGTAACTGCTTGTCTGCCAGTGTTTAACTCATGGTTCTGTAAAGTGCTTTTAGATACCTTAAGTAAGACTGGGTCTATGGGAAAGAAAAACTTCCATCTGTCTATCTTCTAAGTAATAGACAAAAGATTTACTTTATTGGGCTATTTCCAAGTGCTGAGCTGTAGTGAAGATGACGTACAGAGGTATGATTGTATGCTGTAGTAATTAAATGGAGTTAAGTGCTTTCTTCTATTCCACTTGTTACTTTTGTGTAAAATTCTTCTGAAAATATATCAAATTGATGGTATACAGTGCAGAGACTGTCTAGAGCCCTTCTTCTTTCCAAATGTACAAGCCTATTCATCATTTTAGCTTTCTGTAGAATAAATGCAGTTGTTAAGGGACTGATAGTTCACTGAAGTAATGGGACGAGTTAGTTTATTGTAAGGACACAATAATGGGGTTCTCCATCAATAAGGGGCATTGTTTGGGAGTTTATCTGTAGCAGCAATGAAACAAAAAGCCACATTATTTTTCAGGTCATAAACCTCCTTATTGCTGTTTCTACATTTCAGTGGCATGCTCTGCACTGAACAGTGTAAAAAGGACCACTTGGGCTTTTTTTGCATCCCAAGGCTCATGAAAAACTGTAAACCTCTTTGCTCAGATACAGGGGAGACTGCAATGCTCAAAATGCAGTTATGTTGTGTAGTCTTGTCAAGGCATTTCAAATCTGGATTTGTAACACTGATGCAACGTGGTGTGGGTTCAGCTCAGCCAGCTATAAATGAGCTGTCTGGGGAGGATGTAGCTGTCTACTTGTCAGCACTGGTTTTAGTACTGGTTTCAGCTGGGCCTGCAAAATGTTTAAAAACTATCCCAGAATGTCATGTATGTATATAAAAAGTTTTTTTTAAAAAAAAAAAACTATCCCAGAATGTCATGTATGTATATAAAGGGTTTTTTTTTTAAAAAAAAAACTATCCCAGAATGTCATGTATGTATATAAAGGGGTTTTTTTTTTAAAAAAAAACTATCCCAGAATGTCATGTATGTATATAAAGGTTTTTTTTTAAAAAAAAAAAACTATCCCAGAATGTCATGTATGTATATAAAGGTTTTTTTTTTAAAAAAAAACTATCCCAGAATGTCATGTATGTATATAAAGGTTTTTTTTTTAAAAAAAAACACTATCCCAGAATGTCATGTATGTATATAAAGGTTTTTTTTTTTTAAAAAAAAACTATCCCAGAATGTCATGTATGTATATAAAGGTTTTTTTTTTTAAAAAAAAAACTATCCCAGAATGTCATGTATGTATATAAAGGTTTTTTTTTACAAAAAAAACTATCCCAGAATGTCATGTATGTATATAAAGGTTTTTTTTTACAAAAAAAACTATCCCAGAATGTCATGTATGTATATAAAGGTTTTTTTTTACAAAAAAAACTATCCCAGAATGTCATGTATGTATATAAAGGTTTTTTTTTACAAAAAAAACTATCTCAGAATGTCATGTATGTATATGAAAAGGTTTTTTTTTACAAAAAACACCATCCCAGAATGTCATGTATGTATATAAAAATACATATATATATGGTGAAATTTTAGGTGGTGATAGTCAATGCTTCCTCCTCAATTAGCTCTTTATTTGGAAAGACGTTTGATGTCAGCAGCCTCACGATGACATTTCTTAGTTTTCTAAACAAAGCTTTTTTCCTTGGTGATATGTTTCTGCTCCAGGATGGAAGTTTTACTCTGTCTGGAAGGATGTGAGCATAAATGCTGTTCAAAAGCCACAGAAACTCATGGGCATACACAGGCCTGTTTCTTAAACTGTCATTATTAGCTTTACACCCTCTAAATGCAGTAACTGCTAGATTCCCTTGCCTTGTCAAAGAAACCCTTGCTAATTATATTAGTGCTTTTGTCAGACTTCAAGGATTTGACAACAAGTGTTTGTTGACTACTTCCTAGAAATGGTTACCATGGTTTTCAGTGGACTTGTTTCTTTTCCTGACAGGTCATGAAAGCTGCTAGTAAGATACTATTCTGCAGGCACCAACGTGTGTTCTTTTAAGTCCTCTTGTTGATGCTGATAACCTGAATAATCATCTCTGTTTTAAGTATCCGCTGAAAAGCTGTCCTGTTCCCAGGACACTCTTGTCAATGGAATACTGCATTTTCCTGCTGGAAAGTAAACAAAACGTACAGGCAGAAGTGAAAGATATGGAAATCTAGAACACAGTAAATACCTCAGTCATTTCAGATCATTTAAGATTGAAGTTTATGCACTGGGGAGAACTGTGGTAGTTAAACACTGTACTTTCCTGCAGGCTCTGCGCAGGCACAGGATTTTTTGTGGTGTTTGACAGGGCACTGTCTTACTGTGCAACATATGTGTGGGTGTTTTCATTATGGAAGCATGCTCCCTTGTTTGTGTTATTTTTTTGGCTTTATTGGAAGACTTAAGTTTTCATAGAGTTTGCTCAAAGACTGAAATGAACAAATAGGAAAAATAGTGACTATAGTTCAGTTTTTGCAACATAAAATTGCTATGGGGATTCAGCTGAATGCCCTTTACTCCAGCAAAATATAATGTGTGGGTCCTTGCTTTTAACATCAATTATTTGTTTGATGCACGCTGAGCTTTTGAGAGACTGCCTTTGATGTTCAGTGGTAGCTGCATCTAGCGCGACCCTTGATGTTTCTTCATGGCTGGAGAAAAAGTCGGTTGCAGAAACATGGATAAAATCCCATTTAAGCTCATTATGTTTCTATTGAATTTTATGTTGTCCTTCTGCATATGGTCATTTGTCTTACAAGAACAACAACACAGGAAAGCTGAACACATTTGCATTTCTTTCTTCCTTTTTTGAGTTCCTGACTCTTTCACCTTGGTTTAGTCTCCTCTTTATAGTCGGTTACCCAGCAGCAGCTTTATGAGGCTTTATCGTTTGATATTAATAAACTGCCTTGAAAGGTTTGGGGACATCACAGACTTTAAGAATTGATTTTGTATCATTGAAGTAAATTTGCATTTTGCATTGCCCTCAGTAGATGAATATTCTTAGCTGAAGACAGCGATGTTTGTGACATGGCATAAAGCCTTACATGGGGAAATGGACACTAGTTTCCATCCATTTGCCTTGCTATTAGATTAATACTTTTAAATGCAGCTATAAATTAAACATTTACCAGTATTAAAGTTTTCTGGGTAATACATCTGTGTTGAAGTATGTTAAACAATGCTGACACTGGGGCTGTATGTTGTACAAATACAGCATTACAAATAGTTGCAATTTCAGCCTTGTAATGAGGTAGCCACTAGCAGCAAAAGCCCTCCCTCCTCTCCCGCTCCAGTACTCATTCCATTTCAGTATGTCCTTGTAAACTATTTTCTCACGATAAAGACCAAAATGCAAACATCTGAAGCTCAGTGTGAGTAGCTATCCTTTTAATTCCAAAGGATACATAGTTTTAGTGGACGTACATGTAATTGCTTCACATCCTTTCAGGCAATAGTGGGGGAAATAAAATCAGCTGCAAATAACACATGCAGGGAAGCCAAATGGGAAAAAAAAAAGATAATAAGCAGTTTCATGCCGTTTAATGTATATCATGGATTTGTAACAGAAAAGTAGAAACCAGCCAATGGGCAAAAGAATATTAATTCCCTTTTATATTTAGAGGTTGACAGCCCTATCTCACAGCATTCAGAAGCTGTAATTTGGAATGTGGAAAATAGAAAATAAACTTCATAACTTCAGATCTCGACATTTTTAGGAGCTCAGACAGTACCTGATTGAGGCTGTCAGGAGCCAAGACATTGGACGAACAGCTGTCAAGTTCACTTAAAACCTCTTCGCAGTTCCTTTGCCTGGTTGTTCAGTTGAGTTTACTGTTACTTGCAAGCTTTTGTGTGTAGTGCCCACCACTGCAAAGGCTGGGTTACAGGACAAGTTAGCTAAGGATATTTTTTAATGGCTAACTTATTCTCATGCTTGAAATGATTTTATTTTTTTTAAATGCACTTTCAGTCTTTATAGAGTCTTTTCTTCCTCCTAGTTGAGTTGATGTTTTAGTGACACAGTAAAATTGTTTTGATGCCACAGCTGCAGCAGTCACAAGCAGAGATGGGGAAACTGACTGGCTCCAGTGCTCAGGGTGTACTTTAATAAGGAATTAGTCTGCACCCAGCCCTACAGACTGGAAATTTGGATAGTTATTTGGATGGAACTTCACCAGGGAGAACACGGGTACTGTCAGGTAGCTGTATTCAACAGATGTCTATGGGACAGAAAGGAGACCTGATGCACTGGCATGTCTGCTATATTATATGAGATTTTCCATGTGGCATTTCCTACAAATGCGAAGACTTCAGATAGATACCTTGGCTAAGTTCCAGTGAGCAACCCTTCAGCCCTAGCACTATTCCTTCTAATGTCAATCTGAGTTTGGTTTTATCAGACTGCTCGCTTCAGCAATTGTTCAGTTCTATGAAGGTCTCCGGAGTGCAAAAGCTCCAGAACGTGTTAATTCCTCTGTCACAGAAATGAATTGTTAAAATGGTGTTTGTCAGTATTCTTGCCCCAGAGAGGGGGGTTGTCACGGTGTCCTGCGGTGCTGCAGCAGCCAGTTATGCCTGGGCTGCCCCTGTGTTGGCCAGTGAAGGCTGTGGTGCCGTGCAGGTGTATTAGAGCCAAGGAGTCTCGGCGTAGCTGAGACACCTGAAGGGGTGATATGGACTAAATGTCCTCACAAGGGGGATTCACATGCAAAGCAAAGCTCTCTGCTGGTGTTCCCTCAACGCTTTTAACCTAACACTCGAAAAATGTCAGCTTGGGGGTCCATGCAGTCCTGTCACCAAGCAAGCTCAGGGCACAGGGGTGGATATCCAGCAAGGCCTGTGAGGGGGTTGTAGAACAAACAGCATACCCAATAGGGAATAGTTCAGATTCCCAAGGAAATGTTGTTTTCCTTGATTGTCTGGAATCATTTTCACTTGTGAGATACAGAAATGTACCTTTTTTTTTTATACAGTAGCAGATTGCATGTGGTCTACACAGATGTCGTTTTTACCTTGAGAAACAGCAGTAGAACTATGCGACGAGTGAAGCAATTTTAAATACAGTCTGAACGCTGAACTTGAAACATTTGCACACACTCCCCCTCACCCCCCCCAAAAAAATCCCCCAAGACAACCAAACCCAAAAAACCCCCAACCCCAAAACAAAAACAAAGAAAAAGCCAGTTAAAGGAGGATGAGTAACTGCATAAACTGCAGAAATTCAGGGGAAAGTGGGGCCACCCATAAAGTACTGTCCCAGGAGATAAAGAAGAAGGGGCTCATTGCAGTTGTGAACTCTTAGAGAAATTTGGCTAAACCTACGTGCCTGATCTATCTAGTCTGAACACAGTGCAGGGCACAAATGTAAGGTGAACATGAGATATGAATCTCAACAAAGGATTTGTAAATCTGTAGGATTTAAAGGCGCCCTTTTTACCTTTCCTCATTTGGGTCAAGTTTATTTAGCCATCTTTACTCAGGCACAGAGGGTAGCTGCAGTGAGGATATGCTTGAATTGGATATCCATTCCTCCAGTGCACACAAAGCTAGTTCTCTAACAGAAATATCTCTATATGCAATAAATATCTTCATATACACTTTAAGGTTTTCCGTCCTTAGTTTGGGAACCAGGAGTGGCATAAAAGCTGTACCAGGGGACTGAACTTTAGAGAGAAAAAGACAAAAAGGCACATGCATTGAAAAGGCAATAAATAAAGAGCAACACACTCTTATGTAGGTTTGGGATGTCCTCAGGTAGAGGTAAGTACGGGGTTTAGTAACTGTTGGCTTCTATTGAAAGTGAATCTCTGATAAATGCATTGCTATTCCTCTTTCTGAACAGCTCGTGCTGTCTATTATAATCATAGTGGGGTGAAAAGGTTTCAAGTATTCTGTTATGCCACTGATTTTGCATATACTGGACTGGATTTGAGTGCATGAAAAAGCCTACGTGTGTGTTTACATTTATATTTGAAGCTTACCTAGGACATAACCTTTTTGCAAAGCAAAACATTCTTAAAATGACATTTGTTCCTTCATATTAATTGGGAAGAAACTTGTGTAACATGATGCCAGATGTTTGCTACTGTCACAAATCACTCCAGAATAAAAAAAAAAAAACAAACAAAAACGCAGGCATAATTATCTGAAGAAAAGATGAAGCTAGAAGTTTGGAGGAGTAATTTGTCAGGTAAATGAATCTCAACGTGGACTGTGTGAGCATGAATGACACCTTATTTGTCAGAAAGCTGTTACCTATTGAGGAGGACAACTGTTTCATTGCTTTGTTTTCCTTTGCTTCTCTTCCTGGCTTTCTCTTATGCTCTTCCTTAACCAAAACACCCATCTTGAAATAGACAGTGAAACTCTGAATATCCAAAGTGACAGGTATGAAAAACTCTGGAACTTGGTGAAATAAATATTGATGAAGAAGGAAACTCAGAAGGAAACTTGCAGCATTGTGAAGATTCTGATTAACACAGTTGAAAAGGATAATGTGAACAAAGCGTATTGCTTCTGTTTCCTTATTCTTGATGAAACATTACTCATTAGTAGATTTTTACAAATGCCAGACCTCACCTAAAAACAGTTGTTTGCAGCTTTATTTTAGGTTCAATATACAGTTCGCCATATGAGAGGGTAATTCTTGATCTGGAGCCTGAAACAGTTAGATACAGAACCAGTACAGATTGAATCAGACTATTTTTTTTCTGTGTTTGTTTGGGCTTTTTTTAAAGAAAAAGAGTAGTCCAAATAAATAATCGTGTTTTTCCCCAAAATAAAATGTTTTCATCTAAGGTCATTACACTCCTCTATTTAACATTTCAAACAGTAAAACCCCCAGGCTTTTTAAAATAATAAACAATCAAAAGGAAGTGAGGCTATGTGATGATAGCGTGTGTGACTTGTCAGTCTAGAAATTTGAGCTTGTTGACCTATTTCAGTGAGATTTGATACAAAAGTAGAAACCTCAGAGTTGTTACTTTCCAACATATCTTCGGGGAGGGAGGGAGGAGGGAGCAGGGGCATAGCAGTGTTCCTAGATGTGGCCCTTCACTTCCAAAATTAAAGCCAGAACCAATGTATAACTTAAAGTTTTATTTTCCTTTTAAAATAAATGAATAATGCACTTTCTTTAAATTGGAGCACTGAATAAGATTAATCGAAATCTTCATCTTGGATAAATCAAATTATGTTGGCTTCAAATTGTAAATTGTTCATTTGTGACCACCTCCTGGTTTCCAGGAATTCAGACTCTGGGAATAACGTCAACATGCTGGTTAAGCTGCTCGGAAACAGATTTATTTGCGTTTTAAGTGATTTCCTGTTATTATTTTTCTTTTATGTACACTGCTACATAGATAGAAAAAGGTTCTTTTGCTGTACTCATGAGGTATGCTGTTTATGCATGCATGTGTGCACACATGCAAGCTATGTTCTTCAGTCCAGCTTCCTTGAACACTGGTTTCAGCAAGTGCTATTGGAAGGGTGTTGCTGCTTCTAAGATCTTCCTAGGTTTTTTTTTTCCACACTGTTATGCTATGACTTGTTAGTGTATAATTTCATGTGTTCTCTCTCAGCCAGTTGCTTTCAAGCAAAGCAAAAGTTGCCCATGTTGAGTTCCTCATTGTGGACACTGCTGCTACTCTGCTTGTAAACAGCAATCATGTTTTCCCCTGATTTCCCTTATAATAGAATGAATGTGTGTGTGTACATGCTTTTGCAAGGAGGAAGATGTGGATCTGAAATAAAAAAAGGTTGAGGTGAGTGTTTAGATCTGAGAGTCTGAATATCTTATAATTAAAAATATATGCACAATTTCTCACTTTCCCCAAACCTCAGAAATCAGTAGAGCAAGTCTTAGGAAAGAGTGTCAGGCATGCATGTAGTGCAGCAGGAATGGTTGTATGGAGAGAGGCACAGAGCACCAGTTCTTTTGGAGATTGCCAAGAATAGAAGACTTTTGCAAAATAGAAAAAATTGACTTTGGGAAATAAGAGTAAAATGGAAGGTATTTTGTATTACATGGTACCTTATCACTGGAAACAGTGTTTCAAATTTTTCTTTTTAACTTCCATAAATATATTTGTTAAGATCAAATGGCAGTATTAAACAACAACTAGGGTGAAACGATGCAGGTGTATTGACAGGGTGTTCATTATCTCTTAAATAAATATAATATTGATGGTAAGCTATTCTAAATTACTAATGTCACAAGTCATAATGTGGGTGTAACTTCTTTCAATAGCCTGTAGATAGTCATCACTACAAAGAATGAAAGGCATTAGTGACCAAACCTCAGAGCATTAATAGAAATAAACTAAATATTTGTATAAGATAGTTCCTTAAAATATATATGAGTCAGGGAAGAATCAGAATGAGGGAGAAGAGAACAAAAGGTTTCAGAATTATGTTCTTAATTAGTAGGAAGTTGAGATCTAATAAAATTAGGATGGGAAGGAGGACAGAATCCACTTTAAAAAAAAAAAAAAGGATTAAGCTGTTGCAAAATAGTAATAAAAAAAAGCTGGGATAAACTTACCTGGGAATCCAAATATTTTGAAACTTAAACGGATTTCTTTTCTTTTGAGGTTTCCTCAAAGCGGTTTCCAGTGCATTATAAAACCACATTGCTAATTGTTTCTCCCACAATGCATGACAGTCAGACTGACTTTTGAATACTCTTTCCAATTATTGCCACAAAACCTTTCTATTGTATCAGTACAATGACACAGTTTTTACCGCAGCTTGCTATGGCATAGTAAATAACGTATACTGCATTTTCTGGTTTACTGTATTCTACCATTGAGACACCCCAGGCCAGTTACTGAAATAATGTTTTATGTAAGCTGAGAACCTGCCTTCAGGTAAGTGGGTGGCTTTTGGAGGTGCAGTCCTGCAGCGGCTGTAGGATGTGACCAGGAAAGCCAACGTGGCTCTGATCACTCAGGGAGGAGGGGAAAAGGATTAGCACATCTTTATGTACTCTTTCTGCTGTGAAGGCATGAGTATTTCAGGCACAATGCAGGTCTGACTGTAAGCTGTTGCAGCTTCTGTCCTTGGGCTAACTCTCTTTGAAGTGGAGCTTTCCCGTTATAAATGTGTTGGGAAATTGCCCCCTGGCATTCCAGGGGGAGCTCCCCATGGTGCGTTGGTTTAGTGCTGCAGGGAGCAACGAGGGAGAGGGGTCCCACTGGGACAAGCACAGTCAAAAGATGTAAATTGATCCCTGTTTCAGATCTTTCTTAATTTAGTAATGCGATAATGTAAGACCAAAAAAAAAAAAAAATGGAACAAAGAAATGAATGATAGCATAGAAAAGTAACTAAGCCTGATTTGTTTGTGTATGCCCAGGAGGATAGCATGAAGCTACTGGTCAACAGTGAAATCTAATCATTGCTTTGTTCAAAAATAAAGAAATCTAATATTTTCTTTGTCCACTGCTGAGTTCAGGACAGCCCAGGAATTGGTGTTCATGGAGGATATTTATTAGATTTTATTTAGCTTCTGCTTTACTCTTTCTGTCAGTTTAGACTTCCTATCTGATTTTATCATCGGTTTATTGCAAAGGCAACTGACACTTAGCACTGAGTATTCTTTCACAGTTTTTATTGTACACTGCAAGAAATGATTCAAATACAGGATTAAATGAGATACAGGACACTTTTGAGTGGGCACTTGGAGTGTTAGAGAGGCTCATGAGTTGGTGTATAAAAGCAGCTGCAGCCTCTGGTGTGCTTACCAGGAAAGGGGGGAGGGGAAAAAGACCATCCTGAGACTAAAGAGACACGTGAGCACAGAAAATACGAGATGTCCAAAATTATATAGGATGCCATAAAGAGTTGTAAAAGCATCCAAAGCTGGTTCCTCATACATATAGACCTTTCTCCTTCCTCCTGTATTAGCAAGCACAATTTTTATTAGATAAAAATATAATCCAATGGAATAATGTGCAAGATGTTATGCAAGGGATATCTGTTGTTGCCTAGTACATGCTAACATCTGTTTACCCCATATGGAAAGTTTTAGAGCAGTCTATATAGAAACAATTCTGCAAACTGAACATACTTTGTTTCTCCTGACTCATTATTTATTTTAAGAACTCCTGTTTGGTATAGCAGCTCTTTCTTAAGAGCTTCTTCCCTTTTTATAATTAATATTTGTCTATATTTTACTTTCATTTGCGAGCTGTTCATGTTCCTACAAAACTTTAACTGTGTTGTGCTGAAGAATGGTAGCTTCAGTTGAGAAGGCAGATAATGGAAATAGTTGAGCATCTGCCCATGAACAGCTACTGGCATGGGGCCATTGCAGGGGGTGGTCTGGAAGCGGGCTGTGCGGGCAATGTTAGAGCTGTAGTGGAAACAGATTGGTTTATTCTGTATCACCTATCTCAGCACCGTCCTTGGCTGTGATGGCAATAAGCACGTTATAAAACTTGGTCAGTACTGCTAGACCTTGCTTATGAGAAATTTTCACCCTTAACAAGGTCTTACATTTAAAGCAGCAGAGTAATAGAGGGATAATAGCACAAAGAGGATTTCGTTCCAAGCCTGACTGTGTTTTGTGTCAGACATTTGTCTATATAAAGAGTAAATAGACAAAAAAGCCCACGAAAACTGCCAGGAAACAGGATTGGAGTCCCCAGCAGGTCCTTGACCTGTGATGCTGTGCCCAGGCATGTGACACCCCATTTGCTGTATCCCGAACCATCTGCCACGGCACGTCAGGCTGCCTGCTGCACCCCTCGGCCGAGGGCCCTGCAGCCGATGTCAGCAGCTACTTACACTGCAGGTGCAGGGTCGTACGAGGCCAGGGCTCCTTGCAGGCTGGGTTGGGTGGGCCCAGGGTGCTACACATGTCCTGGGGACACATGGGTGATGCTGCCAGTGAGGACCCTGCTCTTGCTGTCGCTGCAGTGCTGCTGAGGAGGGTGGTGTATATCTATGGGCAGGCATTTCCTCCTTCACTTGGTCCCTGCATGGTTTTTTTTTTTCTTTTTAGTATTGCCATATCTACACATGATGCCCGTTAGCCCTCCTGTAGTAACTTTCCATGCGCTTATCCAGCTGAATGCTCTTATTTATCATTTATAGGTGCTTTTCCTGGCTCCTTTTCTGTACCTTTATGTACAGGACTGTACTCTGCAGCAATAAATTCTATGACTCCATTGAAAGTCTTATTCCGTTGTTTAAAAAAAAAATATTTTTTTTTTGGAAAGCCATCTTTTGTCACCCATTGCCTCTCAATTATGGCATATAGCTTCTACTTACATATAGATGATCCCCTCATACTCTCTGATAATTTTGTATAAGCGTTAGAAAATGCTGACCTTGAAGTGGCGACTGCTGTATTTATAAATGGAAAAAAGATTAATAAAATATTTGAAAAGGGTTTTTTTGAGGAGTGTTAGTCTCAAAAACCCACCCCACCAACACTCCATAAAAATGCAAATACTGTTCTTTTAAGCCTTGATAATGAATAAATTAATTTACATGATTAAAAAAAACATAACTAGAACAAAATACTTACAATATAAAACATTCCAAGTAAACGTTAGGTGTGCTATAATGAACAGCCAATTGAAACTCTTTTACCAATTTAGTTAATTGTTTATTTTTTAATTAAGTTGCTCCCTAATAGAATATCATTTTTGTAAGAATAATTTAAGATGTAAACAATCATATCTCAAACCTTTAGCTGAGTAATTATGTACATTTTAATTTTAGCTCTAGGGAAGTTTTAGGACTGCTCTTTGGCAAATACTTTCTTTGCTAATTAGCTTCCTGGAAATATTATTATGTCAACCACAAAACAATAGAAAACTAAAGAAAACAAGAAATGCCAACCCTTCTGAAAAAGAATTGAAAAAGGATTTTTTTTTTTTAAATGGAGATGAACTTGCATCAATTCTGAGTGATATAAATGGGAATTACTTTTATGGGCTCATAGGTGGGAGGATACTGAAAAGAAAGGGTAGGGGAGCTTTAGTTTTGTGACCTGAGAAGAGGACTGAACTTGAGGAGGACATTTGTAACAGAGCTGCACACTGAAGTGTGCTAGTTTTTAGCATCATTACTAAAATTTTTATACTTTTGCTATTAGGAAATAATTAGGGGACACTAAAGGGTTTACTACACAGGGTGGTACCAAACTTTGACATTTCTGCCTGGTGTTGGCTATGTTGTTCTCATAGTATGTTTAGATTTTGGAGTTTGGTGAAGTATTTCAAGTAGTCATTATCAAATATTTGTGTCATGATTTGTTTGGGGCCCTTCCCTTTATTGGAGTGATAGAGTTTGCTTGGATTTCAGTAAAATTTGAATCAGCCCTCAAGAATTTTAGTACATTACTTCTGTATTCCTAATATTTGTCCCCCCAACTTCCCTGTTAAGTTTTGGTTTTAATAAGGTTTGCACCTCCTAGCTTCCATTGCCCACCCTATGAAAAACACCATTTAGAAAAGCTGAGGTTTAAAATGTGTTTGCCTTGGTGTTGAGTATGGAGGTAACAGCACAGCGTTTTGTCTTTGCTTACTGTCCTTCTCTGCATCTGCTCTTTTCTGATTCTTTTCTCTCACAATTTCATCCATAAACTTGCTCACCTGGTCTAATACCTTATTGCAGGACCTAATCTTTAACTGCTATCTTTGAAGGCTGCGCTGATCAAATCTATAATTTCTATCAGAACATCTGGGGATGTTCTTAACACCTCTGGCCAGAAGTGTTTTGCTTTGGGGAAATACCAGAACATCAGCCCAGGCATAACTGGTAACCCACCTTTTAGCAGAGTTTGAACATGTTTGCATTCATCTGTAGATCAAAGACTTTTTTTTTGGTGGCAACAATGTCCTTCACCGTAACAACAGTTCTGCTTTAGTGCGTGTCATAGGGGGAAGGCAGAAGATGTGGAACAAGTGTTCATGTGCAGGTCTGCTTTGGGGGCTTTGACTGGTGCTGGTCTGGCCTGGGTGGCACAGTGAAGGGGACAGACCCTGCCTGGTGCATAGTGCATGGGGGTGACTAAAGCATGGAGTGGCGTGCACGGAGCTCTTGTGGAAGAAGAGATGATTCTCATAGGCAAGGTTTGAGAGGGAAGGTGTGGCACCAAGAAGATGGGCATACTTATAGAAACCCTTGAAGCATAGTTACGTATCATTAGGTGACGGAGAAGGGAGGACCTCAAGCTCACATAAGTTCCTATATAACTGGGAGGAAAGGGACACAGCAGGTCCTGCTTGAGGGATGTTTAAAGAAACATTGTTTTTGAAGGAAGGTTAGCTGATAGTGGTGGGAAGTGAAGGGTCAGTGCAGGACCTGTGATTACAGGGAACAGAGAAAGGAGAAATAGAGATCAGACAGGATGTCTGGGCACTCTCTACAGGATGTTGGAGGGTACCCTTGCCAGAGAAGGGGCAGGCAGATGCTACAGGGGACAGTGGGGTGGGATGTGTGATGCATGGCAGATCTGGTCTGTGATGCAGGGCGTGGCCTCATTTGTTCTTTATTGTGTTTTCACTGCCTTTGCCTTGCTTCATGCCTCCCTCCATATTTCCAAATGCTTGCTCTGTCCTGCAAGGTCCATCTTGCACGTTTGGCTGCTGGTGGGTTGCTGACTGCTGCTGTCTCTAGAAGGAACCCTTGCTCTTGTACCTCTTGGTAATTCATGCACGTGTGTCACAGGGCAGCACAGCAGAGACTGGCCTGAAGCTCGGTGCCAAATGATCTCTGATTAAAGCTGCAGGTGGGTGAGGCAGCTGCTATTTTTTCTTCTTTCCATTTGGCCTCGGTCACTTGCTGTCTAACTGCTGAGCACCTTGTGTAGTGAACTGTACAACTGGCCTGCCTTTTCAGTGATCTTGTAATTCAGTCACTGAATCATACTGACCCTCTTTTTTTATCCTTTTCCTGATAATTATAAACTTGCTCTGCTGTGCCTGAGATAGCAGAAGTTATGAAATAACTTGAACTTCAAAGACTGTAAGAAATTTCAATTCTCAATGATTTTCTTGTGTTGTCTGCAAAACAAGGTTCATTTGTAATTCCAATTTTTTATTGTGTCACAATAGTATTGCATATGAACTGAAAGGAGGACCAAACCTGTTCAGTAGTCTCCTGATGTAAGGCAGAGCTGAACTCTAAAATTTGCTATGTATGTGAAGACAGAAGAAAGTGTGTTATACAGGGAAGTGGTACAGCAAAGCAGCACCTGTCAGCATTTAGCTTGCAGGTGTATGTGCCAGCTTTTGGTGTTAGGTGCCATGCAATGTGAGATCCATAAGCTCAGCAGCATGGATGCTAAACCCAGAAGTGCCAGATAAAGTCCTTGGTTTCAGAGCAGCACTACTTTTAGTCAGGGTGCTGCCTAAATACGTGATATCTCCTCAGTGTAGGTGCTACATATAAATGCTTTTCTCATGCATATCAAACCTTGGGATTGTTCATTCACAATTCCCCTCCTCTGTCTCTGTGCCTGTCACTGATGAACTTCATGGGCAATTGAAAAGCTCTGTCCATTTGAAAGTCTTTTCCACCTAATTACAAGGACAAATAATATAGTGCTTAAAAATCCATTTATTTTACTCAACCCAACAGTCAAAAAGTTAAAGCTTGTCTCAATGAAGAACATTCGGACTGTACTTAAAACTGCATTTACGCTGTTCTTAGTCACCCATTGCTACTGACCTCCAGCTTCTAATGGGAGCAGACTTTTTTATAGGGCACTGTCGATTTTTTTATGCATCAACTTTCCCTGCTACATAACCATTGTAAAAATACTTCTAATCCTCTTCTGTTGGTGTGTTTGCCCTGTTAAAAGGTAAAGTGCAACTTTGTGCTGTAGGTGACTAGAAGGGTATGTGTTACAAAATTACCCAGTATTGTCAGCTTTTCTTTCAAAACATAAGGTTTTAGTTGTGTGGAAGCAAGGCAGATTTCAATAAAGACTTGGGAGCTTTCTGGTGAATTGTGGAACATCACATAGATATTCCTTAATTTCAGAAGGTCTCACAAAACAGGCATCCATGGCATGAGGGGGTGAGAGTTTCCTCTGAAAACAGAAGACTGCTTCAGTGAACAGATATTTTGTAATTGTGTCATTGGAAAAATGTTAACAAATATGTATTAAATGACTAGGAGTCCAAAATGCTCCCGATTCATTAACTTATTACTGCTTTCCTTCTAACAGTGGTTTTCCCCATTATTTGTATTTTCTTCTTCAGTCCCGTTATTAGCCAGTGATTAAATTGATTGTACTCCTCGTTCTTGAGCTCTGACAACAAAACCATTCTCTCAACGAAGTATTCAGTAGTGCAAGTTGGGACACTTCATTATTTTGTCTCTAGTAGTTGATCACAAAGTTTTGTGGTTTGTGTTTTGTTTTGGTGGTGTTTTTTGGCTTTCTATTTTTAATAGAAAACAGAAGAACATCAAATATCTTAAAATGAATATACTAAAAAATGAAATGCATAACATTATTGTACTAATGGCATCTGCTGCGGATTGGACTCTGCAGGAGAAAAATGTGAGGAATACACTTACAATCCCACATCAGATCATGCTCTCTACCCTTTTATCACAGTATCAATCCCCTCTCCCATCGGCATCTGCTGCTTCTGCCTACACAGTGTTTTCCCTTTTGGAAGACAGGAACAGCAGTCTGTCCTGGCCTAGAAGGTGCATGATGCTGATATGTTTCCAGTTCAAGTGCCAGGAGCTGTGTGCACTTATTACTTCTATGCAATGCTATGACTTTCCTTTAGCTGCCTTAAGCATCTCTAAATGGCACCTTTCTCTATGTAAACACATCCTCTAAAATGAGTCTGAGCAGTAATCCTTTTGCCTTCTTGATTTTAATGTGGTCTTGTCCTTCTCCTGTTGACCACAGAGTTTTCTGTGATACATTTTAAACAAATCCCTTAAACAAATGTGTGTACTCCAGTCCATGCTGCAAGCTTTGTAGTTATCACAGGCTGGGTGGTGTCTGTTATAGGATGCAAGGAAAGGGTTTTTTGGTGTTAGCTGTAAACTGTGAGGCTTTTAAGCATGTATTTTGTAGCTTACAATGATAATTCAAAATGCTCAAGATAATTCAAGAACTCTCTAGGGCAAGGAGTCAGAATATTTCCCACTGTCCTTAAGGTCTAAGAGCAATAATTAATTTGGCTTTTCCATGAGCAGAGAGGGGTGGTAACAGTATCAATTTGCCCTTCTGATTTCTGGATGTAAAAGCAGGAGCCAAGATTATACCAACTTTTCCAGTGTATTTCCAGGCTGCTGGTGACTTCAAAGTGTTGGCATGACTGGGGGTTGTGGTGGAGCTGCAGGCTGCATTAGGACATGGGTAAGGTTGGGTAGTTGCTAGAAGTTAACTGTTATAATAACTACCACCTGTACTGAGGTTTACAGGCTGGTGAAAATGTACTTTTAGTGAAACTGAATTGCATCTAGATGAAGGACTATGGCCCTCGCTGGCTCTGATTTTTTTTTTTTTTTAATTTTTTTTCATTCTTGTACCTCCTTTGACACTTTTTTAGTGCAGAATTGGAGTTTTCTGTCTCAGGTTCTACTGCCATCATGTGGAATTTGTTGATCCCCATAAAACCATCTGGAGGCAGCTGTTTGGCAGTCAGGTGCTCTTGTAGCAATACCTGAAGAGTAGAGGAAATAGTGAAGTGTGGGTCCTGGTTCACATGAGAACATGAAAACTGCTTTGCTGAAGCACACCAGAGGCTTACAAGGATGAGCCACTCTCCAGTTGCTGACAGCAAATGGGAGGAATAATCCAACAGCAGTCCCTTCGGGTGCTACTTCCTGAATGCATAAGCACAAGTTAGTTTGTATGAAGAGGTTTGTAGGCATGGAGAGTACATAATAATCACAGTTGATGGTTTCATTAGTTCCATCCCTGGGTCTGATACAGTGTAGCAAAAGAAATTAGGTGTTTTAGCATTATACTTAGCAAAAACTGTGAGTGATGCTGGATATGACCTGCTGTCCCTCTACTTATTTTGCTGACAGATATATATCAAAAACTTTTTCTTTATAAAATATTCTGTAAAATGTAATGAAAATAAATAGAATGCTTTGAAAGCATAAAACAGTTTTTTATGTCCAAGGTTTAAACTATGAACCTTTCCCTTGATTTACATCCTAATAATCTGATTTATACCCATTTATTGTTTACATTTGTTTATATATAATCTGGTGTCTGATCCTGGTTATCTTCTTTGAGGGCTAAGACAGGATATTAAACTTGTGATACAAAACAACACAAATACTTCTCAAAGGCGCCATTTTTCATGCATTGCAATGAATAGAATAAACTAATGCAATAAATTGTGAGTCATAATGGTTGTAATTCTTCGCTTTTCATTTACTTGTAACAGTTGCAATATTCCTAGTTTATTTAGCATTTCTATTAAAATTGAGACTTTCTCCATGAAGCAGGACTGAACCCTTCAGAAAGGAACCACTAATAATTCTCCTTAATTACTAAATTAATAATAAATATTTACACTCTAAGACTTTTAAAATAATTTATTCCTCACACCACTACTTGGTGATGTGTGGGTAAATATATTAAGTCTATATAATTATTATGAAATGTTATTAATTGGAACTGAATAAATGAAAAAAAAGGTGTAATTTCCTATTAATTTTTTGAATGTGTAAAAGTTGCAATTTAGAAACATACTGTATGAAAGCTAAATTAAAAATATATTCAATAAAATATATCTTTCAGTCAAAACTATGGTTTTTAAACTGGATGTTAAGCACTTTTTTTTTTTTTTTGGCTTCATGCGATTCTGAAGTCATTAGAAATGAGGTAAAATAGCAGAATTTCACTCTATCAATCAAGGGATGGTAATGCTGGTTCAAGTGGACCTGCTGCTATAGAGGCATACTAAGTTAATGTATGTGAAGAGTTACTTAGACATCCTGATATTCACTTGAAAATATTTTCTCTCCTAATTTTATGATTTAGATTTTTTAAAAATGGAATTCTTTTGTATAAATTATATAAAAAATGTATCTGCCTGAACAAGTAATAGGGGTCTGCCAAAAAATTTTTAACTGCCACCTTATTAGTGTCTTCATGTAAGTGAAAAAGACAAGAAAATGAAAAAAAGAGGTGAACATCTCAGTTCACAGAAAGATTCCTGCTGTACTGGGTGAAATATTGTGTGGAAGACTTAGGTTTGGTCTAGCTTACACCAAACTCTCAGCACAAACTGTATTATATCAGACTTGATACAAGGTGATAAGGACCATTTGCTTGGCCAATTACACTGTCCTGACTTTGACTTATGAAAGCAGAATGAAATTAATATCTAATCATTATAACACAAGTATACGCTTTCTGTGTATTCTCACAGTTTATTTGGAAATGCTTAATCCTAGGAATTGTATATCCGGTTGTGCACATACCAAATATTTTCTGAATACCATCGTTCTTCCTCCTTTTCTTTAAACTGGACAACTTGATGAACTAAGTCTTTGGCAGAACATTGAAAGAAGGTTATAATTGCCTGCATGTAATTCGTGGCACAAAAATGTCTGACTTTTCACCTTATACTGCTGTCAGGGTTTGATTGGGGGGTGGGGTGGGGCGGGTGTGCACGGGTTGTTTTTTGTTTTTGGGGGGGTTTATTTTTTTGTTGTTTTTGTTTGCTTTTTTTTGTTTGTTTTAAGAGAAACAGTTGAGAAGAAGAAGGGCTTGTGGCAGGGTGCGGAGAGGAGCCGAGTTGTGTGAGCGGTTGCTGCGGTGGCCGGAGGTGGGAGGGCCCCGCGGACCTGTCCAGGGTCCTGACCGGGCACGGGGTTCCCTTTTTCTTTAGTCACTTTGGCTCCGTGCAGCAGAAGGCTCTTTCCTACTCCAAAAATCGGAGCTATGGGAACAAACTATTTTCTTGTCTTCCCTATTTACTGGTTGCAGAAGCACCTCGTTATAATTAAATGAATAATTTTTTAAAAGGAAAAAAAAAAATCAGTCTGGAAAGGAATCTTGATGGAGCTGGGAGAGTTGTAGTTTATCTTTGAGACAGAGGGCAGGCAGCAGGTATAGCTGCTCTGCAGGGTCTCAAGATAGCTGTCATGCACTTCAAGCCAAATTATTTTCCCTTTGCTGCTTCTAATGTATATATTTGCACATATTGCTGACCAGGTGACTTCAGGTTGGAAACAAACTCCTTTTTATCTTTCTCTTGAGGGAGGAATTTTGAGGCTATAAACCCAATTGGTTTTATAGAAGTTTTTTTGGATGAATTCTATAGAGATGGAATTTATTTTAATAAAACAGAGTGGAGTAGAGTCCTTGCAGTAGGATATTTCACCCTATCTTTCCTGTGACTTGAACAATTGGCCTCTAAGGGTCTTCACACAACTGATACCAAATCAGCCAATGCATCTCACTTTGCTCCTTGTGGCCGAGTCCCTTTAGTGTGGAGAAGCATCCTTCCTCAATGATAGGTTCAACAGAAAGATCAAATGATGAATTGTCAGTTGTATTGAATTATCTTCCCACTCTAAGAAGAGGCTGTGCTTTATCATCATTGTAGAATAGTGAGAGGAGGTAAAAAGGAAAGGAGGAGAGGGAAAAGCAAGAGGAGGCATTTTGTATTAGTATTATCATCAGTAGTATGAAATTACTGATGATATTGAGGGTTCTTACATTCACACTACCTTTACAAATACTAAATTCTCTTTAAGTGGTGTGAGCGTTCCCATACTGAGCCTTTACATGCTGAGTTTCTGCCCAGAGCACATCTTTATGATTTTTATAAGTCCTTAATAAAAAAGCTTCTGCAAGAAATGCTGTCAGAGATATAACTACATCATCATGAATAAAGTTGTGAAGGAAAGTGTGTTTAATAGAAAGTCAATACGATGAAGCTTGTGTGGAGTAATTCCTCCAATATTCCTACAGTAACAAAACAATTAAAAATCAGTGTCTCATTTAAAAAAAAGTCACGTGGTCTGCTAGAGGGCTGAGAGAGAAAGGTATGTGGGTGCTAATGATATTCCCCTCAGCACCCATAATCCATATTGCTCATCAGCTTTAGCAACAGCCACATCCTGCTTAGGATTCAGTTCACATTCCTCTGCCACATTCTGCAGCCATTGCATTATCTGCAGAGGCAAGAGCGACTACTAATAGTACCAGAATGGAGCAGCCCAATGACTGACCTGCGATATGACAGCTGTTTGCTGAAATGATTAAAAGAAAAAAAGTTCTAACAGGGCCACTAACTCTCCCCAACAAATATACCTATTTGGCAGGTTTCTATCCCCTTCTGCAGGAAATTGTCATCACAAATCAAGAATGGAGGGAAGTGGGGAGAGGTGGTCTGGTGCATCATTTGTATTTCTGTTCTTGCACTCTTTGGAATGAGGATAAGTGAATGTGCTCCGTCTGTTCCAAAAGTGCAACAAGTAATGATTCACTATATATCAATGGCATAAAAAGGGGGGTTTATTCACATTCATTCACATAAAAGCAGCTGACAATTGTTAACTCTTTTTCATTATTAACACAGCATCACTAGTGTTACAATTATTAATGCTGTGCCTGGTTTGCTGAGTTCCACTTTATTGATTTTATTTTGATTGGGGTAAGACTGATTGCCACCTTGGAAAAAAAAGTTGTCCTTGAATGACACTATTTAAATATTACGTACCCCTAAACATTCATTAAGCCTCATGCTTTAATTAAACCTAAGTATTACCACTAAGTGTTGGAGGTGTGAAAACAGAAGCAGAAACAGGATGTACCTGAGGGCCTTTTCCTTGTCACTAGAAAATGTCTAAATCACTGTGAAATAAAGAAGCCAGTGAGAGTTTTGATTTTTGGGGGGCACATCAACTACATTAAAATGTGTCTTTTTTTCCCTATGCATTTGTTCTTGATGGCTCATAAATTTTCCCTCTAGGAAGTGTTTTGTTTTATGTATGTATGCGTGTCTGTTGCTTTTGTGTTCTTTTACTGACTCTGTGAAAGCTAATGAGTTTTGGAGCAAAAGACTGGAAGCCAGTCTGATAGGCTCATATTCTGGATTCATAAGGTCTAGGCTCTGTTTCTGCTACTTACCTGCTGCACGATGTTGGACAAATCTTTGTTCTTGTATATCCTCTCCTGCCCATTTTGCTGCTATTGTAGTTTTCTTTTAATGGGAATCTTGACAAATTTGATTGTTTAAATATAATTGTTTTTTTCCTAGCTGTTTTTGTAGGTCACTGTGTTTTTGTGTGACATCTTGTATTAACTTCTCCAATGGTTTTGGCATATCCCACATACCTCTGTAATCACCATGTTGCCACTTCTCACTCATTGGTGCTGATCCGTTTTTCTTGGCTCTGCCATGCTGCTGTCATCCAATATTCAGCTCGTGCAGAAAGAGCTAAAAATATCTCCTTTTTTTTCCTTTTTTTTTTTTTTTTTTTTTTTTTTTGTGTGTGTGTAGAACTTCTCATCTGTAGATCTAGAGTTGTTTAACAGTTCACATCTCTGTTTCCCAGAGTCATTACAGTGGTGCAGAGAACACAGGCTTACTTCCCATGGTCACATAGCCAAGTTAAGGGCAGAATAAAATGCTAGAAGCGATCATATGGCTTGTCCCGCTGGTGAAAAATTCTCTGTAACAGGCAAGTACCCTGATGTTTTATGTAGCTCATGTTCCCAAGGATGAACAAGACTATCTAATAAGAGCACATTTACTTCTGTCTTTGCACGTATATCATAATTGAGAAGTATTTTGCTAATATTTTCTGCCTGACACATCTGTGCCTACTTAGGAATTTATTCCTTCTACAGCAAAATAGCTGTTGTTGAGTCAGCAGTTTCCTAATATTATGTAATAATAAAGAATGTAAGAGATTTTGCAAAAGAATTTGCTTAGTTTTATGCTGTTTTTATGATTAGAAATGACACCTGGGCTTTCAGGTAAAGTGCTTGAGGAATTTAGATCATAAAATAATGGTTTGTGCACTTTTGGCTCCTAAAAAGTGACATATACATTGTAGAAATAAATAGAATAGAGATCTTAAACAAATACAAATTTGTTTTGGTCTAGTGAACATGGAAAAACAGGGAGATTCCTTATGGCTCATTAGCTCTTCAGAGCTTTGACAGAGGGGCATTGGTCAGATAAATCAATGACATGTAACATTAACAAAATCTGAGATTTAGTTTTTAATTATATGACTGCATTCAGGGATGGATGCAAAAGCAGTGCCATGGCTGCAGGGGCAATCCACACTTAAGGAATTACCTGTGGGCAATGGCAATTACTGTGTGGAGGCTAAAGAACTATATTTTTTCCAGTGAAGTGAAGCTATGAAGAAACAAAATGCCTTGTGTTACTTTGCAGTAATAATTGAGACTGAGTGATATGTTAACCACTGTTCAAACTCTTGTTCTTAAATTAATACAGCAAATATAGCCTGGTTCAACTGAAAACAGTTATGCTGGTAACAGGTAAAATACCAGGTAATTTATGACAAATTCTATTGGCAGAAGAGCTCTGGCCCATACAGAGATAAGATCAAATGAGTTCAGGCCATGAGACAGCATTGTTTTACATTACATTATTGGGCTATGCTAGGTGTGTTTCTAATGGAAACAGCAATATCCCAGAAAGCGAGCATGGCCTTTGGGTATCACAGGCTGTGAATTTTTACCTACTTACATTTGGAGTGAGTGGGAAGAGCGGATTTGGGTTTCAGTCTCTTGGAACTGAATCATTCCAATGTTTTATTTTCAGATTAAATCCCAACCCAGGCTGGGCCTGCTGTGTCATGTTAACATATGGTTCTGGGAAATTTAATTTCTTTATTACATTTAAGTCATTTTGGACATCTCATCTAGTCAGTCTCTCTACCTTGACCTGGCAGCAAGCCATGCAGTGTGCCTGTTGTAGAGTGGAAGGAACTATAGAACGCCCCAAGTGGCTTGTTGGGACGTTTCGGGGCTGGAAGCATTACAATTGCACTCTCTAGGTGGGATTATTCTCATGTTACTGACCTGGGATCTCTGACTGTGTTAGCTTGGAGCTCCCTGCTCTGCTGTCCACTGTGCAGCATGGGCTTGCCCTTGATTCCCTTTTTGCAAGGCAGGATTCTCACTCAGTGTTGAAACACATCACAGAAACTTCCCGATGGTTTGAACTGACTACAAAAAATCAATTCAGTCAATTTTCCCTAATACAAGGGTTCCTCTTTTTAATTGTTCCTTCTAATGCCTGCCATTATCATAGTCACTGGCCAGAACTGCTGGCAGTTTTAGTATTGCAGAGTGCTCCCTGCTCTCCCCCTAGCCACTTCTGTCTGCTCTACAATCTCTGTTTGGCTTTCTTAGGAAAATGGATCAGTCCTGCCAGCAACCCTGCCCCTGCCGGGGTCCTCTCCCCACGGGGTCACAGCCTCCTGCGGGCACCCACCTGCTCTGGTGTGGGACCCTCCCGGGCTGCAGGTGGGGATCTGCTCCTCCATGGACCCCCACGGGCTGAGGGCACAGCCTGCCTCACCGTGGGCTGCACCGCGGGCTGCGGGGGAACCTCTGCCCCGGTGCCTGGAGCCCCTCCTGCCCCTCCTGCGTGACCTGGGGCTGCAGGGCGGCTGCTCTCACACAGTCTCACTCCTCTCTCCAGCTGAAATTTGTTGCACAGGGTTTTTTTCCCCTCTTCTTAAATATGTTATCCCAGAGGTGCTCTGACTGTTGCTAATGGGCTCAGCCTCGGCTAGTCGTGGTTCCATCTTGAAGCCAGCTGACATTGGTTCTATTGGACACGGGGGAAGCTTCTGGCACCTTCTCACAGAATCCACCCTTGTAAGTTCTGTGCTACCAAAACCTAGCCACACAAACCCAGTACATCTTCCTATTAGAGAAAACTTGGGGCTTTGGTTAAAGACATAAGGTGTACACTTTACAAGTGAACCTGCCTTCTAGTGTGTATTTGTAGGCTACCTTTTTGGTCTTTATACAGTATTTTCCTCTGGAAGTCTGATTTTGAGCAGCAGATGTTTGGTTACCTTTTAACTTACTGTTTTCTCTGAACTTTGGCTATGACTCCTATATGTGCTTATAACATGATTCTGCCTCATCACTCCAAGGCAGATGCTGGGCCTTTGTTCCTTGTAATATCCCAGTTTTACCTTATGACATTACCTAGATCCTTTAGAACTGCCACTGAGATTTTTTTGAGGCTTGATAATAGCATCAACTGTGTATTAAACTGGAAACTTGGAAACTAGGAACAGGTATTTACCTGATTTGAATGCAACGCTTGCAGTTTAGCATATCTGTAACCAGTTTTGAGAGAGAAATATCAATACAAATTATTTTGTATTATCAAACCAGAGGGCAGCAATTAAGTCAGTAATACCAAGGTATTGATATTAATTACAGTCATTGATGGTCAAATCATAACTGCTCTCTGCCTTCCAGTCTTGTGGTTTTTTATTTCAAAATACAATACTTTTCCAAAATCATGTTTTGAGAGTGAAGTGAAACTTGACATTGCATTCAATAAACTGCATTGATTTTGCAGGAGCAACTACAGTCTAGCCTCAGTAGGTCTGCACAGCTCCGTGGCTGCCACTGTGCTGGGTGACAGGCAAACATACCTGGTGCTTCTCAGATCACCTGGTGGAGAAAGAGGAGACAGAGCAGAAGCAGACACCTTTGTCCATATCTTAAAATATAATAGATTTAATCTTTTTTTTCAGATGTTTTGTTTTGCATCTGAAATTGGATCCTTCCTAGCTAGGTAACCCAAAGTCCATGTATGCCTTTTTCTTGTAAATCCTGGCCCTTTGTTACTGTATTGATCTTCTTTGGCCTGCATATAATGATTGTATTGACTTAGCTGTTCAGCCTGTCACCCACCATAATCCCTAGGTCCTTTTCAGAAGAGGTACTACCTGGCCAGTCCTGGCCCATACCACTGTATGAAGAACTTTGCACTTTCCTTTTACCTTGCTCTGCTTTGCCTGGCATCATGTCAGGTTCTCCCTTTGCTTTGGTGCCACTTGCACGTCTGCTGAGGGTGCTGCTGTGTCATTATCCAGGCTGATGATGAAGATAATGAAACAAAAGTCCTGGCACCAACCTCTAAGATACTTTGCCCACTACAAGCAACAGTCAACAACCGCTGGTGAACTGTCGATTGCTGCCTTCTGAACATGGAGGTTCAGCACCTTTCCAGCTCATGAAACTGCCTGTTCCTCCAGGGCATACCTCTCCACCTGCCAAATGAGCCTACTGTGTAAGACGGTCCCAGAGACCTGGTGGAGATAAAAGTTTTGGTGTTTCAGTATACATTTAGTTTCAAAATGGGGCAAACCAACTCTTTAAAGAATTTTTAGAACATCAGGGTTCCATTGCAGAAATATTTATTTATGAAGCTGAAATATTATAGTGAAATACAGTATGAAAAACATTTATTCCTTATATTTTTAAATGGATAGTATGAATGATTAGAGAAAGCAGGTGCCAAAGGAACCTGCTAATTTTTAATTAATTGTTAAAGTTGAAACATTTAACTACAGTAACGTATTCTGATGGAAAATAATTTTGGCAAAGACTGACCAGTTTAACATGCATATAATCCAACACAAATAAATGTGTATCTATTCCTGTAGAATTAATACATTAAGTTTTATTTAAGGGATTCCACAATTTCATGATTTAAAATTTTTTTGCTATCTTTTCAAAATGTTCTGTCAATCAGAAAATGTCAGTTGAAATGATCGCTGAAGACAAATCTATGTTACTTCTCCAGCATTAGAGGAATTTGAACTAAAAATGAAATTAACCTGTATTATTTACATTGAATTTTACTAATCAGAACTCCAGTATAACATACGTAGTTTGAATAATACCTTCTATTTAGGTAACATTTCTAAAAGGTTTCAAGGATGTTTGACGGGCTTGACTGAATAAAAGTAAATCAAAAGGGTAAATTAACTTAATCACCATTTATGTCACGGAACAACTTATTTTGGAATTTGCTGGGGATGGGATGGCTTCCACTTGTGGAAACTGATGGATATTTCTTTATGGTAGCTGGTGGAGACTAGCGTGGTTGAATAGCTCTTGATGAACTCTCACCAGGTCTGACATGCAACTTCAGCATTGTCAGAGGGAAGACAGAACCTACAGTCTGCCACCAAATATTCAAAAAGTTGTATCCATTTCATCATACTTGTGTAGTATAATGAAATTGATTTCAACTGGACTGTGCTGTTGAGGATATGACCTTTCTCATTATGGATGGCTTTGAGCCTGGTTTGTTCATCATTCTATAACTTCTTGGTAATTGCTGGGTTTGGATATTTAGTGCATTGCTTTTTTCTCTTCCCCATTACTCTTAAATTAATGATGAAGAATTCTGACAAGAAAAGAATGGAAGAAAATGAGTCTTTTCTTCCATTCACTCTTCTCTGTTCATCTGAAGTAAAACCAAAATTTTCCATGCTTCGATGGTTGTGACTGGATTTTCTGCAAACTTTTAAAACAAATTTTACCTGTAAAACAATTTAAGTAACCAAGCAAAACAATATGCAGGATAAATTCTATTTCAGAACTACAATACTATAATAAGCTTTCAGACATAGGCTTTTCTCATGAAAATTACTTTCCAACAATTACTCTAATGCTATGATTAGCTTTGTGGAGTTTAGTAACATTTGAAGGTTTTTGGCTGGGTTTTATACATTTCCTTTAATGTGGCTGCTTAACTCTTTGATCTTTAAAATAAACTTTTGCATATTAGTATTTCAAAATGTTTGTATGTATATTTATGTCTTATAAAAAAGAAATGAGGATTTAGCTTGTAGATACAAATTCAGGTGTTCATCATGTGCATTTAATACCATTCACAAAATGTAAAAAGACTGGCATCCTGTGAAGGTAAGTTAGGAAGAAATACAGGAGTGGGAAGATGTGATATTCTCAGCTGTGAGTGCTTTCCTCTGCCTTCTCCCATACTGAGCTTAAGTGCTTTCAAAGACATGCTTCTCTGTTGTGCCTTCCTGCATTTCTGCATGGTCTTTAAAGATGCTGAGCCAGTGGTTGAATGTGGTGCTGCCTTTCACAAGCAACAATTGATCCAGCCATCCTTTTTTGTAACTCTTAAGTGTTGCCATTAGGTAATCTTTAGTATACTACTTACGTGAAATTATGGTGCTAAAGGCTGAGTCAGCATATAACAAGTTGATGGTTAATGGAACTGTCTGCACAGAGCACCAGTGGTTATTAGAAAAGTAAATATTTTGTACGTGAAATAATTCTACATTAATATAGAAGACATTCCTTTTCCTTACTACATTGGGTGTTTACATTGGACTTGTAAAATTATTTGTATTCACTTACATATACTGCAGATTATTGAATCTTAAATGCAATTTAGAGCTTTTTGCCCAGAGACTTGCATTTGTGTTTGGTAGATAGAAGGAAAGGTAATAAGCAAAGCTTTTGAAGAGTGAGAGCTAGCAGACTATAAAATAAAACTTGAAGTCTATTAGGATGAAAAATTATGGAAGTCACGCCAGCAAGACTGGAAAAACCCGTAGTCACTAGCAAAGGGAGAATTAAGAAACCTACACAGTCTTTTCTATCTGATTTTCATAATTTTGTTGAGCATTCAAAGATTGAGAAGGTTGGTTTGAGGTGATTAAAAAACTTCAAATGACAACAATTTTTAATTAATATTAGTTAGTCAATGTATTGTAATTTACTTTGTAACAATGGAAATGTTGGAAAACGGGCGAGACTAAGAATGGTGTTTAGAAATGTAATGAAACCATTCGCTAAGAGTTTTAATTAACCACCAGACTGTATGCACTGCCCTTTAGTAGCAAGTCTTTTTAACTTCATTCTTTAAAAGAAGTAATTGCATCGTTTCTCAGGGCTGCAATACTGTAGCAAAGAGCTAAAATCATTAATCATCATAATGCAGCATAAGTGATTTCAGCCTTGTGTTCTTATGATGTGTGCTCAGCTCATTGAATATGAATCTTCCACTTCACTTATTCCCGTGTATTTGTATATTAACATATCTGCATGTTGATTTAGATTTGCTAACTTTAATGTGTCTAGGTACAGTGATGGCAGTTATAATTTTCTAGAGCTCTCTACATTTCAGTGTGTTTATCTGCACCAAGAAAATTATTTATTTGATGAATCAATTCTGCATGTTTCTCCTCCAATAGAAAATGTTGCTCTATATTTCACAAAGTATTTTTACTGTTATGGCTTTCTCTAACGTCTTCTTTTTTCCTTCATGTCTGCTGCTCAACTTTCAATATTGAGTAAATGGCAACACTCTGTTTGCTGTGAGCAAATTATTCAGTAAGTCTTCTTAAAATGAATAAAAATAATTAAAATAGAAAGGTTACATGGTTTTGTTATAAAAAGGAATAAATGGGTAATCGGATAGGTAATGGCATGATTTTGTGTGAACGCTATTTATCAGTGCATGAGCGTGGAAGAGAAACTGCAAAATCACAGTCCAGTATTTTATATGTATTTGTAAGTGTGAATAAGAGTATTCCATGCAAATTCTCAAAGAAATATAGAGATTATATTATTTCTTTGTGTAATTTTTATCCTCCTGGATAGCTGGTGAAGCTAAGAAGATAGCAATCTCTGGTTAAGGAAGCATTGTCTCTCTTTTACAAAGGGAACCGAAGCAGAAGTTAAATCATTTTTCCCAGTGTTTTATATGGATTATGTTGTACTGATAGAATTAAGTAAATTTATTACTGTCTTTAGTTGTAAGAAATTGATTTCACTCTACAAGGCTAAATACAGAAGCATTTTTCTCTCTTTATATACTTGGACTGTATCTGTACTGGTGAATTGATCTTTAATAGTGCAATCTTCTCCACGCCCCTGCCCAGCTAGCTTTGTTCCATTACCTCATTTTGTTGCATATGCAAAGGTGTTTTTTGCCAGGGTCTTAATGTAATGTTTAAATATAAGCACATGCAGATCTATAGTGAAGTCAGAGAACTGTTCCCATAGTACGAAAACAAGCAAGGAAGTTAAACTGTATGGCAAAAAATACTTATGGCAGAGATATATTAGGTTGTGAAACAGTCTTTTTAGGGAAATATTAGAAACTCATTCACTTGAGACTTTTATAACTAGAACTGACAAACCACTAGAAAATGTCTGCAGAGTGAATGTTGTGCAGCGCAGGGTGCTGGATGAGATAGGGTAATAGAGCTTTTCAATCTTGAAATTCAGTGGTTTTGGGATAGTGACACAAATCACATCTGTGGAGTATACTTCAGATTTCCATGTGTTATCAACACATATCTAAAAATTGACCCATTTAGACACTGAATATCTGGCTTGTTTTTCTTCCTTGATAGACAGCTTGAAAGAAATAGTTTGGGTAATGGCAGCCTACTTCATTTACAACACATGGTGATGCATTAAAGAAAGATTTGTGAAAAATTTCCTTGAAACAATCCCAGTATTGATAGACTTTGGGGTTTTATTGTCCTTTTTTTGTTTGTATTTTTACTTTTTACAATACTGTTAAACTGTCTATTGCAGGTCTCTCTCTTAAGTCTGGGTTTATGCCCAAGTATGAAAACCTGTTAATTTTGGACAGCTTGAATGTCTCAGTGTCAATGAGCTAGAGTTTTGTAGTCTTATTTCTCTGACAAGTTCAAGTTACACCATTAGATTTATGAAAGTTCTCTAACAATCTTTTGCTAGCAGAATTTCCTACCTTGTCTGTAGGAAAACATAAGATCATGGCCATTAGTGAAAAAAAAAAAATGTTTTTTCATGCATTGACTTTTAAAAATTATTCAGATTATTTCTGGGTTGGGTTGGGTTTTTTTGGTTGGGTTTTTTTGTTTGCTTTGTTGTTTGTGGGTTTTTTTTTCCAAAAAATAAGAAACTGGGATTGTTTAGAAAGAGTTTCATCCTTCTTAAGAGCCATAGAAGCAGTGATCAAAAAGTCATTGCTATCTGCATGAATTTGCTGGTTTTGCTGCTAAATTTTCACAAAAGCTTTAGGAAACAGTTCTAGAAGTTGTGAAGTTTCCTTAAGCTAAGGCTTGAGATATAAATGCTATTAAGGCATTTAAAGCAAATTTGACATGCAATATAAATGTCATTTGTCTTTAAAAGCCTTTGAAATTAAAGTCCTGAAAGAAGCTTTGTTTAGTTGTGCTTTAGACTTTAAGGTCACTTTAATGAAAACCTAATTTAGAACATTTGTGTGCTGATGCTATTTTAGGACAAAAGCCATGAAATTTTGCCTTAAGTTAAAAATTACAAAAAAGGACTCATTTGACTATTTGCTCTACTCTATATTTTCTTTTGCTCCCTACAGACTTTTCTTGTGCAGAACTTTCATTTGCTGCATTTGGGTTTATCTAGTTGAGATATGGGGTCAAGTTCTGATAGTATAGATGCAATATATAAAATGGTATAGGCTAAACTATGGTTATTCTGGTGATGGATGACTTAGTACACTAGGGACCTGAAAGTGCTTCTCAAAGTCAGTGGGATTTCAGCTGGTAGAGGTGCTGGTTAAGCCAGAACTGGATGGATTTTGGTTAAATTCCCAATATGTTACTCTGAATCATATACTTTCATATTGGAAAAGGAGATTATTTCCAGAACCAGACATATTTTACTTGTTGGATTAGAAACTAAATCAGGGCTAAAGTCTGGATTTGCATTCCTACCCGTTGATAGAAACCTCCTGAGATGCTGGGAGACCTTTTCAGCTGAAGATCATGGAAACTGCAGCTGAATGTGGTCTGGGAAACAATGTTTTTTCTACTGCGGTTGTACAGTGGAGGAGGATTGGATTTAGTATGTGGGAATGCTTTTCCAAACCAAGAGATATTTTGAGGAAAACTCGCTTTGGCATGTTAACATGTCTATGTTAAAACTTCCCAAAGAGGATGTAACCAAGAACGCTCTGTTAAGTCAAGGTAGTTTCCTCTCTCCCGTCCATGCTTTGAAGATTTTTCACTTTTTATTAGCTAAGAGTTTCAATGAGGACTTGAAGTGCAATGTAGATCAATAATTTACATGAACAAAAAATTCCCAAGAAGATCCAACTTCCTATGATAGAGTTCAGTCAGAATTTTCCAAAAAAAACTTAATGCTGATAATTTTCAGCATTGCAAAGGGAAAACAATGTTTTGCTAACTTAACTGTTATTTACTGTTTCCTGACATTGCTTTATCTGTGCTTTGTACAAATCAGCATGAGCTGTTGGTACCTCCATATCAACTTTTGCGTGCTCAAGTCTCTCCTTAATATTCTGCAGTAATTTTCATTCTTTGCCTGCTTCAGAAATTTTGTACCTCAGATGTGATTCTGGGGTAGCAACAACAAAATCCTGAATTGTATTGTACCTCCTGTCTGTATTGTTTACTTTAGGAGTGCTTGTCGTAGGAAAATATTCTCTCAAAGCAAAATATTATCGGTGCTGTTTCTCAAATGGCGCTGCATAATACTGTCAGTTACTTCATCAACTAGGGACTAATTGTAAAATGTAATTTGCTACATGCATTGAAGTAGAAAAGAGTATGTACAAAAATATTATTTCATTTCCTGAATGCTGTGCTGAACTAATTGAGCATGTAGTTAATGGGAAATGATTTGTAAAAGGACCACGCTCCTGTGTTGTGTTGGTTTACATATCGGTGTGCATGTGTGTACATACAGGTAGTGACAATTTGTAATTTCATATTGATCTTTTTACCTTCAGAGACTCTAAATCTTACAGTTTTAATGCAGAATTGATGGCTTTGCAAGTTAGGCTGTCAGATATAAATGTTTCAAACGTTGCCCTTGTTTGAATCGTGCCCAGAACATTTTTCCAGAAATTGTTCTGCTGCAGGAGATTTTGAACTCACAGGTTTTTTCTCCTGTTAAAATGCTTGCACAGTTTCACTGGAGTTAAGATAATTACTTGGCTCTACCAGATCAGTGAAACAGAGAGATACCTTTTGAATTCCTATATAGTTTATTGTCTTCAATATTTTTCTTAAAGCACATTGATGAATAATGTAGTCAACATTAAACTGGAGGAAGCTGAAAACTTTGAGACTATTTAATCAGTTACATAAATCCCTGTCAGATATCAAGTACGTTTTAAGAACAAGCACCCTGTTGATAAAAATTTGAGTATTTGCAGATTTGGACAGCAGAACTAATACTGCGCTGGCAGCATTTTGCATCTGTTCACAACTTTTGAAAGCAGCAGTTTGAAATATGCCATCTGTAATCACCAACTGCTTAAAAAGAGGATAACAAATGTTTGCTATTAGCTATTAACGTGGATCAAGACATTTAAAAGCCTGTGTGAGCCAAGTTATGTGACATTTCTTCATGTAATACTATACTTCTGTTGACTGGGAATGGGCTGTAGGTATGAACTGCATCACCAGTTCTAGGTGTTGAGTCATCCTTCTCCTGCAGCATAAATACAGTAACATAATTCCTTTGGAATGATCTGAGACCCTGCTGGATTAATTAATGCTTATTCTTCCATTCTTTTGTTAGCTTCCCCTTCATTTCTTGCTGGGATGCTTATCATCCCGATGGCATAACCAAAGACAGTTGTGCATTCTCTGCCTGTTTGACCTCTTGTCTATTCGTTGAGTAGCAGCTCTGCCTTTGAACGTGTTTTGCTTCTGGTGGTGTTACGTCGCTGTGGTGCTTGTACAGTTGGGAAGCAGACTGAAACAATTTCACCATAATAGCAAATAAGGCTAATAATGTAAATAATGCAGTCCTTAGCTGGAAGTTTGTCTAGAGGCTTAAATTTTCTTCTTCTCTAATCAAGGAAGGTCTCCTGAGTTTTCTGGTGACAGAAGTTTGTGAACATCAGTTTCACTAGATGTCAGACCTCAGCAGCTAAAGGTGTGTTTACATCTCCAAGTCAGCTTCATGATTTTAGCACTAAGTATTTAATTTTTGCAGAACAAACAAATGTAAAAAATCAGCAACTTCCCACTGGGGCATGCAGTAGCTTTCTCTAATAAACTGCTTTAATTGCCTGCATTTTAATGAAAGGATATTTTTTGATGGAGATTTTTTAAAATTAACAAACTGTTAAATGATTGATGCAGTTACAGCAGCTGTGAGAAATTAGTATTTTGGCTTGAGAGGCAAGACACCACATAAATTCCATTGTCACGTATAAGACTATCTTCAGAAATTTCATTTATATGCAAATACTTTGGAATGTGATGTATACATGGCCTGTCTGGGGCAAAATATATGTGAATCTTGCGGCCAATGTGCAGATTTTTTGCGTAACTTTAATTGCTATAGGAATTCATAGTAGGTTAGGGAAGAAATAAATTTAAGCTGAAAGATGAAGAGGGACATGACAGGCAGGTTAAAACAGAAGGAATTTATTAGAAATTTCTTTAAGGAAATCAATATTTACATAGTTTCTATTATAAATCTACAAAAATACTCACATGCAGAAAAATTTTACGTACGTGGGAAGATTTGTATCACAGAAATGCCGAGGCTTAAACATAAATGCATAAAACTTGTTTTTGTTAGAAGGTAATGTTTACAGGTATTTGGCTGATGCATAATTGTGCGGTGTAGGTACAGGAGGTACCTTTTTCTCTAGATAAATGCCAATTATATAAAACACATTCATCTAAGTAGACTGCCTTGATTGAACTTTAAAGTGCAGCACAATAATGCCTGCAGCATGGCAGTCAGTAATAGATGCAGGGTATGTATGTAAGTAAAATTGGATTTATACACCAAGACATAAACAAAGGGGAAAAGTTATGCTATAAAGAAGTCAAGGAAATGCTAAAGATAATTTTGAAAGGAACTCCAGGGTAATGATATGAGGCTTTTAAATGACTAGGAGAAGCCTGGAAAAACAGTTTTGAAAGCCAGTAAATTTCCTGGACTTTTCACTGAGAGTCTGAGCAGCATAATGCAGTGCTGCGATTGCCTCTCTTCATTTTGTAACCCTTCTTTTGGTTTAGGACTGGGGGAGGGGGGAGGGGGGAGGCATGGGGAATATTAATAACAGAAAAGTCCTGGAGAAAGCCAACACTGTTGTATATACCTAGTGGAGGGGGGTTTGCAGTGACTGCTGAGGAAACATGCATCAGATGAGAAAGTATATATTAAAAGTCTGTCATGTTCCACCTGGCTATTTTTAACACACTGCAGAAAATGTGACTGATTCCCCTATCTGCTCACACTTTTCTCTTTGAGCACTAGCTGTCATATTCCTGTCGCATGCATGACATTTTTCAATAGGCTCTTTTTCACCCTGTGCCGCCTCTTATTACTCCATTATGAAGATTATAAATATATGAACTTGATCTCAAAATAGAACTACAAAGACCTAATAACTTTGCTAAGAGTGGTGTGTAGAGTTTTTTACTTTCATGTTATAATTTTGAATTTTATCCCATATTTGTAGTTGGTTTGAGGGTTTTTGTGGATGGTTGAGGTTGGTTTGGTTTGGGGTTGTTTGTTTGGGTTTTGTTTGTGGTTTGTTTGGTTTGTTTTTTTTTTTTGTTTTTTTTTTTAGTATGAGACTAGTTCTGACTCAGAATACTTTCTGGTGAAAAATATTGACAAGCACAGAAATAAACTGGGTTAGACTTGTCTTTGCTTTATCATTAGGGAGAAAATATTTTCATTTTTCAAGACTAACTTATATAGGTCTAGTCTTTAGCTTAGGGATGGTGTTTTGGGTTTTTTGTGGTTTGTTACTTGGGATTTTTTTTTTTCACAGAAGTGTTTCAGCAAATCATTTATACAACAGGCATTTGGATAAGTAACAGCCATTGTTATAAATAAGTTTTGTGGATTCTCTTTATTATTAGGTTTGGAAAACAAAATATTTGCTTGTGTTATGAATAATAAGTTCAAATGCCTATTGGGTAACTTCTTGTATTTAGACAAAAACTTTGTTAATAGCTTCATCATCATATGTGGAATGACAATAATATCTGTGTTTTTTCAATTCTATCTCAGTCTTTACAAAGCTTGAAGCAGTTGTTTCATTTTCCACACTGATTTTTTGAAATAAATGTTAGCAAGAGAAGAACTGTTTCTCCTTAGGTAAACTTGACTCTTTTCACTATACTAATTAGCTGGTATCGATTAGTACCACATACTGAAAATATATAACGTGTCAAAATCTGAGCAAGCCTCATTTATTTATACAAACACTGCTATTTCTTTAATTTTTGTCAAGATTCCATTTCACTTGAGGAAAATTGCTGTGATAGTCTATATCTGCATTTTTAAAGCATGTGATACAAACTCTTTAATGTCGATGGAATGGACTTTTCCATTGGCTTTAACAAGATTTAGTTTAGGTACAGAATATACTGAAAAATATCTCATTATACCAAGATACTGAACTAGGTTATGACCCAGTCGTCGTTTGAAAATATAAAAATGCTGCTCTACCTGGAAACAGGAATCACTGCAGCAGAGATGCTAATTTCAAGTTAATAGCCATCTCCTTGCCCAAGAATGCAGGGCTATGGTTAAAGAAGGGTAATGGCTGCATGCCAGCCTGCATCAGGCAGTGTAGCTCCTTTATGGCTATTAGTATACAGGCCACTTAGAGCTGCTCTTAGAATTAGAATTTTAAAATTAGATTTTTTTTCTTTAAATGACTAATAATACCATAACAATAATAATAAAATCTCTGCAGTGTTTCATTTGTCCTCCATTGTTTTCACTACTACAGCGTTAAAAGCTTTGTTCACTAAGTGCATTTGGTAACTTTTTTGTGTTGGACAAGTGTTTTACAGTCAAAAAGAATTTACAGTAGCAGTGTTCTAAGTTGATTATTGACCATTGTTCTTTACGGGGGAAGGCAGGTTCCATAGGGAAAAAACAAGTATAATGCTTGTGTTGTTACGTAATACTTTTTTAACTAAGCATACTCTATAAAGGAATACAGAGCATGAGAATTATTGTGTGCGTCAGCAATTCTTAAAAACTACTTGAGGGAAAAATGTTACACATCCACCAGCTGAAGTAAGCAGGGAACTCTATTTGTTTAATGTGTATCAGCAACTCAGAAATATTTACTCATTTTAGAAGATCTGACTTGAAGTCAATATTCTGGTGGATAATGTTACTTGAATCAAAATAAGGTATTACATACTTTTATTTCCTTTTAAGTCAAATTTAATTAGACAATGATGCTTTAAAGCAATCAAGATTGAAGTAATCATCCAGTGGAACTAATATGGTCACATTTAAGTGAAATCACTGTTTTGATTTCAGGTCTATCTTAGGCTGCAATGAAAAAGCTACGAGTTGAAAAACATTCATGTTGAAGTTGAAGAAAAAGGGGAATGCTGGGTCAATAATGGCACCTCTGAGAAAAAAGTCTGGATGGGGAGTGCGATGGCTTGCACCGACTGGATTTTAAAATGTGTGTGGGAAGGAGGATCTTTCCTTTTGTGGCCTCACTTGCTCCCAGGCCAATAAAGCTGTGATTGCAGTGCTTGTGTTCAGGAGATAGTGATTTAAACAAACATGAAAAACTAATTGAATACAATGGTGAGGTGCATCACCATTCCTCATGTTTGTAACACTTTTTTTGTAGAAGTAATTCCCAGCTACACACAGATACCATTGCAAGGATCCTCGTTATCTGAGTACTCTCCAGGGAAATATTTGTGGGGAATGTGCTTCTGTGTTGCCCTCTGTGGACCCACTTTCTTCAGGCATGGTAGAGCTGAAGGCTGGGTATTTTTAAGCTGACTGCAGCAGTTCAACATCCATTTCATTTTGATAGAACTAAGTGTTTGCATTACTTGGGCAGCTTTGACATCCTTGGCTGAAATAGTACAGAATATTGAGCCTTCTGTTCTGGCTCCTTGCATGGCTCAAACCCAGATGGCACGCAGCACCATGGCACCAACAGAGAGATGTCTCATTTATGGTTTCAGATACTTCCCAGCCTGATCTTTAAGCATATACCAGACATGAAATTCAGACTGACTTGGACCATCCTGGATCAATTATGAGGTGTGCACAGTAGACATAGGTCCTTTTCCTCTCCTGCCCTCCATAATCATGCCCTTCCCATTTTTCAGATTTAGGTGATGGCAGGGATGGCAGAGGAGCTGGCTGAGGCAGGGTGAGCAAACTGGTCATTGGCCTTAAGCTGTTAATATGTTTGTGCTTCACAATCACCTCAGAGTTCCAGGAGTAAGGCCAGGTGCTCCCTACTTTGAAGACCCTTTGCAAGAGGGACACAGTGAAGAAGTGGTGGGGTCTGCAATGTGGACAACAGTAGAACTGGGTTGGCCTTGATGGAAGCAGTCTAATGGGGCAGTTTGTAGGTGACTGAGAGGCTGAGAAGATCATAACTTGCCCTATGGTTTTTTTTCCACCTAAAGATTTAAGGCTTTGAAATGTCCTATAAAATGACACAATAGTCTGGAGATTCTTAGGATAACAGCAACTCTTAAAACACATTATTTTTCCCAGAGCTGTATATTTTCTTTACAATCAATCTGCTGATTGGAGAGACATACCTATCATCACATATTTGTTAGAACCTGAAAGAGACACATCTTTTGGCAAAGTTATAAAATGGAAATAAAATGATTACTTTCTGGGGATCCAAAACCAGGAAGAAAATAATTTTGGTATGTGTGGCAGATAAATTAGAAATATTCATATCTTGGACTCAGTTACTCATCAGAAAGAAATGACTCTTCAGTTGCGCAGTTCTTGCTGCAAATAGTAGACTCGGATCCTGTGATGTATTTCAACAAATGTTTTAGTTACATATATGTTTTCACATTATGCAGTATGGGTTATTGTTAACTAACTATTGCCTCAAAATCTTAATTGATTCTAATTTTTTTTTTAAATTTGAAACCACTTTAATGAATATTTTATAACATTTTGAATTTTTGGGGAATAATGTAAGTTCAACACAACTCCAGTGAAAAAATAGATCTAGTTATTGCATGGTAGAAAAAAGAGGAATGTGGTCAAAGGACTGGACTTAAGAAGATACAGTTCTAAGGTGTATTTCTTTATAGGAAGCAGAAACTCCTGAGGGCTCCTGGTTTCTGTGAGTGGATTTCAAGAGCAGAAAGTTATCAGTCCTGTTATATTTTTGCTAACAGAGAGGTTTGTGTAGATGAAAGCTCTGGGGATGCTGATACAGAGACAGGAGCTGAGAAAAATGTGTTTGATAATTCAGAGGGGATAAAAAACCCTTAATGAACAGAGCTGGGGTTATTTCTATGACATTAAGGTAGATGTGTATTTCTCTTTTGATTTGTTTCTTCATATTTCTCTGAAGATGCTGCTACCAACACTATATCTTTATTACTCAAGTTCATTTGTTGAATATAATGCTGTTATTTAATAGCTCCTGTACTAGGCAACTTTTATTAGGGATTATCAAGCGAGGTTCAGCTTTTAAGGAAGGGACTGATTTATCCCTTTTCTTTTAGAAATCCCATAGTTTGCAATAGATGGCAATGTTAACTTTTCATTGTGCATGCTGTTTTCTGGTATGCCTTTATTCTTAGCTCTAGGAGAATGAATGCATAAATAAAACTCCACTGTTCCTCTGCTGCTCTGCTGCCATTTAAATCCCTATTTATCTCACTCTAGGATGCCAGAGAGGAAATTTAATGTTGAGTATTGGTTCAATAAATGTCAGGGAGGGCAGGCAGTTTATATCCTCTTTTGCAATAAACATTTAGTTCTCCTGACAAAGACAGCATCAGAATATTGGGAGGGAAAAGCTGGTCTAGTGGTCTCTGCTTCTTTCAACTGTTGAAAATGTGGAGGGGTAATGGTGACCCTGTACACAAAGCTGAACCTCCAGAAGTGGGCGATATGCTGTCAGGGATTCAAATGTTTTCTTGACTGGAGTAAGCATTTCTTGTTTAGGAAGTTGAACTGCATGAGACTTGGTCTTGCAAAATGTCCGTGCAGTTCTCCTCTCATCTGTAAGTATTGTGTAGATTTAAACTTTTCATGAATGCAGTAGCCTTTTTGCAAACATTTGCTGTTTTTTTTTTATTTTACTATGCTTTGTTTGCATTACAATAAAAGACAATTACATCCTTACCCATCCATTTAATGGATGGCATGAGACTTACTGAGCTAATCTTGTGTTATGACCCAGGGTGTGTGTTAGGAAAAGGCAGAAGCACGGATTTAGGATATAACATGCAATTTATTTAAGTGTTGTTACCATGTCATGTAAGTTGAAATGACAGGTTAAAGAACTTACTCTGCCATTATTTGTTTTATGCATAATTAATATATATCCTATGTATTTTACAATGAGGAAATTAAGGCAGAAAATGGAAATTTTTCTAAAATGAAATGTTTATCAGTTAGAGATACTGAAGATAAAATCGCTTGAGTAGAAGGTAATTGCCATACCTATCAAGATGGTCCCTCCCTTCTGCATTCATCAGGAGACTTCAGGAGTAACTAAGTTTAATTTCCAAGGGAGCTTCACTAAGGTAATGAAGTGGTGCCATAAACAGACATAAAGACATGTGAACAAAACTAGGTTAAGATTTAAAGTTAAGTCTGTAGGCCTTCCTTGATATACTGGACAAACTTCAGTGAGAAGGATTCTAGGATTCTAGGATTGCTTATTTCATATACAATGCATAATGGTTTGCAAAGGCTTACAGCATTGAATGTCATATATTGAAAATGTTAAGTTCTGTGACAATTGCAAAAATGTAACAGTAACAGGTTTATAACATTTTTTAGAATCAACTATTATGTTGCATACGTAATAAAGATGAAATACATAACATATATATATGCATTGTATGTACATGATTTCCTATACATACCTATTGTATAAGTTATTTTATGTTCTTTGCCAATACTAGAGATCCTGACCAATAAGCTTTTTAAATACCTGTAATTTAAAATTCTCCTCAGTCTTCTAATCTAATATTTCTCATCTTCACATAACCCCATGACTGATATGTTTAAAAGTCTTTCCATTTCTTTCTGAGCTTTTCTTATGACCTTGATGCTTTTGCTTTAAGCTTGTGTTTAAAAACACGTGAAAAAAACCCTAAAAATGAAACCTACAATCTGAATAAAAAATAGCATTAGAATTACACCTTAGAGATAGATGTTCACACCTGTTTGGTGAGTCCTTTATGCTAAAGCTCTTCTGTTTTAAGGTGTGTTTCAATCCTTGTTAATAAACTAAAACTGACTTAGCCAAGTAAGAATTTCAGCCTTTAGTTCTGGATAGAATGCACAAGTGTAAGCAGATGGCTAACAAGACTAATACCATTGACAAAACATAAATTTCAGCCTAGAAGAGAAGTGAAAATTTACAAAACCTGACTCTAAACTTCTGTCAGGCACTTAACTTCAGGCAAGATGAAATCCCTGACCATCAGTTTATTTTTTTGACCTTAGTGAATGCTAAACTGAAGAACTGAGGACTGGGATATGTAGAGCTGGTATGTCTGAACCAGCTTGTACCTGTATTTAAAAAGAGAAAAAGAAGTACTGAGACCAAGCGGCTAGATAACAGGTCTGTGGGGAGGGATATTACGCTCATAGTATGTCACAAGCTGAAACGTGCAATTGCAAGAGCAGCAGATGTTAGGCTAGGAATTAGGGGCAGCTAATTTACTTGCAAGACATGGCGAGCAACTCCTCTGTTCTGCTCGGCACCGTCGACCCCGGGGCTGGGGCACTGCAGTACCCCACTGCCTGGGCACAGCCTTGAGGGGCACAGCGAGGGTGGGCTCGTCCAGAGCCCACCACCCCCAAAGGAAAGACTGATTCAATAGACTTTATCGGCCTTGATACAGAAAGTCTGGAGGAGCAGGAGGACTATGGGTATAGTGTCTGAGAATGTGAATGCCTCTTGCAAAGAAAAGGTGCTAGAGAAAAGGAGAGGAATGGTGTGGCCATGCATTTACACAAAGCCAAGTATGGCCATGGCACTGGCTGGGGAGTCCATCTTGGGCTGTGTTAGGCAGTCTGACGGTGGGTGCCTGGCAAACCTATGTAGGCAAATAACTGCTTTCTGGACCTGGATTTAGGTGGGGCAGGAATGGCACATCAAAATCATCCTGAACAGATGTGGAATTTCAAAGCATAGGGAAGCACAAAAGCTGCAGAGTGTGGCTGCTGAGCATCCTAGGCTGGTGCATGGTCAGAGTCAGACAATGGCAGGACTGTGCCTTCAGACAGTGGTGACTATCTCCTGTCTCTGTGGTGCTCTGTATTCACTGGGTGCTCTTGGATCTTGCACCAGGCTTTCATCCAACAGCGGCCGTATCCTAGAAGTAACAATCCTGTTATGTTACTATCATGCTCACCTTCTCATTCAGGCTGTCAAGAGCATGGAGGCCAAGCATGATCATATCTTCTCCCCTTCCTCTTTCCCATTTTAAGAGCTTGATACATCTTTTTTGATAGTTTAATGGTTGAAAATTGTGGCTTTGAATCTTGACGATATGCATATCAGGAATGCCATCTGTTGATCAGAGCAGCAAACTCCCCAGACTCAGAGCTGAGCGGTAACCTGGTGCTAGGTGTGCTTGCCTTATTTCCCTTGCACATGTGAGCAGTGCAATGACACAGAGAATTGGAATGATACATCCTCACTTCACCCTCACAATGAGTTAATTTCAACAGCAGAAGAACAAGTTTCCCTACAGACACCTGACACAGGATGACCAGGTGAGCAGGCCCAGCCAACATAAGTTTATGAAAGGCAGGTCCTGCCTGATGAACCCGATCTCCTTCTGTGATAAAGTGACTGGCCTAGTGGATGAGGGAAAGACTGTGGATGTTGTTTGACTGTACCTCAGTAAAGCCTTTGAGACCGTCTCCCATGGCATCTCCTGGAGAAACCGGCTGCCCATGGCTGGGACGGGTGTGCTCTGCGCTGGGCTAAAAGCCGGCTGGCGGCCGAGCCCCAGGAGCGGTGGGGGATGGAGTCACACCCCGCTGGCGCTGGCGGGGGGCACACGGGGTGTCCCCAGGGCTCAGCGCTGGGGCCGGCCATGGTTCATGTCGCCATGGACCATCGGGGCGAGGGACCGAGCGCTGCCCCAGCCAGTGTGCGGGTGGCACCAGCTGGGGGTCTCGATGTGCTGGGGGGCAGGGGGCTCTGCAGGGGGGGCTGGGCAGGCCGGGCCGAGGGGCCGAGGCCACTCGTACGAGGTTCCCCAGGGCTCAGCGCCGGGCCCTGCGCCGGGGTCACCCCAGCCCCGGGCAGCTGCGGGCCTGGGGCAGAGCGGCTGGGAAGGGCCCGGCGGGGAAGGGCCTGGGGGGGCTGGCTGGCGGCCGGCTGGGCAGGAGCCCCCCGCCTGCCCAGGTGGCCCAGGAGGCCAGCGGCACCGGGCTGGTGCCCGAAACAGCGTGGCCAGCAGGCCCGGGGCAGGGACCATCCCCCTGCGCTCGGCACCGGCGAGGCCGCCCCTGGAACGCTGTGTCCAGCTGTGGCCCCGCACGGCCAGAGGGACGCAGAGGGGCTGGAGCGTGTCCAGAGCCGGGCAGGGGCTGGGGCACCCGTGGGATGGGGGGCGGCTGGGGGGGGGCTCAGCCTGGAGAGGAGGGGGCTCAGCAGGAACCTCATTGCTGTCTATGACTACCTGAAAGGAGGCTGTAGGCCAGGTGGGTGTTGGTTTCTTCTCGCAAGTAACAAGCGATAGGACAAGAGGAAATGCCTTCAGGTTGTGTCCGGGAAGGTTTAGATTGGGTATTAGGAAAGATTTCTTCACCAAAAGGTGAAGCATTGGAACAGGCTGCCCAGGGAGGTGGCTAAGTCACCATCCCTGGGAGGTGTTTTAAAGCTGTGTAGATGTGGTGCTTAGGGACATGGTTTAGTGGTGGGCTTGGCAGCGCTGGTTTAGCAGTTGGACTTGATGATCTTAAAGGTCTTTTCCAACCTAAATAGTTTCTATGATTTTACCATAGTGTGAAGGAAAATACACATGTGAAATTACTGTCTGTTCCTCACTCCTGTAACTAATTCAGCTCAAGGTGCTCCCTCTGACTGTCCAAACAGGGCCCTGCTGGAGTACACCAGGCTGTTTCACTCTCTTACACCCAGCCCAACACACAGGCATCCTTGCAAAGGGAGGCAGACACCTTAATTAAAAATTTAATATCTGCTATTCTGAGTCAGAACAGTAGTCCCTCTCGGCTTCTGTGTAAAAATGGCCAGCAATAGAACCTTAACAACAAAGACAGTGGATACATAAAGGGATGCTCTCTCCGCGCCTGGTGTTTAGAAGTTTCAACTCTCCTGGGACCCAGGAGCTTCATGAGAGGTGGAGGTAACCTTTGTGAATGTGCCACCTCCTTTCTTGAAGACAGATTTCTTTTGATTTCTACTAGTTATTTGGAGGTGAGTTACATGCTTTGATGTGCTTTGTATGGGTAACTGCTTTTTTTTTTTTTTTAAATACAATCTGATAATGTCATTTGGCTCTGTCTAGTTCTTGAATTGTGAATAATCTTTTCCTATTCACCTTTCCCAGGCTATTTAATATTTTTGAGCTGCTATTCTATATCTTCTCAGTCATATCTTTTTCCAGCTGAAAAGATGTGGTCTGTTTAGCCTCTTCTCATGTGGAGGAGTCATTTGACTGACATGGCCAACTTGTTTCCACTTTCTTCACTGAAAAGCCATTGTACTGGAACCATTTTAGGTCATTAAGGAACTAAGAAAGAGTCATGTTTTATTTGAAATTACTTTAAAATATTGTACTGGACAAAATCGGTATAAAACTCTAAAATGTTCCATTTCCTCTGCCTTACCCCTTTAAAAACCCCAAACCAAAAGAAAGACCTACATATAGTAATTCAAAAGAAAGTCCTACATATAGTAATTCACTGTGAGGATGTCTGTTCTGTCAGGTCTGTTCCTTCTAGGACAGATTCATATAACATGTATTGACATTCAGCAGGAGTTGTTGCTGCAGGTTGAAGCAGAATAGAACAACCCAATTTGGATGAAGCAAAGTTAATGTCTTCTATAGTCTACCAGAATAGGACCACCAAAACATCAATTATCTTAATGTCACCTAATAGATAATTGATGTTTTAGTGGTCCTATTCTGGTCCAGTCGTGGACTCGGAGCAGGGTTGACTTTGAAGTCAGCTGTGAACTTGAAAACTGGGGAAGCATTGTCATGGCACTGGCACACTGGTACATTGACTGCCTTTTATTTTGGGTAGTATTTGCTATATTTTCTGATTTTTATGTTTAAAAAAGAAAAGTGGTTTGGGTTTTTTTTTCCTTGCTTGAATAATAACATTTTTACAGTCTGTGTTTTCTTTTAAGTGCATTTATATATGTCAGTGCCCAAAGGGCTACTTTAGATTTAATTTTTAACTTTTAAAACTTTAATATATAGTTCTTATTTGAATACTTAGACTCCTCACCACCATTAGTTCAAATGTTGAGAGCAGCAACACAGTCGTCATGTCTGAGCTTATAGGGGCCTTGGGATTTATTGTATGAGTCTTCTCAGCAAAGACCATTGAGGTAGATTACTTTCTGCTCTGCCTTTACTGTGTACATTGATGAGAATTTTTGTCTGACTTTCAAAAACTAGTAACCCCATTGCTCCTGATTTCTGCATTATCTTCTGATATTAAAGTGAGGAAAAGGAGAACAGCTGTACTGTTTTTCCTGAGCTAAAGAGCCAAAAGGTTTTACCGTCCCTTTCTGTACAATGGATACACACTAGGTCTGGCTCAAAGTCTCTGCCGTGCTCTGTTACAGCTAATCATCACCACAGGATTTGGTTCCTTGTGTCTACAGCAGAATTTGTTTTGAAGCTTTCAGAGCTACAAAACTGCTGTGTACAATGACATGCATTTTTTATTTGGTGTGTCTTCTTTTATGACCTCCTTGACAGTTTCTTTCTCTTGTGTGTGCATAAGGCTGGCAACATACCTTGTCAAATAGTTTCCTCTCTGGACTGAGAACTGAGCAGAAGGAATTTAGTTTATTAATGAGCACCTTTTGGTTTTTTAGAAGTTGTATTTTCACAGCATCCCTCATGGGAAAAAGTCCTTAGACACACATTTACTATGGTAGACACAGGGGCCAAAGTGCAAATTCTGATGGTTAAAGATGAGGGATTCATTCTGGTAGGACTGAGTTGTCCTTTCTTACATTTTTGAGTTAAAATAAACACAGGTTTTTTACAGTGTAGTGTATGACCAACTACAATATATTTTAAATTGCTCATTGAAAAAACACTAAATTGGACATGGTTTCTGATTAATAATTTTTATGATCTGCTTTTTCATAGCTTCTAAGTGTCTTGTAAAATAGGATTTCTATGCAGAAAGGCTGTTATTCATGTTCCTTTGGAAGCTGAAATTCTACAGATATTAAATGAACATGGTTAATAATGGCTTACAAAGATGCCAGAACCCTGGCATCAAAAGGACCAGCTGTATTTGAAACACATACAAAATGCTACTTATGAGCTTATATAACCTACTTTTTCTTTCTGTCCTATTTTGTTAAACTGGCCTTTCTGTTAATCAGATTGTGAAAATTTCTACAAGGAAGTTTCTTGAATTCATTAGCTTAAAAAAAAAAAAAATTGTAGAAGAATTTAAGTTAGTTTATGGAACAGAAGTCAAATGAAACACCAGATGCAAGTACAAAGCATCAGAGATTTTAGGGGTTTTGTTAATATCTACTTTGATAGTGAATTTCTCTAAGATTTGTCCAGACCGATGAGACAGACATTATAGCTATTTTGCCCTGAACATTGATATCAGAAAGATTACTTCCCACTCAGCATACAATAAATAAGCCGTAAATTTATGAAAATGGACTTAAGGTGATGTGAAAGTTGAGCTTGATAAGTGTCTTAAAGTTTGGCTGTTTATATCTTTTTGGTTTGTTCATCTTGGAGGAATGCCAGTATTTTCCTTTGACTAAAATAAAACGTTAAAGTCCATCATTCCAGTGCTGTTCCACTTTTAGCCTTCTACTTAAACTTAACTGTTTACACAAAAAAGTTATCTTACTTTTCCAGAGGTAGCTTCATTCTGCCTCTTATGAATTACATCTTATCTTTTATCAATCGACTTTTTCACTCCTAATGTATACTGTGAACGGTAGCATTTTTCACTCCTAATGTGTGCCACGAATGGTAGCATCCTTGGCATACTTCTGATACTGCAGTGATAGTCAGTTTAGAATTTAAGTCTGTACAACATAAAATAGAGTTTATAGATTTTGATTATGCAACATTTACACAGAATATCCAGCTAAGCACAGTATCAAGTACTTGAAGGTATTACTTTTAATGACGTGGAGGTAAGATATAATAGCCTGCTACCTCTACAGTGCTAAAGTATAATCAGACTTCAGTTCATTCACTGTGACATCATTCCCCAGATAGTTGTGTTTCTGTAAATGCAGGATATAAATTTTGCTAGTAAAACTGGAGACAATCATAATGACTAACAATGTGTCAACATGTGGCCAATGGTGTGTGCTTTGGATAGCTCAAACTTTCTGAAAAAACAAAGGTGAAATGTTCTGTGCTTTTTGTTGCTTCATTTTAAATTGAAACAGTTTGTTTTAAAACAAATCAATATCTCTGAATTCTTTGCAGTCCAGCACAACATTAGAGAAAACCAAACAGAGTATGAACATGCCTAATGTGATTCATTTTCTTTGTCAGATACAAGAGCAAGATACAAGGTAAACTAAGAGTAGTTCATAGAATGCCATTTATTTCTTCACAGTATGACTTTTAAATGTCACTATACCTTTAAATTCAGTTGAAATCAAAGAATCAATTTTACCTTTTCATTATTATTTTTGCATTAGGCTGTAAGAATTTATAGTTTGTTTATTCTCTTGGTCCCCTCAATTCCTCAGTCTCTGAATTACATTAGAGCTGTTCAGATTGTATAATGTTCCAGGCAGACACAGTTGACTTTGCATGCCACATAAAATGTATTTTCTGTATTCCTCCTTATTCTTGCTGTAATTACCAGGAAAATTTCCATGAAATGGGATTTTATTTTATAGAAATTTACCCACTTGTGCTACTAAATCCCATTATAGTGAGAGCATAAATGAGCATTGTCAAAGGGATAAGTAGCAGGAGGAGATGAAATCTTATGAAAAAAGAATTTAGTTTAAAATGAACCTAAATATATGTCCGACAGATTTGGAAATTGTCTTCACAAGGGAAATATTGTACCCTTATGTCTAAAAAGTTTTCATTTTCCTTCAGGAGTCTTCACAACAAGGAGTTTTTGTTTTCTTAATTTAACACACTTTAGGAGGAAACAAAATGTTCAGAAAGTAGTTATTGTAATATTACAAAGAACCCATTAATTCTTATCTTTGTTTGTTCAGTATGTAATTTCCACAGGAAATTATTTTATTAATATTAATATGGGCTCCAAGAGAGCATATTTCCACCTCATGTTACTTTTAAGGTTGCAAGTCATCATTCTATTGTGATGCTGTAGGATAAAAAATGGAGAAAAGGAAATTTTCTGGTTAATTAACATGTGAAAATATGTGAACTTTTTATGTCCCTTTGTGATTTGCGTCTTTATCTTTTAGCATTGCCCATAAAGAACTCTAAATTCTGTCTATCACGTTTATTGTCCTATACTGGGCTACCGCTGTGAGGATATTCTTATGTCACCATCACACTGACAATTTTGGCTGATTGATAGATACCCTCTTGGTTAACTTGAAACCACATTTTTACATAATGGCTATGAAGTCAATGGATAAGGACCATTTCTATAGAGTCTCACAATGTCTTTATGTACTTTTTTAGAAAACTCATTCTTGTCAGGACTTGAGAGAAAAATGGCATTTATGTAACATTAACACCTGCTTAGTCTTTGCAGTTATAAAAGTGACTTAAATAGTGATAGGAGATGTGTTGCTCTTTTTCACTTAAATAAAACCCGCAGCTTGTTAGAAATCATCAATGAGAATATTTTACTGAGCATTGCTGCCTAATATTATCACTACTTATTACATTTAGTATTGTATCCTGGTTTTTCATTCCTCATTTTTGCCTTTGTAAATCTTACTTCTAAGGGTCCAAAAGTGCTAGGAAGTTTTTCCAGAAAGCTATAAAGCAGTAGGTGTAAACAAATGTTGAGTTCAGAGATTTTACTCTTTGATGTGTTGGCTACCTCATAATTAAGGTTGGCTATTACAATTAACTACAGTGTGCCAATTAAGATCACTTGTTGCTATGGCTATCTGGTTATCTCATTGCTCTGATCTGCTAGCATCCCCTGTGTTTGTTGAAGGCTGTCAGCTGCCTTGCTGAGAACTAACTTCACATCACTCAGAGTGACTGAGAATTGTCTTGGGGTGATAGTTTGCAAAAATCAGTTACTTAAACAGCACAGCGAAAGTATCATTTATACCTTTAAAATGGGAGATTTTGCACAGTGGAAGAAGCTTAGATAGAAACAGCATATCATGTGTTACTGCTGAAGAATTCTATGTTCTCTACTTAAAGTATCTGTCAATTAAAATAATTCTGTACACTCCCCTTACCACAGGGTCTAAGTTCTTCACCACTTTTTATATCCCTAACTTCACTGCCTGACAGAGATTCCTACCTCTTCAACGAGGAACTAGGGGACAGAGACAGCAAATGACTGAGGCACAATGAATCATGTAAAGCACATCTGTAGTTTATGGGTTTAGATTGCCTTTTCGATCCCTGACTAGCACTTCTTCCCAGCATAAAGAAGCTTGTGGTCACTATAAACAAGATTTTCACAGGACTGCCACATGGTGTGGAGTTGTTCCTGCACTGAGTGCTCAGCATCTTCAGAACTGAGTACATTATAAATTTATTAATACATCGAGAGACTCTTATCATGCTACTTACGTTCCATCTGAGAAGTAGTAGAAAGAAAAATTGCTATTTCTATTTTCAGAGTACTTTCAGTGAGTTTACACTAAAAAGGTCACCTGTGTATTCCTGTGGTGCCTCATGCCAGGGAATAGGGTCCCTAGGCACTACCATGAAAACAAATAGTATTTCCTAATTATAACAGAAACCAAAGATTGTTGGAGGTGGAGTATGAGTCATAAGTCTCCTAAGTAAAATAGGTTTTATTTAACATTTACTTTGCAACAGCACTTAGAAACATTTATAACATTGGGCTCTTCACAAGACTAGACACTACAGGATTTGAGTGAATGACTGTCCTATTTCACTTTAATAAACTCAGTGAAAAAAATCAAAGCAGTCTACACCTCTACACAATATAGGTTCATTATATTTCCATTTAGCAAGGACATATTTCCAACCTATTTGTAGCAATTTTCTTTCCTGAATGTGTTTTAACAGTATTAGGGTGCTTTTTATTGGTAGCTCTGATGATGTGTAGTATGTGGTGCAGCTGACATGTTTGTCCATGTTTCAGATGCTGTGCTACCAGGGGCATCAGCCAGGAAGCTTTTAATACTCTCTTCTCATCTGTAGCTGCAATATTAGCAGATAATGTTGAAGAATGGTTCCCATTTTAGCAGGAACTAGCTTCTTATAGAATTGTAGAACCATAGAACAGTTTGAGTTAGAAGGGACCTTAAAGATCACCTGGCTCTGAGCCCCCCACCACAGGCAGGGACACCTTCCACTAGCCCAGGTTGCCCAAAGCCCCATCCAGCCTGGCCTTGAGCACTGCCAGGGATGGGGCAGCCACAGCTTCTGTGGGCAGCCTGTGCCAGTGCTTCACTGCCCTCACAGTGAATAACTTCTTGCTTAGCTCCAATCTAAGTCTACCCTCTTGCTGTTTAAAACCATTCCTCCTTGTCCTAACACTACCTGCCCTTGTAAAACAGACCCTCTCCAGCTTTCTTGCAGGCCCCTTTAGGTACTGGAAGGTGTCTCTAAGGTCTGACCAGAGCCTTCTCTTCTCATGCTGAACAACCCTAGCTCTCTCAGCTTGTCTTCATAGGAGAGGTGCTTCAGCCCTCTGATCATCTTTCATGGTCCTCCTCAGTGCTTGTTCCAACAGGTACCTGACCTTTTTACGTTGGGGGGCCTCAGAGCTGAATGCAGCACTCGAGGTGGGGTCTCACAAGAGCAGAGGGGCAGAATCACCTCCCTCGACCCACTGGCCACGCTGCTTTTGATGCAGCCCAGGATTCATTTGGCTTTCTGGGCTACAGGCACACATTTTGGGTCACACTGAGCCTCTCATCAACCAACACCCCCATCTCTCTCCTCAGGCCTGCTATCAACATCCTCTACCCAGTCTGTTTGTGCTTGGGATTGCCCTGACCCATGTGCAGGACCTTGCCCTTGGCCTTCTTGAACTTCGTGAGGTTTGCATGGGCTCACCTCTCTAGCCTTTCAGGGTCCCTCTGGATAGCATGCTTTCTCTCCAGCATGTTGACTGCACCACACAGCTTGGTGTCATCGGCAAACTTGCTGAGGGTTCATTCAATCCCACTGCCTATGTCACCAACAAAGATGTGAAACAGTGCTGGTCCCAATGCTGGCCCCTGAGGATTGCCAGTCATCACTGGTCATCGAGACACTTGAACATCCAGCTGTTGACTGCAACTCCTTGAGTGTGACCATCCTTAGCCAATTCCTTATCCACTGAGTGGTCCACCTGTACAATCCATGTCTACAGTTCAGAGACAAGGATGTCGTGAAGGACAGCATCAAACACTTTGTACAAGTCCAGGTAGATGATGTTGGTTTCTCTTCCCTTATCCACCAGTGCTGTAACCCCATTGTAGAAGGCAGAGTTTTCAACTTTTAAAAAAGCTGGGTCCCTGCAATGCCTTTATTTTATTTTTTTTCTGTGTGTGTTTTTAACTTACTAGGCTTATACTTGTTTGTGTTTGTAACATGACTGTTCAATCTGGACTCATGTCTCGCTATCCCAAAATCACTCTGTTTAATCATAAAAGACTCTCAAATTAGTACAGGGATTGGTTGCAAAAAGAATTAGTAGGTGGTGGTGGTGATTTTTATTTTTCAGAGATACAATCCACACCAGTTTGTTGCATGATGCTGTTCCTGAAAGTGTGGATTTCTCAGCATCTCCATTTCAAATGCTGTTTTTTAGAGTCAAGTGTGAAAAGTATCAACTTTGTCACATGTTTTTTTTCTTGCTTCTCTCTCTTTGAAGAGAAGTGTGTGTAACTGGAAACATTCTAGACTTAATAGTATGTACACATACAGGTGATGTGCAAATAAAATAACTTTCAAAAAAGTCTGGGGTTTTTTTCAGATCGAAGAAATCAGGATTGTCTTACTGTGAATTGGATCTATTGTTAAGATGAGCTCAGGAGATGATCTGTTATTTTTGTTTGGTGACATGGTGTTTCTCCCAGTGATGGGAAAAAATGAAACCTCTTCTAACAGCAGAGGAAATGCTCCTTTATCAGCCACTTTATCACTACTGATAATGCAGGACTGTAATCTCTCCAGACTGAAAAATAATATATATATTCTTTATTTTCAGTATTTGATCTGTTCTTGTGGGACTCAGTAGTTATCACATTCGTGATCAGCGTAAGTCACACCCTCACTGTGTAGTTAAGTTGGGTTGTATCCATTTGGATGAGAGCAGCAGCACAAGAAATCACTCTTGCCCTTTGAAAAGTGACTGTCTTTGTACTTAAAGTATTATATAATTTGGGCTATGACCTGTACAAATATTCAGCTGGAGTTAAGTCATTTTCTGGAAGAAGTGATATGAAGCAAAATCTGGTACTTAAGACTTTTCCTTATAAAGGCTGCTGCTCTGTGCCAGTGTGAGGAATGGCTTCTGGCTACTCAGAACTCATATAAAGTGCCTTTTATAGGGACTGGAGGAAACTAGACAACTTGTCTATTTCTTCCTATTACAAATATGGCCTTAGAGACATGTATTAATCTTCTGCTTGGGGCAAAAATCTCTTGGTATGTATATATGTGTCATGGGATTCACATTCATGTGCCTGTATTCACTCATGCCTGCTAAGACAAGTAGTTCATCCCATACTGTTTGCAGAATAAGGTACTTGGCACACAGAGATTTTCAACAAAACTTCTTGAAGCTCTGAATCTTAAAGCATTAAAAAACTTTCAAGAGCAACTTACTGGGAATTAGAAGCACTGTGTGCAACGCTAGTGATGAAGAAAAATATTCTGATGTCAAATTTTTCATTAAACTTTGTCATTAAAGCTGAAACTTATTGTCAGGGTCTTCTTTTGAAGAATGTCATGCTGGAAAAATAAACAAGTTTTAACATTTAACATTTAACACTCATTTAAAATTAGTTGTTAATTTTTTAGAAAAATATTACTTTTAAAAAGCTTAAGAAATAGGGGAAATAAAAAAGCTGAAATTAAATTTCCATGTCACATAGGAAATTAACTTAATCAAGGCTCTAAGTTATACATAGCATCATGGGAAGTAATTAAGGTGATGAGGATTTAGCAATACAATGTAGTGCCAACAAGAACTTTGCCTCTATGTCTATAAGTTTGTCTTTATTTACTGATCTTCCAGTAGCTCCCTTGTAAGTATATTATTAATAGTTTCTTTGGCTCTTTATATTTGGGAAATACCTAGTTCCTTGTGATTTAAAAGTAATGCCTGGAAGATATATTATGTAAACATATAGTGTATTTATAAGATGCATGTAACTACACAATTGTCTTAGAGTAAAAAATAAAATAAATAAAATTGTCATTTTCTGATCTGGTGGTGGTGAAACAGAACTACAGGAAAACTACAAATTCAAGCCTATGCTGTTTGATGTGTGTGAAGCACAGTAAAAAGTCCTCCTAACACATTCTCTTAAAAAATTACCAAATGAATAATGCCGAATCTCTTCATTAATTTTATATTTGCTGCAGTAAAGTAGTAAAGCATTAAGATGTATCACTCAACTATGTGAAGGATAATTTTAGATAAATATAACTCTGAACTTTTGGTGGAAAATATGGGTAGTAAAATTTTGCTGGCAGTTATATATCAACAGGAATCTTTGCTTGCAATAATTTGGTAAGGATCTTGACAACCAATAGAGAACCTCCAGCAATAACAGCAGTAATGTTTGAAATTCCAGTATAGTAAAGCTTAGTTTCAAGTTAAAGAACACATCTGGTTTCGCTGTTGCCCTGCATGACCTATATAGGACAAGTTATCCTTTTTAAATGTACCTGATGTTTATCAGCATAAGAAAGCATCTTAAGACCCAACAAAATGGAAAGAATCTTTGCCTTTCTCTTTCATTTTATCCTTAAGCTTTTTCTTCTACTTGCTTTCTCTTACTTTTTTTGATGGCTATTGTCTTGGCTATTATATCTTTGAGCAAAGAAAACTGAAATACATTCAGAACCTCCAAAATACTACTGTCATTGTTTTAATGTTGTGTGGATGCTTTCAGTCCATATAGACATGAAATACCGCTCTGTTCTGAGATAGTAAAGCCTGGGCAGAAAAAGAAAACTTCCAATGTTGCTGGTGTTTGAGTTTCCTCTATTGTAGGAATGATGCTAGGAATCCATCACTTGAAGGAAAAGACAATATCAAAGTAAACAATTTTTTGTAATATACATTAAAAGTCGTAACTTCAGCTTCAGTCATGAAGTTTTGCAAATTTTTTTGAGTTTCACATTTCAGGTACAATAAAACTGCTAAATACTAATTTAAAATGCATATATGTTAATAGATATCACAAAATCCTTCTCTTTGTTACTGATGAACAGGGCTTTTTGTTAACTGCAAGGCAAAATGCTATTTTCTCTTTAGAAGGCCTACCTTTTAAAAGGTTTGGTCTTGTTTATTACGTACTTGAGGCAGAATGTATAGTAACTGTTGGGAAGGGAAATATTTCACTGTAGTTTAAAGCCTATTTGAAGAAAGGAAGACATCTGGTCATTTTTGTAGTGTGGATATTGAAGTTTTCAGGTTGCAAACAAAGTAGTATTGGCTAGTGAAATTTAATCCCTGGAAATTATTAAAGCCTAGAACTAGTGGAATGTAAGGCAAAACTGTCAAAGAACAACTATTTACTTGCCATTACTTATTAACAGTTATTCCAGGATTCTTAAATGAAAATCAGCAGTTGAGGATATCTTATGTGGAGTTTAAAAATTGTGCATTGTATTATACTTTCATTAAGGAGTTGTATAGGAGTAAAGATCTATAGCAGTAATAGGAAGGAAGTTCTGGCAAGCTTTTCTCCAAAAGAAGCATTGACTTTTACTACAGAGCAAACAATAGCGAAACCTATTTTTACCTCTCTCCTGGATCACTGATGATATATTACAGTTTTCAGTCATAAATAGGGGTCCAAAAAATCTACTGCTATTTTTTTTTTTTTAATCTTGCAATTTGTTTTTTCTCCTTTAAGTTCTTATAGCCTAATGAGGTGTCAGCACTGGAAATTCAAATCTGGCAAGAGATGCTAAATAAATAAACACATAAACAAGAGGTAGATGAAAAAGAGGGCATTTAAAATAGCTAAATTTTAGCTTAACTCTTTCGAAGCCTTTAGCAAAATCTTTTTCATAAAGAAAAGAAAATTAATGGTAATTTGTGCCGAAATGAATAACTGGAATATCAGAGGATACAGGGCTGAATTCCTGACCCATTTCAAGTTTTTATGGAGGATTTGCTGTCCCTCTTCATCCTGTCGTGACCTGGCCAGTTCTTGCCATCTAGTTCTTACGTCTTCAGTTATCACATTTTTAGTTTTCAGCCTCCTGAATAAGAGTGGGTATAGTTATGCAGTTTATGTTAAGTCCAAAAGTTTTCCTATAGCTTTCTATTAATTATCACCCACCTCAACATTTCAAGGTTTGAATGCTATACATGAAACTCAATATGAGGTATTTTTCAAATGTTCTTCTGAGAGTATCTAATGAAACTCTGTATTAAGCCTTGAAATATCCACACTGCTGCAGTGCCACATCTCAGTAAGCCTCCCGATCTCCCCCTAGTGAGACTCTCTGTGCTTTGGTGGAGTGATATAAAATACAGCCAAAACCCAGTGGTGAAAGAATTCACAGTCTATGCAACATATTGAATAAAAGATGCTAAGCCCAGTAACACTGGCATCAATTAAAAGCACCTTCATACACTCAGGAAAGTTACTTCTTAGTAACATTTTGATCAGTGCCCTAAAAAATGACACTTCTATCAGAGGTTCTCAGCTGTGGCAAAACACACATCTTCTGGGGCTACAAGTTTGTGCCAAAATTCCCTAATTTTACTGACAGAGTTTCAACAAAAACCTCTTGGGGGTTACTGGAATCTGCTCTAGTGCACTACAATGAAGAAATACAAATCATAATTATTATGTATCCCTTCTTTCCTAATGGAGTTAGTACTCAAATATTATGCTGTGGCTAAGCGCAGAACAGAGATGGGAAAGGAATAGAGAGGATTTATCTCACTTTCCAAAGCCCTGTTATAAGCTGCTTGGTGGACTTTTATAGTGATTTTAGTTTATCTGTTAGATGTAGCTAAGTCAAAGACAGAACTGTACTAAAGCACTACCTCCAGCTGTTTTCCAGCCTATACTTCTGCATATAACCATAAGCATTATAGGTCATTTCAGAATAAAACAGTATTTCAGAGAAAAGAAAATGTTTTGACTTTTTCCAAATGCAGTATTTTGATTTCTCTTGAATTTCAAAAGAATGTTTGGTTTAAAAGGAGAAAAGAAGCTACATTTTGGGACACAAACAAAAAGTTTTGGTTTGAATGACTTTCGTCAGTTGACCGAAAGTTTCTCATTATTTATAAAAAGCTTTTTTCAGAAAAGCTGTTCTTAAGAAAAGACTGTTTCAACTAAGTTGAAACTGTCTTTTATACATTTTTCTTAAAACTTTTCTGGCAAATAAAAAAATCCCATTATTAATTGATTAGTATTAATTCATAAGTATTTAAACACAGGAAATAATTATAGCAGCATATAACTTGCCCTGTGGGTAGGTGTATAAAGGATGTACATTAACATATACGTTCACATATAAAGAACAGATTTTTACATCAGTCACAAAAAGTGTGTTTTTATGAAAGGACAAAGCATTTTAATGTGCCACATAAGGAAAATATTTTCTTTTCCTGATCAAACACAACCCCCCTCTGTCTTCCTTAGCAAAATGTTTTCTGAACAGAAAGGTCGTCTTTAACTTCTGTGAAGGAAGAATCCTACTATTAAATTATACTAGGAATAAATCAAGTAGTTGAGATTTTTTTGCAGTTGTTCTTGAAATAGAAAAGAGTTTTGGAAAAAAAACAATATCCACCAACAAACCTTGTGAGTTTTCATATAAGAGATTTATTACTCATCAAAATTTTCTATATAGCAGTGTCCTGGATTGGAAGCATCAATACATTCAAATGGTGTATTAACCCATACAGTGTTTATTTTGTAGACATACAACATGAAAACAAGGATTGTGTTAAAGATATGTCACAAGTCATGGTCAAAGTTGTTTTCTTTCTCAAAGCTGTAGTACACAGGTTATGAAATCCTCAAATATCTACTCTCTTGCTGGCAAAAAGATACTGCAAGCAAGCTGTTAATGGTATGAGAAAAATTGCGCTGTCATATAGCATCTTTAATCCAGTTTTACAAGATGATATTTTCTTTTGAGGCTTACATGGCATTGTATTACCAGGTAGACTTTAAATGTTAATAACACCATTATCTTATGTATATGATTCACTTTTATTTGTTGTGTAATAGGATTTAAAAAAATAATATGCTTATCCAAATAGACCTTTGGAAGCATCTATTTTTGAAATCCTTCTGCCTTTTCAGAGATGGTCAAGGAAAGGCGGGAAACTGCAGAAAGGTTATAATGGGGAATGGAAGGATGTGGTGAACTTGAGGAACAAAAAATTTCACAATTCCTTTCATACTGCTTCTTGTGTTGCTTTTTTAAATGGAATTTTGATGTTGGACCCTCTTTTTAATAACACTGAAATCTTTGTTCCTTAGTTTCAGTTAATATATATTTTGCTTTATTTACAACAATTTTATATATTTCTTTTCCTCTAGACTGTTGCATTTTTATAGCTGTTTAATTTTATATTCTTAAGTGGATGTATTTTAAGTCAGCAAGTATAAAGCCTTTGAATTATGTGGCACTTTTAAATTCAAGTCAGTATTTAATAAGCAGTTTATGGTTTAAAATGTTTCTAATTCATGTTTTTAGATTATATGTATTTTTGCATTTTCTGCTGTACCAACACAAATACGTGAAATTGGAAATTTCAGTCAAAATGCAGATTCTAGTTCAGGAGAGTACCTAAGCATGTATTTAACTGAAAGTGAAGGGGGAGACATTTTCAGAAACAGGACTGGAAGATTACTAACTCAGAATTAATCATGATTAATTAAGAATTTTGCTGGATCAAGGGCCTGGCTGGCAATTCTAGTGTGGTTCAGGCAGGTGGAAACGCATTTCTTCTGTATGTTTTAGAGTGCAGACAGTCACAAGGAATGAGTTACACTGAGATTTCCGTTGTATGACTCATACCGCAGTTGTTTCTTGATAGTGCGATTCACACCCATGAAAACATTGTATAATGAAAAGCTGTCCACTTTGTGAAATTGTGAAGTGGGCAGCTTTTTTGTGTGTGAGGTTTTTTATTTATTTTTTTTTATTTATTTATTGTATCTTTGCTTCAACGACTAGCTCTCCATATTTGAAGATTACTCACCAGTTTTTCTGTTGTGCATCACAGAAATGGTCTTCAAGTTTTGTTGCTAATTTTAAGAGACCGTTTGGTCCCTTCATTCTATGTCCCTCTAGAATGTCTCTGGTGTTTGTCTTCTGCTTCCCTTCTGTTAACACTGCTCCCGTGGTCTTTACTGGGTCTGTAACCTAGGGGCTGGGATGCAAAGCCCAGAGGTCCTGCCATTAAAATTGGGAAAAGAGCCATAATGAAAAGATTTTTGGAGAACTATGCTTATTGCTTCTACTGCCACTAGAAAAGCTGGAAAGGAGATTGTCTCTGAGAGCAGCTTATTCCCTGCAAGTCCCTCTGTTGCCCCTCTTACAGTGACAATGCAAGGTGGATTTGATACAGGCAAAGCAGGCTTTGGCATCACTGCCTCTTTGCTGCTGTGGGCAATCTGGTGTTTTCCTCGTCAGTGCTGATGGACATGGCTGAGGATCTGAACTCCCTGCACTGTTCCACCAGTTACTTGCTGGACTGGTCATGGCTTGTAGATTTGCCAGTCTTGGTTAGAGCATCACAGAACTATAATGAGTAAGGACTGGGAAACAGTGAAAATCTATAGTACTGTGGCCTTCTCTAAGGTTATACTCTAGCTTTCTTCTGCAGTCAAAGGAATGACATCTTCAAAGAGTGATTCATTAGACATGTCTTGAATAGGGTAAATTACTATGGAGCTGTATAACTATTTCTATTGATTTGGCCTCCTAGGGAGCTGCTTGGATTAGGCACCTAATTTTACATATCTAAATTCAGTTGACTAAGTCTCTTAAATGTGCACAAGAAGGAAAGACTTTAATGTTTCCAATAATGGAAAAAAATTGTTGCTGAAAATAAGATTTTGCTCATTACCACGTTTGAAAATGTGGTATGAAATGAAAAAATGTAATTTCATGTGATGATGAAAAGTCATTAGGTGGTACTGAGTGCAGTACAGGTCTCTGAAAGGAACTGTGACTTAGCCACCCAATGACATGGGGTATTCAGGTTGACAGTAATGATCTGTTAATGACAATTGTTTGTAAAAAGCAAAGTATAGAAATCATAGTATCTTAGACACTAAACAGGACTGCATGAAATGCGTCAAAAAATAACTGTGCTTCAAGAAAATAGCCTTGGCTTTGAAAAGTTTTAATGTTATGAGTTATTAGTGATATTTTCCTGACTAAAGGAGTTTTATCATGTTATTTTCCTGAGCCTATTTTCACAAGTGAAATGAAGTCACATTTTGTCAAAATATTAAAGGCATAAAATATATTAATGTTTCTTCTTCCATTTTTACCCAAAAGAAAATTCTGTTCTGGGAGACACATTGTCTTAGAAGGATTTTTTTGCCAAAAGTCCTGCCAGAGAATTTCTTTGTTAATGATAAATAGAGAGATTTGGAGAAGAGCAAGATCTCACACTTAGAGGAACATTTTTATATAAAAATCTTAATATTATACTATGGAGAACCACTTTCTGCTCTAGTAAAATAATAATGCTCGCCTTTTATTCTTTATGGGATAATACTGATAATTTTAATTTTCTCATGTCAAACTCAAGATACTTTTCTCTTTTTGTTCCCTGTCCCTCTCTCTTTCCTCGGATAATGTGAGTGACATGCTGTTATATCTCTCAGCAGTTAGCACCTTTTTTTTTTTTTTTTTTTTAATCTCTCTATACAGTCTCTAAATGAGGTATGAGTCTTTGCTGCAGAAACAGCTTTTCAGTTTCGGTCTTGATTTTTTTTTTTTTTAATCTTTCCCTACACCTTCTTTAACAGGAAAGAAGAAGAAAGTCTTCTCTTGCCACAGCAATTAACAGAAAATAACAGAGCTCTAAAATGTTAAACAGGGCCTTTTACATACAACACTATTATACAGAAACAGAGTGTTGCTGTTCATTCCTGCCACTAATATAGGCTTCCAAATTTTGCCTTACAGTGTTTATATGTTTAGTTGCAAATTTGTTGTAGTGATGTAATGGAGTAAAAGAAAAGATCATGGATGTTCAAATAATAAAGAGGAACAGAAGAATCTTTAGAGAATACTGAAAAAATAAACAAATTACTTTATAATAGTAGAATGTAATTTGGAACATATTTTTCTCTCTTGAAGGCACAATGTTCACTGTAAATTCTGTCTGGCTCCCCACCAAAGCTTTCAGAGAGTAAGAAAATATGCAGAAACACATTAATAAATATATGTAAACAGATAATACCTATATTCATTTATAGTTTATACTGAGTAATCGAGCACTAAATTTTCCATCATCCTGCAATAGCAATAATAGCAAGCATACAGGTGGCAAATAGTAAATCTATTGTACGGTAAAAACACTCAAGCCCTATTCAAAAGGTGCTCAGCCACAGGTCATGGCCTCTGAGTGCTTACTTGAACAGAGAAATGGTAAATTATTTTTTTTTGTCCACTTCCAGATGATGTATCCAAACAGAAAAAATTTACATGTTATCAGCACTTTTATTTCATTTTTTTCAGATCTTTTCCAAATTATGCTTCTAGTGATCCTAATGAGTTCTGCCATTACATACTGCATCAAAACTTCCTGCCTATCCTGTCCCTTTTAGATATCAGACATAATCTTTGTGTACATACTTAATTGTGGGATACTCAATTTTTCTGTAAAGTACATTGACAAGTGCTGGAGGGAATGTGAGCTTTGCATCAGCTCTGGAGTCAGTCAAGTGTGAATTGGCTAGGGGTACATGCTGCCAAGTCTGCAGGGGAACACAAAAGGTCTGTTTTCATTTCCTGCCATGAGTAAATTCTCAGGAAATCTGTGCATTCCTATTGGCAAAGAACAAATTGTTCAGGTTGTATTTCTATATCTATCAGTCTACCTCCAAAAGATTTTTCAGGTTTTCTTGATTTTTCTGTGAAGCCTTTCTTTTTCAGTAATCGTTATGAGCAACCTTTTCAGGACAATAATATTTTAGCACTGGATTGGAGTACATACAATTTGAACGTGTTGGATTTTTGAAAGATCCTATATTACATGTATCAGCTTTCTTCCTTCTGAAAATCTCTTTGCACATATGCAGCATTTAATTAATGCTTTTAAAGGAGCTACTACTGGAACATCCAGACCAAAAAGCACCCAAATCCCACTGAAAAAAAGGCTGCAAATTAATTTCTGAATACAGACTTTGTAGCTGAGGAAGCTCACAAGAAGAGTTCATTCTGAAAGTCTGCTCTGTAATTTATCCTTCTTTCAAAATGAAGTATAACAGCTGGGTAAATGCTGGAAATTTTGGAAGGGAGAAGGAGGTGGTAAAGAAACAACACTTCCAGCCCTTAATGGTCTTTTTCACCTGTTGTTACTGACTGACTCAAATGTGATGGGTTGAGTTGGTTGCTTTGTTAAAAGCAAGATATTGTATGAAACGTAATGGATTTGACCCAGCTGTTATTAGGAATGTGTTTTAGGTGCAGGATGGAAGTTCTAAGCTGAGAAAGGTAGAGCAACCATCAGGTCAAAGCTGGTGGTTCTCAGAGCTGTGGTGAGAGATGGAGTTGTCTTTCTGTTGGTTATTCTGAGGTGCTGGAGATCTGTCCTCGGTAAGAACAATTTAAAGAAGTTTCATTTTCTTTCAATGTGAAATGGAAACAAATTCTGAAACCTATTTTTTTGAGTTGTTTTATACCAATAGTACCAGTATTTTGATAGTTTCCATCCATAGTTTGTGCCTAGGTTGTCTTGACTGGTTTGGAAGCATTTACACATGGCCTCTGTGTGTCCAGCGTTGTAGGCTTCAGAGGCAGACCTTATCTATGCTTCCCACTTAGAAGTTCATACCCTGACACTCACTTTCCTTACGCAGGATCTGAAGTGAACATCAGCTTCCCTGCATAGTTAAGTCTTTGTCTCAAGGTCCAGACTCACTGGTCTTCAGGAAATACCTCTTGAATTTTGCAAGAAAATGTAAACCAGTAATCCTCCAAAACTGTAAACTGTTTTCTAAATACATTATGCTCTACCCATTAGAAATCATATGCAACTGCCTGCAGGTGATCTTGTGTCCACAAGTAGTGGAACTTCCTACACTTTTTGTGATTTGGGATCTTCTTTTTTTCAGTCCAGCCTAGCTTTTTGTGGCACTGACCACAATGAGCATGCTGCTCAGAGAGGATCTCGATTCTTCTATGGTATTCCAGTCTTCTGTGTCTTGTGACTCTTCTGACATACCTTCATATGCTATAAAATGATGAGTTTCTGTTGGTGGTGGATGATTCCCATGTTGTGTTGTGGTACAATTATATGGAGAATTTATAAGGCAAATCATGACAGGAGTTAAAAATATATAACTTTTATACATACAAATTTCCAGACTGCTTCAGTTGCTACAGCAAGAGATTTTTTTAAGTGGTGTGTTTAATCTGAGGTTTCTGTATTTACATTTAAAATGAGAACTTGGTACCCCAAATATGCATCTCTATCTTGTGTACTTTTCTGGGTTTTGCTCTGATAGTTTCTGAACCTTTAGAAACAAAATTTAGACACACAACAGCTTTATAATCTAAGGAAGCATTAATATCCTCATTTAGTCTGGGTAACCAGGTATTTGGATATTGAATCACCTGCTCAAGGTTAAAAATGAAATCTGGGAAGGTCAAGGAGTTTAAAATAGTATGTATTAATCTCAGGACAGTTGTTTATTTTTATAAAGATATGTTTTGCTTAAATGGACAAACATTCACAGTTAAAATACTTCAAGTTACTGCTTACTGCCTTTATAGTCCTGATTTATTTATTTTTTTTAGAAGAGGTAGATTAATTCTGTCACACTGTATGTACAAGGTAAATCAGAGAGTACTAGCTAGATATCATTTTTTTCTGATGAATGCACTGTGCTTTGGAGTGAAGCTTCAATTTGCAATTAGTGTTTTTAAGCATGTTTTTGAATTGCAAATTTACTTTTTCTCAGAAGCGTAATAGTCCAACTGAATTCCCTCCCTATAAACTGCAGTTTTCATGTGCCTCCTGGGGTGTCAGACACATGGATTGATCTGGTGGGCAAAACCTGTGTTTTTTCTAAGTACAAATGGCAAGAAGTATCTTAGCAAACGCTGCTTTAAGAGTATGCTGCAACTGGTGTGAACCCAGTAACGCCCTTATGCTAGACAAGCAAATGCAAAGGGTTGCGTGGGTTGAAGTATTTCTTAACTACCTCTGAGTTTGCCTCAGTACTTTATAATTTCATAACATGTAATATGAAAAGGTACCAAAAGATAATCTAGCCCTCTTGGTTATCGCAGGCTGTCTAATTTATTCCATACTTCTTATCAAAATTAGCATAATGATAGGGCAGGGGGAGTTAACCATTCACTAATCCATCCATTGTTTGTTCTCTTAAATCCGTATAAAATCTCTATTAAAAGATCAAACATTGTATAGCACTAAAGTTGAAATAGTTACTAAGTTGAATTACTTGAAGAATTCGTATCAGTAATTTTTTTTTTCTGAATCTTACCAGTAAGCTTGTTAAAGAAAAAACAAACACCCATACCAAAAAGCCCCCAAATATAGATATTCTTAAATACCTAAGTATTGGTTGACCAGTCATGAATAAATTATTTATTACCTGAGATGAACATCAGGACCCATGGTATATAACTCTCTACATCACCCCTTAATCTTTTTATGTTTTAGAGCTAGTAACACTTTGGATTTTCCTGGCCTCTTTGAATTTTGTTGAAAATTAAAATTACTGGTTCGAACTATCTAGCAGATAACTCCTTTCAGATTCTGTTCTTTCTTTTGTTATTTATTCATAATACTTAAATATTTTGCATTATATATAATTTCTGAGCTGCTGTCACCTAGTAGATGAATTTTTACCTATTAGGATTCCTGAGCAAAGATTGCTTTGAACGTGTTGCCAAACCAACGAGTCCTGTCTGGTTTTAGTGGGGTAATATATATATACCATATTTCAGTCATAAAAGATTTAGATGCACTGCCAGAAAAGAAATGAAATTGCAGTTTTGAAAAACAGTGTTAAAAATTGGTCCAGATGTTTGCTAAGAATGGACAACAAATTAGTTCCCAACCTCAGTAATTGTAAAGGCAAGACTTATGCAGTGGTAAGTAGGCCTTAGCTGGAGATAACCTGAAACTCTGGGCAGAACTAGAAAGGCTTTACTTGAAGCAGAACTGTCACCACAACCTCTTACTTCCACCTTAGGTTTTTTAAAGGAAAAAGATTTATCCTGTTCTCCCAACCACTCCCTGGGAGGAGGGAAAAGCAAAACAGAAAGAGGAAGAGCTGCAGCATGTCACAATGCACCAGAAACCTCGGATTGTCTTAATTTGGTTTTGGGGAGAAGGTGATGAGAAATGTCAAAGGATATTCTCAGTTTGCTGCTTGAATATCACTACCATATCCGTGCAATGAGAGTATGTGAGTACACGAACACTTGTATGGTGGCTTTTGTCCTTCTGTAGCACCCAGGCATATTGGAGGATGATTGCTGCATTGGAAACTATTCTTTCCCCCAAGGGATCTAAGGCGGCTTCATAATTTAGTGTAAAAATATGGAATGTGTGAGGGAGAATAAAACAAATATTAGGTCTAGTTAGAAAATAATTAGACACGTTTAATGCTTCAAATAAAGAATCTTATTTTGGGGAAAAAAACCTCACAAAACAAATGAAAACCCAGTCACAACTATTATGACCCTTGCACACCTGACTCTCTAATTCCTCTCCTTGCTTTTTCAGGGTAGAGGAAAGTGATATTTTTCCTACATGAAAGGACATACATGAATGCAGGGGATCTGAGTTACAGTTTCAACCTTTTATAGAATTTTGTAGAGAAACAATATATTTGGAAAAATATGTGTATTTTACCATTTAATATAAAACCGTATTTATTTCAATTCTAATGTGCCCTGTTACATACATTTGCAAAGGACAAGTAAGCAAAATAAATGTCAACGTCCCTTTTACTGTTTTTCTGCTGGCAGTTTGTCATGGGTATCATGATAGAAGTGTTAGAAGGGATTAGACGAATGATGAGAACTTGGTTTTACCTTTACAAAATATATGTATGTCATACATTTATATGCAAATAAGAAATTTCTGCTGTGTGACAAAAAGAAAAAATTGTATTGGCGCTTTCTGTTTCAAAGAGGTGTTTGACAGTTTATCATATTTACTGCAGTATATTGTTTCAGCAAATACCATACCTGCTTAAAAAGGTATAAAGTCCTTTCAAATGTCTTTACAATGCTTGTGGTCAGCCTTGCATGAAAAGGCCATTTGTTCTTCCCATATTAAAGCCTGTGCTTTCATGTAGTTCTGAGAATTTCCTATTACTGTAAATTAATTTCACTTCATTAAGTGGTTGGGTCACAGGCAAAGGAATAATAGCAGTCAGAGATACAGGAGATTACTGGTTTGAATAATCATAAATTGGCACCCACCCGCATCCTCTCTAACACTGGGAGGAAGCTTCTGACTGCCAAAGCCATTTCATTAATAAAAAAAAAAAAAAAAAAAGCAGCTTATGAATGTGAACTTTAAAGTTAGACATGATAAAATTAATATCTACATGAACAGTATTTTACAGAGTGGAACAATGGATTCTAGTCCCTATAGAAGACAGTGACACAATGGTAAAGATTCACTTTTCTGTGTTATGTTGCTGTTACTTCAGTTCACTTGTGATTATTCAAGTAATCCACTCAGCAGTTGTACATGATGCATATAGGACTCAGTTGTGAAGAGATGACTCCAGAGCACGGAGAGTTTATTATTTAGATAATAATTTGTCCTCTCATTTAAATTATTATTTCTTCTGCCAAAGTATTCATTAAAGCTGTTGCAGTAGTTTTATCCCAGAGGAAAAAATGATAAGGTCTAATGAAAATGTTTTAATGAAAACAGTTAAGTGGTGTTTATTTCACATTCTGTCTTCTAAGTCTGGCCCAATGCTTATTGAAAACAACTGAAGAGAGTCCTACTAATTTCAGTAGATTTCTGATCAAAGCGCTAACCTCTAAAGAAAGCTGAAGGGAGTCATTTATCCAGGATCCACCTCCCCTTACACTGAATAGAAAGAACGAAGTAACATAAAAGGCCCTGAAAAGCATCCTCAGTGCAGGTGTTTCAAAGGGCTGTAAAACTACCCTTTTAAGGAGCAAACTGGAAACTGGATGGTCAGAGAAACCGCGTATAGGGTAATGCAGCTGCAGGGAGCTGCAAACAAATTAGCCGTGTCCCCAGAGCGATTTGAATCGTCATGGATAGTCCTCCAGCATTTTCTCTGAAACCTAGCACAGGGCACGACAGTGGTGTGGAGGGGCATTCCTGCTGCTCTCCTCTTAGTCACCCCCACTGCCACCTCTGTTTAAACAAGGGTGAACCTTTCATTTTTTGCTTTCTGCACACAAGGCCGTTCCTGATACCGAGTGTCTCCTCAGCTTGGAGGTGTACGTGGCACAGAGAATTTCAGAGTCACAGGCCTGGCTGGGAGAGGCAGGCAAAGCATATTTCAATGACCAGTCTTCTGGAAGGCCTTTGGTGGCAGCAACACATGGTCAGCTCTGTCAGAAGGTGCAGGCTGGGGAAAAGCTGCCCAGGCTTACCTTGGTCTGAAAATACTGCATGGTATTATTAACTGTGTGCCTTTGATACATTCAGATGGAAGGAAAGAGTGGTGGTGCTTCATTCTGAATTTCTCCTTGTGCCCATGCTTGTCGTTAGGTTAGTCAATGAGAAAAGCTTGTTGTGAAGATTGATCAGTAATTTATCATTGTTTCTATCTTGTCCATACCATATATGATATGTATCGTGTAACTAAGGGTGGCATAATTACTTAGATAAAGGATAATTCTGCAAACATTTACATATTTAAATTTAAAAGGGGAGTTTGTATGAGCCCAGTTAGTCATACATTTTAAATCCTATTTATTTAAAAAGTATGGTACCAAAAATACACACCCATTTTTGAATTGCTGTCACTTTACTTAAAACATGGAAAGAAATTTTATTTTTGCATCAGACAGATGTTTCTAACTTCTTTTTTTCAAAGGCTTCTTATTTTCTGTGATAATGGTTCAAAAAGTTACAAAAACGGGACACCTCAGTTTATTTCAGTTATTACCACAATTACTTAACTGAGACAGGTTTTGAGCCTTCTGTGGCCATAGGATGAAATAGCAAAGCTTAAGATTGTATACACTGGTTTTTCAAGCTGCACAGCTATGTAGCTTAAGAGCAGGACTTGAGAAGCTATCAGTATATTGAACAATTAATCATCAGTTATTAAATGAATGAGAAAGTTCAAGTTTGGTAAATTAATAATGCTCGGTAGTCACAGAGAAGAATTCAGGCCCTTGTAATGCCTGGGAAGGCTGTATGTTATTCTAGCTGGTTTTAAATTACATGAATAAAACCATCTAAAATCCATGCTGGAATTATGCTTTTTAGTTGCTCCTAATCCATCATGGGTTGTACTAGTGGAGTTTCAAATGAGAACAGCATAAGAATGCCAGACAGTTGGTTTGGTTGTTTTTTGTTATTATTTTGTTATTAAAGCAAGTATAATTGATGGCACTTGGCTTGGATGGCAGCTGTACCCTGGGGTGGAGGTTATGTGGAAGGGTATGAATGCACATATGTATAGCTTTTAGACAAATAAGACCATGTATCTCTAGTTACGCAAAATGAGAATTGCGAATTGTGTTGACTAAATAGTCCTGTTCATTGAGGCCAAGAAAAAATGTCCTCCCTGTTTTACAACTAGATGGGCAGATGGGGTAGAAAATACTTTTGCTTGGCTTTTTAAAGCTGGTGAAGACTTGTTTTGCATGCTTATTTCTCACAGCACCGTTTTGGGTGCACAAGGTCACCCCCTTGAAAAACAGAGAGGGTGAGAGCTGGGGAATCTTGTCATTGGCTCCATTGCAAGTACAGAGGCAGAGCTCTCTGAGCAAGGAGTCTCAAGTATGAAGAGATGTTGGCGTAACCAAAACTGAGTAAAAAAGCTTGGGTAGGAAATTAAAGTATTTTTTAATATATCTAATTAAGTCTAATATACGTTACTTGGCCAACACCCAGAAAACAAGAGTGACATGTGGCTCAAAATACCAGGTTTTGTCTTTTGTGTTGAAAATAGCAGGACAATCAATGGTGTAGGAGTTTTGCGCAGCTGCTGTAGACTCTTCAATCTATCTGGGGAGGCAAGAGGAAAAAGGTGGTATAGAGACAGAGGAAGAATTCTATGTTTGTAGAGTTTTGTCTGCAGATGGGGACAAACAGCTCCATCTGTCTTCAGGTTTGGAACGGCGGAAGTGGCTGGTGAGGCTTTCAGAATAAAGACAGGTTGGGTACATGTAATTAATTTGGGAAATAAATCTTTCTCTGAAATAGGGAGTATGAAGTAGCTAAGGGAACGCAAAATGATAGCATAGGAGTGTGCTGCAGTCTTCTCACTTGACTGATACTTTTTTCTGTTTCAGCTGTGCGGCACAGATAGGTGAGTTATGTCTTGTGTTTGTTGAAAGGGGCAGGAAGAAGTCAGCTGACAGGGAGACAGCCAAGACACAGACTTTAGAGAGAATTGCTGAACAGACTTAATGAAAAGAAACAGGGAACAATGGGAGGTTAGGGAGGGTGATGTTTGAGCATGGTACATAGGCTGTGGTGAGAGGCAATTAGCACAGAGCTCAGCCATGAGGTATCTCATCTGACACAGCTAAATGGTGAAACGTGCTCTCGAAGGCAAGGCAATGGCAAATCTAGCGGGGGAAATGGCTTCTGTCATATATCCCAGCAGTGTTGCCCTGGCTGGGAAAGGCACCTTTCTCCCAGAAGGCAACAAATGATGACAGAAAATGTGTGTATTTGAACTGTTCCAGGAGGACCTCCCTCCTCTGTTTTCTTATTGCTAAAGCCACAGAAAGGAGTGAGTACATGACAGAGACAGAAGAGAAACAACTGTGTGGTCTAATGATTTATATTGATATCCAGGTAGGTGTGTAATGTGACCAATAAATCCTGCTTCCATATAGCCAAACTTAAAAATCAATGGCCAAAACATATGCAAACAATTTTTGTTAGTGTAGCTACTAATGAAATTCTGCTGTTCTATATGATGCAGGTCCTTGAATAGTTGCAACAGTGGTTTGCCTGCTTGTGTCAGTCTTAGATTTACAGCATTTTGTACATGTGTATGTGTGTGTGTATCTGTCTAAATGTACATATATAATATGGAGTTAGTTATTCCTGGACATCAAACTTGAGAAGATTTGCTGATATTTATTCAGGAATTTTATGACAAATCTGGGAGCCAATTTTTCTGAGTTCCCAATTCAGTTTGGTGAGGACAAACTTTGTTTAAAATACTCTTTAAGCTTAGGGCTGGATGATTTCGGCCTTACTACTGGACTGGTTTTCTTCCCTCCATTTTCCTCTTTCTGCTTATGTGCCTGTCCTCAAGACATCTGTGTGGGTATATGTATATGCAGGAGTATGTCCACACGAATGCGCACATAAACAAACACGTGTGTATCTACCCAGGGAAGGGCAGGGTGGCTCTGTGTTGTGGCTGTACAGTTCTGGGTATGAGCTTCAGATTCATGAAGGAAAAATACTTCTGCCACCTTCTGGCATTCAACCGAAAACAATCAAAACACAGGCTTAAGAGTAGCTGCAGGCATGACACAATAGGATATAATTTGCAAGTGCAAACTCACAGTGATGCTGTTGTAAGTTAAGGTTTTGTTTTCAGTTTGAATGCTGTAATAGAGACATAAAAGGCACAGGTTTATGTGCATAGCCAAGAGTGCACAACTTTAAAGTACTCTTTCAAGCGGAGATGCCAAATGGAACCATGGTAGGAATGGTTTCTGGTGAGGGCCTCTGGGACACTGATAGAGTAACTCCAAGTGTGTGTCGTCTTTATGCTCTTCTGGAGCAGAAAGCAGCAGGTTCAGCACATGCTTTGCTGTGATAAACCCATCTGATGCTACTGAAGGCAAGAAAGGATCCAGATTTTTAAAGCAGGGATTACTGTTGAAGCTTTGAACAAGGACGAGTGACTTGAGCTCCTTTTTGTGTCATGTATTGTGTGTGATGTTTATCATGCACTTGGTCTCTGTGCCTTTATTTCCAGCTACAAAAAAAGGTCTAATAGTGCTATGTTATTATTATCTTTTTCCTCTGTTGTATTGAATTATTTTTTTTAATATCATTTTGGGCTTACCAGTTCAGACTGATACCAGCCTGATATGAACACCATGCACAGTAAGTGGAGTGTGGGCTTTTCCCCTCCCCAGAATTCTTTCATACCTACTTTCATCAAGAAAGTAAGGCATAAGATTTCTTTGCTTATGTTTGATGGGTAATTCTTTGTAATAGATAGTCTTTTGTAAGGACCTATTGACTGAGTTACTTTAATAAATCAGACAGACTAACCGGCTCTTAATATAATCTTCTAAATCTATCATTTTTGTAGGCTTTGAAGCAGTATTTCACAAACAGAAGACTCCTGAGCATGAAATCTCATCCCCCTTGACTTGAATGGAGCTATTATTAATCCCATATTACGTTATTAATTCTCAAATCATTTAGTTTTCATGGAATACCATTTTTTTTTTAATCTAAGTTCTTCAGAGCTGAAGTAAACCGTTGCCTTTTCTTAGCCCTAAATTTAGAATATAGTAATTCAACTACCTAAACAGACTTTGAAAAATTACTCCTTTTTTTGGACAGTCAAGCTTTAGTAAATAATAAAGATTATGGTAGACATTCCTTATCACAATGGTAAAGGATTACTGCTTTTGTACTTCTTGCTTTAAAAAAAAAAAAATTAGAACACCTTAATCTTTTAAAAACAATTTGGGTTTGGAAAAACAAATTGCATTAAAACTGACAAGATGCTTGCCAAGTTCCAGGAGATGCAATTTGGAATGTCTGAGATATTAAATGCTGAATGCCTGAGTTCCTAATAGAAGCAGGGACTCAATATTAACTCTTTAAGCTCTGCTGTAGTCTATAATGTAGAAGGTGCATATTTTTGTTTCTTTCTTATAAAACCCAGAAGGCTGCTGCTGGGTTTCTGTACTGTCTCAGCGGTATCAGATGAGAAATGAACTCCTGGCTTACTTGCTCCTGTCTCCTGAGAACAGAGGCCACCATAAACACATAAGTATATGTTCTATAATCACTTGATATATTCTGTAATTATATATAAAAATATATATCTTAATATATTCTGTGATCACATAAACTGATCATGCACTGTCTTGATATTGAAATAAATATTTTGGCCTGTCACTACTGTTGTGAGATGGATTCAGAATCTCACTGTAACACTTCAAAACCTTTGTATTCTCAGCCAGAATATATCCATGATCCTACTTGTCTTTGTTGCTAGCATGGCTGCATGAGTTTAGCACTTGGGATGCTTTGAGATTTATCCTCCTGAGGTATTTAAAATAGTACTTGAAATACAGCAAGAATATTGTTGATTGGCTCTGCTCCTGAACTATCTGAACTTAAACTCTATTCTCAACCTGCCGTTGAGTGCAAGAGTATCTCTCTGTTGGTATTCATACTTTCTTACGCTATTGATAACATTTCAGCTGATATAACTTAGGGTCTAATTGTTCTTGCACAAATTGCTAGATCAAAGACAATAAACCTCTAAGAAACCTCTGGTGTTTTTCAAACCAATGAAGATTCAAATAATAGCAATTTTTCTTTGTTGTTGGTCCCTGAGTACATGACCTTATTTTTCATAGTAGCGAATTTCACCATAATTATGTTATCTGGTTTCAGAAGTCATCATATTTTAAATGCTCTCTAAATATCTCTGTATTTATCATACTTCCTAGTTTTCCATTATAGTTAATTCCTTTAATTGTATTTGTCAGGATCATTAGTGATAATATTAAATAACCAGCTAAAGCTCTCAGGTTCAAAAGGAGTGACTGCTGAGAAAATAGGGTAACTGAAAAGCTCAAAGTCTAAGGATGACAGAGGAAATTTGGAATTTCTTTAAGGTCTTCTATCATGAAGCTAGGAACCTTGTCTGTACTTAGCTTCGTTTAACTCACAATTGCACTATCCAACAAGATCAAATATATAACAACTTTTTCCTCTGGATTTAAGATTTTAAAATTTATTAAATGCATACCACTCCTGTAGAACTTTTTAATAGGTAAGTGTTATTCTTCTGTATTTATCTTTGACTGCAGGGCCACTGTCCCAGGAAGTCTTTCTTTCCTTTACTATACTCCCCCTATACTGCACAGAATTAGTCTGTTTTGCCATGATGTCCCTGTAAATTTCTTCATTGTCTGTTGTCTTGCTATAAATATCGTTCCACTTCTGACTCTAATGTCATAACATTTCTATTCTTCTCATTGCTGTTTTTATATCTTGCACTTCCTTCACTGTTTGGACATGGCTGTTAGTATATCCTCATTAACAGATATTTAGTCTCACAAAATAAAAGTGGTTTTAGAGACTGAGCCCTGTGTGCTTTTTTTTCTTCTAGTAGTTTCAGACTTAGTCCTCAAGGCCAGCACTGAAAGTCTTATCTGAAAGAATCACCTGAAAAATGGTTCATTTTAATGAGAATACTTTTCAGTGGTTACATTTACTGTTTCCTTTTTACAAGTCTGTTCTTCATTAGTGCATCCTACTTTAATTTGCGCTGTGCATCTATCTCACCTATCTATAAATACTCCTTTATCCAGCAGCAAATTTACAATGACACCCAGCCTAAGTGAAGAAAGATTTTTTTTTTTCTTGTTTCTTTTCTGTATCAAAGCTATGCTTCTTGTCCTAACTTGCTGACCTCTTCCGTCTGTGCTCTCCGATGACAGGCCAGTCAATTTGTCCCTCATGCAATTCAACAGTTCCTGGGATTGTGTGAATCTCCAATCTTCTCAATTTTATTTTTCCTTCATATGGCTTGTGATTACTTCCTACCTCCCCTGTTCCCTCTCCCCTCTCCTTCATTTATGTTTTTTAATCTTCTCTGTGTTGTCCTCAACACTCATAGGTCTCAGCCCTTAGATTTTGTTTTCCTCTGTGCTTGTAGGTTTCACTGGGTATCTTTTTAAGCATGTCTGTTTGGTCTGTGCAGCATTTCTGTTTCTCTGTGCAGCTGTCTTGCCCTGTTACCAGTTTTTTTTCTTGCCAGATTTGGTCACTCCTCTGTCTTGTCTTTTTCCCCACATACTCCAGGACTTTACAACTCACATCATGTCAAATTGATATTTTCTCTTCTTTCCTGTTTGTTCTCTTAAAAAAATATCTGAATCTCTTCCATGTCTCCAGATGCAGCTCTAGTCCTTAGTTCTTCTCTTCCACACTTTCTATCAGGTGATAGCATTATCTTCATATCAGGTGACCACTTAAGGGTGTGTCTTTATTAAGTTTTATCAGCTAGTCACTTTTTTTTTTGAGCCTGTAAAAACAGATGTAACACTGTTATAAAAATACAGTCCAGTCCATTGTCATGTTTTTTTTTCTCCTCTCTTTATCGTTAAAGTCTCTCAGACTTCCCATCTTGACACCACCTACTTTTGACTTTCTAAGACACTGTCTTTTAAAAATTTTCCCCAGGTAAAATCTTTTTTTTTTTTTTTTTCCTTTAAGTTTTGCACTTAGACTACTCATCAGCCATAGCCAAAGATACCTGTAATATACTCTCAAATACATGGCCTTTGTCTTAATCAAAAGTTCAGTGTCCCTAAGTAGTTTCTGTGAACTGGGAAATTTTGCCACACTCTGGACTATGAAAAAAAACCAACCCTGTTGTCAACTAATAGACTTGGTTCCTGTTTCCATCACCCACTGATTTTCCCTTAAGGGGGATGACTTTCCTGCCAAATCCCCTGTTCAGCTCTATTTGTTGTATAGTTACACATGTTGCTTCCAATTTAATTTCAGAAAAAGAAATTAACATTTGTTGGATGCTTTCATGTATTAGCCTGAAATCTGAATCCATTTTCATTGGCTATACCTTGAAACATTTTTTTTTTTTCCTAGTCATAGTTTGTCACACACACAATTGTTAAATTAAAAACTGTGTTCACCCCATAATGTTTGGGGACTGTTGGTTTGGATTTTTTTCCCCTCAGCTTGTTGTAAGAGGCTTACAACAGAGACTCATGGTCCTCTGTATAAATCATTCTACGTAAATTATTTACCATATAGTGTACTTTATTTTTTGTCAGTGAGGTGTAGGCTATGTTAATGAGATGTGATGGAAGTTTCCCTTGTGAATCCTTTCATACCTGCATGGATGAAATTATAGAAATCAGTGCTAAGGAGAGCATATTATCAGTCAAATAGGTTCAGATTTTAAAATTAAACCCCTATTAGTTTCACTTTTTTTCCCCTCTACATTTGTATGGAAGCTCAGGTACATGGAAATTCTAACAAAAATCTGTGTTTGTCTAAATTCTACCTCAGAAACAATGGAAAGAAGGTTGCAGTAAAAATGCTAAAAATTATTTGGTTTCAAGAACAGAATCAAGGCATAATCTGTAATGAATGCTGGTTTCCCTGGAGTCAGAAGATAAGCTGTTGCTCCCGACAGTCAAAAACCCATTTGCCTATAACTTTGGAAATGCTGTATGGGCTTGTGTTAGTTAGATGAAGCGGAAATTGTTTTTAAGAATGAAATACATATTTTTAAATTAATAACTTCGCTACACTCTTCTGAATAACTGTAAGCATGTTTTCCAGTGAAATCTGCTCATGCCCCATTACTGTAATATATATTTTTAATATCATTCTTGCTGCCAAAATTAAAGCTGAGAAAGACTGGCAATAATGAGATAACCATGGGGGCTCCAGTGCAGCTCTGCAAGCTTTGAGAAAGTGCGGGTGCAGGACATCGTGGGTTTTGACCCAAATGGTAAATATTTGAACACCTGCTTGGAAGAAAAATCTGTGAATAAAAAGTAAACTTCCTTGTGCCTGCTTCCCATCGGTGTGTGCTGCATGCGTGCACTGTCCGAGGGGAGTGCTGCCTCTGCTTACCTTTGTTTTTAGCCTGTAAGGCTTTGCATAAAGTCATTAAGACTGTGGACATATGAAGGGAGAGTTAGTCCTTCCATTATAACCATTACTACTCCCCAAGGGTTTCTTTTCACCCTAGAGCAGCCTGAAGGAATTATCACGTACACAGAAGCCAAGTATCCTCATGCTGTGTGAAGGAAAGCAAATATTCTTTTCTCTTGGCAAAGCTGATCAGGAAAAGTCTTCTGGCTTGAGATGGTTAAGGTGATTTTTAAGGTATTCTTTAGTGCTCACATGGCCTTTGGCACAATTTGTGCATGCAAAATGCACTATGACTGACAAGAAGGTCCTCAGACCTGTAAGAATTTTGCTTTAGTTATGTATTTATTTTGCAATTTAGAATTAGACTGCTGTAGGCAGAAAACAACTGGTTTGAACTTGATTATGTTTGAGGCTGAGGCAGGACTAGTGCCATCTTCTTTCCTTTAAAACCTGACAGGATTTTTAAGGAATTTGAGAGAAGAGATTGCATGTATGCGAACAGATGAAAAGATGGATAGTGGACAGGGTAACCTTTGATGTCAATGTACCTTTCCAAGTTCACAGAATTTTAAACCCCATTACCTAGGTAAATAACGACTTTGCAGTGTGATTGGCAACTTTGTGCCAGAGGCAATAAATCAGCATTAAAACCGTAAATTTATGAAAATGAAAGTTGAATCTTCACGCTATAGCTGGTTCTTTCAGTTCAGAGTTTATGTGATACAGGATTCTGGGAGCTTCAACTATCATGCTGTCGATACAAAGCATACTTCTTTTAAAAGAGGAAATTAGGAATGTGTAAGTTGTGTTTTCACTGTTTGGTGTTGTGTGCATGTTAGAAAGCCAAGAAGTTTGCATCTTCTTTTAATGATATAGTTACCATCTGCTGGTTTACCTACAAAAAGATCAAATTCTGGAACACTCTGTGCAAACTCTATAAAGTTAAATTGAACTTCCATTGCAAGCTGAAGTTGGAGCATAAGCTGCTCTTTCTGAGTAGAGCTCACAAAGCACGGTGTATGAGGCTGGTGGTATGTACTGATATGTATTATACCCTGTCTGTGGAACAGCTGCTTATCATGAGAGTAGAGACCAATCACCCATGCTGAAAATAGGTTTATTTACCCGGGGTCTATGCCTGGAAAGGCATTTTCAGCCTTTGTACCTATGTCTAGTGAACCCCATGTAGGCATTCCAAACAAACAGAAAACTTAAAGTGCTAAACTGTTTTGGTGGGAATTTCTTCTCTTAATGGGAGTTAGGAGGAGAACCAAAACAAATCAACTAAAAAAAAACCCGGGCTCCAAATGTTGTCCAGTTCTGATGAATTTTAGTTTGTTCTCTGGAGTTTGGCTCTTTCAGGAGTACAGTTCTTAACAAAACATTACAAAATGGTCTCTAAATAGCTGAGAGTCTTACTAGAATACAGATGTACAAACCTGTTATCTTCAAAAAGAAATTCAGTGTCTAACTGAGCAAAATGTAGTTATTCTTTTCAAATATTTCATTTTGACTTCAAAGTCAGCTCTGTGTAGCTCTGGTAAAATTTTAAGTAAAATATTTCTGAGAGACTATGTTCTGTAGTGAACATTAGATTTATGTCTTTACAGAAATGTTGCTCTCTGACAGCTGTGTGATTATCTGGTGTCACCACTGTGCCACATAATTAAATGGTCAACAGTTACCACATTTATAAATAGTATGTGACATTTGAGCTTTGAAAAGTAAATTCTTACTGAATGCTTTTGGAAGAGTTCCATATACAGTACTTTTATGCATCATTCAGTGGAATATGCATCGAACGGCATGGCAACAGAGATTTAATATAATAAGCATTACCTATAAAACTGGGAATAAGATTAAACAGAAATCCCAAGGCATTTCATTGAAATGATTAAGGCTAAAACAATAGGCAACGTCACATATATTACAGTAGTTACTCAAGAGCATTACAGTCATGTAGACAGCAGAAACTGAAGCATATACTTTCTCTTCTCCCACTCTTGCTTATATTTTTCATGATCTCCAACAGTTCTCTTGATCAACATTAAAATTTTATGTAGGTTTTCTTTAGTGTATAATTTTTTTCTGATCACCTATGACCTAAGTAACAGGCAACTGGTGCAGTACAAACTTTAAAATATATCATTAGTGTATTGCAGTTTGGGTTGTTGTCAAATTATATTGTGAAAAATGGCATGTATGCCTTCTAATTAGCATTCCTCAGCTGTAGGGGTGTGTGCTAAAAGCTGGTGAAGGTTTGGGTCACATCTACCCCTGTTTGAAATGCCTTATTGACAACTGAAAATGGAACTCAGTTGTGGATGGCAGTTGCAGGAATTTGATCTAGAATGTATTTTTCTTTTTTTCTTTTTCTTTTTCTCCTCCACAACCCCCACCCCTTTTTTTATTTACTTATTTTTATTTTCCCCTCTTTTTCCTTTATTAGGTTAAGCTATTTAGCTTATTGAGGAGCTGAGACAGAGGTCAAGGACTATCTCATATCATTTGGAAGAGAACATAAATTATTGCAGAGGTTTTGAGGAACAGGAATACCGAGACAGCTATCTCTGACTAAGGACCAGACGTACGATTTGCAGAGTGTTAAGAGATCTATATGACCAGTTTGGCCTGCTTTCTGTGGGAGAGTCAAGCTGAATTTGCCAGTTAAAACACCTTCGAATCTCACCATGGCCTTTCAATAATTACTTGTACTTCATCAGTACCACTGAGGGAAGAATAGCTTTTCTTAGCAATGCAGTTCTGCAGAACAGTAACAAGGAGACAGCAGGATTTGTGTTTTAATGTAACAGTACATGATAACTTGAAAAAACATCCCCACTAAGGGAGGATTTTTAATAATGTTTATAGAGTGTAGACCAAGAATGAACTAATATACACCGTGAATTATCGAGAAATGTGGTTGTTAAAAGCATACTATGCTTGTGGTTCATTAATCACTTGTACAAAGCTAATATGTACCAAGATACGGGATTGACAGCTTCTGTTGTAAGTGTAGGGAAATTAACCATATCATTGATGTGAGGAAGTGATCGCTGAAAGATAGGGACTCTGTCAGCATGCCAAGTGTTTTTTAAAAAGTATCTACACGTAGATTTCTATGAAGATGTTCAGAAAAAGGAAGAATATAGAACTTCTGTCAAAAACATTTTTAAAAAAGTACAAGTTCTTCATGGAGAATGATGTTCAGTAAGAAAGGGTCAGATTCAGTGGATTTTCTGATCTGAAAAAAGTGTGTCCTGGAACCTCTTTAAATGCCTATTTTACCATTTAGAGAAGGAAGAATGTCATATTTCACTTTGAAATGACATTTTAATTAAATGAGAAAAGCAAACTTACAGCACTGATTCAGTTTCCTGCAACTGAGTTTTTTCCCTTCAAGATTCTTAGTCCAAGACATCCTAGTTTTATGTTTTTTCATGTAGAGTTCAGATGTTGTACCATGGCCTGGAAAAATTTGTTTTAATCCCTGTACTAATGATACCATGACCAATAAAGCTTTAGAAACAATATCAGGTTGGAATATTCTTTAGTACACTATAAGAATTATGAGATTTAAAAAAAAAATATATTTATATATAAATATCTTTATAAATATTTATTCTGGCTTGTAATGCTTATTTTATTTATTTATTTTAATCTATTAATTATTGTAGCATTTATGCTCCTCTGGAGATACTGAGCCAAGAGGTATTTACTTACAATGCAAACAAAAGAAAGGTTCTAATGAAGACCAAAGATCTCAGTAACGGCTACAGAGAAATTGTTTTTCTGTGAAGTTCTGTTACCTATGTAATTCACTCCTGGATGAGAACTTCACTATTTTAATTTAAGAAGTTTCTAAATCTAAATCAGGTATCTAGGGTGTATAGACTGAACCCATCTGCTTTACCAGAATTGACTTTTTCGTATCTCCTATCTTAACTTACTTGTATCCAAGACATACGCAAAACTTCTCAGATAAACAGGTGCACTTTGTTACTATCCAATTAATTACTGTCAGATCTGTTGCATTAGAAACTTGGTCTCTGTCTCTTCTTTGGAATCTAAACCAGTTCCCTGATTCCTAGGACGCTTCCCCAGACATTTAAATCAAGAGAAAATCATTTAAAAACAAAAGAAAAGAAAACAAAACCCAAGTCCTCCTGCAATGAAACCCAGCAGCTGGAGGTGGGTTTCCCTCAGGCTTACATAATGCTATAAAGAAGGTAGTGACTTTTCTTCTTACCCATCGCTGCTTTACTATAGTAGATTTCAAAATGGTTCTGAAGAATGTTGCTTATTTTTTGTGTGGGGAAGAAAAGACAGTAGTTAAATAATTTATCTAAGGATGAGAAGGGGGAAAAAAAAAGCTTCTTTTTGAAGCAGGTCACTGGCCTTGACCTTGCTTGGAACAAAGAGCTGGAAACAGTTTTCTTTTGAAACCTTTCCAGTGCCAAATGTAAAGTGAGCAGGTAATGAATTGTAAGGGATGAAACTGATGCCTTATGAAAGATTGCAGAGCTGTGTGTTGTGGTTTAACCTCAGCCAGCAACTAAGCACCATGCAGCCACTCACATGACATCATATCGTATGGAGTGTCCCTTTGGGTCAGCTGTCCTGGCTGTGACCCGTCCCGGCTTCTTGCACACCTCCTCCTTGAGAGAGCATGAGAAAGTGAAAAGTCCTTGTCTTAAAGTAAGCACTACTTAGTGACAGCTCAAACATCAGTGTGTTATCAACATTATTCTCATACTAAATCCAAAACATAGCATTGTACCAGCTGCTAGGAAGAACATCAGCTTTATCCCAGCTGAAACCAGGACACTGAGAATTAGACATGATTACTTACTTTCCCAAGCCCTTCTTTTCTTATACCTTCATTATGAATAATAGAGAAGAAAAAGAAATAAGAAAAAAAAGAGGTTTGTCTGTCATTGTCATGCTGGTTGCTTTAGAAATATGAAGGGAAAGATGACAAATGACCTCAGAAATTTGTGATATTTTCTTTTGATGAAGGCATATCTATGGGCGTTTTTACTAATTTTTAGTATTAAAGCTGAGCTGGTGTATTTCCTAACCTTATGCCCCACCATCCTGGTCTCTAAGAAGAACTCAGGTCTCTTGCAGGCTCTTTCTTCAGATGCTCACTGGCTAGCTTGCTCTGTGCCTGGTTTTCTGCTGCACGCATCCTGGGGCTGGCCATTGGCAGCCAGTGTGGTTGGCAGGTGGCTGCGGTGGGGCTGCAAGCTGGACTACAGCTGCACAGGAGGGGCTCTGTAACGGGGCCTGGCGCCTGGGCTGTGCTCTTGAGATGCTCGGCTGTGTCAACACACGGCGCTCACCGCACTGCCGGTGTACCTGCTTTCTGCTGCCGGCAGTAATTAGTCATAGGATGGCAATAATTTTGGGTTTGTGTTCTTTTGGTATCTCTTAGGGTGCTCTCTGCAAATTATTTTCTAACTGTGACCTCCCTGCTTTACCCTTTCTTTCATTTTCTTTCTGGAAAGCTATGATGCTTTTTATCTTCCCCATTAAGGTAAAGGATGTGCAAGTAATACCCTTTACTACTTTGATATCCCTCTTAGCAAAACACTCTGGTGGTTCTTTTATGTCATGGATTTCAGGGTGGCAGCCCTTGTTTCCAAAAATGTAGACACAACAGGACCATCTGTGTTTGCCATCTGCCATGACATTTCCTACTAGGATCCTGGGGTTGGTTATGGGTCTTCCAGACATTCCTATTGCCTGTCCCCCTGGGTACACAGTAAGGAAGCAACAGGTTGTAGCTGTAACACAGATGCAGGTAAGCCTTAAACCCTTCAGCACATCCTGCTGCCACTGGAACACAGTCTGCCCGTGTCTGTTTGCACATCCACCAGCATCTCTCTAAGATGTGTCCGGCCACTTACCTCCACGTTCCTTCCTATACAGCTTGCCTTTGCTGGTAACGCCAAAGTGCTGACCTGGCAAAGCAGCCAGGTATGGTGGCAAAGAGCCTTCCCTATTACTAGCCAGCCATTTTATGCTTGGAAATGTTTTCAGTTTCAGAGTTTTTGAGAATGCCAGGGAGGGATTGTTTCTGTTCCTTCTCCGCACCCCACCCCCCACCCTTCTGCCTGCAGAATTGATTTATTTCTGAACATAGCAGTATTTATTGCTTACTTTCCTACTTCTCCTTTTAATCCTGCAACTGCCATTAGATAAAATAATGAACTGAGTTACTTATAAAGGCAATGTAAATATTTGTTCCCTGCTGTATTCCAATAAAATAATGTTGTCATAGATTATTGGCACTAAATTTATACATTTAAAAGTAAACAAAGTCATATACATGAAAATAGCTTTGATCATTTTTCATGAAGCATCTTATTCTTTTCTTTTATCATTGTTGGTATGAGATCTGAAATCTTAATGCTCATATTTTGATTTTCAGTGTCTCCCTATTTCATTTCTATTGCAAATGCTATCTATTGAGAAATTATAAACAGTTTTCTACATTCACAGCTCCCCTTTCCCTCTTCCCAGTCTGGCCCAATTCTGATAACATCGTTTACATGTTGTCATTAACAGTGGTCCACTGAGTGAATTATAATTCTCTAGTTTGGGTTCTGCATCTTAACATTTAGATAATGAAATGTAGTTGGGGAGGAAGAAGAGCATACAGCCTCCAAAAAAACTTGTTTCCAAATTTGTGGAAGCTATTTGCTAGTCTAAGAGAAAATAAAGAAAAGATGGATGCTCTTTAATTTCCAGTGTGCCGTTTATCTAAAAAGCAGATTTTCTATTTGATAGAAGTGTTTTGAGGCATTACTCCCAAGTGTCAACTAGACCCTATGTACATATAGAGTATAAAAAGAACTAGGACATTTTGCACCTATGTTAATGATATTTTCTACAAAACAATCCCCATAACATATTTCAGCAAATGAATCCTGCCCTAATAGATGGCAGAGGTTTTTCGCAGCTATAGTGATCACACAAATTCCTAGCCTAGTTTCTTTAATATAGGGTGCATTTATTAAATAGGCTGTAATAGATCCCTCAGGATATTTCATAGACAATTTTTTTTCTTTTTGAATGGATGGAGAAACAAGCTTAAAAACATGGCAAGAACTTGAACAGCTTGAATAATTAAAAAATAATTAAAAATGGGTGATCATAATCTCCTAAGTGCTCGTACTTTTCCTCTCTGAAGAAAAAGAAAGTCCATACATTACAAACATGTAATTCCTTTCTTATTCTGAGATCCCTGAATAGATTTTTCTTATGATTTCACAGGTCTCCAGGACCTCACTCTTCACACTGCTTAACTTCCATGAGCCTCCAGCAACACACATACAATACACCAGTGCTATTTGAAAGTTGAAACCTCTGACATGTATCTTTCAATAGTTCATTTTCGGATTCTTTAGCACATCAAGCCAGTAAATATGGTGCAAAATCTAAAGCACAAAATGCAAGAAGTTTCGGCTTCCTCTCAGCATGTTGGGGTTTAGAATAATGCTTCATGCTATGTGTTGCAGCTCTAAACAGAAGATATTTACAGATATTTAAACTTGTCTACGTACGGTTGCATTTCTAAATAAATTTCAGGCTTTTAGAGTGCAGAGCCATTGACTTCTGTCAATGTGGTGCTAAATGGTCTCGTACTCTGATGGCTGAAGAGAAACCCTTAGCAGCCTAAATCTGTGCACCTCATCTTAAAAAATCTGGTCCAGATATGTTTATCTAGAAGAATGAGTTACAGTAATACATTTCAGATTCCCTGGCTCTTGTGGCTCCCCAGACTTAGCATTTATTCATACAAATTGCTCACTGTTGCAGATAAATCACAAAATGTAGCCAATGCAATAACTCTGCACCTGAGCGTTATTTAGTTCTGCTTTGCTAATGTTGGCAGTACTTTGCTTTTCCTCTATATGTTACAGCACCTGGGTATTTTGGCTTTGTCTGAATATGTTAGAGGGGTGAATGGGGAGAAAATCTACATGGTTTTGCCCAGGGTTTCTTATTACTACTAGCTTTCCTAATAGCTGCAATTCTTCAATTAGGTGGTCAGTTTAATTTTCCTGCCTGCTTAAAAGAAACACAAGGGAGACAATTACCAAATGAGATAATTTTTGACTGCACACTTAGGAGAGGATTGTCTTGTCAGAAGTGTTGTCTCTAGTGGTTCTCATCTGCTTTACAACAGGGGTAGTTAATTTCCCATAATGCTGTTTATGATGATGATGAGAAATACTGTGCCGTGCCTGTGTTGATTTTTCTCTTTTCGACTTGTTTGCATTTTCTCTTTTGGGATTTTTGTCTCCTTAAATGAGTACTTCCCCTTGTGGACATTAGAAGTAGGTATGTGTGTTGCCCACAATTTTCTTGTAGGTTAGTGTAGGCTGCACAAATGACTAAAATTTTAAAATGTTGTTATTAGGAAGTAATTTATTTATTTATTTATTTATTTTAACCACAGTATAAACTAAAAGTAAAAATGTTGGTGTTGGTTACTTAGCCAATTTTTTGTTTGCTTTTTGCTAGGAAGAGGTAACAGTATCCCATTTGCCCATATTAAGGATGGATATCTTGTCATTTCACTGCAGCCTTAGAAGTCCTGGGCGTTTATTCTAAGCCAGTCATTTGTAGTCAGTGTCATGAGAGAAGGTGATTCATCCCATCTGACGCTAAATATCTGAGGGGCTTATTATGTAAATGTGTTCTGGAGAGGAAGGTGGTTGATGATGTTCCTGCCCAGGCCAGAGCTCTACAGAGTCTTTTGTGCCAGTGCAATTTTTTTTTGAGGGCACGCACAACAAACAGGGTGTGGAAATTATCCAGGTTAAAAACCGGTAACTGGAAGTATTTTATTCATCTGTATTTCCAGATTAATTTCAATCATTCATAGGACCATTTATAACATAGCAATAAGAATATTTAATTTCTTATTCAAGTTTAATAAATGGGGGTCATATTGACACAGAAGCAAGAAGTTGTTGAAGGCAGGGACGCTTAAAAACTTTGTGTAATGAACTACCTACTGAAATACATGTGTGCTGGGAATGTCCTGTTTTATTAGGTGAGATGAATCCACAGTAGTTGTTTAACTGTGTGTTAAGCAGGATATCAGGAATATCATTATTACTGTAGTGTACATCTCTTGATGCTTGATATTGCTTTCTTAGACTATGAAGTATCTTGAAGTGAGCTTATTTATGTCAAACAATGGGGACAGTTAGAAATTTATATATATATCTTGCCAGATCCTTCCACTGAGGTCCTCAGTACTGTTTGTGCTATCAGTCTTTCCCAGTTTTAACATCTTAGTGAACCATGAGGGTTATATGTGTATGGATAAATATACTGCCTAATGAGATGGGCTGTTTCTTCATAATATGTAGTTATTCTCCAAATCCACACCAGGGATCCAGAAGCGTCCATGCAAAGCATAACTTTCTCTTGGGTCTTATGTAAACATGAAGAGAGGATGACTCATACGAACTTCACTTGAGTGTCTCAGAGTGGTGTTTCTAATTAAATAGGTTAGCTAAATGTTTAACTATCAGAGTTGTAATGGGGCAGAGGCAGTGTATTTTGGGAGGCATATTGAAAAGAAACCCAGCCTACTAGGGTGCATTAGAGATGTCATAGGGAAGTTAAATCTCATGCACTGCATGTTCAGTGTGCAGTTGTTCATCAGAGGATCCCTTATCATGCTGATGTACCACCCTGCTCCAATATGCTTTTATAGTGCATCTAAGGAATATCTTCATGACACAGGGTGCTTTGGTTTAGATACTGAAGTCGGAGAAATGCGACTACCACCCATCAGATACTGTTCCATGAAACAGCAGTGGAAGAGATGAAAAGAACTACACTGAAGCAATGCCAATAGCAATGAAAGCAATCAAAATGAGCTTTATAGTACATTTTTATGTAAGTTCTTTCTGGAATATGTTTCACATGTTTTATTTATTTTTATTATTATATTTCTTTTTATTTTTTTTTTTTTTAGGCTGTGGAAACCAACCTTGCATCAAAGGATAGTCACTGGGTCTATGTAAATGAGGTAAGAAAGTAAAAAAAAAACCAAACATAAGCTTGGTACACTTACTCATCACTGTCTTTTGTTTCATGTTTTGACACACCAAACTGAGCATACAGTCAGTATTTTTTGATTTTTGAATGGTACAAGATGCAAACTGTGGGTGTTGCTTGCCTGTCTCAGTTGAATTGACACAGGTTGAACACCAAAGGTCAAAATAAAGCTTTCAGTATACCTCATAGCAGCTGGGAGACGCTTTTTACCTTCAGGTTGACCATACTTCATTAGCCATTTAGGAAGCAGAGAATATCTCAAAACAAAACTCAAATACAGGCATCTATATATGCCAGTATCTCACCCTTCACTGCTATAAAAGCCTGCACTCAGAGAGTGGGAGAGGAAAGAACGCTGAGGCTAGCTGCAGGCTTAGCTCATTCGAGTATGCATTTACATGATACACAGGTTTTCTCTAGTGCAGAACTGTGTTGGTGTTTTGGCCAAGATCCAGGATGGGTTGATTTAAAATGTGATATTTCCTCTCTACAGCAAATGGTATCCTGTTCTGCTACTATGATTGTTTATTTTAACTTAGTAACAGGATGCCCTAATGGTAATCGGTGCAGAGTCGTACTTAAAAAGCAATGGAAAGCTTGAAATATTGCACCATGTATGATAATATAGAAATCACTGACTGTTCAGTGATGAGCACCAATTGTGATGAGCGCTATTTTATTTATTTCTGATTTTAATAATGATTCACTAAAATATAGTAAAATAGCTAAGTTAAAAATAATGGGCTTCACTGTTTTGTTTATATATTATAAATGCATAGCCTCTAATTTAAAAACCAATTCCTTTTTAATTTCTCATTCCTTATTTTGCACCTAGCTAATAATTTTGCATAGGCTACTTTTAATAGTACCTATAAATTGTGTTGTGTTGCATTAGAAAGGTTCTGTAATTAAATAGGGGTTAGGGAAAGAGAGTGAAATCTCTGCTTACAAAGGCTTTATAAATTCCTTCTAGTCCTTGTTACGTTTAAATACCTCCTGATTTGTCAGCTGCAGTAATGACCCACTACAAAATATCAGTAAGATGCCCAGAGAGTCAGTGTTTATATTCACATAAAGATAACACAGTACATGTTTCCCTAAGCATTTATAGAGAGGGAGTGTTTGTGAATTTGTTATTGCTGCCGTTATTGTTCAGATGTTAAAACTCACTTCATGAAGCCTGAATCTGTAACATCACAAATAAAAATCTTCAGCTCTCATCCATAAATATGTGCATGTGTACCCAAACTCATCACACAGGGTGTCCATTTTGCTTTTATTTTGGGAACTTTTATTTTTTCTCTGTTGTGCCTAGAGACTGGGAAGGAAAGCTATGATAGCAAAATGTAAATCTAAAGTATCACTTTTTAGTGAAAAATATTAGTGCACATACTTATAAATATCTCAAAATGCATTTAAATTCAACCAGAGAATTACAGAAACTTTTTGAATTCATGAAACTTTGGAGAACTGTTTGTAGGGAAAAAAAGAGGAGGAAATACCTTGATTATCCTTTATTTAAAAGAAAAGTATTGGTCTTGGTGTGCTTAAAGCTACAGTGAAAAGGAGCTCTGTTAAGCATCCACGTGGATGTATCTGTAGAAAGATGGAGGTTCCTTAGGCTTCTTACGTAATAGTGTGCATACGCCTGTGCTAGCAGGAGGACAGGCTGATCATGCTTTCCATATACATGTTTCCAGTTGGTACTGGTGAGAATTGCGTGGGTACTTGATGGAAAATATGTTATTCCTTGGCTGGATATTGATTGGTGCAGTGATTTGCAGAATGGAATTAACGTTTAATTCCCAACAGTCTGATCAGCGCTTTCTGATGTAATTCCACATGAGTAACAAGCCGGATGTAGTCCATTCTGCAAATGGACCAAATACTTTGCCAGTCCTTTTTTTCTCCTAGGCAGATAGAAGATCCTACACTTTTCTGTTTACCCTGTGGTCGGTGCAACCTAATGATCCCACTGCAAGCAAAGAGAGGTATAGGGCTAATAAGAAGAGAACACGGTGACAATTATTTCCATTGAGTTTCCTTGTATGAAGAACATAAGGTTGTAAAAAGGCTCTTTTAGGCCTTTCTCACTTCAGGAAAACATTTAATGGCCTGGCACAGGTTAGACTACTGAGGTCTACTGATCTTGAGCATCTTCTCACAGTCTGCCCTGTCTGCCACCTCTTGTCGAGCCAATGAGGATCTGAGCCTTGGCCTTATCTTGCTGTAGTAAGAATGACTATATAGCATGGGATTATTTCAGTAAAAGATTTTATTATTGTCTTACTGCAGTTTAATCTACTTTACTCTCTCTGTATTGACAATACAATAAACATCTGTGGTTCGTTCCCCCCCGCCCCGTCCTTTTGTCCCATATAGCAGGATAGGAGTTAAGTTTTTGAGTTTGAATATATTTTATCACTTTAAGGTTGTTAGGCAAGCAACACCACCAGGCTTGTGATGAGTTAACTTAAAATATGGCTGGTAAGCTTATTACACAGCAAATGTGGAGTATAAGTGTTGGTCTCAAGTTACAGAGCTGTTCTGTCAAGATCCTGCATTTGCTCGGTTCCAATAACCCAAGTCTCTGTGCTAAGGCATCTGTTCAGTTTGAATGCCATTGGTGCAAAAGGATTCAGTCATCTTTAGAAAAAGGCTAGTGAATTGGGAGTTGGGTTGGTTCATTGATGGGGTTGAAAGGCTGGAATCTTACATGGCAACTCTTTCAGGATAAGAGAAGACACAGGGATGGGTCTTTGCAGGTAATATCATGCCGTCATATATCGTCTTCAAAGCCAAGGCCATAAAAACCTGTTTTAAAAATAGATATTTGTAAGTATGTCTACTTTTCTCATTTCAGACGTTTTATGTTTCCAACTTGCAGAGCTGTCGAAAGTAGTGGAGATTTGAGGGAAAAGAAGAAATGTGTTTCTAACCACTCTCCCCCTTTGAGATTTATATTTAATCATCTTCACTTCCATTTATCTAGAAATACTAAATCATTCCTTGCATTCATTTAGGTAGTGATTCTACCTGAATTCTGGGTTAAACGTGCCAAATAGCTTTTTAAAAGCAAGAATATTTGTGATTTCTGTACAAATCCTTGCAAAAGCAAACAACTCTTTGGAACAATGACTAATCCACGCTTAGCTTTGTCTCCAGAATAGTCCAAAACATTGTATTGAGATTTACTATGTTCGAGTTGACAATGACTAGATCTTTTGACCCTAAAGATCTGTTACAATCTATCTGGTTTTCTGCTTGTACCTTTGCTGTTTATGCCTTTTAAGTGTTGATGAAGTGACCTACCAGCTTTGATAGATTGGTGCTATTTCCTCTTGCAACATAACTGGCACCCCTCTTTTTTTGGGTGTTTATCGCTTGTATTTTTCCTGGTTTTCTTATTTTTATTTTTCTCTTATATTTCTTTCTCTTTGGTGCCTGACATCAAGCATCTCTGTCACTACCTCCTGACATTTTTCATTCTCCCCTTCTCTTTTTCTGCCTATTCAGAGGAAATGCTGTGCATTGCCCAAGGCATACGTCTGTGGGAGAGGCACAAGAGCACTAGTTGAAACTGAATTTGTATGTGGTTGTACTAGGAGTAATGCTCTAGGAGTCGGTGTCTGGTTTTTTCATTAGCAGCAGCCGTATGTCTGGGGATATAAATAGCACTAGAAACCGTGTTTCCTTTTTTGTGGGACATTTCACAGTTTTGAAAATTTCTCCATTCCAAGGTGAGAGAAAAGATAAAGAAATATTTCTGCAAAACTGGAATTTGGACTGAAAAAATATATTCCAATTAAACACAGTATTTTGTTCCCTCATATCAATATATTTAATTCCAATTCCAAGTTTCTAAGCTTTCATTATTTTTACATGTAAATTAGTAAAGTACACAAAACAATCTACTACACACAACTACTCTTCATGTAATGGAATGGGCACTGAATCTGACTGATAAATGAGTTGTTTAACCATTATTGCGTCCTTACTCTAATTCCTTTTCCAGCAAACTTTCATCACTATTCAGAAGCTTAATTGAAAGTTGTAAGACATGGTAGGACAAAGCACAAGGCTACTGGTTGAGATAGGAAATAATTTTTCACTAAGGACAGGACAATGTAGTGTTGCATGTCCAAACCATACGTGCTTGCTTTGAAGCTAAAGGAGAGGTGAGGATCAAACTTGTTCAATAGCTGTGTGGAAATACACAAAAGACATACACTGAGGAAGACTTTTTTTGAAAGTGTATTTTTGAAAGAAATATCCCAAAGACAAGAAATTGAAATAGTGGAGGATTTTCATTTCCCTGGCAGTTGGAAGTGTAATGCTGGGACACAGACAAGGCTTCACAATTTCCTGTGGTTGACAATGTTATCCCTACATGTTTAAAAAGTTAAGGCAGCTGTCAGTTCAGGTTTTGTTATGGCTAAGGAAGAATGGGCTAAGGAAGTCAGATGATAATTGGTGTGAAAGTGATCGTGAGATGGCATGCACTGTTTGAGGAAGAGGAAGAAGTGAGAAAAGGAGAATAGGGATAATGGATGTCAATGTAAAGCTTTCCCAACTTCACAAGTTTTGGCAGCTAGCAGTGCTTTTGGAAAGATGATATGCTGAGTTAAGGATGGCAAAAGAACAGTGGAGTTTGCTGAAGGTGAAGGCCTAATAAGGTATCGTTATGGTCCAAATTGGTTATCTTCACAGATCTTGAAATCAGAGAGGAATGCTAAAGAAAAAGTGGTGCAAAAAAGGCCTAAGGAGGAGTGTAAAGGTTGTAATGAACTAAATTATTATAAAATGAGGCTGAGGTGCAAATTGACTTATACCAGGGGTCATAAAAAGCAACAAGAAATGTTTAGATATAGCAGAAGATAAAGGAAAATGTAAGGTAATTTCTTAATGGGAAAATGAGGTTTTAACATTTTCACTGACTTACTGGATGCTGGCTTTATAGAAACTATTAATCATAACCACACTGTTAAAAACATATTGCAGTAGTTCCAGTTTATTTAATTAAATCTGAGGCACTCTGCCTGATCTTTCAACGTGGAGAAGTGCCATGTACTTCAGGTGTGGCTACAAAATGAGGTATAGCTGGTAAGCGTCTGCAGGAGCAACTTAGAATCCTTGTGGATAATAAACAGAATATCAGTCAGTACTGTTGCGATCTTGCAAAACAAGCAAATCAGATATATTACTGGGAAAATCCTCTGTAATATAAAGGAGCAATTATTTTGCTCTTCTTGACATCAGCTTGGCCTTGTTGGAACAGTATCTCAAATTTTGAGCAAGGCACTTTAAAACAAAGCAAGAGAATGCAGAACAATTTTGAAAATCCATAGAGCACATAGTATAATGAAAGCTCAACAAAATATGGCCCATGAGGAGGGGCTCCAAAGCGTTACGTTTGTCTCCTATGAAACTCAGATGATAGAGCAAGGGTATAGCAATAAAACAAATATAATTAAAAGAAGAATATGATCACGTGTTCACTCTGGAAAGGTAAAGGAAATGCAATTTAATCTTCTGCAGTAAAAAATTAGATTGAGTATTGGGAAGTGGTTTATGATCTAAATATGATAATGAATAGAAACAGCTTTCTTGGTTACTTTCTTCCATCTCGTCATCTCTGTCGTCATACCTGGTTCTGCTATTGTTTTTCATTTTTCTTTATTATGTTTTCCAACATCCTACTCACATTATATAAGTCTGCTAAATATTTCCAGATCTCAGTTTGGGAAGAGAAATACAATGGTATTATGAACACCCCTGTGTATTGTCTGATCTGCACCTTCTGTTCTAGGACTTTCCACATACCATTTTTCAATATGAGTATGGCAGTGACAGTTCATGCAAATATTCACTGCATATACTTCTATCAAATCATTTATTCAGTACTTCTGGTGGCAAACATGAAATTTATGGGAACTGTGACTCACATTTGATTTCCAATCAGTGTGGAATTCCACCCTTCTCTGTCTACTGCTGAACAAGCTAGAGCAATTGCGTTTGATGAGATTCTGTCAGCCAAATCACTGGGGTAGCCCCAGTGATTTGAATTAGCCAGGGATAAACCTGGCATCATATTTCATGATTATCAGTCATTTGAAATGGAGGAGTATATTACAATTGTATATAGTTTTGATGGAAAGATGCCTAGGAATGAATTACTGGCATTTTCAGTGCTTTAAAAATAGAATTCATTATGAGGTGTAAAGAAAGTCTGAAAACTAAAGGTTAGAGCTTCTACTTGACTACAGTTTTCATTTGTTGCTTTTCCACTGAATTGATTCTCATTGGTTCAGATTAACCCTCATCAGATCAGATACAAAGGGGTATTTGTTATTAACACAAAATAACTTCTTACTACCCTGATTCATTAGTCTTAGAATTACCACATTCTGTATGATATGGAATGCTGAAATTCAAACAGTTTTCACTTCTAAATTCTCAAACTGGAACTGTGGAAATAATGAGGAGAACTAGTGGAAATGTCATTACTTTAGTTCCTCACTGTCTAAATAATCAGGTACTCTGTAGGAAAGAAATGTACTGGGGAGCGAGGGGAATCCTCACAGGTCAAGTACCAACCAATATGGGTATTTGTCATGTCCCAACACTGAAAGGGAGTTCTTTCTAATTAAAAAAAAAAAAAAAAAAAAAACAACAACAAAACAAAACACTGTTATTTTGCAAATTAACAGTGTCATGCATTCTTCCATTACATTTTTCTGTGAACTACTGTAAAGTTTCCAGAATTAAGCTTTGTAAAACAGGGAGGAATCATGCTCTTAACTGTCCTGGTAGATGCACTAGCACAGTTCCCAGTGCGTGTGTTCATGGGGACTGTATTTCTGTATTGCACAATTCAACATATAGTCTAATTCTATGCAGAGCATTTTGACTCTAAGGTTGAATAGGGGCTCATTTCTTTATCACTAAGAAAAGCTTGTGTTGTTACTTGTCCCGTTTAAAAACAAACAAACTCCAAACAATGCTGCAACACTGCAGGGTGGATAGCAGAAAGGTAAATTGTATTCATAATGGCTCTTGTAAAATGAAGGATGCTTTTTTATTAATAGAATGTAGTAAGCCAGCCAATCTTTTTGTACTAATCTGAGCTTTAATAACTAGGGCTTTTAAAAAAACATCAATAGCTTTATTTTGCTTCATATGTACAGTGCTAACCATAAATACATTTTAAAAAGTCAGGGGCTAGTTTGTTATTGGTGAAAAGCTGTTTTGAATAAAAATCCCAAAGAGCATGAAGCTAAAGAAATAGAGTATTATACAGATTCCAAAACCATAGGAAAGCAAATTATTCAGTAGTTAGAAGACAGCTGAAATTCTTGTAAGCTTTAATTGAAAAATAAAACTAAACTCTAATTAACATCCAGAAAAAGATGCTTTTCAATGTTTTCTTTTCAGTCCACAGAAAAGATCTGGTTTGGAAAAGCTGGAGACAGTGAGCACAGAGGAAGTACCATAGCAATTGCACCTGTAAAGTATTTGGTTAAATTCCTCCCAACTATGCTGATACTTGTCAGTAGTAGTGGTCGTAGTTGAGAGGAGAAGGGAGAAGTGAATTAGGAAGAAAAAATCTAGTAATAAAAAGATTTGGAAATATAGCATGGGTGCATGTTTCATCAGTGGCGAGAAGCACTAGACAGGAAGTTTGAGTGCTAAGGGCCTTGGGGAACTCTGAGCCATGCTGAAATGATGTTATCCACATCACCTGAAGCTGAGTCAAAAGTTTTAGACAGCAGTTGACCTTTTTCTTCCTTTTTGGACAGATGATGCTTTCAAAATGATGCAGGTGATGCTCCCAACATATGAATTTCTATATCTTCAGCTGATTAATAAAACTTTCCCAGACTGAACGTAGGTGATCAGTCAGATCAAAGTGCAGGAAAAAATTATTGATGCTTTTTGCTTTCCCCTTTCAGACCGTTCACTCAAAACACATTTCTGCTAATCCTTTTCCTGACTCTATCTCAGTTCTTTTATTTCTGCTCTTTTCGTAGGTCCCTCCTCCCCACAATTTCACTGTCTGTAAGAGGCAGTTTATTATATGAGGGACAAGAAAGTGTTCCATCACCTCTGTTCTGGTGTGACGTGTTTCTTTACTTTCCATTTCTATCCTGCAGCTCCATTGCTTCTGCCAATAGTTGTTTAAGAAAACAACTAAAAAAAAACTTTCATCACATCAGGCCTGGCCAGTATCCCTGTAGTTACTCATCCTCTTGATCTGAGAATCAAATGGCTTCTCAGCTATCATCTGGGCACTTCTTATTTTCCTCTATCAAATATTTTTCAAAGGTTGAGAAAAATGAGCAGAAAATAGAATAGTAATTATCAGATAAAGTCTATCTCAGCAATCTGCTTTTTCTCCGAGGGCAGCATGTAGGAAGGTGTTAGATAATGCATGATGAGCAGTGTTTTCTAGCACAGGGCTTGTAGAGTAATCTTTGGGAAACTTAATGACTTTGGAAGAAAGATCCTTTATGGATGCAATGTTTGTCCTTTACATTTATTTGGAAAATCTTTGTCTTTTCCCTAGAAACTCCTATATTATATACATTTTGGGTGATCAACCATCAGACCCATGAGCCTCTGCAACTTGTTACTGTTTCATTTTTACTTGAAAAGAACCAAGACTGTCTGGAAGACTGAAATTCTGCTCAGCCTTTCTCTACATATGGAAGTGCCAAAAGATTTATTTTATTTTATTTTATTTTTAAAGCATCAGTCTGTGTTATGATGCTTGTGTTCACTTTGGTAACAAGTTAATAAACTTTTTACACTTCCCTGTGCCTTATTTTTTCTTGAAAAAAAGCAGACTTTTAAAGATAGTTTACAAATGCAAGTAGGGCAAGCATCCTAAGATCTTTCCAAATTATGCTATTATACAAAATGCAAAGACTAAAAAAATTGAATAGAAATGCAAGGAACACACTGTGGAAAATTTCTTAAGATATAGCAAGTGACATATTTCAATGCAAAAATTAACAATTTATAGTTACAATTTATTCCAGTTTTATTCTCAGTACTTTATATTTACCGCTTGCCCAAAGAAATGTTGTTTCTCTCCTTTTGGCTGCTATCTTTGATGCTGAAGAATTTTTATTTATTTTTTATGTTCACAAAAATGTTTGATTTTCTTATATATGCTTGAGAGGTGTCCATATACATGAAACGGTACTGCATGTGTACCTGCATCCTGCTTGAAGAAATTTGTAGGGTTCAGAATTGACCTAATTATAATGATGTTGAATTACACAGAAACAGCCTTACTCAGGTAGAAGTAAGGTTAGATGAGCTTTTATGAGTTGTTTTATCAGTGAAACCAACTTTAAAATTGGTGAAGATTTTTTTTTTTTTTGTCTAGCTTTTTATAGCTATCATTTTGTGAGGTGTTTTTTAGGTTTGCTTCCCCCCCCCCGAGATAATTACTTTTTAGTATGGAATAATACTTTGTTAAATTACAGGATCTTTTACTGTATGACCCTTCTATTATCTGAGAAAGATTTCTGGACACCCAGTGTACCTAGAAATAGAGCTAATTCAATTAAATTATAAATACATATCTGTAGAGATTTTTAGGAGTATTGGGTAAAAGAAAGAGAAGTGAGGTAGTGTTGAGTGTGTGGGAGGACTATAAGGATGGGAGTTGGACAGGTGGTCACGAAGGCTTGTATAGAATGTCTTCTGTGTTACGACAAATGGATTGTACCCTTGCCTTAAAAGATTAACACACGTGTGTGTGTGTGTGTGTTTGTGTGTGTGTCTATTCACGTGGGATGCAGAGAAGCCAGCATTGAATAAATCTGTCTACAGGGTAAGCTGTTGCTAACACTTTAAAAACCAGCTAACTGAAGGATGTTTTCTGGATTTTCAACAAGTGAACAAGTGTCCCTTTGCAGATGTACGTAGTGCATTGAGGGATATTAGAATAACCCAACAAAATGTATCGAACCACATTAATCTGTAGCTTGTCTCCATGAGCATCTTTGTCCTCATTGCTGTTCTGTTTAATCCTCCAGTTTTCTCCAGGATGTGCTTTCTGGAAATCTGTTCTGGTTCTTTAAATTATTAATGTCATTAAAATTTATACTTTTCTGTCATTACCTCTAGGAAAATAGAGATTGTAATGTGAAGCATAATTGCCTCATTTTGCAATTTGTGTTATGATAGTTGAGCAGAACTAGAGCAGATTTAAATATTCCCCTGAGCAATATAGCTAGGTATTACAAACTAACTGGAGTTCTTTGTGTACAGATAAATAGATGAATGAATTCCCCAAATGACCAATATTTGTGTGCAAATAAATAGAGAAATGAATGCCACAAATTCTTGAAGAGTCAACTTTACCATTAATATGCCACATCAACAGAAAATACAGTGCTTAAAGGAATACCCTCCCAGTCTTGAGTTAGGTGAACTACTGCTAGCCTGGGTGAATAGTCCATTTTACACTTGTGCCTGCCTACTAAAATATTTAAGGGGTCCCTGAAATATTTGAAATAGGGAAATTCTCTCTGTTAGTAAAGGAAAAATGCAGGATAAGAGCACTTAGATAAGAGAACATCTTTCATGCCTGGGTAAAGGGCTCTCATTCAAGAAATTCGGTATTTACAGGTCTGAGTGCAAAGTGCTGTTAAAATTGCTAAGCAGTAGAGAGTTAGGCTCTTTAACCTCCCTTAAAGTGTATCCCTCAAACAAGCAGAAGCCACCATCTATGTTAAGTCAAGATTTACCCCATGTTGCAGTAGCAACATCATGGGATGACAAAAGCCAAAAAGTGGGCGTGTGAAATGGAATTTTGCAAGGAGTGCTTACCTGGCCACACCAGCTGATAGGCTCTACTTAAGAGTACAGCATTCATGTGTGGCATGAATGATAATTACTGTGTACTCTGTTGTGCTGTGCAATAATCCAAGAACAAGACTGGAAATTTGGGATACATTTGTTTGAAAGAAAACCATCTCTAGCACCAAATTAAATTATTTACTTCATTATCAGTTTCACAGTGTAAAGAAAATTTTCATGTAATGTACAGGAAAGAAAATATGTTACTTTTAAACAAATAGCTCGACGAATTGCTTTTAATTGTAAGATCAGTGTGAAATGCTTTTTTCCCTGTGATTCCAAGGCTTAGAACTATTTTTTGGATGTATGCTGTTATTTTGGTGGGTGTAAAAGTAAGATCCAACTTCCCGTATACTTGTTTTTCCTTTTTTGGCTTGTTGTTGTGGTGGGGGTTTTTGGTTGTTTTTTTTTTTTTTTTCCTTTTGTTCCTCCCCATATTTATCACAGTCAGAATGCGGATGACCTTTCTGCATGTGACATTTAAGGTTTCACATGCTGCTAAGCCAGGACCGTAAGCTTTCTGGAAATGAATCTGCAGGGCCTGCCTGTGCCAGACAAGAGGAATGGATGCGGTCCTCTGGCCAGGGAAGCTGTAACCGGGCTTCTCCAGGGTGGGATGGTGCTGACCTTGAATCCTTTGCAGTTCAGGTGCTCAGCCACGCTTCCCTGCTCCTGGCCCAGCCTGAGGTGCCCTGTGGTGCTGCCTGTGGCAGTTCTGCCCTGTGACCTGACATGGAAAGGCCCATAGTTACCTTCAGCTTTTAGAGCACCAGCTCAAAAATGCAGAAATAGACCTTTTGTTCCCAGCTCTTCCAACAACAACTCTTTTTTCTATGCTTTTACATTTCTAAAAAGGAACCCAATTTCTAAAACGAATGGATCATTTGCTGGCAGGAATGTCCATCAGCTGAAAAAAACAGAGGTGCTTTGTTCCCTTTGGCATCACATACATAACTGAGGCATTGAAGGATTTAGCTACTGTCAGCTCTCCAGACAGAAAAGGGTGGCACTTTCAGAGTCAGATTTAGCCCAATTTCCCTCCAGAGGCTCATGTTTTTCTTCTTTGGATGTACAGTAACTAGGCTCTATGTTCAGGTCTCACTGGTGCCTATAACTAAGTGGGAAGCACCTGGGTTGATGCATCTAACATAATTGATCTCCTCTGTTACCTTACCTCTGGAAATCCCATGGAGGAAGCAGTTCTGGTCTGCTACATACAGGCTTACATCTCAGGTCAAGCATTTTGACATAGGTTATAAGATGTCTTTGAAAGGCTGTGCATCACCTGGGGAGGACAGAAAATGTGCGTGATGTGAGGTGAACTGAAGGCTTTGATGATTTGTGATATTTCCCCCCACTCCACCCCGTTTCCAGCCACTCAGTCTCAGTTTGTCCACCAAGGGGTACAGCTTAGGGGTTTATGAGTTAAAGCTATCCCATAAAACTGTCTATCCCTCAGACTACAGCTTAGAAATGCTGCCTGGCTTTAACATCCCTCAGCCCCACAGAAGAGAAATCCAAGGCAGCTGTCTGGAGGGATCTGTAGAGCTTGTGGGTCTCTTTTGGTGTCTCCCTGCAAGGCTACAGATGCTGCCCAGCATTTTCTATTAAGCCTCAAAACCTTTGGCTTCTATTATTTTCTGATATTCTGTTTTTATGCCACACCAGTTGGTCTGTCATTAATGCAATAAATTTCACCTTCTGTAAAGTTAAAAATTCATGTTCCTAAAAAATGATGGGAGATCGGCAAAGAAGGACTATATTGAGCCAAAGCTACAGTACTAGTCAACCGTAACAAGTAATTATAATAACCCCATGGTCATTTCAGTCACAGCTTGACAGAGAAAACAGCAAGAAAACAAAATTTTTGTTTTTCTTGAATGTTAAAATTACAGGGCCAGGTTCACTTCTGCTGATGACACATCACAAGGTGTGGGTCCTGTTCACCAAGTACAGCAACAGGAATTATTTGCAGCCCCCTACCCTGCAAGGGGCTGAGAGCAGCCCTGTGCAGGCCGAGCAATGAGTTGGCACAGCTGGGCAGCTGGTGCAGCCAGTGTGTACTGGAGATGGGCTGGTGTGACTTGCAGATGCTGCTGGTGGCACTGGTAAGGAGCTGGAATGTAAAGCTGCTCCCTGCAGAGGAGATGCCTGGGGGAATGATGCAGCCAGAGGTGCTACTGCCTGTCCTGCCTCACAGGGAATTCCTGGCAGTAAATAACCTTTCACAAGCTGTACTGCTGTCACAATTTCAGGATCAGTTAAGCCTATGATTTTCAAGCCATTTATCCTGAGATTAAAAAAAAAAAAAAAAAAAAAAAAAAAAAAAAAAGGAGGTTTTGGTTTTGTGGCTTTTTAAAAATGCAAAATACGTTGGCTTCAGTTGCAATAGAAGGGGATGCAAGCTCTGTCCCAGGATGGGTTAGAAGGCTGGAACAAGGGAAGGTCTGCAAAGATGCTTTAGACAGTGCGAAGCCTGGAAAGAAGAGAAGCTTGTCCTTGAGATCTCCTTATATCTTATCCAAAATTATCCTGTGTGCAGAAGTTTGCATTCCTAAATGTGTCAATCCTTTCCATGACATTTCTTCTATGTTCAATTTCCTAATATAGATAAAATAAAAAGACTCCCTTGAGTCATCATCAGGATTAGTCTGCAGAAATGATCTACTGTTCTTAGGAGCAAAGTACTTTCTTGTAACATTGCTCTCAGGTGTAATGGCCATATTTTCTAAAGATGGTTATGTTTTCAATTTATTGTTTTGTTCTGACGATGTGGTGAGGTTCTATTCTGTTAAACAAAAACTCTATACAAATTTGGTTTGAAGGCTCTTGTTTTTTACTTAGAAACCTGTTGAGACCATTTTGGTTCTTTTCTATGAGGAACTACCACTTCAGTATGTTAGTATTGCAAAGATAGATGGTACTGTGTTAAACTGTTTTCTTTTGTTTCAGATGATGCATAAAAAAAATCAATATTTTTAATAAACCCAAAACAAAAACATTTGGCCTAGACTAAGCATGTGCATCTGTATTTTTTTTTTCTTCTCTTGTCTTTTTTAAAACATTTATTCAATAATGAAAGGAATATATAAAATGTCTGGGCAAATATATGATTTTAAAAGACTGCGTCTCCATTCACAGGAAATTACTGATAATGAAATATTAGAGCTGGTACATAGTGCTCTGGGGAGGATGACAGTGATCCGGCAAATTTTCCCTCTCTCACGGGACAACAATCAGAGATGCATGAGGAACAATCACCGAATATCATCACTGCTATGTGATCCACAAGAAGGCTATCTTCAGATGCTGCAGGTCAGTAGATGTGCCCAGCAGAAAAATCCAGTTCAGGAATGTGACATGACATAGTTTTCTGTGATTATATTACCTCAGAGGAAGAATAAAATGAGAACAGATGAATCTAAGTATATAACAGTTGGTCAAGTTTTCCTGACTTATTTCCCAGGACTGAGTGCTTTAGATGTAATATTATGTCCATGCAGTACCAGCAAGTGGTTGCACTAACTCAGAACTGATATTGCATATTTCTTTCTATTAAAAATATTTTTCTATTTGAAAAAAGCAAAAGTTTTGCTGTTATAATCTTGTGATGTTACTGCTTGCTTATCGTGTTTATGCCTATTAGACATCTGTTGTGAAAGAGTTAATCTGGGACGATAACAGAGCTCTGATAGGTGTTAGTCTGTGGAGCATTTCATATTTAGTTAAATGCCTGAACCCAGGTGATGTATTCTATCTGTCCCATTTCAATAGCCTCAGCAGCCTCTAGCAGCTGATAATTGTCTGAGCATGTGAAGTATGCAGTACTAGTTCAAGTTCCAGATTCTGGTAACGGATTTGACTCTGGTGTAAGCAGCATCTCAAGATTTCTTGGCAATTTATCCCAGTTATCAATTTTTTCCTACAGTAATTTAAATACAATTTTAGGTGCTATTTGCAAGGATAATGCAATAATTTAGAAACACAGGTCTTGGACTTTCAACAGGACTCCATGTGTTTCTGGTTTAGACACAGAGAAGAATCTCACTTGTATCACTGTTGAAGCTGTTGGATAAAGCTGAAAACTTTAGTGAGACCGAGAATCTAAGCTTGATTAGAATCTTTTTATTGCAAATTTAGTGTCAACCTGAGATGGACTGAGTGAGAACACAGTGGTTGAGCCTGTGAGTTGGCAAGCATGGGTATTGTTTTAGAGTGGGTCTAGAAAGGGCTGGGTTAGGCTATGGGGAGGGGGCTGTTGGCAGTTTTGGCTGCTGCAGCCTCATCAGGAAGGCAACGTGGGGAGAGGTGTCCTTCTAGAGGGAACTTACGTGCTGGCTTGGAATTGCTTCTGAAGGGCAAAGTGTGAGGCTTATGGGAAACCAGGAGAGGTAGGGAGATTTTGTGGAAGAGGAGTAGGTCAAGATTTTCCAAGGAACATGGATGGGGATGTTTGTTTTACTTCTTTTTGCCCTACTAAAAAATTGTAACTGCAGACACTGAAATCCTTTGAGGGGAGGGGTATGGACATTTCCTCCTTGAAGAGAACCTCTGCCAACTCCAGTTCTGTCATAGCAGTGGCAAAGTTTGGGAAATGTCAGTCACAGGCACTGTACTTCTGAAGCACTGGTCTAGTCTTTCTGCACAGGGGAAAGGCTATGCCTATCTTGGCTTAGAAAGAAAAGACACTTTTGATCTTTGTTAGTAATTCTGAGGTATGCTGTAATGAGAACAAAGGCCACTCGTTTCAGAGGATCAAAGCAATTTCCAGTATGTTGAAAAGATTATCCATCCTGCACCAATAAACCATCATTGGGGAATGATCTTACATTACAGCAGGGTTTTGAGTATTGCTGTCTGTGCTGGTTTATGCATAATCTCAGAGACTCATCTGAAGGGCTCCAACGGACCTCTCTGAGCAAGTTATTATTTGCTAAAAGAGTAACTGGTTTGCTTGCTTCAACAGCCTTGTGGCCTATTACTAAATTTCACAGACAAGGACCCTTTAGGAAGGATTCCCCCCTGCTGATTCCCAAATGTGGCTTTTAAGAAGGAAAACAATCTCCGTTTCTGTCTTCCAGAAATATTATACCATCTTAGAAACTGTCTTTAAGAGAAGGGAACAGTAATGTTATCCTTTGTTCATTAGTTCCTTCTCTATGAACTTAGAGATATAAAGAAGTACAGAATTATAAAGTTCTCCTTTTAGAAGCTGATTCCACAACTCTCATGTCCAGCCACACTGGAATGAAATATGAAAGGTGAAGGGCATGTGTGAGATCTCTGAAATTAGCTGCCCCTAGTATATCTTGAGTTATCTTGTAGTTTTTACAGATTGAATATAGGATGCTTTCAGCATGTGCAGTTCTATCAGAAATGTTCCGAGGCTGCGTTTTTTTCACAGGCTTTGCCGAAACATCTTACGTAACACCTTGTGGGCATACAGCTCAAATTAATTTCCAAGTATGAATGACACGTTATTAATGGTCCTCCAATTCAGGTACTTCCAATCTTATGTTTCCTTTTTCTTGCTTAAAAAATAGTTTTGACCTTTTGCTGCACAGAAGTACATCACTAAATTACCCCTGTTGCCAGAGGCTGCAGTAGCTCCCAGCTCCATGTCAGGCTGCTTGAATCCACCAGAGGCAGTGACCGTTGCTTTGAAGTAGTTTGATTAACACCACAGTTTGGAAATCCCTGGCTCATTCTCCCTTGGGCAATCTCATATTAATAATTCTTTGTTGTCAAGGTAACTTACAAGCTATTGTTGGTTAATTATTTATTTAATGACTTTGAAGAAGAATAACCTAATCTCTGTCAGCCTCTAGCTGTAAGATTTTTATAGGGGAGAACTTAGCGTTTTTAACAAGCTAGTAAAGAAAGAAACATTTACGTCATGGATTATTAACTTTGTTCTAGCTAAATTAATGAAAGTCTTTTCGGAATGATTTTGTTCTCAGTGTCTTTAGTATCATATCCTGGAAAGTTGTTTTCAGCGGGTGATCATCCCAGTCTGGCATTCTGACAAGGCTTTTAAAGATCAGGCTGTTCTGCAAGCTCATCCAAAAACTCATCTGTTCTGAATGCTTTGTGGAAAGCCAATCTTATTCCATCAACCTACTTGTCAAAATTTTGCTCATGCCCTTATTTCTTGCACATATAATATACCCAGCTGATTTTATACTTCCACTGGAGAAAAAGCTCTATAACGTTTCTGCCTTGGCCATTTTAGACTTCAGAGGAAAACATTTATCTCTTTCTTAGCCTTCATATATGCTTTTCTGTGTCCATCTCTCTTACTTTTTTGTAAGTGGAAAAGAGACAGTTTAGAACTTGCTGTCTTCCATTGGTGATGTGTATCCTGCGCTCTGGGCCATCAGCATTGTCAGTATTGCCTCATATGGAAGAGAATACTGAAGCGCTTCAGGATTTATAGTTAAATCTGATTAGTCCTAGACAGACCTGGTATGTATCCCTGCATGGCATTTGAATGGTGTTTACTGGGATTACCACTATTAAACGGTTTATATTATTTCAGACATAGTCTTACAGAGTCAATTTGAAGACATTTTAATGCAAAGCCTGCTTCTTTCCAAAATCTTCCCCTTTTAAGTATTAGTTTTGCTGCCCATTTACAAATTGATTTTTGGTGAAGATCTTTTTTCTTTCATCAGGTTATTCATGATGTGTTCATAAACTCAAAATCAAATTATTTTTTCTGTTTATGTTCTTGAAGAAAGTTATTTATTTAGAAATGTAATTCCCATTAGTTTGTTTCTTCCCATATTTACCATTTTTACAGTGACCAAGCTTAATCTATGTGAGATTCTATTTATATTAAAATATATTACAGGGACAGAGTGTACCTGAAATCATTTAGAATGGTCCAAAATATATAGTAAGATTAAAAAGGCAAAAAAGAAAACCCCAGCAAACTGTCACAACATTCATGAGGTTATTCCTCAAAGGATTCAGAGTCCAGCTTCTCTACTGAAGAACTATTCCAGGCACTGCTTGGACATATTTGAAGGGAAGATGTTGAGAAGTGTGGGAGGGTATTCATTGAAACAGCTACTCCTCTCCCTGTGTAGAAATTACATTCTTCAAAGACTTGAAGACATCAGGTATCTTTGTAGGCACCTCTTAGCAGTTGCTCCTGCAGAGCTCCATTTTGATTTATGATCTGTCTTCTCTTCAGGAATGACTGCAGTTTAACTATTGTAAATGGAGATGTTTCTTGGAGGTGTGTTTGGCTGCCTAAACTGAAGGGCCTGCTCCTGCAGTTTTGTCCAACTAAATAGCCTAGTCTCATTTGACCTATTTACACTGCTGTTATTACACAGCTATTAAGTGCTACTGGGGCAGAAAATATTAAGCCCTATTAAAAGCATTTACTTTCTCCCATAAAGGATTGATGACCATCATTTTTCTTTTCTTTTCATTACAAACCTGTATTTGCATGTCTCTTCAGCTAAATTTAATTTGGACCTTTGGCCAGGTGTTCAGTCACAGTGAATTTTTTTCTGAATACCACATGAATGAAATGTATCTTTGAGCTGACCTTACTGCCCATTGAGGAACATAATCTCTCCCTGAAGCCCAATGGGATATGTTTTATACAAAGTGTGTTAGCAGAAGAATTGGTTAAGAAAACCCCAACCAACCGTGGGTGTCCTCTGGCCATGTGGGATTTTGCAAGCAGTTTGGAAGCTACAACCCCAGGTATGTCCTGAAACAAGCTTTTCCTCTCTGCTTAGGCTACCTCTTTTGACTTCTGGAGCTCTCCATTTACCTGATTGTTTCACTGATTTTTTTTTTTTTTTTCACTGCTTTATCAGGGAGTGGACAACAGTGGCTAGAAGAAAGGGTCAGTGGCTACATTTTTTATTTTTTATTGCCTCTGAAACCTAATTGGCACCCATATTTTTTAAAAAAGTGCCATAGGGTAAAATAATAATCTTGTACTCTGTTTTGCAGTTCCAATATTACCTCTTGTCCCCTTGACTCGTAGTTGTGTTGAGTTTTCCTTATCAAATGTCTCCTGCTAGACTTCCCCTGGACAGTTAGTGTGAGCTGTGCCAAGTTCTTGAGATGTTTAGTGAGCAAAGCCAATGCCTGCAGCTAACAAGCTTGACCATTACAGGGTAATCCAGGCCTTGTATTATTGTTAACATGTTTTTATAAAACATACTGAGTAAGAAAACGCTCATAATTATGATAAGTACTCATAACAAATAGCTGAAGGAGGGTGAGCATTCAGAGACTAGAAACTGTAGGTAGGGAAAAGTGGTGTGAGGTGTGTAACGCAGTAAAAAGGGGGGAAAATACAGAGGAAATAAAAGCTGCTTATCAATGAAACGAGGATTCTGAGGGTGCAGTCTTCCAAAGAACTCCTTGGAAGCCCAATTGTTTGAGATACTTAAAACTAGAATGGGCAAAACACTAAATAATACACCAGTTAGATTCCTTACTGTCAGAAGGCCTGAATAAATATACAATTGAGATCTGTTTTTCTGTGTTTTTAGGATAATTTTATTCAGGCTTTCATTTACCTCATTGATAATAAACAGCCCTTTGGAAGTTTGAAGTTGACATTTGAGTCTCTAGTGAACATTTGGGTTTTGACTCTGGTTTCCTCATGAATGCCAGACTACTGGCTGTGATTTTGTTCTCCCCAAGCAGTGAAGTGTGTATGTCAAACATCGGCATTCATGCGCGGTCTCATGAGGGGTTCTACAAGCGAGAGTGGCTGGCGAGGTGTGAGCAGGGCCAGGAGCAGCGGCAGGCACCTCGGCTCCACCGAGGGCGGCCCTGGGGGCCCTGCCAGCAGGGAGGGCAAACAGGCCGTGGGCGCTGGTGGGCACCTCTTCGGTGGCGTTCCACTGGTCCACATCACCCAGCAACTGGGCAGTGCTGTGTGACAATCTGCACAGGTCAAGGGCGCTCATCCTACCTGAACCTTAAGGGAGAATGGTGGGCACCTATCTGAGAGCCAGGGCTGCAACTCCGGCTGGGGGGTCTGCACCATCTACCCTGGCAGTGGCAGATGCCTCCACCCAGATGGAGCTGCTGAAGGGAGAGGCTGCAGTGCAACCCTCAGGCTGTGGGAAGCACCTAGTCCTTTCTCCTGAGGTAGGGACAGGCAGTGAACCTGTCTGCAAAACCTGTGCCCAAGTGGAGGAGCTCCTGCAGCAGGTGGCTGGGCTGCAGGAGGTGGTGAGAGGACTGTGTAGCATCAGGGAGGCTGAGAAGGAGTTGGATAGCTGGTTCCAGGAGGCTGAGAAGGAGTTGGATAGCTGGTTCCAAACACAATCTGCAGTGGATATCACAGGTTGCCCCAGAGAAGCTGTGGATGCTCCACCCTGGAAGTGCTGAAGGCCAGGCTGGACGGGGCTTTGAGCAACCTGCTGTAGTGGAAGGTGTCCCTGCCCATGGCAGGGGGCTTGAAACTAGATGATCTTTCAGGTCCCTTCCAACCCAACCCATTCTATGATTCTATAAAATTAATTTAAGAAAATGAAACAGGTCAATTTTTCAGTCTCTCCACTCTAAAAATATCCCTGTAAGCAAGCCGTTATACTATAAGTAAACCATCAATCTTCACTGCTCCTGGTAAGATGCATCCTGTCATTAGAGGCAACAGTGCATAACTGTGTTAGGCAGTACTTGAACTTTGAAAGTTGAAATGCAGTTTCAGGGCATGCTAGCGTCTGCGTACGCAAGCACAATAATATCACTCCCCAGGCAGCAAGCGCTTCTGCTGCTGGCAGGCTGTGCTCGGTCTGATCTTCTCTTCCATCTGCTTCATCCTTGGAGCTGACTGCTGTGGCCACTCGCAGGGTGATTTTGGCAGCAGCAGGGTACAGATGCCCAGTTTGGGAATGAGTTTTTGAAGCAGTGGCATCTGGGTGTCAGCTTGTCTTTCCTGGTCTTGTCTGGCTAGACTTCTGGCTCTGCTGGCAACTCAGAAGTTGGGGTCAGCCTTCGTAGCTTGCTGGCCTTCCCAGAAGAGCAGTTCTCTGTGATTAGTGCCTCTGAAGGAGCTAGAAGGTATCTTCATATGTAAAACTTTAAAGGTAAAATCACTCTGGAAAATCTCATGAAATTAACATAAAACCCTTTATGAAATGACATTTAATAATGTGATAGGGAGAGATTTCCATTCTCATTGAAAATTTCTGCTCTGCTCTACCAGTCTATGGCAGATTGTTTCTTCATTGCAAAATAAAGGTTCAGAAAGTCTGGAATGATATTCAGAAGCTATACCAGAACATGCCTCAAATTACTCATGTACAGGGCATACTCTTTAATATATTGGTGAAACAGTCATCATCATTCTTATAGCAGACAGATCAAAAAGATCAAAATACTTCCAGCTTTTCAGGTCTCAGCAATGAGGTGAAAGAGGAACTCAAAATTATTGTTTCTTCCTTGAAACAGGAAAAAAATGAAACACTTTGTTCTAATCTAGGAATTTTTGTTATATGAGGGGGAATCCCTGCAAACAGGTATATGACCTTCCCTCCTCTGTTCCCTCTATGAATATATAAATAGGGGAAATAAAAAATCCTCCAGAGCTTGGAAAACCCAAAGCAGCCAAGTACATTGCCTTGACTTTTGTTCTCTCCTGCTTTGCTGCAACTCTAAATCCTACCTGAAGACTGATTTTTAAATTTACCGTTTTCTCATGCCTCTGACAGCACTGGTGGAAACAGAATATAGTTGATCCCTCAGGTATCTCACAAATTCCTTTTCAGTGGTCACACTTGTATTTAAAAAGAGTTTGATAGTTAGCTGAAAATTAAAATGTGTGCAGTTGCAGAAACAAGTGTATACAGGCTTTGTCCACTGAACCCTTTTTCTTTTCACAGGAATACTATTCTGGAGGTTACAGCAAACTCCTCTTGCAAATAAAAACTAGTACATATGCAGGGCTTTTGCTGTATTAAAATGAATATAATAGAAAATAAAGAAAAATATTATAACCCTGGATTTACTGTGAGATCAGGCCAGAATTAGTGTGTCTTGGTTTAAGTAACTTTTTTCTACAAGAAAATACATACATAATAATTGAATTCAGGTGGAAAGTGAGTATTATTTTGAGAAGAGAAGCATATTTGAGGCATTTAAGTTGTTCTTATTTTTCTCCATGTGAAGAGAATTTGAAAAAAAAGAAGATAAAAATATACCTCGCAGTAATTTAATAATGTATCTTGCTATAGGTATTGAAGGAATCAACTGTTCAACTACATTCACACAACACTACTCAGGCATTAGATTAGACCTGGTTCCATAATTTTGTTTTCTAGCACAAAGCTAGTTGCCATTTGGGATTAGGCAAAGACATGCTGTCTGTACTGTTGTGGCTGATGAGGAGCTGGATTTTGCTCTGCACACTGTGAAGCATCAAAAGGACATTATTTTCTAAGTTACCAGGATATTCTTGGCTGTTCTTGGTTATGTTTTGCACTTCAAAATGACTCGACCTAGAGGACTACCAAAGCAATACTATTATGTTAACATCCTGCCCTCTCTTGTTTTATATAAACTCACTGTCTACACACTGAATTCTGATCACTGTGCAAACCTAGATGCTTTGGGTCATGCTTTATAAGTTTTAAAGGGTTCTGTCCTTAGCAGCGTGGACTTTTATATTTTGTGTTAATTTATGTCTACACTAGCAGAATGAGCAAATAAAATAATAAAAATAAAGAGAATTGATTTTCTTAATATTACAAATCCAGCCTCAGTTGTGGAGGTTTTGCGGCTGTTTTTTTCCTAGCTTGCAAATTTTCTATTCTAAAAAAGAAGTGTTGACTGTGTCAATAAAATTCAACTTCTGTAAGATATTGACTCTTCGAGTGAGTAGAGGGTAAAATGTAGCAATGCATGCATGTGATTTTTACTGGAGTAAATACTCAGAATATGATTATATGAAAGAAGTGATTTTGCCCATTAAATAGTACCATATACTCATTTTTTTTTGCATGAGGCTTTCAGTAGAAGAGAACTGCAGTGGCAAAATACCAGTGGATAAGTGTGTACAACAGGTTGTACATAATATTCTTTCTATGGCAAATAGCAACATGCTGTGTTCTCTCTAACATTTTCTTCTGCCTTGGTACATATGTGTGACACGATGTAAGTAGTGGAAAACCCTCTTGTGCAGCTTCTTTCTTGCTTTCAATCAGTTTATATCATTCTTTCAAAAGAAAACAAAACAATAGTCGTACAAAATCCATTATAGGTCTAACTGAACTATGAGGATTAGTTTGGTAAACACGTGATCGTTTAGTTTTGCTCTACAGCAGAAAGTAATTTGAGTTGGATGCATGGTCATGTCGGCTAAGATCCTCAAAAGCAGTTTTCTCAAGCTTTCAGTGCATTACACTTGCACAATGGTGGCGGCTTCTCTAAGAACATAGCAAGCAGAAAGAGGAGGAAGGCAGTGTACCCTGGTACATCTCGTATTTCACCCTAGAGCTCTCTGCTAGTAAACCAAGAAAACTGGTTTTGAGAATGAGGCTGCAGTTTTCCAGAACTGAAAAAGAACAGTGCCAAACTGAGAAAATGCAAAATATTTCTGATCTGTGGTGGTTCCAAGGCAACAGTGAGTTGTCAGTTATACGTAAGGGAGCGAAATCAAATTCAAAGAGGAGCAAAGAGGATCATAATGACACATAAGAAACAATATTTTTCCTCATGCATGTAAAATTACTTCTAAACAAATGGGTTTTGTGGTGTGTGGTTTGGGGTGGTTTCATTGTTGGGTTTGGGGTTTTCTTTGGATTTTTGTTTGGGTGTTTTGTTTGTTTGTTTGTCTGTTCTGTGGAGAGTAGCTTAGCACAGAATAGGAAGAGTGCCCTGTTGAATAATGAGGATTTGCTTGGTTGCTTTATCTGAAAGTTGTTTGGAAAATATCTGCAGAGTAGAGACACAAATGCAACTGAGCAGAAGAGACTTAGTTGCTGGGACTCACTAACTCTTTAATCACTTTTCATAAAAAAAAGAGAAAATCTGGAAATTAGCTGCTTTGGAAACTCTTTTAAAAAGAAAGATTAACTGAATAAAATAGCAAATGTAGGGAATGTGAACTGCTTGTTCAGGAAGGCTGGAAAGAAAAGAAGGGAAAGAAGATTGCAATGCCAGGTGGGAGAGATTCTCAGTGATCGTATCTCACAGGTTTTGCATTATTTTCATGTTAACAGCTCTCTTTATGTTCAGTCACTTAAATAAGTGGGTATCCTCAATCTCATTTTTGTGTATTTTCTTCCCATTTTGATTCTTCCAAAATGGAATTTTTGTTTATATATCTTTTGTTCAGATTTACATATACTAGAAGATTTTTCAAAGTGCCTAGGTTCTCAGTTTATGTCAAATTCCAGATCAGGGAACATGTACCATTTTGCTTCTGAAGATTAGGATCTTAAGATATCAGAAGCTTACTTGGAGCCAGTGATACAACAGTAATATATGTTTAAGCTTTCACAGCTGAGTGACATTTTAATAGGAAGTATGCAGCTGCATTTATTTCTACATGTAGCTGTTTCCTGATCTCTAGGCACCATTTTCTATGGTGAATTAGAGAAATCTGAAAGATAAATGGCAAATTTGTGGATCACCATGAGTAAAGCCTTCAGCTAGGAAAGTATCTTTTTGATAATAATAATAATAAAAAAAAAAAAAGCTGTATCTGGCATTTGATGCTGACTGGAGATTTGAGTTTAGCAAAGAGTAAATCAATAGCTCTGAATTTGTGTATAGGTTTGAAGAAGAGTGCATGCAAACGCTGGAAACAGGTGGGGGTTATCTAATTATTTTTTTTTAAATCACTTCTCTCAGCCAGCTACCACTGTTAAAGTTTTACCACTTGTGGTGGATACCATGGCTTAATAAAAATCTGATCTTGTATCACTGGCTGTGTCTTGGTTTGAAAAATGAAATACATAGTTGAGCATTACTAGTGTGGTGTTCTTACTAGAGCCTTTATCATAATTATTGTTCTCTTTAACTCTCGTGTAAATTGAAGAATAAGGCGGTTAAGATCAATAGCTCCAGAGGAAGTAAAGTAGTAACCAGTCTCTTGTATATTTGGTGGAGAGAGATGATAAGACCTAAATAATACTGTTATTTCTTCTCCCTCTGTTCTAACAGTCACATTAGTATTGTATTTTGCTGTACCAAAAATTACTGAGGAGATTTCCCGAATGAACAAACAGAACAAGAACTGAATTCCATTCTATCCTTTTGTCCTTGCTGAAAGGACTGACAAAGTAGCAATCCTTGTCTTTCATTGATAGCTGTACTCTTTCTATAGCTTGAGTTTATATTTGAAGTGCCATCTCTTACATCTTTACAGCCCTGTGTTGTGCTGGTGTAGGCAATGCATAGGAAATGCAAAGATGCTGGAGTCCCTGGGTCAGAAGAGCCCAGGTGCCAAGCAGGAAAGAAGGTGGGAGTGAGCACTGGTATTTGTCTGAATTGCCTTGACTGTCGAGCGTATCAACCACACCCAGCTTCTAGTTTTTACTTCTGCTGCCTTCTGTTTTCTTTTGTTTATCTCCTGTTTTTTACAGTTTCTTCAAAAGGATGCTCCAATAAAGGGAGGCTCATTCTTCTTATTCTTGCAGGTTTCCAACCTGTACCTGTATGACAGTGTGCTCATGCTGGCCAATGCTTTCCACAGAAAACTGGAGGACAGGAAATGGCACAGCATGGCAAGTCTGAACTGCATGAGGAAATCCACCAAACCTTGGAATGGAGGACGATCCATGCTAGAGACTATTAAGAAGGTGAGAATAGACAAACCACAGTCGTGTGAGTAATTGAGTTGCTTCATTTCTACTTGAGATTAGTTTTTGAAAAGGTTTTTGACCTCTATCCAACTTTTCTTTGATTTATTACAAATAAGTGATTTACAACTACCAGGAATGATCTACAGCTATTAAACAAGCAAATGATTTATTACAAACAAATTACACACCCTGCAGTGTTGCTCTGGTGGTGTGTGTTCTACTTCTGTTATTCTCATAGCTACCTTACTTGGAGGTAGTGTGATTAGGAGTAGTCATACAAATTATGTGCATGCATCATCATAATTTCCCCAACAGAAGAACTTCAGGAGCTCAAGGGGCCAGCCAATAATAAGGTTTAAGGCTTATGTTCCATTTACTACAGCTCAACTAGCTTCATAAGTGAGCTTAGCATTGGTATCTATTTGCGTACTACAGCCCACAGCAAAAGGGATCTGATTTAGCTAAGCTGTCACTAACAGTTACAGTCTTGCAGTGTGTTGAAATACTCAAATACGGACAGTACTATGGCTTTGCAGATGCGTGGTAACTTCTTGTATGAAAGTTATTTGATCACAAATACTAGTGGAAAAAATACTCATTTTTTACTCTACTAACTTTAGCAATTATTTGGAAAAAAACCCCAACCGATTCCCCATGTATATTGATGAAATGGTTTTCATCTAGTCAAATGATGCAATCTGATGGTGTTATGTTATTCTCTGACAAGTCCTAATGACGCCATCCTTTGTTGCTAAATTTATTCAAACTATAGTGTCATTTCAAGCCTCTTTGCTCAAACCCAAAATCAAATTCCATGATATTTTCACACAGAGGTTTGAATAATACTGAAAATGTTATCTTTTCTTCATGCCTCTCTTGGGAGCACAGCAGGCATACTCTTTTTTTTTTTTTTTTTGGACTTGGAGTTCATGCCTTTGTATTCAACTCCAGAACTGAACCTGCTGTCCCAGTTACACTGAAAGACCTGTTGTCTCCTGACCCACCAAGGTCCTTGGCCTTTTCTTTGGGGTCTCTGTGAACGATGAAGATCTGGGGAAATGTGTTGGGCCATCACTAGTATTTTTGTATTCCAAATACACTTGGGGTAGATTCCATCACTATCATATATCTACTCCAGTAGTATTTGGAATCTACTACTCCAGTAAAGTACTGAAAAAATATGTAAAGTCTTAGTAAAGCGTTGACAGAATTTGTATTTCCATGAACACATATAAGGTGGATATGTTAGTGCTAATGTAATTTCCTGAGGGGGGGTGGGGGAAGTCCTTTTTCTGGCAGTACGTCTGAGCTGTCGAAGAGCATGTGATTGTCACAGTTATGTTCACTGTAAACATTTTCAAGCACATTTGGCGTACCTTTAATGAAGAGGAGTGTTTATAAAGGCAAATTTGTTCTGTTCTAAAATCTCTGAAATGTATTTCCTTAGGGCCATATAACTGGGCTTACTGGTGTTATGGAGTTCAGAGAAGACGGCGCCAACCCCTATGTTCAATTTGAAATACTGGGCACTAGCTACAGCGAAACATTTGGCAAAGATGTGCGAAGGGTAAATATATGCTGCTTCTTTCTCTCTTTTGTTTTCCTCTAAATAATATAAATTCTACTTCACAGGAGAAAGTGTTACTTCTTAAGAATGAATTAGTGCTACCGCTGCAGAATAAATTTGCTATATGAGAGACATTTTCTAATATCTTACTTATATCTGGAAAGCTATTTTTATATTGTTAGGCAGGAGTCCTGCAAGTTGTTTCCACTTGGGCAGTAATGATGCAGTGCCGTAACAATACTGTGAACATAATAGTGAAGACTGCACAATTCTGCTCATGTGTTTTATTGTTAAAATTTAACTGATATAACTGGTGCCTGTCTTACTAAGGAAGCTACCTGAGAATACAAATCACCTAAACACACAAACATGTTTCAAAGTATAGCTGCTGCACAAATTAGAGAGGAATAAATAAAACTCTAAAGAGGGTAATTTCCAAAAGGGATGATGCTGTATCATGTAAAGTGAAGGATGACCTATCAGTGGTAGCTGGTGCAACAAGGACTGATGTGGTTTAGAAGGCGGTTAGAGTGGTTCCATGGGGTTACTAACACAAAATGTCATGGGCTGAGAAGGCTACCTTAAACATGTTTACGCAGAGGGGATGCTCCAAAAATACCTGAAACTTTCAGTTGAACAGTGAGGTTCTGACTGGAACCTGAGCGACAAAATGTCTCTAAACTGGTCAACTCGTTGAAATACAGATGTTACCACTGCATGGTCAATGGGTCCTACACTAAACAGAGCTGAACAAAGAGGATTCCATGAAGAATTAAAATGTACGACATTTTCTATTTTCATTTGACCATGAGTTTCTTTGTTTTATTGTGATTCACCTGAATCGCATGAGTCTAAATGGAAAAACATGCAAAGAACTTGTGTTTACATTACCATTTTAAACAGATAAAACAGATTCTTTCAGAGTATGATTTGGCACAAGGATTCTGGGCATGGAGCCCAAAGGCTTACAATATCTATTAGAAACCCAACAGAAGGAAGAGAAGTATTTGAGATGTATAAAGCTCCAGGAGATATAACTGAAAAACTTCCGTTGCCAAAAAAAGTCTTTGAAGACTTCAGACTGGCTAGGCACTCTCCTATACTGTAGTGATCAGAAATACTATTTCTCAGTCCACTTTCATTTCTACATTTCTACATTTCTACTGCAAATCAGAAAGTCTAAGCTCTAAACACTACCTGAATGCTGAACATTTTTCTCGGTTTTTGGAAACAGTGTTGCCTATTTAATAAAACAGAGTTGCCTTAGGAGGTTTAGGAAGCAATTCCAGTTCATATACAGAAGTATGCACCTCACTTTATGTACGTGCATGCAAAACAGAAGTACCCGGTGCCATGTGAGGTGCTGTGGACTGTCCAACTGTGGTTCCAGCTGCCACTACAGCAAAGCGTGAGCGTCCTGTTAAGTGCTGTGTTGTCCCTAGCAGATGGATGCCATGGGGCATTTAAGTTTGGTCCCATTTTGTTACAGAATTCCCAAGTGACTTTGAGCAAGTCACATAATCACTTTATGCTTCGATTTACTGTCAGTAAAATTGGCATGTTTTCCACTTAGAACAGGTTTGAGGCCTTAAAGGAAAATTATGATGTGAGTCTACTTTATTACTTTTTTCTAATGTACATTTCAAATATGGTAACACGTATACAAAGGCTCTCACTTCAATATATGTAGCCCACTGACCAAATTGACGTATAATCCAGATGTGTGAGGTGGAGATAGCTAAAATATCACTCAAAAGGGACCACAAGGCAAAGAAATAGGTAATATGACTAAATGAGAAAATGAAAATGGCTAAACTGATATACTTCTGATCACTTTTGATCCCTAATGGGCTACTTTGGGATTAGGTGGTTAATATAGGGAGTCTTTCCAAAATGAAAGGGAGTATAATTCTAAATGGGTAAAAAGCCTACTGGCTGTGTACTACTCTGAGCGAAAATGAAGTTCTGAAAATGATCCTTTTAACCTAATATATATAGAGAGTAAAAAGTCAGCAATATGTTAGAGAACTCTATAGAATAACTTGGAAGAGATGAAGTTTCTTACAGCAAAGCTACCATGGAACTACTGGTATTCAATTATTTAGATAGCCTTTTTATTATTGCAGCAAAAATATCGTGCAGCTCGAAAGTACTTTTAAAAGCGTTGAAAGTTATGCTTGTCACATCGATATTACTTGAGTGAGAGATCAATTCTGATTTATTTTCAGTTGTTTCCATATCAGCCTTTCCTCAGATTCAGCTGTGGGGGAACATATTTTTCATGAAACACAGTGTCCTTTCTGGATGCTTTTCTTTTCCTCTGTATGGAGAGCATCTGTATCTATCCATCCCTGCCCTGACCCTAAAAAAATCTTTGCACTTAGGATCCATGACAGGGTAGGGCAAAAGTGGGTAACATGGAGTGTTGAGCTTTGGAAGGAATCCAGTCAAAAGCTAGTGGACTTTCAATACTCAGTATCCCTTGGAAGGTTCCTCAGAGGTCATTTCCACCAGGAAGACTCCTAGTAGGTTGTCCAAGGTAGTAACCCAAATCTGGCAGGAATTTTCAGGGCCTTTCTGTAGAGGCATCTCAACTATTCCCTGTTGCATTGAGATCTGGTCTTTCTGCAGAAGCAATTGTTCCTTCCACTAGCTGTGAGTGAATTATGAGTGCAAGTAAATACATGTATTTTCTTGCTTTAGTGTCCCTTCTCCTTTATTCCACAAGTCTAACACCACAGTTCTGTGGTAAAGGTCAATAGTGGCTTTTATGTTTTTTGTATGTGTTTTCTTTCTCCTTTGAGCATTCTTTAATGAAAAGGAAACTTCAGAAAATACTCTATTTTTTGCTTTAAACATAAAAGTACAGGGTATGTCCCTTAAGAGGTATACCATCTTGCTTTACAAAAGATTCATGTGATTGCCTTCTATTCGCTGTGTGCATGTGGAGGTTGAAAAAGCATGGTTTATTTGTGCTTAAAAAAAGAGATCAGTGTGGTGACTTGTCAAAGCATTTGAAAGTTTAAGGATAAGAATGTCAGAGAAACTGAAGAGGCTTAATCTAGTGTTTGACAATTTTCAGTATGATTTATGTTCCTAATGTCTGTAAATACCTCTTTAAAAATAGCAATCTGAGTATATGTACATGTAAAAAACAAAAAAAAAAAAAAAAAAAAAAGGGGGGGGAGGGTAGAAAAATAACTGGAGATAAAGAGATAAGGGGACTGTAGAAAGTACAAAACATAACAATCAATCAGAAGGAAAAAGTAAGAAATTTTAATAGTTGATGCCACGCTAATGTTTTAAAATGAATGAAATCTCAGTGAAAGAAAGAGTGAAAGAAACACAGATGACGTATAACTTGGAAAACCAAGAAAAAATGGTATAAATGTTCAGGTGAAGCATATGGAACAGAAGGAATAAGACTGATAGCCTATTATATTCAAAACCCTTTGAGGTTTTTGGGATTTGCATTTGTTGCAGATAAAAAAACCCTTCTCATTTCACCTTTTATGTCCACCTCCCATGCTAAGGGTGTACGCGTCAAATTAAGCACCAGCCTTAACCGCTGTATTTGCTCGTCTACTCATCATTGAATGATCTTCCTCTGAATTCAGAGTTACCAACATGCTGCTTTTTTTATCTTTTAAATTCTTACTGATTAGTCCTTTATGAATTTTTGTTTCGCTTATATAGATGCGTAAATGCTCTTTTGTATGTTTAAATTTTTAGGTCTTCTGCCATTAAGCTTCCTGAGCCTTTGGGTTCATTCCCAGCAGTGGCAGTGGTTGGGGGTGATCATTATGTCATTTTGCTTCATTCTCTCACTGTCCCCATCTGTAGCATGCAGTTTAGGGTACTTGACTACTTTGCACAAAGTTTTGAAGTCTGATGGAAAAAGAAAAAAGGACTCTAGCAAAAACATTTAGCTGTTAGAATTAAGAAATTGAATGAATCATAATATTAAAAACTATATTCCCAATTTCATGAGAAACCACCCCTTCAGGGCTTGTTTGGAATCGTTGATGGAGAACTATGTTCCACTGACAGTACAAGGGACATGAAGCGGGAAAGGAGGTCAGTACTATGTTAATTCCCTCCTTATTTACCATCAATATTACTAGTTCTTGTTATTGAAAGCCTTGCTGTAACTTTCAGAACATCTGAGCTGGTTTATGATCTAGTCATGAGAGCAAAAATAAGGGAGTCAGAACTCCAGAGTAGTAATGCTAGCAACTCACTGACTCACGGTGAGCTCTTGATCTGTAAACCTATTTGTTCTTGTTTGACCATGTACGCAGAGAATACAATAACTACTAACTGCCCTTGTAGGGATGTGATTAGGCTAAGATAACACCTGTGAGGAGCTTTATGATCATCTTCTTCTTCATCCTTGGCAGGAAGAATCTTCTGTAGGTGTGAGATGATGTTGTTGTTTAGTTTATTTTATGACAGTGTTCATGTTTTTTATAAAGCAATCTGCAATTCTTTCCCAAGTTGGTTAGAATGAAGGCAGAATTAATGGTTTGCACACATGCTGTATTTCATAAGAAACATTCTGTTCAAAATGATAACGTTTATCATTGGTTATTCATTTCTGTCAGTTGGTATGTTTTATTTTTTTTTTAAATTAGATTTTCTTGAAATATCATCTGCTTCATAAGCAGTCATACTTGTTTCCTCCACCACTTCTGAGGCAGATTGCAGAAGCCACTGTAAGTGGTTTTGTGATGTTTCACAGTTATTGAAACCCCATTTTTGAAGTCTGATACAGTGCTTTAATTGGGATTATTACTTTTAGACAGAATCTCATTGTTATTGTGATGAGAAATCCTGTGTTTCTTATTCATTCCCAAGAGGAACTGTATTTTAGGGGTCTGCATTATTAAGTGCTTCCATCTGCAAGAATATTGCCAAGTCACATCAAACGCCTCTAAAAGATATATACTGAAGAGAATTATCTTAGGTGGTTACTACTGTAATTGAATCAGTTTTACTCATATGGAAAAATACATAACTAGATTGCCTGAGTTTAGCTGTAAAACAAATGCCTGTCTCCTGTTTGAGCACTTCATAAACATGCACTTGGGTATAATAATTTGGTTTAATCTGTATTGCCAAAATACCTTTCAGCTGAAATGTAAGACTGAAGTCTTGGCTACCTCTGATGACTAAAGATCCCCTGTTACTTTGAAAAGTGAAGGGCTAATAGTTCTCTCATTCTGGGTAAACCATAACTTCCACCTATTTGCATTTGGTTTAACTTTCTCTTTCTGTTTGAGCTGATTGAGTGTCATGGTAGAATAATTTGGAAAAAGTGTATTGCGATTCACCCTATAAATACACTGTGTCAAACTGAAATAAAATCTGGAGTATTTTGTTCAAAATAATAAATCTCTTTCATTTTCTAGTTGTAATTTTCTATAGGTATGTGAGGAGCAAAATTAAATGCATTTCTTGCAAATTCCATAAATTGAATTATTCATGATGAAAAATACAGCTGAACATATAAGAAATATCTACGATCAGATCAGGTTTTGAACTATAGAAGAATACTAGAGAAAAAACATGATGAGTCTTTTTCCTGAAATGAAGTGGGATACCTGTTTGCCCAAGTTCTGCAAATTGTGTACTTCTTTTTTGTAATTGAAATGTTCCATGTTCTGCATGCTTTCATTGTAGAATTATAGCTGAATTACTACACTCACTAACTGAAAGGTAGGTAAGCAAGTTTAGAAATGTATTTTTTGTTGCAGATCTGTGATACATAACTCTTTAATTTTTTATTTTATTTTTTTATATATATTTTTAGAAAACATTGCCAATGGGACCCATGCTTTTGCGTAAACTGCTACTTGTATTTGCAAACACAAAATGCTGTATGTATTTGCAAATTATACAAGTGTTAACCTCAAGTAAAAGGGATGTCTTGCAAATTTTGGTTGGAATTCCTCCAAGCATAAGATCATGCTGGTCTTCTCCTTTGGAAGACTGTGCGGCTGCTTATATGACATTTCCACAGCATGAAGCTTGAGGCTAGATTTTAAAAAGCAGCCATATCTGAGTTATGAGCGGGGCCAGGATACCTACAGCAATTAGGATGCTGCTGAATTTTCCACAGCCCATATGCACCACTGCCTATATATTTAGAAATTCTGTTTAATTTGTAAATCACATACTGTGTCATACTTACCAGATTATAATGAATATCGGGTATAGCATTCTCATTTTTCAACATGTATGCAATATTGCATAAAATTGGGATGTTAGGAGTGTTAAAATCAGCCTTCTAAAAATGGTTACATCTTTAAGTATGGAGTTTTCATCAAAGCTCCTATAATTTATTGATGCATCCTAGGAGAGTGTTCAGAATGGGATGGAGAGAAAGCTGCTTTCTGTAGCTCAGCTCATGAAGAATTCTGTGCTCAAGTGTACACACTATGAAGAAAAATGTATTTCCGTAGGGAAACAGGTCAAGATTTTCTGAGCTTAACACCAAAGAAAATAGAAAGTATTTGAAAAAAAAGCTTCACAAGTTCTTACCTTTTTGGAAATCCAAAACCAGAGATTATTTGCTATTCGGTTTTGCAAAGCATCAATCTTGAAAAAAGACAATAAGCCCACTACTCCAGAAAAGAGGGACAGTCTGTCTTTTTATTTCCTGTCCTAAGAAATATATTTGAAACATGACTGTTGTTTAAAAATCACCCCATAACCAGAAAAAACAGAAAAACTTTCTTTTGAGTGTCAGACCAGCTTTTTCAGCATAACGTCTGTCTAGCAAAATCACTTTGAAAGATATTAATGATAATGCTAAAATACAAGCTCAGTTATTTTAATTAACACATCGGAGAGATGTCATCTTGGCTTTCGTAAGCACAAAAATGAAGGAGTTCTAGTATCTGTTCATTTGTAGCATGATTTCAGTGTTGAGAACGGTTGCAAGGACTGTATGTTGAGGGAAACCATGCACAGTTTCCTTTATATAGTGCATTTAATTCTTCTAATTATTGTTGTTGTCTTCCATCATTTGGTAAACTGCAAACACATGTAGGTGCCAAGCAGTTTATGAAGTAATTTATTTCAGCAGTAATTTTAAAATCCAGGATAACTATGTTGTCTTCATGTGTATAGTGGTCTGATGTAATCAATATGTCAAAAGGTGGAAGTTTAAATACAGGTAGTTAAGGTATTTGATCATGCTACGTCACAGTTTTGTTATATGAATAATGACCAAATTTTATGCTTTCTGTTTAGTCCCACCAAAATAAAGAAGAAATAGAAGTTAATTGAAATCGCCCTCCTATTTTTGCTTTTATTTCTGCCGTTTCATGGCAGATTATATTACTGTATACCACTAAACACTTTCACATGCCGGTTTTCATAGGGCAGGTTTCATGGCAATGTATCTTTGTGGTCAGCCCAAATGTGGGTCATGAGGAACTTCTATGTCACAAAATGCCACAAACTATCTGACTTGCTTTGGCTTGATTCCTTGATATCATTATACTTTAAAGAATAACCTTAATTCCTCAACTTACTTTTCTGGAAAGATACATGCAAAAGGGCATCAGAGTTCTGATTAAACCTCTTTGTCCATACTGGCTAATTCACTGAAATAACCGTACTTGGCAGAGATTGCCTGCTGGTGTTCCAGTTCCTGTCAGAACTGCCTTTAAATTGAGGACTTTCTGTTTTCAGACCACACAGAAAACACTCAGTTTTACCTTAAAACAGGTACAATCTATAATTAGTGTGAGCCTGCGTCAAGGAAAGAATTCTAAAATGTGCCCGGTCCAATACCACAATATCTCTTGCTATAGGAATGAATGGATTTTTATATACTTGGGTAAAATACACAGATGTCACAAAATAAAACTTGTTTTCCGTTTTGAGACAGCATCCTTTTACTGGAATAGAGACAGTATCAAGCATAGGTAATAACTCTGAAAATGGAATATTCTTTCTGAGCCATGGCATCTATGTGACAGGCTATCAGATTATAGTATGTCTGTATTTTTAATGTGTTAATGAGTGTGATGTACAAATACATAACAGAACTTCCTGAAAATTTGATTGGTAACAGGACACATTTTTATGTTGTATGTTGGCAACATGAGGATCAGCTGAGGGAGCTGAGGTTGTTTAGCCTGGAGAGGAGGAGGCTCAGGGGGGACCTTATTGCTCTCTGACAGGGTCTGTAGGCAGGGGGGGTCGGGCTCTGCTCCCAGGGAACAAGGGACAGGACAGGAGGGAGCGGCCTCAGGTGGCACCAGGGGAGGGTTAGATTGGGTGTGAGGGACCGAAAGGGTGGTCAAGCATCAGAACAGGCTGCCCAAGGAGCTGATGGAATCACCATCTCTGGAGGTGTTTAAAAGCTGTGTAGATGTGGTGCTTAGGGACATGGTTTAGTGGTGGGCTTGGCAGTGCTGGGCTAACGGTTGGATTTGATCATCTTAAAAGTTCTTTCCAACCTAAATGATTCTATGATTCTAATATATAGTAATATATCCATGTTTTTTTAAGTATTTTCCAGCATAAAAGAGGTACAGGAGCAGAACACAATAATAATTTAAAATATTGACACTATTTTAAAAGTAAATTGTCAATATGTTGTCGTAGGCTGAAATGGCTATTAAATGCAACAACACATTTGAATTCCACTTAGACCCGAAGGGGAAAAAATTACCCCAACGACACAAAGCCTTTGAATACTGAAACTCACGAAAATCCACTTTGATGGAGATTGTTGGGAACGATTTCCAGAGGTTGAATCTGTTACATGAGTCATCCTGTTTGTCCTAGGAAGCCATGCCCTAGCTATTTTAAGTGAAAAATATAATTGCCACTAGACTGAATGGGAAATGGGATGGAGGTGATTTCTTAGGTGGCTGGCTTCCAGGTGCCACAGAGCTTAAAAAAGTGTTAATAACCTGAAATGACAGCTGGATGTGAAATGGTGAGTAGAGAATCACAAAGAAGAGGTGTACTTTGCTGACAGTGACTGTACACACAGCTTTTACTTCATGAAGGCAGGGCAGGCTCGGGAAGCATCCTGTTAGTACAGTACGAACCAGATGGAAGTGTCATGTAGAAGGGCTGAACCCTAGTATCTGAAATGGCCAAATCACCTTTGCAGTCAAAATTCTCTTATGAACAAATGTATACTTGTCCTGAAATTAAGTTGCAAGTTGCAAAAGCATCTGATTGAATGTTTTAAGACCATTGGGTTTTTATAAATAGAGTTGTACAGAGCATAAAGCATGCGGGATGCCAGCATTCTGCCTATTAATTTAAGATGCTAGGAAGAACTCAGTGATGTAAGTCTCTTTGCATATTCATTATTAATTTTTGCACTGTGCTTTGAGATCATTGGATGAAGGATGCTATCTATGATTATGTAATTCTTCAAACGCATGAAGTCAATCTCTTTCAGAGTACTACTTTAATGTTCCAGGCTACTAACATCTACTTCACTCCCAACAATGTCTTTTCTATGAAATAGTAAGTTATAAAGTCCCATAGAGTTTATTGATGACATCTGAAGAACTTGCAGGTATTGGGCTTTGTTGGAAAGCGGATGTAGTGAAGAGTAAATTAAAAAGAATAATCCAAGGACTCTCTGTTAGAGTTGAGGAGTTAAGGAAATACATGCTGCTGCTCATTATTCACAAAACAGGTAGTCAGATACAGGCTTTCTTTTAGGAAAATAAACAGCATAAAAATAGTTAAATCCAACATCAGTTGTTTGCATTAAAATTGCATGCCAAAGTCAGTTTCCGTGAATGTCAAAACTAATCAGAAGAAGGAGGGCTGGCTTGCTTATAGCAGTAAATTCCTCTCAAATGGAATACCACTGAAAAGTCCCTTCCTAGTGCTTTAATCCGGACAGAGCTTGCACTTGTTCCCACCATATCTGAATCTCACAATCACAGCATGGTCAGGGTTGGAAGGCACCTCTGGAGATCATCTGGCCCAACCCCCTGCTAAAGCAGGTTCACTGAGAACAGGTTGCACAGAGTTGCATCCAGGCAGGTTTTGAATGTCTCCAGAGAAGGAGACTCCACAACCTCTCTGGGCAGCCTGTGCCAGTGCTCTGTCACCCTCAGAGTAAAGGAGTTCTCTCTCATGTTCAGAAGGAACTGCCTGTGTTGCAGGCAGTGCCCGTTGTCCCTTGTACTGTCACTGGGCACCACTGAAAACAGCCCATCCCGTCCTCCTGACACTGGCCCTTAAGGTATTTGTAGACATTGAGAAGATCCCCTCTTAGTCTTCTCTTCTCCAGGCTAAACAGGCCCAGCTCTCCCAGCCTTTCCTGAGAAGGGAGATGTTCCAGCCCCCAGTTCCTGTGACATCTTTCCTGGTCCTGCTGTTTCTCTCACCACCACAAAACTTTGGGAAAACACCTGGGGGAAGGTGAATCCTTTCTCCTACATGTGCTGTTTTCTGGGGTAATGTGTCTGTGGCGAAGGTGGTGATGACAGTTTTGTGTTATGTAGTTAACTAACAGACGGGTGATTTTACTAACCTGGCAAGGGAATGGTGGGTTTCAGCAGACAGACCACTCTATCTCCCTGGATTGTTCATCCCCAAGTCTCAAATTATTAAAATCATATCCATTGTTAAAATGTGATTACTCTGCTGTGAGGGAAGTGGGTATGTTTTAAAACAGTTGAGGTGATACTGTTTGGGTATGATACCTGGCTGATACCAGTTCTTGGGCATCTGTTTTGTTTTGTTTTGAAGTAAGGGGTGTTATCTAAACATATGCAAGGTTGACAGAGTGCAAAAATAGGTATTCTTTTACAAAGCAAGCTAAAGGTTCCCAAATACAGTGCTTAGGCAGATGGGTGACTGAAGGTACCAAAGTATTTAGTCCCTGGAGCCTTACCAGAAAGTAGTTCTAGAGAAGTACAAGAATTGGCAGTTGCTTACATGAAGGGAAAAAAAAAAAAAAAGCTAATATCCAGTAACTAGGAGCATGGGTGATGTTTAAAAGTATATGAACATTTCAGTTTGAGTACTTCTAGCACCATCCATAATTTTCTTAAAGCTTTATGTGCAATTTATTCTGCTATAAGATTAATAATACAGTAAGGCATAAGTTAGTAGATGCTTTGCAGGATTGCTGTCTGAGCTGTATTGAATCTAAACTGAGGGCTCTCATTTTCTCGACGCTCATTCGAGATGCCATTCAATACCAATCTACAAGGCCATTGTAGCTATTTACATTTCAGTAGCACCTGGAGGCTATGGTTTTGTTATACCAAGAATTGCCCAGGTTGTTAACTGTATCATTATTGTGTAATACATAAACCATGTGGTTGTGTGCTCAGACACTTGCTGTTGTAGTCTTGCTACCCTGACAGGAAAATGCTGTCAAAATCTAAGTTTTGAGAACATTCAGTACTGGCAATTCTCCAGGGTGTTTGCTAAGATAGGCATGGATAGTTTTGCAGATAGTGTGTAAGGTATGTGTAACAGACACTGCTGCTCATGGCTCAGACTTGAGGAGGGAGCAAGTCCTGGTGAAGAATCTGAAGTTTTGTCTGCTTTTTTCCTTTCCCCTTTCCTAAGTTTTGAAATAAATAATTGGGAGTGAAGTTTTTCTTGGTAGATTTTCTGAACTTGATCAGTGATATTACAAGTTTTCACTAGAAATTTTAAAGGGAACTAAGTATTGTTACTCCATGTTTTTATTAGGGTAAGTGAGGGCAAAAGAGAGCACAAAATATTTACTTTATGGGCATGGGGAAAATGCACAAAGATTTTGTTATTATTTTTCATTAACTCTGGTTTCTGAGCGTTCAAAGGAGGACTTTTCCTCGATAGACTCACTGAAAGGACATTCAGCATCTAAAGCTCTTTTTTTCCTTTTTTTTTTTTTTTTTTTTCATTTGAACACAAAGGAACACAGTAACCAGTGAAGCAGAAAACACAGATTTGCTGGCTGAGCTGGTTTAAAATGAAAGAGCGGATCTGAATCTAGGGTACAGCCCATAGAGTCTGCTGCTCTAGAGTGACTCTCATTAAACAACATTTCAGTGGCTTTCTTAATTAAAACCAAATGTCCAATATTATTTGGATCTCAAGATAAATCTCTTATGTCAGGGGCTTGCTATCTGCATTTGCTTCTCTGCTTCTCATGCATCCCCCAGTTTCATCCCCAGCTACGTGGTCCTCGCTTGTATATTGCATCCTGCACCCTGGAAGCTTCTCTCTGTCAAGGACAGTCATTTGCCTCCACAGAAACCATCTCCCCTATTTCTATAAGCAATTCAGTGTGACCCTGTGTGCATTTTGGCTTTGCAAGATCAGTGCCTTTCTCTGTGCTGCCCAACCACAACTTCTTAATAGAACACAACATATAGTCATGCAGTGAACTGAGAGATTAAGTAGATGCCATCCATTCCACAAATCAATAAGACAGAGTAGAATTCAAATCAGTATTGGTTTCCTCCCTGTTTCTATTTTGAATCTCAGTGAAGGGTTTGGGCAAAGACAGTTGAATTGTTCCAAGATCTAGAACTGCATTATTTTAACTATGGTTTGATTTAATAAAAAAAAAAAGGAAAAAAAAATGTAAAGAAATGCCTAGTGTTAAATCTCAGGAGAAGAAAGGGAGACGTTTTCATGTATTTTTTATTATTGATGTAATGTATTTCTGTATATTTTGCCTATGAGTGGTATTACAAGACTTATTTGCACTATCAGCTCTACTATGTCAGCCATGACTTACCACCATCATAATGCTTCATCCAGGATGACTCCTCTTGATTCTTTACTTTTTCTCTATTTCTCCTATTCCCAAGATGTGGTGCAAAACAGTCATTTATTGTAGGCAGTAGAGAAGAACAAATGGAAAATACGGATTGGTTTGCTTTTCGTTAATACATTCAGCTTTTGGAGAGAGTCAGATTTCACAAGGAAAGGGGTTCAGATTAGACTAGAGAGGCATTTTTCAAAACTAATCAAAATTTCAAGGCATTAAGTAGTTTTGGCTTTAGAACAATTACTGCAATTACATTAGTAATTTTTCAGTATAATTTATTATGATATTTCAGGTTCACAAAAGAGAGCTTACCACAGTGCTAGCACTCTGTTTTAAGAAGCATGCTGCAGAAAAAAACATCCCTGTAGCAAAATCTTTCTGGCTTCAAGGTGGTATGTTACTGAACCAGCCATGGGGGCAGGAACACTCCAACATCCCAGCAAGTCACACCGTTTCCCCATTGTTGACCTGGTGTGATCATTCAGGTGGATTTGTTGATTATAACATAGTCCAATATTAGACAGTTGATGAGGATATGAGAGTAATTATTACCTGATAGCTGAGTCATCTGTGAAAAGTCAGAGCCACCATCACTAAAACCTTTGTGTCTGCCACAGAGGGACTCTGCTTTAGAAAACAAATAACCTCCAACTTAAGGGAAGCAATCTTCTGTTTATTTGCACTAATTGCATGCTTGCAATCTTCTCTAATTGCTTTTTGTCTTGTTCAAGAAACAATGCATTGCCTGCAAATTCTGTGTATATGTTCTTTATAGCACAGGTTGGCTAGAAAATGTCATTTTAAAACCGCATGTATAGGTTGAACTATAGTTGCCCTTATAAGATTTTATCCTAATAAAACCAGGAAGCAGATTTCCTGGCTTAAAATACATCAGTTGCCCTTAGTATATGTATCCTCTAGCTTCAGTAGAGTACAGCCTGTTTCTTGACCATTTACAGTACTTCAGAGAGGACCTTCACTTGTCCGCTGCCCCTGCCGCCTGCCGGATTCTCTTTCTCTGTTCTCACAGATTTTAAGCAAAATGTGCTTTAAGAACCTGTACTATTTTTGCTGGTGTCCATACAGGAGGATTTGTGGTAGGTGTTTTGAGTATTGCTGCTGGATTTTAAAGGTAAGTTGCCCTGTTTTCTCACCCTTTATAAAGCCATGAAGAAAGAGTCAGCGGGATCTCCTGGAAAGACAGGAGGAACTGGCACAGCAAGGATCACTGCAGCTCCCTTCCCTCCTGTGCCTACCAACGCAGCCTGCCCACATTAATAATCCTCATTGTTCCATGGCAGTTAGTCAGGCTGCAGCAAAGATTAAATACCTTTTCCTGCAGCTGAATTAACTTTCTAGACGTAAGGGTATAACACAGGTACATCAATGTCCCTAGTGCCTCTCTGGTTTTAATTATTTCAGAAATCTTGTCTGTTCTGAATTCATAATAACTGTGAGCACGTCCATCCAAGACTTGGAAGTTCAGGATCAGACCAGCAGCAAGGCTCTGTAGAGGCAAACTTTCCTGCAGAAGTGAGGTGTTATGATCGTGATTTGGAAACCCAGCTGCAGGATATCTCACTTCTCTAGCTCTGCCTTGCTTCAGTAGGTATTGCATGGTCCAGTCCAGAAAGGCGGTATACAGATTAATGCTGCTCCAGATCAGTTGAGCAAAGGGAGTCATCATTTTCTTTCCCCCTTTTCCTCCACCAGAAATTAACACATCTTAAACCCAAGGCCATTTGTGTGTTTGTGTACAGCCAAGATCCTGCCGCTGTCATTGCTTCAAATCCTGCGGTGTTTCCCATGCTTCCTATCACCAAAAATAGGCATTAGCAACAGCTTCTAGGATAGACATTGGGGTGTTTGTTAGTTTGATCTCTGTTCCAGAATTTCTTTCGTTTCTGTAGGTGTCTCAAAATGCCTGATGACAAATTAAATGGGGCATAGACCCAGGCAGCAGAACAATGCTCTGTGGGGGAGTGCACCAAGAGTGCAGGCAGCTAATTTGAGTAATCCCAGAAACCTGGGGATGCAATGATTAATGAGGAAGGGACCTCCAGCTGGCCTGTAACTTAAACAAGCTGACACAGTGTGTTGAATTAAATAGTGGTTTGATTGACAGCATCTCTACTGAAATACACATCAGGACTAATTCTGTTGCCTTCCTGATGATGTACTTTTATTCTGAAGTATGCCTGGTCTTGGGTATCTCAGACTTTTTATGTCTCAACATGCTCAATTGCAAATCTAGATGTTCTCCTTTTGTTTATTGCTGTAAACCATTTACATAAAAATGCTGAGTCTTTAAATTATGGGAAAGGCTATAAAATGTGCAAACTCATATACATGCATACATGCATATATAGATTTCACTGTATCTTAATTTCCTCTGTGACGTATTAGAATCTGCTTTTCTTCTCAGTCACTTTAAAAAAAACCCTACAAGTCAACCAAAAGCAATTTTGCTGCGGGCACTCTGAGGGCTTTATATGGACACATTTAAAGATGGAAAAAGCATAGCAGTAAGATTCATTACTTTGGTGAGCTGACTAATGCTGTCAAAAATACAGGTATTGAGAAACAAAACATGCCCAGTGGAAATACAGGGATGTGAGAAAACCAGAAAGAATTTGTTGATAATAATCATCAGTAAACCTGACAGATGATATCTGTACTTCCTTTAGCTGATCACAAGCTAGAAATACAATTATGCTTTCCAGACTGTACATTAGGTCTTACATTAATATTGCTGTGAAGAAGAGTCTGTCTTTCTTTTCTCTACATAATCCTTTGAAGACAGTCATGCAATGTCCCTTCTAGTGCCCTGGGCTAGCCCAGCAGTCTGGTGGGAGCACAGGCAGTGCTCAGCTCTCACCCTCCCTCTCATGACACAGGGAGAGCGGCCTCACATCTGCTCAGAGGATGGACAGACATGCTGGAAAATATGATAAAGGTGGTGACATCTGGGATGCTTCAGTTTCCTCTAGTATGGGAAACTGGAAATTACCGTATCACTTACCAGCTAATGAGCATTTGACAGATATTCTGGGGCAATGCCAAAAAATTGGTAATAGGTTTTCTGGTAACACAGTTCAGAAAAAGATAGGGAGAAAATCTGGATATAAAGAAAACACAAGCTAGTTTACAGTATGAAGAAATATTTCTGGTTTAAATCAGATGTTATTTTTTTTTCAAAATAATACAAGTTTTTCATAGCCTAAGAGACAGTTTGCATTCTAGGTCAAATTTTCTCTCCAGTTTTCAGAAAGTTAAGAAATATTTTTGCTGTCAGTTGCATGATTTTGATTTTCTGTTTCATGCATTAATTCCATGTAGGTTTGGGTTTTTGGGTTTTTTGTTTGTTTGTTTTTTTTTAATGTATATACATACATTAGCTGCTTTCATGTAAAAGATGAGGAACTCAGTCTTGAAAGCCTAACTAAATGTTACCCTGGTTTCACAGATAATCAGCAATTACTCCTTCCACTGCAACTGGCAGGCAGTGAACACAACCAGCACAAGTAGGGGCTCTGTTTGCAGAAAGGGACCACATGTCCAAACATGCAAAACATATAATAGTCCTATACCCTGGGGGGTTTTTTTCTGCCTGTTGCCTCTCTTTGCAGCCAAACACCTTTGATTTGGCTGTGTGTCATGACCAGGCATATATATGCCTCACTGGAGAGATTATTAAAGGCATGTATTTTCCATTCATTAATATGTCTCTGATTCTAATTTATAAAGTCTACTTTATTAAATTTTACTCTTGTGTGGCATTTCTTTTAATTATCTGAAAAAAAGAATGCTCAAATATTTTTTTTAATGAAATTTTTCTGTTGTGAACTCTAAAACATTGATTTCTAGCTAGCTGGATTTTACTGTCTTTCTCGCCGCTGCCACTTTTTTCTCTCCATAGAAATACCATCTCCCTAATGTTACCTTCATGTGAAGACCTTCGTACATCTGCAGATCTGTATTTTTCCCTTAGAGGGAATGAGTCTGACTTGGAAATGGGTTTTGAATGTTTTTTTTAATTCGCTGGTGGTCAAAGAAAATCAGTATAATTTGTAATGATAAGTACTTTATACATAGGTTTTTCAAAACTATTATGTTGTGTGGTCACAGCACATGTGATAGGACTCCACTACACTGCTTACAACCGGTAACGACTTTTCTGAAAGGATACGTGGTGAAGGTTTTTAGCGCAGCTATCCTGAACAGAGGGAGGAAAATAACTTTACTTGACCAGTAAAGTTATTGCCTGTGTGCAGTGCTGTGAAGCTGCATAAGCAGTGGCATCGTGTTCTTCAGGGTTCGGACACAATTACGCAGGCCTAGTGACCTAGCTGTGGGTAGCTGGTAGCTGTCTTACCTGGTGAGGATACCGCCAGGGACTGACTGACTGATGGCTGCAGAAAAGCAATAAACAGTTATGGCAGATTATTAATGAATTCTGTTTGAACAATACAAAGAGGTTCATTTTCTGAACCAGCCTTGTATATAGAGTGGATATGAATTTCCCTCCTGAAGACCAAGATGGAGAATAAAGTACATAGTCACACTGATCTCAGGTGTGCTTCAGGACCCAAACCCAAAACACTCTGCCTCCCAAAGACCCCAACTGCCTCCAAATGGCAATAGGTGTTTGGCATCACTGCACTCTATGAATTTATCACTTAAAAAAAACCCAAAACAACAAAAAAACCCAACTTTATATGTGCCTTACTTTTTTGTAGTATTGTGCTCTAAAAAAAAATAATAATCCAGTTGTTTACAATTACAGATGCGATTAGTGTGATCACATGGTTTCTGTGCCTAGAGCTAGATGGTTTCTACCTCTCTTGATATGTGTGTTTTGAAGATAGTGACTTACATATTTTAACTTAATTTAAATCATTGATTTAATGTAGGGGACCAGGATACAAGTGCATAGAAACTGCATCATTTATCAAAATGCTTCTAACCACTGTTAGTAGTGCACATTGCTTTTGTATGCCTGTTTTACGGGATGTATCTGGAGAATATGGGGTGATGGGGAAAGGACATCCAGGAAGAGCAGCTGCCTGGCTTCTTGTGAAAATCAGGTGCCTTTGAGGTGATCACAGTCGAATGAATAGAGTCCAAATGAATTTGTATCTGTTCACATCATGACTGACTCTGTGGGTCTGTCTCTTGTGCCCAGCCCGGTGTGTGCCGCCAGGGGATGATACCAGGTTGCTGCTTGTTGAAATGTTGGACCTGTCCCAAGGCGAGGGCCCACGCTGCTGTGCTGTGTGCTCACACCCTCTAAGGCGTGACATTATCCCTTCTGCACTGTCCCTTTCCTATCCTAGCCTGTTTCCTTTACACGTATAATATTGCCTATAATCTTTTGCTTAACTTTCTTGTATTACAGTGCAAATGAGCCTGTTTGTGCCTAGCTAGTTTCTCCTTGATTTTTAGCTGTGTTCTTTCTCTGTGCTTGAAGCAGATTCTTAGCTACGTTAATTAGTGCCTGACATTAATTGACTTCTATAGAGTTAAACATACACTGCTAGTATCCATCCCCCCTGAAAGTCCCTTGACTTTCTCCCCTTCTCCAGCTGACTGTCCTTTGAATTGATTTACCTGGCATGTCTTAAACTGTTGACAGTGTGAAACAGTTGATACATTCCACCACAGAAATGACTGAAAACATGTGCTAAAGGATTAAGAGCCCTTTAGGATGAATCTCACTACACCACAATGATTATTCTGACTGATGAAATTTTAACCTACATATGATTCTTTTTTCTCTTAGACAAAGAAAAATAAAAACCATTAAAACTTTTAGACATGTTATAAACTTCAGATGTGTTTTTCTGGAATAAAATAGCAGACATCTACCTCAACAAGGCCTTAAACAATCTTTCAGCTTCAGGACTTTGTTACATTATGCCCTCAGGAACCTATTCTTATCATTATGATCCAGAGGAACTATTCCTGAACAGCAATGCTTTTCCATGGTAATAGCACAGTAGATGTTATACCGAACTGATGATTGTTTAAGAGCTTTTTGCCAGTATGAGGTAGAACGGTCCAACATCTTTGAAGCAAGATACTGCCTTTGGGTTGAATCAAGAACTGTAAGGAAGGAGAATTATGTTCTTAGGAAACGCGCTGAAAATTAGTAGGTTGAAGATGAAAAGACTGAAATTAATAAGAGGTTTTCTTTCACGATGCAAGAATAGCTGCCATTTGTGCTGTTGGAAGCTTTGTGGTTAAAGTTAAGGGATCTGCATTCTGTCATCGCTGTTCTCCTGTCACCTGTTATGTTAATGACAGTGACATGGTATCATGGGGTCAGTTTCATAACCAGTAAATGCATAGGGTTTTGGTAATGTTCAGGGTACTGTGATGAATAGTATCAACACTACAGCCGTAATATTTTTTCTATATTATAGAATTTATATTGGAGCCCAGAACACTGGCACTTCCAGATCAGGGAAGATGAGATCATGAGCTATGTGGTTAGTTACTGCTGTATGTGACTACTGCAGGTTTGAGTGTTGTCAGTACATTTGTAGTCTTCGCTCTGATCTAGAAAATAGTTGAGGCAGCTGAAGGTAAGTTCCATCCTATCAAGGTAGCTTTGAATAGGTGGTATTTGTGTCGTCCTTTTATTTTACTGTTTCTGTTCTTTAAAGTTCTTTTATGGGCAAGAAACTAGGATCAAAATATATGGAAATCAAGTTTTGTGAAAAATCTGGCAGAGCACTCATATTATTTACTCTGTAGACTAAATTTAAAAGTGTTTTTAATAATTCTGTCAGTGTTCAATCTGGTTAGTATCGTGTTTGATATCAGAAGTGTCTCTTTTGGGGTTTTTGTGTATTTTTGACTGAAATGAGGAAAACCCCACAAACCAAATCTATAAGCCCCAAACCTCTTCTGGCTTTTCTTGCTTTGCTTGGGGTTTTTTTGGGGGGGTTTTTTGGGTTTTTTTTTGTTGTTGTTGTTGTTGTTGTTTTTTGTGTGTGTGTGTGTGTGTACTTGTTTGTTTTGCTTCACTTCTAGAGAGGGACAATGTGAATGAGTGTCCTCTTTGGTTTTCCGGCATGAGGATAGATAACAGTTGAATAACTTATTTATAGACATATGGAGTATCCACAAGTTCATTTTTAAGGCCAAGGTTTGATCTCTAATAGACGTGCCATCATTTTAATAGAGGCTACAGTCCTAAGTGTTTATCTTCAGTCCTTATAGTACAGGAATCTGAAGTGGGGTAGTCATAGTGATCTCTTCTGGCCTTAAAATCAAGTCTAAATGCTCCAAAATCTGATAATGGAGCTGGGTTTTGCAGTTGGTATCCATCAGGGGGGAAAAACAATGTTTTGGATTTCGGTTGCCTCTGGTTTACCTTGCTTTTGCTTTTTAATTTTCATATAAGAATTAGGTCCAAACATAGCAATGCAGGGAAATATCCATTAATATTCAAATACATTGATCTGGTATTTTTCACCTTACTGAAAGGAAAGTCTTGTTTCAAATACAGGTGATTTTTTGTACTAGTTTAAGACTGAAAACTCACAGTGGATGAATTTCTGAAGAAGAGAACTGGGTTGAAAAATACACTTGGAGCTTGGGTTTAATAGAATTGCTTACTTGTTTGGTTTTAATTCAGAATTTTGAAATCACATTAATTTCACATTTTTTCCTTTTCATTGTGAAAGAACAATGACTGAAACAAAACAGTGACAGTGCCTAATATCTGTACATAAATAGTGAAAACAAAATGTGAGTTTACCTAGAGTTCTTATCTCTTGGATTTGATATACATTTCTAATTCCATATTTTAGAATGTGTACGTAATATTGAAATGCAAGAAGCAAAAAGCTGGGGCATAACCTTGGTGGTGTTTTATATCCACTTTCAAATTTTTACATTGTTTTATGTACTTTGACAGTCATTTTTCTATGTGCTGTATCAGCCCTAAATATCTTGCTTTCTAAGAAAACGTACAGGGGTCAGGTTGTAATATGCCTGGTGATATGCAATTTATATGTAACTGTTCAAAAAGTAAACTTACTTGACTATGGGAGCACAACAGAAGTTGTATTGAAATATAGCATAAATAGGCTGATAAATTAACTAGGGGAATAAAAGAAAGAAGTGTGGATGAAGATACAGAAGTGACTGGAAAAGGGAGAACAGTGTTGGGAATAACCTAAAGTTAGAAAACAAAGGACAAGTGGCAAATAATTGTATTTTCATATCAAAATGTGGCCACCGTTTGTAACCACGATGATAATTGAAGCGGTGGTTAAAAAAACCCCAACCACCACAAAAAACTGGAAAAGAAAAAAGAAAAACATGCCAGCCACAGCGGTAATAATTGCAGGAATATTGCTTTGATAGACAGGACTAAAATTAAAGTTTCTCTTATTTATTCAGGTTGTAATAGAATGTTTGTCCCACGTCTGTTATAAGAGATTAGGAGACATTATTGACTGTCCTTCTACAAGAAAACTGATAGCAACAACTGCCTGCAAGGGGGAGGTAGACTTCTTTAAACCAGATGATTAACCTTGTCATATTTCTGCTGGGATAGCGGATAACACTGTCAGATGTTTTTGAAGGTCTTTCTGTATTCAACATTTTTAATTAATTCAGAAGAGAAAAAGAGATTGGTATAGAATGGATGGGAAAGACGACCACTAACTTGCTCTTATTGTCTCATGAGCCTACAGTATGTCTTGAGCAACATACACAGCTGAGTAAATATTGCTTTCAAAACCATATTTGTAAAAGGTTTTTTTCCTTTTATTTATAAACCTTTAGAAAACCTCTAGTTCTGTAAAATTAAACATAATTTTATTCTATGATATAGTTCCAAAGTGTGGTTTTCCTATAAATGGAGTGGCATATTGACCACTTTGTTATATTAAAAAAAAATTAAGGCTTCTACAGTACTTTAGGAGGTGTAAAGAGACTAGTTTGCCATTCACTTGTGTTAGTGGTAAATTAAGAATGACCAAAATGAAGCCAATACAAAATTGGCAAAAACAAACATCTGTAAATAAGATTATTAATCTCTAAGATACCACTTTCACGGAGTTGTCTCTGTGATAGTTTGGTGATATAGTGTATGATGTGGATGTCCTCAATATTGTAGCATAGAAAACAGTGATTTTTAGAGAAAGTGTACTGGAGTGAACGTTCCTTTTAACACAGACAGAAAATCACTGGGAGCACTTAGCAAAGATATCACTGGAAAGAGTCAGCTGGAACCTCAGTTGACATGTTTGTATAAGCGCAGTCAAGAGGCATCTTGATCAGATTTTGCCAATCAGAGATCTTGCTTGAAAAGTTTTTTCCAATAGATTATAACATCTATTTTCTCTGCAGTCTGTGTAATAACAGTTCACCTAACCACATCTAACCTAGCTTTAAATTAGATAATTTGGGTATTGCTGATTTTATTTCCACAGTACTGTGGAATTCATACATAGACTCTAAAACCCATTTGTGTTTATGCTAAAAACCCGGCAAGTACAGTTATGTAGATGCAGTAAAACTGATGCAAAATATTGGAAGCAGCACTGCTATATTAACTGCTTATATTCATGCAATTTTATGTTACTTGTGGTATTATGCTAATAAATGGGGGTTAAATAGGGGAATATCAGTGTTCTACTAAAATATTTAATTGTCATTACCACATTATGTTCCCTCTGAAAAGCTTGTCCTTATTTCTTAACAAGTGATTTCTCAGATCTGGATCCATCCTGTCTTGAAATGTTCATTGATGTAAAAAATTCAGACGGTGCTGATAACCTGTAACTCTTTTGATGTGCTTGAGCAGAGCATCTGAATGCAGTATGTGTCTGCTAGATAGCTTACATACGTCTGATTCTAATCTGAAATCAAGACTAAACTGGAATTACATTAGCATAAAAGAGACTGGTTGGCTGTTCTTCTTCTTGTCTCAGAGAGAACTTGATTCTATACCAAACGAGAACCTGAGTCTGAAAACCTACCTTCTAAGCCTTACTTAAAGGGGTGTCTGGATCTGTTGGACTAGTTCCTCTGGGGTTCTTTAATATGGATTTCAGGATCAGAATCTTTATCTGACATGTTCAACTGTGAAAGATGATTAATAGTTTGTTGAATAACGGGTGATCTTGCAGCCTACCTTGGAAGGGGTATTTCTGAAATGTTTCTGTTTCCTTACAGCTTATCTCACCATTTGCATACAGCAAAGTGAACCTTGAGAGGGTGGGAAGTGTGGCTGGAGGTGAGGGCAGCTGCAGGGATGGGGCACCTGTACAGCTATGTAGCCTTTAACACATCATGGAGTGGTGGGATTCATCTGTTTTACGCCTCTTATGGCAAATTCAAAACCGCGGGGGCTTTGAAGACAATGAGATTCTGACCTGGCATTATTTTAGGTCTCTTGCATTCACATTTTACCTTAATCGTGGTTACAGTTAGAAAACATAGAAAGCAGTGGCATACCAGTTTCAAAGTGTGGTTGGTGGTTTTTTTCCACATCCCTTTATATTGCTTATAAGATTCTGACTACCGCAAACTAGGTTTATTTTGTGTTGTTTGTTCTTGTCAGATTTCTCTGAGCACCAGAGCAATTATCTAGACAATTTATGAGAAAAACTAATAAGCATACTTATTTGTTATGATGTTTTAAATTTCAAGGAAGGGTCCTGACGCAGCAAGGCCTTTAATCTGAGTCTAACCCAAAATTCAGTGTGACTGTCGGCATGTTTAAATTCTTTGCAGAATTGAGGCTGAAACTTTGTTGCTATCGTACTTGGCTCTTGCTTACTGTAGTGAGAGCCTCATGCTTGTGTCCAAGGGCAGGGTAGCTGGCAATGCATGAATTCCAGCCTATGGAAGAAATCTGGAGTGAATGTGATGACTGTGTCAATCTACAGTACTGTAATTATCTTGCAAGCTCCCTTTATCATGTATTGGCATCTCTTGAAATAAAAAAAAAAACAATACTGTTTGTGTATGAACATGAGAGAATTTATTGCGCTGCTTTGTTGTACCATGGATTAAATTATGATGTCAGGGCTAGTGTTAGAGTTAGTAAATTAGACACACTCTAAACTAACATCTCCAAAAAAATGAACAAAAGGAGCGTAACCGTAACTTACCTGCTGTTTTCCTTTGAATATTTATTCTGCAATAATAAACTGAGATTGTATAATGTAAATCATAAGCATACTTCTAGATTTTAATGCCTGATATTCTGTCATTTGGAGTTCTGCTTGCTCTGCTGTAGATAAATGTTTATGTTAAAGTACAGCATCTTTATCAAGTAATTTGAAGTTAGTCACATAGTATCTGTAGAACGGTGGAAGGAAGAAGACTTGAAGAGGTCTTTATTAGATAGCTCATCAGAGACACAACTAATAATGTTTTGCCATGATATCAGAGGGTCTTCTGGGAGAAATAAACAAGTGTTCCTCTTTTTAAAGGATGCTATTTGGCTAATAATCGACCTGTCAGGTGCATTAGTGTGAGTAGTAAGTGATGCTTCTGGTGACTGCAACCAAGGAAAGTATGTCCCTGCTTGCCTGCCATCTCTTCTGTGCTCTGGCATTCTTTCCGCTCAGTCCTTCGGCCTCTCCTTTTCTCTCCCTCTGTCCACCTTCCTCCCACTGCCTGGCCTTCTTGTTTATGTCTTTCCCTGCACATTCCTTCCTCCTCCTCTAACCCCCCTGTCCCACTGCTCTTTGAGATTTAAACTCAGTCCATACAAACATGCATATTCTCTCTTTTCTGTCCATCAGCTACATAGTATCATCAGGTGTATCAAGTCCCCACTGACCTTTCATCTTTCTTTTCTGGCTGCTTTTTTTTTTTTAAAAAAAGCTGTGTTACTTTCCATGGTTGTTTCTGTAGTGGATACTGGTATTAAGATTGTTAATGTTCTTTTCAAAGAAACTAGTTATACTTATTTTTAACTTTCCTGATTTTTTTGTTTGTTTTGTTTTGTTTCTATCTTACTCCTCAGCTGGGAAGTTTATCTTATGGCTCAATCTTCTTGATGAAGCATGCTTGATCCCCATTTCTGGGAAGTGACCCAAGTCTAGTCATCTGCATTGTCTTAGAAGAATGCCCCTATGGTGTTGCTTTGTAGATCAAAATATAGATGCCATTTTACACAGTGACTGATTTGAGTATGAAGAGTATTCAAATTTGAGGCTTTAAAATTGTCGTGGAAAGTTGACAGGGAACCTGCAGGAGGAAGGCACATAGTGTGCAACTGAGATTTAACCTGAAGAATAGATAGCTTTTGTCCCAGCTGAAGTTTTCACATATTTCCATTTAGTCTTGTGTATTACAGCTTTTTTCTAACGTATGGGTTGCTGTGGCCATATCTTTATAGAGGGAAAAGTTGATAAGCCACATAATATTACTGTTTATGTTCAGCAGGAAGTCAGATAGGACCCTACAGATTTTGCAGCTAAGGTAGCTACTGTTAGGCACTTCTGCTTCCTCCTATAGTGTTGCCCCTTTCCCCTCTCCTCATTATCACATACTTTGCCTTAGAGAAGAGGGTAAACTGAACTCTGAACAAAAAATCTTGTTCTGTCTGCCATTACTTTTTTGTCTCCCAGCAAAGGTACTGGATACCTCTTATGTTTCCCCAACAATAATATTTTCCTTCATAACTGTATGCAGAAAGAAAGACAGGAAGGTAATTTTCGATCAACTGGATTGCTTTAAGCAAAATTATAAAGGCTTTTTAATTTCTCCAGGTGTGAGTACATTTCACTTTAACGTTGTCAGTCTCTCTTTCTTTAACCATAAAGGCTAGAGATTTCCTCTTTAAAATTAGACATGTGATGGCCTTATAATCATATGACTGCAGCATCTGGAGACTTCAAAGCTTTTAATCAGACTTGCTGGCAACATTGCAGTTAACGTGCACAAACTAATTCATAAACCAGCTAACCTTATACATGATGCATGAGCAGAATGACTGCCAGTGCTTGGCACCAAATCTATAGTCTTCTGTTTTATTTTGCTAAATTACTTCGGCCAATAGAAAAGAATGTATATGGTTTCTGAACAAATTCATGTTCTGCCTATTAGTGGCAGCCATGTGAAATATGCAGATTTTCTCTGACTTCACCCAAAATGTGTTCTGCCATGACTTTTGATTCAGTTTCAATATCACATATTATTGAGTGCTGATCCTCCTAACAGTGACATTTCCCTGGAATCTCACCTCCAGAAGCTCAGTGGCCAGCATCCTCAGTTGCACAGATGAACCTTGCTGACTTGAAAAAGGACTGAGCTTTGACAGTTCAGAGAACTTAATTACTCATGTAGAGTGAATGAAAGCTTTTCAACATAGTATTTAAAAAAATTACACCAATAAAAATCAGCTGTAGTGATAGCTGGTTGGCAGTTTCTCATTGGAATGCTTTTCTGGTGGATACATTTTCATAGAGAAATATTTATTTTAATAAAAAACCCATTAAATTGAAATTTAATATATTTTTTTAACTAGCCTGAAGTGTGTAATTCTGACAAGATAATAATAATAATAAAAAACCCACAGTATTTAACTGTTTTATTATCTTCTCTCTTGTATCATGAGTCAGGTTCTCTTATATATTTCCTGTACATGATGATCCTGAGAGACTGGAGTGCATTGTAGGAATTTGTTCAGTGGGGTATATAATACACTTTAGCAACTTGTCCACAGGAAGAAATTCAGAACTAGGATAGCAGTGAATAGAAAACAGGGAAATGTGCTTTAATACTGAAATGGATGAGATCCATGCAGGATTTTTGCAAGAATTCCACTTTGTCAAAACATTTCACTTGAACCAAAAATGTCTAAACAAAATGTTTTGACACTGCCTAACTTAGATTTCTCTCTGTGGAAAAGCTCAGCTCTACATCCTGTTTCAGGAGGAAATCAGACTGCCTGGTTTCTCCTAAGATAGCAGTTCCTGTTTTTTCTCAAGTCTAATTGTCATGCCTCCTTCAAATATATGCATAAATTAGTGTGATGTTTCAGATGAGAGGAATTCTTGGGCTGCTTCTGTGAGGCAAGTATTCCCCTAGGGGAAAGATGACACTTAAATAGTGGAGTGGGTTCTGAAAGAGTTCTGCAGTATCCGTGTTTTGGGAAAGAGGCAGAAGGAGAAGGTGTCAACGTGGATCTTGTTAAGCATTCCTGCTTGGTTTCTTTCCCATTCGAGTGGTCCCGTGCAGCATAGGTAAATCATTACACCGGGAGTGTTCTAATTCAGGAGCATTTTACTAGTGAACTGCTATAACAAAGGAAGGCTATATTAAAGTGTGCATCTGGGATTTTGGTTATTATAAATTACATTCTTTGAAATCTCATTTAGAACCAGGAACTAAAATGATGTTGGAAGGCTCAGAGGATTAATTCTTCCTGAACAATAGACTGTCACTGATCACTCTGTAAAGTAATTATGCCAAATTTAATTATAATACAAGCACATTGTATGATAGTCATAGTGTGCCCAAAAGAGAGTTTGAAAAGGTGCCTCACAAGCATATGGACTAGCTCTGGGAACACAGTGGCAAATTACGCATGTTGTAATTGAGTACGACTTAATATCACGCTTTCTTAATTAAAGATTTGGGGTTGTGGGGGGTGGGTTCTCGCTGACACACTTTGCTTTTCAGTATCATCAGCATAATGGAACAAATGAACTTTTACCTCCCCATTTTATAGATTCTGCCAGAAGTCCTTATGACTTCTGGTAGCACTGATGTATTTAAATCAATTCCGGTATCGCTGTAGTGGTAAAACTAGGAGTAATCAAATTGTTACAGGGGTGGAAAAATAACTGTCCGTCCTTCTGATACTTCAGCTGCAGGAATTTCACTATCTTATGTTTCTGATCTTTCAGTGCAATCTGCTCACACACATCTGAGGCTCCTAACTTCACCATTTCAGTCTTTTCAGTTTTCCACCCATCTTCATGTTGGATTTGGACTAGTTGTGGAAACATCATTGACCCTTTAACTATAAAATCAAGCACTGATCCTCTTTACAGTTCCACCTCTCTGGCAGACTGGAGCCTAAGGCACCTGTTGAACTGAGGGAGCCACCGCCTTAACAGACCCAGTCCAAATTTCGAGTAGCGTTAAGATGCTTGGTCAGAACCTTTTCCTGGGAAAAACGAAGTTGTGTGAGTCATGCATAAACAAATGGCATGACTGCCAGTGCTTGGGGGAGCAGTTCCACAGCTGGAATGACATGTTGCAGTAAGCCTGACCTGAAGTTTCGTGCTTGTGTTATGTCAGGGCAAGCATCGTGGGAGAAAGCTAACAACATCTAGGGTATGGGTGTCAGGAGGAATGAAGGACAGATGGTAGCAGGGAGAGGCAGATGCCTTTGATTTGTGTTGCAACAGAAGGGGTTTACTATAAAGCAACAAAAGTGTTTAGGACCACAGGTCAGAGCTAGCAAAATGACTACAGATCTGCTGAGTTTCCTGGGTTTGTACTCACAGCAGGCTTCAGTTTGGCTTATATCTCAATAGAAAAAGTTAAAAATAGAAAATCTCTGAAGAGCGGGAAAACCAATCTAATCTAATATGCCTTCTTTTTTCTTCCCTTCTGCCTTTTTTCTTTTGTATGCAACGACTTGGTTACATAGGAAATCGGGTCAAAATATGAACCTGGTGTTGGTCGTTCTACATTTAGCACAGAGGCTACTATTACCCTGAGTTGCAGGTGCTCCCATAGAGCATAACTTCTAGTTTTGCAGGGGATGGTGCCAGCACATGCTCTGCACTTTGCTTCTCCCATTCCTCCCTGTCCCAAAATGCCTCCTTTAAAAATTAAACTACTGAAACTACTTAAACAGAAAAGTATTTTCTGTTTTCCTCCAGCGTAGAGCATTTTTTTCCCAGGTCATCTTTGCAGCAGCATTATATTTTCAGAGAAAGTGTAGAAAAAAAGGTGTTAAAAAAGAATTAACAACCCCATATGCATTTTGGTTATTTTGCTTAATAACGTGATATAAATACTCGCCTGGAACATGTTAATAGCCAGCCTTCTGTAGTAATTTACACCATCATTGAAATGTTTATCAGATTCTAAGCCATATCTGCCATAGATGGGAAGAGTGTCAGTTTGTTTTATTGAAGAATATTGAATGTGAAATCTTGCATGAGCTGTAATGTCAGCAGTTTTCACAGCATCCACTAGGTGACATTCGACGTGTCTGTGAAGAAATCTGTGTTGATAGGGTGGGCTGTTAGGAGGATCGGAATGACATGCTGGTGACTGCCGCTGTTAGATGTGCTTGCTGGTATTTTAGTCTCGTGAGATTCCTTAACCAGAAGTTTGTGACATCTTCATATGCAGTCCATTATACAAATAAGCCTTAGTTCTCTTTGGCTTTCTGTGTGCACATGCAGCCTCTGTAATGTTGCCAGTCTAATGCAGATTGAAGTCCTGATAAAAGTCATTAACGTCAGATTTATTCATGCTAACAGCAAACTCCTGCTTGTTGAGAGATCCAGTATTCCTTTCCCCTAACTGATATGGTACCACTGCAAGACCAGGAGACTTGGTATAAGTAGATAGAAGTGTCCCAAAAGAAGAACAAGTAACTAAATTAAAAAACTGTGAAAACTAGTTAAGAATATTGGGGATTATTATTTTTTTAAAAAATTTCTGTAAGTTTCTTTAAATTGTAGCTGTCTATAGTCCCTGTGACATTTAGTTCTGCAAGACAATTTAAACTTAGCCACATTCTTAGGAAGGAGAACTACACAGGCTTCTTTATGCATACATATATACATATTTATCTGCCTATATATGTATTTAATGGCAATGGCATGTTCCCTAAAAGGGAGATGAAGAAATGCCATTTTTATGATAGCCTAGGTGAATGTAGGGAGTGGTATATTTTTAAAGGAGAACATTCTAACTAATTCAGTTATGATCCTAGATGATTAAGTCTGTGTTACTTGGCAAGGTGAAGGCAAAGTCCTTCACTGGAGGAGCTGTCTCTAATCAGGATCTGCCTTTTGAAGGACCACCTGAAGAGCTGCATCTTGTCACTCTTGGGATGCAGGGCCTGTGACCTGGGTACCAATCCATCTGTCTAGCCAGGCTTTTCAATACGTTTTGGGTGAGAAACAGTCAAACCTTTTTCCTTTGCTGTGCTCTAAAAGTGAGTGAGTGCTTGTGCTGGCACCAGACTGACAGCCCTCAGCGCAGGAGCCTTCCTTCTGCCTCCGAGCAATGAACAGACGTAACTTTCACGGTCTGAGATGCCAATTCTGGAAAGACCTCAGCCATCAACAATTTCTTCTCCATCGTTGACTGTGTCCATTTTGTATGCCCATCTGAGCACAGGTGGTTCTCTGTGACCTTGGGAGTGCTAATTAGCAGCATTTTAGTAGCATTAGCTGCGATGGTGCAATGATGGTACTTGACACCTCTTCCTTCATCCTTCCCTGTAGCTGCTAAATCTGTTGCAGAGCTAGTTATTAATCTGTTTAGTGCAGGCTCCTCTAGTTCAGTAACCAGCAAGTTTTCAGCTACTAAGTTAATGGACTGCCAGCAGATTGTAGGGTCTTTCAACCATCAGTGCTTGTCCTAAGGCTGCTCCAAAGCAGCTGGGAATATTGTACAATGGAGATGTGGCCAACAACTAATAATTATTAGCACACTGTTAATTTTTTAATTGTTTCCTTTAATTGCTTTGTAAGCAAAGTTTGTAGCATTCAGACATTGTGGGACCTGAAGGCAATTTTGTGAATTACAAAAAAAATCCATGTTGGCTGAAACATTTGTAGATGCCTGATGGGCTTTATGCAGACAGAAAAACACCACACTGGAAGTACAGCAATTGCTGCAAATTCCCCTTAGCTTTATGAAGAGTTACAAGCAGCCAAATACTAACAAACAATTTATTTTACTCTGAATCTAGTGAGAGGAGGGATATTATTCCTAGCTCATAGTTTTCTACTTCATGTATGCCACATTTTGCATATGCAAAGGAAGAGTTTCAGGAAGAGTTCCCAACAAATAGAGTGGAGGGTGTTTTTTCCTACTGAACGAAAATTTCTTTTTCCAAGAAACATTAAATAAGTCTACATCTTACTGTGCATATAGTAGGTAAGCATTTATTTTCCATTTTCTAAGTATGTCTTATCTAAATATATTCCATTTCTATTGGCGAGTGACATTTGCTTTCCACTTCCCTTGTTCAGCTGTGTCTGCATTTTAATACTGAAATGCAGTGTTGAAGATTTTCAAGGCAACTCTTCTAACATAATTGTAAAATATTTTTTATAAAGGTTTAATACTGTATCAGAAAGTTGGCTTTCCAAAGCCAGTTTTCCATGGGCTGTTTTTTGGCCAGTCTCTATTGTTTAGATAGGGTTGGGGTTTTTGAGTGAGTTTTATTTTTTTCCCTCTGAGAAATATGTGGCAGAACTAGAAGAGATACATAGGAGGGAAAAGAGTGATTGAAGAAAACAGATTGCTTCTATGTGAACACATATAGAGACCATGATTCTTTAGCTCAGGAAGCAGACAAAAGCTGGGAGTATGGCTAGGTGTTTATGAAACAATGAGATGAAGAGACAAAATGGGAACAATTATTCATTTTTTTTCTCATAACTGAAACCTAGAGGATACTTAATAAAATGAACAGGTAGCCAGCTTACAACTTATAAAAGAAAGCACATTTTCAGAGACTGTATGCTTATATTTTGGAATTCATTGCCACAGAATGTGTGGAAGAGAAAAGTTTAAATGGGCTCAGAAGACCTTAGGAAAATGAATGCCTGATGGGTCCACTGAGGAAATAGTCTTTATATTGCATTAAGGAGATATTTCTCACACTTAGGATTTCATGAGAGGCAATACTGATTTTTTCTTTAAATGTATAAATGGCTGGATAACAATCACCATAGCAACAAAAAGAGTATCAGGTTAAAGCAGTAAGGAAATGATTTAATGAATGTAATGTGTGTGGTTTTTTCCTCCTCAGATATGTTTGTGGTAATTCTTTGTCATATTTCTGCATCCATATTTCTCCAAGGGCATCGCCCATTTTAGCCCTAATGCTGCGTACAAATACTCTGCTGTTTATTGCTGAAAAACTACCTGCCCTGCAGTGACCGAGAGCCATTTACGCTGTAGGAACATACCTTGCAATGTTTTAAGCTAGGGTGGTCTGTAAATGAGACCTGACTGCTGGGCCCTTCGCAGAGAGCTGCTGCTTTTCCCCCAGGGGAGACTCTCCTACTTACCCGTGCTCCTCCACTCCAGGGGCCTCGGGTGTTTGTCTTCTTCCACTGAGAAATGTGGACCACACCTAAATCATGTCTTGTTTTCTAATTTGATCATGTTTGACCTATCTAAAGGCTTTTCTCAATACTTTGGGAACATCAAAGCATCAGGTGCACTACTAAATGAGCTTTGTAGTAATTACATAAACTTACTAAATTATTGAATCCTTCCAAGCGTGATGTAGAGCTCTCTTATAAAGCTTCTTGGAGATCAGGGTTTATTTTTAAAGCTATGGTAAAGAAGCTGAAAGGTGAGCCTTTAAGCATTACACATAGTACAAGCTGTCTTTCTTACCTGCTTTCATTTCTTACCTTTGACTACTTTGCTGAAATTACCACATCCTTTCTAGTGATGGAGTTTTGCTGGTACGTGTTAGTTTGTGGAGCTGGGGAAATGTATTTATTACTGTAATCTTTCTTATGATGCCTCTGTGCTCTGTCTGTCATGGTGTAAAATCACTCAGAAGTTCCAGACTTCCAGTATTTTTTTTTAAAAAAAGCTAAAAAGTCTCTATTCAATGTGAAGTGGGGAAAAACAAAGGAGGGTAAACATTTTGTTAAGCAAAAGGTTTGTAAACAGTAACAGGGAGAAATATTTTCCATGCTTACCACTGTTTCTTTATGAAGAATAATCAAAGATTAGCTAAGTGTATTACTCTATTCCTTGTGAATACTTAGCAACAGTATGTGGTTTATAAAAATGATAATATCTATGGACATAATGTTTGTGTATTGTCTGCTAATTGGCTTTGTGAGCAAGATGGTTTTATTTGCCTTACAAAACTTCCTTTATATATGTAACAAAGCCAAAGGGATAAATATATTTTTGAAAGCTGTCTCAATATAGCTTGTTAATTAAAACCATTAAATGTATATTATTACACAGAAGAAAATTAATATTTTCCATAATGCTATCTGCAGTTCTTCTGTTTCTTGGAGAGGTGCTTGTCTGTTACCAAACACCAAGTTATGTGGGTTTTTACTCAGTTCTTTTCTTTGTTGTTGAGGAGAAAAATGTCTGCAAATTGTTGAAGCCATTTTGTGTTACATTCTTTGAGAAGTAAGGATAAAGATGAAGTCGTGTTGTAAAGATCAAAATAAGAGAAAGTTCAGTAAAAACTGAACTTTTAAATTGTGTCATGGTTTAACCCCAGCTGACGGTTAAGCCCCGCGCAGCCGCTCGCTCACTCCTTCCCAGTGGGACGGGGGAGAGAATCAGAAGAATAAAAGTGGGAAAACTCGTGGGTTGTGATAAAGGCAGTTTAATAGGTAAAGCAGAAGCTGTGCAGGCACAAGCGGAGCAAAACAAGGAATTCATTCAGTGCTTCCCATGGGCAGGCGGGGGCACAGCCATCCCCAGGGGAGCAGGGCTCCGTCGTGCGTAACGGGGACTTGGGGAGGCAAACACCATCCCTCTGAATGTCCTCCCTGCTCCTCCTCCTTCCCCAGCTTTACGTGCTGAGCATGAGGCCAGACGGTATGGGACACCCCTTTGGGTCAGCGGGGGTCAGCTGTCCCGGCCATGTCCCCTCCCAGCTCCTGGTGCCCCCCAGCCCCTCGCTGGTGGGGCGGTGAGAGGAGCAGAAAGGGCCTCGGCTCCGGGCAGGCTCTGCGCAGCAGTAACCAAACAGCCCTGCGCTGTCAGCCCTGTTCCAGCACGCATCCAAAGCACGGCCCCACACTGGCTGCTGGGAAGAAAACTAGCTCTATTCCAGCCAAAACCAGCACAAAGTTTTACAGGAATTTTCAGTGTTCCATAGATATGGGTTTAGATTCCAGTGCTGAATACCAGAGCTGGTCAAAATTCACTTAAAACCTTCACCAAGGAGACTTTAGCATTTAGTGTTGTTGCCTATGTCAAGAGAGAATATTAACTTCTCTTGACAGTAGTTCTGATAAAATACTGGGTTTTAAAATGTTAATTTTAAAGTACCAATGTTTTATCTATGATTTTGACCTCTCTGTGTTAAGATTTTAAATTTATTTTATAAATTGCATTTTTAAATCCACACCTTCTGAAATAAAATCTGAGTAGGATACCTTTTCCTCTAGAACACTGTCCTTATTGTTACATGAAGGCTGCCACAAAAATATTATGAGGTAGTTAGATAATAGGAATGGTAAAAAACCAAGATAAAATATCAAATGTATACAAATTTCATGGAAAATGTAAGAAGATGCTGCATCTCAAAACTTTGCAAATGAAAATTTGAACAAGAATTTTATTTTAAAAATAAGTTTATTTTTTTAAAAAATATATTTTTCAAATAGTTTCCCACTAAAGAATACTCTTGAAGTCGTGAAGCTTTTCAAAAATACCTGAAGTTTGAGAGAAGAGCATTTTTCAATAGGTTTGAGAGCTGGCTCACCAGGTGACACCAAGGAGCGGGCTGAAGTTTGCTTTCAGTCTGAGATGACTCGGTGCCATCAACCAGAATCAGAAAGTGAATTCATGATGGCCAGTCTTCGGAAGGTCTGCAGCTGGTGAGATCACACCATGGTCTCTTTCTCACATGACCACAGAATGGGCCAGGGTATAAAAAGTCATTAGAACTGCAGGTATATGTATGAGTTTCTTCAATGTGTAGTGAGAAGGCAAAAGCATTCGACTCAGATAATATCCAAGAAACCCGGTAATGAATTGAAAAAAAAGAGCAGATTTTTGGGTATAGCTAATTTTAATAATGTCGATTAATTTGTAAGTGCAGAGCTCTTACGTAGAACGACTGGACAAGGTACCAGGTCCTGAGAGTTGTCCAGTTGCAACAGCCTCTCTTGCTCTCCCTCCCCACCTAAATTCTAAGAATGTCACTACAGGGAGGTATTTGGTTACTATACTGCACAGAGCAGGACAAGAACCTGTACAAAAACATCATGAATTTGTATTTGTTGCTAGATCCAACTTTTCAATGATTTTTTTGTTTACAAAACAGTCTGCCGAGTTCATTATTGTATAGATAACAAGGGTAGTTCTGCTTTCAAAAGCTAGTAATTTCCCACAAAAAAGCACTTGGAAGCTTTGAAAAGAATCTGTTCTCTGTGTGAAATGGATTTGTTTCCATTTTACCCACACATAATGAGTAACGGCAGGGGAATTGGTTTGGTTTTGTCCACAAGCAGCTTCTCTTGAACTACCTGATTTTCAGTATTTAAAGCAGTGTTCAGAGCATTCTTGGAGTCCCACACCCACCGTCTCTCACTGGGCAGCAATTTCGTTTGTTTGTTGTTTTTTTTTTTTAAAACTGCAGAAGAAAGTTGAGGGGCTTGTTTGTCTTCCAGTGGCCAGGAGCTCATGCTGTAGGGTTTTTCAGCCAGTCATTTCTGACAACTGTTGTGGAATTTTTGTTTGGATTGGTCTAACTTTCATAATGACTTAGTTTTAATTTTATGCTTAGAGGCCTGGTTGTTCAAAATATCTGGTAATTTACAACACCCCTGGGAAAAGCCTGATTCAGCAGTATTGCAGGTATTCACAGTTAGTTTATTCAACCCTTAGAAAAATTGTGGTGCTGCACATACATCTTTTGCTATAGCAACACTGCCGTCTCATTCAACAACAGCATTGCTATGTTATAGCGTGATGTTTTTATCTTAAAGCCTCAAAATGGGGCAAAACTGCTGATGGACTGGGGTGGAGGTTATCTGCCTGCTTTACGAGAGAAAAGCCTGTGAGATCCTAGAGGAAAATAGCTCCAGTTTATTTTTAACACCACTTTTGCTGCATTTTGATTTTATGTTAGGGAAGTGAAATGCAGAAATTTGGGGACAGAGTAATACTTGTCTGCACTTTATAGAGAAACCATCAGAGGGTAATATTCTTGTTCATATTGTTTCCATCACTCTTATGATTGCTTCATTTAGTACTGCATCTTTTCCAGTGCCTGTGTGGCTGCACTAATAACATCAGCATGTTGCAGTCGCTGCTCCTTCAAAGACTGGTATTAATTGAAGCAATTTATTCTATCAGAGCTGAAGATGGCCCGTTTATACTTTTATATAATGAATATTAACAAGTTGCATTTATCTTGTCAAGTCCTGTCAGCTCCTTTTTCTACTTCATGCAGATTTGCTGCCCCATACACGCTTTGCTCAGGCTTGGCACAGCAGAACGTAGGTGTTTGTGTCGCATAAGAGGTCAGAGATGCTCACTAGCTATCCCAGTATAGAAAGAGAAGCAATCCTTAATTGGTATCATTGCTCCTTCATTGACTTGCTGGCAAAATGGTGTCTTGTTCTGCCAATTAATGGAGCAATATCTTATTTCAGCAAAAAGATAGTATTTGTAATTTATGTCCTTCAACATAATAGTAAATGTGATGTATATGGAATATAAAATATAAAGTATATGGTGCTGATCCATTCCCGAGGGGTATGAGGAGTCTTACACTGTGTCAATAAAAGCTATAGTGTTACAGAAAACTGCTACTTCAGTTCCAAATGAAACTCCTCAGTTACCATACTGCAGAAGACCCTATGTACACAAATGCATGTATAAGAATATCTTAGCTTCCTTAATATTGATAGTATAAGGCATAATGTGTCTACTCTTCATTTATGTCATAGAGTCCTTCTATATGTAAAATAGTTGGCTTTTAATAATATGGCCATTACATTTAATTGAACTGATCTTTGGCTAATGAAAAACATAAAGGAAACCACTTCCTGCCACATCAAAATATTTGATATTCTCTGTAATGAAGGACCGTAAAAATAGTGGAGGAAGATATTGCTGAGTTATGCTAGGTAAGGTCAAAATTGTTAATTGCAGTGAACAGCAGAATTTGTAGAGCAAGAGCTGAATAAATGCACAGGCTTCTAGAGAATGAAGAAAGTTAATGCCAAAATACCTCTACCAAAGCTTCTGTTTGTAGTGCTCCGTCCTCCTAAACTACCCCCACAGTTCTGGTGTAGATGGTGTAGTTTTTCCTCCCTAGGTTTTCCCTATCTGTTATGTAGAAATTACTGTAAAAGACATGGAGAGAGAGAGACACTTTATATTCTAGACGCTAATTACTCTCTGGATGACAGTGCTTTAATACTGTAATTGATCTTACATGGCAAAACCATGTTTCTGATACTTATCTGCATTTTGTTTTCATGTATTTTTTATCATTTTTCATTAGGTTTGAGTCCTTTGAATTATTTTGAAATTTTCCTTCCAATTTGTATAAATTTTCTGCTTGTTACTCTGCAGCTTCTTGCTGAAGTTCACACAATTGGATTTGTTTTCTTAAATAGGAATTTCAAGGGACTATCTATGTGGTAGTGACTCAGTTAATGCTACTCTTCCCTTTTAATTGTGAGCCAGTCTCCTTAGATGGTTTGAAGGGCATTGTGCTACTTCAAGGGCAGTCTTCATGTGGCATCTTAATCCTAGACATTTGCCAATTATCTCACTGGCTTCTCAGAAGAGCAGTGGTGTATATCTGTTTCCTTAGATATGTCAGTTCAGGTCAATTACTCTTTCCTACTCAAATCCCTCCTTCAGTGTTCTTGAACTTTCTTTATTTTCTATTCTAGGTCTATGCTCAATTAACTTTATATAAGTGTAACTCTCGGGATTCAATGGTATTACATAGGTTCGCTAAGTTAAAGCACAACTGTAAGTGGTTGTGGGCTGGGACCTTAAATTGCTCCTGTGCACGTTCTGCATAGTTTCTCCCTGGCTGAGTTCTAGGAACGGCTTCACTTCAGCAGTGGGGAATGGATTTTTCTATTGAATGTGAAAATATCTGAGGTTTTCAAGTATTCAGGAATTATGCCATTCATCACAAAGACTAAACCAATACCTTTGACCTTTGTGAATGATAACATGCCCCCCTACTGGCCTTAAAGATGGTGATTAATCCACTCACCTGACTTGTGGCAAACTGATGAGACTGCAGGCTAAACCTTGCACTCTGGGGCTCGAATGAAGTTGTTCCGCATATGGGAAAAGTTATCCTAACCACCTTTAGCTAGGATCCAGCATTATGTGAAACACCGGTTCAAATCTGATATCTTTGGTGAATTAAGGAGCCACCAGGCTGTTCGGCTGTTCATTGATTTCCTTCATGTATCCTGGATGTGACAAACCTTTCCTGTGAGAAATTGTTCTGTTTAGAAAGACCCAGAAATGCTTAGCCCTTTTATCTATTTCTCATTTCACAGTCTGCATTGAGAATGAAGAAACATTTCTAGGAAATGGTTTGTATTTGATGTGAAAGGGTCTCTATAGATTATTAGAAGTCAGTAGCAGTTGTTTTGTTGTCTTATATCTAGTTTTGATTCCAGTTTCCCATTTCTTAGTCATCGTTACCTTAGATATTCACATTTTGTCTTTTACTCTTCTTGTAGAAACTGACTCCTCCACCACAGAAATAGTTGTTCTGTTTGCCCTTGATTTTCTTCCAGTATGCCTAAATCTTGTTCAGACAGATGCTATACATGGTATTAAGACTATACTCTTCTCAGCTATGTTGTGACTGCTCTCGGTGCAGCCTGCACCATGAGACACATGAAGACCAAAACCATACTGCACTGTATTACAAGCTCATCAAACATTTGCAGCTCACTTTCAGCCTGCACAATTTTTTAACGTTAATTTCTGTCTTGGTTTCTTCAATTGAAGAATTTCTCATTTTTCCTTTTCATAAGTGTTTGTTTCTACTTATGCAAGATGCATATTATTTCATGTCTGGGTTCTTACCACTCCCACTTATTTTTTCTTGCTGTTCTGGTCTGACATATTTTCAGTGCTTCCCAGTTTTGTGATAGCTTTGCATCTTAGACATTTTAATTTTAGTTATTTGCTATTTCCTGTTCCAAATCATTAAAAAACCTGTTAAGTAAATAAGATCTTAATATTCACTTGCTGTAAAGCTACCTCAAAATGTCTCTCCTCATCTTGACACATCATTCTTCATTGTTGCTTAGAAGCTAGTCTATAAATCATATGATATTGTCCGTATTCAGGAAACAAATTCAAATTGTCCTAGGTGACATGTCACAAGACCCTGAATGAAACACCAAAATTCAGATACAAGTATATCGTCCTCTTCATTTCAGTTACCTATTATTTCTGCAGTACTATTGAAAAAGCAGTCAACTTTGTCCAGGAAGACTTGTTCATTATAAAAACTTGCTGCCTAATGCTCGTTTTTCTGTGATTCTCTAGAAATGTTTTATTATCAGTTATATAGCACCATAAGTTTGCAAAACACAGAAAAAGCTGCATTCTTCTCCCTGAAGTTCTCACATTCTTGAAGGTCCATTAAACATCAATAGTCACATCAATGTGCTTCACTGTCCTGCACAGAAAACCAGGGTCCTCTTGGACAAATAACAGTGGCATGGTCATTGCAAAGGAGGCAGCCTTCCCCTAGTCCTCCAGTTTTTCTTACTTTGTATTATCTAGTCATTGCCTTTAAAGAGCTTACTGTCACAGGAGATGGGTGATGCTGTTTGCCGAAGTATCAGGAGTGGCAGAGCAGATTTCCATGGTCCTTCCTACCCTTCTCTGAATTTTCACCATGCAGATACAGCCCTTGTGTGGCCCCTTCGTAGAAAACTGAGCATTTTGTGCATCAAACAGGATGGGATAAAATTTTCACCCAAAAGACTTAAGAGTTTCTGTACCAGTTAAGGCTTTGCTCACAATCCTTTGTTTCATAGTTTTAATATGGTTTGGAGTCATCAGTGACTCTACGGCTATGGGTGCATAGGCATTACAATCCTACTGCAGATGTTTGGAAACAAGCTACCTGTTTAATACAAATGTATGCAGTATGTCAGAATGAAATAAACATCTGAACGTAGATGACTTGCAGGTATTTCATTGCAAACAAGGTTGAGCTATGTGGGACCACAGAATAGAGCTTAAATCAGTTTAGGTGGTGATCTTATCCACTATTTTATCTCTAATAGTGACTATAAGCTTATACTTTAGAAATGTTAGAATGTTGCTAATAATTACACAGCTGTTATAGAAATGAATTGTACCAGTGTCTGTATTTGCTTGCAGGTGTAAAAACTGTTACATTTGTATTTTCCTAATCCTATTTTATTTAACTGTGGATTACATAAATATACAGTCCAAAACATTCTTTATTTTTTTCTTAATTATGATCCCATATTTCAAATGGAAGTATTTTGGTACCTTCAAGGCAACTCCAGTCATAAAGATTGGAATTATGTTCAGGGAAACCTGTCAGTTCCTTAAGAATGACACATAATCCAGTGTGTGAATCCTACTAATACCTTGTTGTGAATGATATTGAATGGCAGCAAATTGTCTAGATTACTGATATACTGCATTTAAAAAAAATCGTGGAATTCAATGTAAATATTTGTTTTACTATTTAAATGGAATTTTAGAACTGCAAGAGAGGAGCGTCGAGTTTGCTCCACTTTTTTAATGGGCCACTACCTTATTTCATATTTGTCTCCTGTAAACGTTAATTTTCTTGTTTACGGTTTGTTTATTTGGTTGGGATCTTTTTTATTATCATGTTTGCCTAAAATCTGCTTTTATAATGTCAAATGTTTCAGTAAGGGTTTAGCCATATTGCAAGACTGTCAAAGGGAGTGAGACCCCAACATGCAAAATATATGTACATGGTACAAGGACGTCATACTGGTTATACACTTCGTTGGCTTCAAATTCAAGGAATAAGTTGTCATTGAAGTGAAATCCATTTCAGTTCAACTTTAATCTAAAAGAATTATCAGATTGTGAGTGGCATAGATGAATTTATTTAACTCCATGCACAGAACAGCTTTTATATTCACAAAAAATATGCCCTGGGTTTATACAGGTGTCTGTGTCTCATGGCAGGAGAACAGCCTAACTTGTACGCTCCTGCCTGTTAGAAGTTTTGCAGATTTCAAGGCAGGGATTCCCAAATTTAGTTTCTTTGGACAATGTAACCTCAGCTCCAAAGGAGTCACCAAATAAAAGATTGCTGGTTTTGGTAAGATAGAAGATTCATGCTTTGGATTGATTGTAGCCCTGTCAAATATTACTATACATCTGCTAAATAGTATATGGTTTTATTTCTTATGGGAATCACATTTTCCCTGAAAAAAGTAAATCAGATTTAGGATGGCGGGTGTCATATTCAAAATGATGTTAGATAGTAGTGACATGTTATTTGGACAGTAACTACTGCGTCATAAACCGGTGTAGATGATCTTATTCACTGTTGTGATAGACATGTCAAATATTCCCTTTTTATGCTAATGTCAGTTTTCAACTGTATTTACTAGTAGTTTGCGATAATTTTTGTCTCCGTTTGTTTGGGTGTGAGAAAGACATTTGCCATAGTCCAGTGACATTGAGCATTCATAGCAGAGTTATGAAAACTAAATTCAAGTTCTCAATTCAAGAAATACGTAATTATTGTATAATAGAGTAGCATGGTCATGTGGACTTTGCAGACAAACAGATGTGTAACAAATAACTGCGTTTATTATCAGTTTCATCTCCTAAAGGGAGCGACATACAGGCTCTCCATCTAGTTGATCAAGTTCACAGGAGGTAGGAAATCTTGCAAATCAGTGCTTAATGAATGCAGCCTTGATTTATTTGAGCAGAAGTATTGCCTGCTTCATGGTGCTGAGGAAGGTCTTCACACTTCTGTGGAGCCGTCTCCGATATTCTTTGGTGTGAGTTTACCATGACATCTCAATATGATTTCCCCTGGGGCCCTAATCACTCACTCAAGTATTGGACAGCCAGCAGCTGCATCATTAAGAAAGTCGTGAAACTGCTTTGGAGAATTTGACTTCTAATTTTTCAATAGGAACTCAGGAACCCTAAAATTACATTGATAAGAAGTTTTCTTTTGAGGGCCTGACAGATATCAGTATCTTTCAGGAAAAAGCCCTGGACAGCAGGATCAAGAGGCATACCCTGGATGACATCTCTTATCATTTGACATTCCTAGGTTGTTTAGCCATGTAATTGCTTTGCTTGTGTGTTGAGTATGTACGTTTGGAGTTATACATTGCTTGTGGATGTTGAAAACAATGTTAAAATTGTGACTTTCACTCTCCAAGCTTTTCCTTGCAGTTCCGGTTGAAAATGCTAGTAAATATTGGCAAAGATCAGAAGCATGTAATGAGTCAGAATTTTCCAACAAATTACCTTTTAGTGTGAATTTCGCATTTGTTTCCTTGGGTTTGTCTTTATTGGGTGATTGAGTCTCTGATGTACAGCTAGAACTATAGGATTCCCGGCAACATGACTGTTTCAGAAAGAGAAGCTAGGAAGAAGGTTTACATTGGAAAGGTGTAATAAAGTAGCTGTTTTCAAAACTTGAACTCCCATAACTTAAGAATCTTAAGTAACTTAAGAATCAAAAAACCCTACCCAGGCTGCCATTAAACACGTGTTCCACAGACCATTGATTTTTTAAATATATCCTCCAAGTGCTGATTCTGCAGGCAGTTGTTTTTCATAATCAGATCTAAAAGCTTTTTATCTCCTATCAGCTGACGGCTGTGCTATAACCTTTGGCTTCAGACTTCTGGTAGGAACATGGTAGGTATTTCTACAAACAATGAAACTCTAATGGCCTTATCAATTAACAGAAGTACTCACTGTGTTTAACAGTGCTGGAAATTAGTTTCTCAGGCACTGATCTTGACAGGTCAGCTGTCAGAAATTGATAGACCTATCTGTAAGTACTTTGGTCCTATAAACAAAATTCTGTCTGCAAGAACTAGAAGTTAAAACTGACACACTTCTTAACAAATGAAATGTTCTGGAGCACAAGGATGCATAGGAAAAATCCCTTCTGGAAATGGTTTTCCTCATGTTCCATTTATCAACTTTCTTTATATAGTTTCCTTTTAACAGACTGAAAAGATTGTACCTCCACAGAGAACAATATGGAGCTCTGTGCTGATGTGAAATACTCTCCTCTTTGCTCTTAGCCCTGCTACATAAAAGGGGAATCTTGTCTTGCTCCTTCTGAATAAAAGGAATAACTATATGGTTTTGCACTGGCATGTCTCCAGTGTCCTTTTTAGAATTAGAGTTAATGAAGAATGTGAAATGTAGGGTATTTGAGAAGTCTAAGGCCTTGATATGAAATCTGATAGAGTTTTTGAAAGAAAAAATAGTGGGAGAAGGAATTGAAATGTCAGTCCACCAGTGGTGAAGTAAAAAATTAATTTGTTACATTTGCCATTTTTTAGTAAATATTGAATTATCATCTGTAGATTGTGCAAGCCGTTTTGGCCACTGTATCTTCCATGTATCTTTATTGTATAGTAACTGTATAGAAGAGTTGAAGAAGGCATAGACAGTGAACCTACTTTACAGATTTGAGACACAATATATACCACACACACCTATACTGGTATTTGAATTCTGCTTAACCATACTGATTTATGTCAGACAACAAAATTGTCAATTTGGTTTGGCAACAGCAAAAGCTAAGAAGCATCTGGATGTATTTCAGAGCAAGCATCTAAATTCAAATTTAAAAGGTACCATGGCTACAGGTATGTACCTGTATTGTTTGTGTGCAGAAGCTCATCTGTCACTCCAAACTGGCATCACGAGGGGAGAGTTTTCAAACTGAGATACTTCAGCTTTCAGGATTGTCATTAGAGAGCTGAATGTTACTCATTATTATTCATTCCCTTCCTCCATCATCCAGGTCATCTAGAGAAAAGGAGGTGTATCTTAAGTCTTTCGTCTCCTGTGTCTCAGCTTTGAAGATTTAGTGACTATAGAAAAATTTCCATCAGTTGTGATAGTTACTATGGCTGAATATTCACCGAATGTCCTGTTCTTTTCTAGTTCCCTGTTTATTGGTTTAGTGCATCAAAACAAAAATAAAACTATACAGATTCCCATCACATGTTATTTGTCGGTTTGATTTTTGAGGCTTTAGGATAAAAGTGAAGTCATAGAAATAAATCATGTAGGACATCTAGCCACAGGCATTTTCAGTGAAGTAAGTTCTTTCCAAGGTTTTGACTTGTTACATGAAAATTAGCTTCTGGCAGGAAGAAGCCACATTTCACAGATCTTGGACTATGTTTAATTTCCACAGGACATGCCTCCAGTTAACAACACTGCTTCCACATCTGTGAGCATAGTATTGGTGTCTAAGAGTAGAGCTGAAAAAAAAGAAGGAAACAGTTTCTACTTGATACTATTTATGACTCTTCTGAACAAAATGACACCGTGGATTCCGTTTGAAGGCAAAAGGAGTGTCTGGCTGCTGCTGCTGAAGAGCATATTTAGTTTGAATAATCCAAAGGTCACTTAAGATTGACTTTTCTATTGAACCTATTTTATTGATTTTTACTGCATTTCTCTTCAGAAAATGCAGTAAAATTGATTTTTAAAGTGATACATTTAGTTGAAACAGAAACTAATTAGATGTAATGTTCCAGGGAGGTATCCTGAAAATCTGCATCCAGGTAATCTAGCAGATGCATGAAGTACTGGTAGATATGAGATATTAGATCATCAGGAGCCTGGGAACGTGAGTCTGTTGTTGTTTTACTGATGAGGTAGAATTAGGGCAAGAACAGAGAAAAGACTTAAGATGGGATCTGAAGAAAGTCTGAGAGAGGAGACAGTTTGACACCATAGGATCTACGTCAAGATTATATGACTATCAATGAGTGAGAACATTATGCAGCAGGAAAAAACCTCAGTTTTTGATAAGCAGTGGGAACGATTTGAAAAGTAGGAAGGGTTCTGAGCAGACAGGGGAATATGGGACAGTGAGACCACAGATAATTCTGAGGGCTGACAGACAGTATAAACTTACTGGAGAGAAGTGTCACATCAGTGTGATCTAAGTGAAATAATATGACAAATACTACGGATAATAGAGCAGCTATATTATAGGCATCAGTGAAAATACATTCAGGCAAGGTATGTGTTTATGTCTGTCCTCTGATTCTCACTGATTCTGATTCTGCATTAAAAAAAAGTCTCTCACCCTCTATCAGTTCTGGATTTGGTCAAGCTACTGTTAAATGTTTATTTAAATACTGAAAGATTTCTGCAAAGATTTCTGCCTAATGGTCCTTCAGACTCACTGTACTTTCTGTTCTAGCTGGCGACGTGGGACTCTGAGAAAGGACTGAACGGTAGCCTGCAAGAACGACGTCTGGGCAATGACTTACAAGGATTGACACTCAAAGTGGTGACTGTCTTGGTATGATCCTACTTGAGTTCAGGAGAAAAAATACGCTTAAAATAAAAAGGATTTGACTGAGTATTTTGGGCGCTTCCTGCAGTATTTTTCCCTATCATTTTCAGTTCTGTATTTTTGGATGATCAGTTACATAAGCAAGGAAGGTAGATCATGGCCTTTTATTATTTTATGTAAAGCTGTGCACTGTCAGATACACAGAAGATTTGTTTGTTTGCTTATGCTGTTTTTCTGCGTTGTAATTCCTACTGGGCATGGAACCAGCATAAGGCCTGAGGGCACAGGGGTGCATTCCAGATACCGTACTCTGACTCGGATATGCAGTTTCCAGCATTTCATGGATTTTAAGATCAGATGGGCCAATTATGATAATCTAATCTTGGCTCTTGTACACTGCAGGCTGTAAAATTTAATCAAGTGTTTCTTCCATCAAGCTCATAAATTCCTGTTGAGATAAACTATATCTTTTAGATAGGCGTAGTCTTTCCAAAAATTCATTCTGCTCTTGGGACTAATGCCTGTTAGCATCTAGAGCTGTAGCAGAGCTCGTGTCAGCTAAGTGCTAAATTAGGGGCAAATTAAGGCTTTAATGCATTGCTGCCTAAAATACTGTAGTTTGTGGATTGCAAAATGGGGTGACTTTTGGTGCATTTTATTTCTTTTTTTCTGAATCATGGTACAGATAGGAAGTACTGCATAAGATCATTAAGGCACTTCCCCCAGCCCCCAGTTTTTTTCCCCTCTCTGTGGTGAGAGGTGAGGTTATGCTGTAGCTTATGTGGGAGGCGAGCAGATCCCTTCCACGAGAGTGTCAGTACCGGGTTGCGAAGGCAGCCTACTGCAGTGCCTGCGCCACTGGCAGCCTCGGCGCTCCCTTGCAGGAGAGCGGGAAGCCCATGTCTGACAGAAAACATAGCACAAAATTCTGCATTGCCTTGGTCCTGAAACACACTTTAAAAAATACTCCAGGAAGATTATTCTTTGACTTTTCAGAATTTAAAATATTCACAAAATGCAGTGGGTTTAGCTTTTGTTTCGGTATGTCTCCTGGATAAGAGATTAATCATTGTCTGTGGAAAAAAAAAAAGCTTTTTGTATTTGATATGGTCTGAGATAGATGAACAGTAGTAATGTTCCTATGCAGGACTCACACAATTAACTTTATATTCTAGACAGCTACTTTGGACACTAAGGTGTGTGTCTGTGCCCTCTTTGTAGTCAGTGAGAAGAGGAAGGTACTTCTAAGAGCAGTTCATCCTGTGGGCACCAGGAATGCTGCTAGAGGGGGTTGAATTGTCTTCTGTAGTCTGACTCCTCTCAAGTGCTGTGAAAAGCCCAAGGTCACAGATAGGCCTCAGGTGCTGAGGCAGTGGTGTCTGGTTGGGAAGCCTCATAGCATCCCATATAGTCTACAGTTTTTTGCCTAAGAATTTTAGTAGTGTCTCAAAATTTGTGCCAAGTTGTCCAGAATTAACTCAGGAACATCCCTGTGCTAAGACAAGAAGACCAAAAAACTTGTTTCAAGTATCAGTTAAGATACTGTTTTGTTCTCAGGAAGAACCTTTTGTGATGGTGGCGGAGAACATTCTTGGGCAACCAAAACGATATAAAGGATTTTCCATTGATGTTCTGGATGCACTTGCCAAGAATCTGGGCTTCAAGTATGAGATATATCAAGCTCCTGATGGCAAATACGGACAGCAGCTCCAAAACAGTTCCTGGAATGGCATGATTGGAGAACTCATTAACAAGGTGCGCAGAGAAGAAGCTGTATTTAAAAAAAAAAAAAAAAAAAGAGTAAAAAAAGACTTCTTTTCAGATTACGGTGTCAAACCTTTGTAAGGGGATTCTCCCCTTCCTCCATTCCAAATTACAAGAGAATGAATTAGGATAAAAGCGCCAGTGCAGAACACTATGGGTAGTTTGAATATGGGGTAAACTGTGCAATTTAAGATTTAAGACCCTGTATACAGAATAGGAACTGGAAAGTCGTTTGTTCTATTTAATCTCAGCTGTTCCTGACATAAATTATATCTGTGTAAATCCATGTGTTTACATAGCTGTAAGCATAAGAAGACAGGACACACGTGAGTGTAAGTGGATGACTATAGAAAATAGAGCAAAAATCATGTATTCTTCTTAAAATACTAATTAATATTATTTTATTTTTTGTCATTATGTCTTTGCTACTCGTTTCTAGGTGTGACTTTATTTGGGTCACTTTGTGACCATGCATTTGATAATTATCAGCTGTTTGACTACAAAACAGAAAAAGCGTGCCCAGTAATATACCATTAAAAATGTTTTGAAGGACCAGAATTTAAGCTGATCTCAATATTATTAATTCATTTAAAACAGAGGACTAAATTTCTTTTTTTAATTACAGTCTTGCGAATCAGGAATAAGTTAATTGAACTCCTTTGAAGTAAATGGGGGAAGTTTATAGCTTAGAATCTCCCAGAGAATGAAATTGGAGTATTTTGTTCATGTTCTTGCTATCTGACATGGGACAAATGTTAATCAAGAAGGAGAATCAAAGGAATTAATATTCCATGTCGCTGCCCTTTGTAGAAAAGGTTACTCTTCTGCAGTGGAGTTATTACTAAAAGTGAAAGCTTTCTCATTATCTAGTAAGTAGGCGGCTCAGTATCTAGTAAGTAGATGTTTAGGAAGAAATAGAAGTGATTAAAGCAATAGCATACGTGTGCATGATAATGGGATATTCTTGGCCGGTGCTAGGAATTATAAAGAAGATTTTACTTATTTATACATTGACATAAGCTGTTTGAATTTCATTGATTTGAAAATGTGGTAAGAAATTCTGTTAAATTTATTTGGAAATTGTGTTCTTTCAAACAACAAAGTATCTATTATGGTATTTTCTAAATGGTATTTCTGCTACTAGCTTTTCCACTGATGCCAAGGGATTTCAAAGTATTTTCTTTACTTTCCCAACAAAAGTTAGAGATAGGAAACAAAAAGTATATAACTGTTTTTATTGAGATGGAAAAATATTCAAAATCTAGTTGCAGCTCTTCAAAAGCTTTGGGAATCTTATTTATTAACTCCTGGTTTATCTTTCATTGAGTTTGCATACTTTTTAAGGGCCCCCTACATGTAAAACGTACTTGCTTTAAACATTGAGGTCAAAGCAGTTTCAGGACCTAAGTTGCCTTTGGTGCATTCTTCCAGTCACTAGTTTTTGCAATTCCTTCATTCATTGTAAAGACCAAACACAGTGTTCCCCCAAGTTGTCATGCAAAATCCCTTCACGAGTATGGGAAGCTAGCATTTTTGCAGGGAGAGCAACAAACGCTAGCTCTTTGCACCTTGCTATCAAATACACGAGCTGAATAAATGGTGGTTTTCTCTTACTGCTTGCAGTGCACCAGCTTAATATGGATTGCAGCTTTAGGCATCCTTTGGAAAACAAATGAGGGATAAAGGGTAAATAAGTTGCACTCATTCCAGAGAGGAGTCAGGGTGACGCTTTATGTTCTAGAGTATGTGCAGGTTATGTTTCATGACTCTGCTTTAGGCCAGTGCAATTAACTAATGTTCAAATGATGAAATTGATTCTGGTTTTCTTTTTAGACAATTTATTTGATTTTGTCTAAGTGTTAAGTTATAGAAAAAAATGCATGGACTCACTTGGTTCGTAAAGAAGTTTCTCCTTAAGGCTCACACTGGCCGGATTCGTGGTGAGAGGGAGAGATCTGATTTCTTGCATTTGCCTTGCAGAGAGCAGACCTAGCCATCTCAGCCATCACTATAACACCAGAACGAGAAAGCGTTGTGGACTTCAGCAAGCGGTACATGGACTATTCTGTGGGAATCTTAATCAAAAAGCCTGAAGAGAAAATCAACATCTTCTCTCTCTTTGCTCCTTTTGACTTTGCGGTGTGGGCTTGCATTGCTGCAGCCATCCCTATAGTTGGCGTCTTGATATTTGTCTTGAACCGGATCCAGGCAGTCAGGGCGCAGAACGCTTCCCAGCCGAGCCCTTCTGCTTCCTCCACCCTCCACAGTGCCATCTGGGTCGTGTACGGCGCCTTTGTTCAGCAAGGTACTTACTCTCTTGTAAACACCACTGATGGACATTCAGAAATATCCCGCCTTAGGTAAAGCAGGTCAGAATGTGTTGATCTTGGCCAGAATGGTCTAAAGATGAAAAAGATGGCTCGTACAGGCAGGTAATATATTTTATTAGCCCAGCTGATGAAAAGTGGGAAGAGGTAGGTAAGTTGGGGGTGGGTGGGAGTGTGTGTTATGTTCTGCTTTTCTGTCTCAGTAAGTCCAGAAAACCCACTCATAGCAGGTTTTTCCACGTTGAAAAAATTATCATACAATAAATGAACTACAGAGCTGCTTGGTGCAGAATTACAGCAGTTCTCCAACTCTGAAACGAGCACCCTTTCTAGTTGTTTAATTTTAGAAATGTATATGTTTTGGAACTAATGTGAGACAGTATATCTTTTCATTCTTTGAACTGAATATGAAAATGTGATGGGTTTAAATACAGTAAGATATAACCAGCATAAACATACACCGAAGTGACTAGCACCAGCTGTATGGTGAGGTTTGGTCTCCCAACAATGTTTGGGCAGAACTGTGCTTGAAGCCTGCTAGAAAGAAGTCTTCACATCATTTCAAGTGCTGTAAGGAGTAACAAGTAATGACACTAATGTTTCAGTCTTTGCAGATTTAAATACAGCACAGAGAACACAGAAACCATCGGACAGTTTTGCAGGTTTTTTCCAAACACAAAGTGGTCATTGAAAACAGAATACTACTGTATACGAAGCACTGTAATGATTTAATTCTTGCATATTAGCTGTGCTTCACCATTAAACTTTCTTTATTTAGAGTATTTTTCATCTTCTGAAGATTTTATCCTCAACAATTCCCAAGGGAAATATTTTGAAAGATGGTTTTTCTAGAACAGTATCTAGAGCAAGAGGCTGGCTGGAGAAAACGTTTGTAAATTATCGGCCTTCATGGAAGCAGTGCTTTTCTCACAGTGAATGGGCAGTCTGCGGGGGAGGGGAGCAAAAATGTCGAGGGGTAGCACAACTGAGTTTAACATAGCAGGGCACACAGAAGGTGACCATAAAGGGAAGCTGCTGAGAGACTCATTTTCTCTGTTGATTTGTAGGGAGTGAATCTACTGTAAATTCTGTGGCGATGCGTATTGTAATGGGAAGTTGGTGGCTCTTCACCCTTATCGTGTGCTCTTCCTACACAGCAAACTTAGCAGCATTTCTCACAGTATCAAGGATGGATAATCCCATAAGGTAAGAGCCTCTGCTTAACATGAAGCTGGAAACCTGGATTTCACAGAAAGGTATTATCCATTCGAGCACTCATTCTTGCAAGAAGGAGATAACTCTCTAATAAAAGGCTCTGCTTATTTGCAGTGGCTGTTTTTCTCTTCCCCCTCTTCCTTCACCTTCACTCCAGCAACCCCCAAGCAGTTTTGACAGGTGCATGGAGGGGACAATGGCACTTTTAACTGTGTATTTTTCCAGAAGAGAGGTCTGCCATGTTTATATGCCTTTTGTTTAACTAGTGATCTCACTGCTTTGTCTGCCTTTATTTCTTTGTTGAACATCAGAGGGAACTGCCACCTCTGGGGAACAGCTCACTTCTCACCGTGTGATTTTATGTCCTCAATATTTTGATATACACTGTTGTTTATACCATTATTTGCATGTAAGCTATCATAGGCCGTCTTTTAAAATATAAATGGCCAGTTTCAGTGGTGGTGTTTGCAGAAAAAGCTTTTTCTCAAGGAGGAAAAGATAATTGAACCTGACTCCAGGATAGCAGATATAATATAGCAGTTGTTTTATTAAATTTATATGTAATTTTCTACAGTTGTGTTGGCAATATTGTGATGATAAATTACAGCTTCTGTAACAAACCATATTTATCTTGCACCTTTGACTTCTTTTCCCTGCTGTTTGCCTACTAATCCATACCCGATGAGAATGTTTTCAATAGACCAGGGCTCTGAGCAGCTCCAGAGGGCTGCTGGTGGTTTGGTGGCAACGTGTGTGTGTGTAGGTGATTTGCTTTTCTTCAGAAAATGTAAAGACTGAAGAATGTTTTCATTTTTTTCTCTCAAAACATGGACAATATTTCCACATTAACACTGGCATGGAGTACTGGGAGGGCTGTTGACCTGCAGTCAGTGCTGGCAGGACTAGAGCCTGATATCTCATGTTTGATCTGATGGTGATGGGGTGGAGAGGTGGCCAAAGGACAGTGTGACACAGTGTCCCCTTCTAGAAAATGCTGAGCCAAGGGTCTTGTCCTAGGTGCTAGAGTGTGACACGGTTAGTCTGTCGGTCTCATTTGGGATTGCACCGGGAAAACTGGGACTAATATTTGTGCTCAGCTCCTGAAACAGAAGCATTGGCACTTAGGTGAGGCTGGCACTCTTTTCTTCTCTTTTTTTGCCTTCTCTGTGGTATCGTCACAGAAGGACATAAGTGCATTTCTCATAAATATGAGTTTAACGGTATTTCCTTTTTTGAACTTGCCATTGCATACTTGCAGGTAATGTAACTTTTGTATGGCTATAGTGTTATAATAATAATAAAACCAGCTCAAAATCATAACTACCTTTGTTTTTAAATTATTTTTCTGTTAGTTTGGCAAAAATGAGTGGGTTTTAACAGCAATAGAAACAAGAAATACAGGTAGTTTATGGAGATAGCATGAGAAACTAAATAGAATAAAGCTACCACAGAGTATCTGTGAGGCCTGGCTGTAATAGGAATAAGGTTAAGCTCAATGAATAAATTGCTCTTGAAACCAAAGACATGAAGAGTTGTCTGGAAAGCTTGAATAATGATCTGCTCAAACATTTCTGAAAGTTCTAGTTCCTTCATGGCAGAAGAAATTGTCCCTTTGGTTTACTGAGCACCTCCCCAAACTCAGCAAAGTTCAGAGGAGGGCAAAAGTTGGGGTGAAATGCAGTGAGGAGTCTGTCAAAATAGACACAGGTTTAAGAGCAGAACTATGAATAATTACAGGAAACCTTTAAGGCAAAGCTATTACAACATTTATAAGGGGTTTTTATTCCCCTTCTTATTAGAATGAAAGGACACTGCTAAGAATCTTGAGGAGGAGAGAAGTTATTTGGGTGAAGGAACTGCTGAGTGTATTTTTGGGACTTCAGAACTCAGGCGCCCCTCTACTGTTAGAGACGGCAGCTGAAGATTTATAATTAAATGCCTTTCTATATGTAATGGTAGTTGCCATTTTCCAAGTTCCCACTATCACATCCCCTTGTACAAGGTGAGGATACAGAAGGAAGAAAGCACTCTACTGAGATCTGCAAACACCAGCAGAGTAATTCAGGTGTCAAAACATAAATGTCTAAAGTAATTTTAGTTGCCATAAGGTTCACTGCCTGTGCTTCAGCTACTTGGCTATAAGGGCAGGGGTCTCTATTAGGTGTTGTCAGCCGCAATGTGGATTATTTATATTGCCTGGGGTGTCTTAAGTGGTCCCAGATGCTGTGGCTTAGGCACCTGAATCATTCCCAAGGTAATCTGAAATGGTATCTGTCAGAAAGATCTTTGATTTGATCACTCACTGGTTGGCATAACTGAGACAGTTAAAGGACTTGCTTGTCTTGGCTTGCAATGGCTATTTCACAAAGTTTTCAGAATCTCTCTGAGATCCTGCTACTCATCAAAAAATGCTAGTGCCTTAGAAGAGAGGAGATGGGGTAAAGATATAAGCTCTTCAGAATCTTTGTTGAGTTTTCATCCATTACTAAGCTATGATGAAGATATTTTCATATCCCCACTCCTTGGGTGAAACATCTTATAAAAAGTTGTGTCGGATTTGTTCCTGAGAAAGTAAATTACTGCCTTACATGAAGGCATCGTGGCTTCATGTCTCAGCTCCCAGTACTACTTAGCTTCAACATCATATGATGTGGAGTGGCTATTCTTGCCTTTCTAAATCTGCCACTCAGCTTGCCTGCATCATATCTTTCATGGACCAAGAAAGGAATACTCAGGTGAAATCCATTCTTCCCACCCGAAGAGGCACAATGAGTTATAGCTAAAAATTTGCTCACCACCTGAGAACTACCAAATCCATCTGTGTATACATCCTTTGTTAAGAAATCAACCCCCCATCCTCTCAATAAATGCGTGCCATTATGTCACCCTCCATAGAGAAGTCCTCTGGTGTTGAGTACTGCTGCTGCTATGTGGGCAGCAGGAGAGAAAAAAGTATTATGGTGCACCATAGTTAAGATTTTCATTACAAGACCGATTTTCTTCCCAATCCCTCTCCAAAATATCTAATAAAAGTTGTTTCAGCATCAAATTTGACATGTGTGGTCTGTGACTAGTGGAATAGGAGTATGTTTGATTGAATAACTAGGTGTCAATCAATCCAGTGATCATTACCTCCACAAATTTCACTTCAAAACAAGTGTGTCACACAAATCATGAATTATATTTATTAGTGTGGCCTTGGTGAAACACTCACTGAGGCAAAGTTGAACTGCTGGAAGGCAGATTTTTAGAGCTGGCATGTCAGATGAAAGCCTGCTAATAAGGGAATATTTTTTAAAAAAAATCTGGTATTGGCAAATCTCACAAGGCTTTTCCACCCTGCCATGGGTTTCAGGGACTGCCAGTGGCTCATAGAAAGTGAAAACCCCAGGGTAGGAGGCATGGCAGAAAGCAGCTTTGATATGCTGCCTGTATTTCTGTACTTCCTGACACAGACCTCCTAAATCACAAACGGGTTCCCAAGCGCTGTGTTGTCCGGGTGCCCAGATCCCATGTGAGGAACGTGCCAACCTTGGAAAGAACAAAAGTCCTCCTTGGATTTTTCCAAACCCTCAAGGGCTTCTTCACAAGCATGGCAACAGGGAGAGACATCAGCTTCCTGGTCTGGCCCGGCTGCATGTGCTTCCTTGCTCCTCGTGTGTCCTGTGTGCTCATCACTTGTCCCAGTGTGACAGGGTGCTGGGGAGGGTCAGAGTGTGGAGTCTGAGATCCACATAAAAACCTCTGGCCCTTCAGGAGGTCAAGATTAGCAGAAAATAGTGTGAACTTTCCTCGGCTCTCTTCCATTTTCCAGTCGCTAGCAGATGGTACTTCTGCACCCCTTTGCTCTTTTAATATGGCTTCCCTGAGCCCTCTGTCCAGGTTACCTCGTGCTCTTCGCATCTTCCCTCTGCCCCAACCTGGCAACAAGGGAAAAAAGGCAATGTAGTGCTTACATCAGGGTTTCTGTGTTCATGGAGACCCACAGTCAGGGCAGTGAACCATCAAGTAGAATTCCCAGCTGCACATCGGCAGAAGAGAGAGATGTTACCCGGTTCCAAAAGAGAAGGCATTTTTTGCGAATGTGCTGGTGGCCACCACTTTGGAGCTCAGGCTAGGAAGCTGTGATCCATGTTCTAACGTTGTAAATGAGCAAATCTTAATTTTCGTTTTGGACTAGAAATCTAGGTAATGTTTAGAACCCGTGCTAATTCTTGACAAACTTGTTTAAACCCAGATGATTTGCATTTATCATTCTAGTATTTGCCTTCAGAACTGTACACAGCTGATAGGTCTTCTAATGGGTCAGTCTGCCAAGTAGGGGCTGAATTATTACATGTGAGTTTGTTCTTTCTTTTGTCTTATTACATTTTCTAACAGCCCTTGGATCTGCTGTCTGACCTTCCATTTGTAATTATGAGTTTAATTAGAAGTGACTTAACTTCCAGCTTCATTTCTTGTTAACAAGCAGACTACATGCACTTCAGTAGCTGCACAGGTGTTCTGAAACTCAGGTTTAGGAGAGCTTATGTGACAACAGGTTAAGAACCGTGCAGGAAAAATGGGACATAAAAACATAGGCTATTTGAAAATTCAGAAGAGTTTCAGTTTAAGATCTTATCAAATTGATCCTTAACATTTGCACATCTCATGGAAGTTTTGAATGGTATCTGTATGTGTGTGTGCATGGACTGCACACAAATGCATGTTATATCTGCTTTTAAGTTCACAGCTGCTGTTTCATGATTTGGGATTTCCTTATTTGCATTTTAATCCCCAGATTTCATGTCTTTTGCTGACAGCTGAATATTTACTGCAGCTTAGTTGGGGTGATAGTCTAGCACTTAGAAGACTTGGGTGCGGATTCTTTTCCTACCACAAGCTTTGTTTGATCTCGGCAAGCTTAGCCTCCTCTCTGTCTCAGTTCCTTTTCTGTGTAACAGATTTAACTTTTTTTTTTTTTCATATCTTATATGGCATGTTGTCAGTTTAGCCGCTTTAAAGATGATGGCCAGGAATGACCATATTATAATAGCTCTGCAGGTATCAAAAAAAGCTAGATTTTCTGGGTTGCATACAAACCAGAAACAATCTGAAAATATTTTACAAGGAAATGAGAAAAGTGTTTTGAAGATGCCAGCTAGAGGGAAATGAACAAAGGTTTCATCTGCTGTAGTTAAGTGGATTTGATAGGGTTGGTAGCAAGAACCTCACAGGAATCCCTCTATTTGCTGAGATTTTGCCTCGAAATTCCTTGTATTTGGAAACAGCCTTTCTGTTGTTCATATCATCCATGGTTTTCTAAATATTTCATTGGATTTTCTTTTGTTATGTTTAATTTGTAGTGTGTTTTGCATTGTCTGTGCAGCACCTCAGGCACATTGGCAGGAGGCACGTATGAATGAGCATGATAAAAAATAGTTATCGTGATTATTATTTATGGCCTGTGAGCAAAAGCTTCAATCATCAAAGAACTAGGTTAAGTTCATCCATAAAAATGAAGGCTAAAACAGAGTGTGAGAAAGATGCAAGTGAAATGAGCAAGGACAAAAACTCAAAAGATTTTTCTTTCCAGAACATTCCCTCTTTAGACCATGTGGAAGCAAGGTCACGGGAAATGCTCTGCAGCCTGTGTGGCAGGGTAGCAGTGCTCAAGGGCAGAGCTTGGCAGCCACTTGCCTCCAGGCACTGCTCAGGACAAGACGCTGTGTTGTTGCCAGTGCTAGAATCCCCATTGTCTATCTGTTCATTTCACTGTCATTGATGGTGTTGCCCAGTGGGTGCTTCTGGGAAACCCAAGGCTTCGCGAAGTCTGGAGCCTTTTAAAAAGCTTTCTGAATGTTGGCATATGCCGTTCAACCATGCTTTAAAATGGATCCTAATTACTCCTTTAATTGAGCAAGCAGGCAAGCATATAAGTGCAAATATTTTCCAAGGACATTTTTTGTGGGTAAAATGAGAATGCACAGCTGAAAACCAAGCTTGCATTCCATCTCTCCAGTTGCCATTCTAAGAATGTGGCACATACTGAAGATCAATGGCAAACCAAGAGATCTGTGATTCCACACCCTCTTCAACTCTACTCTTATGACAGCTGTATCACAGCATCTCTTCATTTGTTCTTGTTACCGGGAAGTTCTGTGACTTAACTGGGTTGAGGCATTAACGTTCAGATGCATGCACAGTTTAGAGAAAAAAAATGATTCAGATGTGATGTTAGCAAAACCTACCATCTGTGCAGGTAATAAAAAGACTTTTTATTATTGTTTTCTTTTGCTCTGGAAGTGTGAAAATCTAGCAAGAGCAGTAGTCCTCATGACAGCCCGTCAAAAAATCCAAGGATTGGTTCAAATCTGAGATTTGATACAGTCCTTTTTCAGCTCTGATTGAGCCGCCTCTTAAGTCAGACTTTCTCATATGAATATAGTCGATTCACTGGCCATCCATAGAGTGCAGCAGCTGTACGCTCCCTGCATGTGTAACCTTCCATTGGTCCCTGACTTCCACCTTCTTTGTTGTAGTGTGGTTTCTTTTTATTACAAGGATAGTACCTATGGCTTATTTTGTTGGGTTTTATTTTCTGTTTGACTCCTAAGGGGTAAACAGTATAAAATGCAGTAACAGAAGTTTTTTGCACAATCAGATATTTTTGCCAATAGGATATGTATATTTCTATTGTTTTTCTCCAAAGAAGCTGATCTAATGTCTTAGGTGAACTGATAATAAAATCTAATATAACAGGATATTAAAAAGGCAAAATAATTATTACTATAGGAATTCCGAGATGGCCTTCAAGTTTTAGACATTTCTTAACCATAAAGACTACCTCAACCCATCATTTTTTAACAACAAAAACAGGAGTGAGAAGGAAAACTTCATGGTGAATTCTGTTTTGGAAATGGATTCTGGGTGAGGAACAACCATTAAAGTAGGCTAGCCAGTGTGCTTGAGTATTTGAGTTTCACTCCTGTGAAAGCGTTAATGTTTTTTTTCCACTAGATATTTCAAGGTAGCTATTTACTTGACCTACAATGCAAAATTACCCAACTGATTTTGCATGTTAACATACTGTTCCATGTGTTTGCCTGCTTGCTATTCTTTTGGACAGACAGATACTGTTACATGCCCCTGTGGGGTCAGAAGAGTAGTTAAGCAAAGACTCTTAAAGTGGGAAGCCAGGTAAAACCTGACATGACACTGGTGAAACAGTGGCCTGGAAAAAAAACCAAAACAACAAACAAAAAACCAAAACAACCAATAAACAAAACCCAACAAAAATCCTGTAAAATTACTTGTATTTTCTACCATTTATCTTTGTTGGTCGGAGTCAGTAGTGTAACAGTGGATCCTATTACGTAAATCGTGCAGGTTGTTTTGTTACGGAGTAACGTATTGCATATTTCTGCATAGCTTTCCAAATTGTCCGGAGTGGAAAGGTCTCTATGAAAGCATCCTCACAGCCAGAACAACCAAGTAAATTGCATTCCAGAACTGCCAATAATTAGTAAACACTTTATCACAGTAAGTTAGTTCCTGTGAAACAGTGAGATGAAGTTGCAAGTATGTGTACCTACTTGTAAGAAGGGAAAGTTGTACCTATTTTCTTACTTGCTGTCAGCTCAGACAGGACATATATGAGCTTCCAACTCTGCTAATCTGTTGCATATTTTTGGAAATGCTTCATTTGCTTGTGTAAAAAAAAGTCGTCTCACTTTGCACAACTCCTCATCAACATCTCCACGTGAGCGGCGGTTCTGTCATTCTCATACCATGGTGGTTCAGCACCGAATTTTCTCACCCACCTGGCAGCAAAAATAATTTTCCCACCTTCTGTTCCTTATCATATATTCAATGTCAGCAGACTGACTGTGAGTATAAGGAACATGCACTGAATTGTGTATTTCTTTAGATGATTTTGGATGGAGAGAGGAGAGGGGAAAGAAGGGGAGTTTCCAGCAGGAGCAGAGGCAGAACGCTTGCCCAGCCACCTTCCCGAAGTGCCGGCTGGTTGGTTGGTTAACAGTGACCAGTGCTGTGGCCAGTCCTGCACTCCACTTAGATGATCTGTCTTTCACCTTGCAAGCTTTGAATTAATAGCCTGCAATAAAAAGTTGATCTCTGGGAGCAAAGTTCAGCATCCATTCTTTCAGAGGTTAAAGAATGAGCATGCCTATGCTGTGGGTTGCAAGGTTATGAGTTTCAGTTGTGGTGAGCTCAGTGCACATCTGTTTCATGTTGTGCTGATGAAACCCACCGTAAATTAAGAAATCAAACTTTGTATAGGATAGCTGGGGCAAGGTAAGTGTCTTTTTGCTGGATCTGCTGTGGACACAAGAACTTCAGTCGAGGGATGATGCAAACAGATTTGTGCAGTAACATCTTAAATCATGTAAGCTAGATTAATTGGTGTTGTGAGGATTTATTTTTGGTTCTCTGATTTTTTTTTTTTTTGTCTCATGCATTTTTATGATTCTCATGCATTTGTAGTATGTAGGCATATTTAGTCAAATGGTTGCACTCTTTTATGATCACTTAGAAAACACCAATGCTTTTCATTTTCTAGGTCCTGAAAGAGCTCTTGCTGACATTATACCAGCTTCTTATATTTTTTTTTCTTATAGTTCCTCACATTGGAATACTTTGCATCTGTCTTTGATACTGTCTCTTTCAGGAATTGCCAGCCCTTCTGTACACCTTTGTCCTTTAAATCAACTTCCTAAGAGGCTTTCTCCACCAGTTCCTGATATCTGTAGAGGTCTGGTCTTTTGAAATTCATTATTTTTATGGTTACTCTTACTTTCTCCCCAGCCCCCACCCCTGGGTATTGAGCTTCATTGTCTTGCAAACGGTTTTAATCTCGTTACTTTTCTCTTTGACATTTTCATTCAAATCTAAAGCGCCCATTCCCCTTATAAATGTCTCCATGATAGAAGATCATGCTCTCTCACACCTTAAACTCTTAATGCCTTAAATGATATATAGGACAGTATTTCGTCTTCTGAAATAAAAGTTGTTCCAATACATTCTAAAATGTTTATAGACCATCTTGCCATGAGGTAGAAAACTCTAAACTTGCCATTTAAAGAAAAGACTTTAAAAATTGAATATCCTTCTAAGGAGATTTTGAAACTATTCCAGATGACATAAAAAAAGAAAAAGAAAAAAACCCACATTGAAGCACACTTTCTATAGATGCAGGTTATGGATGTTTATGGGGGAAAGGAGCTGGGGGTTCTTTGTTTCCCTGGTAACTAAGATGCTACTGTTTATTACCATGAGTGCTTTCCTATTAGCTTAGTTCCTTTGTGGCAAAAGACTTTCTAGAGTGAAAGAAAACATTTCTGGAAACAATAGTGTTGCTAAGGGAAGGATTACATATGTTCTTTCCACTACCTGGGCTCATCTGCCTTACTAAGCAATGTTCCCTTCTGTGCACGTGCCCCCATATAATATAATACAGGAGTGTTTCCAGACTCATCTGGAGATGAGAGAGAGAACGATGTTGCCTTACAAAAGCTATTTTGATACAGCTGCCAAAGTTCCATTAAAAGAAATGTAATCACATGCACTAAAGTTGTTTGCCTTCTAAACCATTAAAACCAGCCTAGGAGAATGAGCCACTGATTTAATTTAATTGATTTATGAATAGTCATATCTATCTAAAAAAATAATAGAAAAACATCAGTCAGAATAGGGTGGATGTTAACTACTATGTTTCTTTCATATGGCAGTAATGCAATTTCCAAGCTCGTATTTCAAGGTATGTAATTAGACTACCCAATAAACTAATTAATCTCAATATAAGGAACAGCTAGTTGGTTTTGATGCAGTGCTCTCAGTGCTTCTGAGGTTCAGTATTCAGGCGAGACTCATGCTCAGGGTGAGGAGAGAGGGGCAAAGGTCTCTTTTCCTGTTTACCTCGTTTTCCACATCAGGATGAGGTGGGAAGTACGCCATATAGCAAGTGCTTGCCATCTGGCTCCTCTGAGAAACAGGCAAGTGGGCCTCTAGACTTTAAAATATGCATATGTAATGCATGCACTTTAGACATCAATAATAACTGATGAATGCTATATGTGCTTTCAGTATTAATGAAGAGCCCTATGTTTTGATTTCCCAGGAGTACCCAGCACATGTTCTAGCAATCAAGATGCCTCTTCAGAGCTCTTCTGTTTTCTTCTCCTCTTTCTGTCAACATCGATAGCTTCTGCTTTACTCCCTGTGGTAAGGGAAGGGTGTGAAGCACTTTTCCAGCATCACTTTGTACCTCTGACACATCTGAGCTGTGTGAATTCATCCAGTCTCTCCACCCCAGCTGTGAGCCTGCTGACAGTGGCGCAGGCAGCAGCCCAGAGCTTTCTGCACCAAGATTCTTATTCTTGCAGCATGCGACAGCTCCTGATAAATCAAAACTTAATAAAGGGTTGAGCGGGACCTTATCCCACACTGGGATTTCATGGACTTTAATGGAACTGCTCACAGTATAATGATATCCTAACAGTCATTGTATAAAGTACTACTCGCCCTGAGTAAGGACTTTATAAGCCAGCACCAAGATGCCAAGCTTATCCAGTCACCACTCTATTTAATTAAAAAGCTAAAAGATTGTCATCTGAGTGGAAAACAGAATGGCAGTGATATCAGTACTTATAAGACCAGTTAAGAAGGAAGAAAGCAATTTCTTCCCTCTCGATCTTAATCATTAATCTTCATTAAGATTTTCAGCTTCCGAATGTGAGTGGTAGGAGACATCAGCACAGCAAACAATTTAAAGTGCATCTGCATAAATAATAAAGGTAGTTTGTTATTTTCGTTATAGGTAAAAGCATGTGTCAGTTGCCAGATGTGTTTGATTCAGACAATATGATTTTCATGCCAACTTTATGATATGTTTGATTTAGGTGAAGTGACTAAAACCTGCTGTTGGGACCGAGTTGCTGTTAAACACCAGCTGCATTTTTTATTTTAATTAATAATTTAAGGAGCAGAATACCTTGCTTTAATTAACATGTTAACCCTTCAAGCTACTCAGAGAAAGGTCACAATGGCAAAGTGGTTTGAAAGTAAAGCACAAAAATATCCAAAGGTACTCCAACTGATGTATTTCTTCAGCTCAAACATGCTACAAGCTCTTGAGATGTTTTCATGTTTTCTTCTTTGCATTTTAATGCCCCACTCACTGCTGAATGGAATATGGAGTGTGAGTAAAGGAACCAGGCTAACCCAGGTTTTCCAGCAAGGCTGATTATTCTGGATTTGTAGGATGAGGAGCGACTCATAGCTGCTCTGAATCCCCTTCCAGGCTTTTAACTGAATCTGCAAACATCCTAAAGATGTGCTGCCATGCCAAAATTTTCTTTGATCCATTCTGAAAATCTGCCCAATCATGTAGTAGTTCAGTGTGGATCTGAGCACACAAATTAAAACTCCAGCTTTTGAAAACCTGAACCTGCATCTTAAAAACCCCGTCTAATATGATTACTCTGAATGCCTCTTGGTCTGTCTACTACTTTTCATTGTTAAATTGCAAACATGGTGGCTAAACTGGGTAATATCTCAAGGGTATTAATTTGTTAGAAATATGGGAAAATGGGGTGATGAAGAAGAGACCTATAGGTGCCCCTTGTAAATACAAAGGAATGACTGTCTTCTGACTTCACTCCCTCAATTAGACATCACGTAAACTCAGATGCGATCATAAATGCCCAGCCATGACAGAAACTTAATCCAGGGATCACAAACTATGGGGTGCCAGTGGATGCAGCTTTGAGATGCAAATTCTCGGAATCTAGCTTCCATCACTACCGCTATTAATTATGTTACGCTATTGTTTGTTTTAGAAAACATTTTCAAGCAAAGTAATTGTAACTTGTACCATGAGAACCATCATGGTTTCTTTACCATATGATAACAATATAGAAAATATAGGACATCCAGAAAGAAAAGATTTATTACAAATAAGCAACAAAAAAACCCCTAGTTAATGGAAAAAGCAGCAATCTAAGTGACTTATGCTCTCATTGCCTGGAGGAGATTTGGAGAATAGGAGGGTTGGAAGTATAGTTAGAAACACTGGACTGGCAATCAGGAGATGTTTAGCTTATTTCTAGTTGTTTAACAGATTTCTTTATGTGGAGTGCTGGAGCAGAGCCAATGTCAGCTCTAGGCAAAATGAACTTCTATGATCCAGCGACAAGTCAAGTCACACTCGTGCAGATCACTGCAGATGATTGGAGTTGCCGAGGTGGTCCTGAGGGCATCGTTTAGAAATAGCAATGGCTAGGAATAACCAGAAGTCTAATTTTGTTTACAGAAGAACCTGTTTTACTGATGATGATGAGAATCCAGTTTGATTTTTAGATCCAAATCTGAGTCCCAGCCAGAAAAAAACTAAGTCTTTTTTTTTTTTTTTTTTTTTTTTTTTTGAAAATGGGCATGTTTCCTAAATAAACCACTGGAAGATAAAATTCTGTGAGCAATGGGACACAGCCTACTTGTATGGATTTTTGTCCTACATTCCCCACACTTTGACTTTAGCAAAAGTGCTGCAAATTGTTCTGAGATCAGTAAAGCAAAAGTGACATTTCAAGTGATGATAATAGAGTATATTTCTGCTGCATCTCAGATGCTTCAAAAGTACACAAATCCTACAAATGTTTTGCCAATACAATGCGTGTAGCTAGTAATTAATTACTATTAAAATCATAAACATGACACTGTATCATTTATTAACAACTCGACTTTCTTCACATTTCAGTGGGTATACATACCGTTTGTTCCCTTCTTTTAAAACTTAATTATGCAGTAGCTCTGCGGGAACAGAGTCCCAGTGAAAACACTCAATCTGCAGTGAAAGCATTGTATGGGGATTTTAGAAGACGGCTTAGTTCAGTTTTCTTGTCATTCCTTTTGCACGTAGGAACTGAGGCTAGTGGATGTGATTTTAAAGAAATTAAATATTTGTGGAGGCTGCACAAGTTCTGTGCTTCTGGCAGCGATGACCGTTAGCATAATGAAAACAGCTGCTGCAGTGCCATTACCTGCTAAGGACCTCAATCACTGTTTGTTTTAACTATGGTAAAAGTATGTAGTTGACATGGCAATGTGTTCTGTGACACAATTGATTGTTCTTTCCACTGGAGAAAAAGTCCCTGCTTCTTTGAAGTCATGTGTAGCAGCTGTTCCTGCTCCACTGACGATGACAAGCACATACATAGCCGTAACTGTCTGCACTGTTTGTCTCCAGTGGTTTGGAAATGTTTAGTCCTGGTGTGAAGGGCTGCAACTCCATCGATTCACTGTAGTTTAATCTGACAATGCTTATGGCTTCCCTTGTAGGAAGTCCCATGAGGCTTTCTCTTTTTTAAGGCTTTTGTTTAGAGTAAAGTGGATGTGTTGGTTTTTTTTCATGGACCACCCATGAAATGAGTTTTATATGAGCTGTAGAATGATATATCTGCTGGTGAAGGACTTGATCCTGCAAAGTGTACGCTAAGCAGGCCAGTACTGCTGCCAGTTTCTACTGGACTACCTCTATCGGTAAAATTAAGATTTTATTTAGTGTATTTGCTGAAGAAACCCATTGCTCTGCACATCACTGCACTGAAACAGAATTAAGAGCATTTACAGTGACTTGATTCACAGTGAAATGGAACATGCAGGAGTTGATCATTTCACTGTAAAGAAGTTGGCGAATTAGTGTTTGATTTAAGAGCTCAGCTTGATTATTCGTAATTTCAAAGAAAGTCACAGAGATGCACAAATTGGAACTAATTCTTCTGATGCCTAGTATTATTAGATGTGGACATAAACTTGCTTTCATTACGGTTTCATTCTAACAATGCTTTGAACAGTTTTATTGACCTCACCAAAAATATTTTTTTAAATGGCCCATCTTTTAGTTATGTACCTTACATACAGTTTAATATGCCCAGGTAACATTCCTATGTGGACCTGGAACAAATATTGGAAATTTATAGATATATCTCATAATACCTTTTGGGGGGCTTTTTGGATGGGTGTTTGCTTTTTAGGCTCAAAAGTGCTAAAGATAGGTCAATTCTAATGCTATCTCATTAGTATTGCTCTTTCCAGTATGACTGAAGGCTTATTGAGTATTGGTTGCACTAATATTTAGGGGCACTAAAAGCTGTTCTTTGTTCCCTTGTCAAGTGGGATTGTGCCTTTGTAACTTGGATTCAGTTGGTGAAACTTTTCACGTGAGTTTCCAAGTCAATGATGCTATCATCCCCTCGTGGCAATTGATATCCGTAACAGATGGATTTTTTTCTTCCACCACTTAAATTACTCAGCTTGGGCAGACTAGCTCTAGGGAGGGTCTTTACATGGAATTTTGAACTCCGTTTCAGATGACTTAAGACAATACACTACCCACTCATAAATTTTACTTAAAACTGGAGATTGAAAGTCTAATGACTATTCATCTGTGAAAAACAGACTAAGGCTCAAATCCTTTGCAGCTTCGCAAATGGATATAAAAAAAAATAAACAGGACTCAGGTCAGGACTCTGAATGGAAAGATATACTGCTTATGTGGAAATTATCTGTACCAATACACTACCACCCACAACCTTGATTCAGCTTTGCAGACTGTTTTCTCACTGAGGATGTACAAATGAGAAGCTGATCCTGCAAAGCTGGCTTGGCTTCCAAGCACATCTCTCAGTGGGTGGACTGATGTGGTCACCAACGACAAACAACATATTGTCATTTCTTCTCATTGTCTTGTCCAATACATCCATGGAGGGAGTAGTTGTGAGCAATTTTATGTCTCAAAATATGAGTGCTTTTCTGCAGTCCACAGTAGGCTGAATTCTTTTTCAGCTCATTGCTTTTCATTGGTGATAACTTTATGAAATAAATCTCTTTTCAGATAGGATTTTATATTCTAGGTTTCAGTTCATAGGCATTTCTTGGGCTTATACTGGTGTTATAAGATTATCAAATCAATTCCGCTGTTTTTATTTTTACTTAGAAGTTTAGTGGGTTTACTTTTTTCCCAACGTGTAAAGCACATATTTCCCTCTTGTATATCCTGTTAGGAAAATAGTTGTAGTTAGCAACTGCACTTGTATTTAGTTCTCTAGATGTCATGAATGCCTAGCTTTTGGGGAAAGAAAGTAGCTTCAAGGTGTTTTAAAAAAGAAATTTAGAATTTGTAGCATATATTTTATGTATGCATTTCTAAGGCTTCATTTAGGCAGAGCAGCTTAAAAAGTCTCATCATCTCTGGGATGCTTTGTCTTGGCAATAGCCATCACCTAAAATATTATGCTGCACTGAGCAAAAATCTCAGGGTACTGGCTTCCTTAGGTAAAAGAAAAACATAGCTTTCTCTGCTAAATATGGAAAAAGCAGTAAATTTATTTTACTGTCCACATACATCTTAGGGATTAATATTAATTAAGGAAATTAATTAATTTTAGTTGAGAGGAATTATTTATATCTTATTGTCTGACAGTGTTGTGAAGGGAGAGGTTCCTCAAACACGTGATCACAAGGCAGAATATGTGCAGATGAATGAATAGGAGCTAAGCATGATAAATCTTGCGTAATTTTAAAGTAATACTGTCAATTCAGGAATGCTGAAATATTATTTTTCCATAAGTAATAGCAGACAGGAAAAATCCCCAATTTTACAGTGTCAGACCACGGGCAGTTGTGAAGGCCAAGGAGAAACTACCTTTAAATCAAGAAGCTGCCAGTGTTTTCCCATTAAGGTTTTCCTAAGGCTGAAGCAAAGATAAAATGCCACATTTATTACTGTGATGTAAAAGACCATTGCTGGATGACATCGTGGTGCCACTGATTAACCTGTTGACGGCAATAGACCTTACACACGAGTCCAGCTGTGCAGCTTGCTACAAACTTTTTTTAAAAATGAACAGTAAGGATGAGGAAAAATTCCTTAAGCAAGGATTTTTTTTGCCTTTTCTCCTTGCTTGTTTGTTTAAAAGACCTTCCTTTAATTTAAAAAAGAAAAGTTACTAAGAAAAAGAGAAAATTTCCCCCTTTATTTTTTGTAATTTAGAAGTGACAGGAGTCTGTTTCCTTTTTTTTTCCCCTCTTTTTAAATACCTTGATCACATCTGAGGACTCCAGTTAAGTTAATTGATCAGCAGTTACATCAAAGCACTTAGTGAGGTTTAGTCTATCACTTAGATAAGATTTGTTCATATTATTAATCCAGAAAGGCTTGGGTTCATAGATTTCCAGAGTAACATAAACCTATACTGGCAGCATATTTTTAGTCTGTATACTTACAGTTACACAAGTCTCTTACTTGTAAGAAAACAGCTCCAAAAAGTGCAACTTAACCAATATCATTATTGTAGCAATTATTTCTAGCTGTCTACTTATAAACACTAGTAATTGCCTGACTCTTTATTCTACAGCATATGCTTTATGTCAGCTTCTTTCTGAAAAATAAAACAAGCAGAGAGAGTCCAGTTTTCAGTTGGCTCTAAATGAAGTAATTGCAACTCCACTGGAAATTATGTATCAATTGTTGTATTTATCTAGCAGGCATAAAAGACACCATTTTTGTTTAGATTAACCACAGATACATTTACTTAAATCAATTGGTTTACATATACTGGTCTATTATAGCAATCACACAGTGGATGTATTTATCTACAAATTGAAGTTTGGCTTCTATAACTGTGAGGAACATTGTCTTTTTCTGCTTTACTAGTTTTATCTTTAATCACACTTACAGAGAGCCCTTAATGGGTTGTGAGATCCAATAACTGAGGTGGTAAGGTTAATGGGGCATCTTGATATGCTACACATTTTTGTTGTGAATAATTTTGTATATTAAGTGCAAGAAATCTTTGCCATAGGGAAGTGAGGCAAGAATGTCAGTGGCTAAAGAAGGTGGGTCCAGCTAATGGCTGGTGGCAAAAACGAAGCTTAAGAATGATGAGGGCAGCTGCCTTTAAAGAATGACTTAATTTTAAGATACAAGCAACCTGAAATCACAGAATTGTGGAGTCGTTTAGGCAGGAAAAGACCTTTAAGATCATTATATCCAACCATTATCCCAGGACTGCCAAGTCCACCGCTGAACCATGTCCCTAAGCACTGCATCTACATATTTTTTAAACACCTGAAATGTAGCCGTGTAGTAGTATTTTGTCTGCCAATGGTAGGTCTGAGGCAGTTAAAATATCAATGCTTAAAAATGACATGTGATTATCTTAATTCACCCTGTAAAAGCAAGGAGATACTGATATCCATTAAGTATCTTTTCTGTATGTGGCTGTACCCACCACGTCCAGATCTTTTGGTCACCTCTCTGGCCATGGAGATGCTGAGCATCACCTCTATTTTCAGTGCAGAAATACAGTACAGAGAAATTTTTTACACAGTGTAAGAATGAACTGTGATGTAGACCATTCCCTGTCAGGATAATTTCAGAGAGAGATTTTTGTCTAAATGGTCCATTTGGTAAAAGCATAAGGTTAGCTTCTCACTCAAGCACTCACCATCCTTCTGAATTTATACTACAGGAACCGCTCACAAGCTTGATTCCTACTGTGCCCCTGACTGTACCCTTGGGTGACTGCCTCTCTCACAGGATATTTCCAATGGTGGTGCAGTGTGGAGGCTTTCCTTTGTCAGTGGCTGTTCTTATAATACATCAAACAGGACACTGCGAGACAGGCACATGTAATCCTTAGGACATAAAATACTCTGCATTATCTCTTCCAAGGAAAATCTGCCAGCTAAAGGGGCAGTAGTTGTGTTATTCACCACACCCAGGCAAAGGCTGTGCTTCCCTCCCTGCCACCAGTACAGGTTATCTGTTTATTGTAAAGCATTTAATTTAAACTCTGAATTTGCTCACTGTGCCTTGAGATGTTTAGAGAATTGAAGAAACTGTGCTGCTCAAAAAGCAGCAGGTACTGTGCTTTTGTACAGTACTGATAATCAATAAAATGTAATTTAGCTAAAACAGAAATACTGAAGGTCAATACAGTACAATTTAGCTAAAACAAAAGGCATATTTCTGACAAAAAGCTTCCACAGCAGTAGAGGCAGTAGAAGTGATCCAGAAAACAGTGACATTAGTAAAACTGCAGGTGGAATTATTTTTTTTTTTAATATACAAACGCTCATGTACAAACTTTCAAGCAGAATGGCAGAGTGAGCAGTAGGCATTTGTAAAGTTATCAGCTGAAAGCTGTTTTAAAGAACATTAGCTAAACACGTTTCTGCTACTGCGCTTCTACCAGACATGCACTCCCACACACCCCAAAAACCGTATGCCAAACCTGGTATAAAAAAATGTTGCCACAGAAACCCTCCTGTGTGTATTGAGTACTTTTCTTTGTCATTTGTACATAAAATAGACTGAAAAATGTCTTTTAACAGCCAGATCATCCATCCCTGGGATGTAAGAAATTCCATGGGATATGATAAAACTTATTTTAAAAAATAAAGACAGAACTAAATGTAGCATGTAATCATTTAGCTTGAGACGGGAGGAGAAATGGTCCTGTTCAATGAAATGTACAGGAAACATTTAGGAGACGAGAATATAACTTTCAGGATTGTTAAACAAAGAGAGAAATAAAACTGATATGAATTCTCTCATTTTTCATTAGAATTTTGAATTTCCAGCAACCTCCTGGGTGTTCATTTTGTACGTTACCAAAGTGCCATATACAGAGCTAGAGAAATAACAGGAGGTTTGGGGTTTAATGTAACTCCCAGAGTTAGCCCAAATCCACAAGTGTGCAATGTATATAGAGAAAAACTGTTCACACACAGTCTTACTTAAAGCTGCTTAACAGCTTAAAATGGTAAAAAATCCTTAACACAATTTAAGAACTTAAACCACTTAAGCTGTTTGAAGCAGCTTGTGAGTTTGGAGAGTTTTGGTGTGGGTGGGAGAGGCATCCCTGCTGAGCTGCAGTCTGGGGACAGGGCTGGTGGGCTCCCGCGCAGCGTGTCCCAGGAAGGGGACCCTTTTGGAGCCATGCTTGGGCAGGCTGGAGGCGGCGTGGTGGAGAAGATGGAAGAGTTTTCTACATATTTTTACATAATAGTGTGTGTATGCCTGGATTGCTTCGCTTTAAATAGTGTTGCAGGGAATCTTACAAGTTGTGAGTTGTAAGCAGTGGCACATCCCCCCAAGTGAAACAGGGAGAACGGAGGCAGAAATATGTTGTCTGTGACAAGTCTTCAGCTGTGGAAAACAGTTTCAGCCCATGGTCCAAGGGAAGGGTCCTCAGGAGCACTGCAAAGAGATCTTCTGCAAGAGCTGCAAGGCAAAATGTTTTGCTTTTGTGGCTCCGGGAGTTGGAGACAGGTGGGAGGTGGCATGAGTGGGCCTCTGGATGTTTGGAGCTGGTTTGGTTTTTTTCTGAAATATTCTGTTTGGGAAAAAGAAATGGTGAGGGGGGAGGCACGGAGGGTTGCTTTAGTCTGACAGCATTAGTCAGTCAGTCCTGTCAGAAGCATGTAGTTGTTAGGTGAAGCCATATGTTTATAAAACATAAAATAAACCATTACTTATGAGATCCAATTTGGTCCCTTCCGCTGCACATGGTGGTCGATGGTTGAATGTGTGTCTGTGTGTCTGTGTGTGCATACACCCCGATGAAAGCAATGGTGGCACTGCACAGAAGCCCTGCGTGAGGAGAAAGGGAGGAGGCACAGGAATGGGAATGAACATCTGAAGGTGGAAAACAGCTAGGATGCTGCTTCTGAGGGCAGTGATGCCACCTCAAATGTTTTGCAACTTGGTCTGGTTTTCATTGATGCAGGCCGTGATTTATACCTTTCTGTGCAGAAAAGACTGTAAAACAGGAGTGAATTATATTCTGTACAATTTGAAAATAAATGGTGCATTCACAGCCACTCACGTTGAGGCCCATTTGCACTTCCAGAGTGGTATGATGAAGCTAGGCCTGTGTGTGAATGAAAAATGCCTGTTTTACCAGAGGCTGTGAAAAGCGAGCAAGTGAGAGAGACTTAGTGGAAACTGGAAGCGAGACTTATAGCTGTTTATTTAAAACAATGGTATTGATTTAGAGTCAGATGGAGCATTGGTGTAACTGCAAACTAATTCTACTGAATTCTGCGAGGTATTTCTGCTGGTGCTGATGGATCTGGAAGTTTATATTTACAATCTGAGTTTTCCTGTGCTCGAATAGGTCTTGCTTGCACTACATTCTTGTGCAAACTTGGCATCATAATATTTAACAGGAAGTTATCTGTCCAAAAAAAATCTTTGCTGGGGTGAAAAAGAGCTCAGGTATAGTTAAATTCATAAGATCTCTATACAATTAAATCACTGCTTGGTTTTCTTTTATGATGAGGAAAGAGATGTGCAAATGATACTAGGTGAGGGTAAGGGCTTCCTGACTAACGAGAGACATAAAAAAACCCCCAACATTTAATGAATGAAATCTTGGTAATGTACTATATAATACTAATATCTTGATATCGCTTGAATTTCAGAACATTTCAAGATCTGTCCAAACAAATGGATATATCTTACGGTACAGTGAGGGATTCAGCAGTGTATGAATACTTTAAAGCAAAAGGGACCAACCCTTTGGAGCAGGATAACACATTTGCTGAACTGTGGAGGACTATCAGTAAGAATAATGGGGCAGATAATTGTGTATCGAACCCTTCTGAAGGCATCAGGAAGGTAAGACTGGATCACAAGGTTTTTAATTTAATTTTTGTTCTGTATCAATGTTGTTTGCGTGGAGTTAATACTGTTAAGTCACAGGAAAGCAATTACGTAGTCATTAAAAAAATATCCATATCTAAAGTTCCTTTTAGTAACTCAATAGCAGGTAAGAATCATATTTTGAGGTCATTGTTTTGAATTTAAGTACTTTAGCTCTGCCTAAGTCTTCAGTATAAAAGCCCCTCTTTGCGTCTGGCCATAAGTTTTCTCAGTTTCTTGGGAGCTCTGATAATGCTATTTTGAATGTTATTCTTTACATTATACAGGTACTAACACTTGTTCATTGCTCGAGTATTTTGTTTTTTTTTTTTCTCTGAGTTGGTGGATTGAACTTATTGGAAACATGAGTAAGAATCGAGAGATTCACTGAACGTATACTCAATTCCCTTAGAACAGGAATTTAATGCAAGGCTTTGTTTATGCCAAACTTTAAAAAAATGCATATACTCTTTCACATGTCACTGTGCTTTCACATTTTATCTCAGATACGGCTACTCAATTTTTTTGATGAAACTGAGCATTGATGTGGGATTCAAGGAGTGATAAATAAAAGCTTGGGATCCTACATCATTGTGCCGAGTCCTGTGATAAATAACCCTGGTTCACATCATGCAAATACAAATGTTCACGCTTTCTCACTCTTAATCTGCCTCCGTTCCCTGCTTCCCATCTTGTAGCTCAGCAAAACCAGATACTAAATACCATCAAAGCACATGTGTCCAGGAGTATGTTATGGCAGAAGGGATGAAGACATGATGACGAAAGTTTAATGTGCTGCTTCTTTATTGAAAAGTGTCCTCTTTATTTGTCAATTGATTTTTTTCATAAAACAAGCTAACATCTGTTATTAACATAGTGATTGATCAGAGTTATTCTGCTGCCAGTGAATGTTACTAGTTCTTTCTGCTTTCATAAGTGGGAAATAATAAAATGGTTGGGGCTTGGGTCTCTTATTTCTTTGAACCTTTGAAACCTTTTCTGAGCAGTCAGAGGGAAAGCATCCAAAATTTAATGGTTTTTACAGCACCATAAGGGGTGTGAACACAATAACACAGGCCATCCCATTCCTGAAATCCAAGTCCTTTAATATAAGATTTGCAACTGTTTGTGTGACTTTGGGACAAAATAGTTACACAAACACTTGTGTCTTCTCAGCAGAGGAGTATTTAGTCAGTAGTTTTGTATCCGCCTGCCTTTTCTCCCATCTCCCAGCTGAGCTTTACTTAAGCCCTCTGCCCTCAGCTCAGATAGCTTTTCTTCCTTGGGACAAGGTAGAGCTCTGGCAATAGCAAAGTCTGCAGTGTGTTATTCATTCTTGTTTTTTTTTTTATCTGCTCTGCACTTTGTGAAAAATGCTGACTCTATTTTGAGAGTAGTTGTTAGATTTAAAGGAGGTAAAATAGAGACATAAGTACTCTCTATGTACCCGCATATTAAACTGAATATAAAAAAGTTCTAGCTTAGAAAAATGCACAGTATTTTTTTTTTCATTTTTACCATCTCGCATGCAGTGGGTGCTCTTTAATGATGCCGTGTAAATCCTTTCTCTGAAGCCTACGAATGCTGCCATTTTGCTAGCCTAGTTGGGGCCCGAAGCCAGAAATGTAACTGTAGATTGGGCAGGCGCTTAGAATACCAATTCTTGTTGTTGGAGGCTGACAGTTCCTCTATCTAGGTGGATAACTTTATATTAAGTTGATTTCAATATTGTTGGGGGCGTTGTATGTAACTTGATCAGCTCACTCATAATGTCAATGATTAAGTTACTTCAGTCCCCGAACCTGACCGAAGCTGCTATTTGATTAGACACCTACGTAAATTTGGCTTAACATTTAATAACGCTGTCAACTAAACTGTTGTATTTTTAGTTTAAGTGTCGCTCTTCCTGGCTCATTGAGCTCTTTGAATAAACAGACAAGTTTTCCATGTCAAGTATTATGGATAGAAATTCTGTGTTTTCTAAATGAGAATTTATGTCAGCCAAAGAAATGGAACTTTCTATCTGTAATAACGTACTGCTGCATGAGAGGTGTAAATGTGCCTTTAAAATGTACTTTAAAATGTACCATTTAGAAATGGAAAATCTAAATCTCTTTAGCATAAAAAGATCCCTGCAGCAATTTTTCTGAATGATGACTTGCCTGAGAATGCAAAAAAAGCAAAGCACTCCCTTTCTCCCCTCCTTCCCCTTTCCATTTTCTTCAGTCACTGTTCAGCTGCAGTTGCAAAACAGAGGAATGCTGCTTCAACACAAAACAGGAGAGTGCTGCTTATTTATGGTACAGGCAGGTCGTTCAGATGTTTGTTCCATTTACATACCTCCATTTCCCAGAGATTTTCCTACTCCCGTTGATGCCTAAAAACAAAGGATAATAGTTGGAAGAAAGTCCTGAAAGCTTTTGTGACACTGGTTGCTATGGCAAGGGTCTCTTTTCAGACACAGCCCAGTCCCTGTAGCCACAGGGACCATCTCCCATTGTCCAGGCACAGCTTTACGCTGCACCTGGGAGAGCTCCGGAAAGGGCATTAATGCACTGCAAAGTTATGTATGCACCAGAAGGACATTTCACAGCCAGGGGGACAAGTTGCTTTTGTTGTACTCCCCAAGGCAGGTTGAGAATGGTCATTGCAGATGGAAAAACATCCTCCTATTATAAATGTCTCTGTGTAGCAAAAGAGGAGGTTAACAGACAAATCACCAGTCCATACAAAATGCTATTTTGCCACTCAGGTTTCTGGTACAAACAGATGTGGATTAACTAATGTCGTATGGAAAGTTTATTTCTGGTTCAAGGTACAGCCAGGATCCCCAAGAAGCGTGTGGTGGGTAGCTCCTGCCGTCTTTTCCCAGGTGGACATTGGTACTGGAATCACACTAAGCCACTTGTAAATCTCAGCAAACTGTTTTGATTTGCCAGTGGCAATCAGTTCTTCAGGGTACCTATTTATTACCAAAACATACGTAATAACCTGTGGCTTTTTTTTTCATTGTGGGCAGCCATTTTTGCTTTGAAAAATGAAGTAGTAGGATTCTTATGTAATCCCATACATATATTTTATATATATATATAGGATAATTAAACTCCTATTGTATTATTTAAAAGTGTTACTTTGGTGGAGACCGTTTGTTCCCCTGTTCAATCAATCTGGTGCAAAAATTTCTCTAGATCCTTTCTTTTCTTCCTGTGTATCACTTTTGATGAAAAGTGATCAAAACCAAATACAGTACAAAATGTGAATGTATCATTGATTTAAGCAATGGCACAGTAAGATTTTATTTCTTCCCTTTTTTTGCTTCCATCAAAAAGTTTCTTTCCCTTAATGAAGACTAAACATTAAATGATAATGTTTCTTGTTGAACAGTCACCTCCATTCATTTTTAGTTTGAGAGTAAAAGTATTTTAAATTTTTGATGAATAGTGGTTTTTTTAATTATTTTTTTTCCAAGAATTTATTTTCCACAATGAATTTTATACTGTGAATTGCGGTTCCTCATCCATATGTTTTCATGGGTCCTCAAAAATTTCTCCATTTCTCAACCCATCAGCCTTTGGAGTAAAAGCAAATGCTTCCTTAAACCTGAATATGATTCATCCTTTACTGGCTCCTTAATTACATTAATTTTTAAATCATTTCAACAGGATTAAATTACATGTTTTCTTTTCATTAGAGCTGTGTTGCTTCTCTTAAAGCACTTTTTTATTGATAATAAATGTTATCCAAGCATGGTTTTGAACTATTAATGCCAATGTAAAGGTCACTTTTGATATTTCTGTAGTATCAGCCATATAATGGGATCAGCCACAGTGACACTCTGTTCTGGCAGTAAATTAATCATGAATGTTGCATTATTCTAGCATTTTTCTGTAGTATGGTAGCGTTCATAAGTTTCAGATAAATCACAGACATATCAGTGATTAATCTGAAATCCATCTTTTTTCAAGTTTTTATTATTTCTTACCATGATTTATTTGAAAAAAACATTGTTTTGCCATGAGTAAGCCAGGTTCCTTTGAACAATATTCTTCCATCTCCCTCCACATTGAAGAGTGACATTATGAGGTTGCTTACTGCTTTTTAGAAGTATTACTATTCTCTTTGTGGTCCTTCTTACATCTAGGAAGCAATCTTCCTTGGTCTTTAAATTTTGCATGATATGAAGAAGAAATATTTTTAATATAAGTTTGCTTTGGGTGTTTTGGGTTTTTTGTTTTGTTTGTTTTTTTCATTCTTTCCCTTAAGGCTGTTTTCTTAAAACCTCTTCAACTAAAGACAAATCTGGTGTCTTTGGTGTACATCACCATGGTAGTCCTACCTGGGTGAATATATTTGTGCTGTTTTAGTGCTGAAATTATGTTAAAGAGTTTTTGAAAGTTAAACTGAGCATTTTGTTTTGTTCTGCAATATGTCTTCACGCTGAGAGTCACAATAAGGCCATAGCAAAGGAGCAAAATATGAGAGCCTATTAAAAGTCTAACTCTGTGTTCATTTAGTCATTCAAGTTATCTTACCTATTCTCCAGCTGGAATTTGCCACATTCCCCTTTTACCATCTCTTTCTATATGTTATTTTTGCAATGATGTCTGATCACTGACATTTTTATGGGCTCTCAAACAATACAGTGCGGCCTTAGATAGCTGGGCTGTGAATTGCAAGAGGCCTGAGGATACCGGATCTTTGCTTGGACTGTTGATCAGGGACTTGGTTGCATGGGTAGGTACATGTGTCATGTGCAGCTAGGGAGTTTTGATGAGTTTCCAGCACATACATCCCATGGGTCAGTGCCAGGTGTTTCCTGTAATTCTTAGTCTTCCTGCCTCCAAGTACTGCTCTGGCCTGAAGCTGAGGGGTATGCACATGTGCACACACGCATTCTTTCATGTGACAAAAATTAAAAGTGTAAACTACTTTGATTTTTTTTTTTAATTTGATTTTTGGTTTTAAATAAGTGTCAATTTGATTGTATGTGGCTAGTAAAGGTATATAAAAAGTAAAATATCTCAAACGCATGTATGTGTGTGGCTCTGTGTCTTGTACATACATTTTTCAAAGTTGTCAGTTTTTCTTTAAATTGAACAATTATACTGTTTAACTGTCACAACAGATGTCAACAGGGATGTGAAGGATGCTGAATTTTAAAGAGCAACTAAATACTTGGTCATAAGGAAGCTTTCCATGCAATGAACACACTAATAGTACGAGGTCTCCACGCTTCAGACAAGAAAACTATGCAAGTGGAAGAAGATTGGAAGAGAGAAATTATCCCTTAGGAAAAAGGGATCTTTGATGATTCGGTTTTAGCAGACAGGGGAAACAGTCTCACATCCAGTATTTCTGGGAGTTGAGAAGTATGCGTAGCTAAGAGTTTAAAACTCAGATTCCTGTTTATGCTAAAATGATCGGGCTGTCGAGAAATAATGCTCTACAGATGTAATGGCACTGGATAGACACATTTATGCCATAAAAAATATAAACTTATATGAATAGGCTTGGCAGATTTGTTTATTAACCACTTATAGATGTGGGATATAACTTAGGATGCAGCATTGCAAATGCAAGGAGAAGTAGACTTTTTCAGAGATCTGCTGTCCAACATCTAAGTCAATGTACAAAGCTCTTCTCTATAAAATAACATAGGAAAACTGAGGCTTGAAAAGTAGAATCAATAATGTGATTTTTCACAAGGAATTGTCTTATAATTTAAGTCAGATGTTTGAAGAAGACTGTGTTCCTCAATTATTACTAAGAAAAAGATGTGGAATGTATGACATGTTGTCACTGTTCTTCTTTTCTAATTTGTAAATTTGAAAAGGTGATTTACAGAGCAATTCTAAAACAACCAGAGGCTATAGCTCTTTAAAACAAACATTAAAAAAAAAAAAACACAAAACAAAACAAACAAAAAATCCAAACGAAAAACCAAGCCCCCCAAAAAACCCACACCAGAAAAACGCAAGACACATTTTATCACAGTGATTTAGGCCAAATCTTTTATGGGTCTTCTCTTTCTGTACTTCTATCAGGCAAGTTTTTGTTCTCTAATATCCGGATTTTGAATAAATACTAACAAGTGCTGTTGTCTTTGGTTCCATGAGTTTCTATTTTAATGCACTTGAACCTGAACAGTTTTCTGTTTTGGTACCAGAGGTACCAAAAGCCTAGGTAGTATTTACCATAGAACACAACCTGCCTGGGTTGTGCAAAAAATAGGGCTTTGGATGGTCCTTCCCTGCCAGGAGCACCAGTGGGGGGGTGCCCATTGCCTGTTGTCCCTAAGCAGGCAGAAAGCCTATCAGCACCATTGCAGATGTGAAGGCACAAAATGTGAATCATTAAAGCCCATCACAGGAACAGCAGAGGACAAGATGCAGAGATTTGCTGCTAACAACCCAGTAGTTATGGCTTGTGATCATTCAGAAGATACCTTTGGAAAGCACATTTAGGCTTCCAGAACGTAGGTTGCTGGCTGAATTTAAGCTAGATGCTTGAGATCACTCCCTTGCCATCCTTAATTTTTTTATGCATCCTGTGTTGATAGTTATGAAGCCTTTCCTGGCTGTTGCGTACAGGTAAAAAGTGGTTTGCGTGTTGCTCCCACTTTATGCCACCATTACCAGTTTAGGTAGCACAGCCAGGTATATTTTATGTATATTACAATGTCGATGTGGAAGTCTGCTCTGGTCTGGTTTCATACAGTGACATTGAAGTGAGAGATACTTTATCAATATGCTAGTTTAATGAGTCGTGTCAGTTTAATCAATGTATGATTTTAACAGTAGAGTCTGTGGGTCCTATTTGAATAAATTCTGTAAGGTCCATACTGTACTTCAGATTTTAATGATGTTTTGTAGTAGTATTGCAATAACTATCTGAGGCTATGTGCATTAATTACTGTTACTGAACTGACCAGAGAGGTGGCAAAAGAGAAGGTGGGGACAAACACACGATAATGGCATGTGCATAACAAACAAGTAATTTTCAGAATGCTCAGTAGTAGGTTCTTTTAAATCTTTCCAAAGAGGAAAGATATAACATTTTACTCTGTTTTAATCCAGAAACAAATCTGGGGATCTTTGATTGCCTTTATTGCAGATAAAGGGAAGGGGGTGGGAGTGGGGGGGAGAAACCGTGTAGATTGTGGCAAATGGCTTACAGAAAATCCAGACAACATACTTTTAATTTTTGTTTCCCTGGATTCTACCCACTAGAGGATAACTCACCCATTTGATTTATTGTCATATTTAAACAACTGTCAGGGACTTCAGAAAGCTGCAGTTTATATCAAAGCACGGTGAAGTAAAATTAGCTAAATTGCTCAAGTGAAGAATCCAATATGATAAAATAACTAAGGGAGGCTTACAGGTGAATTCAAAACCAAGCTTACACAAAAAGGGAAACTATGTGGAAGGATGAGCTAACTCCATGCCAGAGCTGGAGCCATTTGCTAGGGGAGCTTGGTTATGCATAAAGAAACATGTGCAGGACTTCAGCTCCTTGCCTTGCTTTGTTCTGACCTAAAAAAACCCTGAAATCACCCAAAGTTTTAAAAAAAAATTAAAAAAAAAAAAAGTCTTGGAGGTCTACATTTGTGACTACTCATTTATTTGCATCAGATATTCCAGCCCATCTGTTCCGTTGTGCTCTCTGTGCTCACTAGAGACTTAAAAACATACTACTTAAATATATTAGGAAACCAATGATTACTTTAACCAAACAAAATGATTACTTTTTTCTTTATTGAATCCCTATCCAGAGATGTTTCTTACATCTTATGTTAAGTAAGGTGATTTACATTCATCATATGCTCTGCATGCAGGCATTGGTTTGAATCCAAATTAAGGCTGACATTTAAGGACATCTGCGTGGGTGTGCACTAAAATAAAGCAATATTTGTCCCAAAACTGAGATAATAGGAGATGCTGGTGACTTTTCTTACCTGTGAAAAAATGAGGGAGTTCTTTAAGCTCAGAGCATGCCTTTTGTTACAGGACAAAAGGTTATAGCTCTGAGAAGGGGCTTTGTGTTTTTACATATTTATATGAAAAAAGCTGCAATGTTATCATTTTGGTGACTATGATGACTAGGAAGCACCACTTAGTGCTCATACTGTACCCATCTAGTTACAGGAATGTATATAACTGGTCACATCCCATGTCTCTTACAAAACATACATCAAATTTCATCAGCTGAGGCAACAGCTTTCATTTATAATTAATAACCTGTTAGGTAAGCTTTGCCTACACTTACAGTTGGCTATGTTATCCTATGTATTCCTATTAAAAATGGAAGACATTTTAGCAAGGTTAGAAGTAGATGAGGTAGTTAGGAGGGAAGAGTGTTAGAAATGTGCTAAGGTGGAGGTCTACAGATAAATGGTGACCTAATGAAATACCACCATGGAATAATTACAAGCTCAGGGTTTGCTTGGCTTGGCTTTTGTCCTATCTAGAAATGTGGTTTAGTTTATATTTGTGTTCATGCTGTATTTACAGGCAAAGAAAGGAAACTATGCTTTCCTGTGGGATGTGACAGTGGTGGAATATGCTGCGCTGACAGATGATGAATGCTCTGTGACAGTCATTGGAAACAGCATCAGCAGCAAAGGATACGGGATAGCACTCCAGCATGGAAGTCCCTACAGAGATCTTTTCTCCCAGAGGTAAATTGAAACAAAGCTTGTTTTATAGGATTCCTGTCTACAACCAGCAACCATTTGTGGTTCACATCAATTTTGGCAATTATTGAATAAAGGACAGTGAGTAAGTGACAGCAGAAAGGTTACGAGTTCAGGATTCAGCAAAGCTGCTACTTCTGCTCTTCATACATCTGCTTAGGGAGGAGGGGACTGGAGGTGGTGTGTGGCCTCGTAACTCCAGGCAGCAGTGCCTCTGGCAGAAAAAGGACTGATGTTCAGAGCTCTGTATGAGCTAGGGGAGAGATTGAAGAGAGCTCTTTGATTCACGCTACGTTTTGCAGGCTATGAAGCAACACGTTGCTCCCTACAGTAAGCGTGTAATAATGCCCTGGTTTATCCTTTAGGGTGGAGAGACAGGTCGAAGGCTTAGAGCGGTACAGGAAAACAAGAATTGCTACGTATTGCATGGGATTGCCAAGACTGAGACTATAAAACTATGCCATTTAGTGATCTCTGAGATGTCAGCTAGGAATATCTTTTTTCACATGAATGTGTACACTGAAATGAAGACATGCAGTTGTGCAGGCATGTGTGGCCTCAGCAGAAGGTGAGCGGGTGCTCTGCTCCAGGAAGGGGGTTGAAGTAAGATTTCCTTGTCTTGCTCCTTCTTTATAAAAAGGAGTAAAACTCCAGCTGTGTAACCAGAAACAAAGCTGCCTCCAGAGAAAAGATTGTTAGTAAACAGCTAGAACACTTATCAAACCAAATCCAAAATGAATCATTCATGGACAGAAAGGACACTTCACAAGAGACAAAACAATGATTAATTAGCAACTGTTAACACAGTAATTCAGGCATGAAGTAACAGCATTGAAGTAAAATCTTTTTGAATAAGCTACGTTTGCTGAAGTAAATGAGTTGGTTGCTGCTTAAACAGATTTGTGTTGTGGCACACAAACAGTAGCATGTTTAGTCTCACATGATTTTGAAATTATTGTGAGAGCAGCAGTGGAGTGGGTTGAGCGTTTCGCTAGTGGGACCAGCTGTTGCAGCTGAATGTAGCCAGACCAGCCATGACTAACTGGAATATGGTGATTTCCCTTGGAAGTGCTTCTTGCATTGCAGTGGAATTTTTTTACAGTCTCTTCTTTTTCTAAAGTTACCCAGTGGAGTTTACCTGCTGCTGTAAGTAGAAAGAAATCTTGCTGTAACAGAGTTTCAGAGTGAGAATGCTGCACGGTGGTGATGGTGGTGGTGGAATGGAGTTTTGAATGGTGGGGCAGTAGATTTAAGAGTTATGTGACATACAGAAAAGATGAAAAAACTGAAAGAGTATCATTGAAAATAATACTTGTCTTCTGAAATTTCTGCAGGATCCTAGAGTTGCAAGAAAGTGGAGATTTGGATGTTCTTAAACAGAAATGGTGGCCACGGATGGGACGTTGTGACCTGAATAGCCATACCAATGCACAGACAGATGGGAAGGCACTCAAGCTTCACAGTTTTGCAGGCGTTTTCTGCATTTTAGCAATAGGCCTTCTTCTTGCATGCTTGGTGGCAGCATTGGAGTTGTGGTGGAACAGCAACCGTTGTCATCAAGAAACACCGAAAGAGGTCCATAACTTTTATTCTTATCACAATTAAAAGTAGAAAACACAAAAGAAAGAGCAAGGAAGTGGAAGTTGTGGGATTTTAGGTGCTCTCATACAATAAATTTGATATATTTTGATTTGCCATACTAAGCTTTGCATATAACTTTTTGGGTGGTTGTTTCTAAACAAATAAAAAACCCCAACAAAACGTGTCTTTTGTGCACACGGAAGGTGCCAAACTGACAACCCTGGAGACTAAAGTCCTCTATTTATAGAGCAGGTACAGCATGGGCAGCAGCAGTGCAAACTTCCCCACATTGCCCCACCAATGTGCCTCAGTCCTGAGCTGGTGAGACCACCTTTAGGGGTAAGAGAGTAGTTCAGAAACACCCCCTTGGCCTCTCTGCTGTGAGTGACTGGGAGACCAGTCATGGGCACCCATTTGTGCCGCCAGTGGTAATGTCTTCTGTGATCTGAGACCCCCTGCGTTGGCTGTGAGAGCCATATCTATCCTGCACAGGCTGTGCAGCTGCCAGCCAGCTGGTAGCTGTTTTCCTTCATGGCTGACCTAGGCTGAGTTTGAAGAGGTACATGAGCAATTAAAAATAAACCAGCTAGTTATTAATTGAATAAGCCATATTGCCATGACACTGTTGAAATGCTTCCTTTCTTTTGAAATCAGTTTTATTTCTAAAAGTAGGAGACTCTGAGTAAACCAACCTTCATATAACATATTTTACCTAGGAAAATACATCTGAGAATTCCTTCGGTTTGAAGTTTTCATGCACAGCAGCAGTAGTTAGCAATGCTATGATAGAATAATCAGCACACACTCAGACCTGTCTTGCATGAAGCCTGTATTTGTTTACGTAGATTAAATGTTTAACAGACTAACCTCTTGTAATTTTGGAGACGCTGAGGCATTTGTAGGTGCTTTCATCTTGGAGCAGATGTTTGTTACAAGCAAATAATAGCAGTGAGCTACACTACAGCTGGAAAACGGTGCATAGCCCATCAATTCCAATCTATGTTTCTCAAGTTGCCAGGAGTACTACGCTAATTGACATACCTATCACCTGTAAGCAATTCTGGCAAATGGGACCTGGAGATATATGTTGCAGTCTGTAATGCTGTGAAATATTTATCAGTAAGATTCCATTCTTCTGAGTTCCTGCTTCTCCCATTTGAATTCATCCATCAAGTGCTTGGTGATAAACATCTGTACCATGTTTGTGGGACAAAGCTGTAAAGTCACTTGCCTGTGGCTCCACTACATGCAGCAGTGAAAGGGAAATGTTGGTAAAAGGAAGCATGGCTCCAGTTTGCACAATGCAGTACTCCAAAAGCAGGCACAGGGAGAGCGTGAGTAGGTACTCTTGCTTATAAAGTAGGTTTCATATGAAGAGAAGTGCGTCTTTCATTGCTCTTTGGTTAAATACTGTAGAATTTTGCCCCGCTGCCTTGTAGAAGTCACTCCTGCTGTAACCCCAAAGGCCCCACTCCACGTGAGCACAGCGAAGGCCTCTCCCCAGCAGCAGAGCGCTCGCTGCCTGTGGTGGAAGCCTGGCAGGGCAAGGGACAGGGACCTTGTGTGCCATGTCCTCAAGCTGCCTGTGCACAAGCATTCCTCTTGCTATACTATGCAGTGTGTTCCCCTCTCTACGCTCAGGGACTCACCTTGGTGCATCTTTGTAGAGTGAGATGAGTATGCCCCAATGGCAGTTTCATATAGGTAAGGTGAAATAATTCACTCTTTTATTGCAAGGAGTTTAAAATACTCAGTTTCCATCTCTGGAAAAGGATCTGCTTTCCTGAGTTTAAGTATTTTCTTTTTCCCCATCCCCTTTGTTTTGCTTTTTATGATGTAAGAAGAGTTATCGCAAATCCCTGCCTACCCCATCCCAACTTTCCTCCCCTTCCCATCCGTCTCCTCCTCCTGCCCTTTCCCTCCACTGCGTTCCAGATTAGGGTTGCTCTGTACGCCCTCTTGCAGTTTCTGTGACAAACAATAGAATACTTTTAAGCTTCCATTTAAAAAAAATATACTAAGGTTATCCATACAGTAAAGCTGTACTTGGGAAGACCACCAGTGTGTGGGACTGGGCCTGCCCGTGGAGCGTAGCCACTCTGGGTTAAGGGTGGCAAGTTAAACCTGCTCACAGCACACATAAACAGGCTCGGGAAAGGTCGGTGATGTGGGTGCTGCCGAGAGGGAGCAGAGTCAGTGGGAGCCCTGGCACAAGCAGGTTGTTGAGGTTGAACGGGGAAGTGCGTGTTCCTGAGGAGAGGGCACAGGGATGAGGGCTCACAGGCTGAGCCAGCCAGGAGGAAAGCGTAAGGCAGGTATGCGAGGCAGGCGGGAGGGAACGTAATGAGGGGTCCCTCAAGAGGACAGCGGGGTGCAACGAAAGGCAGGTGGCTAGAAGCACCTTTGGGTCAGGTCAGAGCAGCTGGAGGGAAGGGGACACTGCTGCCCCGCACCACAGGTGGGCACGGTCTTCTGCGATCCTCTGCTTAAGCATGGCACAGCCCCACCTTGCCGTTACACTCGAAACTTTATTCCACCCAGACCCACTGCAGGCTGGGCCCTGTGACACGGTGCCTGTCACCTGAGCTCAGCCTGGCCCGGCCAGGGCTCCTGGCCCCTCGGCCCCTCAGCCCCTCACCCAGCTCCAGCTGGCCTGGGCAGGTGGGACCCCTGTGAGGCCGCAGTGGGTGCATGACTGGCCGCCTGTGGCTGATGGCCGCTCACAGCTGATGGCCACCTGCCTGGGGCTGGGCTGGGATGGCACCATGGGGCTGGGAGGAGGGATCCAGTCACAGTGACTGCAACATCAGCTCAGTTATATCAGCAAAGGAGCATAGCAGATGTTTCTCGGTAGATCAGTGGGCAGAGATATAAATTTTATCTATGTACTACTAGTGAGGAGGGATTGAAGGAGGATTGCTGATGGCTACTGTAATTCAGATAGGAAACCACGTTCCAGAAAAGGTGGTGTAGGTTGGTTGAAGATTTTCAACATATTTAGGAGAACCAAGTTTTGAAACTTTGGGAAAGATATGATCCAGAGATGAGGGGAGTGTTAAGTCCTGGGGACTGCTGTGCTTGAGTCAGGAGCAGTGGCTGAGTGTTGCTGGGGGACCAAAAGCAAAAAGAGGATTTGATCTCCAGGAGGTGTTATTCAGGAGATCCCATTTCTGTCACAGCATCTCTACAGCAATGGTCATAATAACAGAGCCGCAGCGTGCATAGCATGTACAGAACGTTAAAATCTGCCTCCTGGCTGCATCTGATACTCCAGCCAAATTGTTAGTTCAAGAACAGCTGCAAACTTAAGTCATGCTGCCGATTTTCTTTTGCTTTTGGGAAGGCTTTGGCACAACGTGAGTGTTGTGATATCACCTAAAAATTGTGGAAGCTGGATCGTCTCCCAACCATTTTCTTCTATCAAGTGCAGAGCTTGTGGAGGGTCACGGAAGGACTAGACTGGTGTCTCCTCATGCAGAAGTCACCTCATGAGTTGAAGGGCAAGGAGGCACTGTTCGGCTTCTGTGACCCTTACCCCGTCAGGAGCTTTATCAATCCGTTGTAGAAAATGACAGCGGATTCAGCCTTGAATAAGGAGTTAACATAACTTGTGGAGCCCTTGCATAACATTCTGTCTTTGGCTTGACCCACTTGGTAGGCTGCATCATGCCGACAGCTGGCAACACAAAAACCGGAGAGATGTTGGGAAGATGAATGCACAACTGCTCTGGCAGATTTATGACAGGGTTGGGCAGCTTGCTGGAGACAGAGCAAGGAATTTTTTAGAGGCTCATTTTGTATGTTGAGGATCTGTGAAGTCTAGCTGGAAGAATGTGCACAGCCCTCATTAGCACTGGAGAAATGTTTTCAGCTGACACTGACGTGTTGATATTTGCCAATTCATTATCTTTTCCTCGTCCACTTTGTATGCCTTTTGTGGACCTTAGCCTGAGCCAATACATTGAGGTGTTCAAGGACTCAGATGTCTGTGTGGTATAAATCACAAATCTTAATTACAGTAAGTGTGAAAAATGTAGTGTTAACTATGTAACTGGGAGGAACAGAAAGCCTGTATTTTGAAGCCTGACACCATAAGTTGGGACTTTGACATTAATTTGATCTACGTTTGTAGTAACTCTTCTTTATGGGGAGAGTGATGTCAGATGGAGACTACTTCCAACTGGAATATTTTTTACATTATTCGCATATGAAGAAAATCTGCCCCACTCAATTAAAAAAATGTGTTGTTCCTACCTATTAAGTCAATTCATTAATATAAACCTCCAGGAAGGATGGACTTCCTTTACTTTTCCAAAACACAGCTGTCATTGGTTCACCATTCTATCATGCAAGGTATAGTGAAATTTCTTGCTAGATTCGGGAAGGCTGGGTGGATTTTCAGGATATTGTTACAAGGTATTTTTGTTTTATTTGAAGCAGATTTGTAAAAATGTTTCTAATGAGTACTGTGGTAATAATCTTAATGTCTCCCTTTTAATTCTTCATTTAATCCATATCAGATCAGATTAACAAAAGAAAGATTAGCTTCAGCATCAGGAAAAAACGTATAGCTGCAACACTGTGCCACGTTCTTCTACTAGAGTTCAAGTCTGTAATCTCCTAAAGTTGGACAGATCTCTGGTAAAGTTTAAATTCCCTTATTAATTTCTAATTCAGCAAAATTTACATTTGGTCATGTTTTTTAAATTAGATTTTCCAGAATTTATAATTATCCTCTCCTAATTGTTAATAGGCAGCTATTCTATACCCACTGTGAAATTTAGCTAGCTCATATATCTATCTCTGTGTGCTAAAATCTTAAATTTACACAGGTGCTACTCAGCCTGCAATACTGATACCTAATCTTTTGATTTGATAAGCTTTAGTAATGTGGGGATTTATAAAAAAGTGAAAATTACTATTTATTCTGGAATCTCTGTTCAGTCACTCTATGTCCCTTTTGACTAACTGAGCAATCAGATAGTTATTGAAACCTAGTACCATAGAAGTGTTGAGCTTTTAGTAATTATCTCCCAATTTCTATATCTTTTGATATGTGTCTTATGCATTTATTTCATTATATCAGTAAGCTATAATATAATGTGAATCATTTAACTGCCAAGGGCTTTGCCACATTATCAGGTTGTTGGTGTCTTTTATTCCATTTGACACACTGAAAGACAGTTTTCAAATCTTCATTGTCATTATGATCCAGTGTCACTGCTTACTGCAATGGACACCCCAGCATCCTCTGTGCTTTATCATCTATGTCTTACTGTGATGTACTATTCCTCTTGAAGATTATTACTTCTGAGATCTCTTCAGAACTATTAAAAAAGCCGTCCTAGTTCATCCACACACTATACTCCAAAACTGAAAACTTAGGCACAAAGATAAAATATCATATTATTCATGGAGATGCATTCACTCAAACCAAATTAATGGCCAACTCTATATCAAAGAAAATTAGTCACTTATACAGGATGATTTTTTTTTGCTGGGAACTGATACTTGGTGCATCTTCCATGAAAGGCGATACTGATTCGCCCACTGTTACAGTATATAATACAGCTCTTGAAAGATAATGTTAGAATGTTCTCAAGAAATTGTTGGATTGATTCTTTATAAATCAGAACTGTATTTTCTCCAAACCAGTTGTGCCACTCCTAGCAATGTGTTTCAGAATCTGTACCCAGCGTGTTGGCAGTTTTGTAGTGCTCGAAGATTTTGGGGTTTTACTGGTTAAGGAATGGCATTATTTTCCATCTCCTGAGTTGTGACTAGTCATTGCCTCATAGCTTCTGTCAAATTTATAATTCATTAACAATCACAGTCTTCACAGCTTAGTTTTTAATTTCTTAACTGTCTCATACTTCTGCAAAATCATTTTATTCAACAGACTCTTTTCACTTTTCTGTTTGCACTTTTTTAAAAAAATAATTAAAAGAAGGCAGCAATTCAGGTACCGTCCAGAGCACGAACAGACTTGTGTTCTAGTAGCAGCCTTTTATCATTCCTGTTCCCTGCTACTCCCAGCTTAACAATGTTGTAAATGTTATTTAATCTCAAAAAGTCTAGACTCTGCAATACTTTCTAGCTCTATAGGATAGTAGGAGGTAGTGACATTACTCTAAAAAATATCAGAAATATTTTGGCAGTATACAGGATGAAAGAAAGAAAATCTGTATCTCTGGCCAGGGCAGCTTTGTATGATCTGCCTTAAGTTCCCATGTTTCCATGTTCGATGATATGCAAATTCCAGCCTACCTCAAACCCTGTATTTCCAGCTTTAGCAGTCATGAAAGTTACCCACTAGGACTCTCTTCTGTTATTAGAAGACAGTGAAACCCCGTGTACCTTAGAAGTGGAAGTATGAAATCACAGATACAGTCCAATGGATCAAAATTTGTCACTGCTAAGAATTGTGGTTTGCACTGTATTCTCCAACCAGATATTATTCCATGGCAACCAAGGCTTCCGTACCTTCAGCATGGCGTCAGCAGCGTTGTTTTTGATTATTAAAGAGTCTTACGCTTTCAACATTATTTTCACTTCCCTTGTCTTTGTCACTTCATTTACCTTGTCTCCTTTGTGGTGTTATCTTTTTATCTGACAATTTGATTTCCCCGGGGATGGTTCCTTTTGAGAGTGAAAGGAAACATGAGATCATCAAACTGATATTTTATTTTCCCTTCATTGCATGTCCTCTATATTTTATCTTGTTTTTATTTTAAATTATTTTTCTGTATTTTTATGACATATCTGAAATCTTTGTACATTTTTTGCTCAGTTGCATATAAATGATCATTTGTTTGTACCACTGTATTGTATCTACTTTTCTAAGAATAAATAAAGTTTTTTGGGGAAAATAAATCATGCAAACACTGGCAAAATAATGCATTTTAATACCGTATAGAAATTCAGTTTGAATATAATAAGCTGGGGAACTTCATTTAACTAGCATTTTAAAAGCAGCAGAGCAGTGTTAAGAATCAGTCATCCCAGAATGCACAATTTCATGTTGTTTGATGATGAAGTGTAAGCTGGAAGAATCAGTTAAAGGGAAGAAAAAAAAACAACCAAAAAAACCCCCAACAAAACAGGATATAATGTATAAATTGCCTTGTACAGAAACTGATAATAGCTGGAAAGGCATCTTAAGAAACTCAGTGTTGGCTGTTTATATGAGTGAAGAAACAAGATTTTTTCGTTAGAGCTCCCTAGCAGTGAAGCAGATATTCTGTGATACCTGGTCACAGAGAGCTTGCTCATCAGAATCCAATTAAATCAGTCAATTTTTGCTATAGATCACCATAGATTTAGGTCAAGTCTGTAATGAATCTAAAAGTGACATGTCATCCCCATGACTGATGACACCAGGCCCAGGCTTCTGCTACCCAAAGCAGTATGGAAGCATTCAAGTTTGGTTCCAGCATATTTCCCTAGCTGCAAGGAAGGGATTTTTCTGTTTGGTTTAATTTTTCTCTCAGTCATATAAGAAAACCCTGCTAATGGGATTCTTAGGGATATAATCTGGATTTACTTGGCATGAACCTTGTGGGGGGCAGGGAGGAATTGAACAGAAATAAGCATAAAAAAGGAGTGTTGCCATGCAGGGAAGTCAGAAAGAACCAACCTGTTCAAAGTTGCAGTTTCGTACTGATTTTAAGTACTTGCTTAAGTTGCATTATATCACCTATCCCAGAGGACTTCTGTGGCTACTCATGTGCTTGGCCTGAGCTTATGTGTTTTACTGAGTTGGAGCCTTAATGTGTCAGATTCTTTTAGATTCTTCACACAGTGTTTACAGAGCTAATGTTTGTATATTTTATCTCAGCCTACAGTGGTATTTTAAAGTTGAATTTTTGAGGGGGTGGTGGGGGTGGTGGGTGGTGTTGAATGTTCAGTAATAACAAAAGCAGTAAAAGTTCAAAATAAAAACCATAAAATGTTACTTTTTTCTCAATTTTTTTTTTACGTTTTTGTGGTTTGTAAAATGCCTTAGGCCTTGATCCAACTAAGTATTTAAACATGTATGTAAAGTTTAGTAAGAGTTTGATCCTGATCTCACCCAGATCACCAGAACGCTTCTATTCATTTAATGGTGTAGGATCAAACCTACTTTGCTTTGAAACCAACAAATACGCAGCATAAACTGGAAGCTACATGTGCACTGAAGTAATTTGTTGAAGACTGAACTCACCATACAATAATATTAACAAGAAATTTATAAATCTATTTATCCATTGAATTTTAATCAATTTATAATACCTGAAATAACCTGCGCTCAATATTAGCAAAATATTAAGGAATCACAGATACTAATATTGTGGAAAACATACATTTACTTTTTTAAAAAAATCTTGATGATTTGGTTGTGATTTTCCATAAGTTGATAATCATATTTATAAGCCCATGTATAGAAAAGACCTACTCAGACTTACTCAACATAACAAGTACTATTTCTTCAGAAGTATTTGGTATCCGAGAGTTCTCTGCTGGGAAACTGGTGGCCAGGTTTTTATTATGCTAAGCTATTTTAATGATTTGACTGGCCATGTCTTTTCTCATGTTGAAATAGGAGCTTGGGCAGCTTCCAAAATACAGCCGTGAATGGGGGTGCAGAAGCCTTTTCAAAAGTCAGTTCTTAATTAAAACATCTGTGGATAATAGTCAGGAGTAAGAGTTTTTGAAGGCTTTTGCATAGCTGGAGTGGAGACGAGAGGCTTTGCGAGGCAACTGTCGCTGGGCATCAGGTTGTAGAAACAACTCCTTGTGTCTCCTGTGCCAAATCACTCTTGTACTCCTGGCATAATAGGAAAAAATGGGAACTTCTGAGATTTGGATTTGACTAGGCTGGAATGGTGAAAAACGATGATGATAGAGCAATCTGTTATGCCTGATGCTCCAGTAGAGTAAATCAGACAAAGGGTAGCATTGCTTTCCTTTGGGCTCAGTAGAGTGAAAAATTACATCCCTTATGGACTAGATAATAATTTAGGATTTAAAAGCTGTGTAAATCAATGTAAAGAATCCATTAATTTTTAGTGAGTTTTGGAACAGAATCTTCATGAATTTGATCTTTACTTCTTAAAAGGATAATCTGTCACTTCACGGGGTCATTTTAGATGCAGTTGGATTCTGAAAACAGCATCCTCTTCAGGGCCATCCTCTTTGGTTACAGTGGTTAAAATTTGCTATTTCAAACCAGAAGTATAAGAAGTAATAAGTATGTTTTGTGCAAAAAAGAGTGAAATATTAATTATATTATTAGCCTCACTATCTTGATCCTTTTTTTTTTCTCCCCACATCATCTTTTTCCCTTTCTACCTGGAGATGGCCAATGATGTGAGGTTCGGCCTCAGGAGCATGGTGAGAATTTATAATGAACATACAGATAACTGGTTTGTTGTTCAAAATGCCTGCAGAGATGAATCCTTGCTAGTTTTCTTCTCATCTTTACCTCTCTCTGGAACTCCCCTTGAACCTAACCTTCGTGTTGTTGGAAATGCCTGTAACTATGAAGTAACTATACGAAGTGTGTGCACTGTAAAGGTTTATCCATTGCAAGTTCTTTCTCCTAAGAGTTCCTTTGCAGAGACATTGGCATGCTCATCAACCGGCATTCATTCAGTACTGCATTTTGCTGCTTGTGTTGAAAAATTTTTCTTTGCATTCTCTTACTGTCCTGTTTATTTTTAACCTCATGAAAACTGTGGAAACATCTGTATAATGGGAACCAGTCATTCATTTTCTTTGTAGTTGAGTTACCAGCTTCTAATGCTTGTGAACCAAAGTTGGTAAGGACTTTAAAGTTTGAATACCTCAGCATGAGGCTGGATGTCCCCTCTTGTATTGAGTAACAAATGAAGATGCTATCACAGCCTCTTAACTTTGTGGGTGTGAGTCTGCTGTTGGTTGTAAGGACTAGCCAGTGTTTTTTCTGTGATTGAACTTAGTTAATGGGTTATGATGAACGTGGGAGCAGATCACAGCAAGAGGCTGTGGGGCTACCTGCTGTCACCTAAGGTGCAATGCCTGTCCCAGTGGTGCTGTGTCCTGCATATTTATTCACACAGCGCCATAGCATGGGATGCAGTTGAAGATAAAAAATACAGACAGATGTTTAAATTGGTGTGCATCATCAGCTTCAATGGTCTGGTGGGGAGCTTACTGTCTGGTGTATTTCTGGGCAAGGCACACAGGCACAAACCATGGGACAGTTACAGTCATTACAGAATTAGATGCCTGGCTAGATGTGATTTCAAGTTAGAGAAATCTAACCTGGGTTGGGTGGGCAATGTGAGTGTGGGAAGATGTGAACTGCTCCATGAAGCTCCTTGCTACTTGTAACAATGCTGTAGCAAGACGCTTGTGACTTGATTGGTCTCTAGGTTTTTTTGGTAATAGTTTCTTACTTTGATCGATCATAGATATTTTCTGGCTATGGGTAGGTGGGAATAAACTTTGGCAATGTATTTGAAACAATTTTCTATCACATTAACGTCATCTTTGCAGCATTCTGTTATTTCTCACTTTTTTCCAGGTTTACTTAGGAGGGAAAAGAATATTACTGTCTCTGCATAAAGGAATTTCTGCTCTCTGGTGAAGGAGAGCATCTCCTAGTGAATAAGGTGGCCTCATACATATTTTTTTAATGCAGTTTTGTTTCTTTGAAGGTGATTACACATTGAATGAAATTAATATATCTTGCAAAACTCTTTCATTTCTTTTATTCTTTCAATCTGGTAACAGTCTAGTGGACCTTAGCTGATGTTAGTCTCAATGCATTCTTCTAACAGCTGTTTTATGGATGATGGCTTAGTTAATTGCTAATTTAAAATACATAGTACAGGTTCCACTTATAAGAGCAGAAACTTGATTGCAGAGTTGGGCCTATTTATAAATGTTTTTCAAGTAGACTCTTGAGGTGCACCTGTACTTATTTCTAATAAGATAGTGTTATGGTCAAACCAGCATCTAGTGGAGTACACTCAGAAACCACTCAGCAAATTTTATGTAACATTAAGTGCTATTTGACTAGGTCAGTTGCCTGTGTTAAATTAGTGATGGCAAACATATATCATTGCTGCATCTGTTTACATGTCTGTCTGCATTTCACTGCATTGTCGACTACAGTATCTCCGGAATGATGAGCGTGGCAAAATTAAGTCGTATTAAAAAGGAGTTATTTGTATTAATATAACATCATATTATGTTGTCGTTGTTGTGCAGCACATCTATTACATATAGCATCACTGCTTTTTATTCTTGAACAAGGCAATTATGTCTGGTTTTGCCACTCTGTCAAAGCCCCCTGGAATAAATTAATATTACAGCTTTACATATGCAGTAGCTGTAGCTGAAAGTAATGATAATGACCCTTGGTGAATATAGAATTTCAAAATAATCTTAAACAAATATACATATGCTGCTTCTTCGTTTTTCCTTAACCAGCTAAGTGTTTTGAGCCCATGATGTCTGAAACCCCACGGACAGAAAGTGGTGGCTGAGTGGAGCTGTGGGTTTTGATGCCGAGCTATGAAAAGAACAGCCTATGGGTACCTGAGTGTGGAAATGACACTTTCATTTTCATATTTTTTTGTTCGGTGTTTCAGTTGTGCAGTATGTCTGTCTGAGCATGGAAGTGCCTCAGAGGCTTCCTTTCTGTCTAGCTGGGTACAAGTGTGCCTTCCATCATCTGTGTCTCGTGACCACTGATACTTGTATTTTTTAATATATGTGTGTGAGTTAAGAGGTGGTTTATATAGATGGTAGAGGGACTGGCATGTAACCTGGTCAAGGCCAGAAAAGGAAATGTCTCTCTGAGGCTGGGACTTGACTCAGAGTTTGAATCCTAGTACTAATCACAGAATTGTCTTATTTTTTAAATAGTTTTTCGTAGTGTGAAAATGTAATATTAACATTTATGTCTTGGTTTCATTCTCTCACCAAAAGATAATTCTTCATATTGTCACACAAGACAGAAACAAAGAAACAAAACAGAAATGCACCATGGTTGATGATTAAAACTATATTACTTTAAAAAACGTATTTTCTGCATATGTCCTGAGGCTTATTAAGAACTGCATTAGCAGGCTTTTAATATTTGGCACAGTTATCACCATCTGACCCGGAGGTATTGACGCATTCATGATAGTCCCTCGGTCTATGTGCCTGCCTGCCCGTATTGGCTACATTTCTGAATTTTTAGTGCTTGATATTTAGGGTCAGAACCATCAGTCTTTTTCTTCTCCTCTAATCTAGAGTGGTTTTATTTGTATGAGTGGGACACAGATGCAACTTATCACAGTTTTGGCATAGTTTTAGCATCAAATTTCTGGAAATATTTGGCCTTTCTGTTGGGGCATTTGTCTCCCTTTTTGGCCTTACTGAAACTGCTTCATCAGCTTGTAACATTTTTATCTCTTCAAGTGGCCTCTCTTGAACTTTGTGATAAGATCAGAGAAATCACAAGTAAGAACAGGTGGCCGCATTAGTGTCTTTACTAAAAATATTTTTCTCAAATATCTCCCCTTTGGAAAATCCCAACCATTGCAAGCCTGGCAGCTGAACAGTATTACCTTTGAAATAATTGTGTTTAGAGTGATATAGGCAATTTCTTGAAAACATCAGCCAGTAGCTCCTTTCCAACATTCAGTGCAATGGCTCTCAAATTTGATAATATTAGCTGATTCCAAACCTCACAAGTAGTTTCATATTCTTTCAATCTGACTGCCTACACCCTTTTATGAGAGCCCACTGTCAAAATTCACAGAAAATAAGCTAGAAAAAAAATACCGATTACTCTGTAAATCATCCTGTCTGCATTTATATCTTTCCATAATTTCTCTCTGCATGATAAAGCCAAACTTGGTTAGTCCTGAAAGGGAATCATAGTTTCTTGCAGGTGCAGCCATGCAGGGTTAGTCGTTCCCAGATAATTATGGTGAGCATCCTTCAAATCCATGCCAACGGTCACCACGGTGAGCTCATGCTGTCAGTCGTAGGCCATTGAACCTGTCGCTCATGATCGGGTGCTTGGGATGTATCACAAACATGCCCTTCATTTGCCTTCCCAGAATGACATTTAAATTGGTATTTATGAGTAAGACAGTTTCCTGACCAGAAGCATTGTTTGGTTAGCTGTTCTCCTTAACCTCGAGGAGGATAAGCCTGTGTTTGTAATCCATTTTCCTTACACATGATATTTTTAATTCCCTTCACTGAATAATTTCTTCAACTGATCTATTCATATTGAAAATAGAATTATGAAGGTAGCAAATCAAAATTATTTCATCCTCTTCTGGCAACACATGTGTGTATGTTTACCCAAGGTAGCTACATATGAAAAGTGAAGTTGAATTGGCTTGAAACCTCTGAAATGTGACATATTTCTATTAACAGTTTTGCGTATTAAGTACAAAAAACAAAGAGAAGAAACCTTTGGTAACGTGTCTGTCATGGACACTGGAGTATGAAGTTTGGAGTTCATTCATTCAGCTCTTGAAGAGACTTCACTGGAGCTAAGTGGAGCTGAAGCCAGAAACCTTTGTGAAGAGAAGCAGTAAGGCTTCCCCTGGGGGGCTGGCCTTTGGAGAAGGGAAGACTGTGCTGGAAAACTGGCACACTAGCCTCCACTACAGCTCCTGGTTTTTCTGTCCAGCTGCCAGCTCTGGTGCCTTGCCACTTCCTAGCCCCAAGTCTTAATATATTAATTTGTAGTAATTTATTAATTTTATTTCATTTATTTTGTCATAGAGAAATGGAAAAATAGAGAACAGTTACAGCATCAGAAAGCTTGAAAGTCTTTTGCAATGCTACTTTACCGTTTCACAATTAAGGTGACAAAGCCTCAGCAAATGAAAGAAAACCCCTGCAACCTAACTAAGTGCTTAAGTATTTAAACAGATGGTTCATATTTAATGAGAATCATAGAACTAAAAGGAGAATACTGAGCTGACGGGGGAGCAAAACGTCATAACTTTTAAAACTTTTTTTCTGGCTTTATTACCATTTAACACTTTTTCCATTAATTTTGTTACTTTTCCCTAACATATGGTTTGTTACTGAATTTTCCAAGAGGACAATAAAGGAAAAGAAAGATGAGGTTTACAGAATTTACAAATTCTGAAAACTTGGTTTGTCAAATAAAGATATCCCAAAACCTTCAGTTCTGGAAATCTTGGGATTCAAGGCAGTCTTCTAGTATGTAACGGCAAACGAATCTTCTCCAGAGTTTCTAGTTTTTATCTTAGGGTTGTTTTTTTTTTTAAAAAAAAATAAATTGAAAAAATCATTCATTCAGCATTAAGATCTTTTCATACAAAGCTTGACATTTAGTTATTCAGCTGCTCTTCATCTAATAAGGCAACGAAAAAAGGAAGAACCTTTAAAAATGTATTTCTATTATTCCTCAGAGACAGGGTTGTTTTCCTTAACCTTTACAAACATTTTATTTTAACAACAAAAAGAGGGAATGATGTGAACTTCTGGGCTCTTGGAAGCCTCTAAAAAGTTTTCTCTGATCTTAATAAGGCCAGAAAGTTGTCCTTAATGCTGAAGGAAGAGTTAGAAGTAGGTGAATGATAGCCCCACCCCTGCCTCTTAAAAAAACCCCAAGCATTTACTTCTCTACACTTTGTAGAGTGTTCTGTTGTAGATAAAATATGATGCCTGTGTGCAGGGATTATGTTCTTCTTGATAATGAAAACTTCAGCGGAGTGAAACACGTTTATATTATGAAACATAAGCAACTACATATCCACCATTTGCTGAGGAATGCTGTCCCAGGGCTGGACTGTGCACAGCAGGAGAAGGCAACCCTGTTAGGCCAGCGGAGGGAAACATTCCAAACGATGTCATCCTGGATAACCCCTCTGGTCTGGACCAGGAGATGTTAAGAGCAGCCCATCTGAGGCTCTTTATGTTTACATCTTAAGAAGAGTTAAGCTAATATATAACCAGGATTCATTTGTCCTTTGCATTTTATGACCTTTTGTGCACAGATGCTCCAAATGAAGAGCACACTTCATTCACAAATGGATTTTTTCCTCTACAAACAGTTAATGATTGCATGTTGCAAATACCAAAGCTCTACCTTTCCCTCTGGCTTGGCTAGTTATCCCAGTCACGTTATATTTGTTCCTGTAGTAAAGCGGGTTGGAAGGCAATCAAACAATACAAATGAAATATTTTCACTTGAAATGATCAGAAGAAGGTATTTGGCAAAAGCTCTGAAAAATGCTAACGAGTCATGAGCATTCCTCCAGTGTTACTTAAGAATATTTTTCTATTGTTTGCTCAGTTCTAACCTGAGTTCTCTACTTTTTTCTTATTTTGTACTAGAAGCTTAGCAAGAATATCAATCCCAGATAACTAGAATGCCAACCTAGGAGTCTAAATCAAAGCTAGCAGCATTTTTGAGAAAAGAAATATTACTGGGTACCCAAAGAAGCATTTTGTAACAGACTTCTGGGAGTTAGCTTCCTTAGACATAGATATCATCATGCCTGGTGGTTCCTGAATTTTCTGGATAAACAGAACTTTGCAGCAAACTTTTATTGGCAGACAGCTGAGGAAGACACAGCAGTGTGCAGGCAAACGTCTGTGCAAAAGGAACCCACCCACAGAAGTTGAGCCTTTACTCCCTACAGGGAAAAAAATGAGAACGCTTCTCACACTTGCCCCCAGTCCACAATTTTACTTCAAGAAAGAGAAATACATAAAATTATGAATTAAACTTGTGTAATCCTTTGGCCACTGTAGCACAAATCTTTAATTTACCTAGCTGCAGAGTTTATGAAAAAGCCTCCGTTATTGTCAGCTTGGTGCATTGTCTGACATACAATGTCTGTCAGGTACGGCTGATGGCAAGAAGGACTTAACACAGCTGCAGGGGTTATCTGATCAGCTGTTGCGTGGTCCCTTTCTGCTGCAAAAGTTTATTTGTTTTTTTATTGTCTACTGATTTTCTCTAAGTCAAAATTATCTCATTAGAAGATTTGGCTGAAAAAGCAATATTTTTAAAAGAATAGTTTGTTTCTTTGGTGAGGAAGATGGCACCCCCAGGTTTCTGGGAGTTTTATTGGTGTTTCGGTGGATTTGTGATGTAAATGAAACAGGAATTCATTTTCTACTGATTAGCAAAGCTTAGCCCTGTAATTGTGGAACAATTGTACTCCAATTGAAATCAATATGGATTTAGCCTAAAGCTAAGGACACAGGTTTGGGGTCATCATCACTAATTCATTTCCAGATCCGTACAGAGATCAGCAAATCCAGCGGTTCTTGAGTAATGTAGAAGTGGTGTTAAATCACAAGGTTAGAATCAAATCGGTAGTTGGCATTGACGGGAATCAAGGGCTTTAGAGTTGACTTGTCAATTTACAGGTGAAAGCAAAGTTACATAGCAGTGAATACCACTGGAATAATTTTGCATTTCTCTGTGCTCCACCTGAGCACCAGTGGCAAAAGATCATAAGGGGTGGGTGGCAGTGGCATCTTATACTTCTCTGTTCCCAGAGACTAGTTTTTGGTATGAATCAGAGCATCTGTAAGACTGCTGGTGTTGGATTTAACCAACAATTAAGCATATGATGTTTGCTGGGCAATCAGGGATTACTGGGACACAAACGTGTCAGTTAGTCCTACTTCTTAGGCTGGAATCTTGCTGACTGCCTAGTGTAAGTACTGGTTTCTGTCAGACCAGGGAATGTCTCTGGGCTTGTTGGGCTTTTATAGATGCTTTGCTGCTATTCTGCCATATGTTATACTTGCATCAAATAACCACAACTGCAGATCAGAGCTATGCTTTATGAAATACAGAGAAATGGTATAATGTAATACCTTTTTGTTGGCAATACAATGCTAGTATTAAAATTCAGTGATACAGCATCCCAGGTGGTTGACTTTACCCTGCCAGTTTTGTTGCTTTCCAATTTGAGCATCTTGAATGCTGCGCTGAGGTGATAAACAGCCTATTGTAGGTCTTTGCTGCTTCGGGTTTGAAGACAACTTCTTTTGTCATATTTCCTCATGGAAACTAGAACATGCTGAGTAAGTGGTCCCCAAAGTCCTTTGAAGAGACTGCTCCGGGAGCCTTAGGCAACACATTCTCAGAAGATGGCGATGCAATTTCTAAAGACCAGAGTTACTTTCCCAAACTCTAACCGTAACCAGACTTTTACCAGTTGACATGCCAAGATGACAGTTTATAGTTGGTCACACAACTGTTCAAAACACAAAGGAGTGGTCCCCTCCCCAGGGCTCCCAGAGTGCGTTTCTCTCAGTGCTGTTCCAGTAGGTCTACAGTCTGTGCCATGTAAGTGACCCAGGGCTTCCTGCTGGGAAGGGAAGACTTCTTCACCACCACAACCCCTGGACAGCAGAGTTCTGCACGCAGAGCAACTACCCTGGAGTCAGCTAGGCCGTGCACAGTGTTTTACTGACAAGTTCCTTTGAAAATGCACTGCAGCTATATGAGATAGTGGTGAGCTGTCTTGTGGTTACAAGATAGTGAGCTGCTCCCTGGAGTCTGGAGTCCCAGCTGGCTTACTTGCCTGCAGTATGCTTTTTTTTTCTGGGCTTGTGCAAGGTGAGCTAAGGGCTGGTGGGGTGTGCTGGTCCCTGGTGCCAGCTCCTGTGAGCTGAAACAGAGGCACGATTTACCTCCAAGGAGGATGAGATTGACAACATCAGGGGCTCTGGCAGGCTTGAGATTGAGCTTGTGTTTTCTTCAGCATGCGTGTCTCAGCTGGAGATGTTGGGCGGACCTTGAGGTTTTGCGTAGGCACAGACAGAATCAAAGTGGTGTAATGAGTGAGCAACTCCTGGCAGACAGAGGAAGTGGAGGGGGGCCGGATGGGCTTGGAGATTGTGTTTGGACTGATTGTTCTGGTTTCTTCCTCACTAGGACAAAGAAGTGAACCTGGAGCAGGTCCACAGACGTATGAACAGTTTAATTGATGAAGACATAGCCCACAAGCAAATCTCTCCAGCGTCCATTGAAATCTCAGCCTTGGAGATTGGTGGCATGCAGCCAACTCAGACCCTGGAGCCAGTACGTGAATACCAGAACACACAACTTTCTGTCACCACCTTTTTACCAGAACAGACAACTCATGGTGCCAGCAGGACACTCACGGCTGCCTCCGGCAGCAACCTGCCGCTGCCCCTAAGCAGCTCGGCCACCATGCCCTCCATACAGTGTAAACACAGGTCACCAAATGGAGGACTATTTCGTCAGAGTCCTGTGAAAACCCCGATCCCAATGTCATTTCAGTCTGTGCCAGGGGGAGTCATTCCAGAAGCAATGGAGCCCTCACATGGAACATCCATATGATGAAAACAAACAGTAAAACAACCAGCAGAGCTTTTTAATACAAAATTTAAAAGAAAGAAAAAAAAAAAAAAACAAACCACAAAACAAAACAAACTCTTAAATTTTTCTTGTATATACCTGTAAATAATGAAAGAATGAAGTGGGGTAAAAGTGTATTTTGAATATTCCCAATTTTCGAAGTAAGTAAAAAACAAAACAAAAAACAAACAAAAATGTATGAATGACTTTGTAAATTTTGTTCTATATGAATAAAAAGGCAAACTACTTGTGATCGTTCTCAAGTGCCAAAGAAGACCAGTTACTGGGACTGAGGGCCATACATTCCCCCCCCCCCCCCCCCCGTGGATATCAACACTTATTCCCTCACTGTTTTTGTTTATTTTAAGAGCAAAAAATTATCTGTTTCTTGCTAGAAAGTTTCACCGTGCTCAGATCTCTCATTTCCCCAGAACCACTTTTTATTGTCAAGATGGTAATTCAGTCAGAGAATTTAACAGCAGGTATTAGCACAGCAGTAACAAATCTTTTAAACATGAATTATAAGTAAAATTCAACAAACAATAACCAGGAAAAAAAGAAAAAAAAGATAACTTTTTCTTTCTAACAAGGATTTAAACTTCCACACAGTTTTTAAGTTTAGGCACAGGATTAATGAATTGTGTTTTCACATGTCTGCTGTGCTGTGTGGCTCTTTTTATTTACCCTTGTGTGTTTCTTATATATATAATATATATTATATATGTATTATATATATGACGTATATATTATATATATAAATGCTTTGATAAACAACAGGGTTTAGGCTAAGGGGAAAGCTTTTAAGATAAACTGATCAGCACGTTTTTTGTATCTTGTGGACATGACTGATAATGGGGAGGAACCAATGACCGAAAGGAGTGAGGCAAGGAGGAGCTTGAAGGGGCAGGGGAAAATGGCTTTGCAGTGGCTGTGCCCCCTGGTGCCGTCTCTTTCTTTAAGATTTCAAGCAATTTGCTGCATAATGGATGCAACACTCTCTGTTGAAGTCATATCCACGAATGAGAAGGCTAAGCTTACGAATTTAAGCACAGCTCTGCTTTTTTCCCATTGATTTTATAAAATAAAAATAAAAATAAAAATAGTTCAATGGCCATGCCTATAATCTTGGTAGAAATGGCTGTAAAATGCCTTCCTTTTGTCTGTCAAACACAATCAGAGGACAAAGATAGAGCAACATGTATAGCAAATTTAATGTCTTGTTCTGCAAATATCACCAATGCAATTTCATATGACAAAAATCAAAAAATCCAAACCACATTGTTTCCTTCCCAAACAGTAGTTCGAATGCCCAAGATAACTGATCCCTGGCTACCCCCCAACTCCCTCCCCCCCCCCCCCCCCCCATCATTATCTTTCAGAATTAGGATAATTTAGTGTCTTCTCAAATGTATCCCTATAGCTAGGTTGCAATTTCCCTTTGTAGCTGGATTTCTTCACTTTATTGGAACACTGCTATTTGGGAAAGGCTGAGATCTTGGTGCAGCAAAATCACTGCCTACATTAAGGTGAAAAATTATGTTTGAACAGAGGTAAAAATGCATTCACATCCCAAGAAAGTCAGCAAGCAATCTGGGTCAAGTTTTTGGATAAATAATAATTCCATTGACTGCTTCTAATTTGATTTGCATAATTACACAACAGGTATATTTATGGGATGATAAAATTCCCCAAAATTTTTACATTTCTAGTTTATGCAGGGAAGAAAAGTCAAACTGTGATATAAAACCAGCCTAATGGAAGAGCATACTCAGCATATTCCTTTTTAAATGAGGAATATTGATGGTGAGCTTACAGAAGGAGTACTCTTGCAGGGATTAATTTGTCTCTGTTGTCAAGCTGGCTCCTTGTGAAGACAGTGTGATTTTGCAGCTTGGCACAAATTGCACTATTTGATTCAAACTAATTAAAAATGAATAATGCTGTAGTCAGCTGACTGAATTTATCCTATTTAGAGACTTGGCCCACACAAGCTTTGGGTATTTTTTCTTTCTTCTTTCATCATACATATTCTTATCATTATCTTAATAAACCCATGGACACAGAAAAAAAATGGACATTTCTTCCCCTGATTTTTTCCCCATCTTCCATGAATACACAAATCAGTTATGACAGATATAGCTGCACAAAAAGACTATGCACACCTAGGTATCTGTAAAGATGCTTAGGAGAAAGCATGCAACTATTTGCATTGGAAAAATCCCTCATTTTTATTACCAGTTTAAGATTTTAGCAGCTGCAGAGGAACACGCTCCAGAAGAGGTGCAAGGAGATGCTTGCGTAGCTACAAGGGTGGAATCTGCAAGCTAGGGCTGGGCTGGAGTGGGTACTCCCTCCCTGGCAGTACCAGAGCAAGGAGACCATCACCCTTCATCCTGGGCATCTTCCAAAGCACAGAAGGGTGAGCGGCTCACTTGGCCACCTCAGCAGCCCAAGGCAATCATCCAGCCCCACTCTGCCTTCTGGATGGTGAAGAGCTGTGGTAAGCTGCTGGTGCATGTCAGCCTAGCCACTGCTGCTGGCTGGGCACCAATGTTGTAGTAAACAAGCTTGTCAGAGGTTGTCTGAGCTGCTCCCTTGCCATTTCCCCACAAAGCATGCTGTTTATTTGCTGCAGCAAAGCTCAGAGCAGGGGATTGAAACCCTCCTTTACTGATGTGTTATTACTTTCACAAACCATATTATATCTTTTTCATATTATAGTCTAAACCACTGTACTGAATAATTTAAACTGAACTGCATTTGTTGAATAAATTGTGAATACAGTGTATTTTGGGGATTAAACTTTAACATTCTCTATGTTCCATGTTCTTCTGGCTTAGTCTTGCCACATGCCGTAAGGTTTGGAAGTGTGGTTCGACTTGTAAACAATGTTGGATCTCACTGATTCTTATGCATAGAATATGACTTGCCTGTTTGAATGCTCTGCAGGATTACATCTAAAATGATCAGAGTCTTGAAGAATCAAACCACACAGTTTATCTTTAAGAAAAGTATTTAAGCATGTGTGCAAGCCCTATAGAAAGCAGCTGCTTATGCACAGGTTGAAGTGCTTTGCTGATTAATGATGGAGTTAAAATGCACGGCTCAAATTAATTATATGGCTAATTTTAAGCAGGTGAGTGAGCTCACCAAACTCCCTGGGACTATTCAGCGGCTTGAATTTAACTGTTTTGAGTGCTTTGCTGCACCAGGGTCTGTACTGTAAGAGTTAGGAATCTACAGTGGATCTGTCCCTGTTTAGGAATTACTTGTTTATATAAAAGTTAGCAAGTCATAGCCTGAGCCTGTCAACCATGACAGGAAGCTGTTAAACCTTCCATGTGATGGTGATTTGGTTTTAGACTATTTAAGCAAATCACCAGGTTCTCCTTGAACATAAACAATGTTTCTTTCCCAGTAACTTTCAGATTTCAAAGTAAATGCAGAATGTATGATTTCCATATTCTGTCTCCTCTTTTATATTTATATCTTCATTTTGACAGATCAAAGCATTCACTTTCTCTATAATATGTATTCACCACACACTCATGCATATATATATATACATGCGCAGTTACTCACAGAAGTGAGAAATATAATTTCCATGTGATGTAAATGAGCAGAAGCTCAAAGCTTTCGCAGAGCTGTGCTTATTTACACCACCTGCAGATCTGACCCTGCACTTAGTATCTGGCAAGTTGAAGTAGAAAAACTGTAGAAGTTCCTGAAAACTTTGAAGACCAAACTGTGCCCTTGATTTTCAAATGAGACTTTCCTTGAGTGTGCTTAAAAAGGGAATAGTGTATAATCCCAAATATTCTAGCTCCTCCAGGATGTTTACGTTGCAAAGGCGGTTGTACATGAAATGGAAATTGAGTGCCTATACCTTTCTTTTATTGTGCTCTTTTGCTGATGAACTTTTGCAAAAGTGACATCTGTGGCACAGCACTTGTAGTGCGTCTTGTTCTATTGATCCATTAGTTTAGAAATTACTTTTATTTTCATACAAAAATGTGACTCCGTTTCTTCTATTTGCTTGCAATCCACGGGCAATCTGCTTGCAATCTCAAGAATGCATTGCTCTTATTTCTTAGTATGTCATGTTTTCCTATTGCGATGGAAAAAAATTATTGTGCTTTTTAATTTTGGAGCTAAGACTTGATAGAACATTTTTATGCTGAGTTACAGCTGCACATGTGCAATATTTGTCTTGCAAAGTGAAATTCCCAATATCTGCCTTGCTTTGATAACCATTGCTGCACTGTAGATGAAGTCTCAGCAAAACTCACTTTCTCTTAGTCTGCTGATAGAATAAAACACTTACACCTGGGTTCTCACCTGTGTAAATCAGCATCCCTCCTGTGAAAGGGTCAAGCACACTGAGCTTCAGCAGGTGAAGATTTGGCTCTTAATATTGGGCTTGAAAACACTGCTTACCTAGACTTGTATTCAACGATAGCTCTGAAAAGCAAAATGCTTTGAAAGTCTCAAAAATGAACCTGAAAGCAGAACTTTTATTACTATTTTGAGCACCTAACATGGATTTGACTTTAAACTGTATGCTGAAATAGCATAGAGAACAGATTTCTTCTTCAAATCTGTTCAAATTTAGGTATACCTCTCCTCTAAGAAAGGTTAAAAGCTGTTGACATGGTGGCAAATGGAACATTCCTTTCAGAGGAAATCATGATACTGGGGCAGTACAGCAGACACAGTGCTCAGACCTTTTTCTTTTCTTTTGCTTTACTGACTTGAACGTATGTTGTGTGCAGCTAAAGAATAACATAGATCTAAACACAACACATTTGGGGGATCCCGTTGGAAATTTCCCAGAGAATCCACATCCTTTGGCAACGCTGGGAAAGGCAAGGAGAAAGTTAGAAGAGAACTCTGAAGAGAAGGAAAATTAAAGGTAAAAATGAACATGTGGTGAAGAGGGAGGGAGGAAAGGGTGGTTACAACTCATGTGTCTAGCAAAGCTGTATTACTTGTATGAGAAACCTAGATTATATCATACAAGCAGTTGCCTCAGTTAATTATTATTTTTCTTAATTTTTAGAAAACAAATAAAAACAGCATTTGTTCTACCAGAAACAGTTGTTACATTATTTAAGAGTTGGAATTATTTGCTTGGTGATGCCTGTTTTTTGGCTTGATTCTCACTCAGCTGGGGAAAATCAGCCTCAATCACTGATTTGCACCTAAACCAGCTGCAGGCTGCTTGCTGGATGACACTTCCAATGGCTGCTTAGGTCCACAGCTGGGAAAAATCAGCCTCACTGAGCTACCCATAAACCACTGACTTCTCTGGTTTTGGGTGAGAGTCAGAGTTTAGTAGTATCAGCTGCATATGTCTCTGGATTCCTGGCCAAGGATGCTGCTTTGCTAGTGTTCATATTGGAGGGAAGCAGCACAGGCGCTTGGTTTCTCCAAGTCTGCAAGGTAACAGATAACAAAAGCAAGTAATGTGTAAGGCTTTGGTCTTTTACTGAATTTTGTTTTCTCCTAAGTTTGCTGTTGGGTTTATTGGAATGATTTTGAACATTTTGGTTTAATTGTATGCTTACAGGGTACTACTTAATTTTTAATTTTTTTCATTGTTCAAATAGATATTGGATAACTTGCTTAGCAACCTGTGCTGGTAGTAACGTTTATGGTATGTTGTAATAGAGTACCACCATAAGAAAGTTGTTTTTTCTTTTATTTTCTTTTCTTGTAAGTCCTGATGAACATGATGAAGTCTCATGTCTTAGTAGCTTAGTTCTTCTGTTGTGCTTATGGAGCTTTGTAGTTTGGAGGATGTCAAGGGTTTTATCTGGTTTGGTCCCCATATAACGTAAGGGGTGGGGGTGGGGGGTGAAGAATGAGTCCTCACAACCATAGATAAAGACAGGCATGAAAAGTAGCAGGGTAAAGTACTTGAACAAAAAAAAAAAAAAAAAAAAAAAAAAAAGCACATCTTGCCAAAGTTTCTACTGCTTTTACAACTGGCTGGGACAGAAAATGACTTCTGAATAATGATATGTGTGACTGACTAATGTAGAAATCATCTGAAATGCTTCTAGGTGGGAAACCACAAATCACAGGTCAATGTGCCCCCAAGTTGTTTTCAAGCTAGAATGTTTTTTTTTATTATCATATATTGTTTTGTTTTAAAATCACATCTGAAGGTGTATGTGAAAGGATATGGAACCACAGGTTTTAGAACAGCTGTAGTTAATTATCAGACTGTGTTTAGACTCTGATTCTAGGAAGTCACTCATTAAAGAAAATACCTTTGAGACTTTCTATATTTCAGTATTTTTCTTATTTTCTTTCCCTTTTGTGAAATGTATGTATTTGTTTTCTGGAGGAATTATTTTCAAAGTGGTTAAGTATAGCACAAGGGAGTCCAGCACTTCAGGTGAGAATTGCAGCTAAAAGAACAAAAGACATGACAATGAACTGTGGAGAGAGCCCAGATTTATGTATTTTTTTTCTCTGTATCAGCAGGAAAAACTTGACTCCTGTTTAATGTGCTACTTATACGATCTATATTGGATCAGCCCCATCAAATTAAACACTTACCAGAAGCAAAATATTCCATCCCACTAAAGTGCTGAAATGCATATTTGCAAATAAATCTAAGCAGACATTGGAAATGTTTCCTTGTCTTATATGGAAAGCATAATTTTGATCTGCTGAAGTTGAAGTGGGTATACTTACGTCCTTCAGACCTTTAACTGGTAACTTAAGCATTTGGAAGTTCCGTCCTGCACCCAAACATGTTATGTCCAGGGCTCATGATATGGTGAAGTGTCCCACAGCCATCACTGGCCACACCAGCAGCACAGGGAAATGAGGAAGAGATTAGGTTTGGTAACTACTTCTTTGTCCTGAGACAGAGAGTACTCACCCACAAATAAATTTGGGATGACGCTAAGTAAAAACCTTTATCTGCAGTTGCAGATCGTTTTTCATCTCAGTACATTTAGAAGGATCCCAGAGGACTGAGCTCAGCCGTGGTTGTCCATTGCCCCCAGCAGAAGGGACAAGCTTGTCCTGCTCTGGATGAAGGAGAATCTTGTGTCAAGGTGTGCTGTGTTCTGGGTTTTGCCCATCTGTCAGGGTGTTGCTTTCCACTGTTGGCTATGTTGCTGCTGCTGGGTGGATAATGTGTGACAGGAGTAAACCCTCCTGAGATGTGTTTGGTGTAGGCAGGTATAGTATTTACTAGCTGTGGAAAATGAGTAGTTCCTGAATGTCAGCTGCCATTTAAGAGCTGGCCAGGAAGCTATATTGCAATATTTTTCTTGATTCTAAAGCCTGCTTGAATTGTGGTGAGAACCAATTTTTTGGGAGGGTGCTTTGGTTGTGAAAGTTTCCAACTTCCAGTACAGCAACCACTAATGCTCAGCACACACCCTGCAGGCACTCTGAGGTGGTGGTGAAGTGTGGAGTGAGGCGTTTGGCAGTGTTTGCTGGGAGCTTCCTGAAGAGCTCGTGTCTGCTGTGCTGGTGGCAGGGGAGCACAGGAGAGCTCCAAAGTAGCAGTTGCTGCAGAAGGGGGATGTGGGGCAACTCCAGAGAACAGGGGTAGTAGCTGGGGTGGGAGGAGAAGGTCTCCAGAGAGAAGTGCTGATGGTGTAGGCAAGGTGGGAATTACCCCTCAGCAAAGGTTGGTGAGGCTTGGAAATAAAAGGGGGAAAATGCTCTATCAGGGTATGAACTGTGGACGTGGGGGTTGCTGGATGCCATTGTCACTGTTTACATAGAAGTTTCCTAAAACCCATGTGATGTGAAATGGGGAAACCTGGGTCAGATTGATCCTGGCATGTGGACAGAACAAACGGCGATGGTGTCGGGCTGTTCAGATAGGGTTGTGAGCTGCTGGCTTAAGTCCGTGCTGTTTGATTTCCCTTCCTATGTCTGTAGCTTGGCTCGCTCATCTCTTCTGGGCTATGATTAGTTGTGCAACATTTACCTAACTCTTTGACAGGGGGAATATGCTTTTACAACACAAGAACAGTTTCCTCTAGCCCATTTGCATTCCTGGCTTTGTCTTGTCATTCATGTCAAAATGTCAAGCAGAGAAACATGCTTTCAAATGGAGTTTCTGCAAACCATTTGGATCAATAAGGACTGTCTGTCTGCGTATTTGTAACATCTGCCACAGAGGAATATGAAGCTCTATCAATTCAGTGGCTTAGTAAACCATGTTTTAGTCCTGTAAAAAAAAAAACCAAAAAAACCCCCAAAACAAACCAAAAACCGCCAACAAAACCACTGTAGTTTGTTTATGTTCAGTGACAGGAAAAAAAATCAGTGCTCTGGGCATTGCAGAGGTCTATTGGAAAGCAAGTCCTGCTTTTTGGAAAGTAGATGTCTCGCCATTTGCACACAGTAAGTACATGCTGTCCTTACAGACCAGGGTATTAATGCATAGACGTGTCACTTTGAGCTCCTGACAGCTCAATGCAGTTGCTGATCACTCCAAAGTCCAGTGCAGGCACCAACTTTGATTATTCTGAGGCAGCACCTGAACAAGTCCCGGAGTGTCAGGAGGAGAAACCACCTGCCTGTGGACAGCAGGGCGGGGGGTGGGGTGGGGGTTGGCCGGAGCCCATAGGTGTGATGCAGGAAAAGGCTCCCCCACGCTTTGCTTGGTGGGATGTGGAGGATGAGATACACCTCTAAGGGCTGAAATACCACAGCAAGAAAATGGTGGTGGAAGGCAGCGATAGGAAAAAGGTCTCAAAAAAGAGGGAGAGATGGTACAGGGGTGCAGTCAGGTTAGCAGCTTGCTTAGCCCTGGAGTGAAGCTCCTGAAGGGATGTAGAGATGTTGCTGTGAGAAGCCATGAGGTTGCAAAAGCAGCATGCTACGGTGCCAGCCTGGGTATTAAGCAGCTGAGCAAGTCCCAGACCTTTAGTTACAAAGCCTGCTTAGTTCCACAGTATTAAGTGCCATGAAAAGTGTATTAAAGCTTTTATTAAGAATTCAAACAGCAGACAGTGAAAGCACGCAAAATGTAAAGTGTTAAATTAGACCGTCAATTTAATTATTCTTTATCACTTAATCCCTTTACCTGTGTGGCTTGTTAAAGGGAAATCCTTCTCTGCTATGTGGGGAGGTATTGCAGGAGATGGCAGCAGCCCTCTGGGAGGGAGGGAGGGGGGGGAACTGGGAAAGCCATCGTGCTGGACGAGGAGGCTCTGTTGGCAAGAGGCAGACTTGAGCTTCAGCAGGGCTAATGCGTGACCAGAGACAGAGAGGAGACAGCCGTGATGGAGGAGACAACCTTAGCCAGCAGTGCACTGACCCTGGCTTTCCAACTCAGTCTGGGTGGCGCGAGGCGTGGTGCCTAAGGCCAGAAATCACGCCGCTCTTGAACTGAGATGGAGTTTTGTGTTGGCTGAAGGTGGGGAATTGAAAGCAGTGCTGCTGGAACGCTGGGGCTGTGGCGGCGGCGCCCGCCGGGGTATGGTGGTACCCAGAGTGGTGCTGCTGCAGGTCGGCAGGAACGGGCTCAGCACCAGTGGGTTTCTGTTGGTGTGTGATTTTGTCCTTCTGCCTTGACTTTAAACTGTTCTAAGCAAGTGTTAAGAAGACAAAATAGATCTAAAAATATATATTTCAGTAAAGCCTAAGGGAAAATCCTAGCTTTTTCTTCACCAATAAAGTGCTTATTTTCTCAAATACAAAAGCTTCTGTGTATGTGGGATTTGATGAACAGATGAGATAACAGTGTATTAAGGAAAAACAAAAATCAAAAAAATGTTCTGTTCTGAAGTTTCTGATGCTTCTTGAGTTTCTTTGCATTGAAATACATTGTTCAAAATTTTCTGGAGCTGAATTTTGCTCAAAGGTTACGTTGGAATTGAGGATCTGTAGTTCATCTAGTTGGGAAATGCATTGGATTTTCTGCTTAAATTAGCTGGTCACTATTGCACAAATACCAGCAAAAGTCAAAATGATTACTCAGTGAGGTGCAAATTAAAAGTTCATTCTTATTAAAGAAACATTAAAATTTAATTTTGCTTTTGTTTTTCAAGAGAGTAAAAATTGGATTAATTGGAAATAATTAGTATTAAATTACTCACTTCGCTTTAGTTATGATGGATTTATTAAGTCATTGAGAGATTGGGTGGTGGCACATGTTGATTATGTTTAGATGTCACTTTGTTTTTTCAAGCACTAGAAAGAAATAGCTCAGATCTTCTGACAGCTAAAAAAAAACCAAAAACCCAAACAAGACTCAATTTTTATCTAAGACATTTAAAGTTTCCAAACTATTTAAATTTCAGTGGGACTTATAAGCTTAACTCCACAGAACCCCTTTGATAGTGCCTGATCAAAGAAGTAGTCAGGTCACAATTATTTTGTGTATGTTGTGTCAGATGCATGAATTGAGATTTCAAAGCTGTTTCACTATTTTGGATTATTAATTCAAACCCATACCCTAATATTTGTGGATTTTTTGTTGTTGTTGTGTTTCTTTTTCCTTTGATCAGCTTTGAAACTTTCATTATTTTGAATACATGTCTGAAGTTTTTCAGTTATTAAGATAGAAAAGTTTTGCATTCTTCTGCCAGGAGAGGACAATACTGAAAAAAAGGACTTTAAATCACACTTACTAAGTGGTCTTTGGTCATCTGTTGGGATCCTTTCTGTTGTGGTTCTACAGATAATATAGAAATAGATATGTATTTGAGGCATTCTGGTAACATAAAAGGTTTTGGATTCATTAAATCTTCAAATACTTCATGCTTACTTCTGCTGGCCTTCTGTTGGCTATCCTGTATGGCCCACCTTTGTAGGTCATATAGACCTTAAGTCCCGTGAAAAGACCCCACTGTTCAAAAATAAAAACAGTGCATAAGTCTTTCAGCACTGTAAACAGATGTTACTTTACTCCTATTGTTGTATTGAGACAGCAAGAACATTTCAAGGACTATTAATGCAGAGACTACTAAGTAAACTGCAAGTAAATATTGCTTATATTCTATTAATGCTAATATTGTTTGTATTTTTCAGTTCTTTGGTTAATTTAGTTCAATTATTCATGCAGCATCTGCTATCATAAAGAGATTTCTTACCATGTGAGCACAAAGGCAATGTTACCTCTTGTGATAAGTAGGAAGGAATATTCATTTTTTATCTGTATATGCTCTATTATAGCTCTCATGTTCAAAGTGTAATAATTTTAAAAGCACAAAGAATTGACTCGCTCACACAAGGCCATGTGGCTGAAAAACTGAAAGCATTTTTGAGGAATTGGGCACAAAATAGGTCCTTCTGCTTGCCTGAAAACCTTCAAATTAAAATGTTCTGTTAGTCTCTTTAGGTAGACTTTTATCTTTGCTGTAAAGTATTTGGATGTCTGGGGTTTTTGTTTGTGTTTTTTTGGTGGTTTTTATTTTTTTTCTTCAGAGGGAAAGAGACAAAATGTGCAATGTTTTACTGGCTTTCCTTTGCATTATACCTTTAAGGTTGCTGTGATACATGCGGCACATGTAGGTTTTCAGCGGCGAGAAGGTGTTTGTATGGGTTGGGGTTTTTTGTTGTTTGTAGATTGTGTGGGTGTTTTGTTGTTGAGATGATAAATAATGTCCCAAGATGTCAGCCTCAACACCAGGGAATTATGTGCTGTCTAGTAGAATCTTGTATTTTTAGCTGTCATGTTTGTGGCTAAATCGTAATTTGTTCTTCTAACTAAAACTTCCCATAGAACCAAAAATTTTGATCCATTGCTGTGGCTGATGCATATAAGGATAATTTTCTATGAAATGTGATCTATCACGTAGTGCCTAATTATGTCACCTCGAGTCTTGACCCCTCTTCACTGTGACAGGCACAGTTAGCAATTTTCTCAGACTTCTAAACCAGAATAATAATAATAAAAAAAAAATACCCACAACCCTGTCTGATTATAATTGAAAGAAAAGAGAAGCATTCAACTTGTCCCAATGTGATGGTGTACCATATTCCTACACTTCAGGCATCACTCCTTACCGACACTGCAGGTGGATAATTAGTTAGTTGTAAGCAATGTTCACTGGAGCCAGAGTTCTGGTGCCCCAAGAAGATGAGTTTTCTTAAGTAGTTTTTTTTCTTTTGTCCTTCCTATGCACTTCAGCACTCCCAACTGCAGATATCCAGGAGAGCTTATCAATGCTTTCTAATTGGGACTTGCCTGCATGTAAACCTTTTTCTTTCCTGGGGTGCTCCACTCTGCATTTGAGGTGGTCCACATAATTCATATTTCCTCCTCTGGACTCACTGATTTTTTTTTTATTTTTTCACAGAGTAACTTGGAAACTTAGGGATAGTTCTCCTCTTCCTGTCTGATGTATGTTTGTGCAGCTGGGTGGGGTGGGGAGAAATTCAGTAGACAATGAAAAAGAAAATCCTTTTATAATCTGAATTCCTATGCCTGTTCTGTTTAGCTAGAGAAGATTTGAAACTTCATCCCTTGAATATGATGTATTATCAGTTTTGCATGAAAATACTCACCAGCGTGAGCAAGAGGATTTCTCAACTTAGCCTATATTTGTCCTTGAGGTTGGTTTTGTTACCTGCTTTGGCGGCTGCTTTTCTGTATTTCTCTGGCACCTCTCGCCAGAATCTCTCCAGCAGCAGCGCACAGGCTTGGCCCCACATGTTGCATGAGGTCAGTGCTGGATGAAGTGGGAAGCAAAGTTAGTTGTCAGACTTGAAGACATAGCAATTGCTGCTTTATTTTCTGTCTGTTTGGGTTTGTGCATTGTGTGGTTTTGTATGTTTTTTTTTTTTTTTGTGTGTGAGTTGGTGGTTTGGTTGGTGGTTTTGTTGTTGTGTGGGTTGTTTTTTTTTTCTTTTAGTAAGTTACCTTCTCAGCCATCACATAGTAGCCTTTATTTTGAAGATCACCACTGGCAAACAGCCCAGGGCTGGAAGCTTGGGGCTGCCTGAGCAGAGGCTTGGCTCTGGCTGAAGCTCTGTAGGACTGATGCGTGCCTGTGTGCTGGCTGCCCAGGGTCCTGGAGGAGGAAGTGTTTGTGGTCCAGTTTCTGCCAAGCCTCTATGTTTCGTGTTCTTCACAGTCCCTCTTGTTTAGGCATCATGAACCTATGTCTGTCCCTGCAGATGCAGAAGGGATTACAGTTTTTTGGGGGCATCCAAAATTGATCCCATCTGTGAAAGCTTCAATATTTGGCCTGTTAGAGGATGGCCGGTGAGCTGCAGTCAACTTTTGAAGATGTAAACCATCCTTCCGTCCTCATCTACTATGCATAACCTAACTCCTCTAATCTCAATATATAATTTCTTCTGCTTTTTAGACTTAACTGCAGGCAATTACAAGATGTGAATGAAGTCACAGGTTGGGTGCAGGTTTCTATGTTAGCAAGTATGTGCGCAGCATAACTTGGTCTTTTTTTTTGCAAGTGTGGATTTTTTTTATACAGGGTAACATATGAAATGCCTGTTTTAGTTGTGTGACCTCTTTAATTGTTTGGCTTTTACATGTAAATTGGTTCTGTGTCAGCAAAATACTCCTTTAATTAGAAAACAAAGTATGCAGCCTGGCACCTAATGTTTCCATTAGCTTGTTTAAATAGTCCACAGATCTGGAGTTGGGCCAGACTCTTCATTCAAAGTGTATTTTTAGTTGTATTATTGATACATAGTGGTTGATATATCACTGATCCATTGTTGAAATAGATGTGTTTGAAAGTGTTCTGACACATCCCGGTGGAGTTTAATTGAAATATTTAATCCTATATAGCAGTATAGATCTTTCTTCTTTCAATGCTAAATAACAAAACCCAAATGGTTTGACAGGGTATTTAATATATACCTCCCTTTGTCAAAAATACATTAATCTTTTGCTCATATTTAAGATGCATCTTTCAGCTTTTTTTTATGTCTAAAGATATTGTTGTCCTCTGAACCTTCAGAATGGGTATCTTCACTTTTGAAGTAGGAAACTGAAATAAGGACTTTCTTTAGTCAGAAAGTTAGGATTTTATTTTTTTCTTGGGGTGTACTTCCTTTGAAAACTCGCCAATTGTTTCCACTTCTAGTTTCTTTATTTCTTAGTCAGGTGCAAAGAGCTAAGTTGGTAAAAGATAAATCCATTCTGAATCCAAGAAAAGATCTCTTGCTATCTTTTTAACAACTGAGTTGCACTAAGAAGCACTTTTGAGGAACAACTTCAAATGATTTTTTTTTTTTGAAAATGCACCTTTATTATGTCAACTGGATCATCCTTTGTGACCCTTTCAAAAGGAGAATGGATTTAAGCAGCATGGTTTTTCCCTTCTGAAAAGGCACAGTGGTTAGCGTGGGGGTTTTTGTCTCCCGCCCACCACCACCCCTACACACACTTGTTCTTGTATAAACCACGCTGCAGTGGCTGTATGTGGTAATTTAGGAGGAGGGGACTAGGAAAAGAGCAAGACCTGGGCAATAGCCCTGCTCAGCTATGGCTTCGCTGGCAGCTTGCGACAGGGCTGCCTCCGAGACCCCTTGGGCGGCTGAGGGAGCGTGGAGGGGCTGAGCAGCTGGGTCTGCTTCTGCCCTGGCTTGTGCTCACCTCTGTCATGATGCTGTGCAGCCCCGGACATGCCTGGCTCTGGCTGGCTCAGTAATGCACAGCTCGCAGGCCTGAAGTCTGTGCAGAAAGCTGCTGGAGAAGGGTAAATGAATAACGAGCAAAAAGTATGGAATGGGATCCTCCTTACCCAATGCAGCCCTACATCATTGTGAGCCCATGGCTTTACTCTCAGTCTTTTCCTGGCTATAGACATCTCCCACCCCATAAAGGTCCTGTCCATGCTCAGTTACCACCCTCCGAACCATCTGTGTTAGTTGAACTTTTGGAGGTGTCTGGTCCAAAGGACTTGCTAGCTCAGACACGAGCTAGTCTCTTGGTGAGAGGTGGCTTCTTTCTCAAATCCCTTTTCTCTGTGTTCTTGTTTGGAAGGATGTAATCATGCTCTGTCACTCAGAGCTGCTCTGTGCTTTGGAGAGAGTAATGACATTTCACCGCACTTCTTTTCTTGAGTGATGTGCTGAATATTTTTATGTTTTCAGTAAAGTTCATGATAAAGCTGGAACTGTTTTAAGCTGGTAGCAAGTAACTGTTATTTGCCCAGCCAGAATCTGATGGATTTGAGATGGTGGTGTTGGTGGTTTTTTTGCAAGCAACTGTGTAGAGGTGTCAGCCTAGTTGAAGCCCTTACACGGAAGCAGACGCTGGTAGCTTTTCTCCCAAAGGGGTGAGGTGAATGCACTCTAAGGGCTGGAGCCCAAAGGAACAGCGCTGTGGCATGCTCTCTCCCCAGTGCAGTGTTTAAACCCCAAACCGAAGTCTGAAAGGTCGGGTTGCACAGCTTTGAGGTAAAGATCAGCCTATATAATTGGGGAGAAAATGGATTTGTTTTGCACAACTTCAGTGACTGTTACGTTGATGTTTATCTGTATGCCTTTAAAAAGAAAAGGGCAGCTGGGGGAGGAACATGCTGTGTTACTGCTAGATGGAGGTCCCCCTCAGGAGTGTGCAAGGGTGGTGATGCTGGGAGCTCCCACATCTCAGGTCCTGAGGCAGAGAAAATGGCACTCGGCCTGCCTGTCCCTCGCTGGTCATCTTGGGGAAGGAATTTTTGTCCAGTGCTGTTAAAAATCTGAGAAGGCCAGAAAGCACTTTTGTTGTCCTTTATGTTACTTAGGTTTGAAGCTTCTTTCCCTTCCTACCTTGTGTATCTCGCAATCACTTTAGCTATTGACAGCAATTATGTGTCTCAATCCTTTCAAAATTTTCTTTGTTAATTTCAAATCTGAAATTATTTGTGAGTTTAGGGCAAATGCTTTGCTTCCAGTTCCTAGGCAAAAGTTTTTTATTTGTGCAAGCCTATAATTGGAGGAATGAAGCCTTTTATCTGTGATGACACTTAGTGCTGAAGACTCAATGCTCACAAAGCAGCATTCCTGATGGAAGGAAGAAGAAACATTTTTAGTCAAATATAAGTTAATTCCAGGATATAGGGAATTAGCCACTGCAGTATTGCCTCTCTTGCTTATCAAAGTCACCAGATTCTTCTAGTTTAAAGCATGTCTAAAATGCCTGCCCTGCTGCAAAGGTTAATTATGGAGGAGTTGCAGCTGGGGACCAGCTCCTACTCAGAATGAAAAACCAAAATGCCACCTCCAGAGCTTGTTAACTCATGTAACCTCTCTGTCCTGGCCAGGATAAAGAGTCATTGTCCTATCTGCCACTTGGTTTGTCTTAGGTTTCCTTTAGCTGGAAACAGTTCATAGCTGTTGCCTTCTCTATCCCAGTGCTCTAAAAGCTAAAGCTGGCTATCTGTACACAAAGCATCTGCTGGCGCAAACTACTGGATTACATCTCAAAGCAAGACAAGCTTTCCCTGTTTGAGAAGACAGGTCAATTGCTCTCTGTGGTTCTTGTAATCGCAATAATTATTGTGTCACAATTGGAATATGGCAAAGGTGGCTCTTCTTGTTGCTACTATTTTACCATGGAAGCTGGCCGTTAATGGAGAGATAGATATTAAAAATAAATAAACGATTTTTAGTGATCTTGCTAAACAAACTTCCATGTTGGCTGTGAAATCTGGACTTTTATAGGTTTCAGAGCCACAATCAGGGTACTTCCACAGGGTGGGAACTGTAAGAAGATGCAGCCATTCCTAGCACGCAGATAGCCAGTACAGTGAGTTATCATGGTTCTTAAACATAAAAAAAAACCCCAAACCCAAAACAATTTCTGTGTAGAAGGGATAAAAATGCCCTGGAGGATTGTACAAATAGAGATGTCAGCTCTTGCCTTAGAAGGTGAAAGAATGAAAACATACTTGAGGCAGCTTTTGTTCACATGGCATAGATTCACTTGTTCTTTTATCTGTAGTAGTGCTAATGGTCAATTTGAATCCAAGGTCATGTAGAGTAGGCAAAGCCTTGGCAGCAGCATCTCTAATTCAACTTGGTATTTCTGAAAGGAACTATCTTTTTGCAAGAAACTTGTTTCCTGGAGAAGGGAGCAATTAATACCTAATAGCCTGTTTATATGTTCAGATACTAGTACTCGTACTATAACATTGCATGAGCAATTGAGGATAAAAACCCCCATATCATACCAGGATAATGCAGAACAGTCAGTACTGAGAGCAGGGCCGCCAGCATGTTGTGGAAATGTAGGGGCAAAAGATAGGACAGTTTCCTGCAGGAAAAAAATATCAATTCTGTCTCTATCAATCACTTATTTCCTCTGGAAGAAAAGACTCCCAGCTATCTCTCTGGAAGCCCCTATGCTCATTTTTCAGCCAGGATTTACAGTCCTTGGTAGATTCCCAGCACCAGTGTACTGTTTCTTAAAATGAATCCTAAAGGGCTGATTTCCATAGTTAGTTATATTCCCATTTTATTTAATTACACTTCCTGAAAAGAAGCCATTCTTTTTTATGTTTAACGCTGCTGTCTGCATGGGAAGTTAAGCTAGATAGAGCTGGTAAAGATCTATTAAAATTAAGCTTCTTGTGACAGTAATAAGCTGTGCCCATAGCACCGTGATACCTGGAAAATATGTTTCTCTGACACTGTTTTACTTGTTTTTGTTCTTTGAAGACATCAAGCAAAGCATTTTATTAAAAAATTTAAAAGATTTTTTTTAGAAAGTTGTGTTTTGTTTATTGGCTTTTTTAAGGTTTTACTTGCTGTAAAATTTCTTCTGGTTCTAACTCCTTTGTCTGAAAACCTTGAAATTACTTCAGCTGAAATAAAACTTCCCATGAATCTGAAAGGGAATTTAGTGTTTGCTTCAAGAGAAACTGTCTTTAACCTGTTTTGGGTTTTTTTGCAAGTAAGAAGGTTGGTTAAAGGGAAGATACCTGATCTTTGAGATTATTTATCTCCAGGTTCCCAAGAGACAGACCTCTTTGTCTGAACAGGCGAGGGGAAACAGTTTTTCTTGGTATTTCTGAAATGCCCCTTATGACTTTTGTAACTGTTCTGTTCCTTTTTTTCTAAGCTGGTAGCTTAGTCCTCTCCATGCAAGTTAGGAATATAACTGCTTCCCTGGCTGCTTAAGTGTGTCTCAGCTGGTTTACAAAGCCAAGCCATTACAAGTGCAATAAACCTGTTAGACTTTCATCATTTTAGCCAGATAAAAGAATTAATCTATACACTATGTATTACACATACATATATATGTATAGACAGTGTGTTGCTGCTGTTATGCATAGTAGTGGTTGAAAACCAGAGGGGGGAAAAGATGAAACTAGTTGCATAGCTTGTAGCAGTCAATATCAAAAAGACAAAAGAAATGACAAAACTGTGGTCTTTACCAGTCTGATAGCTTTTCTGCAGCCTTCCCACCAGTGCATGCTCTTGCTTAATCTCAACTTTAACAGATATTGATCAACAAAATTACTTTTCAAGGTCATTGCTCTGGACAGAGCCTTGCACCAGAGATAAGCAGCACCTGTTTTGCAGGCAGAGCGATGCCCAAGATAGCCTGTGAGAAGTGTTCCTCCAGCAGCTGCGGAGGCTGTGACCTGCCTTGACAATGCTGGTGGCTCCTGAGGGTTGTTCACATTGCCCAAAAGCTGTCTGAGAGCAGTGCAAGCCTGTGGCTTTGTTAATTTGAGTTGCATGGAGTAACCCAAGCTTTATGTGAATTTAAAGGGACCTTTTGCCTTTTTTTGTGAGGCTTTTTTTCTCTGTTCATTTTTAATGTGCAGTTCAAAGGTTTTTTGGTTTTGGGTTGTGGTTTTTTTTTTAATATGTGTAGTTGTTCTCTCAGTTCATAGTCAAAAGATTTTCTTTTTAGTTTTACAAGTTTAGTAAACACTCTTTAACATGGATGGTACCTATGCAAATTTTGTCTGGGGATAAACTGAGTTTAATGGCTGTTGCAAGACCCATCCTGCACCCCAGTTAAAATGAGGGGGCAAATCTAGCTTTCTTAGAATGCAAAGTATGCGAAAATAATTATAAAACATTTTAGCTTGTTCTTGTATTGAGAGTTAACAATTACTTGGGGTGGGGGGGGTGGGGAACAACCAAAACCCAAACTTTGGCAACATATTTTCTGTCCAGTAACTACTACTTACTTCCATCAAAATGACAGAACCCTTTCTTCATCACTGAGGACAGCTGAACCACATGGGAACAGACACTGGAGTCATTTTTGGTTACCATAGATAGAAAAACTGCTTCCTAGAAAATAACAGATGCTTGAATAATGGTAGCAAACCCCTTGGAATTTAGTTGTTAAAGTTTAAGGTGGGGGAGTTGCCCAAGCCTGCTATTTTGGGGTACTGTAAAACTTGGAAGTTAGATTATTTTCTGTTTTCCCTGGAAAACCACAGTGATGTCACCAGCCTGTAATGTAAAAAAAAAAAAAAAAAAAAAACCAACCACCACAGTGATGTCACCTGTGACACTGTAATCATTCTGAAATGAGTCCAGTTGCTTAAGTTCTCTTCTGTCAGGTGAGCTGGATGTATCCCAGGTTAGTTATTAAAAAGGAAAAGGACTAGGAAGTTGCCTGATGGGTATCACCTGTTGTAAACTCAGGTTGCTTTATTGTGCATTGAGGGACCAACTTGCCCAATAAATGGGAAGGAGATCCTTCAGTGTTACTGCATTATTTTGGGGGGAAAGGATGGTGAATAATGAAAGCTGAAAAAACCAAATTCAACCTTTTCCTGAAACTGCCCTTTTAGACTTTTGGGTTGGATTTGGGCTTAACGTGCAAGTAATGTATTAAGCAGATTGAAAGCCCGATGTCTGGACAGTAACCTGTTTTCTGGAGTAAGCTGGTGCATCTCCAGTGATGCTGTAATCTCTGTATGTAAATTCCTTCTGCATGCCTGCCCTGTGAACACTGGGGCTAGAGCTGGCAGGCTTGAGTAGATTTTTATAAGCACACCTCCGCTTATGTGTGACAGAAGAATAGCTGACATATAATCAATTTATTTCTCTGGTGCAAAGAAATAATAGGTTGCAACTGGTTACCATTTTCTAATGATCTGTGTGTTGAAAGAGTCATCAGCTTTGTTCCGTGTAATTGCATTCTTTAAATGTGGCTATTTGTGGTAGATTATACCTTGCAACTACAAACACGTTTGAGCAGACAGCAGATAAAGTCCACTGGTTTTCCTTTTAGCTTTATTCAGGTAGCTTCCTTGGTTTCAGCGCAGCGACAGCTGGCTTACCTCTATGAAAGGAGGTAAGAGATGTCTGAGGTGCACTTCAATTCCACAAAAATATCCAATTGTCTTGGCTTGATTCTTCTATTTCTTGAGTTATCTATCAGTATAACTTCACTTTCCACTGTTGTGAAATGCTCCTTAGGAAACTACAGAATTAGTAAGGAACTTGACGTTCAAGCATTGTTTTGCTATGCACTGCATATTCTGTACAACGCTTAAAATATCACGCATACAAAGACAGAGCTCCTGTATTGGTGTGGAGAAGGTGTTGGGGAAGGTCTTTGCTGGCTTCACTACATGCTGTATCCTTCTAAAGTCAATACTGATCCTATTTTCAGTGAATCGGGTAACTTATGAACCCAAAGGGTAGAAATTGCCACTTTTAGCCTTCGGTTCTTATGTAGTAATATAGGCTAGTTCGCTATTTTTTTCCAATTTATTGTAAGACTTGAGTAGTAGTTCAGTCTTCAATCTAGCTTAATCTTCAGCTCGGTGACTGCCAATTACTAACAGAAACCCACTGATGCTGTTTTAGCAATTATGATCTCAAGGTCAAACAGAAATGAGAAGTGAGCGCTCTTGTTTCAAGGTGCCCAGGCCTGAGAGACACAGGAGTCCTTTCCAAACACTGATTGTCCTTCACTGAAAAAAAAACCCCAAACAAACCAAAAAACCAAAACCCAAACCCCACACACCCTTCAAACTTTCCCAAAATCTTAATGACTATCCAATGACCTCTCCAATACTTAACCTGTATTTTAATTTTTAGTTCTTTTAATGTACTAATAACTCACCTGTGTGTCAAAAAACATGTTAGGTAGCTACCTCTGGAGAGAAGACATGGGAGTGTCTCATACTGAGCTGACAGTGAGCCTCTCCCCACGAGTAACCAGTCTCTTTACCTGTGCATGTGAATGCATGCACACATTTACACAGATCATATTTAAACTGGTGAACACAGTTGTTATTTACATAAATCTGTATTGGGTTTGCATGGCAAGGTTTGGTGGGGTGTGAGGGGGATGCTACAGGAGTGGCTTCTATGAGAAGCTGCCAGAAGTTTCCCCATATCCCATGGGGCCAATGCCAGCTGGTTCTAATATGGGCCAAGCTGGTTCCAAAGCTGGCCAAGGCTGAGCCCATCGGCGATGGTGGTAGCACCTCTGGGGTAACATGTTTAACAGGGGAGCAGGTGGGTGCCCGCAGGAGGCTGTGACCCTGTGGGCAGCCTGCACTGGGGCAGCTCCTGGCAGGGCCCGGTGGCCCTGTGGGGAGAGGAGCCCGGGCTGGGGCAGGGGCTGTGACCCCGCGGGGACCCTGGCTGGGGCAGCGTGTGCCTGTGGGGCTGCACCCACGGGGGGACCCACGCTGGGGCAGGGCAGGGTGCGAGGACCCTCCCCGGGGCGGGGAAGGGGCGGCAGAGACAGCGTGTGAGGGACTGACCCCAGCCCCTGTCCCCCTGCACTGCTGGGTGGGAGAAGGGAGAGAAATTGGGAGTGAAGCTGATCCCTCCACCCCTCTCCCTGGGAAGGTTCTTTTATGATTTAGGCATTTTCTCATTATCTTGCTCTGATTTGATTGGTAATAAATTATTTTTTTCCTATGTAGAGTCTCTTTTGCCTGTGACAGTCATTGCTGAGTGATCTCCCTGTCCTTATCTTAACCCACAAGCCTTTTGTTATATTTTCTCTCCTTCCTCCAACTGAGGAGAGGAGCGATAGAGCCACTGTGGTGGGTACCTGACATCCAGTCTGGGTCAGATCACCACAAAATGAAAGTTTTTTTCACTATAAGGAAGATCCTTTTTTTTTTTAAAAAAAATAAAAAAAGGTGGGGTGGGATATTTCCCATGTAGTGTCATGTTAGTTAACAGTTCAATTTCCCAACCCAGCAACAGTGCTGGATAAATTTGAGCTCCAGAACGCATTCCCACCCATGTCCCTGTGCAGCAAGAGTCAATTGATAAGTCTCATTTGAAACTGTCTTGCATACAGGAAAGAAGAATTGGGCATCAGTCACTTCTTGTAGGAAAAGTCCTCTCTTCTCCTCACTGAAAAGTAGAGGAAATGGCAAATGAATCCCCACTTCTCTTGTCACATGCCAAGGGGTGTTAACTCCCTGGTAGCCAGCATCTCTCCACAGTCTGTGTCTCGTTCTCTGATTAGCAATGACCTTGGCTCACAGTGAGCCTTGTCTTTACTCAGACAAGGAGGTTAATTTTTCACAGCTCTAAAGCAGTGCTCCACTGAAAACTACCCCTGTTGTGTTTTGGGTTTTTTTGCCCAGAGCTAGTATCTCTGAAGGGCAAGCTACTTGAGAATCCAGGGGAAACTATACTAGTGTCGTCAAAAAGGAGAAACTAAAGGACTGTACTGAAGGAACTTCCAAATGTCAGACTCCTATAGCAGGAGAAGCCTGAACAATGTGCTCCTCTGTGGCTATTAGTAACACATCGTGCTCAGTCCTAGCATTCCTGAACCACAAATCCCATCTCTTGAAATCACAGACCCTGGCTTCATTTCTTACCTTCAATTTACTGCAAACATATACAAACACAGCTAGCAAATGCAGTTTGGTTTTTACATGATTGTGCTAATAGGTTGCATGGAAGAAGATACTACTTGCAGCATGTATAGGCAATTTATGAACTTTTACAGTGAAATATCATTAGCAGATGGCAGAGGAATATTACAGGTTGCACAAAGTCCAGGTGTAGTAGCTAAGCAACTGTCTCATGTGCTTCTTGCTCTTTGGAGAGAGGACTAATGCAGGGGAATAACAGCTCACATTAGTGTTGGAGCTAATCTGGCTGACTTCCCCAGCAAGCTCCTTCCCTTCTTTTACTCTGCTGCATGTACCTTGATTTTACCTTTCTGAGATCATCATGGCTGTTCAGAAGTACTCCTTCCATGCCCAAATGCTGCTGGGGGAAACACCGCATGGTCCCAACTGGAGCTGTGATGCTCAGGGCTGTACCCTGTCCACCCACCCATCGCTGCGCAGCAGCATCCCTGCTTGTGCAAGAGAATCTTAGTTGAAGTTGCAGCAAGAAAAGAAGCAAGTGAAATAATTTCTATTTCTGCCTCTATTTCCTAATCCTCCCTAAACCCCAGTGTGCTAAAGTGCCTGGATCTGTATTTCACATTTCAGAGGGATGTAGGTGTTTCTGAGGAAATGGGCTTTAGTCTGTTGTTAACGATTACCCAGTGGGAAGTGACACTGTGGCCTCTCTGTCTGGGTCCTGTCCATCAGCCAAGCCTGCTGGTGTGGGTGCTGCCATGGTCATTTTTGGGAGGCAGACATTAGCCCAAGGTGACCAAATTAAATTCTTGTGGTCAGCCCTAAAGGTCCTTGAGAAAAATTTCAAGGCTGTTCATCTGATGTGTTTGAAGGACAGCAGAGGAGTCAGAAATGAGATAAAACAAGTGCTGTGGGAAGCCTTATCTGCAGATTTTCTTGTGTCAGTCCAATGCTGCTCAGCCCAGCCATGGCTGCATGTCCCCATCCTGGCAGCGCTCCTCAAGAAGGCTCTGCCCATGCCCATCCCAGCCCTTTTGTCACTGTGCAGGTAACCTGTTTTCAAGCCAGCAGATGTTTGGGAAGCCTCTTTTATTTGTGGAGCTTCTGGTGTCTGTGCATGAAGTAGCCTCTCCAGCCAAAGCTGTGTGTCTCTGCCAGGGCGGCTTGCTCTCCCACTTCCATGCCCAGAGCCTTCCAGAACCCTGAAGGACGCTGGCAGGTACAAGGACGAACCACAAGAGTTTAGAACCTCAAGCAAAGGTGCCATACCAGCATGAGTAGCACTGGGAAAACAGGGAAAAAGAGGCAATGGGGTCAGGAGAGGGAAAAACTTAAGCAGAAGGAAGGTCATCCTCAAAAAAAACCAAACAAACCAAAGCAAAAACCAAAAAAAACCCCCCTACCCCAAAAAGATGAATCCAGTGGAAATAAATTTCAAAAGTGAAGCAGTCTGTTTCCATGCAAGTTGTCCTGTCATTTTGCAGTACTAAATCCTTGCTGAAAAGCTTGTACTCATCTTTAGTGCAGGGAAGTAAGACGGGAGACATTTCTAATCTGTGTTAAACATTGCTATTCCTTTACATACTGCTAAACGCTGACCATAAATACTGTGTGTTGCTTCTAATTATTCATGTCTCACATCAGCTTCAAAATCGGTGAAACTGTTCTTATATATAATTAAGGAAGAAAGGGTATAGTGTCCCAGGAAGGTACCTCACAGTGCCACTGCCTGCCTTTCTGAGCAAAAGCATGAAGTAGGTAGCAGCCCCTGACAGACAGGAGCATATTAAGATAGATTACCAAACATTTACAAAATAGATCAAGCAGAACAAGAGCTTTGTTTGAGAAATGTTATATTAATGCTTCGCTAGACAGACCTCACTACTGTAGAATATTAATAAATGAGGCATTACTTGTTAAATAAAGAGTGGGTGGGTGTGGATGTGTGTGTCCATACCTACATATTATAAAAGATAATTTATATTATAGAAGATAAACCCCTCTTTCAGAACAGTGAGGTCTTGCTAATTGACTGCAATCACTTGATACACAGATACTTAAAGTCCCCCCAAATACTGTAGTAGATGCTTAACTGGGTTATAACTTAATTTTGTAATGGATTGGAACAAAAATTTTCAAGCTCTTTAGGCCAGAAAAAACACACCCCACGACAGAACAAAATCCCAAAAAGTGTTTAGTTTAAAACTAAGCTCCAGTGCTGGTAGCGGCCCCTGGTTTCTCCTCTCCACCCTAGACAGGGATGCTGCTGTGGTTTAGGGTGCAGAGCAGTCAGTTACTAAATGGTAGCACAGGGTTTTCCAACCCAGTGTCTTCCTAAGAACACAAACTAGATGCAGAAGACTTCTTGAGTCTTTCCTAAGCGAGCAGGCCTCTGGTGTTTTGGAGGGCTAACAGGAATAACCGAACATGTTCAAGGCTTCACTTGAAATGACGACATCAAGTTTGTGAGCTGTGGTGCTGAGCTGGGCCCAGTGGTGGCTAACCTTGTGATGCTATTCACAGGCTATTGCCAATATTTCACTTTTGGCAAGGAGGGGGAAGGAGCAGATCTCAAACCCCTTTTATACACACCTTTGGCATCTCACAGTGAGTGCATTTGTTCATCAAGTGTACGTGATTTATAGGTCCCGTGCTTTCGTGATGTGCTGCTCTTGCTCTGTAGGAGGGATTGCCTGTAATGTTGGCAGCATCAGAGAAGGCTGTGGCTAATCCTGGTAATCCCTCTGACTTGTTTATGCTGTACATATTTACTTGTTGTAAGTGTATGTTTGATAGGCCAGGAGTTCAGTAAAAGTGAATTTGCCTCTTACTTGTAATACCATAGCCGCTGCCAAATCAGTTCTCAGGAGCAGAGGTCTCTGCAACCTTAAACACTGCTGGAAGTGCTGCTTGTGCAGCCCTGCTAACATTTAAATAAACCTTCTCCATGCAAACAACTGTTCCTTACTGAATGTAGGGTAGAAAATTTGTGGTTATGTGTTGGCAGTAAGGCTTAGGAGTTGGTGAGTACCTTGGGATGATGGCCTGGTGTTACATCCAGCTTCAGCTCAGCCTATATCCCAGGCTGGCAGCAAACTCTGTATTGCCTAAGCTGGCTCAGGCCGCCTCTATACCTATTACAGAGATTCACAGCAAACGTGCTTCACAGAACAGAGCGGGGTTTTATCAAAGACTTTGTGAGTTCCCATTGGCCACAATAAGGGAATTATTTCTGCTAGTCCCGTTATTGTCAGATGAATCACTAATGCAGTGTTCACCATGCTGTGGCACGTGCCTGCAGCTGGGAGCAGGACAGAGCTGGCTGGCAGCCTCTGAGAGCCACTGCGGGAGGCAGATAAATGGCACAGGTTTAGAGCTGGGGTTGGCTTGGAAACTAACTTCCACTGAACTAAAGGAAATATATGGACTTTTCAACACTTGCTTGTTTTACTTCATTGGAATTAAAGCTAGGCATGTGAGTGTTCAGTGGCCTGAGGGAGGTCTCTGGAAATAGCACAGGAATTTAGAGCATCCCAGGGATAGGGGTGCTGCATCACTAACAGGTGTCTTTTTGGCAAACAGATTGGGTTTTAAGCCATGTCTCCACTCAGCTGTATTCCTTGATTATTTTTTTTTTGATTTTTTTTTTTTTTTTTTTTGGTGGGGTGGGGAGGGTAAGCACTGGTCTTCATTTAGAAAAGCTGTCCTGAGAAATGCTTTGTTCTCCAGCTGATATTTTCTCATAGAAAGCTTCTGCTTCAATAAACCCTCGGTTTGAAAAAGGAAAGAACAGTAACCTCTTTCGGTTTCTTTGTGGAAGGTTTCTGACCTGCTGTATTTCAGAGGATGTGCTGCTGCGAGGGCTTGGGTATCGCAGAAGTAAACCTCCCGCTATTACTTCTCAATGGAGATCCTAAATCCTTTAGCACTTGAGAGCCCAATCAAAGCTCAATTCAAGCGAGAGTCTGAAGCTTTTGCTACTGAGGGATGTGCTGTTTCCCAGGCACCTCACTATATGTAGGGAAGCCGTGGGTAAGCTGTGATGGCTGGAATTAAAGACCTGCTCCAAAGCCCAGTAACTTCAATGGGTCCCCAATTAGCCCTTATGGTGTGCTTTTCTCTTGGTGGGGAGTTGGCAAGAGGGTCATAAATAAACCTGGCTCAGCCTCAGGGAGCTGCTTTGGATTTGGTTCATGCACGGATGAGTGCTTTCACACTTCTGGCGTGCTTTCTTCTCTCATAATGTGTATAGGATGACCAAAATCTGTGTGCCACCTTTATGAAAAGGTGATGTGGGAAGATTGGGAAGATCTCTTGTGGACAAGTTGGTAAGTCAAGCCCTATGCCTGAGCTGTTCGGTGAGCTGCAGATCCTTTTGTCTTATCCGCAGCCCCATGGGAGAGGGGAGTTTATTCACAAGTTACAGTGAAATTAAAGCTGGAGAAACAAGTTATCTGAAAAGACTGCAACAGGGATGGTCATCAAGCTTGGAGGAGCAGGAGGGTTGCCGCGTAACCAGCCACTGTATAGTGGCATCAGTTAAGGGATTAAGCACATTTTGGTAGGTTGATGCAGAAAGGCGACAAATATCTGAAACCTCCTGTGAGACTGGAGCTGCTCAGCACCTGCTGGGTTTGGTCGCAACATGTGTTTGGTTTGCCTGCTCGGTCAGCACCTGCCTTACTCTGCAGCTTTGTTATTTACTTGCCAAATCAAGTAATGCAACATAGACCTTAAGGTTACCTAAATTCCCTGCGCTCCCACAGGAGGTATGGTGAAGGTACAATTTGCATGCACACTGAATTGCTCTCTGGAAAAAATACCCAAACCTGCTGAAACAGAAGCATCAGAAAGATATGTGGGTGTTTAGGCTTTTGGTTGAATCTTCTGTTGAGTAATAATAAAAAAATGGTGCATTAGGGGTGGGATAGATGTGTGTCTTTTCTATCAGACAGGGAAAGGGGATGTGAATAAAAGAAATCCCCATGCATTGATAGCTGGTCCAAGTGAGGAAATGGTCAATATTGCACTAATTTACCACTGGAGCAGAAATGTCAGGAAGGATTGTGAAAATGCACTGATGGTAGCAATTATATTGATAACCTACCATTGCCATAAGCAGATAAATCAATCTTGCACTGACAGGACTCTGACAAATTTCTGTGAAAATCAGAAAGGAATCTATATTCATTGTGGGTAGAAATAGCTGTGAGGACTTTCTTGTTTTTTGTGATTTCCCACCCTTTTTTTTTCCTCCTTCCTCCAAATATAACGATTGAAAACACTGTAAATGAGAGAAGTAAGAGAAACGTTAAAAGACAAGTGTCATTAGATATGTAAAGTGGCCACCTGACTAACCTGGCTTTCTTTGTACTTAGCTGCATGTAGTATTTTAATAGCTTTGACATTTAGGAAGAGTGCTTTCTGTGAGTCCCTTGTTCTGTGCTGAGGAGGGGGGTGTGCTATATTACTGATACAGAGTTTTAGGTGCTTTTTTTTGGTTGTTGTTGTTCCCCCTGACAGCTCTGCATCACAGCATTAGAAACAATTTATCTTTTGTCCTGCCATTAGTTAAGTAGATGAGTTCATTGCTCTGTTAAAGTGACATGCTCCTACCACTTCAGCTCCCTGGCTGATCCTTTACTTACAGCTGTGTGTCAGGTAATAATTTTATTTTGCAGTGAATGAAAAGTTCTGATGCTCCACAAACTTGCCTTTACCTCCCCTTCTTTTCAGCAATGCTTCAACAACTCATACCAGCTCATGATCTTCTCAAACTCGGGTTTCTAGCCCTTTTGTGTGTCACCAGTCATACACTTTGCACTGCATTTCATTTTGGTTTTCACGCTGTAGTGGATTTTATTTTAGTTCTAACACATATGGAAAGGGAGCATTTGGACCTCAAGAGAGCTTTCCATTTTGAAATAAAAGTGGATTTGTGATTGGGAAGCTGAAATAAAAACCAAGTGCTTTGAATGCACTGATTTATTTTTTTTTCTTCAGGTTTTCAGTTTGCTCCTTTTAGAAGTTTCTTTTTTAACCCAGTTTGGAGTGGGGAGAACTGTAGGAATGTTCTGACACCTGTGAGCTGAAATGGGTTTTACAAACTTAACACCGATGGAAATAAGGGAATAAGGTTGACTGTCCCATCTGCATTCTGTCAGTACCTTGTTGCTCGCTATGCTGAGAACAAAGCATAGTATTTGGTAAAAAAAGTAAAGTTAATATGAAGCCACTTGACTCGTACCAGATAAGAAAGGACTGCAAAAGAGATGGAAGAGTTGGTTAAAAGTCCCCGAGCTGAAACCAAGTCACATACCATTAATCGAGAATCTGCCCCTTTCAGCAGTATGTGCAAGAAAACCAGAGACTTTGGAATATATTAGATTGGGAGCATTAAGTTTAACTAGAAATTGCTAGATTAAACATTTAATAAAATCTCAGTAAGAAAAGAAAGAAGTCTTTGGTCCTTGAAGCCGTATCTCCTAGGAAATGTACACAAACCGAGCTGTCTGGGCAGAGCATTGACTGCGTGTTGTAAGTTTGCCTGATGGAGATATGTAATGTCAATCTGAACTGCTAGAGAGCCAGACCCACAAAGGTCTGGAAAGGACCAGTTCATTCTTGCCATGAATAACACCTAGGCCAAAGTGGTGTGCTATGCAAAACGCTGCATTTCTGCAAAGAGCAGCAGGTGCTAGAGGGTGAGAGGAAATTTTGCTTTTTCATAATGAGGAAATAATATAAACCTATGTAATCATAAAGGCCTGCAAAGGTATATGAGAAACACCAAGGGACTGATGCTACCTGTTCCCTCTCTCACTATGCCCTTGCGAGATGGTATTTAAAGGGCAGTGGAAGGCCCAGGCTGAGCTCTTGAAAGGTTCTCTGAGAGGCTGCAAGGCCAAGGACCAGCAGGTGTCCTTGGGCTGGAACAGGGAGATTCGGGCAGGAGGAAGGTGTTCTGGCATCCTTGCAGCACCTGTGGTTTGAAGTGTGCCTGTAATGCGTACAGTGACTTGATGTATAGTTGCAAGAACAATTTTTCGGGAGCAGGGTTAGTTAAGATAACCCCGATACCCATTATTTACTGCCCTTTTCAATTCTTCCTCCTTTGTCTTTCTAATGGCTGAGATTTTTAAATAATCTCAACGTGGGGAAGCCATAGTGTACTGTTGTGAATGTAGTGCCAGGAAATAGGGATAGCAAATCTCCATTTATTCTACAGAAAATGGATTTAAGGGACATGTACTTGCCATAATTAGAATATTGCAGCAGTCTTTGCAAGGCTTAATTAGCACCACCAGATTAGCAACTCAAAGGAAACTGTAATGCCAGCACCTAACAAGCTTCCTGAGTCAAAGGAAGGTAATCCCGAATTACTCACAAATTACTCGTACACTGTGAACATAAAGCAGGGGAAATAACTCCTAAAAAAAAAAAAAATCAATCGTAAAAGCAATTTGTCCATTGGAAATGGGATGAAATGAGTTTAGTTTGTCCTGCAGAAGCTTGTGCATCAGAATTGCTCCTTGGGTTCATAGGCTGGCCTGACTGTGAAAGGCTTTGAACAGAACTGATCCTACTGGCAAAATGAATCCAAATCTCATAGTGTAAAAGAATTTTTGAAATGAAATTTTTGTTCTGGATCTTGTATTATTATTAACATTCTGGCATGGAAATTTTCAGGAGTCTAAAATGCCTAATAGTCATGGAAATAAATTATTTATAGCATTTTGTTTCTAGTTCCTTTAATTCTAAATTAGCCTATCTTCTGAAATACAAAATAATGTTCTCCCTCAGTGTCATAATACCCCACTCTTTCAACTTTGATTATTTTTTAAAAGAGAACTTGCTCTAAATGAGTCTCCACGAGTAACTGAGCTTTAACAAAGTGTCATTTTCTGGTCAAAAAATGTTGGTTTGTAAAAGTTCCCAAGGCTTTTCACAGCAAATGATGCTCCACAGGAACAGTTGTGATTTGGCATGCCAGTGAATTTTTAATGCTTTCACTGAAATAAAATACATGTTAAACTGGTCATGCCTGGAATAGTCCATGTCATGTGAGTCTTCCTGTTGTGTATAACCATAACTTTTCGGTTTTGCTTGGTGTTAGCTATTCCAGCATGCTTTGGCACTCATTCTTTCTTGTTGAGTATATGCCAAAACACAATTCCTTATAACTCTGAGTTCAGAAGTTGGGGTTTTTCTGCCTGTCTTTCAAGGGGGGCGATGTTGCTGTCCATAGCAGCAAAGTTTATCTGGCAGCTGACAGTGGGTGTAGCACTGGAAACACAACAGCAGTACAGCTAGAAAAGGCATCACCAGCTGAGCTCTAAACTTAAGGACTACTGACTGGCCAAGAAGGTTGCAAACCTTTTTTACAGATGTCTTTGTATCTAGCAGAAAAATGACAAATATGCTTTCGGTGTCCCCATAGGATGCATGTATTTCAGCATCTTCACATAGTGAAATGGGTCTCTGGATTTCCTCTGAGCAATGGGATTCTTTGCATTCTTTCATGCTTTTTTCTTTGGTGCACCTCTTTTGTGTGGATAGTACCGCTGCTCCTTTTTTTTTTTTTTAACCAGGGCTGTTAAAATTCTGGGAAAGTAGCCCTTATGTTTGGCAGCACCAACTCTTGACATAGGCAGCCACCTGAGTATAGTATATGTGAAGAACATCTTTTACTTTACGTCTATATAAAAACCTAGCATTAGATATAAAAAAATATTCTACTACCAAAAAAAACCCTTTCATTTATTTTAGTCTTTCCTAAATACAGACGGTAAAGCACACTGATGTCCATGCTCTTCTAATTGTTAAAGGAGTTTGTCTGTTAAATGTACACAGTGTTATTTTCAAAGCCAGATGTTGCATTTTATTCTTTAGCTTTATTACACTATCTCTTTAGAGGTACGTTTGCCTGCCTTGACTTCTAAAGCAGAGATAAGCAGTCAAAATAGTGTTGAAAAAGCATTAGGTTATTTTCTTTCTTTTCTGTTTTTTTTATTTGGGTTTTGTTTTGGGCTTTTGGGGTTTGGGTTGTTTTTTGGTTTGGTTTTTTTGTTGTTTGGTTGTTTTTTTGTTTTTTTTTTAAACTTGGCTTATATATCTTGTGGACAGAAGCTCTGAAATTCTTGCCTGAAGAATAAAAGGTTGTCAAATACAGACACATTGCTCTGGTTTGAGGCCCAGGATAAGGCATCTTTTATCTTTCTTTGTTTTTTGCTAACTCTTCTGCTATTTGGTTACAAATGATGTTTGGCTTCAGTTAAATTTCCATCAAAGAGAATTGTTTTGGTTTGTGTTGACAGCTTTGTGCTGTTGCTGAAGCACTATTGTAGTACTTCACAGACAGCATTTGAATTCTGCTAAACCAAAAGAAGGGAAAACTTGGAACCCACTGTCTAATACAACCTCCTGCAGATTCCAATTTGAGTTACAAACTACTACTCAAAATGAAATTTCTCGGGACTTTTGTGTTAGACCTTGGCTCCCTCTTAAATAAAGCACCCTCCTCTAGTTTTGCTGGAACGTCTCTAACTGTTGGAACACAGGTACTAAAGCCACTTGATAAACACTTGCCCATCTGTTGACACTGACTGTTTCTGCTCTTGTGTAGTGTGGGTAGGGTAGCAGCACCATTTGAGGAGCCACAGCACGTGATCTCTCAAGCATTAGTCCTGTCGCAGTCATAGAGCTATTCTCCATGTTTAGTGCATTTTTGTATAGCCTTCTGATAAAACCTTCCTGCCCAGATTTGGACTAAATGTTCTTAAATATCTCTTGTTTCCGTTTCAAGAAACGGTCATTTACTTTACTTTTCTGAAGTGGCTTTTGGGAAAGTCAACCATATGCCTCATTGCTTATAAGAATAATAAATACCTCTGGGCTTTGGCAAATCCTTAGCTAAATGACTCCAGGGTCAATTTTCTCTAATAGTCTTAGTCACTTGGTGCATGCTAATTTCTGGAGGTAAAAGAACAAAGGTGATGTATATTGAAGAGCAACTTTATAGTGGCTTTCAAAAAAGTCAAATGTCTCACTGTAAATCCAGAGGAAGGGCTCTGAGCTCTATATGACCTGCCTTCACCTTGACCATTCTTAAAAAGGGATCCTGGAAGTATGGAAGATGGTGGTGAATTAAATACAAATGGGCACTAACTGGAATGCTCCCTTTGCTCCGCGGGAGCCGAGTGCCCACCAGAGGCTGCCTTGATTTTAGGCTGGGCATTGAGATTAATCAGACGAAGCTCTCCACAGGTGCCTCGCCTATACCTGAGAGCAGGGTCTGAGCTCGGTGTTACCCTTCAGTGTCCCTCTCCTGCCTTAAGGAGGTCACCGAGCCTTGTGCTTGCTTGGCCAACACATATAAATGTGTTTCAGCTGTCTGTATCTTGGTTATTCCTGCCTTTCTTGACGCGATTAACCTGGTTAAGCCTTGTACTTTTACTTGTACTTGCAACTTCTCTTTAAAGAGAAGAACAAAAGCAAAATGCTTGCTGTTTTGGCTGATGAGCTGATCGTAAGGAGAGCAGTGACAAATGGCTGCCTTTACTGGGAAAGCTTTCATACTCTTCATTTGATGATGCTGTCAGAAGTTTTGTCAAGAACAACTTAGAGTTTCAAAAGTGCTCATGGCACTGATGGTCAGCAATTGTCAAATAAAATGGAATGGCAGTGAGCGAGGCAGCGCTTCAAAGCAGTCTTTCTCAGGCACAGAGAGATGAGATCCAGTTGAGGTATTCCAGAGGTCCTTCAGCTCTGACCTTGCAAGATAATTAGCGAAAAAGGATTTGGGATCTTTCCTTTGTGTTCAAACTTTTGTTTCTCTGTCTAATGGGTACTTTTAGTGAAGTAAAACCTAAAACGGACAGAAGCATTGAGACTGGAAGGAAGGCTTCTGAATGCTTATGCAGGGACTGGAAATATTTCCTCGATGGTTTTTCTTTTTGAAGAAGCACTCTGGAGGTAACAGCTCCTTCAGAGGTCAGTGACAGTGGTTTAGTGCTTTTGATGCTTGAGTGTCATTAGACCTACTCTAAAATCCCCAGGTGCAACAGGGGTATGCCAGTGAATGCAAATTCATCGGGATATAGTTGTCACAGGGAGACTATTTTGACTGATGAGAGGCTGACAGTCTCCTCTCTGGCCTGTTGCCAGTTTGCTTTGCTGTGTAAGACCCCAAGATAATGAAGAGAGAACTCCTCAGAGGCACCAGCTCCATGGCTTCCCAGTCAGCTGTCTGTCAGGGTCCTCTCACTCCGTCAGTGAGCTGAGGGGGAGACCAAAATCTTAAAACTCTGGAAAAAAGCGTGTCTGGGGCTCTGGGTTCCTTGACCATTGGAGGTTCCCAATGCTTCAAAACTGGAATAAAGCAAAATACTGAAACTCCCCAACTCTCTGGGAATTATCATTCTCTGCACAGCTCCCAGATATATTTAGAAAATTAATTTCAGGCTCTTCTGGTTTCAGCTTTTTCCTCTTTCTTCTTTAAAAGGCCCCAGAGCTGAATTAACTTCCAGGATCTTCAGTGTGAATTCAGCCCCCGCTGCCACTGTAATCGCCAGATGAGCACCGTGTGAAATAAACCCCTGGTCTCGCATGGGTCTTCTCATAACAATAGCCATTGTCTCACCTGATGCAGATTGGCTTTTTCTGGCTGAAGTCTCATTAGAGCACTATGAATAACGAATGAGTCTGGGAGATGAATTTTCCTTTCCTCCCTATTACAGGATAAGGCCAGGTAGGAACTGAGTGTCTTCAACAGGGCAGCAAGGTCTGCTCTCCAGATAAATAAATTATTTCAGCTTTGAGAGTTGTCAAACCAGAACTTGGGACCAGCACAGAATTCAAATAGACCCTTTGCATAAGCGCAGGTATAAAATAAACTGGAGGGGGTGATGGTGCCAGGCAATGCAAACAGCACAAGGAAGCTGGGAAGTTCTCATGCTATGGTCAGTGCCGAGCTAAGCTCTTCTTCCTCTTCCTCCCATCTCTGACCTGGGGCTGGCAGTGTTAAATCTCCTAATGGTATTGTAAAGGAGGAATTGCTCAATAATGGAATGATACAGAAGAATTCTAAAATAAATCATAAATTACAGCGCTAGATATAGTATCTGGCAACTTACTTGTTTTAGTGAAGGACGGTGTCTTATCTTCCTGAGAAATTTCTTTGTTTTTTCTGAATTTACCCCTGGTAGGGCCAGTTGCATTAGAGGTAAGAGCTGTATTATACATCTACTTTACAGTAATGTGCCATATGTAAGTGAAGAACATTTTCTTGAGGGTTTTTAAGAGGGAAGACACTGACAATGACGGCTTTTAGATGGGATCAAAAAAACATGTGGGTTTTTTTTCACCAGCATTGAACTGTAGTGCTCTGAACAGTCTCTTAGTCGCCTACATACCTCCACGGGCTACACAGGACATTCAGGTACCTGATTTTGAAATTACATGCAGGATTTTGCCTCTGACACAGCAAGGAGACCCTGAGCTATGCTACTGCAATATTGATGTAATATATGACAGACACATTTTGGTGGTTCTCTTTTCTGTTAAGGTACTGCTATCAGAGGGGTAGGTTTGTGGTTATTTTCTATTAAAGATAAGTTATGTGCTACCTTATTTGTATCTCAGCCATCCGTAGTTGCATCCGTAGAAGCGAAGAGCAAAACTGCAGTATCTGGGGAAAGAGAGCAGATGACATTGCTCTGGTAAACCTCCTGCTCAGGTCAACAGGGAGATATATGTTTTTCTTTCTCTTTTTGCTTTGTTGCTATTATTATTATTATTATATTCTTGTGTAGTCTGTGTGAGTTTCGACTCGTAAATCCTTCACCAGCCTTAAAAATTATGGAGAAGGCTGAGGAGATAAGGAAAAGGTTTAAATTGTGCTTTGAAACATAAGTGGAAGCTACCAGAGCTAATAAAAATGAAGTTGAATATAAATGGTTTTGGGCTGGTGATGCAGGGTTATCAGGGTGGCAAGGTAAGGAAAAGTGAATTAAAAAATGACAGCAGCTACCCAGTCTGTGTAGAAATATGCCAAATCTAAATAAAAGTATAGAAAAGGTAATAAGTTTCTTCAACTATTCTAAAAAATGTAGAGAAAAAGAAAAAATTAAGGGTTAAAACTTGAGTACAAGAATTCCTCAAATAAAAGCCTGAGCCTCTTATAAGTCAAGAAAAACACTGAATACTCAAAAGACATGCTCGTAAAAGGACACACAGCAAACCCAGGCATACCACACAAAAATAAACACTAAAGCACCACTGACTGTAGTAATAATTGAAGCAGTGTGGTTCAAAGGAAGCAAAAAGCTAGGGAAGTCAAAGTTCAGCTTGAACTGCTAAAATAAAGGGAGGAAAAAAATCAATGTATAGGAAAATACAAGGCAAAATAAGGAAGACTACATTTGCCAAACTTGACAAAAGAGCATGTTAGTAATTGGCATGGTGAAATGCAGTGCTGTGGCAGAGGTCCCTGCTCCCAGTGAACCGCCTCCCCCCCCCCCCCCCCCCCCCGTGCTGACTGGTGCAGGGATGGTAGCTCAGGGCTGGGCAGGGGTGCCAGGGAAATGCTGAGTCCCTGTGCATGGGCTGGATCCAGCACAAACGTGGTTCGAGAACTTATAAATGTCCTTAAAGGATAAACAGGCATATTTCAGTGAGAAAGGAAGCTGGAGAGTTTCATCCCAGGGTAGACAGAATGTTGTGATTGCGGGCAACACGGAGAACCCACTGACTGATGCAGGGAGCTGCTTGCATTGGATGTGACCCAGTACTTGCATCGACTGAGGTGGGATCCGTCAGAGTTTCTACTCATTCAGGATCTAGACAAATAAATGAATATCTGCCTTGAGAGCTGGAAAACATGCTCTCCCTTCCTGACTGCTCAAAAGTAAATAGGGGCAAATGGCTCCAGATGTTGTCTGTGCTGGAAGGAGCTTTGATGTTCCTCTTCCCGTTTTAGGAAAGTAAGTCATCACCTTGGCAGGTAATATCAACAGCGAACCTTCTCAGCCTCTTAGGCTACATCTTGTAGAGGACGTCTTGCCTAATAGATAAGTGTTTCTCAGCCATCGTAATGCTGGGGGGCACCTGCAGAAAAGGAACAAAATTTTTCCTCATTACCGTGCGTGTGGCAAGGCACAGTGTGGCCTGTGCAGAGGTGTAAAGGAAGATTTCTTTTTGTTTCTTGTTAGAACAGGCTGTTATTTCCCGTTTAATTTTTATAAGGTTTCTAAACTTGTTGTGGGCTGTATTTCCTTCTTCTTGACAAGAAGCCCCAGGCTATGTTATTCCTTGTGATAGGTACATCGCTCACCGAGACGATGGCAGTATGGTTCGGTTGCTGCTTTGCTCACAGTCAAGGCGCTGCCTTGCCGAAGCGGCGGGGTGAGCTGGGCCACGGGGGGCTGCTTGTAACCCAGGGCACCCGGGCATCTTCGATGGCTGCATGGGGGGAGAAAAGGGAAGACCACGGGGATGGGAGGCACATGGTGCAGAGCCCAGTGGTTTAGCTTTTACTGCAGATCCTTGCAATGAGGAGGAGAGGACAGCCAGGACATTGGTTTCAGTGGTGATAGCAGGGCTTTATTAGGGTTAAAGTGCACTGTACTGTGTCTAGTGATTCAGAAAGTTATTGTGCAAATAAAACCAAGTAATGAATCTGCCTGAAAAGACGAAGCAGGTGGGAGGACAGCTGGTCAAGTTTTTGTGGTGGTTGTGGGTTTTTGTTTTTGGTTGGTTTTTTTTTTTTGTTCGGTTTTTTTTTTTGTCTTCTATGGTCTACCTTGCTTGGGGTTGTATGTATGTCAGAAGTTTATTTTACCTTTTTTTGCAAAGCTCAACAAAATATGTTTATAATCAAACCTGTTTCATACTTTCAGCCAACTCAGGGCCATGGTAAATACATACGTTACTAAAAGCAGTCATTCTTTCCACATGACCAAAATGTTTATTTGGAACTAACTGTAATATTTTATGTAGCTATGACAATGCTCGATAGTGCTTGACTGCTAGAAACACTGAGTAAGTTGGGAATGAGAAATGAAGGAACATGCCAAGCAGTAATACCAAGCAGAGCAATATATGAAGAAATCAATCTTTCCCACTTGTGTAGCTCCCACAGAGGGAAGGAATGTCCATGATTTTCTCAGCTATTGTGAAAAGCATAAAATGTAATAGTTGCTGCAGTAAGGAAAGTATTTAAAAGAAGTCATGGGGAAATTTTCAGTGATGGAAGAAAGCAGGCTTCACGTTGCTCGTTTCAGCTCTGTAGGTGATCTGTAGATAGAGTACCTTGGAAAAGAGGTTGCCATGCTAGCTGTTCATCTTGCAGGTCCCTGACTCAGCCCCCAGCTGGGCCCAAGCTCATTCCTTTCTCGTGATTACATGATCAAAGCATGAACCACTTTACAAAGTTTAATGTAATGATAAGAGAACATTTGCCACCACAGAGATTAGGTATGCTTCATTCCCAGTGAATTTCAAGGATGTTACTACCAGGGACTGCACAACAGTTAAAAATCAAGGGGGTTTTTTGGCTTTGCTAAATCATCTATACACTTCCTCCTGGATTTCAGTCATAAATTAGTAGAATACAGAATCTGTATAGTTAATTTCTAAGAAATCACTCAGCAAAATGTATTCTCTTGAAAAGAATAATACAACAGCCTCATAGAAATCATTGGCAGAGCTTCAGTACAGTGGGCGGCCACAGGCATTTAGCAGATAAGCTGCAATCAGGAGAGGGAGGGCAAATAATCCTGTGAGCTTTGCAAGCGAGTAAATCTTAGACCACACATGTAAGACAGAGTAATGTGCTTTTCCATGACGCCTGGCTTAGATCCTTTATGTTATGGAAAGCTGAAAGGAATATGGGCATTTTAGCGTTCCAGATCACCTCGGCAAATCTCTGCTTTTGTTAAAATACAGCAGGGGAGGGTAAGCAATCAGAATAAGGCACCTCATTCATAGCTTGTTGATCACACAGTGAAAATATTCGATGATAGAGGTATGAAAGCAGCCTGGGGGCAGGTGAAGAATTGGCCAAGAGAAATGCAACAAGAACAAATATTAAACTTCAACAGCTTGTTGGCTTTTGCATTTCTGTCTGAGACATGCAAGGTCAAAAAGTTTGAAACTTGTCTAGTCACACCTTTCTTTACTCTAAATCCAGAAATTACAGAAGATGCTCATTGGGTCTTGTAAATTGCAAGGAAAAAAATATGCCCAGGTGCAGATTTCTTAGTTTGCTCAGAGAATAATGAAAACAGGGACATGAGGGTTGTTGAAAGTGTTTTGTCCCTGCCATGCTGCTTTTGGGTTTTGCAGATTCCAAAGTATGTATGAACCATCTGCAAAGACTGCAATAACTGGTATACCATTTCTGCAGTATAAAGTGTTTTGTGTTAGATTAAAAACAAGTTATCCACTGTCCTGCCTTAGCCACCTTTGCCACATGGAAGGCATTACTAAAGTGTCTACTTTCTCGGAAGAATTACACAAACTATTCAGGTTCTACATAGAGTTTAAAAAAAAAAAAATTGAAAGTACTTGTAATGGAAATTATTTTTTTTTCCTTTGCTTCAGGAAGAGCTATTTGAAAGCACAGTAACCTTGCACTGACATTCTTGGCAGAGATGGGGGTTGCTAAAGAAATCAAGTTCTTATGTCCTGAACTATTACCGAAGTAACTCTGTGTGAGTGAATGGTTCTTCTAAGAGTCTTATTTAAAAAAAAAAAAAAAAAGAGTGTTTATTTACATAAGACCTTACTACTTTTATGTCAAACAGGGGTGTGGGGAGTGAGGTCGCTTGTGCAGGAGAAGGGAGAGAAGAAAACCTATTGCACTTAATGACAGGTCTCTGCCTACCCTTGTGGGCATCTCTTGTCATGTGCTTCCAAACATTCTGGCTAGGAGCAGAGCTACCGAACACATTGCTTTGGTCTGCTCTTAAAGTAACCATAGAACTGGTGGCAGGGGTAAAAGTGCCATTAATTTTCACTTAAACAGGGGTACATCTTTTTGCACCTTTTGCATGGAAGCAAGATATGCAGACTCTTACTGGCTTTGCCAAGCACAGAAATGCAATGTTCATCTGACGCTTTTGCCCAAGGTTGTTTATGACAGGCTTCAGTAGTCCCAGTGTTGGGCTAATTTCTGCCAAAATGAAGGCAATCTGATCTGCATGCACACAATGAAGCCAAATTAGGTCCACTGTGCTTTTCTGCATCTGTTTTGGATGTAACCCACAGTAACAGCTTTTTGTTTTGTGCTTTTTTGGGGAGGAAGGGTGGTAGGTAGGGGGGTGGGGTTTTTTTGTCAACTATGTACTGATATAAAATGCCTGGAAAAGAGCTATTAGTATAAAAACAACCACATTCCTGTAATTGTAGAAGATGCACACTTTACTAGTGTATCCCCCAAAGTAGTAAATGGGATAATTAAGGAGGGCAGCCACAGAAAGAAGCTGTAGGGAAGGACTTGCTTCTGTGGACACGTCTCTGAGGCTCCCTGCAGGCGCGGAGGGCTTTTGCTGGCTGTTATTTCCCCTGCCCTGCTCTTTGGTTAAATGCTAACACCATCCAAGAGGGTGTTTGGGCTGTTTCTGCAAAGTGTGGGCCCCAAATGTATGGGAAAGGGGTCTTGATGAGAGCCAGCCCTGAACCGGGGAGTGGAAGTGCTGCTGATGGGAATTTCTGGTGGATGTCCCCTTGCTTGGTCTGGCCTTTCTGCTCTCAACACTGCAGTGTCACAGTTGCGTTATTGTGACATCATCTGGAGATTAAAGAGGAGTTGTGCCAAGACTTGCAAAAATGCGTGGTAAGAAACAGCTTCTTGAAGAACTTGAATCTAAATAAGAAAAACCAGTGAAGAGTGAGAAAGGACACAGAGGGACAGAGCCTTGCAAAAGTTCTGACAGCAGGGTCAGTGGTAGAGCTGGCCAGAAAAGTCAATCTCTTTCCTAGCGAATGTTCTCCTTGAAGGCAAAAAGTGAAATGACAAGAACTTTCAAAGAGCTTGCTGGAAGATAAACAGCCTGACTCTTTGCCTCCTCAGCTCTCTGTGGTTTCTCAGCTGTTGGAGAGGTATCCAAACGGTGATTAGGAACAAAACATCCCAGTTTGTTGCTTAAAATTGTAGCAAAAAACATATGGCAGGAGCACTTAGAGCATTGCTATTTATCAAGCAAATCTTTTCACAGATGTCAAGATTACTCACTGAATACTCAATGTATTGACCACTTTGTTTGGTAAATCATATGTTAGCTGACTAAATACATATTTTATTAGAGATGAGGAAGTATTTTCTGTTGCCTTGCTGGGAACTTACTGGCTGTAAAATGAGTGAGATTCCATTTCTAGGGGTTGCCATTGAATATTGTCGACACAACTGTGAGCTAGCACTACCCAGAAATGTAAGAACTAAGCTAACAACACACAGTGACACCAGAGCCAAGAACGTCTCTACAAGAAATTCATTAATTGAAGAGTTAGAAGAAGAAAAGCACTCCAGAGCGGCAGAGAAAGGGAATGCAGTAAAAGCCAGGAAATGTGCCTCCGTGTTAGGGGAGCAGATTTTATCCACTTGAGCTGCATCAGCCTGGGACTTTTGGCCTGGAACTCTTCCCACAGCCGTGGCAGCCTCCAGACCTTGCTAACTACATTTAACTCCTGAGGCTAGGGGAATCCCAGGCTGTGCAGACTGCTCTCCTGCTCTAGGCAATCCACTACCTTTAGCATTTCTGCCAAGTTTACCCCTGCTGAGACCATCTGACCTCCAGGAAGGTCTGGGTGTGAGTTCTTGCCTTAGCTCTCCCCTTTCAGCAGCCTTGCTGCAGCCATCCACCGCTGCTTCATTACAGCAGCCCTTGTCTAGCTGCCCACCTCACTAGTAGCCAGCGCTTTTTGTCAGTGTATCACTGCCAAAGCCTGTCTGGCAGCCCACAGCAGCACCTCTTGCAGCCCTGCCTGCTGCTATGTATGCCCCAGCTGGTTTAGGGATCAGCTATAGATCCCCACTGCAAACACACGGTGCTTCTGGATGGAGTTTGTAGCTCATTCTGTTTCCCAAAGCTGCTGCAAATAGATGCATTCCCTTCTGCTCAAGGAGTCTGTTCTTCGGATTTTTTAGGAGACACAGTTCTCTGCTTGTTATCAAAGGCATAAACCAACATCCCCAGGTTGTCCTAGGCTATGTCTGTCTATGTTAAACAGCGATTTAACTTCATCTTTTGCTTAGGCGTATAGGAACATAGCCCTGTAAAAAAAGGCATGGTACTTGTATCAAAGGCATATTTCAGCTTTCTCTCTTCTTCTTTTATCTCTCTTTTGTCTTCTGAGAAGGCCATTACAAATCAATAGTTCTGCTTTAAATTTAAGCTTGTAAAAGTGTCTTGTTTTGTCGATACAGTGTTTGATAACAGATATTTCTGCTAAGGAAGTCAGTGAAAATATTCTTCAGAATGAGGTTTCAGGCACATCTTTCAAGCATTATGTTGCACCTTATGCTGGGCTATAAAATGATTTGGAATTCACACCATATTCTGAGTAAAAAGATGTGGTAGTTGTTGGGGTTTTTGGGGGGTTTTTTGCTTGCCTTTTCTCTTGCACACGCTTTGCTGCAAAGTCTGTTCACCACTCTGGCAACTCTGTAAAACTGTATGACCGCTTTTTGAGAAGTTTGTAACAGTTTCTATAGGAGAGCAGAAGAGCTTGCCTGATATCTTTAGGTTTTGGAAGACCAAACAGTAACTCCCCTCTTCACCGAGGAAGTTGTCCCTGGGAATTTTTATTTTCCTTCTGGTGCTCATCCTTGTCTCTTAGAGTGTTTCATGGACAGCTGTTCTAGGCCATCTGTTGCACAGTCTGGGATGCTGCTTGAGTACATATGGATTTAAAATATGGTAGTTGGGATTCAGTGGTTTGAGTGTGAGTCTGGTGCTGACCTTGGGAGAACGGGCTCCAGCTGACCCGTAAGTGTGTGGCTGGCTCTTCAGAGCTGGGGGTGAAAGATCGATGGGTACAGCTTTAGCTGCAGCAGTCCTGTGCCCGGTTTCCACAAGCTATTGAAGATAACGTGCCTTATCTGGACTAGCTCAATGGCCTTTCTAGACTTGAGGCAAACACTTGATTCAACTGAGATTTCTTTCTACTGCACATACATATATATATATATATATATATATGCTTTGTCACAAAAGAACTGCCTCGTGGTAGTGTGACCAGAGCATTGCTAGGTCTAAATTTCTAGGCAGAAATTTGCTTTTGATTTGGAGGAATGAATAAACTGACCTAGATTTAGAGCAGTAGCAAGCAGAGGCTAGTAGCTTGTCTCAAGAAATGCCAGGCAGAGCTGCTGCCTACCATTGCCTTCCTCAGCCAGCGCTCCCTGCCCCAGGGGCTGGAAAAAACTTCTTGTGGTCTAAAACTGCTACCCTAGATAGGGAATGTATCTAATGTTTACAGTACTTGCCTCCTCCTCAGTCCTCCTGTAAGGATGATTTGCATTTTCCTGAGTTGCTTGTGCTTTGAGAAGGATTGTGGGGATCTCTGAAGAAGGACTGCCTTTCCTAAACCACTACCACTGCTTAGGACTGACTGCAGACTATGATCATAAGCTGGCTCAGGTTCATCTGGCTGCGTTTTTCTCAGTATATTGCCTTAGTGTCAAGGAGGTGGTTCTCCTCTCTTGTTAGATCTTTTAGTTTTGTTACTTAAGTTCTGGGACCTCAGTAGCTTCCCTGATGAGCAAAGCAGTGGCTGCCACTGCTGACAGACAGGACTTTCTTGGATTTCAGAAAAGTTCAGGGAAGTGCTAGAGCTATGAAGAATTAGTTTAAAATGAATCGGGCAGACTAATGGGCATAAATACAGTCAGTGCTAACAGTCACATTTATATGCAGAAGTTATTTTGGGTAACTGTAGTATAAATAACAAAGGCATAACTAAAATGCTAACATTCTTCCTCTGTTCTCCAACTCATTTTCCATCTTGATGGCTACACCTCAGATTGGGGCAAGTAAAGCTGTAAGGGAAAACTGGACAACAGTGTTTTAAGACCGAGAAACACAATGCAAATGCCTGGGGTGCAGACTACAATGTAGTTTAACTCTGAACTTTGAGCCCATGGTATATCAGCTGGCGCTGAGCTTCCTGCTTCAGTGCCTTGATTACTGCCTGGGTTTGCACCAGGTCTGTTAGATGAGGCTGGGCATTACTAATCTACGCTGCAGTACAAAGTCAGCACACAAAAGAAGAATATTGCGGGTCCTTTCATTTCTTACTTCTGCATGCCCCCATTTAAATAACACCAATTCAGCCTCAAGCTTGGATGTGTCATGTAGCCAGGCCAATTACTGCATCTTTTGAATTATAATGGAAAGGTGTGATGTTCAAGCCTCCGAGAATGCTTAGGGACATTAATACTTGGCTGACAGTAAGATCCTGTGTTACAGGATGAGCTGTGTTTTATTGTGACTATTGAAGAGACTATTAAAACTAGACAGAAAGAAAAAAAGCCCTCTTCAGCTTGGCTGTGATCTCTTTAAATTACCTTTGCAAATTCCCAAACCTAGGGGTAGCTGGAGGCCAGTCTGACCCTCTGCAGGCATTACAGCAGCTCCAGGGCTGCCCTGCATCCTGCCTGGTGTAGTCAGCTCTGCCCGCCTGCTGCTGGGATCCACCAGAGCATGGTGGTACCTGGCCTCTGCTCGGGTGCTAGTCCAGCCTACTTTCTCCCAACCCTGAGAGAGTGGCTGCTTGCATTTTTTTTTTTTCTGTCTTATTGAAGTGAGTGGGCTCAGGATCTACAGAGCAGGACACCATTCCAAAAATCAATAGGGGTTTGGAGGTAAAATTTAATATTGAGGAAGTCCAGATGTTCTTAAGCTACATCATATGGTTCTAGAATCTACTTTCAAGTTTATTTTGTTTGGTTGGTTGTTTGTTTTGTGGTTTGGTGTTTTTTTTTTTTTTTTTTTTTTTTTTTTTTTTTTTTATCTAGGTTGGTGGTGTGCACTTAAAAAGCAGCTTTTTGTTTGTTTGGTTTTTCCCAGCTAGTGTAAATGTTCTTTTCCCCAGTTCTGTAATTCCCTACTGTTCTTTCCTTCCCACTAAAGATTTTTGTACCTTCTGCTTTAACTTCTGTTAAAACCCTGCAAGTCAGACATGTTTCATGTTGCTTTCCTTCCTCGTTTCCCAAGGAGTTTAGAGGCAAGGATCTAAATCATAGCTGATGACAGCTTTCTGTGATGGGTGCTTGAAGGAACCCTCTTCCCAGGCTTTTCTAGCTTTTGCAATTCAGCGCCATCAGAGCTCTGCTCTGTTCTCTTGTTGGCAGTTCCCTGTTGTTTCACTTCAGCTGGAAATAAAAAAAAAAAAAAAACAAACCACCAAAAAAAAACCCAAAACAAAAACCTAAAGTCATCAGCCAACTTGCTTGTGGGGTGGAATGTGGCCATCTCAACTGACAGGTGATGGAGGTCAAGACGCAAAACCTGGGATAAGGCATGGCACATTGGAAGAAAATGCCCAGGATGAGATCGCATTTTCAGAAGAATTTGGGGGAATACCCATTATGTGAGTAATAGAAATTATTCCACATGCTCATGGCTTGAATGCTGTGCTGCCCTAGCGTACTAATCCCAAACTGCCTCCTACTGCTAATGTTAAAGGACACACATTGGGTTTAAATGATGGTCAGCCAAGAATCATCCAAGTGGATAAATGGTTGACCAGTAAGGTTCAATTTATGCCAATATGCCACAGATTACAGCCAGATTAGTTCTTCATAGCAGACTAGATCCTACTGTAAAACTTCCCATCCTCATGTGTACCTGCTGTCCAGTTGCTGTGAACTGAACATTGCCTGCTCTGTATCGAGGGAGGATGTTATCGGCTCCTCTTAAGCCAGCAGCTCAGTTTTTCTAGGGCTTAATTGCCTTGGCTGCCTGGCCAGGCTGTCCAACTCTCAGCCTGGGCAGGAGTGCTTTACTAGGTCTTTTATTTATTTAGCTGTTGGATACATCGTGCTCTTCTTTTATTACCTGTCACATCTTGCCCCTTCTTGCTTTATGAGGAGCCCGTGCCGCAGCAGGACCCTGGGCTCTCTGGCAGGAAGATGGAGGCTTCGCTCCATACAGCCATCAGGAGAACAGTAGGAGCATGGTGCGTGTTTGGCATTCTTTCTTTTCCCCCACTGGCTGCATATATTATACCTTGAAAATCACTGGGCAAGAGCACAAGAGTCCAGTTAAGCATCTCGGTGATTTGAAAGGCAGCAATGAAAAACACAAGTACCACTAGCTTAAGTAAATTGTGTAAATTGTGCCTGTAAACTCCTTCAGAAAGAATTGTGCTGGGGACAGAGAATTAACAATCAGCGAGGAGTGCCGATGCCTATACCCACTCTATGATTCGTGGATGTATTGACAACAGTGGTAAATCTCTTCAGAAATCAATGCAAGCAAGCAAAGGGTATTTTAACATTGCAACGGATAATTGAAAAAAAAAAAAAACACAACACAAAAAACCAACAGGAAATATCTTTATGTATTTGGCAAGCATGTAAAAACGTGGTCCAAATTGCAGACCCAGCATCAGCAGAAGCCACCTCATTGATTGAGTGCTACTCTTCACTGGAAAGAAAATTATGGACAAATTAACTGCTGATGTGCACTCTACAAGGTCCCTGACCCAGCCGAGTCTGAACTGAAAACGTTACCAAGTTAGAAAGGTGTCTGATGACTAATTTTACATGTGTCTAAATGGCTGTGTATGGAGCAAACTGGTGGAGCAGGTGGCAGCTAACATTGGACTCCACGGGTTGGATCCTTCCCTGCCTGCCTGCAAATGCCTGAAGGGCTGGTGGAAAGCTGCTGGGCAAGCCTCTGTTGCAGTGGGAAAGCAAGCACTTCCAGAGCTCAGATTGTTTACTTCAAACTAACCTATTTTGGGTGCTGATTAAGTTATATTTTTCTCTTCAGGAAGGGAAAAAAAAGTATGTAGACAAACTAGTCAGATGGAGAAACCTATATTTAGACAAATTGCACCCTGTGTGCCCGCAGTTACCCTGAAAACACTGCCAATTACTAGCTCCTGGGGATTTGAGCCCTTGTCTGAAATTTCAGTGAGAAAAAGATACCTGCAAGCATTTAACTCCAAGAAGAATGCTGGACAAATTCATGTATCAAGAAACATCCTCGCTGTCACAATTTGGCTGACTAAAAGTAGACTCTCTTACAATTCATTGGAGAGAAAAAAAAAAAAAAAGAAAGAAAAAAGAAGTGTGTGCACACACTACTCCGCCTTGTCCTTCTTCCCCCGCTGTTGTCCTGCAGTTGTGAGGTAAATCAAAACTGAGCAGGAAACAATATCTTCCTCATTGACACTCTCCTGACTTGGCTTCTTGGGATTTGGCTTTTTTAAAGTATCTTTAGAAAGTTATCATTTTTCTGATAAAGCTGTCTTAACCATGACATATCTTTCTTTTTGTTTGGGAGTGTTCCCTCCCTTAGAAAACTGTAATGATTAATGTTCAGAATAGACCATGTTTGATCCTGTATTATTGATAAACCTGAGATTTCTAACTATGTGACCATCCAGAATTTTACCTAGAAGTTTTTTCACCTTCAGGAAAGGCGAAGCTATAATTTTCCAGTGGGACAGCACTTTCTTCAAGCTCTGGTGGGTCATGGGTTCTGAGAAAGTAAAAGCTACAGCAGTAAGTTTGAGACATGTTTTACATTTTCTATACCTCTGAGCACAGTACAGCATGGCTTATTTTAATTAAAGTCTGGTTTGCAGTTGGAAGGATAGAAGAAATACTGCCCATAAAATTTTTTAAGACTCTCTACAAAGTGTCTTATATAGAGTTTTTCCCTTCCTGTAAAATAAGTTGCATATGTAGAATATATGGCAATCTTGTATAAAAAGGTTTTATTGGCACTTGTTGTAATGACTTTCATAACTTATTCATGAGTTCACCGCTTATGAGTAATTTGGTCATCCAAAATACAGGCCGATAAAACTTTTATCTTATACTATACTGTCATGTCTTCTACGCTTTGGGTGGGTAGATAAGCACAGGCATACCAGAAATATGTTGTAGATCATTTAAGGGAAGAATTAAAACAGAATATAAGTTCAGCTGTGATGAAAAGAAAAGTGACTAGATGAAGAGAACCTGATAAAAACCACCAAGACCAAAGCAAATGTATTCTGGTTTGACCTGGTAAAACTGATATTGTCTTTTAAAGTGTCTAGGGTTATGTGTACTTATGGATCAGAAGCCGATGCTTATGACATTTGCTGTTTATTCTTGCAGGTCTCCCTTCTTTCTGCCTTTTGCTTTGTTTATTTTTCAAGTGAGAGAGGCAGTGGGACAGTTCTTGTGTAACTAGAGCTGCATTACATGGGACTTTGTTATGGTCTCTGAAAGTGTTCAGGAGGGAACACTTTCATGCACCTGGAGCATAGATCGGATGTAAATCTAAAGTCAGGCTGCCTGCACACAGCGAAAGCAATCTCTTATAAATCTAGTTTGACACGATTCCCTATTTTTAGCTCCGCGGTGCAGTGTCATATGACTAAGTGCCCTGAGGGTATCCGCTGCTCCCACAAAAGAGGAGGACTCCCACCTCCAGAAGGCAGGCTCACACTTGTTATGCTACTCAAGACATATAATGAACTCCTGACTAACATGATGTTTTATAACCAAGAGAGCTTTTAGGTACCTGAGCTTGGAGATAACGTACTGATTACCACTTATTTCATTTCTTTACCACTTTAAATCAGTGGCATAAAATTTATCATCTTTGAGCCTGTTTTTCTGTCAGACTGCTTATGCTATATATGTCCCTTTCTTGCAGTATATGAAGAGCTATGCTTATAAACCCTTCTCTAACTTTTTTCTAAAAAACGTATGCTGTGCGTATTCTCCTACCCAGAGCAGGGTGGATGTCCCCCCTGCCTACCAGCCCATGCCTGTTTCTTAGGCAGAGGCTGTTCCGTCTGATGTGGGGACCACAACGGTGTGCCTGGTACATTTGTAATAAGAATATTGATCTTTCAATATAGCAGCTTGGCAGAGAGCTGGCCCTTTCCCATAAAAACGCAGCACGGGGGAGCATGGTGCTTGCTGACTGCCGTAGCTGAGGCTGGTTCAAGGTGCCAAGGGGAAGGCTTGCTTTGGCAGAAGTGGCATTAGGAGGGCTGCGTGTAGAGGTACTTTTGCCAGGTGGGAATATCTTCCTTCCTGGTTAAATGAAGAAGGCTTTTCAGCCTGAGTAAGAGGGAGAGAATTTTTGCTTAACAGCTGAATGGCGCTGCCTTGTTTATTTGCCATTGCGCAAAACCTGACCTGAAGCTGTTCTCCGAGTGACTGGTGTTCGCCATCCCGGGTACTCTGGAAGCAGGACCAGGCTGCAAAGGGAATAAAAAGGGGGGTGGGGGGGTGGGGGGTGAGAGTGTGGAAATATGTTAACTGTAAGGACCCAACCGGTGAGACTGGTTCACAGGTTTTCTGTTGATTGTGACAAGAGGGTATATTTAGAATCAAGACTGCAGTTCTTGATTGAAGCCAAGCCTTGTGGTGACTATGCTCTCAATTAACAAAAATATTAAGGATGGTTGCCAGCTCAAATACTTTAACACTACATTGATAAACCAGGCGGGTCACAGAAAATGCCTGGCTCAATCAAGCAGGTGCCTAAGCCTTGGTAAGGCTCTCCCAGTCTTCAGACTGGCCAGTTCCAACTCATAATATTGTGTTGTTCATCAGGCCCCAAGTGCATGTGTGACAGTTGGGGACGTTTGCAAGTTAGATCTGTTTTCTGGGTATTCCAGGTATTGAAAATGCTGTCTGGTATTTACAATCCTGTTAAATTTGGCTCATTTTATTTGAACAATTTTTCAGCAAAAGAGACCTTGTCATCTATAGTTCCTTGAATTATTATACAAATATGTACACACATCTACTGTTCTACTTTTTTTCCCCACAGATCTATCATTAACCTTTGTCACTTACAGTGGTTCTAGTAGAAACTGTACATCGTGTCCTAATTTTACTGCAGTCTGAAACATGAGGTTACAATTGTATACCAGATGGTTTGCTTATGTATATGCATCGCCACATCCTATGAATTAAAACACAGAGAGACATGGGTATTAATGTTAACAATTCCTTAAGCTAGGATTTAGGGACTGTTTAATTTACATTTACTTTTGATTCTCTCTGCTAAGGAAATGTGTGTATCCCTCATGCCTGCATGTAGTTATGGCTAGTGCCACTGCATTTAACAAGGTAGGAGGTCCCATCAATTGTATTTTTCAATGCATCCACACAAATGCTGCAACGCTTAGACTTTTACACCCCGCTGCTAACATGGGAAGTTTGATTGTCAGTCCTCCAACTGTACAACTGTCATTTGTAGGTTAAAATGGCTATGAATTAATTATGTCTTTCTGAAAGGGGGGGGGGGGGGGAGTGGATAAAAATGCCTAGATCAGGTAACTTGTGACAGCTCTCTGCTGTCTGCAGGAAGGGTTATTAATTTTCATCTCCTTGCTTTTCCACCCTACCTCTTCTAAAGGTCAGTAATAAGGCTACTGTAGCAGCAAAGTGGCTCTTCTGTTCATTTTGTTGCATATGTGGGAGTTTTATTTGCTCTTCCAAATAGTTTAGATTTTTATAAATGGTAAAGGGAAACATTATTTGAATGTTTTTGTAATTTGTGGCTTTCTGGGAGTGAAGGATGGGGGAGGTATGTGCCCCTGGAATATCCTGGTGGTGTCCTGGGCAGAGATCATAGACAATTTTACCCCAAAGCAAACCTCATTCTAAATTTCCCACTGCTTTGCCCTCTTTATTGGCAACAAAACACTTCCTAAATAATATAAAGATTAGATCCACAGGGAGAAGGTGCCTTGCCTAATGGCTTCTCTAGGTAACAAAGCCAAACATATAAATTGAGCCATAATGAAGCATAATTTATTATTCTGGTCTACTTTAAATTGTGTTGGTGTTCATGGTTCCCTTAGCAAAACTCCATCGTTATTTACAGTTTTGCTTCAAGGCATGCCTAGAAAAACCCTACAGGCTGGGCATCTGGAATCTGAGAACTGTAAGTTCTATAAGCCCCTGCAAAGCTACTTAGTTCAGCCTCAGATCCTGTTCTGAGAAACCCCAATTCACGTTTACAGGACCAGATCCTGTGCGAAATGAAGGACTTTCGTGCGGTGGCTCATGCAAGCCACGAGAGACCTCCATGGAGAGCCCTCCTCTATTGGAGGCAGTCTGGGCTGCTGCTTCCCTGCCCTTATGTAAACTCTCCTGCATTTTAGCTCTGTAAAAAATCTGCACTGAAACCTTCCCAAATTTGTCTGTCAAAGCTGTTTTATTTTGTGTGCTGGTAGTGAATTTACATAGGTTGGGCATATAAAAGCATGAATGTCGCCGCATAGACTAGCTCATTTGTCAGGACATTCAATGAGTGGTTCCTCTGCTGGTGGGATGTACAGGGTAGGACATTTCGGTATCCACAAATGCTAAACGCTCAGTGAAATTCAGCATTGTTGAATTGTTTTTCCGAAAATAGCCCCATTCCCTGAGGAATGCCTAGTCCTTTCTGAAAATCGGGCCTAGCTCACTACCGAAGCCGTGGCAGAAAAGGAGGACTTGCTTTTTTAAAACACGTCTTTATGAAAAAGATGCACTGAGGCATATTAAGATACTGGATAAAATAACTAGATAATTTGTATTGTTGCTCTCAGAAAGTTATTAAGCGTTCTTCAGTGGTGTAAGTAGTATAGTTCTTTCAGTGTTTGATATAAACCATATTTATTTATTATCAGTCACACCTGTGAAGAGAATGGTATCCTTCTCCTTTATACGCATGGCTATGTTTGGCTGTAGCCTGCACACCGTGAATCACGGATGTGTTAGTAATAAAGCTTATTATCAACAATTCATTATGAAACTGAAATTTATCTTCCAGAAATACTGCAAATTTATGCATATTCTTCAGCTGTTACAAATGCTTCTCAGCTAGTGTGCAGATCATTGATAAAAGTGACAACTGGAAAACGTAGAACATTCTGTAAAAATTTCAGCTGAAAATATTTTTTGTTTTCATCCGCAAATCAAAACCTGACATATTCGAGTTGCAAATGAAATAATATTTTAATTCTGAATTACCACTGTTTCCTCTGGGGAGATTATTTAGGCGTCTCGTGTTTTTCTGTGCCACTCTCTGGTTCTATCTTCAATGATGCATCATGATTTTTGTCTTGTATGGGACTTAGTGCAGTGTGCCGCTAGATGCATAAGTGTAATTTAATGGCAGATAAAGAAGAGAAAAGAGGAAAAGACACATTCATTTTCTGTGAAGTATTGATTATTTTTTTTTTTAAGATTTGGGTATTTTGTGATTTGTTATTTTGATAAGAAAGCAAACTTTACCAAAGCAAACATCTTATCATTTTAATAAAACACAAGTGCTCAGTTAAAAACTCAATCTAAAAAAATGTTGACCTGTCATAACAAACAAGAACAGTGAGATGTAAAACTACTGTCAGTATGCAGAGCACATCTTTTGGTCATAATACATATGTATGAGAAAATTATCCTCTGAGAGGCATATAGTGAAGAAATCTTGATTGCTTTCTGGTGTTATTTACATATTTAAATTAGATAGAATTTTAAAACTAGTATATGCAGAAAACAGAAGGGGTATTTAGGACATACCAAAAGGTTATGATAATACCTTTATTACTAATAATTATTGTGTTGCAAATCTGTTACAACTCAATAAAAATCACTTAATTTATACCAGTATAAAGAAGATGAGAGACAAGACATTTTAATTTTTTTTAATGCTTTTGATAGAATGAAGAGGTCATGTCTGAAATTTAATTGGCTTGGATAGAAATGTTGTTACAGCAGGCTGAAGAAAAGATCTTTGGTCCACTGTCAGTCTGTACCATTGGCTCCAATGTGTTAGCTAGAGAGAAGTGACTCAGCACTGACCACCTTCCCAGTTAACGGAAGCAAAACCTGTGAGCGCAATGGGCATTAGGGAGGAATCCGTAATGGGCCCTGTGTCTCCAGGCCAAGAGTTCTTCTCTGAAAAGCAAGTTGTGCAAAAACGTAGATAAATGAAGAGAACATCTGCTTTGCCAGACTGAGAAAATCCTTTATTGTCCCTATTTATTACAGAACTGTAGCTAGTTAGGCAACTTCATTTTTTCCAGTGTACATTTGATATTGCTACTTGTTTAACTCTTTCTTATGCTTCACGTTCTGCTCTCACTTATGTGAATTTAGTCATTTCAGGAGGGGGTTTTGGAAATCTTTAATCATAATTAAGTGAATTGATTTTGTAAGTAGCACTTGTAATCATGTTCAAACGGAAGCAAGAAGGGCTTATAAAGGACAGTTAACTGTAGACATTGGATGGTGACTTATGTATTGCCAAATAAATCAGTCTACATCACTGCAAAATCAATTTTGCTTCATGTTGTTCATAAACCAATTAATATAAACAACCTGACTTCAAAACTATAAGATCAATTTTGGCTCTTGTCGTTTCATAAAGCAATTAATACGAACAATCTGACTTCAGCTGTCTGCTGTCATATATGCCACTGGATTATGAGCCTTAAAAAATGCCAACAGATCTCTGATGATTTATAATGAATTGCCAGGCAAGGTGGCACTAGAGATGGTGTTTTAGCTGTTGGTGTTTTTATAAGCTAATGAAAGGATGTAGCAAAAATGACGGTCAGGATCCAAGTGAGCTCCATTGCTTCTGCTGTGCCTGCCCCTTGTTCTCTGGGGCTGGTCCCCTCCATGTGGGGTGATGGGTGACATCCCTGCTGCGCTGCAGGCACCTGCAGGGCTCCTGGCTCGAAGCTGAAGTCTTGCCTGAAAGTCTCTGCCTTGGGCTTTGTAGTTTGAAGCCTTCCTGGGAGATTTAGCTCATAATTTCTTCTTTCTCTACAACCTAGACACTGTTCAAATAATTCCTTTAGGCCATATTAGTAAAGATAATATTTGAGGAAAGAAGGTACCCTTCCTTTAAGAGAGGTAAGTTGACACAAATCAGGAAAAGGAATTCAAAGGAATTTGTGGGTATGGAAAAGAAATGCTCAAAGAAGGCTAATATGGTGGTAAACAAAAAGAATGAAATATTTAATTTCAGACAGATCTAATTTTGACTTTCTCAGCCATAGCAGTGACACATTAACAGAAAATTTCTGTAGGAGGGTAACATGTAGGATATACATCTAACAGACTGTAAATGGAAAAATCATGGAAGCAGAGGGTTTGAGTGAAAATTTTTGCATGAAATGTTTCAGGAAAATATGCAAGTTTGACAAAATTAAACTGTTTTGCTAATATGCTAATATGTTTTGACTTTTTAGTGATTTTTTTTTTCAATTTCTAAGATTCAAAACTAGTTTCAGCACTTATAAGAATGTATTGACTTACAGATTATATACAACTTTATATTAGAAAATACTTAATATCTTAAAATATGTGAAGTAAAAGAAAAACAGGATAGTAAAGATACGATAGTGTTTTATTTTTTGCAACTATAAATTTTGCACAGATATATATATATATAAAAAAATGACTGTGATCTAGTTTGTGTCACATTTGGTAGATGCCTACAGGCTTTGCCAAATAATATTTTTTACTCTAGGGACCAATATCATAGTAATAATTTATCATATAAATGGAGAAGTAGTCTCCATGGGAAATGCTGGAAGGAGAACAGAACCATGGCTGATCTTGTTTAGTGCCTGTTGATACCACATCATAAAAATCTCATTGGGAGTAAAAATCATCGGTGAGTGGGTATCATTCCTAATCGTGGTACTTCAGTGCTGCAGATGTCACCGCTAGTTCTGCTGATGAGCAGAGGAGTGGGGATGGCACAGGATGGCAGGAGCAGTTAGAAAGCATTTTAGCTGCTAACTTTGCCTAAAGCAATTACATTAATGTTGGTTTTCTAAGCATTTCACGTGGTGTCAGTAAGTCTGTGCTTACTGCCTTGCAGCTGATCAGGAGAACCCTCGAGCCTCTGTCTTTCTAACACATTCTTCATTCTTTCATTTCCTCCGGAGATTAAAAAAAAAAAAAAAAATATTGAAAAAACAGATTTGCCACTGAAAACACGGGATGTGCTCCAAAGGCTTTTTAGGCACAATGACAGATGTGGCAGTGTGTTCTCACAGCCCATGGAAAATCCTCAGACACTGCCGTGGGCTTGCTGAGGCTGCTTTTGCTAGCTCTGGGCATGGGAACAGGGAGGTTGCTGGCTGGAAAGCTGGAGAAAAGGAGAAGGGGAAAAAAGCTCCCCAAAGTAGACTGTGCTTTGTCAGGCGGGGCTGAAACAGCTGGCCGGTCAGTACCGCTCTTGCCAGAGAACTGGACTTCAAAGGGGAAATTTAGTTGAAATATCAGTGCTTGAACAACTTTTTAAAACCTGTGTCCAAGCATGGCTGCAGGTGGATCGGGTGGTCTCAGGTGTGCTTTCAGCAGAGAAGAAGGGAGAGCCGGGAGCAGGGCTGGTGGCGTCAGTGGTGGGGTGCGGGTCCGGGACCCCGGGAGCTGGGGAGCCCTGTTCTGTGCAGACCACGGTACCACTGCCTCGTCAGAACAGTCTGCACAGAAAGATTCATTTTCTGATGATGCAGGTCAGCAGGTTGGCTGATCATAACTGCAGGCAATACGGATTTGCTGCTTTGTTGTATTTAGGGGAATACATATATTTCTACTTACTTTAGCTAATCCACATCTGATTTGGGGATTCATAGCGTGATCTCCCATTGACTGCTGTTCGGGGTATATTTATAGTACAAATTTCCCAGTTAAATATAAATTAATTATCATTTATATTACAATATTATCCCCCGAGGCTGCTAGTTCTGCACAAATTTATACTGTAAAAAATGCTTCATTCTCAAAGAGGTTACTATTATTATATGTAAATCTGTAAGACAATGTCTAAAGAGGCATTATCTCCATTATTTTCTCATTCTTGTTTCAGATAGGAAATCTGAAATAGATTAAAGTATTTTTGTTCCATGGGTCTCTGAGAATTTCGTACAGGAGACTGGGAATTGGGCCAAAAATGTCTCAGATTTCAGACCATGTCCCTGAACAATCAGTTATACCAACAGTCCGCACAGGTATTGATACGGAGCGTATGTAAATGTGTATGAATAATAATAATGCAGTGCAGAAACTGATTCTAAAGTAAAGAGATTACAGTGTGTTAATCTGCAAGGCCAGTATCTAAAATGAACTTTCTGCCTTTTAGACAATTATTGAAGCTCAAGCTAAAAGTTCAAGCTATATTTCCTGGCTGGAGATCGGTGTAATGAATATGTGCTACCTGCAGCTAAAACCTGAACCTTGCAGAAATACATTGCATTCCTAAATGTAGCAGAGTCTTTCAAACTCTTGATGACTAGGCACAGTATATAGACTTACCTAAAAGCAGTTGCAACGGTATCAGCTGGTCATAACATATCAGCTGGTGATGTTAAAAACTGTGTTTTCAGATGCTGCTGTCCTTTTTACTAATTATAGTTAAATGCATTGGAGATTGGGTGTGTTTTTTGGTTGTTTTTTTTATCCTGACTTTGGGATAGCCTGCTGTCTTGCTATCCGCAGGGTAACCAGGGAGCAGACAAGTCCCTGTCCAAGCATTTCACCCCACGTGGCGGGTGAGAGGGCTCCCAGGGGGGTGTCCCCTGCAGGGCTCCCCTGTCTTCAGCAGGGTTTGGGCTGTGGCCTCCCTGGGGTGTGATGGGGGGCACTTCACCTCCCCAGACCACTCGGATCATGACTGGCACAGGACAGGGATGGGAAGTTCCAGTTATATGAGTATCTTCAGTTAAATAATATTTTCTCCTACCTATTTTCAGTAGCCATAGGAAATTTTATAAGCCTCAGGTTTCAGTCTAACCAGAATAAGATCTGTAGAGAAGCATGGGGACAGCCTGTACTATGGAAACCTTGCATTTCAGTCCGGATTTTATACCACAAATCAGTATCTTGTTTATAGCTGAGCTGATTAAACTTTACCCATCCATTTTAATAGATCCTCAGTCATAGCTTCACTGAAATCAACATGAGTAATATATGTCAGGTATGACTCAGGTGGAGATGTGCATGCTTCTGTGGGAAGAGGCAAGTCAACTTCTGGCTTAAACATTTTCTTAAAGTATTTTCAAATGTGAACTGTTTATTTTGTTGGGAGGGCAAGGCTGATAACAACCTGCTCCAGGTTTCAGTCAGTGAAGTGCTGATTGAAGAGAATTTTGGCATGATGCAAAATGAGAGATTCAGTAAGACCCTCTGTTGTAGTTTGTGGCATACTGGCAACATTTAATTAAAAAATATGCAACCTGTTTCACTCATATGCAGTAGTTTACTTTTTACTGTGGGGTTTTCCATGAGTTACATGTGAAGGAAATTGCTGTTACTATTGAGGTCTCTGTTAAAAGTGAAGAAATGCAGGGAAATAAATTGTACTAATGAATTGTCACGTTCCTGTGGTCTGAGAGAAATCTCTCAAGTTTCTAATACCAGATAGAAAATAGCTGAGGTCATATATCCTACAGGCCTGCCAAACAGAGAAATGCTTGTTTTGGCTAATCTTCCCACATAAAGTTCTACATCTGGAGGGCTTTCACATACCCTGTCCAGGTGGTGAGTCTGTTCTTAACTTTGAAGAATCGTTAATGAGAAAAAGGGGAAGCACCAGGAAAGCAGTCGGTGGTATTGAAAGTCACACTTACTGAACACTGAACACCTGAAGTCCTCAGAGTCTTCCTAGGTCTAACCCGCCACTGTTGGTGAACTAGTGACATGAATGTCCTCCACGAGGCTGAGGTTCTGATGCAGCACCATGCATTTGCTGGGCTGTGGATGGCCAGCAGATGCTTTACAGGAGATCTCTTGCAGTGCTTCCCAGCCCTTCAGAAAGAACTGCCATTCCCAGTGCTGCAGATGTGGTTAGGGCTAATTTTAGGAGTCTGATGAACCATGGTTTTCTTTTCACTTGCTCATAGGGGTTGTAAATTGCTAACGATCTGCAACAGAAATTAATTATTGCTGATTATTCCCTTTCAGCCACAGCTCAACTCTTTTAGCACAGTGTGTGGATGCAGGTTAAATGAAGTCCAAATCTCATTCCCTTTTCTGTCCTTGAAGTAAACAGCAGATACTACTCACTCTTTACATCCAGATCGGGTCATGCAGGAATGCACGGGGAGGAGGATGCTTGCCCTGTTTTCAGAGGCAGAGAGGGTGTCTGTGCTTAAAGCCTAAAATGGGATTAAGGCCCTCCTTTTGTCACAGCTTCGCTCTTTCCTCTGGGGCTTTCGGTAGGACAAGGTGAGACTGATATCTCTTCCAAATAAATATATTGAGGGGGATTCTGTTTATGAGAACAGCGAATCTGACTTACTGTAAATGAAAGTCATGATAATAATCCATGTATGCTATGCAAAATGATGCTATTTTCTGTGCAGTCTGCATGTAGACAGTTATGCTGTTATTGAAACGTATAACTTGCAAAATTTTAAACATGGAATTTAAATATATGAAGTGACTCCAGGGTAACTGATGTTGAACTAATAAGGCAACTAAATGAAATGTCACCAAGTCTATGGTTACCTTGCCTAAACTGGACATGTGGCTTTGACCAATGCAGAGGGCACACTGAAGCTATGTATTCCCACTGCCTCTGTCAGCTGAGTCTTGAGATGAACAGGGAAATCTGAAAACACTTAATAGCAAACCATAGTATTTCCAGGGGACAAAGGGAAGTCAAAGTATGAGGGTTTTTTTCCACTCTGTCACAAAGTTATTGCCACTTGGCATTGTACTGAACCATCTTTAATGAGGCTAGCGTGTGCTTGCTGCCAGGGTGATGCTCTCCCGTGTTTAACCTTGGAAACATGTCAGCTCTAAAGGCACTTAAGAAAGTTTGCTGGCAGAAACACAAGTGCCTCAATTTCTGCATTTCATCACATCCATAATTGCCTGAATATTGATCTACACACTCACAGGCAATGGCAGAGCCTTCTCAGCAGCGAACATTGGCACTTGCTGGGGCAGGTCAACACAACATGCTTTCTTCATACAAAGCAGTCCTGATCTGCTCTCACTTAATAGCCCAGCATTTAAAGGACTCCTGGAGTTTGCAAAGGTGGTTTGAATCTCATGTCTCTCTGACTCAGAGCTGTGATTTCAGCTAAAATAATGTTATGATCTTTGAGATGAGAAGAGTTCATGTGGTTTTCTTAGTCTATGGTAGAAGCAGTATGTGATTCAGTGAGTATTTCTGCAGAGGAAAGCTGGGACCACCATAAGCCCTGTTTTCAGATGCTGTCATTTTGAGTTAAAGTCCCCCTGTTGAATGTAGTAGCCTCCTGTTGACTTGAAACCATCAAATGCAAAGCTGCTTCTGCTTCTTTCTTCTGTACTTAACAAGTTCTCACACCACTCATTTGATGTCAGTTGTTTGCTGGTGGGAATCATGGTAATCTTGTCTGCCATTGTGTTTGAAGTTAGAGGTTAAAACTCATCTCTCCAACAAATCTTAGCCTTTTGGCACAAACTACAGAGCTAGAATATTAATTTATTAAAAAGGACAGCATTATTATCTGAATGGTGACAGGGAGAGCTATTAATTCCCACGTGCTGCTTAATGACACAAATCTGCTCTAAAGAGTGGGTTTGTGTCTGTGGAGCCAGCTCTTCTTTGCCTCGCTATGTATCTCTTATAAAACACAGAGAGAATGGAGAGCGCATCGGTCCTCAGCATCAGTGTGAAAGGTACAAATATCAATCTGTTTGTTAGAGGGCTGCTGGGGAGAGCAGAGGGCTTTCCACTGCCCCTGGGGAGAACAGAGGGCTTTCCACTGCCCCATATCACAGGAGGTACAAGTGCCCAGGCTGGTGACAACTGCCCCTCTGCTCCCTCCAGCAACTGCTGCTCCTCCATAAGAAGCCCCAGTGGTGGCCCACCTACGGAGGTGTGCTGAAGAGAGTCACTGTATGTAACTATGTTTCCTGAGAGCTCATCTGCAATCTTTATTACAATTACTAAGGATCATTTGACTGTAAATGCTGGCGCTCTCTTGCTATGAATCAATCAGTCATTAACCTTAGCAGCATCGACGTGTTCTCCCTATGCATTTCAAGCAGTTTAATAAACAAGAGAAGAGTTAAGAGCCCATTCTGTATGCTGCGATGTATTGCTGTGTTACTGGATCTGGATAAACACAGCGACGCTTCGTTGTACAGTTACAGTGAGAGATTTATGAAGGAACTATGATGCGAGAGAGAAGGGGAAAGAGGCTTGTGCTGAGATGTGCTGATAAAGAAGCAGAGTTGAACAGAGAAATGGGAGCAACGTGCATACATGTGCGTGTCTGAAAAGCAGGCATCTGACAGTAAGCTGACACGTGCTAGGTAGGAATCGCTTTCAATTTCTTCTGTCGTGTCACTGTGATGCTCGACGACTTTGATTCATTCTGGGAACAATCAGCATCAGTGTGTTGAAGGAAAAGGATGAAAAGAAGAAAAAAAAAAAACACCTACATGCATGAAAGTAGCTCTTTTTGATGTGTCTTTTAGGTGACCATAGTTAAGAGCATGTGGTTACTCTTAGTCCTTGACTATTTTAAGACACTCTTTATTATTATTATTACTATTGTTATTATTACTATTATTATTATTATCATTATTATTATTATACCCAGGAAATGACTGAGTCATTCAGAAATCCAATTTCTGACAGTGCATAGAATGACTTTAAGGACTCCTCTCCTGCCAGAAAAAAATCTGGTGGTGCTTTTTTTTTTTTTTTTTTTTTTTAGTTCCTCTTGGCCAGCAGTCCCCAACTAGTGGTACTGGCCAGCACGATGCCCATGAGGCTCTTGGATATTTGCTGGAACAGTACTACTGTGAACAGTCCAAGTTGAGGAAATACAGTGTTACGTGCAGAGCTGTTGCACAAGATTTCTACTTGCAACAAGGAAGGGTTGGGGATCTCCGCTTCAGGGCATGACAGCCCAGCTGGCGGGTGTGTGAGGTTGATGCGCTGTCCCAGGGAGCAGGGGCAGAATTGGCCATTGCAGGTCAGTGCCGCTCACCAGCTGACTCGCAGCAACACTGGCACCTTGGCAGGCAACAGAGTCCTGTAATGGGAGCCAGAGGTTTCGGAGGCCTGGGAGCAGCCTGCTTTTCATTACCTGATGACTCCCGGGTAAATATGGAAACAGACGTGACAAGCACAGCAAGTGACACTGGGCCCCTCCGCTTTGTGTTCTGCAGCTGGCCACAGGAGCAGCCAAACCTCCCAGCTTCAATTGGCAGGGAACAGGCACCACCTTTGTAGCTGTCTAGAACAGGAGGTCTGGAAAATAATGTCTTTCCCAGGAAACCTGAAGCACTTCACTGAGCCTCCTGCCTAAGCGGGAGGACTTGAGCCTTGCAGGTTCGCCATCCTGGAGCAGCCTTTGTGAATGAGCCAGCTCTGCTGAGCAGCCACGGAGAGGGGTGCCCAGATGGCATCGGGAAAACCTGCCCATTTCAGTGCCCGTGCACCAAGCATCCTGGAGCTTGACAAGCCACCAGAGGGCTCGGCAGCTTTGTTTTTCATAATTCCTAACATGTGTAGAACTTCAGCAATGACACAATTAGTTTAAGCCATTAGCGAGAGCTGGATCCGGGCCTTTGCAGAGCCAAATGGCCTGTGTTTTCTGTTTTAGGAATGAAACATATTCTGCTTCTTCTGAACAGGGGCTACAAGGGACTAATCTATCTTTGGGTGTACTTCCTCAGCCAACTTTAAGCAGGCCTGCTGCTGGGTGAGGTACCCTGTGTCCTTATGACTCTGAGCACCCCTGGGCCTTGGGACACTCGGGAGTCAGCAGTGTACAGGCACAAGCCCTCAGGAAAATTTCGGATAGGGAGTTATTTCCTAGCAGAAGCTCATTGTTTTGTCTCCTTTATCGTTATTCACTTCTTTAAAGCATGTTCATTCGAGTCCTGGGCAAGACCTTATTAATAACCTCCTGTTAGCTTCTCTTTCATAAATATGAATGTCTTTGTGCAAAGTTTTGCACGTTCAGATTCACAAAAACATGGCCTTTAAAGTCAGCAACCAGGATCTGGAAGCTTTAAACAATCTTCACGTATACTAAAGAATTTTAGTTCACTTTTAAAGTACTCAAATAGTATTTTATGTTTTAAATTAATATATATAAATATTTTTGAAGTATATCCTCCTGAGTTTTAGACCTTCCAGCCAGTTTCATTTTACTGTCTCAAATGATATAAATGTATATATTAGATGTATTTATAAACTAAATAACTATTACAGCTGAATATTTAAATCAAAATGAGTAATTTATACAGATTTTCTACTTAAGAATTTGTTAGAAAATCATAATTTTCTTGATCAGTCCAGTGTCTTATATTACTTTTAAGTAACTATACAGACTGATGGGGGGGGAGGGGGAGAAAAGAAAAAAAATCCTGACAAAACTCTTCTGTGAGTATCGCAATGTTTAATCAATCTGGACTGATTAGTTGTGTTTGGTCAGATGTGTAATATGACATTGTTCTTCTGCTGTGATTGGATGAATGCACAGATAATCATGATACGAATCATTACATTTGCAAAGCAAAATCCATTTTCCACCGATTCACTTCCCATGAGCATTTTTTATAAAGACGGATTGCTGAAAGGCAGTATTTTTGAATACGTTGGTCGCTTTTAAGTGTCTCCCTTGAGCAGCTTTAGAAATCATTTGCACCTGATTTTAAATGGGGCAAAGGAGCTAGGGCTCTGACTGTGATGCATGCAGGTGCTACTCGTCCGAGTAGTTGGAGTAGAAGGTAATTAAGTTGGAGGAGAGGAACAACCCGGCCTGCCCAGTCCCCTTGCCTCGCCCAGCCTGGGCACTAACCTGCTCCGGGCAGGCTCCCCAAAAGATGTGGGTGAGGGGCTGGAGGCATTGAAGGGCTGCGACGTGCCCCATGGTGCGGAGGCTGGTCCTGCACGTGTGAAGCAGCAGGTCCTGGGAAGCAGGACATGGCCCCTTGCACTGGTCACCCTGGGTGCAGCACGTGGCTAACGGGGGGCTGGCGGCCGTGCTCCGGGTGTGCTGTCCCAGGGCGGGCTAAAGCCCTGGCGCTGCCGTCTTTTTGCAGCAAATATTTATGATTCTCTAAATGGAGTCTTAATGAGCGATTTGCTACAGATGGCCTTGTGAAGGGGAACACTGCGAGTGAATATTCACGTTTCATCGGTGTTTTGTGCCTGAACAGTCTCCAATTTAGAGGCATTTTGTTCTTTGTCTTCGGGCATGCGTTTTCCCCTGTAAGCTTACCTTGGTGAACAGCTGAGCTCACAGCCTGAGCAAGCTAATCTGGAACAAGTTTGTGCATAGATGAGAAGATGGAGAAACTGGAGGGGGTGGTGGCCTTGCAGTTACTGCAGCTCGTGAGGATCAGGCCCATTTCAGGTGCTGTCTCTGGTTTCTTGTGTTACATTGAGGATTGATGATTTCTTCCTCTCAGCCTGCCCGGTCTGTCTGTTTGTCCAGGTTGTCAGATGTGCACAGCAATAGGATTCGTTTAGGTAGAGCATCTGGTGTAACTGGAACTCAATATCACAAGGTGTTACTAAACAACATAGTCATGCATGAAATGGGGGGGGGGGGAAAAAAAAGTACCAGAGCAGGTTAATGCAGAGAGAAAGAAACATGCATAAAATTATAGTGCTGATAGCCTTGTGCTGATAAAGATGAATATCTCATAGACCTCCTTGAAAGCAGAGAGAAATTCTAGTTCTTGTGAATGATTTGCAATTATGATAGCATCTTATTGTTGCATTTAAAAAAAAAGAAAAAGTTGAGAATTTCCTAGATACTGCTGAGGTTTCCAGGTGCCTGGAGGAAAGAGATGAGAAAGTGTTTGGCTGTGAGTACACACAGCGGTGACATTGTCACCTCGTGTACATCCCAAAGAACAACTCCAGGAAACCAAGCACTTGAATAAATACTACAGAAGCAAGGTAAGACTTTTGAAGATCTCATAGGTGGTTAGATGCCTTAGCCTCCTACGGATTTAACTCCAAGTGAAGTGCCCACAGGTTTAAAAAAAATTAAATAAAAAAAAAAAATCTGCTCTGATGAGAGCTCTCCTCTCTGCAGCCTAAGCCCATGCTCTGCATAAACCAAGCAGTGAGCAGAGCAGGAGGGGTTTTTTTGGACAGAGAAAGCCCTGACTGAAGACAGATAGGTATGGAAGAGTCCAAGGTGTTGATTAGAAGGTTCTTATTCTGCCTTTCATGGAGAACAGCAAAAGGAAAAAACATTTTGAAATCCTCAAGAAATAGAGGAAGCAAATTAAATTACTCTAAAAAAGAATAACCATTGGTAGAAGTGTGAAGTGTTGATCTTACGTATTTTTTGCACATTGTAGAGATCCTTAAAGGCTGTCAGCATTTTAATTAAATATGACAGCTTGACAAAAGGAGCAGCTAGGTGTGAAACGTGTGCACTGCTGGAGGGAGGCTTTCTGCACAACAGTGACCTGAAATCGGGAAGTTGCTGAGTGTGACCTTCGTTGTGCTTTGCGGAGCAGCCAGAGCTGCAGGCAGGGTTGTCAACTGTGCTGTCCCCAAAAAGTGACACACTGTGTTCATTGCTGCGTGAGTCAGGCATGGCCAGAGCACCACCACTGCCGCTTGCTGCTACTTGTGCTTGCCATGCTTGAGCAGAGAAAAGAGCTGACCCTTTCCCTTGACATGGAAGCTTGGTTTCTTGTTGGTGCAGTGGACCTCACCTGAAAAAATGCTGAGAAACTGCATTTTTTCCAGTCTTCTTTCTGTTGGGGTGGTGGTGGTGGGGGAAATCTCAGTTGTAGGATTTTGACATTTAATATTATTATTATTATTAGAGATCAGCCGTGACTGTAGCCTGTAACTAAGTTCTTTCTACCATTACATGGCTTTTCCATTAAATACACCCTCCAGTGTAAGGCTTCCTAGCTCAGTAACACTTTGCTGCGTTTCAGGCATCTCTATTATTAATCAATTTGCTATTCACTGTAATAAAGCCCATCACAATTAATTTATTTAGCACTACGTGGGTATTTCGTGTCTTCTGATTATGCTTCCTTCAGTGTTTCAGTTGAAGGATTTCCCTGCTGCCGGGACACAGTACCCCTGACATCCTGATGCAGCAGATCCTGACGTGAACTCTGTCGATAGCAGATGACTGTGAGAAGGCTTGACACCCACTACAGAAATGGAACTAAAATTGCTTAAAAATTTTCAGTCCTGTTTCAGATTTTCGAGGGCTTGACTATTTAAGGATTTTAGAGATGAGGTCCATGTCTCTTTTTCTTTAGGGCAAAGTCTTTGCTTTGGGAGCAGCCCTGCAGAGACAGACTTTGGGGGGGTACTGGCAGCTGAGAAGTGGGACTTGAGCCAGGAGTGTGCGCTCGCAGCCCAGAAAGCTAACGGTCTCCTGGACTGCATCAAAGGGAGCATGGCCAGCAGGCAGGGGGAGGTGATCCTGGTGAGCTCCCCCCTGCAGTACTGCACCCAGCTGTGGGGTCCTCAGCACAGGAAAGACATGAACCTGTTGGAGCGGGTCCAGAGCAGGGCCACAAAAATGGTCAGAGGGCTGGAGCACCTCTCCTGCGAGGAAAGGCTGAGAGAGGTGAGATTGTTCACCCTGGAGAGACATTACTGTGCTTTTCAGTACTTAAAAGGGACTTATAAGAAAGATGGAGACAAACTTTTTAGTAGGACTTCTCGTGATAGGACAAGAAGTAATGGCTTTAAACTAAAAGAGGGTAGATTAATAAGGAAGATTTTTTTATTATTATTTATTTATTTTTTTTTACAGTAAGGGTGTTGAAACACTGGAACAGGTTGCCCAGGGAGGTGGTAGATGCCCCATCCCTGGAAATGTTCAAGGCCAGGTTGGATGGGGCTCTGAGCAAGCGGATCTAGCTGAAGGTGATCCTGCTCATCGCAGAAGAGGTTAGATTAGATGTCCTTTAAAGGCCCCTTTCAACAAACTTTTCTATGATTTTGTGTGACTCTTGGGAAGCTGCAAAAACCACGGCCAGGCAGACCTTGGCAGGGCTGAGTGTACTCTGCCCCATGAAACTCCCAAGCTGTCCCACGTTCAGATCCTAAGAGTTGCTAATGTAACTTTCATGAGCGATACTGCTGACATTGAATCTACTTCCATGATGTACTGCATTGTAGTTTTCTTCCATATTACTTATGCAGTAATACTGGGTTTAGATTCAGGGAAAAATAAATAAAAATCCAGATTGCTCAATTGCTCAAGAGTGGTAGGTTGTACATTAACTTGTAGCTCAGCTTGGTCACTACTGTGAAAACTACTTTAGGGAAGAAAATATATTCAGAGGGGTCTGCACTTTCATAAAAATCCTGAAAGGAATGAGACGGAAATTCTGTAAGAGAAAACTTAATAGTCATTGTACTTAGGTGAATGTAATTGAGCTCTGCTTCCATGGTGCAGAAATAAAATCTCACATGCATCGAAGCAGTTGAAGAGTTCAACTAATTCTTCACAGCTACATAATAATTTATCATTTGCTACTATCCCAGTGGATTTCTAGCACTCTTTCTGCCATAATTTGTCCCCCTCATATCCTCAAGCATAAACAGTCGTAAGCGTACAAAGACTTGAAACACGCATCCTTCGAAAAGAGCTAATTAAACATTACGTATCAGTAACATATGATTTAATTATACTTGTTATGGAGCAATAAGTACATTGTTTATTTCCCTACATCAATATATTAACAAAGTGGTTACTGACAAAATCAAATGTTCCCCTTCTATTCATATGCTAATAATCATACTTAAAGCAGCATATGATTTGTTGCTAAAACTCAAGAAATGGTGTGCAACAGAGACAAGTCTGGCTGTGGTGATGGTGCTGTGGAGATGAGCTGGACATGGCTGGGAAATGCAGTGGGAGCTTTGCTGGTGGAGTTCAAGGTAAACTGTAAGATGTGGAGACCCCTTCCTCTTGGAGGGGCTGAGCCAGTGCCAATGGAAACAGCAGAAATACTTGTTCCGTGCCTGGTGACTGTCAATCTGGCCTGCACAGCCCTGTAGCCGTTTCAGAAACTTGTACAGAGAAGTGACTAGCACTGTACAACCCAGCACGAGCAAAATCAAAACAAAATGTTTGTTCAACAGAATGATCAATAAACATGTTGCAATAGGGCTTAGCTGGTCATTTTCTGCCTTTCTACTGCTAAGATATTTTTCTTAAAAAAAAAAAAAGCAAAACAAAAAAACCCCACCCCTTTTCTAAAACTGTAAGTAGATTCAGCTTTGTAGTAAAAAAGACTGCTATAAAAAAAGACAGCTTTCAGTTTCAGGTTATGAATTTACCAGGTTCATTTCATTTGTCAGCATTTTTGTTGCTCAGTTTTACAGACTTATTTACAGGATGACAGACTTTTTCATGCTTGCTCCTCCATGCTGGAGAAGACAGTCTCTTACTGGGGCTCATCTCACCTGTCTGCTTGCACGCTGGCCCAGCTAAAGCAAGGAATCATTTGTGCTATTTAGGTGATTTTGATGTATGCTATGTGCTAAAGCATTTGTGTAATGTGGCTGTGTAAATTGAACAGCCAACCATTACCTAGTAATGTTAGGTTATGCGAAATAAATACTACTTATACCTGTCTCTTCAGCTGTTATCATGAGTACAGGTGTATGCTTTGAGACCATTTCCCCCTTTGGGAAAAAGAACCCAGAAATCAGAGACTGTCATTAGCCTAATGTGAACTCCAAAAGCAAATCCCCCAGGTCTTGCGTTGCCTCGCTCCCATTTTTGTTTTACCCTTCTGTGTGCTCTGTGCCAAGGTTAAACACGCTTAGCCATGCTGCTCGGGTGACTTCCTTTCAGTGCAGGGAGAAGAGAAATGAGAGGAAGACTTGGGGTTCACCAGAGCAGTTTTGAATATAACTGTATTTGCCAGAGTGGACCGCTACATTTGGTAAGATGCTATGGCTTTAACTGTGCTGGATACACCTGAGGAAGTTCCTGCTATGGGTGCATTTCTTTGGAAAGGATTTCTCTGGGTCTGGAAGGGAATGTGACTGTGTGGGTCTAGCAGAGCAGTGGTAATGATCTTCTCTACATATGGACCTAATCCCACTTCTCTGGTTTAGAGGGCAGGGCTCTGTAGTCATGAAGGTCATGTAGATATTTCTCTTAATTGTGTGTGCCTGGCTGGATCAGTTTGGTGTACAAAGGAGGGAAATAGTTCTGTTATCCCAGACAGCTGATGGAAACTGCCTGTTGTATGTGCAGTAAGAGAGTGGTGGGACTCGGGTGAGAGCTCAGGTACCTGAGTTCTACCTCAACCTTCCTGTGGCTGTAGAGGAGTGTGCTTGTGAGCCTGAAGTTTCTATGCACCTAGTTAGTTGCTTTGTTACTGAATTTACAGTCTGATCTAATTCTGGAAGAAATAGGTTATGCTTTGGATCCCTTCCTTAAGCACCGTGTCTTGCTCAGATTGAAACTTGACACACAACTTTCAACTCCTAAAGGTCATTTCTGTTCATTCCTGATGTTAGAAAACAGTTGAGCCTTTTAGAAAAAGTTTTTATGACATTAGAACAATGTTATCAGAACAGTAAGATTTGAAAATAAACTCTATCCACTTTATCAGAAATAAAACCAACTTCTAAAAGCTTAACACTTGTACATAGATACCTGAAAATATTGCACTTCCGTTTTCTGCTGTCGTCTTAGTTAACGTTCAATGGTGCAAAGGAACCAGTATGATGTTTAGGAAAGGAAAAAAACCTTACATTTCTTCTGATGTATTTAAAACCTACCGTGGTGGTGGTTTTTGAGTGTTGGTTCTGAACTCAATGGATAAAACAAATGGGAGAGCTGCAATGCCTGTCACAGTCTTTACCCCAGAAATTTTTACAATAACTCATCTTTCTCGCCTCCAAAACCTCTCTCATGTAGGTTTTCATTTAACTGGAAAGACTATAAAATCCATTTCTAGATGAACCTTAGCAGTAAAGGTTAAACTGGAAAGAAACCCGATCACCTTTTTCAGCTTAGAATTTTAAAGCAATGACTGAGCCAGAATTTGCAAGTGGTTTCATACTGCTTGAGATGATAATTTTTTATCTATTTCTAATGGAACTGTTTTCTGTTAATAAAAAAAGATGGATTTCATATCCCCCCCCCCACCCCCCCCCCACCCCCCGCAAGATTCAAAGAGTGAGGATGTGTTAAAGTCAAAACACTTTGATCAGGAAAGTTTGGGTTCTTTTAAACTTCCTATTTCAATTCAGTGAGCCCAAATTGGCTTGTACCATCTCTTCATTTGTCTAATTAATTCTGGATTTTTTGACACCTACAGCATATTGACTTCCTTTTCTATGTCTTCCTGGGCCACAATTTACCTTCCCAAACCACCCCGTCTTCCATTGCTCTGAAGTTAAATCATTAAATAAAGATCATAAAGGATAAAGTTAACTCCCTTGATTCCCTCATTAACAGTGTCCTCTGGCTTCCCCAAATCGCTTTCAGTGCATGAAACAAGAGGGTGTGAGACAACACTACAGCTTGCTCTTTCCCCAGATCCCGAGGAAGGGTACGGGGAAAGAAACCCATGTCTCTGATCTCCATACAAACCCTTTCCTGGACCTTCCCCTTGCAGCTCTGCGGGAAGGACGGACACGTGCGGCACGTAGTTAGAAGCAGCCCAGGAGCGTTGGTTACTGTCCCCTGCACAGCACATCCTCGGCAGGCACAGCAGCCGTGTCTTACTTGTTGCTGCTGCTCTGGGCCCTGGAAGCCAGCCAGGAAAATATCGTCTTGAAGTGATTTGCAAACCCTGCTAGAGTGCTACTTAGAGACAACTTGGCTCCAATCTTGCACGAAGCTTTTGCACATAGCTTGGTGCGAGCAAGATATTTTCGTGAGGCTGAGCAGAGTCAGACTAATTTTCAAGGCCAAGGAGGGAAAAAATAACAGATCTGTATGCTCTTGATGGGTGAACCCAACTTCGTGTGACTTGAATTAGAGTTCTTTCTTGGTGAGGCTGGAAGTGGTGTTCTTGTAAAATGTCAGTTAGAGATTACATGGAAACTCTCAGGGGGAAGATAGATCTCAGAGCCCATCTTCACCCTTGTCCCTGAACTCTGAGGAATAGATCTGTGTTGCAGCATACCTGCTCCTGATCTTGATCTCCTGATCTTGACTGTAAGCTCTGAACACCGTGTTTATGGAAATTCCATCTGGAGATAGCTTCTGGTTTGTCCCTAGGGTGATAAACTTGTATGAAAGCTGAAACCACCTTGGGCAATATCAGAGAGGAACTCAGAGGCCTGATCACCCCCTTTCTTATCTTCTGGTGTCTGTAATCTCAGGGATTTGGGTGGTTCTGCACCTTTATGGTTCTAAACTCAATTTATTCTGAAGCCATGTAATTTACCCCAGACTGGAGGAAAGCACTCTCCTAAATTATTGAGCTGTCCAAGGATGGAGTTGTTTCACATATGCTGACAGAAGCATTTTTTGAAGTTAACTTCTGATGATTTTTATTTATTTTTTTTTTTTTACCAATAATGCTAGCTAATTAACAGATGTTTGGCAATGGAGCTGTTTCTATGCATGTTTGCCTGAACAGAGCCCTCCCAATCCTTCAAGGAAACCTGGACAGTTTGACAATAATTCTATTTAGGGAAAAAAAAAGCCTCCTCTGCTGCACAAAGGTTAAGTACTGGGGAATCCGATCCCCTCCTGCTGCTGCTTCAGTGACATTTCATCTTCCAGCACTGCAGGCCAGCACCTGCCCTGTGTGCCTTGCATCCTTCACCTTGGTACGTCATCCCACCCCAGCCACGCTCCCGCAAACACTTTCTCCTGGCAGCCGAGCCTGCCGCTGTTTGCTGCCATGTGAGTCTTGCTGCGGTGTCCTCTCTGTGCGCAGAGGCAGGTTGCAGGATTTATCTGTGTAGTTTCTCCATGTCGCATTGTTCTTCCCACGCACAGCAGAGTAATTACATCCTAGCACAAAAAATGAAAAGAAACAGAGCTTTTGTCCTTATCTCTTCCTGCCTCCCTGTTTGTTCTTTCTAGCCAGTCATGTTTAAAACAGTTTTCCCTTAAACATTTCAAAAGCCTCCCCATCTTCTCCCCTCATTTTTAATCTTTCTTTTTCTTTTGTTAAACATAATTTTAAAAGAATCGCCACAAATTAATTTTTTTCCCTCCTCAGAAAGACCTCCAAATTTGAAAGAAAGGTCCGTTTTGAAGAAAGGAAAAAAGAAACTCTCAAGTGTTTGAAATTTCTGTTCAGATCTGCTTTTGGTGCCTGCAGTGCTTTCCCAAGAGTCAGGGCAACATTTACCCCTGAGGTAGCAATTAAAGACAGAAACTTTAAGTAGAATTAAACTTATTTCCCAGGGAAAGTCTGACTTTCTTCTTTGACTAATTCCCCTTATTATTGGACAAGTCGCTTTGCAACGCCCCTTTATTCTGGCTTGTTTTTTCACACTGGCTGCATGGCTTTTTGCTAAATCTCCACAGTACTCTTCATTCAACGTTCATTAGGAATTTTTTTTCTCTCTAAGAAACTTTCCTTTTGCTGTCAACCATCCAATCATTGTGGTAAGTGAGGAAGTGATTTTTTTACTGAGTCCTGTGCAAAGCAGTACGCAAGCCCCTCTCCAAATAAGCACTTTTCCAGCAGATGATCTGGAAACACTTCTGATATCTCAGTCACTTTATACACCAGAAAATAAGAGCCAATTCTTCACTCAGAATAAACCTAGGATTTTCTCAAGGCTTATGGCAGTCTGTGTAAAAAAAAAAAAAAAAAAAAAAAAAAAAAAATAGCATTGACACAGGTTCTGGAGGAGGTAGTACTAAATGAGTGACAGATTTAAGTTGATAATTTGAGTGACACAAACAAAATAAAGCATTAAGCATATTCTGTGTGTGTTGTGCTTAGGTCATTTACCTTTTGGTGATCCTGTTAGTAATATTCTTGTTAAGGAGTACCAGAAAATCTGGTATGTTGTGCTGGGATTAGCCCAGCTGGAGTCATCAAATGTTGTTTACTCTATATTGTAAAGCCAAGGCAGCCCAAACCCAATGTGTATTGTGTTTCATTCCCAAAGAAACCCCAAGATAGTGAACATTTAAAGTCCACAGAAGTCGGGGTGGGGAAAGAAAGGGGAGGAGAAGGAAAGAAAAAGAAAAACCCTCCTCCCGTAGATGGCAAAATCCTACCAAGGGCGCTGTGTGACAGCACTAAATAAGCACACGTGCTCATGTGTAGGCACGTGAGGGCTGTTGGGAATGTGTTGCAGATCTCAGTGCCTGCACTGCTATAGTGCTTTGTGCATGGATTCATACAGCTCCCTCTTATTTATTGCAGCCACTGTCCAGGCAATGGTATGGTTTGTAACACTGTGGGGTTTTTTCCGTGTCTATCATTCCTTTTCACCTCTTAACGTGTTCCTTCTTTAGGCTTAGTCTAAAATGCTGAGGCCAGAGTTTTTATGAAGAACACTGTGGTTCTGAGCTTTGTTTTATCATAGAATCATTTAGGTTGGAAAAGACCTTTAAGATCACCAGGTCCAACCATTAACCCAGCACTGCCAAACCTAGCACTGCCAAAACCTAGAGTAAACCATGTCCCGAAGTGCCGCATCTATGTGTTTTTTAAACACCTCCACGGATGGTGATTCCACCACCTCCCTGGGCAGCCTGTTCCAGTGGTTGACCACCCTTTCAGTGAAGACATTTTCCCTAATAATAGTTTTGTTTCTTTTCATCACTGTACTTCTTTAAATTGTATATGCACTAAAAAGAAATGTCATCTTCTAGTAGGCTTCAAGCAAAGACAAAGCTTTGGTGCAGTATATTTAGGCTTGCTTTCAGCTGAGTGGGTTAAACAAAAAGTAATCGGCATTTACAGCTGACTGCTGCTCCAAACCCAAAGCAAGCATTGCAGGGGCTTCAGAGCTGTTTGGTGAAAGCTGAGAGGTGTTCTTGTTCTCTGGTTCTGCAAACATCTAAATTTTCTGCAATACAAATATCTAAAGAGCATGTCTGTCTTTACATGAATTCTGACCTGTCTAAAATCAGCAGCCTGAGATTCAGCTGCTGGACAGCTTGTGATACAATTTGTATCTGTACTCACAGCCCTCTGCTTTCCTGAAAAAAAGGAGGCTTGGTAAGCTTGATAAAGTTCCAGAGGTTTAGATGTTTATCCAGAAAATAAGCCTCTGAAATTCATCAGTGGCCATTTAGGATATGATGGAGACTGCTGCTCTGTAAAATATGATGCCTCACATTCAGATTTAAAAGCTTCCTTAAAAATCAAATGCCAGAAACTTTTTAGATTCTGGGAGGAAAAAGGAAAACCTGGGTGGAAGTATCTTTTACATATTTAATTGCATCCCCTGCAAGCATCTATTCCTATTATAGAGGGCATATGATAATTAGCACAAAGAGGCAAACTACAAGTGAAAAGTCAATGGAGTTGTGTTAAAGAGGCATATATGTTTTCTTTATACTCGGTTAGGAAGTCCTTTTTTGAAGCATTTATTGCAGAGTTGTAGAAAATAATCCATAAAGAAAAGCAATTTTGCCAGGAAAATGATGTCTTAAAAGCTGTTTTCTACTTTGCAGTGCATTGCTTGTCTTCTGCCATAAAAATGTTCAGTGTGTTTTGGGGTCCATACTTATTTATCCCTTCTACTACTTGGGAAATGTCAATAATCCTCAGAATGAGATGGAAATGTCAGCAGTGCTGTTCTTAGCAGGGATTACACATTTCAATAAGTAATAACTTTTGTTACCTCATCGTAGAGACAAACTGGTATCTGAACTGCTGCAAATGATCTGAGACAAGTTTTTACAGTCAGCAGTGCCAAAATTCACACACACAAGTGAAAACCTTTCTCAGGTTTTGACCACTAATTATAGTTGAAGCAAGCTTTTTTTCTTTTTTTCCAAACAGATGGGAAAAATCAAAATGTTAAGTAGCTTCGTTTTCACCAGAGGGCTCTTTCAAAGGCTTTAAGCTCCTGGATGGCAGCCAGATTTTCAGTTGGGTTTTTCTCCTTGTGTTTAGTCCCTACAGCAATAAAGGCAAGAGAAAGAAGTTACACGCAACTCCCTTTAGCGTGCCCTGCTTGCTTTCTCTGCTGCTCAGTTAGCAAACTTTACTCCAAGTAGGCTAATGTTTCCAATGCACAGCAGGCTCCAAAACCAAACCTTGATTTTAACTTTTTTTTTTTAAAAAAAAAAAGCTGTCAGCTCCCATTCGTTCAAGGACCTATTCTATTCCTCTGTTTATCTATAACAACACATTTTAAAATTAAAGTCTCAAAGAACTAGGCACTATTTTTAGAATTCAGAGAAAGTACTTTAAAGATAATCAGCCATTTTATTTTTCTGCAGTGACAATTTGATTTATCTTATTGCTAAATAAGGCTTTACTTGTGAGCGTCTGCTTGGAGAGTCATCCAAGAAAAACAGGAGGCAGTGGGACTTGTATCAGAAGGCAGGTGTATTTTTGGGTAGTTCTTGTTTAGCATCTCCCCCTCACCATTACACTTGCCTGAAGTTTTTTCGTCTCTGTAGACTTTGGACCTGGTCTCTGGATCAAGGCTCTGCCGTGATGGGGATGCAGGCAGGCATGGGGCTCTGTGGCAAAAGGACAGGGGAGGACAGCATGGAAGAGGCCATCAGTGTGTGTGTAAATACATATATATATATGTACACGTATACCCTTGTCTTGTTGCCTTTGAAGTCAGAGATACTGAACATCCCCTTACCTTTCCTTATGTAAAAGCGACTCCATGCAGGAAGGTTCCCTGGCACCGTGGTGCCAAGGGATGCATTGCCTGTAAATTTGTGTACGTTTTGTTGTATGTGCTTCCTATTACTTGCTAAACCCACCTGTGTCCTGGGCAAGTGTTTGTGGTGTTTAGGATTCTTTAGGAAGTAACTGGATTTGAGGAGCATAGGACTATGTTTGTAACTTATCTTTAAGAGGCGGACTCATTTGTCAAAAAAGGGAGGAAATAACTGGTGCAAAGCACTCACTGCAGTGTGTCAGGAGCTAGAAACTGGAAATTATTGGTGCAAATATGTGGTTAGGAGGAATAAATACATTAGATGATCTCCTAATGGATTATTTTAGCTTTCATGGGGGGCAGGGAGAAAGGAGTTTATATTGCTTGCATTGCTCTGAGTTATTTGCCTGGCATTGATAAGTTTTTGTCTTTCTGTCTCATTGTAGTGAAGAATCACAGGAAGTTTCTTCATGTGGGATAGGAGAAGACTTGATGCTTCAGTTTTTAATATCTCTGCACTTACAAAATGTGTTTCAATTTGGGTGCTTCTCCTGAGAAGCCCTAGAAAGCAGCAGAAGTGGTTTCAAAGGCAAGAGAGTTAAAAGCACCAGTGTTAAAAAAGCAATCTGTGTAAACTCTTTTACAACTTGAGAGTTATGTAAAGCCGTATCTTACCTTGGCCTCATGCCCCAGATTGCATGTCCATAAAGCACTGCAACCCTGCCTTGACACATTTTATAGCATACTTCAGCTTTGAGGAAAATAAACTAGTTTGTTAAAATGTTTCTGCAAATTCCATGGCCTGTCCCATCAGCCAGTGGGAAAATGGACATATGAGACTGTCTTGTGTGTATGTAGGACAAGAAGTCTTGGGGGCTGGTGTACTTGGTGGTTTGTGCTGGGAGTGAGGCACACTTACTGTTCCCAGTTATGATGATGCATAGCTGGACAGTAAGCGTGTACCCCACTACCTGTGACATAGTTATCTGGGTGATTGCATGTAACTGATGTTACACAGCCTTATGAAATTGCCGCACAGTCCGGTGCGTAGTCTAGTCGTAAGAGGCGGTAGTTGTATCATAACAACTGTATCTTCAGCTTAGAAGGGGTACTTGTAAAATATGAGGTTGTCAGCTTCTAGAAAGGTAAAAACAGAATCTAAATCATAATTCGTATGAATTAGCCTCCACAAGCTGTGTACTCTGTTGTGTCTTAATTTTGAATGCCTAAATCAGATGTCCTTCAATGGTTTTATATATCTGTAGTTTTATGCATACAAAAAAATTACAGGAGAATCCAACTGCTGCAGAATCCTGAAGCTTAGCAGGAGACAGCCCATGCTGAATGCGGTTGTCTGCAGCAGTTCCCCTAAAACACCCTTGAGACCCATTGCCCTTGCCACTGTCCTCAGAGGTCGGTGGGTGGTAACATCCCACAGCACTTCTGTGGTTTTACATCTATCTGATCCCAGATGGATCCCGCGTTGCACGAGGAGGAGGGAAAATGGAAAGCTGTTGAGCAGAGGATCTCAGAAATAAACTGCCTTTTATCTTTAAAGGGCTTGATCCTCATTGCACTGAATGCTCCTTGCAGTGCAAAGGAGGAACTGATGTGTGAATTACAGCAATTTATGCACATTTAAAGAAATTTATGATTCAGTAGTTAGGTGGGCATCTCTACAGAAAGCGTGTGTCAGCAGCCTAAATGGAAGAGATGAGAAAACTGATATTTTGTATGTTGTCATCCCTCCGTTACTTCTAGATCCAGTGCACAATCTAGCTAAATGTTTCTCTAGTTTCTGTTCCCGTAAGAGGCTCCTACTACAACAGCATCCTATTCGGAGGGCCTCTATATTATTATCTTGAGGTGTTTGTGTGTGATGCGATAATGCCACTCTATAAATAGAATGCTTTTTGATTTGCTTTTAAAATAGTTTTCTACTTTTAATAAAATAATTTTAAAATAGTTTCATGTTTTCAAAAGAGCAAAATACAGCTGCTACTGGCATCTGATTAATGCTTGCTATTTCACGATAACTGTAATTAAATTCAGCTAATTCTCTACTGCAATATTTATGGAAAACAACGTCCAGGAGCTGCAGTTCAACATTTATGCTGGAGAGTATGAGAGCCCAGGAAATAACTCTGACAAGCTGTGGGGCAGGGGCTTGGTGTGGCCAGCAGGGAGCCCAGAGCTTTCCCTTTGCAGCGTACTGGGTGATGTGGAGACAGTACATTGGCACCCTCCCTCATAATGTTATTTTCTTGCCTCCATTTCTTCTGCTATGAAGGATGTGGCAGCAGAGAAAAGCAGTCTTGGGGATGTCTTACAGAAAGGATTGCTTCAAACTGTGCCTCAGCCTTCTGTGCTGTGGAGATGCCCATCTGTTTGGGCAACCATCAGGGGGATTTACAGCCACCTTTGCCTTCAGTTTAAGATTTAAGGGAAGAAGAGAGCAACATCATTTCCTTGGAGACTCCTTTTTGGTGGCAGCTTCTGAAATACCTAAGCTCTGTGAAATGAATGTGGTGGCAGTTCATGGACATGTTAGTGGCTACAGCAGTGCCACTGCCCTCAGCTCATCACACAGATGTGAAACAATGACAAGAATGTCTCCAAAGCTTTTTATTTTTCCCTATGTGGTTGTGCCTGTCCAAACCGATCATAAGAATTCCTGCAAACAGCTTTCTAAATCATTATCTAATCTCTGCCTTGCTTTACTCTTTAGAAGGTGACTATTCTGTTTAAAACCAAATTTTCACTTTACATGCCCCCTGAGTGGTGGCATGATCTGCACAATGGCAGGCAGGCAATCCTCCACAGTTAAATTGGCCAGAGAAACATAGCCTGGTAGTGGGTGACTGCAGGCAGGTGGTGCAAAGTGTTTCTACACAGCAACTGCCTCACCTTGGGTTTACTAATGCGTTTTTTGGAATGAACACCAAGTACATGTGGCAGCACCATGCATCTCGAGCACAAAGGTGAAGTCTGTTGCTCAGAGAACAAATATTGCAATAGCCTATTGGGACAGGAAAATGGAGCATTAACCTTGCAAACACCCATGGGGTAAATTTAAGCAAAGGTTTTCCCATCTACCACCAACTGCTCTGCTCAAACAGTAACAATGCATTTCACAAGCTCATTGCTCCAGGGTGTGATTTCTGAGCAAGCCTTTGATCTGGTCTCACCCAAATACAAGTTTTGTCTGTTGTAGGAACAATGGATGCATGCCTGGCTTTGAAATGGGAGAGCAGATACATTTTGAGGCATGGAACAATGGATGCATGCCTGGCTTTGAAATGGGAGAGCAGATACATTTTGAGGCATAAGCCAGAGAGCTGCCTATCCTAAAATGTCACCCAGAGTTTACCCATAAGTAGAGAGAGGAACACATCATTCTGGTTACATACCAGGTGAATATCCTGTCCTGCAGCAAGAGACACCCAGGCACGTAGTGCTTGAGTGTTTCCACAAGAACCAATACGATAGGGGCCATGTGGTCTGAAAAGGCTGCTGAAGTAGCCTGTACAGCCACTGTCTTCCAGCTATCAATTCTTTTTCAGTGTTTCATTGAAGCTGGTTCAGTGGTACAAATGTAACTTCAGCCTTAGGACATCCTGGTTAAATTTCAGCCTTGCAGTAGATTTGTGTGTGCCAGTTACCCCAGTGTAATGTGGAGATTAAAGTAAATCTATCAAAAACATTTCACTAGGCTATTTTCTCATCCAGACAAAAACTTCCTTTCTAGAGGAGGAAAAAACAATCCCACCACCAAATAGTTTTGATGAGCCTGACAGGCTTAGAATAGAGTATTTCAATTTTTAGTTTCAGGACTAGAAGCTTTTTTTTCAGTGCCCTACTTTCTCAGGCTTTTTTATAATGTTATTGTGTGCTGCTAAGGGAGAAGAGCTTGCTTGTCTTCCTCAGGTTTATTTAGAGCTTTTCATTGACTAATGCTTTTTGTCACAAGTGACAGTGAAGGACCTGTTTGGTAATAGAGATCAATGGAGATGAAGGTGACATTTCAGAGCAGCATTTTAAAACTAATGCATTGCTGTTTATCTGACCATGGCACCTAGGAACACTGGTTCAGAATCTAAGACCCTGTAAATTCTGTCCCTGCCTTCCTCCTCCTAAAATGTACATTTCCTTTTTCTGTCACTCTTCTCCAACCCAGTACTTTTCAAATTTTTTCTTGCCTATTCTAGAAAACTCTTTGGTGGTCTCTCATCCTATGAATTTTTTATTGACAGACTTCTTGCACTATCGGTGGGGTTAAGCGCCTGTTGGCTGAAGTGGGGCTTTATCAGTAACCGATCGGTCCTTTGCTTCCCCTGGGCAACTGAATCTTGGATTTTGCAAGAACAGAGCCTTTAGTGGTGGGGAGGTCCAAGGACATGAAGGGTGTCAATTCCTTTTATTCTGCACCGAGAAAAGTGTGGTGTTGGCACTGAGCAAATTAAGCAAGTGTGATTTCATGCTCCAGCTCTCTCTACAAATTCAAATGCACTAAAGATACTTGTGAAAAGTGCTAAGGCGATAGACAGTGAAGAACTTAAGGCCCTTGGAGAAGAGGTACAGTAGAAGATAATTGTTGTCCTACATTATATACTGGAGTAATCAGCTTTGAGTATTTGGTACAGTTCAATTCCCAAACACATTTCAGATTCAATCCCCGCCGCCTTTGCTAAGAAATCCAGGAAGGGCAGCTGCTTTAGACTCTGCAGTAATCTGAGACCACCATATACTCAAATAAGTTTCAAAGCATCTGCCAAATTAAAGCACTACCAATGCTGACTAGATTTGAGTAAATATTTACTACCTTGCATCCAATTACACCCCTCTTTCTACACGTAAGCTTTACCATCTGTGTCCAGAAGTACTGGCTTTCGTAGTCGGTTTCTGTGACATCCTCCACACTTAATTCCAGGGTAAGAAGGTCAATGCAGATAATGCATAATGCAATTATATATAAACCACGATCTCTGTAACTTCTGTACATAAATTAAATGAAAACATATTAATAACGTACCGCACATTCTGCCCGGTTGTCTCACACGATGTCATGGCAATGCATTTATTACAGACCAAGCAAAAGAAAGACAGATTGCTTTCCCAGAATTCACTCAGTTAATGGAGAAAAATCCACCCTGATCTAAGCTAGCTCCAGCAGTTTCTCAGAAATATTAATGTCTCAAGCTCTCATGCCTTTAATAAAGTAAAATATAATGTATTTCACTGGAAAACAAATTCTCCATTTCTCCTCTTCTGGCATTTGGTGCAGCTGATAGCTACAGTACTGGTTTCAAGCAGAGCATGCTGAGCTAATTATATTTCTTCTAAACATTGTTGATTTCTTGATTGCTGATGTGGTATTTGAGAGTCAGAGATTCTGAAATGTCAGCTTAACAATCCACCTTTACCAGTCTGAATCCCCTAAATACAGGCCTTGTTTTACCGATATTCCCAGTAAAGAATTACTCTCTCTACTGCTTGTCTGGCAAATGAAACAAATAACAATTTCCAAAGGCTGTATTTTTTTCTGCACCACATTTAATTGGTGGGAGCATGGAGACACAGAAACATTTTCATTAATGCTTCATTATTAATCAGTGAAAGATGGATGCAGCGCTTGAGGGAACCACTGAATAGTGAATTCCCTAAACAATTTACTGTAGCTCCCTTCAAAGAAACAGCTTTTTGGAAAGATGGACAGCCCTGTTAGTGGGAATGTTGCGACAGCACAATGACATCCCCTTTTAATGTGCTCTTCATGAAAAAGGAAAAAAATCCCAATAACTGGATAACTAAACTGTTTGGCAAACAAATGCAAATGTCATTTATTTGCTTAATTTTGCTAAGGTTCTGTGGGTATAGTATTAATACAGTTTTTGGATGATGACTCACATAAATATTACCTTCATATTTTTGGTTTCCACTTATCTTCTTTTTGCTGGTTATAATACTTTATCTGTTATTACTTTTTACATGCTACAATATTGCAACACAATAGTAATTAAGCCTGGGTTTTGATTTAGATAGAGACAGCTCTGCACATCCTGCAGCGAGGGTCTGCCATCACAAATTCCTCCCTTGGAGGAGGAGAGCCCCACTGACTGCTGTTCAGAAAAACAGTGGCTCTTATTCCTAAACTTGCTCTAGGTGTGCGGCTAGATGACACACTAGGTGAGCAGTGTGCAAGGTCTTGAGCAACAACAGCAGAGACTGCAAGGTGCAGAGTCCTGTTTGTATGGGAAAAGAGGAGGGAGCGAAAATGGGTCCCTGGTTGGTGGCATGGAAGTACGTGGGGAAAAAAAATGGAAAAGAAATCTGGATACGTAAGTTGTTTTCCATTCCTTGCTATAAATCTGCCTATTTAGGAGTCTGTAAGGATTGGCTGTGGGAACAGTGCGTGAATTTGGTTGCTCTTGTAAGCAGAAGCCTTGATTTTTAGAAACTTTTCAGAAAATACCCTGGCTACATACAGGAAACTTTTCTTACTACCAACAGTAATGCAGAGTGTTAAGTAACATGGCATCCTTTTTTACTGCCTTACTTGCATTGGCACCTCTAGGCAATAACAGCCTGATGGGATGTGATGGATGGAGCTGTCATAAGACAGCAAACCATGGGGTGTTACCCCTTGTGTCCTGATGTATGCCAAATCCCCCTGTTCTGCCAGGCAGTTAACCAGCTAGTGGCGTAGCTCTGCAGTCACAATATAGTCACAGTCTACTGGGGCCAGACAGGCTGAGGTCTACCTTTTTGCAGCAGGACATGGCCTGAGATAGGGTCCTCCTGGCATCACAAGTGAAGGTGATGGCCAAAGTGGCTCTTTGGAATCTTGTACACATTACTGGATACTGAAGACAGAAGAATCTATTCTTCAGTCTCAGTTCATCTCTGCAGCTTTCTGAAATGTTCAGCTTGTCCCCTGGTTCAGCTAACTTTCTGAAACGATGCTGTACTCCTGTTTTCCGTGATGCTTCATCTCCTCCTCTTGTGTATGTCTGGTTGGGTGCCATCTGACTTGGTCTATTTCTTCTCAACCAATGCTTGTGAGATTTTTGGTTTCCTTGGAAGCATTTGTTCATACTGAGATATGGCCTGTTATCCTATTGCTCAATCAAGTAATGTTCAGGCATGAAATGCCAACATCTGCAGATTTGTAACTATTTTTATCCCCTTGGATGAAAATATTTGTGAGTGGAGAAATGGAGGAACACAGTTTAATTGAAAATATGGCACAGTATATTCTCATCCAATGTGTAAGAATGTTGACTGAAGGAAAAGAAAATAGCGCATCTTTTTGCCTAGTTTTCTTTCTCACAAGATTTACTTTCTCAGTAATGCACATCAAATCTACATCCATGAGACTATTTACTGCTTTCAGCTCAAATTGGAAGGGCAGCAAGTAAGAACTGGTATATTTATTTTCTGTTTAACTCTCAGGAGCAAGTCACAAACCTGGGACCTGTCATGACTGACATAGCAAGCCATTAGGTAGTTACAGGGAAACCCATTTTATTAAAACATCTGTGTTGAAATGTGCATGCTAAACAGTATTTTAATAGGCTATGAGTCTAACTCCCTGAGCTTTAATTTGGTAGCAGAGAAACTTCAAGCATTTTCAGCATTATTTCAAAAAACACTTTAAAGAGATCCATTATAGGGCAATAGTTTTTGGAGAAAGATGTTATTTTCCTTTGGCATCAAAGCAAATGTTTGATAAAATGCTTACTATGACATAAAGCATATGCAGAGTTTCAAGCTGTAATAGGTCTATGAGTTCTCTTCACTTTCAGCCTTCCCCTTCGGTTCCCTCTTCAGCTTCCTGCCAGGTCACTAGCTCTTTGCTTTCACTCTAGTTCCTTTACTATATTTTATTCTTTCCCACTGGCTGAAGAGGGATTAAGCCTCTGCACTGTTATTTTGATGCTTCACCAGGCATTACCCTTTCAGGCTTCTTAGTCAGCAAAGTCCCAGCCTGCAGACCTTGGATCTTCTCCCAGTCCTGTATCCCAAGAAGTCCTAGACTCTTGGACTATGCTGACATTAGCAAATGAGCACAGCCCAAAGGAGCAGATACGCAGAAGACAGCAGCTGGTGGCTGGCGCCCACCTTGTACACATTTTAGGAGATTTGCTTTGTACAACTTCTAGCCTGTTCCTGTGGTGACCAGCTGATGCACAACTTTCAGTTTAACTTCATCCTAAAGGAGCCGAGGTTGGGTGTCCTGAGACTGCTGGCCGATGGAAACTGAAACATGGGGCTTTGCAGAGGTAGAAGAGCAGTCCGCACCAAACCATAACACAGGTGCCCCCTCACTCTTTCCTGGCTTTGCATTTCAATCTCTGTCTTTTCCATTATCCCTTCATCTAGCCAAGGGGGCTTTTCCTATCTCCCAGGTTCTGTTTATTTGTGCTTAATGAGTGTCTTCCTTTGTGACATGAACTTTCCTGATGTACCCTTCCTTCTCCTCACTGCCTAAGTACCCACGGGAAGAGGGGGTATGTTCTTCCAGCTCGGCACTTGCCAGGGAAGTCCCATAGACCAAACTCAGGAGCACTCGAGAGCGTATACATAATCTTTTCCCTTGAATAATTCTAGGTACAGGACTGTATTCCTATTCCTTCTTCAAAGTCATGAAGGCTATCAAATCTCTTGATAAATTAATTATTTTTTAAAAATGAGTTGTGAGAAATAATATTCTTTCCTTAATCTTAAATATAGCCTGATATTAAAAAAAAAATATATCCTAAATAAGGAAAATCTCATCTTGAACTCTAGGTGTTCAGTTATAGTATGAGCCCTGAATGTACAATCCTATTATAAGAAATAGCAGACATCCCTAAATTTAGATATCACTACTTTTTTTTCTTGGGATACTGCACCCTAGGAATTCTCCACATAGCATAGATGCAGAGCTGCAGTTGATCATATTTTTTATTAATGTTTATGCAGCAATATAAATATGTAATTATTTTTTTTTCCCCAGCAAGTCAATGCAAAGAACCTCCTCTCTGTTGTAAATCTGTCAAAAAGTCCTCAGGAGACCTAGACTCACAAGGCTCCAAGTCTAAGGTGCTTTTAGTAAAAGCTTCTTCATGAAAATAACTTTGAGTGACTAAAGTATTGATGTCTGATGGGAGTACTCGTACAAAGAATACTTAGTATGGTTTCATACGTTGGTAATTGATGCAGGTGTCTGTATGAAGTACCTTTATCTATTAACTACCCTTTCTTGTTTTCTTTTTGTCTGTCTTTTTGTTTTTCCTCCCTAAAGGAATACATAAAGTTTTCCAAGGTTATAAATCTAGGATTTTATTTTTTGTTATTCTCTCATTTTGAAACATGCATCAAGAAATGTTGCCTCTGCTAGTGTTTGCACACCACTAGAGTAAATGTTCCTAGGAGGGCATTCTCCTAGTCAGGATCCAAATAGATCTTTTACATGTATAAAATCTCAGGGATCCCTTTTTTTTAATTTATTTTGGGTTTTTTGCATATTAGTTGCAAACAATAACAGATGGAGACTGTAATAGCTATATGAAAATAGGGCAAAAGATACAAAATGTTTACACATGCCAAGAACAGTCAAGGATCTTTGGAAATTGCATCTTGCATGAAAGATACAGTGTCATCGTTCTTTGTGGGTGACAGTCATATTTGGTTATTTTGCTTTTCAGAAGAACTGTTGAAATCTTTTTATGCATGCCATATAACAATTTTGTTTGTATTTCTTTGACTTTAGTTTCCTGGCCATATACCATACAATTGTGAAGAAAAGTTCTCAAACCTTGCAAAGAAACTTCTTCCTTTGCTTTTGGTTCTGTTTGTAGGAATGGAAGATGTATAGGTGTTGAAGAAACATAGTCTGAAAGAACCATTAAATAAAATTCACACAGTTGCATCACTGTTTAAAACCTGTTGGTATTATATTTAATGGACTAGCTCGTATGCAAAGAAAACAAAGGAATGAATAATAAGCAAACACTTTTAGATGGAATCTACTTCAAAGTAATACCTTTGACATGAAGAAACATTTTCTGAATCATTGGTTTCATAGAGGGATGCAACTGTGAGGCCAGTGGTACAAACCCACAAGCTAAAACAGCTGCTAGCACGCTGTGTGTAACAGTAACCAATTAAAAGTACTAAAATTTATCAGGCCTACATTATCCATGAGACAATGACAATCAAGATAGTCATAGCCAGGAAAATCAAGCACTGTTTTCTTATCAATAAGATCTTCTTTAAAACTGTGTTGATTTTTCTGTAGTTACATTATTTTCTCCATGGTCAAACAGGCAATGAGAAGTAGAAAGACAGACTTGATCCTTGTCTCCAGAAGTCTCCAGTTGCAGGTGTTCGGTCTTACAGTGGCTTACACACAGAACTAAAATAACAGGTTGAGTTGCTTTCTGTGTAAATGAGCTGTTCCTCCCCTAGCTCCTCTGGGATCGCTGGGACAGTGAGGGTGTGCTGGGTGCAGCTAGCCAGGGGTATGCACAGCCCGGCAATGCAGCTGCTCCCTGCCCATGGCCACCAGCCGAGAACAGGAGAGAGAGAGGTGTGCCTCATGCCATCTCTCCTACTGCACGCAAACTGCCACCTTTACACCCCATTGTAATGCCATCTAGGCTGAGGTACCTTTCCAGTGTCCCCTCCCCTCCTCTCACGTAGCCAGTTTCAGCACCTTGGGCACCAAACAGTCTGTGGAAAGAGAGTGCTGAATCTGGTCCGCTGTTCCGTGTGCACTGGCTGGTGGAAACAAACATCTTGTCTGGTAGTAGGGGCCATGCTTGCCATAGCCAGGTTAATCTGAAACCAAATTCTTTCCGTTACCTAATGCCTCAGTGCTGCTTCTTTGTTCAACAAAGCCTTAAAAAAAGGCCAAACACAACATTTATTGCTCTGTATGTTTAACCATCATAAATGTTGTCCCTTAGTAATTCTCCATGACAAAAATCAGTTATGCCTAGGTAATTTACCACAGTGAAGTTTTCATCAAAAACTATTAGGAGCATGTGAAATGAGTATGGAATGATGCAGTGGTCCAAGCTGCTTGTTCCCTTGGCATCCCTGTTGGGTCCAGGCTGTCTACCTCTCAGCAGATGTCTTCCTCTGCACGCATATACAGTATCAAATCAAGCAGGACTTGGGCCTAAAGTACCTTTATTAGTGTTAAATTGAATCATTTAAACAGTTAGCCTAACATACTTCATTTGGCATTTGTGTTTTCCTAAGAGCATGGGCTTGGTTTCATTTGTTTCATTTCATCCTGTACCCAGCTGTCTGTAATTTTACTATCAATTTCTATACTTTTATGGTGACTTAGATAAATATTACTAAATTATGGAAATTTTATAAAAGCCAAACAGGTAATGCCATTAACCTCAGCCAGTCAAAAATAATCCTATTAATCTCCTGTCAAATTGGCACATGATGAATGTGCAGTCAAACTCACAAAAATTAACCATTTCACTGCAGATCAGTAAATAAAGTATTGCATATTTTTCTTTATCCATTGCTGTAACAGCGTGTCACCAAATAGCTGTCAACAGCCACCGGGTAGTGATACAAGTATGCTGCTCGGGTCTGAGGTCCACCTTGAGGACACTGGTGGGTTTTGATGATAGCAGCAGCTACTGGCTAAATACACAGTCACGTTTGCACTGCTTGGCTCTGGCTGTAGGAAAGGCTTCTCCAAAGACCTCAAAGGCCAATTAAATATGAATTGACTTTTTTTCTGCTGTTTCATTTGCCTTAATGGACGTATGTTTTTCTACATTTTGCATCATTTCTGCTCTGAAAAATACAAGACTTAGACTGATCAAGGTATACCTGCTCTTCTTAACACTTTAGTAAAGCTATTGGATTAGGAAATTGAATCAATACAAAGAATTTCCATATGGAGACTTCAATTAATAGCTTTGCATTTTTATTGAAGTGGGATGACTCTTAAAGCCTCAGAAATATTGATGAGCCAAAAGGCTGAAAGAGAAGTTCCTTAGTTGGCAATCTCTGCTTTGTAAGGGATTTCTAGGGGTTTGCTTAATTCTCTGGCTGAGTTCTGGCCGATTAATCCTGGATCATGGGAGCTGCACTGTGCAAGGGCTGGATCCAACCGGCACCTGTCAGAGCCTCTGAATGATACAGTTCCCTAAAAATGTGGTGAGTTTTGTTTCTTTAAGACTCTCTTAGGGCTTAACATTTATTAGCATAATTGGGAAGAATCACAGATGATATTCATAATGGAGCAATTGTCACTCTAAGCCCCCAGATCGCTGGATGATAGCTCAATGCATCAAGTGACCTTCATCTCTGGACAAAAAATGTGAAATTATTAGCCTGAAGAGAGGTATGTTTGAAAAATGTTCCAAATGTTCCAAATTCCCAGCCTGGGTAACTAGCACCCCTCTATACCAGAAGCCCACTCCTGGATGTCTGTTTCAGACTCAATTTATGTCTGAAAAGCTCTTTGGTCTGCGTCTGGACCCCAGTGTGGGCTTCTCTCGTCCTTCCCCCCTCCCACAGTGAACTCTTCTCTCCTCCTTGCCCTGGGCACGCTCCTGAAAAAGCAGCTGGAATGGAGGGGGTAAGCGGCTGAGATTTCAGGCAGCTGTTGCTGCTCTCCCACAGCTTTTTTTTCTACTCTGGTCCTAGCAATAAGCAGTTCAGCCCTGAGTTTTATCAGGACTGTCTACATCTCCAGCTCCTCTGAAGAAACAGAGGAGGGGGAAAAATACTTGGCAAAAATAAATATACTGGGGAAGGGAACAAGAGAATCGCTAGCAGGAAAATAAATGTAGAAGTGGGGAGGTGAAAGAAGAGAAATCAAAGTATGAGTGAGGGTAAAAACAGATATAAAGAAAAGAAAAAGAAGAGGGAAGGTAACAGACAAAAGGAGAAATGGAAGCACATGCTGGGGAGAGGGTATGAGCCACCCAGGAAAATTTTTATTACACTACTAAGGGATTTTGGCAGAGAAAAAAACATGGGAAATACTGACTCGGGACTCTCTCTTCCCTTAGGCTGTTTATGACATGGATTATCAATGCCCAAACTGTTTCTTACTATCTTTTCAAACAAGAGTATATTTTTCTTCTATTTGTGTTATACCTCTGTCTATATGTCTTCTATTATCATTCTTGTGGTAAGTACCATTAGTTGAAGACACTGCTATGTTTTCCTTATGAATGTGATTTTTGTCTCCTGATTCCTATTGCCAAAGCATAGCTACTGTTACTAGTAGAAAAATGTGGTGCTTGGTTAACTGTTAGCAGCAAAATCTGCTTGAGAGCTGTGCATGCGAAATGAACACACAAGACCTCTAAAATATCTCTCTAGAACGGGAGTTACAAGGAATAAAACATAGTTTCAATATATTTAAGTAGACAAGGATAGCACACTACTTTCAAGGTACAATACTATCCGTTTAAAGTATACCAACCAGCCTGTTAAATAAATCTTTTCTTTTAGTGCACAGAGCTAAATGTACAAAACTTCACAAAAACCCTTCTTTTTTCACAACCTATAAATCATGTGTGATATCTCTGTATTATATAGCTTCCATCATGTCCACAACCACATTATTGGAGCCTAGCCTCAGCGTGATCATTTTCCAGCATACGTCTTATCTTTCACTGTGTTGGAAAAAACCCACATACTTAAATTCCAAACTGATTTTATCCATAAAGAAATGCGTAGCTCCAAGAAATGTCACTGTTCCCAGCCGTTCTTACATTTAACCTACACAATGTTTCCTTTTCTGGGGGGGTATAAAACACTTGTTTTCCTTACAGCAGATATGAGTCAAAAATAAATTTATATGTGCTTTGTCGGTTCAGCAGGGAAAACCCTGGCACTCAGGGCAGGCTACGTGTACTCACTGAGGTCACCTTTTGTCTCCATCCTCTGCTGGCTCATTTTGGAGATGTCGTAGAGCGATGGCTGAGCCTGTGCCTTTGCCAGCTGGGCTGCTGTGCCCGACTGCCGAGGCAGAGCTCTCCCGGGCTCCCAGCAGCAGCAACACCTGCCAAGAGCATCCCCACAGTGCCCTGTCCGAAAGGCCTGTGCTCAGCCTGCGTGACTCTGGGCAGCTGGCTCTATAGGAACCCACATTCCCATCCAACCATGCGGTCCAATGCCGGTGTTCATTGAAATTATCTCCCTGTTCCATTTCCAAAAAGCGGCTTTCACTCTAATTCTGCATAGTGGCCCTAAACTGAGTTTCCAGTTTTCATTCCTTTTTTTTCTCCAGAGGTCGTGCAATCTTTCAAAAAAATATCTATTTGTTTTTGTGGGGTTCTACTTGGGGTTACTTATATTTTGCTATTTCTATTTATATATACATGACATGTGGCAAACAAAAGGGGGAAGTACGTGTTAAATCTGTTACTATCTTATCTGAACTCTAGATTTATATTCTGTTTAACCCTTATGAAAAATTACAAGGTATATAAACATGGCTGAATAAGAGTGGACCTTTAAAAATGAGAAAGGGATTCATTCATAGCAAAGGTATTGGGGAGGAAACACAAATGGGTTCTTAAGGTGCTAAGCTGTCAGCTGGCAAAAGTCCCATCATTTCATTGCCTTCTGGTTTTCATAGAAGTTCAGAACCTTATATTTGGGTTTATTTCAAGAATGATGTAAACATTTTGATTTGCTTATTTTTTTCCTTCAGTTAATTCAACCTTAAACTTATTGGCTATTGCAAGTTCCTGGTTTTATACGTAGGATAGGTGTACTTTAGTCTTCACAGGTTTATGAGCATTTTGAAACTCACATATTTAAACAAGACGACAAAATCTGTTACCTGTCTAATGCCATAGGAACTGCCAGTGGCTTAATTAAATCTAAGGGCTCCTGATACAACTGTGGAAAAGTGTAAGGGCCTGAACTTGTAGGAGCTCTCAGCAAATGAGAGCTGGCTCAGGGGAAGTGCATAACAACGGGAAGGGATAGCATAACACTGTCTGTCACTAGGACTGAGCTCTTTTTTTGCCTGCTTTATGTATTGTTAGTTTTGCTTTTGCTATATCTTTCAAGGGTTCCTGCCTGACTTCAGGCTTCCCGTTGCACCAAGCCCCAAGCAAACCTCCAGGCATACGTGCCTAATCTAAAGAGACAAGATTGGGAAGAACTGTTATTACACTCGACTGAAATACAAGGCAAGGGAAAGTAAATCTGTTGTTTAAGGTATTACTGGCTCTTAGTTTTACCTGAGGTGATATATGAAGTCTAGGGCAGAGAAGGGAGATGAACCTTAACCTTCCATTCAAGTGCGTTTAACCATAAAGCTGTCATTTGTCATAGCATGCATGATGAAGGGACAAATACAACCACCCTTCCACATTACTCCTCGTGGAGGTTTTCACAGTCATGACACTGTACAGGAATCAACTGGCTTGATTTAGTTCCCTGTATCTGCTGTGCAGCCTCCTCCACACCATGAGGAACCAGCCCTCAAGGCTGACATGTCTCTTCTGGGACATTGTAAAAATGCCCGTATTTGTGTTTGGAAAGCTTTGTGGTGGGAGGATGCCAGGGCCAGTGAGATAGATAAAGATTTTCAAACCACTTTCTGAAAGCTGCTTCTGGAAAGTCTTTCCTTGTAGTATTCAAAAGCTCTCTGAAGAAGTTAAACATTAGCACTAGCTGAAATTAAGACACTAGACTAAAGCATATGCAATATCAAAAATGCAAAACCCCAAACCAAAACAGTTGCCTGAAAAGGAAGTTGTGCCTCTAAGCTTTTGTGTTTCTGATAGACTGGATACAACTCAAGAAATGCCTCAAAACAGTTGGAACCTCAAAGGATGTAGACTTCAGTGAGTAAATGTGTCCTATTTCTTCTGTAACCTACATCCTTCTTGCCTTTATCCCAGTGCTAATGTGATATTCTGAGCTTCCCAGAGTCAATCAAAAATTTTCTGCTAACTTCAGTGGACCCATAGCTGAGCTCCTGATGCAGATCCCCACTTGCCTTACATGTCCACTATTTAGATGGAGGGTGCTCCACAGTGGGCTGCTTCCAGGATCCTGCCCATCTTGTGCAACTGAGCCCATGCAGCATCCCTTCACACCTGATAACTGCAGTTGCTCTGGAGGGAAAAGGGAGCTGCATCAGCCATCCTGTGCCTGGGCCTGCTGGCCTCAGGGGCTGGGCCATGCAGGTGGAGGGACCTGATGGCTGAGCAGAGCTGCCAGAAGAAAACAGCTGTAGATGAGTCAGACCTTGAGTTAGCAGCTCTGTAAAGATTTGCTTTACCCCATAAATACAGACACAGTTACCCAAAGGGTAGCTGGCAATCGCTGTCCTTACGACTGAGTGATGTGATGTGAAATATATGCAATGTTAATACTTCTGCAGTGCTAAAAGTAAGGATGTAAATCCACTTCTTTTTGTTTCAGGAGCATAGATAAGGAACCACGAGCACTGGGTTAAAAATGTTACAACTTTCCAAGAAACCATAATGAAAAGAGCAGCCATCCAGTCTACTCTTCACTTCACATTGGTACCATGTGAGCATTTGGGATTTAATTGTCTGGGTCCATTTAATTCTAGTGACCTATTTCTTATATGTTCAATGGCGTTTTCTTTCAGATGCTGTAGTTTAACACCTTACCACCTCACATTATGTGGTGTTCAAAGGTTTTTACATTATCTTATTGTAACCTCAGAAAAGGCAAATTATTCAGTACATCAAAGGAAATAGCTTCCATCCACTGCAACCTTGGGCTGAAAGCAAAGGTTTGTAATCTATTCTCAACTTTATTAAAAAACATAAGGAATCAGCCTTCATGTAGCTCAAATACATTTTCTTACATGGTGACATACCATGTCTGATACTGTAGAATGAACTCAATATGAATTTCTATTCATTGCAGTCAGCATACTGGTTGTTATTAAATTCTTCAGTGTTGTGTGATTGAACACACTGATCATGGGAACAGAATACTTGCTCAGCTTTGCACAGCTTTCCTTTGCTCTCTCTTGCTTTTTAGGAGAGATATATATATATATATATTTTTTTTTTTTTCTCCTTCACACGTCTGAGGATTGAGCACTACCTTCCCATGACCAAGAAGAATTTAATTCTTGGGTCCTGTCCTTGTGACAAGGCTTGCACAGCCCTGCCTTGGCAACAGCCTAGCAAATGTTCCATCCTATGCAGCAGCCACCCCTCTCTCTGTACATACACGCTTGCACATCTATATGTGTAGATAGAAAAATAGAAAAAAAAAAACCAAAACAAAAAAACCTGATAGTTTTAATCCATCTGTCATTTCTGGTCCCCAAGGGGAATCTGTGGCGATGCCATGAGGGCTTTTGTGCCACTGGTTAGTCTGGGGTCTAAGTGGCACCTGTGACTTGGTGATATCCAAGTCTTGTCTATTGGCTCCCAGGGGTATATGACTTGCTATGGTTGACATCATAAGGTTTTTGATATGAAGTATATAGGGCTAGAAATTTGGGATACCTGTGCTTAAAGACTTAGAACAAATATTCAAGAATTAGGAAAACCAAATGATTTTATATAATTGGGATAAAAGCTGGTATGGAGGTTAACAAGGGAAACTGTTTTCTGTTCAAGCACAAAGCTCTCATTTCTCAAATGAATACAAGCTGTCAACTTTTCTGCAGAAAATCTACTATATACATCTGTTTCTAAGACAATATCTGTGCCCAGTAGCACTGGTTTTAGCAGTTACAGCTGGCCTGGAGGAACATGGGAAACTGACAATTTACAGGGTATCAATGCCCATGTCTCTTCCAGGTGCTGTGATCAGAAAGTTGTTTTATATTACAGAGGATAAAATTTCTACATTCTCTGTCACGTCCTCTACAGATTAAAGGAAAGATAACCTGTCCCATCATCATTACAAGCTCAAAAGCACAGATGGAAAAATCCATGCGTATCAGTTCTGTAAGTCTCAAGGAAATTTACAGAGGAAATAAATGACCCACAGCAAAAATGGATAATACTTTACAAAATTGGTACCTGGGAGCTGTGTGGCTAAACTAGCAGTAAAAATGACCCATACTTTTCAACATGAAATTAGTTCTCTGCTGAAGTATAGAAAAAAAGATTTTTAGGCTGTTTTACCACCTGCTCCTTGTTCCTGGGATCTGTGTATTCAGTTTTGATTTATGAGGGAGAGGGAGAAGGGGAATTAGGTGAATTTTGAATGGCATATATCAAGATCATAATGGTTTGGTCTTTTCTTCCAGGCTATTTTTTTTTAATCCTATTTTTGTACAATAGTAAAATTTTAAGTGCTTGCAAAGCCAGAGGACTTTCAGTTACTTCTCTTCAAATGTTTTATCACTTTTTATGCTCTTCTGTCCAGCAACTCATTTGCTAAAGAGTAAAATTGAACTATTTGGTATGCGGTGAGGTTAGCCAACAGATAATTTGACCACAGGTCAGATCAATTATTACAATATCTTTTTACGTTAATAACTTGTGCATATGTGTACATATGTGCATATAGATGTATTTAATACTCTCAGAAAATGTCAGTCTTAACTCTAGTGTCATCAGACACGCTGTGCAGCTGTGGCATAATTTTGCTATTGCTGTTCAGTATGTGAAAGTGTGTGCTGGACATGCTATAAAGGCCATTCTAAAAACAGAAATAAAGGTTTTGGCAAGTTAAAAAAAGATCAGTTGTCTCAACCACGTGGAAAGTCAGGAACCTAGGTGTGCAATTTTTCCTCAAAACTTCTATCAAATCTCTAAATACCTCACAGAATCAGGCTTCTGGTATCCTGAAGAGAGGCAGTATAGTTAGAAAGGAAAAATAACTGGCCTGTTAATAATCCTTACCTGTATTGCTAGTTCATCTTTAATTTAACCCTAGTAAAACTTTGTTTGTTTCACCATATGGAGAACTACAAGAGTAATACTATATTGACAATTCATTATACAATTTGGTTCAGACAGGTCAGTGAATTAATACTTCAGTCACTGTGGACCGAGGGCATCAAAGTCTGTTTGAGAGTGCCCACCAGCAGACAAAGGTAGGAGAGGTCTGGACTCAAAGTGTTGCAAGTGAGGTCCAATCTCTCCATAGAGGGCAGAAAAATGCAGAGTATACGTTCCCCTTCATAGCTGAGGAATTACACGTACAGTTTTTAAAGAGCCCTTACTCTTTCTGGACCCAAGCATCTACCACTGCAGGCTAAGAAGGATAAAAAAGGGGATGAAAAAGGCAACAGAAACCATAGAAAACCCTGCTTTTACTGATATAATTAGGTAGTTGACATAAAGTTATAAAAGTGATCTTTTTAAACAATCTGGCAAATTTGGATATGATTAATATCAGGAATCAGTCAGTGGTAACACTACTGTTCTTTGGAGGTAAAATTAGGTGCAGTTTCTTTATAAAGAACTTCTGGGGGAAAAACCCACTACTGAAAATTCTGCTGAAATATTTTTTTTCTTCTGTAACTTTTTCTCTCGTTCTGTTTATTACTAAACCTTTCTTGTTCTGTGCTTTTGATTCATTAAAAGTTTATTTTTTCTATTCTAAAATCAAATTGTGTTTCAGGGTAAATATCATTCTTTAGGACTTATGCATACAGATGTCTAATGAATCATAAGTACACAGTCTTTATATAGAGTTAGTTTTAAATATGGTATCACTGCATGTTTTTGCAAAACCTCGGTTTTCTCACAGTAATGCTGTTTTTCATGTTTCTCATTAAAAACATCCTGATGGCTAAAAATTACTTTCCCAATCAAAAGGTCAGGAAACAGAGAGCAAGACAGAAGAGCTCCTGCCCTGAAGATGCCTCTGCAGGTACTAAATATATAGCAGTCCTCTGGGGTATTTTGTAACAAATATCTGCTTTTGAACCTTCTTATTGAAAGTTCTTGTGTAACTCCAAACTAAATGTTATTTGAGACTCTGAAAAAAATTCTATTTTTAAGAGACATTGTTTTGACTTTTCATCTTTCCATATCAAGAGAATGTCAACTGCATAACAGAAATGCAAGTCCAGGGTGGAGAAAGATATAAACTTTATAGAAACATCTTTTCTGGAGAATATTGCCTTTTGTGTTATACTGTTTTGTGAGCATTGTGATACAGACAAAGTGTTTAAGAGACTGCCTCTGCTAGTGATTAATTATATCATGGCTTTTATCTTTAAAAAGAGAAAAGCTTTAAAATCATCCAATTTTAAAGTTTGAATGGGTTTAGAAATCTACCTATCTTTGAATCTTTATATAAATAGTGTCAATCTTCTCTCTTTTTACTTTTTTAATACGTGAGACCTAAATATATATATGCTTTTTTTTCAGTCTCTCTTTAAAATAATTGTATGATATTTTTCACATTTACTTGAAAGCAAAATAATTATGGAGAGTGCCCTTTGCACTGTTCTTCATATACATCTGAGACTGAAATTATTGTTAATTAGGTACTTAGAGAAGAATAGTTTACTTTAAAAATGGCTAAATGCTAGAATGTTAAACTATGTCCAAAAAGAATAAATTTTATTATTTAGTCCACTTGTTTAGACAGTTAGTTATGCTTCTGGATGGATTCTTGGCATGAGTAGGGTGTTTACCAAGGTGTGAGTTATTGTCCGAGAAGTGTGAATTTTGATATTGTAGTTATGGATGTGCTCCAAATGTTAGTTAATGTGTTTGACCAGAGGAATAAGCTGTTACTTATAAGGGAGAGCTAAATGTACAGAAGTTTCAGGATTAATGAAATATATTAATCTATTTCATGGGTGTATAATTCATGACTACCATCTGAGAGAAAATTAGAGTTTATACAATAAAACAGAACTATTTTGATTTTTCACAACTATATAGTCTTTTCATGAGTAGTTGGGTTTAGTCCTGGCACAGTCCTGGTTGTTGGCTTGCAAAGATCTTGTCCTTGTGGAGTTTGTGGTACACTTCAGCATTTTTTGTGGATGGTTCTGGTCCCACACACCCTGTGGTTGTGTTTCTGCTTTTCTAGAGGATCCAGTGTGTGCTTCTTCCCATGTACTAGCACTGGCTAGAAACAGGGCAATAAGTGTAGTTGATGCCATCAGTTTGACTCGGAGCTTCTCATTCATGCAAACTGCCTGTTCCAGCTTCCTCAGGCTGACATGGGAGTTAACCAAATAAGACCAAAGTCTCATAGATTCATTTCAGGACCTGGATCAAATCTAATTTACTCTTTTATTGATCTGTATTGGGTATAGTTATCTTTAAAAGTCAGGCCCCCGTTTTGGATATAAAAACCTCATCCTTCATAGTTTTTTCCTATCTTTGCTTCTGCTTCTTTATCACCATTTATCTTGATCAGTTTCTATGTCGTTATGTGCAGAACAGTGCACAACAGAGGGAACACATCCAGTCTGTGATGAGGGAGTGAATATGATCACACAGAGATGCATAAATGCAGGAATTTCTCACTTTTAATGTAATAGTTTTGAATATATTCTTTTAACCTATTCTTCTATCCTTCAGAAAAATGTTTTCTGTAATAAGGTGAATGTATCTTCTGGTTTTTTACATGATACAATGTATAAGATCCACATGATATATCTACTTGTCAGTGCAGTGCTTTTTTTGGTTCGTTTGTTGTTTCGGTTGTGGTCTGTGTTGTTTTTTTTTAATGCAAATTGTATTGGGTATTGAAGTATTCACCAGAACGAGCAGAATGATAATGCACACAGGAAGCGTTATAATTCTACAAGCAGGATGTTTGTTTGCTGTTGAAGTTATGGTGTGCTTTAAGTGCTAATAAATAAGAACTGGAATTTCTAATTGTGCTAAGACTTTTATAAAACATTAAGTAAATAATGAATATTAAAGGAAGAAGCAACTAAGAGACAATGTTATATTGTACCTGAAGTGTCCTAAAGGGACAGGTTACTATTACTATTTGGCACATTATTTAGTTCTCATCATTGATCAAGCCACCTATATTCTTTTTCTCAAATGAAAGAAAACTGCCTTCTTTAAAATATGAAGAAAAGACTTCTGGGGGACCATGAATCTGTAAATGCAAAAGACAGAAAAAGGACTCAGCGTTTTGCACAGCATGGGTAACTATTCACAGGCACATTTTCTTGAATAAAAGAAATAGTATGATGGGATGAATTAATTTGAGGATAGTCTCCACTGATTGCTCTAAGTGTTTTCATTAGGGCCTAAATTCAGACTCACGCTATGTAACTATGCAAGAAATAAATTATATCCTCTTTTAAATCTTTGTGCAGACTGCCCAGTTAGGGTTCATTGCAATTAGGGTGGCACAAACGTATGTTCAACATACATAGAGGGGTAGAGAAAGGGAAGGGGATTTGGAAGAATACAATAAAGTCATGGCGCTACTTAACTACCAACTCAGTGTGACTGGAAGACTTTACATTTATTTTTCATAAAACATGTAGGAAACTGAAGCCATTGTAGGGAATCGGAGCTGGGAGGGTGAAAGCTTTTGTGCATCTCTCTGCTGCTCCTCTCCTAATGCCATTTATGTGATTTCAAAGCAGCTAAATGTAGTTTCTGTGCTGCCCTGTACTGAAGGTCTGGGCCTCTGGCTGATCAGAGTAAAGCCCTTAAAAGAGCTGGCAATCTAGGAGGTTAATCTGCAGTTCTTGAATGAAAATTGGGTCTTCTAAGTATCCTGTACTGGGCTCCTGCAAAAGACCTGTTAGGACTTCTCACTTTTGAATGTCTTTCTCTCTTTTTCCCTTAGGAGATTATTTTTTTCTTTTTGCGGAGTGACATTTTCTCAGCCTTTTTGGATCATGCATTAGTCATAAACACTATCTGCAGCAAAACTGGAGGTAAGGTCACATTCCCCATTTTATCCAGATCATCCATGGAACAAATCTGCACCAAACTGGATAACATCAGGATAAAGAAACACAGTTTAGCAGAAACATACTGAATGATAATTTTCCATAGAAATCCAAGACAGTCAAATAGAATTGAAATTTAATTTTAGAGTATCCAGGCATTAAATACCTGATTTTTTACTAATAATAGATCTATCAGACTTTCAAACATTCAGCTTAAGCACCAGTGCTAATTGATAGCTGTGTGCTGAAAGAGTAAGAATTTATTCCAGCTCCTCCACTAGAGACATTAGCAGTCTTTGACAGAAATAGGAAAAGTTTTGGTTTTAGGGGCAGGGTTGTGAAGGAAGGTGGTGTACATTTAGCACAGAGGGATCAGGCCTGTTTAGGGCTGATGGTAAGCTGGGACAAGACTACAAGCCAGAAGCCTGGGGACAGATCAGGCTACATTCTCGGGGAGTAAGGCTACGGCAGAAGCAGGTGATGATGGGGTTATGGTTTAGACAGCAAATAGCTAAGTTAACTACCAGGGCAAGCAAACAGGCCTGATGTTAGGGCTGAGGGGGATGAGTTATACACAGCATCACTACTTTACGACAGCATGTGGTGCCAGATCTCATGCTGGCATACAGAGGCGCAACAGCAAACCTGCCAGCACAGCCATGCCGTTTATGTCTGCGCTCTCTCGTTAGTCTTGGAAATTGTAATCGATAACTGAAGGTCCCAAAGAACAAATAGCATCGCTATAATGTACATCATTGAATAGTTTGGGGTGGAAGATCATCTTAAAGCTCACCTAGTTCCACCCTCCCCCCGCCATGGGCAGGGACACTTTCCACTAGACCAGGTTGCTCAAAGCCCCATCCAGCCTGGCCTTGAACACTGCCAGGGATGGAGCAGCCACAGATTCTGTGGGCAGCCTGGGCCAGTGTCTCACCACCCTCACAGCAAAGAACTTCTTCCTTAGCTCCAATCTAAAACTACCCTCTTGCTGTTTAAAGCCATTCCCCCTTTCCTATCACCACTTGCCCTTGTAAAAAGAAGTCCCTCCCCAGCTTTCTTGCAGGCCCCTTTAGGTACTGGCAGGTGGCTCTAAGGTCTGCCCAGACCCTTCTCTTCTCCGGGTTCAACAACCCAAACTCTCTCAGCCTGTCTTCACAGAAGACGTGCTCTAGCCCTCTGATCTGGATTCTCTGGATTCACTCCAACAGGTCCATGTCCTTCTCATGTTGGGGGCCCCAGAGCTGAGTGCAGCATTCCAGGTGAGGTCTCACAGGAGTGGAGCAGAGGGGCAGAATCACCTCCCTCAACCTGCTGGCCAACGCTGCTTTTGATGCAGTCAGGGATACAGTTGGCTTTCTGGGCTGCAAGCACACAGTGCCAGATCATGTTGAGCTTCTCATCCACCAGCACCCCCAAGTACTTCTCCAAGCTGCTTTCCATCCATTCTCTGCCCAGCCTGTATTTGTGTTTGGGATTACCCCAGCCCACCTGCAGGACCTTGTCCTTGGCCTTGTTGAACTTCATGAGGTTCACACAGACCCACCTCTCAAGGTCCCTCAGGATGGCATTCCTTCCCTCCAGCATGTTGACTGCACCACAGCATAGTGGTGTTGGCAAATTTGCTGAGGGTTCACCCAATCCCACTGTCCATGTCACCAACAAAGATGCTAAACATCAGCAGTCTCAATAGTGACCACTGAGGAATGCCACTCATCACTGGTCTGCACTTGGACATCCAGCTGTTGACTGCAACTCCTTAAGTGTTAACATCCAGCCAATTCTTCATCCACTGAGTGATCCATCCATCAAATCTATGTCTCCAGTTTAGAGACAGGGATGTCGTGTGGGACAGTGCTAAATACTTTGTGCAAGTCCAGGTAGATGGCATCAGTTTTCTTCTCTTATCCACCAGTGCTGCAACCCCATTGTAGAAAATCACCAACTTTAATTTGCCCTCAGTGAAGCCATGCTGGCTACCACCAATCACCTCCTTGTTTTCCATCCACCTTAGCATAGTTTCCAGGAGGATCTGCTCCATGATCTTGCCAGGCACAGGGGTGAGACTGACTGACCTGTAGTTCCCTGAGTCTTCCTTTTTTCCCTTTTTAAAAATAGGGGTCACAATTCCCTTTTTCCAGTCAGTAGGAACTTCACCAGTGTGCCACAACTTCACAGATATGATGGATGGTCTCTTGGTCACTTCATCCACCAGGTTCCCTCTTGACCCATGGCTGCATCTCATCAGGTCCCATGGACTTGTGCACCTTCAGATTCCTTAGGTAGTCTCAGATCTGGTCTTCTCCTACAGTAGGTGGGTCTTCATTCTCCCAGCCCCTGCCTTTGCCTTCTGTGACTTGGGCAGTGTAGCTGGAGCACTTGACTGAGGCAAAAAAGTTGTTGACTACCTCATCCTTCTCCATGTCCTGGGTAATCAGGTCTCCCATTTCCTTCTGGAGAGAGCCCATTTTTTTTCCTAGTCTTTTCAGTTAGTGGATTGCCTCAATAACTCTCTTTGCTACAGCTGAGAGGACAGAAGAATGCATTCAAGAGCATCTATTGGATATAGTCATGCTTTCTTCTCCTGTGATAATGATGCGTTTAGAGAAATTCAGCAGATTATATTTACACATTGAAAGGGCTTTTTGATACAAACCAGTCATGGTAGTATGAACTAAGCAATCACTTTTTTCAGGCAGTTTAAGGTGAAAGTCAGATATCTAAGACAGAATGTTTTGTTTATAATTGTGCAACCCAATTAGATGTTCCCATTATCCTAAGACATTGGCTAACAAAACATCTTATGAAGAAAAGTACAGAAATATCTCTGTTCACTGAGGTGACAAAGTTCACTGAGGTGCTGTGAAGTTATGATTTGTCCTGTTGGGGAAACTAAGTCTCAAGAGCAGAAGTTCAAAGCTCTTAGTGTTGGTATCTGCCTGCTGGAGGGTATTGAAAAAAAAAAAAAAAAAAAAGGGAAAAAAAAAAAATCCTTTTATTCATGAAAGGTCCAAGAAAGCAAAATAGTTAATGGCTGGGTCTACTGTCCTTGGAATCACTGGGACATTTTCTGTTGGTCCAAGTGAGCCGGAGCCAGGCCCTGTGTGACTTACACAAGATACCAAATGGACCCACTACTGCCCCAAATCGATTCTTGTGCTACTTCTTCCCCTTCACTGTTAGGGTGAAGGGACAGTTCATTTCTCGCCAAGTTGCCCTACCTCACAGCCTGCTCTCAACCGCCTCTGGAAGCCCTTCTTCCCTTGGTTTGCTGCCATGTGCTGCACATCCAACAATTTACAACATTAAAAATTACAGCCTCCATGTATCACGTTGCTGATGCCGTTAGTGATTAGACAAATCACTGATACACATTTTACTGAAAGTTGGTAAAAATAGCAGGTTACTGAGGTTCCATTTTAGCTTTGGCTATAGATGATCTAATGTAGAAAGAAATCAGGTTAGGGAAAGCTCTGAATATATATTTTGTAGGGGGAACAAAAAAAGTTTTTCTCGCCTCCTCTCACTGCCTCTCAGTCACCGAGAAAGAAAGAAATGATGAAAATGACACATGAGCTGTGCAAAGCCTAAAAATAAGACAGCTTTTATTTTATATTTGGAAAGGGAGATTAGTTTGTTCTGTGGCTATTTTTCTTTTCATATATTTTTTTAACTTTAAACAAGGTGTCATTTAAAGTAGATGCTCACCATGCCAAAAAAAGCAAACAAATGTCTTGCATCTTATTGCTGGGGAGGTGGATAATGGGAAGAGAAAAAAGGGGGAGAGGGAGGAAAGTGGGGGCACTTACAGGAAAATGCATTTGTGTGGGTTGGGTTTAGCAGTTTGAGACAGGGAAGTAGTTAATCAAATCTCTTCACATTTATATCCAGAAATGAAGAATAGTTTTTCTCTTAAAAGGACTTACCGATGAGACATTCTTGAAGCTAGTATTAAGTTGGCAGGATGGAGGATGCTGCTGGCAGGAGGCTAAATGTGGAAGTGTTAATTGTGGCCAGTCTAAATGTGTAAACTCCCAGTTCAGCAAAAGTAAAGGTCCTGAGGTTAAAAAAAAAAAAAAAAGAGGCAATTGAATGCTAAGGATTTTTTTTTCCCCCCTAAACTATGTCTATAAAATTAGTACTGCTCCTTACAAAGAGTTTTGACATTGGTCTCAGACACAAATTGCAGAAATAAAAAAATGAAAGCCACCAAGTTCATGCTTTGAAGTTCACTAGGATTAGCCACACAAGAGCAAATTCCAGGAAGAAAAGGTAATCAAAATGCAGGCAAGCAATTAGATCTGCATATTAAGTATGAAAATACACAGTGCTGGTTGCATATTAAGCTGGTGCAGTAACCTTGCGCTTCTGGAGCTGCTCGGTGAGGTTGCTGTGCAAAGGAGCTCAGAGGACTCACCTCCAAGGAGCAAATTGCTTTCCTTTGGCAGTCATCATCGATACAGTGCTGTAAATGTACTTTGTGCTTGATCATGATTAGCAAGTGGGCTGGGGACAGCGGGCAGCATCAAGCCCTGCCTGCACTGGGGAAAAGCCCAGCCAGGTACGGTGGGCATCAGGCAGGGCTTTGGGAGCAGCATGGGGTGAGCAGCTGCCCTGGGGGTGCTGGCAGCCAGACAGGGAACATGCAAAATACCTGAGTGATGGCGAGCAGGGAAGTTTGCAGGGCAGCTGTCCACACCATCCTTGGCTCACAACTGTGCTCTGAGCAGCAGCCTGGGGAATTTTTCTTTTTTGTACTGTTATTGTAGTGGGATTTCACTGCAGTGGAAGGAGCCTATTCTAATTTTGGAAACCAATGCTACTGGAACAAACTACATTTTATCTGTACTTATTATCATTATTACCTTTTTTCCTCTCTTTAAAATTGAAGACTAGGATTTTCAAATGTTCGTGCAGCAGCTTGTGTTGGTCTCCCTGTGCTCTTTGCTGTTTCTCACTGGCAGTGACCACACAACTGGGACAAGGTCTGGCCATCCAGGCATCCACCTGGGCACCTTGTTCATCATTGCCAGCACAGTTCATGAGTTCCTAAGGATAGATATATTTTACTTTTGAAGTTTTAGCATAGAGCTGCTACCCTACGCACATCGCCTGTCCCTGATTGTCTGTGCATGCTCACTTGCCAAATAAAAGCCAAATGTTGGTAAACCCAACATTAAAGGCCTAGACACATTTGCTCACCCAGGATCCTAAATGCTTACGTTGGTTTAGGACCCAAGAAAGAAAGAAAAAAAAAAAAAAGGCAAAAAAAAAGCAGCAACCAGCTACTTGCCCATCCTGTTTTGAGAATGGCTTCAGTGTCGAGCAGATCCAAAGGCAAGCCATGAACTCCCAGCTTGTTGGCTGAGCAATTGCTTTCTAAAATCCATAAAGGATAATCGGGTGCTTCCAAGGGAGATTGACCCTGATCCCTTCAAGAAAGATCATTGGGTTTTAGTGAGAAATATGCCCACAACATAAGTCTGGGATCGTGTGGCAGTTTATGTGACATGGCACACATGACAAAGTAGATGCTACTCTATCTTCCTGTCAAAGTTTTTAATTTCTCTGTGTATCTCTCTTTATAAAAGTCTCTCAGATACACGGTACTCACTCACGCAAAGGTGGTTTTGGGTTTGGCTTTTTTGGTGTTTTTGTTTTGTTTTATTTCCTTTTTGAGCTTGATATTGTGGGAAGTAAAGAAAGTAATAAGAAAAGGGTGAGAAGAATGATCACCTTTAAGGCAAGCAGCTTACTATTATTTCAGGAGCCAAGCAAAATCAGTTTGGATAAGCATCAAACATACAACACAGCCAAAAAATGCTTTATTTTTATCTTTTCCCCCCTCTAAAATAGCACATTTGACAAAGCTGTCCCTTTAAATCTACTCTTAATTTTCTCACTTCACCAAGTTTGAATTTGCTGTATTTCTCAGCCCCGTGTGGTGGTGTGGGTGTCAGAAATATGCAGGTGATGTCATTTTTCATTCCCTAACCCAGGGTTTAATTGACACCATCATTCCACACCCCTCCTCCCACCTCTTCAGTTTAAACCTTGTTCTTCCAGGCCTTTTGGGTCAACACACTTCAAAAATGTGTTACCTTCATCATTTAAAGTCTTCTCTAAGAAAGGGAAACTTCACAACTCTCTTTCAGTTTTTACATCCTGGTTGATATGGAAATAAAAAATATGTCTGATATGGTTTTACTTTAGTAATCCTATCCAGTGATAATGTCTTTAACACACAAAATAAAGAGATGACACAGTATTGGTGGTAGAGAGCAGACTGGCCATCAGCATACTTTGAATTTTGAAGGTTTGTTGCCTTAATTTTATTATTGTTTTAATAATCAAAACATATGCTTTATAAATTATCTTCTCTGCATGAAATTTGGTGTCAGATATCAATTTTTCATATACCTGTATTAAATAAATCATGGCCATAAGCTCTTGGGTAAGGTATTTTGTCGTACCTTTAATCCACTCAGCAAAGATTCCAGAATAAACAGGAAGTTTCCCCCAGTAGGATGAATTACTAGAGGAGATGTAAGTTTAGAAAAGAGGTGGTTGGTCAACATAAAAAAGAAAAAGGCAAGAACATGTCTGTATTGACAGAGAAAAGGTTTCAGTAGCCTGGCTCCTCTCTTCTTCAAAGGATTTTCCTACTCCTAGTATCCTAGGGCGTCTTCTGAAAAAGGCAAACAAAAGCCCTGAGGCCAGCAGTGCTACATGGACTGCACCATAGACAAGTGTTCTTGGGACTGTACTGGGAACCAAAAGTCAACCTGTGAGGCAAAGCTTTTCCTCTGCCTTATCTTCCTTTACCCAAGTGAATGGGAACATGTGATGTATTCAGCTCTCATTTCTTGTCCCAAGCTTCATCTGACTCAGAAATGCAGACACAAACAAAACCACCTACTCATTTCAATGAAGCTGTGACTGTTGTGCTGGCTGGGAGGTAACATCTAAACCACTAGAGAAACGCAGAACCATACAACAGCCTTTTTGAAAGCTGGGCTTTCGGGCTTCTGAAATTGTGAGGCAAAGCCACAGCCTAACCTGTAGGCTTTTAGCTCAGTTAGTATCTCCCTCATTACGGTCACATTACAGGTAGTTGTCTGTGATTACTTACTAAGTCAATTAATGAGATAAAGTAAAAATGTAAGTGAGAGCATATTGGGCAATTCAAAGGTTGAAAGGCTATATTGAAACACATCTGGTCATAATTAAGATTAACTGTAAAATTTCACCTGACCAAACATAATTACATGCAACTAAATGTATCTCAGCACAGCTGATTGACACATATACTATACAGCCATTGCAAACAAAGGACAAGATCTAGGTGACTTGCAGGAAAAAGTAAGGTGCATGCTTATGCGAATGGGAAGAAAAAAAGTGAAAACAAACAAACAAAAAAAGAAATATTGCTGCCTATTAACTTCATAGAGAGTTATATATATATATAAATAAAATATTTTTTAAATGTGTTTCCTATTCTAGAGTAAGGTTTTCTTTTACTTTCTTCTAGACTGTCTTTTCTGTGAGGTTAAATGCAGGTATAATACATAGTTACAGTGATTATGGGTTTGCCCTTTATTGTGATCAGCTAACCCTATGATGGAAAGAGTTACTGAAAATAGGAAGGAAAATGGTGTTTATAGCGTGTGCATGACAGGAATCATTAGAAGTGACTTATGGTATGCGCAGGAGTTGGTGATCTGCCAGTGCTAAACTGATGTTGAAGCTGATTAGTTTTTGTCTAGAAGTGGTACCTATGTGTCCTGCTGCACAAGATGAGTCTTCTCCAAAAGAAAAAGACTCTTTGAAATGTGATTTGAGTAATGTTTGTAATTACTACTGCTTTCACTGTCTTATCACTTCATCTGCTGAGCTCCGGTTAGTGTTGTGGCTGTGTAGCCATGTGTTTGTGGGTGTCAGGCTGCGATGATATGCTCCTTGCCCTCGCAACCTGGCCTTTATTTCTTGTAACCCTGCCCAAGTAACCAGCACCAGCTAACCACGGTGTTGGCCAACATCCAACTCAAGGCAAATTTGGAAGAAACTAATACCTGCAGTTGGTATACAAATATGGCTATGAGTCAATCATCTTACTCCATAAATAGTGGGCAGCCCAGGGCCTGCTGAATTCTCCTTCATGGCAGCATCTTCCCTTGAGTAGGGATGCCTCTTAAGGTTACTGTTTGAGGCTGAGAGAATCCTTATCTTGTCAGATATTCAGTAAGTGAATTAGGAACAAGTGTGCTGAAACTTTGAAGTCTTAGCTAAATGATATAAAGGGTTGATTATGCATATATAATCCTTCAGGCATAAACCATTGACCATGTCTGAGACTAAGTCTTGATCCAGCCACACCTAAACTCCCCTCTGAGAAGGAGTTTAAAACACAAGCAGCTCCTTTCTGAACCTCATGACTCAACGCAAGGGTCACCCTGGCAATTTTCTCTGACCTTGTCCTCTGTGCAGCAAATACTCAACTGTACCTTGCCGTATGTCGTGGTTCAGCCCTAGCTGGCAGTTAAGTACCATGCAGCTGCTCACTGTTCTCACAACACAGCCAAAACACAGCACTACGCTAGCTAGTAAGATGAACATTAACTCCATCCCAGCTGAAACCAGGACACCATATAATATTGTTAAACCACTGTCACATTTACCATTGAAATTTGTTAACACACTGTCTTTATCAATAAAATATATTGCTGCATCTCTTTTACGAGTGAAGTGCCCCACTCCATCCCTGACACAAGCACAAAAAGACGTGGAGCCTAAGCCTCACCCAGAATTCATCAGAAAGAGTTGGAGAGAGGAAATTGTTACTTGGAAATTGCTTTTCACTAAATTTTTCCTTGCTGGGAAAGGCTGACTTCCCACAGATGCCATACTTCACCAAGGGCCCTGCAAGGATGCCAGTTTTACTGAAAATCCATTCTCTACTAGAATAAAAGCCCAGCTGAGCTGCCATCCATAGCAGCACCCAGATAACCCAATGCAAATACGGTGTGATTCATCAATTACTGTCAAATGAACTTTTTTTTCTAACTGAAAAAAAATTAGACAGAGATGAGACTTATTGCAAGGGCAGCTGAGCAGATTCAGTTGTAATGATGAGAAAAAGGAATAAGTACAATGCTAAGTTGTACTGGAAAACAGCTGGGCCTATGCTGCTTTTTTTCTTAAATATTATTTAGACTCCTGCAGTTTTGTTTACAGCACATCTCAACATAAGGTGCCATATGGCAGTAGATGAGTGGGTGCTAATAAGAGCACACATGAGACGACTGTGTCTCTGGGTACCCCTTCCTAGTCACCCCAGGAGCACTCCAAGTTGAGGCTTTAGCCTCGAGACAACCAAAGTTTGCTGTAGACTTTTCCTGATATAAACCCAGGTGTTTGGGTAGCCATCTGGCACATGAATAAATTAATGAACATTAAGACTATTCCAAGCCTCTGTCTTTCAGGAAGATGTATCACCAGGATGGTTTGTGATACTGTTAATTACTACAGAGGACTTGGAGGCTTTGGATCTCAGATTGTCAATGCAGTTAATGGTGCAGGTCTAACTGCACTCAGTTCCTCATCCACGTGTAAGCCACACAGCTAATGCATAGTGATGAGACTGGGCTCCCGTCTGGAGCTGCCCCCTGGAAAGCCAGCTGGGCATGGGGAAAGGCTGGGACACTCCGTCCATCCCCATCCCTGCCTGCAGTATAGGAACAGATGGGCTGCAAGTGCCAGTACTGTCCTTTGGTTTTGTTTCATTTCCCAGTTTTACACCTCTTGCTTCTCAGCTGTGCCCCATGCCTTATGTGGGGACTGTGCTAAAGGCACAGCCTTTTTCTTTTTTTTTCTTCCCCTTTTTCCATTCCTCAGAGCCTTCCAGGTGCATTGCCTAGGTATCACACATGTATATGAGATACTCCACCCGTCAGTCTGAGAAAGATAATATCTGTGGCCTCAGCTGTTGCCATGACTTGAAAGCATCATTTAAAACTGTTGATCATGCTGGAAGCTTTACTGGGTATATTCTACACACATATGTGTGCACACACACACAAAATTTCATAATTTACAAAGGGTCTGAAATGGGGATAACTCAATATCCAATAGAGCATATATTGATTCCTTTCCTTGTCTGTGCAATTAATACCATCTTCTCAGTAACCAGCTATGGAGGGGAAGCCATTGTTCATCTCAAACAAACAAGTCTTAATGAAACTTAGTCCTGTTAAAAGATAATTCTGAGAGGAGCTCAGAAATACTATACTTCAGCATTCCTGCAACCAAACATCACAGTGCCTGTCTTTTACTCTTAGGTCTACTGCTTGGACTATATTTTTAATGTAAAATTGTTTAAATGTGGGGCTACATTCTCATTTTAATAGGAAAACTGTTTTCATACTCTTCCATTTATTCTATTTATTCAGAGGAATTCCACAGTTCTTTCATTGAAATCTGACCTTGACCTAGTTTGGCACCTAACTTGGCTCATTCTTGTCAAGGCTGACCCTGAGCATTAATGCTTCCAGCAGAAAATGAGCATGAGGCTGGACCAGGGGTTCATATGGTCTGGTACAGTAGGGTACCACTGAGTACGGAACAAGCATATGGGTAGTTGTTCTTAATATTTTCTCCTCTTCTGACCGTTTTCAGGTCAGGGAAATGCCTGAGTCAGTTTGTGCATGCAGAAACCCTTGAAGGATCTCCCTTCTGCTAATTCCTTCTCATCTCTGACCCCTGTAAGCTTCTTGAGATTGCTGAGAGCAGATGCAAACCATTTAAGAACATATCTTGGTATTAAAGGAAAATCAAAGTAACAAAGCAAAGACAATGGAAAGTATAGTTGAAATTTTAAGTTAGGTGGATCTCATTAAACTCAGAAAAAAACCAAAACAACCCGGATGAAAATGCAGAAGGATTTGTCTCTGTGCTTACCTAACCTCCCGTAGAGTACTCTTCTGCCTCAGCTGGGGTGAGAAGATGACTGCTGCACATCCATGGCTTGTGTCATGCCACCAGAGGCCTGGCAGCCCAGACAGGCCCTGTGCCGGCATGCAGAAAGAGGAGGCGTCAGGGTCTGCATAGCTGCTGTTGCCACAGCTTTACAGAGGGTGCTGGGCCCAGTCCTTTCCAGTACTGGTGGTGTGAAACCCTGCAAAGCAGCAATGCAGCACGTCAACACATCAGCTCTACAGACATTGAAATAACAAGCCCATTTCTGTGTTTCAGCTCAGCCCCGATATATGACATTGTACATATTATACATAATATATGTATACATAATATAATGTATTATAATGTAAATACTGCAATTTAATGTATGGTACAATGTAAAACATTGAAATACAATATGTAGTATGACATAAAAGCATATGAAATATAGAACTTATAAAATACATAATGACTTAAAATATAGGTCATGTGTAGCATGTGACATGTTACACATCACATGTAACATGCACTATAATGTATAATGTGTGGTATATAATGTCTAGCCAGTGTAAGCTTTACAATTGCTGTCGCCTACTATAGTTAAAGCACAATTTGTTTTTTAAAATCTCATTAAAGAATAACTCGCCGAGCACAATTACTTTGCCTAATAGGAGCTTGTTCTCTAATTCTTCTCATCCATGGTAAACAGGTACTGTCATTTCACATTCTCTCCCTATGAAAGTTTTTCCTATGACACGAATCACTTTATCTCCATTCTCTGAAGACCTGTTTCTGCCGCTCACACTCTTGAGAGGCAGCCAGCAGAACATGCTATTCAAGATGAAGGGGTACTGATTTGTAAAATGGCATTCTGCTACTCTTTCTATTAGTCTGCATTCCTTTTTCAGCTGTGTCGTTAATGTTCTGGTTGCCATCCGACCGCTCTTGTACATTGAACAAAGTTGTTTACGACTATGGGTCCCCTTCCTCAGTGATCACCGTTAATTCAGGCTCCAAACGGGAGACAGCTGCTTAAGTGTCTCCTGACTGGTGTTGCTTAGTATGAAGCACTGAATAGTAGATTGCCCAATATGCTGGGGTTGATTATTTTTTTTTTTTGGTAGTGTTCATTTCAGTCTGCTTAAGGGGTGACTGATTTGAAATAAAGATTTATTTTTTTTAATCTGCACATTTCACAGGTTTTGTGGGGTTTACTGTTTTCCAACTTGATCAAGTAACAGCACCTTTGATGAAAGACTCCTGCCTCTCTCTCTGTGGGTTCCCCATCAGGGCTTACATGTAAGAAATGCTCTTCCATGCTACAATGCTAGCTTGTTCCTCCGCCACAGAGGTGCTGAAACTGCTAAGGCCTGTGTCGCAGGAGAGACGGACCCATGCATCTCTGGCACCGAGAGGTTTCTCTCAGCAGCTCCCGAGACAGAAGCCAAGAGAGACCGCACAGTGCCTGACTTTCCTTTTAATGGCACACGGGCGGCCAAGGAAGCAATGGCAATAGCTCCAAAGCTGTATTTGAAAACCACAGTGGCAAAATGCAACAAATTAGTGAAGTTAATACCTCAACAATTTTGTCACATATTGCTTCAAGAACGGACCTCTGGGTTCCCCCTGACCCTGGATGCCAGAAAACACCTCTCTCTGTTCAGGAGTGCCAAGGACAGGCGTTACCTGCCCGATTTCTGCTCATAAGCTGACAGACTGACATAGCTTTTCATAAAGGAATGCTGCTCATACCGTTAAGTTGTCCACTTTACTCTCACAACATCTCACTTCGGCTGCCTGATTCGAAAGGCATCCCTGTGTTGTGAGGATATTTCTCTGCAAAGAGGGTGTTACGTATATCTAACTCTATAGTCTGTGAAGGGAAGAGAAATTCCAGTAATGATTAAAAAAGAAAAAAAGGGAAAAAAACATTCAATCAAGCAAGCACCGTTAAAGACTCATTTACATAACATAGTGATGCATGGCAAGAAAGCTGCATGTGCTTTGAATCCAAAAGCTCTTGGAAAAGTAACACTGTAGGGCCTTGATTCTGACACTGCTTTTAGCTTCCATGATTTTAAGCAGAGCAAATGTTTTAACATTCAGCACTGAACAGAAGCTAAGCTACACTTTCAAATCAGGGTAAGTATCTTAAATGACCCACCGCCTCCTTACACTGAGCAACTCTAGGTTTAGGTCACCTGCTAGGGAACACCAGTGGGTGAAAATAAACTTCCATTTTCTGCACTTCAGGCTTGCAAGCTTGTTGTTGATTTTAGAGAGAGTGGGGTTGTGTTTTTTTGTGGGCTGGTTCTTTTTGGTTTTCTTTTTGCAGAGCACACATTACTGTCAGTTGGAATACTAATGGACATCAACATAAACATCATCTCCAGGGCTGTTCGATGAAACTATCTAAGGCTGATTGTCTTGAAATTAGCTTGACTCATATCTGAAAATTGCCAGTGATTAGCTGATTATGGTTTGAATTGAACTCAGATTGCTACAAAAAGCTACAGAAAGTCATCCTCAGATATATTCTAGTAAATGATGCCTCAGTTGCTGCCAGCGCTTGCATTAGCGATGAAGGTTTATTACCACATCACGTTGACAGCAGTCATTTTAAAACATATATTCTGCCTAGGGAGAATCTGTCTGCTGTGGAGAATTCTGTCTTTTTACTTTTTAACCTACTCGCTAGGTAAAAAAAAAATAAATAAAAATTTGAGACGTCACAAACAACAGAACAGATTTAAATATTCTCCCTGTGAGAGAAACTTGCTTTCTCTCTGTAAATAAAATTATTATAATTACAGAGTGGTTCAATCCTAGTGCGTCACTAGGAATCATTCCTTCTGTACTGATAGTATGTAACATTTATAATAATTTTAAATAAATCAAAGACCCACTGCTAACAATGCTGATAGATGTCAGGACTATTAAATATATACATATATATATAAAAATTTTGTTGGTCATAATTATAAACTTCTGTGAACAATTCTGGTTTGATTAAGTCCTGTGGATTTAAAGACATTGAAACAAGCAACAGAAGACCTTATCAATTTCCCTGTCTAAAACTACACAGATGTGCATTTATCAAGCGTGTCTGTATCTCTTAGCGTTCAAATAAATACAGTTCAGCTTCCTGAAAATAAGCAAGTTCCTCGTTTAAAAAAATGGTCACTTTTGAGCTATGTCTCTGCATATATGCAGCTGACAGGCTGCTCTGCTCTCAAGTGCATAATTTATTTTTTTTTTTTAACCCCAGAAAAATGTCCCTTACAGTCTTTAAATGTGAAAATATATTTGAACTCTAGTTCTTCTCGCATTACTGACCGTACTGCACAGGGAGATATTCAAACAGTATCTGCAAGCCAAAAGTCATATTTCATTCACATAAAAAAGGGCAACAGGATACTACCCTGCCATTTCCTACAGGTATTCCATTTAGAATACTCACAGTTGGTACCCATTTCTTTTTTTGCTGCATAATTGTCTTCCCGCAGCAAAAACTATTGTTACTTGGTCTCTCTGGTGATGTGAGAAGATGCTAATGAGAGTTCTGCGCTGGAACCACTAATTTGGGACATAAGATTCGGGGTAAGGATTAGGGAAACATTGAAGACACTGTCAGACACGTTAGTAGTAGAAGCCATTATGGGACAAACAGATGAACACTAATTGCCAGGACCAGCTGGCACAGACCTGTAGGACACCACAGCTGGAAAGAACCCCAGGAGCTCCCCCAGTGCAAACCCTGCTCTGTGTCAGGCAGCAATGATGACAGACCGGCTTGTTCAGTGGTTGTCACCCATCACAGGAAGCCAAGGACAGGGTGTCTGCACACCTAACTGCCATCAGAAATACACAGCTTAAAGCTGTCCTGGAAATAGAAACTGGAAAATGGAAGGCTTCATGTCAGTCTGAATTTTTACCAGTTCCAGGCAAGATGCTAAAGAATAGGGTCCAGTATGTCATGTGAGTGTCAGTTTTTTACAGTAGAGATGAGGGCTAGGGGGCAGGTTTCAGGGACCAGGGCAGGCATATGCTGCCATAAATGACTGGAAAAGTGGCTTAACGGGAAGGGATTGACATATGGCATCTGCTCATGCTAGTGAAAGTGGTTCTTAAAGGAGTGGGGCACATGTTCAGGACCACAGAAAGAACTGCTGAGACTTATTAATTCTTAAGTGATTAAAAGAAAATTATTTTTTAAAAGAGAAAAAAATATCAGAAGAAATTCAGTGATGGGCATTAACATCAGAGAGGCCCTTCCCACCCCACTGAAGCTTTTCATATGAAATAATTGCTTTTGTACCATCTGTAATCACCAAGAAATGCCGTACCTACAAGCTAGCGTTAAGACAGCATCAGCACAGTGCCAACAGTCAAACAAGATGAAAGAAGGAAAACTGGTACCCGGAATCTTAGGCCAGCTACAGAGCACAGAGCCTACTGAAACCATAAAAACAGCTCTGGGGCATTTCTCCATATGCCTATGGCATCAGAGCTCGGCCATTCATCCTGGACTCATCCATGGGGTGAGAAGAGCTATAGCCCTTAAAAGGGGGTTAATACTCCATTTTGTGCATGTGCCTTGCCTACATGGTGCTGGGGTGTTGAACTGGCCCTCACAGTGGTGGTGATAGCACTAAGAAAACAGTGAAGAGTTGAGATCCCCTCAATACCAGCATAAAACTGCACTTCTGTCAGTACCAATCATGATACATCAGCAACTAAGTCTGGATGGCAGCCATTTAGCAAGCTTAAATATTTAATTTAAGAACAATAGCAGGTCATTTAAATAATTAAATTCAAAGGAATACTCCGACAACTCACAACATCATAACGGTTTCATTTTGTTTGACGTCAATGTGTACATTAACTAATAACTGCAGGTGCTCAAGTCACTTCTCCCCACACCTATACACGTACAAATACACCCAGATCAAAGAGCTGCAGAGTGTTGTATACTTTCCTTTGGCCAGAGTTCAAAAGAAAAAAAAGAAAGAAAGTAAAAAAAAAAGCCAGCATTGCTGTGCTGGCTGCTCTTGGAGGACCATCCCTTGTCTTGGCCCTGGGATGCCTCGGCTAGCCAGAAAAGTGAATGTGACATTGCTGTAAGTCACCATCAGTCTGTATGTGAAGGCAAAGGGTGTGCAGCCTCAGGCACTGCCTGCTGACGTGGGCAAAGCAGCCCGTGACACTGCTGCCCATGTGGCTCCTCACACCGCGGTGCCGACAGCGAGGACGGCCACCCTGCCATCGGCTGCTTGGCAAACAGTGCAGAAGTGTCTAGGAAACATGATGAGGAGTGCAGGGGGTGCCAGTTTGTATGAGTGTGCCAATTCTCATTTTATTTTATTTTATTTTTAAATTCAAGCTAAATGAATTAGCAACCAAAACCTTTACTGAGTTTTAGACTCAAATGGATTTGATATAAACACTGATGATACCAGCTAAAAGGTATTTATATAAATATAAACTAATTATATATGTTAACTGTTCCAATGGGCCTAATTGTTATTCCTTAAACAACTACTTGTTATAGGTAAATATTTAGGGACATGCTCCTTTAGCTATGAAGTAAAGCACACACCCACACCCCAGAATACGCTGGCTGTGCATAATTTTGTATCTCTGGCACAAGGCTTTGGCATGGACATGGAGCTGAAGCGTTAGCTGCTTGCAGGTCAGAAGGCAATCTTTTGTGCACTCGTTTGAAATAGTAGCTTTTACATCAAGCGGCAGCATGAATTAGCTGCGGACTGCAAGTCTCCTACCAGCAACTAATGACAAGCTAAGCTAAAAGCTAATGAAACACCGGAGTGCTGCAATGCCAGTAGTGAAGCAGCCTGCTGCACAGTCAGATGTCAGTCTGTTCACATCGCCTACAACTGCTAGTCCATTCAGGCACAAGGACCCGCTTAGCCACTGCCATCGTGTCCTGCTGACTTTCCCAGACATCACTGAAAAGACCAGTCTAGGCAGTCCTTGGTCTACCGAGTCACTGATCTACTGGGTGCCACCCTCACTACAGGTGGGTGACAACTGGGGATCCTGCTCTTTTACAGCTTCATGGCACCTTCACGGTTGTCACACCTTCACCCACCTACAATGTTTGCCACTCCCCCAATGCATTCTTCAGGGTGGCTTCTTAATTGTTCTAAATGGGTGATGAGTCAGTGGGAAATTTCACACTTGGAGGTACAGTGGGTAAGGACCAAGCATGAGCCCTGTTCAGCTGTTTATGTTGCAGAGACAGCAAATTTCAGTAAGGCCAAGGGGCAGATTATACCCTTGTTAGCCCATATATATACATATATATATATATAAAATATACATATACCACAATAAAGTCCAACCGTGAGGCAAAACCCTAATCTCCACAGCTAGATTATCTAACACATAAAAAGAGATACTGTATTTTTAATAAAATCCTGCATTAAATATAACATACTTCTATAGAGTTAATCAATCCTATATTCTAAATATATCAATTTTTAATAATCAAAACAGTGTTGTTGACAGTCTCACATTTGCATGTGTTTGATTAGGGAAATAGACCTCCAGCATCTCTGCTGGTTTTTATACTTCTCATCTTCACGTAACGCAGCCTGGCTTCCCCGGCAGCCTCCCTGGGACGCCACTTTCCTCTTGGATGTCTATCAAGGCATGGCAATGTTCATGGATAGTGGAGACTGTAGGGGAAATTTGTCAACTCAGTGCATGTCCTGGTATCACAACTCCTCTCTAAGCCGTCGTGATCCCTTTTCCATCCAGCACAATCTGATTTTCTGCTCCTGGGTGCGTGCAACCTACAAGTCCATGGGAAAGTGAAGGAGACTGCCCATTTCCCTGCTGCTACTGACAGCTTGTAAACACCACACCTCAGGCAGCAGCCCCATCCCCAGACACTTGGTAAAGCTGCCTTTAGGATTATTTCTGTTCTCTTCCCATCAGAAAAACCCTTACTCTTATCAACCTATTAGCAATTTGAAATTCTACTTTACATTCAACTGTGTTGCCCAAGAAAGTATAAAGTTATGAAGTGTCTTTTGGACTTACATCAAATGGATTTCTTGATGAATTGCAATCTGGTAAACTACTTGGAAGCTCTTGAAATGTAAAGTCTATTAAGCCTTTCACCATGATAATGCTGTAATGTACTGTACTTTTTTTTTCCCTCCAAGGATGGCAAATATAACAGAACATCTCCTGCTACTGACTGGAGGTTGTGTCTGTCAGCGGGTGTTTGTGATTTCAATTCTGTTTTTCATGGGATCTCAAAAACCTAATTAGGTCGTGATGGACCATGACTGTGAGAAATCCTACTCAAGCAGTACCCACAGCTACAAGAGCAAGCAGAGTCCATGTCCCATTGAAGGGGTGACCATTTAAATGACCTAAGGTCTGGTGGCCTTGGTTTTAAACACAGCCCACCAAACTCTTCAGTACCATCTAAATAACTAACAGCAAACTGTTGTCTCTTTAAACTAAGCTGAGCAAATGGACCATTTTCTAGGATGCCTCGGGCAAGGACACTCATCCTGCAGGACATTCCTTAATGTAGGTCAGCTCACACCTTCCAGAAACCAGCCACAGCCCTGGCTTAAACACTGATGCTGACCCTGAACTAGACACATTTGTTAAAGTTAAAATATTGTTTGCTATCAGCCTTAAATATAGATGAGTAAATATGTTTAAGCCTAGTTTAGCTGGAGGATGTGACCTCAGCAGGACTAAATGGCTATCAAAAAATTACGAGCAATTTTCTGCAGCAGAAAAAGAAATTAAACTTTGCCTTCTTTCAGCTTCAGTTGTGAATACAACCTTAACATTAACCCTGATATTGAAAGAAACCAGGCAAGGGACTATAACCTCAGCTCTAACAACTTCTCCCTAAAGGATAATGGCGAATGACCTTAACCTTACTCAATGAGGTCTTTGCTCATAGTTAGAAGATTCTCTCCAAAGCACCTACAAAATTAACCATATCCTAACTTCAGCTTCTTCAGCATGAGGAAGAATAATCCCCCAAAACACCATTTCTGAGATTCCCTGCAGAGCTTCCCCAGAGGATGAGAAAAGATGTCCAACTCTTTGCAACATATTTCTGAAACTGTTTTCCTAAATCAGCTAATTCGTATAGTGCAAGAACACAGAAATATATTTAAAATCTATTTTCTCATTTACTGTGTTCTGAGATGGGTTGGGGGGTGTTTTAAAACACTTTTTTTTTATAAAAAAAAAAGCATATTGAATTAAAACTGCATTAACGCAGAAACTGATAAGCTCTTCTTAGTAGGGACATTACCCACTGAGCTGTAGAGCTCCCCTATGTTCTCCACAGACTCTATTAAGGAGGTCAGTTCTGCCTTTCAGAGAAACTCAAATCAAGACGAACTTCAGTCATAATCTTTTCTCCCAGACTTGGCTGTTTTCAGGATTGTGTGCCAAGGATTAATGTTTTCAGATAACATTCACATTTCCCCTAAAAGTATGGCTGGGCTGAAGAATTTTCTGCAATAATGAGCTGGGTAAAGAACATTTCAAGCATGTCACTAAAACTCCTGTTTTTTAGGAAGGTGGGGTTTTTCCAAGAAACATGTGCGAGAGACTTAGAAACCAACAGCAATAACCATCCTTATGCATAGGAAGATAAATGAGGAGTTTGTTGTTCAGTAAATCAAAACTTTCTTCTGAATAGGTTAAAACATTCAAGATTTATACTGGAAACATACCCTCTGTCCAGTGGCTGAAACTTGCAGTGGCCATAAGTAAAAAAACCATTACGCAGGCAGTGCTATAGGTCAGTAAAGAAGTTCCCTCAACACATTATTACACGAAGGGGAAAAAATCAGTTACATAAATTTTGGTAAACCTCAAGCAATAAAAGAGAAAAGGTCATAACAGGATCAAACAATTTTGCAAATAATTATGCAACAATAATCCCCATGAGGATGGTGTTCTGAAAGAAGTTGCTTTGTGGTCAACATTAGTGTCATCTAATAGTATTTTAATTTTTTACTCTGCTTGCATACTCTAACAGTCAAGTAAAAATGGTAGAAAATCAAAGTGTGTTTAAAATTGCTGGGATGTGTGTTTGTAACCGTAGATTTTTCTCCTCAAAGCACTCTGCTTCATTTAGCATGAACTAGAGAGGATACACATCTATCTATCTATAGACCTAAGTAGAATCAAGAAGTTAAATCAATAAAAGGCCCTTTATTTGAAGTGGTTGAGTTGTGACCCCTTGGAGACTCCAGACTGATGTTGGTGTTTTGGTTTTTTTTTTTTTCACAGAGAAGCATAAAATGCCATGATATAATTTTTGTAACACTAAAGTGTCCTAGATCAACAAGACAGTTATGGGAGGATTAAACAAACAAAACAAAACCTCTAAAAATACTGGAAGTCATATCCTAAGCCAGGAAAAAACAATTAAGAGCTTGTGAAAGCAATTTCAGTTTACACCAGCAAAACCTGGAGTCCATAAGATCTGAGAAAGCAAGGGAAGCTTTGGAAGAGGTCATCATTATCACTTTTGATGATCAGGGAAAAAAACGGGGGAGAAGTATTCTGGCCAAGGTGTGCTAGGAACTAGACGAAAGTAAAAAGATAGACAAAATTTATTTACATAAGATTTCAATGATTCTCTGAAGTGTCTCCAGAGCTGCACAGAGATTTTTAATCAACTGTAAAGTAATATTAAACAAAAAACGGGAAGAACCTTGAAAAGATGCAACTCTAAAACAGTAGACACCTTTTCACCCATTTGCCATTTATTTGCTTTCTTCAATAGAAGATTTTTATAAAGAAGAAACTTCTTGGTGAAATCCAGGTATTTACTGAAACCTCAAGGCAATAGAGCCAGTGCAAATAAACTCGAGAGAGAATTTCCTACTTAACATGTAAGAACCAGAAATCAATACTGCTGGGTTAGACAGCAGAGACTCAGAATAACTCTTTCATTAAGTGGGGAAGAAAAGCTTTACTGACTGCACTTCTGTATTTAGGCAATTCTATTACTGGATTTCTGGGTCCACTAATAAATAATTATATATAACCCTAATACAGTGTAGGATATGGGAAAGAAGGAAGTGACAGATAAAACTATCCTGTCAGAAGTTTATGGAAGTGAATAAACAACTGGCATTAATGGCTATTTCTTTGTTACAGTAACTTTTATTATTTATAATTATAGATTTTTTGTTGCCGTATTTACTGATGTTTATGCTCTGCTCTCTCATGCAGTAAATTTTCTCCTGTTTTCACTAGCAACTGAAGAAATACGCCCAGGTAAACACACCCTGATTAGGTTTTGCTAGCATCTAAAACAAAGCTTCAGCTGGGTTAATTTAAAATTGCAAGTATAGTCACACCAACCACCAGGGTTTGCATGCGCTTTCAGCTTTTGCCTAAATACTTGTTCATGAGGTCTGTGCATATCATACTCAAGCCCGAGACATAATTTAAATGCTCAGTTAAAATAATAACCATACCCAGGAATATAATCATGTCTCCTTAGCCTATGCCTGTGTATGGTGGAAATACTGAAATAGCTGTGGCTAAACTCAGCCATTGATGCAATGCTAGTTTGCAATAGTGCAGATGATACATACAAACTATTATGGGCATAATCTCAAATGCACTATATATGTAGTAAAATAGTTTGACAAGTGACAGAAACCTGAGTGACAGGAGAAACACCTCCCAGAGACCCCCAACTATTTTTTCTAGCACGAAAACAGGACTAAACTGAAGATCCAGCAGATACTCCCTATCTCATGCACATGCACATGACATGCACAGACTTTGTTAAAAACATTTTTAGCTTAAAGCTATTTTGCCATAAAGTAATATTTTAAAGGTACTGATCACACTTGTGTAAAAATGAATGTAGAATTAAGTATTTCTCTAATGAGCACCCAGGATATGCCCCAGGTTAACAACTTTTGCAGCCATACTAAAAAAACACTCTGGTTTAAATCAAACACCACATTTTTTTAATATAAACTCCCTTTGTCAATGTTGAGGCTTAAATCAATATGAGTAATAGAAAGGCATTATTATTGTACACTAAAGGAGTGATCGGGAAGTTTTATGCCAGAATTTTACATCAGCTGTTAATTGCCAATTTTGTCAATATAGATGTGAAATTCTCTTACAGTTATCATTTTAGAGAAGTGGCATGTGAAATACTACAAAAACATACAAAGTATGTACTGCCAGCTAGCTGTACTGTAAGAGCGCACTGCAGAATACATTTTTTAAAGAGATTGTATAGAAAGCCAACATTAAAAAAAAAAAAAAAAAAGACAAAAAAAAAAAAGACAGTATATTCTCCTTGGTTTTTCTGCTGCCTACAGATCAGCAAGCTTTGCAAAGAGGAGGAGAGACAACAATGTCTCTCCAGAGCCACAGAGTATGCTAGGGCTCGGGGAGCCTGTATAACACCTAAAAGGCAAGGAACTCGACGCCACAAGGGTTACAGTTGCAGCCAGCTGCAGAGATGTGGTGGAAGTGCAGAAACTTTTCCAAAGGCTTTAGAATAAATGTATGCTCGAAAGTCACCCAAATGTGCCAGAGTTTAATAAACAGTGGAAGAATAGCTCTTGGCATTGCACATGGGGGTCTGGCTATTTGGTTCATCTGAGTCATCAACCCAGTTTAGAAAGCCGCATTATTCTAATCTGTTCTATGATCTTAACAAAACCATAGCTCAAAAGATCAGAAAGTGTTGGGAGAAGGGCCCATCACACTCCTCATCTTCAGCTGAATTTGTATTTCTTTAGTGCACACCATTGACAATTATAAATTATTTTGTAGGAAGTAATCATTAAAAGAGAACACTTAAAAAACAATTTATTTTTGGAGGTTAAAGTGTGACTGGTTGTTTTAATTTGATTGCTAGTCTTCAAAGAGGCAACATTTTAATTTAAGGGTCAACTTGTTCTGAAAGGCTAACCAATCGTGTAATCTAGATAAGTCTCAGTCTAAATAGGATAAAGATGGCCATGCATAATTAAAGTATTCAAAGGCACCTTTGTCAGTTCACTGCAAGCTTTTGGGATGCATTGAACCATACTAAAGGAACACTCACTGAAGCAAATAGTTTGAGAGATCTATCATGTTAGTGTGGTTACTGAATTCTACTTTAGACTAAGAACTAATTTTAATATAATCATCCCTATGTGATGAGCATTTTTAAAGTAGATTAGCAAGGTTTGAATATCTCTACTCCAGAAAACCCGAAATGTTCCATGTTAAACTTACAAGTTTAACTCTATTATCTTACAACTCTCCTGCTTTTACTTCCCATAGCTCTTTAATAATATCACTTAAGAAAACATAATAATTCTGCCTTTAACTAAACACCAAGAAATCTAGTATGCTAGTGAAGAATGTTTTATAAGTTATTTTTTTACTTTCTTTTCATTACCAAATCTTCTTAGGTACTTATAAGTACCCTACTGTAATGCAAATTTATGTTTTTTTTTCTTATTATTTCTTACTCAGAAAGAAAGAACTATCTTGGAAACAAAAAAGAGCATAGAAATTATAATCTTGAGTTTTGAAGGTCAGAAAAAGAACTTTATTTACCTCTTTGCACCTGTAAGCTATTGCTCACAACACTCCTATCAACCGACACCTAAGGGATCATATACTTTGTCTGCCCCTCCATCCTCAAGTAACTTTTGAGTCTATTGACCTGTTTCGTATGCAATGATGTGCCTCATTTGAGTGGGAAGTGAGGCAACAACAGTTTCTTCCCATTTTCAGAAACAAAGTAAGAAACTTCATCCCAGCCTGCTGTCTGGAAGTGGAAAAATTAAGATGTGGTATACACTTGATGGTTGCACAGTTGAATCAGATCTTTTGACCGATTAACATTCATCCCCTGAGCCTCAAAAGCTAACCTCAAATCTGCCTTTCTCCCATGGACACAGCAGCAAAGGAGAAGGAGGTTGCCAGTCCTGGAACAAATGACTGGTGTGGTAACCCAGAGCAGGCACTGTCTGATGCTATGAAAGGAAATTGATTATCTGAGAGGGAAGGAAGGTTTACCTTTGAGTAGTAAAACACGAGGTAATACCAGAATGAAGTCACAGCTAGCAAGGCAGTAACCTAGAGATGACCTGAAATCTCCCCTGTAATTCCCTGTTTTTTTTCTTTTCAGGCAAAGAGGAGGACGATAATCTTTACAGGAGACATGTATTACACTTGTGATTAGTTCTAGTGAGCTTATTTTGGAGGCCTGCTAAGGTAAATTACTAACACTTAGCCCCTGATCCCCCAAGGTGATTCTCAGCCTTCCTTTATGCACACATAAAGCTTTGAGTTCCTTCACAAGGCAGCGCAGAAATAAAGCCAGCCTTCCGAAAATCAGAATAATGTTGTATATTTGCAGATAATGCTGACAAACAACCCAGAGCCAGCCACAGTTAAATTCAAACTGAACACTGACCACCTCCGTTCTTTGCCATCCCCTTCCTGACAGTCTGGCTCTATGGCTTCAGAAGAGCGAGAGGGTCATGTCAGACCTGAAAACTCAGGTGGTATAGGCAGACTAAACATGGCCCATGTGAAGTTTTGATTGGAGAGCTGCTCAAGCCTAATCTTGTGTTTAACTGATGAATTTAATTTGTCTGAACTTGATCTTATAGGGCAGCAAGGTTCATACAGGGAGATGGTAGCTCTTATTAGTCCAACTCATTATTTGAAAGAAAAGTAAGTTACACAGGTCCTTCTTCAGGTCTGAAAGCTCTTTTCAAAGTAAGTCGGGGCTGAAACCAGGCTCTGACTCCAAAATGATAGTGCTTTGTATGGTTCCATGCCAATGTTGTGATTTGATCATGATCTTAATTATGCTAGATCTGTGGTCTATTGTGGATTTAAGGTACACAATGCAAATTAAAGACTCTAACAGTACTGATTCCTTTGCCTCGTGGTCATTTTGGGGACTTCCATACTCTGGGCGTACAGCTGACAGAGCCAAATTTGTTGCGGTGGAGGGTTCATACTAATAATTAAGGTCATTGATGTAAAAATAACTACAGTTGTATAACCAAACTCTTTATGTTAGTAAGATTTATAGTGAGAATTATTAACTCTAACAGCTATTTTATCTAAGGCAGTGTCCATGAAATAGGATGACCTTTTATCTATTACCTGTTGGGTTTACAGCATCTATGAGTTCCAGATTGATGAGTTTCAGACTCAGGCCAATTTCATTACATGTTCTATTTATACCACACTACTTTTTTTCCTGGATGATTGTTTTCTCAGGAAGAGAAAAAACCGCCGACAACAACAAAACCCAGCCTACACCCTGACGTGTTCATGGTATGCAAACTTGATCAGCTAACTACAGTAATTATCAAATGCACGGTGACTCTGAGCCCTTGAAAAGGGGAGACTAAGCACTGAACCTAGCAACCCAACAGGTGAACACTGGTAAATATTGCATTATTTGTCATAACACATCCATTTAACACACAATGAGATAAAACTGCTGTGACTGAAATGAAAGACGTTTCAGGGATGTCTGTAGGCTTTGAAAAGACCAAAATTCATAGAACAACTTTAGTTTATTGATATTACAGCCAGGGAAAATGGCCTAAGCAAGCACCAAAAACCTGCAAAACACTTCCTGACTTTCAAGGAACCTTCCACATGGCAGCCTTCATCAAAACAAAAGCCATCTCTTATATTAGACCTTAAAGAAACAGCTGGAGTTTCAAAATGCTCATCACCAGGCAGATCCAATTGGTACAATTGTATGGCAATCTGACTGAAGGATGCTGAGCCAGATGAACAGCAAAGAACAAGAAAAGGTTACTTTAAAATACATGATGAGGTGGCTACTAGAGCATACAGAGAAACTGTAACCGCTTTGCCATGTTCTCCGTTCAGTATATTGCTCAAGTGCTTTCAAACCGGCTCTCACAACACATCTGAAAGTCCAAATAAATTATAGAGTACATCAGTCATACTGTGGTTGAATAGTTTGAAATAAAATTGACTATTAAAATGATCCAGTCCTTCTATTTCTCCTAGAATATCTTTATTTCCCCTCTGAGATCCACAAATCATACCTTCCCCTGCTTTTCTCTCTCAGGCTCTCTACTGAAAGAGAAAATCTTTAATTGGAGTATTATTTGATCCTTTATAGCCTCAAAGTTAACTTTTGCTGACTGGCCTCTTGAAATGCTTCAAATGATAGAAACATTGCTAGACATCTCCATGAAATAATTAATAGTGCTGAAATTTGCACCATCATCATTAAACCTTGGGACTAACAGCCAGCAGAGATAACTGAGGACTTTTGCATTTTTTGTAGATTAATGATAACATTTTTATGTTTTCTGTAGGAGAAAATACATCAGCCTGAATCCCTCTGCAGGTGGAGGAATAGCCTGATGATACAGCTAAAATTTCTTTGCCTTCTTCATAACAATGTGTTAAATAGTGAATAATTAAGGAAAACCACACCAAACAAAATGAAACAAACATGAAACTCCAACAAAAACAAAGAAGTCAGACATTTCTAGAGTATTTGAGCAGAATACATACAGCGTAATCTGTTTCCCTACAAATCAGGATTGAAATGGACATCGTACCAGCTGTGACAGAGGGAGGCTCCAAATCAACTCATGCCAGTGGTGATCAAAACCAATCCTATTTCATAACATCTTTGATATGATAAATTAGTAATCAGTAATCCTATCCGATGTCAAAGAAATGTTCAAGCTACAAGTCCCTAACAAGAAAGACTGAAGACGCCGCTGAACAGTGAAAGATGCTACCCATGTTAATCACCAATAGCTGTGTGGGAAGAACATGTGGTTATTAAAAACAGACAAAAAAAAAAAAGAAAAAAGAACGAATCCTTAAAATTGCAGCAATGTAAAAGCACAGCACAGAAGTAACTCATCTATATGTGCCTAGAGCACATGTTTCCAATAAATCTTCAGCAGGTGTAGAATGACTCCCAGCACGGTGGGAGGTGTTCTGAACTCCCCATTAGCAGGGATTTATGGCAAACCTTGCTGAAGACAGTGGGTGATATCTGCAACATTAGGGTCAGAGCCTACTGACCTTGGAATAGGGTGAAAGCTTTGAAGACAAGACCACTGATTTATGGCAGTGAGACGAACACCCATTTTTCCTTGGATAGTTGATATGGGTAATGATCCAATGCAGCAACTAACATTAGTCAAAGAAAATATTTGGGAATTTCTAGATCATCCCTATTCGGCCACCTGCTGTGAATAAAACACCTCCTTACACGGTTTCTCTTCATTTTCCTTTTCTTTTCTTTATAATACTCCTGTCAAGAAAACTGCTTATCGTATACCCTACAACAAAAGCATCTGGTAATTCTAACCTGGAAGACTAATATTATTGTTCTTTTCAGGTACAACACCCCAGTGTGGATACAGCCCAGTGTTTCACACACACCTGTATTTAGCCTGTCGTGACTATTTAAGTGCTTAAAATAAAAGATTCATATTAAAAAGTTCTGATTACCTAGTGGTAGCTCATGCTGGCTTTTGGCTGACTTTTAACTTTGTGAGGGCCTTCATTTCCACAGTAATTCTTTTCTTTTTAAGCAGCAAATACTAATTTTTACCATCCACACTAGTGGTTATGATGTTATGCAGTGATGATAGCCTGCTTTGTTTTAAACCATACCTCTGTTTTGTTAAGTATAAAACCATAGAGGCTTTCGGATTACTGATTACTTCTCCTAAAGGGCATCACAGCCTCAAAGATTTCTCTCTTCCTAGGAGATGAGTCAAATCTGCATAATTTGTATTTCATGACAACACAACCACTAACAGTCTGAATTACTAGTGTTGTACTCTGATGCGTGTCAGCAATGGTAATGCAGTGCTGGCTGGTTATTTAACAAAGCTAAATTAATTTGTAGCTGTCAGTCATGTTTGCCAGATTTGCTTAGATTCTGAAATTTATTGACAAGCTATAATAACTGACATTTAAATTGTCTGTTCTTGTAGAAGCAAACATGAAGCATGGACCTAAAATATGACATTTAGTTCTAATCCCTGTTGCAAATAGAGAAATCAGTTGATACTCTTGTAATTCTTTTTAAAATGGATATTCTCAAATGGTCCAGCATCCTTCTAAAATAGCATTTGAAGAACTTAAATTTCAGACCTCTTCCTGAAATATTTATGTGTATTTATCAGATTCCTTGATTGCGGCTGATGTTATTCTGGCAGACAAGTGCAAAGGGTATATTCGCCCCTCTCTGTATCTGTACTACTGGCTCATTCAAATCATGATTAGCAGGCAGTTTGATGGAGAAGGGATTGAGGGGTGCTGGCTGCATCATGCTTGCTGCTGCCACATGGGAATGGGACTTCCAGTTTCTTGTGTGCCACTTTCTCTCTGCATGCCTGCCCTGATGCTGACACATTCACAGCAATGGGGAGGAAAGGGGCAATCCCTAGCTTCCTCCACTTCTCCGGCACGGTGTTTGGGGGCAAAGAGCACATACCCTGAGACAGCTTTGTGCCACGGCACAGAGTCAACCATAACATGGCCCTGACGATACATTAAGGGCAACTGCATTATCAAGCAGTGACAGTAATGCTATAAGCATATTCTACAGCAAGGCTTTAACAGAAAAAGAAAAAAAAAACCCACAAACTGCCAAACTCTTTTTCTTCCTCTTGAGGCCAAATGCTCCTCATAAGAGGAACAGCTTGATGAACTAGCCACGGTCTTGTGTGCAAACCTCAGGTCCTTGCCTGGCTTCAGAAATGTCAAGACCAGAAAGGAACAGTAAGTTACTTTGCTATTTTAAAATAAATGCTCCATTACAGAACAAACCAGAAATCCATGTTAGCAGCCTGTCTTCCCATACTGACTACTGTAAATTGCCAAAGTTGAACACATATAACTGTTGGTATTACCAGGGCTCGGTATATCTGAAGGGTTTGGCATAGACAGACTCAGAAGCTCATTTGCTTAACTGAACTCGAACACCTGAACAAAGTAATCTCTCATGGCTCTGAAAGAAAGTGGAAAAATTCATAGGAATTGAAAGATCTTTCTGGATTTTGAAGATTCAGCTTTCCTCAGAAACTCAGACTGTGCACAAAACAAAGGGAAAGAGTTAGGTTAAACTGTCCAGGGGGGAAAAAAATAGTATCTGAAATTAGAACTGGGAGATGTGGGGGGAGGCTGATGTCCAACCTGCATAATGCCACCCCTCCACCTGTCTGGATAGCTTTTTTGATGACTCGCCCTTTCAATCCCTCTGATTGTAACTGCCAGCATGTAAAATCAGGCCTTTGTGTAGATTGCTTTTAGCTGATTGTTGTAAAGGGTCTCCACTTCAAATAAGGGGTTAAATCCTCTTTCTGTTACATGAGAATGTTTTTTTTTCAAGAGGTTTGATTGGCCTGGTGCTCACACATTCACTCCATGGAGAAGGACTGGGGCAATGATTGCAAAAATCACAACCCAGCACAGCTCTGTTAAATCTACTATTGTGTCAGAATACAAAGAACAAAACTAGCTCCTGGTTGCCTTAAAACCTAGAAGTAATATTTTCTTTCTTTTAATAGTGGACACATTTTTGAAAAAGCAACAACATCTGATGCTTTTAAGTCCTTCACTGGTCCCCTAATGATGACCGACCAGAACATTAGAGCATCCTTGGCTTCCCTTCAGACCTTTTAACTACTCCAGCTGGTCACTAACTGCTCTGTAAAAAAGACCTCTGTGTGACACATTTGTACACAATATGGATCCTGCAGGTTCTCAATCCCCACGGCACTAGTTAGGCAAGTGTTCCCTTCATGTATTGGCTATGCCCTGCCTTTCAGGCATGTGTATATATATTTTTCCCTTTTTGCCAGCTCCTCTGACTTCTATTTTTAATATTCAGTTAACTTTGTAGAAAGTAATTATATTCTGCTCATTCTACACCAGCTGGTATTTACTTCATCCTCCATCAGGCATCAACAGAGCATGGGGCTGCAAGACAGAAATATTACTCTGGCAAGCATAAATATTTCATTTTTCACACCACAAATGCGTTGATGATTTATTAATTAGCCTAAAGGCCTGCTGCTTCTGCATAGCTGAGTAGCAAAATAACTCAGCTACAACGACTGAGAAAGTCTATGGCTCACATCCCATTGGAAAGCTTTGACCAGCAGCATGTCTGAAGGCTAAGAAACATTTCCAATGGACCAAGACCAAAATTACCAAGATAAATCTTGGCCATTACAACCTTTGGGCTGGCTTTGGGGAAACGCCTTGTCGCATTTCAAGCAGTAGCAGCTCAGATGCCGGCCTCATGCCGGTTCTGCAGCGGGAACCTGTCTGGCTGCTGTCAAACACATTCTCAGCAGAACTGATACTCCATAGCAGCCATAACACTCAAGCAAGCCAATAAAAGCAGAAGATTGAGCAACAGTGTATTATTATTCCTTGGTGCTCATAATTTGAGATCCAGGCTGGCAACCATATCTGGCTTTTTCCTTTAAAAAACAACAAAAAACACAACCAAAAAAACCCAACAAACCACCAAAAACCCACAGCCATTGTTCCCCCCAAAAAACCAACCACCAAACCCTGAAACTGTCCTTTAAAAATTCAGAGGCTCATTCTTGTGTCTTAATATGTCTTTCATAACAGGCCAAGACAGTATCTACTTAATTTTATTTAAAAATGCAATAATGTAGAAGTTGATTCCAGCAATCTCTTAGTTTTAAATGAGAAGCAGAGAAAAGGAAAAAGAATAGATCAAAATAAATTACACTGATTTTTAAGTATGACGAAACACCATTTCAGTGCTGGAAAACATGCCAGTGTTCCAATTTTCATTCTGTTTGCCTTCATTTTTAATTATATTAAAACATAAAATATAATTATGATATCATAATCACTAGCATTATTAAGTCTTCTTAAGCATGGGTAAAAATCTGAATTGGACTGCTGATTTCAAGGCGGGCAGTGGTTCAAACCAGTGACCAGTTACGAGTGACATCCTTAGAAGCCAATACTGGGGCTGACATATCTCCACCAGGGACCAAAATAACTGGAAAAAAACGCACCCACAGGAAATTCAGGGTGACACCATACTGCAGTGCACAGAGGATATATCAGAGGGCAGGGCTGCTGTTCAGGGAACATGGCAGGTGGCAAGGATGCCCCCAGGGGACCCTCAAGCAGCTTGGCAAAGACAAATGCAAGCCCTGCACCCTCATCCTGGGCAGCTTTAGCAAAAGGGTAACCAGCAGGTTGGGAGTTGTTTCCCACCACTGGGCACCTGCAAGGCCACATCACACACATAGTGTCCCAAACACTTTTCCTCACTAGGGGAGAGGTATTAACAACTCCATGGAGGAGGCTGGAGTGCACGTCTTACAGGAGGAGCTGGGGGAGCTGGGCTTCCTCAGCCTCACACAAGAAGGAAAAAGGGTGACATGCTGTGGTCTTCAACCACCTAGAGGAGGGTCCAGAGAAGGCAGAGGTAAAGAATGAAGACATGTTCATGAATCACTGCAAGAGAAATTAGAGCTGGGTATGAGGTAATGGAAGAAGCCCCAAACAAAGCACCATAAAAAAATTATGTACTGCAAAGGTTGTCCAAAGAGGCTGTGGAGTCTCCATCACTGGAGATGTTCAGTGCTCGGTTGGATGAACCTCCAAGCAAGCTCTTCAAAGCTAGCCCTGCTTTGAGCAGTAGGTTGGACTATTTCACCCTCCCAGTGGTCCCTTTTAACCTAAATTATTCAATAACTTGATGATTCAAAGAACTTAGCGGTAATTGCTATTTATATAGCCTACTTAATAATGGATGTTATTTGATGTTTATGCCATAATGTTTTGACCCTATTAAAACAAAAGTTTTCTTTCCCTGCAAGGAAATATCTTACACATCTGAAACGACCAAAATGGCAGCAACTCCAAACACATTACGGGAGCATTTTAGCATAAGGTCCTCAAAACACAGCCTTTTGTCCAAATTGGGCTGAAGACATGTTTTAAAGTATCAGAAGCTTCCATAGAGTTGAATTCTGCCTAGCAGTTGTGGCGCACACACCCCCCCCACTTTAACTCTTCAAAAATAAAGCCTGTGCTTTTGGCTATCTTCCTCTCTTTTGCCTCTTACTAAGACTTTTCAGCAGAATATTTTAAAAAAAGAAATATTAAGTTTGGTCTCATTAGTAATTTCCCTTTAGTTGTGTTATTTACCTTTTGCATGTAACCAGAGACCCCAGCTGAGACTTGGTAGGCGGCGTAAAAGCATGCAGCAAAGAGGAATCGTGGCCCAAGAGGGGTGGTATGTGACATGCCAGGTACATGGTGGAAGGGTTGGAAAGGAAAAAGGAGAGGTACCAAAAACATCAGAGCTGGGAATACAGCCTATCTTTCTGGGTCTCAGTACACTGCTATCTGGCAAAGAAAAGCTGGTATGGGGAGAAAAGAAAAAAAATATAAAAAAATCATTAAAAGTCTCTTGCTGACAACAGCCTGTCTGAGGTTAAGGGTGGAACAAAGCCAGTGTTAGGCTTCTTCCCAAGAGTTATTTTTGAGGTTACTCCTGCTTGCTAGATAAACATCATGAGCTGACACGAGGGAAAAACAGAGACACTGATGTGTGCTTCATTCATGTGCTGGTGGCAGGAGAGAGCTCACAGCCAGGACAGTGGGGAGCAGCAGCATTTTTGCCTCTGGCGGGTGGTGGTGGTACCCACCACCTGCCTGGCATCCCTGCCAGGGAGAGGTGCCAGCCACTGCAGCACCCCTTCTGGCAGTGGGGCCGGGGCTGGTGGAGCTGGTAATCAGCTCAGCACAAGCACCAGGCAGCCAGAAAAGGGCTGGGCATTTGAAACTTGAAAAGGGGTGGTTGACAGGATTTGGCAAATGGGAAAAAAACCCAGATATAACCCCCAGCTTTTGGAGGATTTCATAAGTGGATTATGCCTTGCAGGAAATTTAACAACTGCCAAAAAATTCAGTGTCCACCCAGACCTCCCTGGAAAAACTCCATTTTCCCTAAAATGTTCATGACAGACTCGGCCAGCTGACCATTTTGTTACCAATGTTTCTGTGCATGCTGAAAAGAAGGTGGGTGGTTCATTACAGAGCATGCCCAGCCGAGAATCAGGAGACCTGCACTTCAGTTTCATTAATTTCTGAGAACAGTATCTCTACATTAAGATCAAGCTTATTTCTCACTTTTATTATCTACATTTTCAAGAGCGAGCGAGCGTGAGCGAAAGAGCGCGAGCGAAAGAGCGCAGAAACAGGTCATGGTTGAACCCTGGCCAGCAGTAAAACCCCACGCAGCCACTTGCTCAGTCCGCCCACAGTGGGGTGGGGGAGAGAAGCAGAAGGGTAAAGGTGAGAAAACTTGTGGATTGAAGTAAAAACAGTTTAATTGGTAAAGCAAAAGCCACACACACAAGCAAAGCAAACCAAGGAATTCATTCAGCATTTCCCATGGGCAGGCAGGTGCTCAGCCATCCCCAGGGATGCAGGTCTCCATCACGTGTAACGGTGCATTGGGAAGACAAACATCATCACTCTGAATGTCCCCCTCCTTCCTTCCTGAGTTATATCTGGACCGATTTCTCTTGACATTTTCTAGCAGCTCTCATCAGATACTACTTTATATGTTTATATTACTTTATTGCACATTATTAATGTATGTTTTGTTGTTATCAACAGTAATATTCAGTGAATAAATGTAGCTCTAATATTTTTTTATTTGTATTACAATGAATGTACATGTTAATATACCTGTGATTGCAAATGCTTTTTAGGTGGACAGTTATTCATTAGATTCTTAAGCAAGTGGTAGCACCACCTCATTAACATACACAGAAAGAACACTGGAGGTTCAATTCCTAAGTAAAAAGTTTTGATTTTCTATTGTTTTCTTAATAATCCTGGCAGTTCTGTGCACACTAATGATGCAGAATAGAAGCTGTTATTTTAAGGAGAGAGGTAATGCAAAGGTTTGGGTTTTTCCCCTTCGAAAAGTTCCAGACTTTTCATTTCAAGTTGCTGTGCAAAAATGTCTGAGATCTCACACATTTAAGACATCATCATGTTTTCTGCCAATTTTATACTTATGAGCCAGAAGGAAACCAGCATAAGACATAGGTTTGTTTGTTTACTTTTAACTAAAAATGTCAATAAAATATGATAAATTGTATCTGAGAAATCTGTCTCTCGCACACATTCAATATTTTACTGTCTTCTAGGCACATTCCTTGTTCCATGATGCATTTTCAAACTGTAGGTACCATAGGCATTATCTCATGAGCACCTTTGCCATTCCTGTCAACACTTTGGTTGCCTTATGCCCTCAAAAAGTTTTGCTTAAGTCAAGAAATCGAAGTTATTAATTGCCATGTGCCAAATTTTTGGGCTGCCTTGAGCATGCCACTTAGTACAATCTATAACACATTGCAGCTGTGAAATGGAACACTGTAGCAACAAGGGCACATAGGAGAGGGCCATGAAACCAGAGGTGGGTGTGACAGAAGGCCTGGGGTTTGTCAATAATTCATACTCTATGGCAGGAGGAAATTGATAAAAGTCATTTATAAAGAGATAAATCTATTCTATTTCTGCGTTCACGTAATACACCCTTCATGAAGTTGTGAACTAACACCTCTAATAAAAACTAAAGGACACACAATTCAGCAGCTGATCACTTTGATCTCCATTTCCTTGTTGTTCCACACAAATCAAGATTAAATACTGCCCTTGAAGGCAAGGCGTGATAAGTAGCTTCCCAGAAAAAGAAGGGACAACAGCCAACATACGGACAAAAACCAAAAACGTTGAGCATCTTGGCCTGCTGCTGCCTCGCGGTGGCAATGCCACCCTTGTAACTCACGCAACCGCTCAGCTCCGCAGCGCCCAGGCTGATGCCTCAGAGTACAACAGCCATGGGAAGTACTGGGGGGAGGTCAGGGACTGGACAAGACAGCAGACTTTGATTTGGTTAACTTCTATAATGACATCAGAAATCTTTCCCCACAATCAGACTGCCTAGGTACAAAACCTAAAGGAAACACCAGTTACAAGTGGCATGTATGTCCAGGTCTTCAGCATTAAAGCAGCTGAAGAACATAATTTCCCTGCAAAGTATGATTTATAAGGGGCATAATTTTGACATGCTTGAGGTTTTATTGCATAAGTTGTCTGTTCATAATATTTCACTAACACACCACTAGAAGTAACGTGAACAGGCTCTTCTTGCCTACTCCAACCTGACCTGGAAAAGCGCCTGCTGAAAATTATGTTTTGGGCTGATTTGTTTCTCTTTTTTAACAGAGAAGCATATGTCTCAGCGGATGTACACAAGCTGAAGGTATACCATGCAAAAAGTATGTAACAGACTGACAGTAAAGTGATGATACATGGAAGCATCTCTTCCTTATGTACTGAAAGTAGGGATACAATAGCCAGAGGGCCAGGAAATGGGGTGCTCCCAGTGTGGCATTCCCAGGGCAGATGAAGGGAGCACACACTTAAAAGGGGAAGGGAATGATGACTGTGTCCTCCTGGATTAAGTCAACAGTGACTACAGCCTTTGCCTCTGACATGGCATGACCTCAGCCACATTGCTCTGCAGTTGGGTTAAGGAGGAAAAGAATGGTGTTGCGGAAGGAGGAAAAGTCTCGATGTTCAGTCCCTGTGCTGCATGTACTCATTGAAGTTAAGAAGTGTGGCTGATACTTTCCTAGCTGGAGAGTTAAAAATTTCCAAAAACCTCCTCTACCTTAAAAAAAGGGGGGTGGGGTGGGGAAGTCTCCAGGATATCGACGGCATCAGCACTTGGGACAAACATGCTTGTTCTGCTCATCAGCTTTTGGGGGAGCAGAAGCACCTAATGTTTTGCCAGCATACAGTATTTAGCTTATTGTGGTGAAAGATTTGTTGTCTTGCAGAAATGAATTAATCATGAGCAGTGCTGCTGGAAATAATGGAAATATTTAGGTGGACAAATACTATCATGGAAGCAAGATGGCTCAGTTTAATAGCAAATAACGAAAAATAGTGAAAAATTGAAAATATTGAAAGAAATTAGAAAATCATGACTAAATGCCAGTTTTGTAGTCAAAATGTAGTGATAAAAGCTCCTCTTATGGATGCCAGATTTATAGCTCTTTATTAGAATATTAAAAGGAAAGTTGAGGCAAGGAAAAAATAAGAAAAAGAAAATTAAGCAAGGACTGGTTTAATTAAGAACTCTGGGATAAAATGTCTTGTTTACGATGCATTTTGATTCTTGTTTAGAGCAAGGTAGTTACCCACCAAAACTTAAAAGATTTTCTGAGGTGATGCTGCCAGTGGTGGCCTTTACAAGATTTTGAAAAACACTTTAAGACAGACAGGAAAAAGAAAAGTCAGTCTAAAATTAGATTATTTGCTCAAGCGTATCTAAATGAGATTATGGTGTGAAATCCTACATATGTTTGTCTTTTAATGCATCACTAACAAAAACATGCATGACTTGCAACATAAAAATAAGAAGGTGAACAACTGGTGTAAAACAAAAGAATCTTCGTCAAATGTGTCACTCGGTAGCTCTGTTAGCTGGAAATCCCTTTTGCTTTGATATTTGTTCTGCTTTAGAACCTTTAATGCATCCTCTGAATAATTTTACTAGTGGTTAAACCAAAGGCCTTTAATGATAAACTATTAAAAAAAGTAACTGTTCTAATCTAGACTAAAAATCTTTGAGGTCTTGATTATAATTTGCATGGTCAGACAGATCAGATCTCTTTAATCTCAGCACTGTCTCTTAGCGGACATTGGAACAACATAACTAAGAACATGTGCTAAGAAAACGACCATAACCCACCCTGAAATGCAATTGAATGGGATAAATATTTCTTTAGCTGTAGCTTAGGCTCAATATCTGGCAATAACACTTTCAAACTCCAAAATTAATACTACTGCATGGAAAAAAACCCAAATTAAGAATTGTTTGTCCCCTCACGTGGGTGTTAAATATATAGAGATATATTTTCAATTGTCATGAAAACTTCTATAAAGCAGCATTTGAAGCATTCCATTATTTCCAGTTATTAATGATTTCAAGCAGTATTTCAGTGTTGAGAAGTAGTCATTTTAAGGTCTGTAAAAGACAAAGCCACATGCCTTTTGCAAAGCACTGGCCTGGCAACAGGCCATAGAGGTGCAGACAGGGGCTTTGAACAGGTTTCTTGGGATGATTTCCGAGGCACAGCTCACGTGGTACACAGAAGACTCAAGGAAACACTCAACTGCAAATCCTGACAACTACTGAACCCACTTCCTTTCCATACGTACAGGAGTAGGAAAAAAGCGAGAGGTTTTGGTGGTGTAGGAACCACACAATGATGGCAATACACTCAATGCTTTTGTCTTAGACCGATTTTAGTGACCAAACATGCCCATATTTCCTGGCTCTCAAAGATCAAGAATTTCCTGGGAAGACTCTAGTAATAAGGAGTTAGAGAAAGAAACGTGGCAGTCTGCAAAACCCTGATGTTGTTCAATACAGCTATCTACTTTCTGTAGACAAATGCTGCCAAACATTGGGTGTTGGGAAAAGGGAAAAGGCTTTGGGGGGTGGGGGGTGGGAAAGAGGCAGAAAATTCTTCTTGGTGTACATGGAGTCAGCAGAAAACCTCCATCTATAACTGAATTTAAAAATTAATTGACCCAAGTGACACAAGTCCAAGAAAAGAGTAGTTTCATTAGCTGTGCTTGTTTGGTAGTTCCTTTTGGGACAACAGGAGACCTGTTCCTTTGCAATTACACATGGTCTCAACCAGCATGGAGGCAAATGGATAGCGCATTAGCCTGCAGCACCATTAAGCCTGTATAAGCACAGCAAAGAACACAGCTTCAACATAGAAAGCCTTCACAGGCTTGCTTTCAAAGTTTTGCATGAAGTTACATTTCGATTAAAGTTCCTTTTGCATTTGCTGCGTTTGAGCAATGAACACCTCTGCTCCCTTGATCTCATGTCTATGTTCCTTTCCAGCAGCCGTAAAGACTGCCTGGAAGTGCATCTGTAAATAATTTCTTCAAAACTGGCGAAATGCATTTTCACAGAAGGTTCCCACCAGCTTTTTTTCATAATCCTACTGTGTCATCCTTACGCAATCTCAAAGATAGGTAGCAAAACCCCTGAGTGGAAGAGATTACTACTGATAATTCTGAGATTGCTACGAATAGTGCTGCATTATGAAAGTTAACAAGCTCACTACTTGCTCTTTGGGAAAGATGGGCACAAGCCAGAGTTCCTGCTGCACATGAAAGCCTACAGACTTTCAGAGGTAGCATGCTATAACGCTAGCGCTACACATTGCGGAAAAGCTAGCTGTCATCTCAAGTATCTTATTATTGCCTTATTTGTTCTTCTAAAAATGATCTTAATGGCAAATACACTTTACTCTCTCCTAACAATGACCAAGAAGCTCTACTGACAAAGGGTTTTAAGAGACAAAATGGCAGGCATTCCTTAGAGGAGTAATCCATGTTTTATTCTTAGGTTTTTAGTGTTTTAACAGCTGCAGAAAATTACATTGGAAGACTTTGCTTAAGAATCAAGAGATCTTATTATATTACGTTCTGACAGAATGGAAGCCTAGAGTATAATTGTCTCCTCCATAGTTTTTGTTTCAAAATACATGCATTTCTTTCCATTTCTCCTTCTGTATGCATTTATTGTATTATTTTTTCCTCATATCATTTCATGTTTAGCAAGACTACTAACTTACTAGCTATTTTTTGTGGTCCCTTTCTATTCATGGACAAGTTTACATTTAGATTGTACTTTTTTACTTTGTTATTGGAACAAATGGCAGCAAGAGCACATACGATATGATGTTTGCATCCAAATAGAAATAAAGCATCAATAACTGGTCATGATTTTCCCGAGCCCTACAAAAAGAAAATAAAATGATGTTTTGCATCACCTACCTAGGTCTACAATGGGAAGTAGATTGACCCAGACGTCCAAACTTGTACACTGGGGTAGTAGATTGGAAAAAAAGCCTAGTGTGTTAACAGCTTCACTTCATCCCACAGTGATACCCTGCCTCTGGAGAAAACAGCCATTACTTAGCAACCTTAACATTTCCTGCAAAACCACACATCACCAGTTTCACCATGAACGTAACCCTTCCTCAACATAGATAGTCACAGAGTTTTGGGGAGAGCTAAAATACTCTGTCCATGAAAGCGAGCTGCAGGGACATTTGGTTCAGACCTTTAGCTACTGAATGATTCCACAAGTGATAAAATGTACTGTATGCAGCAAGCCCAGAGAAGTTACCATCTTTGCTAGTTAAAAAGCCAGCTCTGGAAAACTAGAATTTCAGTCTCCCAGTTGTTTCAGATTCTTAGTAACCTTTGATCTTGAACTACATTCATGCCCCCTATTGAACAGGAATAGAGCATGATCTTTTCCAGAAGCAGCTATAGCAATAAGCCAAGCTCTACCTGATCATCTTTGTGTTATCCACAGAATTATTGAAACCGTTTCCTTGCTAATCCAAATGCTGGTTCCTGGGGAAGACTGAACTCTCCGATTTATGTCTCTCACAGCAGCAAATGCTCATTTTTCCAATAGTTTTTTTTTTTTTTTAATACAAGTCTTCCCCCACCCCCCACAAAAGTTCCACAGCAGAGTAAAAGCCTTAAACCTTAAGAGTTTTCATTGAATATAATAGAATCATTGAAGCTTTTTCCTGTCTTTTTTTCTTTTTACCTTTGGCAATCTCACTTTTCAAAAGGACAACTGAAACATGGAAACTTTCTAAAAGCTGAAGAACTTTCTTCTTCTGGGTTTCATTTTTGCTACAGAAATGAAGAAGGGTTAGAAAAGCTGCAGAGTAGCAATGGAGGAGGAAAAAAGGGGATAAAAATAAGCAATGAGGAAGAATAGATATCACTTACTGCACACAGTGCTAAAATAGAAAATGTGTGTTTGTGCCTATGCCTTCCTAGGATTTGCTGAAAGACATTAAATATTGAAGCACCTCAAGATATAATTTATTTCAAATATCATGTTGAGAAAGCCACATTAAATCTGGGAGAAAACGCCTACAGAATAAGCACATGAATTGTTTAACTCAAGTACCTCAAAATGGTAATGGCCTCAAGCACGTGAGGGCGAAGCGGTTTGTTGAATGAGCTTGTGGTGGGACTTATTTCCAGCTGCCGAGGTGAAGGTGGCTAGCTTGTCTTCTTTTCCAAAGGCACAGCAGGCGATGGGCACACCTCTGCCAGCCTGTGCATTCACCTGCAGCACTACTGCACACACTGCTTCCAGTGCCACCTGGCAAGGAACCAAACATTAGTCCCACAGGCCCTTTGCCTTGCGGTCAGGGGCTGTGAAAATAAGGTTTGGCAGATGGGGTCTGGCAGCCCCGAGGCAGGTGCAAGGCAGGGATCTGAGCCGTGGGACCTAATCGCATACAACAGTGACAGCACATGCGAGGCAGAGCCACCGCAGGCCACGAGCAACACCAAACACCCCATGGGCACCGGCTTAAGAGGCAGCAGAGGGGAAAAAAGAAATCCGCGAGGATGCCCAGAGGGGAAAAAAGCACAGAACAACAATCTATCCATACAGCCAAGTTTATGAAAGAAGCTTATTTTGAGGTTTTGCTTTTGCTGTTGTGCACAGAGCTCCCAGCAAAGTGGGTACAAGAGAGCAGATTATACTAAATTATCTGAGTGCTTGCCCGTGTGATGCACAGGCTCAGAGGGCTGCACGAGGGCTGGCTGGAGACACAGCTCATTGCCATTGAGCCTGCAGCACTGAGAGGTGAGCAAATGCTATTTCTGACACCCTTCGGGGTACCCAATATATTCTCCATTTCCCCATCCCTCACTGCTCTGGGAGGAATGATTTAAAACCATGAATTCAAAAGAGAAGAGAACATTTTCTAGCAGTAGCAGAAGGGTGATGAAACCATCTTTTCACTGCAGTCAATCCTGCACAGGCCTATTAACTTTATCGAAGAGAAGACCCAGCTGTTTAAAATAACAGCACAACAGCTTTTCTGTCTGTTCTGCTCCAACAGCAGCATGAATCCCCCTCGGTGCCTCCCCCTTCAGAGCTCTGGCAGTGAGATGCTTCTAGGGTAATGAGTTGTAGCTTGGGAATTTGGAAATACTCTTCGACTTTTTTTTTTTTTTTTTTTTTGCCAGGGGAGAGGAGGGTGGCAGGAGGAAGAGTGGGCTATCATAAGGACAGAGAAAAGTAATGGCAATAGACCATTTTCACAAAGTTTGTCTGCAGCAGGTTATAATTTTCAAATTCAATGCCCATTCAGTGAGAGAAGGCAGCAAATATAAACATACTGAAGAATGTGTTCCCTGATCTTTTCTCAAGAGAAGGAAAGAAAGTATATTAGAGCCGGTTGAACAATTTATAATGAATAATGTAACTGACAAATTCTTCTACCTTTGCTCTGTCTGTGTGTATTGTCAATGAACACTGGGTTTCTCAACTGTTCATTATTCAGAAAACATTTGCCAAACAATTTGTGTTTGTAATCAGTTCTCAAATACAAAATATGCTCCCAATAGGACTATACACTTACAATTTAGGAAAAATACTTGGGCAATGCAGGTATGTTTCATGATTTGCTTTGAGCAAATTCTGCACAGCTTGCATAGTAAGTTACCATCATTTGTCCCAAGCTGTCACTCAGTGAATAAGATGGTTGAGACCAGCCTGCTGAGGAAGGCAGAGAAAATAGTACAGCTTGGAGCCTGACCCCAGCTGGCCTGGCCCTGAGCTCTCGGGCCCCAAGCCACTGCTTATGGATGCAGGGAGATTTCTCAGGGCCTTGCAGTTAAGCTCACAATTAACGAAAAAATTTACTGGCTTGAACTCAACATGCCAACAAGCTCTGCAGGGCTTTTCTCCAAGAAAATAAGATAAAGTACCTCCTATAGTCGCTGCTCTGCTGTTTGTCATTATTTCCTCCCCTTCTGACCTTCAGTGAGTAAACGAGAGTTATTTCTCTCCCCACTATTGCATTTCAAGCCCAAGCACGTTACAGAGCTAGCATGTTTACAGACACTTCCCAAGCTGGAACCTTTTAATTCTTATATTGACTCCAGTTAGTCTCCAAGTAGCCCACAGTAGTGCTCTTGAGCCCAAGTAGTAGTGCTCAGACCAATCAGACCAGTATCTATAGCCAAAGAAGATGGGACACAGGGTTTTTGGTGCAAGGGTATATATTTTGAGGACACAGGGATGTGGCTGAAGTATAGTGAGGAGAGATATTGTCCAAGCAGGCTAGATTCCTTATGCCAGTGATCCTGTCACCTTCTCCAAGAAACTGATCTGACCACCAACCACCAGATTTCTGTCAGTTTGTTCAGTCATTCAGACGAAATCTACAGTTTAACATTGCTTTGTTTCACCTCCGAAACATGAACTAGGGCTTTGTTTGTCCCATGGTTTAGGAAAGATGAACAAGAATGGACAGGAAATAAAAGTATGGAAGTAAACACTCATTTTCAGATTTTTTCTATATCTACTATTAAGTCTGAAGACAGACTTAGTCTAAGACAGACTGAGCCTGTAAGAACAACATATCAATTATTTTCTTTTGCTTTTTTTATGGAGAATGGTTAGAGGGAAAACAGACCTGGCATCACCCTCCATCAGCAAATTTAGCACTTGCTGGAACAGACGAGAACACCATAAACTTTGATCCTGTTAGAATGAAAGAATCTCTTTCCGCTTAGAGGAGAAAGACAAATCTCCCTGTATGTGGCTCTTTTAAGAGACACCACAGGCTTCAGAGATAAATCCACCATGCTGAATAGCAGCATCGTACTGTCAGAGCGCCAGTGCTGGGGAAGGTCGACAACAGCCAATAAGGCTATAGCATTCCCCCTTTTTACTTTTACTAACATTTAAGAATATAAAACCCTTGATTCTGTTGCTGAACCTGTCAAGATAGAAGTCAAAGAGTAGTGCATAGGTACTACAACAGTAGAGGAAGGGTTCATTCTGTTTCCAGTCCAAGCCTGCACTGAGATTTGAGGATGTACAATAAACCGCTTTTGTGCTAGACCAACTTGATTTGGTAGAGAAAAGTCATCAAGTTGGGCAACTTAATTCAGTTTGAAAAAACCCTCACATTACTTTGCATTTAGAAGACAAAGCCCTGTTGCATGAAAGTAGAGGCAGATGCCAAACTGTTTCAGTAAAGCTGTTGGGATGAGTGGGAAGTTGGCTCAAAGGCACATTTCATTCAGTCCCCGATTTATTGCTGTCAGTCTTCATTCCTTCAGCAATTTAAAATACACTTAAGTAGAAATAACATTTAAGAAGAGTTGTTCCACTCATTACTACAGCAAGCTTCCACAAGACCTGGGTGTTATCCCAAGTCAATTATTTTTTCTTCTTTCTTTTGTCTTGGGCTGTGCTGGCCTTCTCTGCTCAGTCAACGAAAGCTGTTACACAGCTGACAGGAAATTTCCCAGCTGAGAAATATGCTGAGTGCCAACTGAAACTTGCTGAGTGTTACTTCATCGAGCAGCCACTGCACCTCTTCACAGCATAAATGACAGACTGAGGCATGAGAGGTCCTTGAGCTTTGCTTGCCTGCTCCTAAAGCATCATGCCCCAAGTACCAACTATTATTCAAGAAACCTTTTGAAGTTAACTGTCTTTTCTGGGTTGTGGAAGCATAATTTCTTCATTATTATATTTTTTTGGGTAGAATGGTAGCACCTTGCTCATTTAATACATCAAGAAAACATAAGTCATCATCAGCAATCCACGTTCCTGTAAACTCTCAGATTTGAAGCATGACGCACACAGAGCTGACCCACTCAAGGTATGCATGGAGGAATAGTAAAGTTATATAAGCAATTGATACAAGTTAGACTCTGAAAATGTATTCCAGGGAAATTAAATATTTTTTTGCTTTTGAAAAATTTTCCTTGGGGATATAATCTGTTTAGCAATTTGCAGAGTAGTGCCACCTCTATATTCCTTCATCATTCAGAAACTATTTAAACTAACTATATGCAACTTTCCACTGCAGATTCAGGGTGGCCAAACAGATCAAAGCTGGATATAAAACCAGATTGTTACCAGTTGTTAGACTCTACTTTTCTGTTTGCCCCCACTGCCTCAGTCCTTCACATGTAAATGCCACCTGTGCCCTGCTGATTGAAATTAATACTTTGCATCCATAAATTTCTTCCAGCTTTATGACCGATCTGTAGATTTTACTGAATTAAGCCACTTGCGTGTCTGATGGGTGTCGCCTACACTTACAGGAATTGCAGCCACATTTCCCAGTCTCCATTTGTCCAAACCTGGCTCCAACAAAATGACCTTTCTGCACAAGCTTAAGAAAAAAGTGGAGTTCCTGAGCCCCAGGGTTACAATTTTGTCAAAGTTCACATTCTTGACAGAACTTTCTAAGGTTATAAAACATTCAAGAGATTGGCAACTCCAGACTACATTCATTTTCGGAGAACAACTCACAGAAAAGTTACAAATGTTGCTTTTAGGAATCTAGTTTATATTCTAAACATGATTTACCCCTGAAAGGTCCTTTGTAAGCCATTTGTGTTTCTCATTTAAAGTAGAGCAGCTCCAAGTTCTTCTGTTATCTAAGCATGTCAGAAATGAAAATTAGATTGTTTTTTGCATTTCTTTCATCATACTAGCTCGACTTCATACCACACATGAAAGCTTGGTCTCTGCTTTCTTCTAGCCAGAAGCATTTAATCCTCTTAATGGGTGACTCACCCATCTTAGTCTGGTCAGATAGGAAATCATCTGTGCAGCCAAAGAATTACAAGTATGGAACAACACCGCATGAAATTACCTCAAGGATTTCCATATGGATCTTGCTGTCTACAAGACTATCCTACCTAATAAGCCCAGGGGATTCAGATAACGTATTTACAAACCCTGCTTTCATCGATTTTTTTTTTTCATTTTTCTTTTTACTTTTTCCTCTCCTCATTAGACAGATACCCAATTTAAAGTCACTAGTTAACAGCTAAAAGCAACTTTTATAGGTTTTGTAGCAAGTAGGAGTGACAAAAACACCTCTTCTATCACTTCCTGTAGGTCAATAAAATATAACACAATGAACCATCTGCTGCTTGTATAATGGGTAAAGGCTGGAATAACACATCAGAACTAATCTAGTCTTTTCAGGACTGTCTTCATGAGTTTTAAATGTAACCCTCCCACTGGCTATACGGAAGAGCTTCTGACTCAGCTCTGGGATAGCTGAAGGCACTCTCTGCACTAGCAATCTTTTCTGCTTCCATTCTTACTACAACCAACTTGTCAGGCAACAAAAATATAAACTAAATTACCAAAAGTACCTTTGTATATTTCTCACAAGTCCCCAGAATAGACTCATACTCTAACACCACAGCTAAAGAGTTAAAAAAACAACAAAACAAAAAAAACCCACAGTGAAGACATATCATTAAGGGTCAAGTCTTGCATTTGGGATGTTCACATCTGGGGGAATATCTCCAGGAATGACAAGTCAGGGTACTTATATCCTACACAGAGCCAGATGAGTGGATGGCAGGCTGTTGCAAGCAACAGGCAGGGACTGAAGGCCCCTCATACCAAGCTATAGAAAGCCACATGGCCTTGGTAGGGGTGCATGTGGCAAGGTGCATGTTTTGGAGCAGGTAAGGGATATCCCAGCCCCCTATTTCACCCCAAGAGTTCTGAAAAGTGGTGCAGAAGGGTCAGCTGGAAGCAGGAGTTAATAAAAAGGATAACTGCATGTCTGGGATGGGTGTTAGCCTTAACTTAGCAAGTCTGGAAACAGCCCAGCACCTTGCTGTGAAAACAGCCACCTTTCCAGAACCTGTCCTCCCCCAACTCAGAAAGAACTCCTGCGAGCTACTATGAATAATTATTCCTTGCCTCTCCTCATATCATTAGGCTCTGCAGAGAATACCAGGTCTATAGAGAAGACTGATGGGATTTTTCATGATGCTTTGTAACACTGATCTCTGCCTTCCAGCTGGTGCAAAACAAGACATGTAGGAGATTAAAACCAGTAGGAGTTTAATCTCCTGAAGAATAAAGGAGGGGGGTTAAAAATAAAAAGCTGTGATGTAGCAAAATGTTCTTAGCTGTCCCAGCTTACTTGGCAGTTGAAATTACATTTAATTATGAAAACAATAATTTTCTTGAAATAGCATTAACTTCAACCAAATCCATGAAATGTCTTCAGCTTAATTTCTAAATACTACTAAATAACTATTGTATCTCTTACAATATCAATTTACGCAGAAAGTTTAGTCTCTTGAGGCACATTGGACAAATGTTCAATCACTGGCATCAATATCTCCTTGTTATTCCTACAATTACCTTTCATAATACTAAATATTATATTCAGTTTAGATGTGGTGCTTTCTCAAAGTCTTAGCTTGCCTCGAGTTTCTTACTTCAGCTGAAATTCAAAGAAAACAAGAAGCATCAGTCCAAGAAGACAAAAAAAATCACAACTTCTCCCATCAAGAACTGGCAAATTAACAAACCATCTACCCTGAAAAGGAAGTCACTGTGTATGTAAATGTTTTAAGTCTAAGGTGGTTTAGGTTTTTTGCTTCATTTCATCCTGTGTACAGTAATGGCACACTCTGGCTGGAGGCAGCCTCTTAAATGTTCAGTTAAACTGGGACTTGATAAAAGGAGAGATACTCAGACTGTTCTCTTTCAGAAATATTTCTCATGTTAATTCTTTATTTACTTCCTCCTACTGATACATAAAAGTAAAAAATATTTAAAATGTTCTATGTGTATTTTTGAACATAAACCAGAGGCACTACTAAGTTTCTTGGTGTTTCCATTAAAAGTTACTGTCTGAGGTCTTCTAGGGCTGCTTGGAACTGACACTGAGGAGAATTTTTAGATGTTTCAGAACTTTAGGAACTGTCAAAAATGTTAATTGATTAATGTAGGGGGTTTTTTAATTCTTCATCTCTCAGAACTCAAGTCTCCCAGAAAACAGAGATTAATGCATGCATTTAAGAGCAGGAAGGTTTGTGCAATCAATTATGGCCCGGATTGATAAATAGCAAATCATTCAAAACACATGTGAATGATCTTCAAAACACTAACACCAAAACAAAACAACTCCATATCTGAATCAAATTTACCTACGCTCAGACGTAGTGATATCCTGCTTATGTAAATTAATGAAATCGTAGCAGTGACGTGCCGTTCTAAGGCAGAGTCCTAAAGGAGCTGTGAGGCCCTTTATGCCTCTCAATGTGAAGTGCACACACATCTGGCAACAACCCCATTTCAGAAAAGAAAGAAGTTTCCACACTAACATAAGATTGTGCCCCTTACAAAAAGCAGGCCTAATCTATCAGGAAGAATCAAGGTGATGATACAAATCAAAAGCACTGGTAAACTGGTGTCACTGTATCACCTTTCTGCAGTGAGGTGGCTGCTGTCACCAGAACTGCTCCTTTGGCTTAGAGCATGCTCTGAACAGGACTGCGACTTCAGACTGTTTTCTGTATGCCAAGGGAAGGATGTCTTCTTTGCTTTCCCCCTCCCCTATACATCACTTTAATGTTAGATCCTGTCTTTAAGCTATATAATCCATCCAGCTAAGAGACATTATCTTGTGTCTCATGCTGACCTCCACATTTTGGAAGAAAGTGCATCTTGATATCATCTGCGCTCACCTGCAGTTATGTATTTCCCACTCCTTTGTACTTCAGGTCATCCTTCTAGATTGTGTGGGACTGTCACACATCTCCCTAGCCTACTGTGCCTTATGGCATTACCCCACTTTTCCATCCCAGAGGGGCTGCAGAGTATCCTGAGGCCTCTGCCTTGAGAGCACAGACATCTTTTTCCGAAGGCACAGCAACAACAGGTACTGCTGCTTCTGTGCAGCAATTGCTGTGGATAGAGAGCACCCTGTTAGGGATAAAACGGTCCTCGTCAACTGCTGAGATTCAGATTCTGTGCAACATTCTTGCTTTTTGCAAAAGAAAGTGGTGGGTTTTTTTTCCCTAGGCAGTTAGCAGGTTTGTCCCTCTCAGGAGCCTTCTTTCAGCTGAATCCAAGTCCTCCCGTCATTTTGACTGGTCATAGGAGGGAACCAGCATTTAAGCTGACAAAATATTGACTATCAAACACCTGGAGGGAACCATATCACTGTGGACAAGGTGTCATGTCATACTCTAGTAATAACAAAAACTGACTCATTTTGAATAATTAACTTGTAAACCAATTTCTTGCTAGGAAAGTCCTCCTCCTTTTCAGAACGATCATCCTATTGAATGAAACATGGGCGGGGACCTCTCCCCTCTGCCCCAAAGACCAGCCTTCTTGACTGGAAATGATCTCCCGGTCTAGACTGTTATACAGCAAACAGAAGAGTTGCGTGGTAGAATCCTGGGACATCCACCCATGGGTGCTCTGCACTGAATCTGACTGAAAGCCATTGGATCATTCTTCAAGGGGGTGATATGCTGTCCACAAATAATTGCAATTTTTTCCTAGAAGTATGTGGAAAGAGTGGTTCAAAGAGCAAAGCACAGTATGTACTAAGGTTTAAAATACTCAAACCCCAAGACCCACACCAATATTAGAAGCTTCTTCCCAGCTCTGGGAAGACAATTGCTCTTCAGATAGTTTTTCTGAATATTTAGTAGTGATGGATGATAAACTTCCTAGTAATGGAGATATGTGACTATCAATCAGGAACAATGTGTAATCCAAAGATTTCCATTACTGAAGCAAAATGTCAAGGAGATGAACATCTCAGGGCATGCCAGACCTAGCACATGTAACAGCCTCAGAAGAGAAACATTTGCTACAGCTCAATCATCCATATACTTGGAAATACACACACACCTGCCTTGTCTGCAAAAACTGGCCTGAAATCACATGCAGGACATACCACCTTCATCCAGGCAGTGCAGGAACAAAATGCATTTCATTCAAAGTAAGAAACAGGGAAGATTGTCATCACATGGTATTTCTTTCCAAATACTGCTATGAGGTGTAAACCCTTAGTTTTACCAGTTATTTTTGTAGAATCCTGTTCTGCTTCCACTTTTGTCACCAATGCCATTTTACCACAGTTGGCTGAAAAATTCCTTTACTGTATGTCCTACTGCTTCTCATTTTCATTTCAGATTAGGTTAGCTTTGTCTCCTGTGGCGGGTTGACCTTGGCTGGATGCCAAGTACCCACCAAGCCACACTATCACTCCCCTTCCTCAGCAGAATAAGATTAAAAAAATTCCTAAACTCATAGGTCAAGCTAAAGGCAGTTTAATGAAGCAATAGCAAAGGTTGCGTGTGCAGAAGGAAAACAGAAGATGTTATTCTCTACTTCCTACTAGCAGTGTTTGGCCACTTCCTGGGAAGCAGGGCTTCAGTACACGTACCAGTTGCTCCAAAAGAACAAACATCATAAAACCAAATGCCCCCTCTTCCTCCTCCCTTCTCTTAGCTTTTATATCTGAACAGAAGTTATATGGTATGGAATAACCCTTTGGTCAGTTTGGGTCAGCTGCCCTGGTCACCTTTCCTCCCAAGGCCTTGCCCGCCCCAGCCTACCGGTGAGGGGCAATGTTGGAGAGACAGCCCTGGTGCTGTGCCAGCCCTGCTCAGCGGGAGCCTGAACACCGGTGTGTATCACCACCTTTCTAGCTGCCATACAAAGCCCAGCACCATGAGGGCTGCTGTGGGGCTCAGCCAGACCCAGTACGTTCCCCTCACTCAGTTGAAACATTGCTCATGTATATCCATGCCTAAGCCACATAAATCAGGATGAATCATTCTGCTCTGCTAAATGTCATTGACTTCTGCTCATTTCTTCAACATTTTTTTTTAGTTAAGGGCTAAATAAATAATAATAGCCAAGAATACATAAAGGGCACCTTCCTTTTTGAACCCTGAGGATAGTCTTAGGCCAAAGTATCCCAATATAATTGAATAAAATGTACTAATTAAAATCTATTTTATTTCTGAATTCAATAGTTAGTTTCCATCCTCCGTTATCTATTTCTTATTTTTAGAGCCTTGCAAAGAAAAATAATCCATCTTGCTTTTCTAAAAAAACCAAATCCTCACAAGACACCAAGAAACCATCTGAAACTCTCCCTCAGCAAAGTTTGTGCTTTACAGAATTGGCAGGTGCATGCAATGAATGTGACACAAAGTGCAGTTTGTGTAACATGCCAGGGACCGAGGCTTGACAGCCAACTGCTGCCTCCGTCACTAACATCGCTGCCTTTTCTCATACTCACAGGCAACTTTGACACTCACCTGCAGTGCCCCAAACCCCTCCGCAGCTTGCATTTAGCACACCTATGATGTTTGTGAAGTAAAGGCATAGCAACAAGCAGGGGAAGCAGGGTTTCAGATCAGGGTATGTCGATCACTGCTTTAAAGTGAGTTGCTTCAGGCTTAATACTGGTCTTTGGCTCACAGGCACTTTTCTGAAAGACTTGAGCAGCAAGGTAAACGTGACTCTGCTGGCTCTACCCCTAGCGCCAAGCCAGGGCAGGGAATACGAAGGACAACAACAACCTGTGTTGAAGGAGAGGGGCAGAAAGGGGCTGATCTGAAAACACGACAGCGGAATGAAGTGGCAGCGACTGTGCTGGTGCTCAGGCCTGTGGGGAACTGCATGATACTCTTCATGGTTGTTTAACACAGTCAAAGCAAAGTAAATTGAATAAGATCTTTCTCCTGGCAGCAAGATCTGCTGGGCAATGTCTCAAGCAATAAACCGGTTTCCCTGGAAAGGGTTTCAGCAGGGATGATGAGCAGCCACACTTTCAAGGCCAGGTTTCTGAGGGATGCACCCTCCGAGCCAGCTCCTCTGAGCACGTGGCCATTGCTTTTCTCTACCTGGGCTATTAATGCTTCCTGAATTCTTTTTACTGAACAGTACTAAAAATATGCCCTATGAAACTCAGGAGTTTTCTTTTAAAAAATGTGGATTGTGTGGATATACATACAAGCAAATGCAATCCTGCTTGTAAGTGAAAATTTCTAGGCAAGTTTTGTTTAAAAGCTTTTGCTTGCTTCGAGCTATAACTTCGTCTATCTCACAGTGTCTTAAAGAAACAAAACTTAAATATTTTCCTCACTTTACTTGAGCTACTCAACCCTAATCCAAACTACAAGGCTCTGTGCTACAAAAAGGCACGGGCTACAAACATTGCAATACACAGAACTCAATGAGTTTGCTCACGCATGCAAGCAGCGCACTCTGGAGTAGGACTGATATCTCAGAGCCACGCTGCTGCCCCAGTCCTGGGAGAAAGCTAAAATGTTTACAAGGGTTTTAGCATCATCTGGCAGCCTTACCCCAGGAAACGCTACACGCTATCAGAACATTATCTCATGGCTTCAATGGAAGCAGAGGACACTTAGACCTCCTGAGAGCTACTTATACTAAATTTGATCTTAGGCTGGATATTTTATACATGCTTTGAAGAAAAAATATGAAAATATTTCAGAAGACTAGTTTGTTCACAGAAAGAAACGTTCACAAACATTAGCTTGAATCAATTTTTGACTCTACAATTGGTCAAGCAATTTCAACAGATCAAAGTAGCAAGGAAGCAGAAGGAAAAGCAGGAAGAAAAAAAAAAAGAAAGAAAGAAAATCAAGGCAACAGTCTAGAAACAGAAACTATCTTTCCTTTGCTCATGTGGAGATAAGAATTTTGGTTTGAAATTCATAGAAATTTACTTCTAAACACAAACTCCTCTGCCCCACAGAAAGTAACATACTTACTTTGGGGTTAAAATAAGTTTGCTAGTTACCTGTAGTGGTTTGTCCCCCACCTCCACTCCCCCCCCCAAAAAAAAAAAAAAAACCAAACACAAAACATAACAAAACAACAAACCCCAAACCAAAACAGAAAAAAACAATTTTATTGCCATTTAACCTAAATTATTTTTATTGCCTGAGTCACCATTGCATGAAAAACTGACAAAACCCAACCTGACCCAACCACCCTCAAATTTATATTTACATTCACATATTTCATAGGCCAAAAGGGGAAATACCTTTTCTGCTCTAGTGTAGGAAAAATAAGCTTCTTTACAACAGGCACCGGAACAAGCCAGCAGACGTCAAGGGCCAGCAGCTGAGGTGGTTATATACCTCCTGCCCTGCCAGGTTTTCCCCTCATTAGGGTTGATTGGTGCTTTTGCAGCTGAACCTGGTTAAGGGGTGGTGCAGACCTGCAATGCCCAGCTCCCAGGGCATTTTCTGTGCTCCCTGTCTCCTGTTCCCTTACAGCTGGTGTCATGCTGGTGAGTGGTGCAACAGGAGGCTTGATGTGCTTGCACATTTGATACCAGGTCATGAACTTTGCTGTTTCAGTGCAAAGCAAATAATACTGTGCTTTATGCACCTTTTGAGCCTGACCTGCCATCCTTCTCTTACACGTAGACATGGAAGGCCTCCTGAAAGCGAGCCAGATGCTCAAAAAAAGTAGATTGCTTGTAGATCTGCTTCAACACTCCTGCTGCAGTATAAAATTATACTCATGCCTTGGCTTGTGATTTTAAAAGCAATGCAATTACCTTTCCTTGGGAAATACAAAACCCTGAGACAACTGGATCTCTTTAAAAATTCATGTATTTTTCATGTACTATGTTTTCTTTTTGCATAATTAGTAATTATTTTAACATGTGGTTATGTTCAGAGTCTGACACTCCTGTAAAGTTGAGGAGTCTGTGTAGAAAACACCAAAGTAAAAGCAACTAGAAAGAAAAATGAAGAAAACTTATTACTTGACTTCCCCACCTATAGTACTATGTGCCTATGAATCCATCGATACTTTACTTGTTTCTATTCAGTATGTAATTTCTACTTTTTAGATAACACCTCAAAAAATAGTGATTAATTTTGTTTGTTGGGGGTTTTTTGGTTGGGTTTTTTTGTGTGTGGGGTTTTTTTATATATATATATATTTATATGCTTCTGACTTTTTTTTTTGACTGGGAAATGTGACTTACGTTTTTGAACACCTGAGGAATGGAAAATGCCTCAACATTAAAAACAGAATGGGAACAATTGTACAGCTGATAATTTCCATAAGGCATTTAGACATATTTCAAATCTAAATGAACTGCTGATGAGAGATTTATTTTTATGTGTGTTATGTGATAGCAGAATCCTGAAATCCTTGTTCAACTATGATTCTCTGAAACTAAGAAAAAAATTGTCTGAGTCAAGACAGCAGGATTCCGACCCAGAGATTTTTCTGCAAGGCCCTAGGGCCGAATTCATCCTTGATTTAAATCAGGCCAGCAGAACTGAAGTCAATAAAACGCCACTGATTTATATCAGCTCTTATTTATTGCTATAGCACCCATGCTTACTTCTGTGCCCCCGTTGTAATCATTCTCCACCGTTCATTAGGTGCATATATAAAAGCTGTCACAAAGCACTAACTAACTGACTGCTTTTTGTAAAACTCCAAATGTCAGATTTCCCTTGTTTGCAAAACAAGATCTTGATCTTGCTAATGCTGGTGGAAATAAGGATTCCTACAACTCACCCCCATGCGGCTCCATTGGGATAAATGAGATAATAATCATGACTGGAGAACAGGGAAGATTTCAACTACTGGAGCATTACTGTTTCCATTGCTTTGAGGTGTGACATGCAGGGAATTCTAGGGTAAGCTCTTTCTGGGTTATCTTACTCTGGTAACTTCAGTTCTCTTTAATAATGTGAAACCTCCTAGCGCTGTTTCTAGGCAGATTCCCTGTTATTTCCTACCGAATTGCTTTAACTTTTTCCCTTTTGCTGCTGTTCCACAGAGGTGCTCAAAACTCAGTTGCATAAAAATGCTCTATCGCATTACTTATGCAAATGGACAAATCACTACACCACCCAAAGACAGAATGGGGGGATGCCTGGGCGGTGTCCAAATGAGTGGTTTGCTGCAGATCAGTGGGGCGGCTGTGAAGTGGATCCCCTGACTGCCCTTTGGTTCAGTTCTCAGAGTGATTTGTTGTCCCCAGAGCAGACTCCTTTTGCAAGAAACCCAAGGGACGGCTCCATATCACAAGCCATGTGGTCCAAGAAATCTCACTACCTCCCCATGGCTCTCTCAGTACATGCTTAGTACTTCTTCCTTCCATAAAGCTTAAACCCAAAAATCCTAGAGGCATTTATCCCAAGGACTAGATTATATGTCATCTGCAGTAAGTTCCTTTAAGACATATATAATGTAGGTACATAGCAATTCTGCACGAATTATGTTGGTCAGCCAACCCACTCCTCTGAAAGTCCATTACTACTAATATAAATACAACCATTCCCCTGTGAAATTTTAGATTCTTTCTCCAGAACCTCCAGTGAAACTCAGACTTAATTCACAATGCCCCAGTAATGCCATAAAACATTGGTTTACAAACCCAGTGTGGGAATTTCTACCTAGCTAGGCTGCTTCCTTTTTTCATTATCTTAGTGGTTTCTAACAGTACAAAGATAAAATTTTAATGCATCAATCATTTTTCCTTTACCCCAGCTTCTGCTAATTTTGAAGGAACAAGAAATTGTAAAAGTGTAATGTTATCATTCTAGTCTTGCTTCCCTTTTTTCTTTATTTTCCTTTAATAGATACTACAGAAGCTTCATTCAAACCAGAAAGATCTTGTCTTGTATCTCACTGCTGCACAAAGAATTGCTCCCAACTGTGGACCATAAGCTGTACCATTTAATTTCTTAGGCATTTACTACTTTAAATATCTGAAAAATAATTATAGAACACTTTGAACCAGAAAATAGTCTGTCTTACCTGATAAGAGTCATCTTTCACATGGGCTGAAGCACAAAAACCTTTGCTCTAAGTTCATGAAGTACTGATTGTCTTTTGAAAATTGCTTTTTGTTCTGTGCTAGCCTGCTTTTACACAAGTAGATCACATTGAAAGATGGACATATTGTTTGTAAATAAATGAGTCTATATATGACTGTGAGATAGATGACTGTTCTGGTGACTAAGTGCTGTAAATCATGGAAGGACAATGGAAGCCTGAGCTTCGAGTTTTTCACCCCTTTTTGTCCAACTAGTTGTAGTTGAATCAAACCTACAATCCTCTAGGTGCATTTCAGTAAGTGGGGATTGATTTCAATGAATTAAATCAGCATAAGGAAGACATAATCCAGCAGTTTGTCCAACAGCAACTACCCAGTGGAATTTTGGACCTGATTGAAATCCCATTGACATTAACTTGATTTTGTTGACTTTATCGCTGTTTTCAACTCAGCTTGAATCAAGGCTTTCATTACTACCTTGAGATATTATTGAGTCAAGCTGCTGTGTACAGATACTTTAAAAGTTAACTCAAAAGCACGTCATCTGAGCACAACAGATCTGGGCTGCCCTTCATTCTTATTCAGATATGTATCTAACATTTTTAAAAAACTTCACTGATCTGATTGCCATATTAATACCTTGGGGCAAGGAATATAATGTATTAAGACGTGTTGATTTAAATGCTGTGATTTCTTTGAATGTCCATGTGTAATGCACTAAGGTACATACAGCTATTGTTTCCATCATATATATTAAATTCTCTATTTTTTAAAAAAAAATATTCTGCATCTCTTATAAATATCAAAACTTTACAGCTGTTATAGTCAACATAGATGCAGAAACTTCTCACTGAGATTTTGTAGTTCATATTTGCCTGAAATTGAAAGACAGACATATAATCTTAATTTAAAGATCAAATCCCTGAACTCCCTGTTCCAGTGACTTTGTATGTCACTGAAACTGCTTCTATTAATGTGTTGGGGTTTTTTTCCCCAACACATGATCTGGATAAAGAAAGTAAGATTAAAATGTGGAAGATTAAATGAGGCCACTCATACAGCTGTCTAAACAGGCTTTATGTTTTCAATAATAGTAAATCTATATTTACCAACCTGTACACCTATTTTCTAAGACACTTCATATGCATAATTCTCACTAAAGCAAACAGAACGTTGTAGCACATCACTTAAGAGACAGCGTCAAATGAATTTCTTTGTACAAGTTCCTGTACAAACCTAGTAATCATTCCTCAAGGCTTTCTAGCTCTGCTGCCATATGGTTGTCTGCAGGGAAGAACACTAGGGCTGAATTCAGTAGGTAGTATTTGATTTGATCACAGGAGAACTCTTCACTGAAACCAGTAAGCACATATCAATTGCCGTGATGGCGCTCTTCCATTTCCCATTGATATCTTTGCCAAGTCACTCGCCATGATGAGACTTCCTTCATTAAAAAGGCCAGTTTAGCTAAAACTCATTTCTTTACAGTTTATGTTGCATTTTTATTCTTCTTAAACTACTTCTGCATCATCATCTCCTCTAATCACCTGAGCTTTGTTATATGCCTCTTGAATTCCTTAAAATTCTTCTTAGAATCCATAAAGCAAATCAATGGGTATGGCTGGGAAATGACTTTACTACTCTCATCCTTGCAACGCATGGCAGAAATTATGTTTGTCATTCTAAGCAGCCTGTCTAATTTTGAATACTGAATGTAAAAAGTCCTGGAGAGGTGAGCAGACAATGGCTTGTACTTGAACGGAGGAAATGAAAAGGAACAATGCTATTGCAGAAGGGAATCAGCCTACAGAAGACAAGGCAGATGCATCAAAGGAAGGGACCAATACATCAAAATATTTATGAGCATTTCTCTGGGATGAGGAATGTCAGCTGTGAAAAAAGGGACTGCTCCTGAAAAGCCACAACAGGTGGGCTGACTGCACAGATCAAATTCACTGAAAGGGGGTGGGGGAAGTCACTGGATGTCACTTCTCTGCAGAAATCCAGCTGAGGGAGTATAGTGCTCCATCTGGCAGAAAAGTAGTCAGACCTGCAGAGGAGGAATTTTGACTGTGTTCACTTAGGAGAGGCTGAGACATACATTTAAATACGAAAAGCCTTTCATGGGAAACATGAAATTTAATTTCTTGCTTCTCTTGACCATGCATTTTTTCCTTCTTTTTCTCATGGGGGTGATTTTATTCATCATTAGTGGCTAGTCTGAAAGAAATGAAATATCTAGAGCCTTCCAATTTTATCCTTAAGGGTCATGCCATCTCAAAAGACATTTTATTATCATGATATGTAACTTTATTGTGTCCTTTGTTTAGCTCTATTTGTGATATGCATCATATTTATTTTTAGTTGAATTTTAAAAAAAAATTCTTGCATGTTCTTGAGGTAACCTAAGTGCTTCCTATTTGCCGTTTCTTTATTTCTACTTTGCAGCAGAATAAGAATTGGAGAAAATCACATCCTTTCTAAGATGTCCTGCTCAGTTTTTTTCTTTGATGTATTCTGAGTGTACCCTTTCCTTTGTCATATGCAGTGCTTTCTTGCAGCAACTTTTAACAACTGTGATTGATTTCTTGGCTTTTCTTTTAACCACAGTCTAAAACTTACTTAGTTTTCCGGCTGCCACTATGCTTCAGTTTCCGTATCTTGCCATTTTCTCTAGGAATTTGCTAAATTATTCTCAAGAATCCACGTTTTGAAAATTCTTCTCAATCTATCTTTATATACTGTGCTTTATCTATATGTAATAATAAAGCACTGAGACAGTAAATAAAAACTTAATTCAGGATTCTCCATAAATATTAAATAAATTTAAATACTTCTGCCTTTCATACTGCTAGAGACAAATGCAATTACCATAAACACAGGAAGCACAAGCTTGGCTTCACCTGAAATTATGCTGCTAGAGTATCTCATGCCTTCATTTAGATGATCAGCTTTTTCTTAAGGAAAACCTAGGGAGCATGGAGACATTGATCACCAAACTTTATGGTGTCACTGAGATCATGTTACAACTATATAATACCTTCTTGTACTCACAATACTACTATCAGTACAAAATTGAGGATTTAAGGCAGTTATTTAGGCACCCACATTTAAGGAAATTTTAAAAGCCTTTGGCTGTAAGCATGTGGGACTGGTAGATATGCTGTTCATCCAGAGGGAGACATGAAAAACACTATCTTAGCAAGCCCATTGCCTCTGATTTTATTGAGAAATTAAAATCCCATGAGATTTAACAGCACCTTTTTGCATTACAGTCTTCTGTGTATACAAATTTACTGTAGAAGTCAAATATCAGAAGAAACCAGAAATAAAAAGCATGTGCCCAATCAGCATTGTATTTCAGTGGTACACATGAAGGAGAAACATACGTAAATTCCTAATTCTTCAATTTCAGGCAGGGCAAAGCAGCCAGTGTATCCAGTTTTTTCCAGCATCAGGGCTGTTAGTCTTAGAAATAGTTGTGATATCACATGAAAACGAGGAAGCAGTTGAGAAACTGGTGGCAAAGGAGAAAATTCACATAACTTTCCCATCTGCAATTTATGTGCCTGATATGAACAATCTCAGGGCAATTTGCACAGACAGGTGAAGTGGGAATTGTCCCACAGCTGGGAATGTTCATGGGGGTTTTTGGTGGGTTTGTTTGTTTGTTTGTTTGCTTTTTTCTAAATTTTGTTTTGTTTTGTTTTTAAATAGGGTGTCACAGAAATAAAATGTATTAAACCAGGAAGGTTTACCTCATGATGACATCTTAATCCTCCTTCTGAATCATTTTGCTGCAGTTTATTTGCATTTTTTGATATTTCACACAAAACAGGATATTGATTTATTTTAATGTATAACTAAAAAAGGGCAAGCAGAGGAGATGGGGACAAAGAGAAGAAATTAATTATGTAAGATAACCTAACCATGCTTTGCAGATGCATAATGTTAAGTATAATGCCCAGGTGCTGGTGGTCCTTCATGCACCGGATTATAAAATTCCAGAGTTCAGCGAAGGTTTTGGATACACCTAACAGAAGTGCTAGTTCCTGCCAGTAATGAGAATGGACTCAAGGAGCAGAGTCTCTTCAGTGGAAAGCATCAACTCCAGAAGAGATAATGAAATGTGGTATTGGTGGATGGAAGGAATACAAATGGTACTTTGCCTGGTGCTCAGTTTGATTGAAATTTATAGAGGTAGGTGCATTTAACCAGGTGAGAACTCTTACATATGAAGTTAAGCCTTTAAAAGACAGAGTGAAGGAGTTAACTACAATTGGCAGGGGTATCTGATGCATATACAAATGGATCAATCTGCTTTCCTGTCTCCCTCTGATACCATATAAATCTCAATAGCAGTTGGATGAATCAGCAGAAGACCTGAAAAATCAGTTTCTCATTGATGTAGGATCTCCAGGACTTTAGTTCTTCCTTTTGCTTTTAGCATTTATTCAATATAGCCTATTTGAAAATCAATTGTCAGAAAAAAAATAATTCCTTTTGGAAGTTTGAGCTTGATTTCAAAGCAAAAATGCTCATTTAAAACAAGTATTTGTACATTCACTTTTCAACAATCAGTTGAATTTAAATGTGTTAAACCTAATAACCATAAACTGAGCCGAAACGTTGAATGGGTGTACACGTGGGAAGAAATTCCTTGCTGACGACACTGATTTAATTAAGACAAAAAGCAGGATAAAAGAGTATGATTTCTGACAAAGTGATGAGGACAGGTCAACCTGGAGAATTAGGCACATTGTTAATCACTGCATAGGGAACACCTGAAAAAGCTAGGAATTCTTCAGTGCTAGCTTAGTTCTTTCACCTGAGGAATGTATTTCCTCTTCAGCTCTGAATTTTTTTCAGTCCTTGACTCTCCAATGTTCTTGAAGTCACATAAGAATGAAGGAATGAATGAAAACCAAGAGAAAAATGTTATAGATAACATTGGTAAAATTATTATCATCATCTCTTAATCAGGTGAGGTATCAGAGACAGCCAAATCTGAGAAGAGATTCAGTTCAGATTTTGCTTAAGTTCTAAGTACAGAGTGGAGCTGTTGCCTGTTTTACTTTAATGATTTAATTGACTAGAATATGTTTGACAGGCAAGCATCTAGCAAGCCAGGTGAGGTGAAGGTTGAGTGACATCAGTACTGCCCTGACCTTGGCCAGAAAGGCTACATGCAGTTTGCGTGTCTCAAGAATCTGTGGGTGTCCACCTCTCCTTTCACCAACCTGTTATAATGCTCTGCTGCAGCATATGTGAAAAGAAACCTGTGTAGAAAAATCCTCCTGGCAGAGGAAAGGAGAAAGAGAGCAACTGTATTCCTGTATAACCTCACATATCTTGTGGAGACCACTGAGACCAGCATTGCAACTGCTTAAAGCCATCAAGGTAATTACAATAACATGGAGAAACAATTCACTGAAGAGAGAAAATTTCCATCATCATCATTATTAGTTTTTAAGCTCAACTCCAAACTCAATGGAAAGTGTATTATATTTCTAGGAATGTCCATTTGAAGGCACCTATATTTGAATAATAATGCAAATTCCCCAATCCATCAAAACATTTAAGCCAGTTCTCCTCAGCTGGGTGGGATCTTGGACCAAATCACTTACCCAAACCCACCAGGTTATAGCTATGTCTATTTTAAAACTGAGAAAAATAGAATTTAGAGAGATTAAATTATCTGCTCAGGGAAAGAAAACTAGTCAGCTACTGAGCTATGAAGAAACCCGCTTTACCTAGTCTTCACAAAACAGGGTGCTTGTGTTAGCTTTAGCCATATAAACTAACTTTCAACACGGGGCTTTGGCCGTAACCAACTTTGTACGTACAGCGAACGCCATTGGTAGGAATCGATCAGGGGAAAAGTAATCATAAAACCTGCCAACAGCCAGCTGTGGTTTACATTTTTCTCCCTCTGTTATGAAAAAGGCCAGATGTCTAGAAAAGTGGGGCTTTGTGTTTCCATATACACACTCTCTGAGAGAATATGGAAAGGTAATATTTATTTCCTAACACCTCTTTGTCTATAACATTTCCCTATCTGGGGGGCTATTTTTATTTATAAAACTTACCGTATCAAATTAAACAATAACCATACAGGTATGAAAAAAGGACTTAATCTGGATTTGTCAGTTTGCCAACATTTAAATAAATATGTGTAGTTATAAAACCATATTGCCATCTTTTCTTGCATGATAAAAAGATGTCTAAAACCACTGATTAGATTGCTGATGGTTCATTTATAGAAAAAAGACAGAGTTGAGAAATCCTTTTTCGACTGCTCTATCCTTAATATCCTTGTTGGGCAAACTCACTGGCAGACTAGGTGAAAAGAAAGTTTATTAAACATTCCTTTCCCATAAAAGTTTGAGAAATTTAAACATATGTGTCTAATGAAGCCTATAGTTAGGTTTTCAAGCTATGTAAATAAAAACTATTATTAATCACCTTCCTTTATGCAATGACATTAGAAGTGTGTTAAAATAGATCTTTTCAGAATGTTTTGGCTTTGAATACACATTATCTGATAAAAAATCCCACCACCTAAATCCTTAGAAGTTCCTGAGAATCCCTTCCACAATTTGCGTTTTTTATTTTCCAAAAGAAGCAGCAAGATGGGACTTTCCATCTCCTTTCTGCCACCCAGTATCTCTGATCTCCATGAGCTGAGGTAGACTTGCAAGTCCTCATAGAAAAATAAGATGGCTGCACCTTTCTCCACCCCTGAGAAGAGGAAGATGCTCCCTGCTGATAAAATGGCCTGTTCCTCTCCTCAGAGGGGGAAAAGATACGAGCTTTTTCTAGAGAGGAAAAAGATGACTAATTCCGTTGAGGGAAAGCTGAAAAACTGCGAGCCCTAAACATGAATTCTAAGGAAAAGGATAGAATCTCTATTTGAATCTTTAATTGTAGGGACCAATGGACAAATCTGGATTTAAAGCAATCAGGGGAAATGAAGGGGTTCCAGGTGACTCTGCCAACAGAGCTATTAATAAACGATGGGTTTCTCAGCTACGGTACACAGAAACAAGACGCTGCCTGCTGCTTGTCTGCACGCTGCTGAGCCCTAAGCATATTTGCACAGACCATTTTTGGCACTTAAGAAGGGGAAAATTTGGGTTTGTGCTGAAAAATGAAATGCTTTGTTTCCAGATCAGCTGCTGATAGCACTCTGTTCCTAGCAACAAGAAAAAGAGATTTTAATATTGCCAATATTTCTTATATTCTGCATGAGGATTAAGTGGGCACATACCTTTCTCTCCCTTTATCCGTACCTACCTTGACTTTGGGGTTATTTTTCACGATGTTTCTCTCCATTTAAAAAACAGGGAAGATTACTATTTCCTCAGTTGAAGCAATATTTATCTCCAATACCTTCCCTGATTTGGTTCACATTTGCAAATTGTCTATTCAGTTATCTCCTTGCTTTCACAACTCTCTGTTCAATTTGATCTGCAGTACACAGGAGACTGGTAGGATTACAGGAAGAAAATGCAACCTGAGGAGGGTGTGGCAAAATGGGGGTTACGGGCAAATTGATCCAAAGGGATTATTTTAAAGTCATCTTTTCAAAAGCTCTGTTTTAATGGAATTATACAGATGTTTGATACATATTTGATTTCACCAGCCTTTTAGAGAACCTTGTTTGCCTATGATATCTCTGTGTTATAACGAATGCTGCAGCTATGATATTTGTTTTGTTTCAGGGTAAATTCCATAGGAAAGGAGAGTATTTTAAAGCTGTGCAAAAGATGTCAAATAATCAGAAAATACTGGCTATATGGCTTTATACAGATCCTCTTCCTTCCCCCTCCCCCCTTCTATTCATCATTGCAGCCTACAGTTACAGTATCTAAGGAAGCACGACAGTTTTTCTTACGTATAAGATTGATGCATTTTGTCAGATCTTATGTGTTTCTTTTAAATCTACAGTAATCTCATTGACACAGTTGTTCAGTACATTTTAATCGACCCACGTTTCTTGGATGAGATCTTGACTCTGGTGAAGACAGTGGCAAAACTATGATCCCTTAAGTTTCCACCTTTCTACGTACTACTTTAATAATTCTAACACGGATCTTACTCGGACATTTTCTTCCCAGCTTTCCTCATGCTTTGCACACAGCTAGGAGATGAAGCGCTCTGTCCTGCTGGATGATTCTCCATGAATGCTGTTTGCTGAGGTACACAAGGCAATACTTCTGACACTGCAGGTCAGGGAGGCCGTGAAGATGATTTTGTCTTCGTTAATTTTGGCATTTCTTTAGATTCAGATGTTTATTTCTGCAACAGGAACATTTTCCTAAAGTTGCCATTGATTTACATTTAGAAACAGGGAAAACTGTTTAAAGAGGATTTGAAGGAGGCTACCTAATTCCACCTGTTACTGAGGAAGATAACAGGTCCATGCCAAGCAGAGCTCAGCCCTGGGGCCGTTACACACTGAGGTCCAGCCCAGGTAAGTATTCCACAAAGCCATTAACATTACACCTGTTTAACCTCAGTGTGCTGGGGCTACCCAACAGAAACACAAACAGACTGCAGTTATTCCTGTTTTAAGGGTGAAGCGTTCACTTGAATTTCAGGTGCATTTGGCCCCAGGGTTTACAACCAAGGAGAGGTCTTGCACCCATTTCACACAAAGAAAAGAATCCAGGCAACCCAGAGGAATAGTTTTGTTTCTCTCTTTTACTCTTTGAATATATTTTATACTGTTTGATGACTCAAGATGAGACTTCTGGGAATAGAAGAAGTGTTTCATGGAGAATGACAAGATTATTATGCAAAGTCAGTGACAAAATAAGTCTATTTATTTATTTAAATTTTACAGTGTTCCACTTTTTTGCACAAGGCTGAGCTCAAGAGGCTAAACAAGTGGCTCATCCTAGAACAATGGCCTTAATTTACTTCACAAATGAGACACAAGAGCCCCGGAGGCAGAGAGAAAACATGAAATAGGCTAAGGGGATGGTTCAGTGTAATTAGTTCTGCTTAATGTACCTTCAAATTTGGTGTGGGGTTCAGCTCTTCCAGCTCACCTTAGAAAGGTAATGGGACCCTTTTTAAGCTGCCAGAAAAGATTTGGCTTAGGTACTGAGGGGCCTCCAGTGCAAATTTACTTGTATCATTATAAAAGCCATTTCCTTATACGTGTGAGCCTAATGAAAGTACACTTAATTTGTAATTTTGTATAATTATAGATCTTGATGAGACAGATGAATGTGAATTCAGTATCAGCTAGTAAGTTCATCATTCCTTGTATCATCAATTTCTCAATTATCTCTAATGGTTGTCTTCAAGAGATTTATATCTTGTCATTTTCCTGCTAACCCACGTAACATATCCTAGCAGAATTGTACCAGTGATTTGTCCTAAGGAGACCAATTGCAGTGTCCTGCACCAAGTTTCTGAAGGTTAGGCTTCTAAAATACTACCAGACTATCTTCAGATATTTCCAATCTGGGTAAGATTTCCTTCCAGGCCATGGTATTCCCTTTGTTTACTTTCCATGTCCAGAACAGATGGGTACTCCAGCACTGATGTCTTCTCATTTGAACTTTCCATCCCCTTCCCTCCTTTGAAAGCTTGCTCAGGTAGATGTTAGACTTTAACCATACAGCCAGCCATTTCTACATACACTTCTTTTTTATGCATTAGTACAATTTCCTAAATGTCCTGTGGGGTTTTCCAGTTCTCTGCTTTCTTTTTTTTTCCCTTTCCTCTCATGTCCTCACAAATAGTTCAATGGCAAAGTGACCTCCACCCTGGGCTTTGGGCTGGATATCACAGGGGTCTTCTAAGTCTCTCATTACTCTTCTTATTCATAGTGATCTTTTCCTTACAGTCATGTGTTGGGGTTTTTTTGTTTTGTTTTTTTTTCATTTCTTTGAAACTGCTTAACTTACTCCTAGGAGCAATGCTTACAAGAGAACTAGAAAGCCTAAAAGTAAAAAAAAGCATGAGGCACCCCAGGGAGGGTCCACATGCTTTTCAGAGTTTATTGGTGGTTCTTAAGGATGTATCTGAAAAAAAAAAAAAGTTTTTGAGATAAAGACCAGTGGCTCCTCTTCCACCAATCTCTCAGTAGGAAAGAAGCCATCTGAATCATTCAGCTACAAATAAAAAAAATATTTTACAATCCCATGTTTCTGTTCTCCCTCTTACCCTTTTGGTGGCCATCTCCAGATGTTTAAGACAAGGATTCATTTCCATTTTGAATTATGGAAAAAGTAAGCTCACATATTATGGTTTTTTCTGTGTTCATTCATCTTGCCGAATTTCATCTTGAAGGCTTTCAGGATTAACTGAGAAGAATTTTATTTCATTTTATTTTTTCATACTAAGGTGATGGAGGCAGCAGCCTTAGTTGAAACAAATCCTTTTCCATCATAAGAAGTGATCATAATAAAGCTCTGTTTACCATCCTACAAAATAAGAAATAATCCAGCTGCTCTGTTTACCACTTCTAAATGTTCAGAACCATTTATGCTTTGTCATTACAAGACCTAATAAATTTTCTTGACCAGGAAAGTATTTCAGTGCTGTCATGATAAATATTTTGGTTATGAGTATTGTTAATCTTGCGGTGTATGACATAACTGAGTTCTCTTAAACATCCATAAATTGTCAGGCACTTCAAGTACCCTATCAGCATCCTATCTCATTATGGCAATGCTTGTAGGTAATTTTTTTCCCCTGAATATAATAAACATAGTTATATGAAATACATGAATAAGCAATGTTTTGAGATACGCAGATCTGAATAGGTTGGAAAGACATTCAATAAGTGTAAGGCAGATTCCATCTTAGGATGTAAGAAAAGATAGAGGTGACTTTCCATCACCCACTGATCAATCCTTACTGTATTGCAAATGCTAAAGTAATTTTGTTCAGTTTTATGAGCAATGAGTTGGTTGCTCAAAACCACAAAAGGCTGGGCAAAGATAAGGAGGGGGCTGTGCTTTTTCTAGAACAGAACTACTTGATAAACTGGCCTTGCCTTGTTTTTCTCAGAGAAACTGTGATTGATGGAAGACTAACCCTAGACCAAAAGCCACAGCATCACTCTGCACTTCCAGCCGCTGCTAAGAAATAATGCTTCCTATTCTGCTTAAGAAGAAGCAGAAATGATAGTTTTCAGGCTCATAGGATAATAAGATTCCCCAGGGCTCTCATAACTTAGCTTTACTGCTAAATGTTGTTGGTGTTTCGATGGTATTTAAAGGAAGCTCTTATGTGAAGAAACTGTGAGCCCTTCGGTAACTGACCACTGCACACTGACCTCAGCAAGAACGTGCCCTTGCCAACGAATATGACCCGGCAAGCAGGTAAAGGCCTGTCATCATACTCTCACCTGTCACAGCAGCTTGGTTTAGATGATTTCTAGCCTCAGTTGTCTTCATTTTAAGAAGCCTGTAGTGCACCAAGCACAGCAGTGAGGCATAATTTGGAGAGATAGAAGTGGCAAGGGAAAGAGTATTGCTCAAAAAGAGATATGTATGGTTACATAACTGAAGAAATACCAGAAAAAAAATTCACAAGGGAAGTGCATGAATTTTGAGGAAGATTTCATTACAAGGTAGAATATGGATTTCAATGTAGTTTTTGTAAAAAGGTATTTACTGCAGTGTTAGCTAGCTTAGTAGTAATTCTTGTGTATACCTGGCTGAAAATTGACCGTGGGAATCACTTTCAAAGAGAAAACCTTGGGGTCAGTCTTTGGCTTCTACAGTTCCACCATTCTACTGTAGGTCCAACTCACCCTCTCCAGCACAGGATCTGCTCCCCTTCTCTGCTAAAATCCTGATGACTAAATAGAAACAGAGATGGAAAAAATTCTCAAACAATTGTGGAGAGAGGTGGTATAATTCCTGGGAATTGCTCAGGCATAACAGCAGTACACAAAACTAGATTTGGGAGGTGGATAATCATCCAGCTTCTAAGTGATGTCTCACACGGCAGGAAAAGTGCTATATATTTGAAGAAACACGGAATGAGAAGTGATTTTTCTTAAACTGAGAGAAGCACTACTCAAGGTATAAGAAGATGAGCAGAACAAAGAGATTCCATGAATCACAATTTCCTCTGTTTTCATCTTTTCCTTTTTCTATTTATAGAATGAAAATATTGAGCATGCAGATAACTTGTTCATGTAATGTTTCATTTCATAGGTTTTTTGAGAGAAAACAATAGAGGAAAAATATAATACTCACATCTTGCCTGTCATATCATAACCATATTGTAACCTGAAAGATTTAGGAAAGGGAGCAAAAAACCAAAATGTTTAGAAGATTGCAGTGCATGTATGTATGTGTACAAAAGAAATCCTTGGCTAAGAAGTGATGTTGCTCACTTCTCTTTGCTAAAATGTGGTGCAGACAAGGGGATTTCTATGTAAAAGCAGCAGCCTGAATCCCCACCCTCCCAACTGCCACAAGTTTTTACAAATATTTGCATACTAAAAGCTTTTTCTGGATTTGTTGACCTCCCCACAGAGCTCATCGTATGTATTTTGGTAATTTTACACAGCTTTTTTTTAGCCTTATATGCTATGTTCTCAACAGTGTTGGCACACAGTAGCAGCTTAGAATATAGTAAGGTGTTAGTTTTTGCTTGTTTCCATTCCTGCCGCAGTCGTCGTTGTGGATAATTATTGTATTCATTTCTCTCTACTCCTTTCCTTTCTAAGCCCATTGTTCAAACTTCTGGCAATGGAGGAAATGCTCGCGATTCCAGCATCGCCTCCATTTTGCTGTTGCACTGCTCTGACTCTGTTTCCATGAGTTGCTTATTCCACCTCTGTGCTGCCCAGAGAAGATGGCTAGGAGCAGAAGGAAGGATGTGGGAACCCCAGAAAAAGGCCCTGGAGAGAAGGATCTTCATTAGCTATTTTGGCCCCATTTTGTGGACAAGTCTCATGGCTTCCAGGGGCTCAGGCTTCACCATCTCTTGTAACTTTATAACTCTAACTTTACACCTTGATCGGGTAAAGGCTGGCAAGATCATCTGAGCTGATTTTAACTTCATTTCTTTACTCAAGGATTTAGGGAGGAGAAGAAAACCACCAATTGCTCTCTGCATCAGCAGACTCAGTTAATAAATCCCGTTGTGACATGATACCCCCCTTTGCCTTGAAACATGCTCCTATTCCTTACTCTTTTCCCTTACTTATTTAGTGCTTGGATTTTTCTCCTTCGGTATGTTAACAGAAAGTGAAAAAAAACATTTGAAAACACAGTATAAAAAAGATCAGATACGAAGTCATGTTTGGTATGAGATATGACATCATCACTATCCTGAAGTCAGCTTAAGTCTGTCTTTCTCTGGAAATGGTGGGCTCTGGAGAAAGCCCTCAAGCCACATATTACTTTTAACTTTTTTTAATCCCCACTTGCTTTAGCATTGATCTGACAGGCTCTTCTGCTAGCCCTGAACTCACTATTACTGAATGATTGATGGGCAGACTGCTCCCTTCTGAGATAGCATGGCTGCTGCTGAACCTGTGCTCCTTCAACTGAAGAAGGACCAATGAATTTAGAGATACTTTGTGTTCTGAAGAGCCTGTTTATTATACTTCAGCTCTTCCGACACTTCAGAAATACAAAATCAAGCTGCCCCTCTTCCTTTTCCCTGTTTGAAATGACTGTTCTGTTGCATTTTGGCTGCACAAAGGACTGTAATTCAAAACTAGTGCCAACCCTGTTACATGAAAGATGGCTGATAATCTACATTCTCTGGCACTGGTGTGCCAGACCACAGAAGTTCACCAAGTGGTGAAGACTGGGATGGGAAGGTGAATGGAGTTGGGCTGAAGACAGATCTTTTACACCTCAAATCCTCAATGAAGCCTGGGCAGTGGAACACAAGGCAGGCATGAGTTTATCCCAACTGGAAAGAAAGGTTCCCTTACAACAACCGGCTCTGGACTGATCTTTCTTGAGGGCTTGGTCTAAAACCTTGCTCTGCTTTCACCTCTTTTCTTCCATATTGCTGTTGGCATAAAGCGTGATGACTCCAAAGACATGAGACAGAAAGATCACCTATAGCACTGGGAAGATCTACTTATTTTCTTCTGGGAAAAACTGCTGAAATGGATGCTTGAGATCACCAAATCCATAGACACTTGCTTCAAGTCCATTTCCACTAACAGCTCCCCCCCCCCACCCCCAACAGCAAATGACACTTACTGTTTATTTTGGCCATAACACTTAATAGATCTAGCAGTGAAACACATATGGAGAAACAGCACCTGAGCTCTTCTGAGTTCAATCTAATGCAGGCGATTCTTTATAAACATTTAGCCTCTGTGTACCCCCTCCAGAAGAAAAGTACGCTAAAAGAAGGTCCTTAGTGATAAGAATGACTTATGACTAGCACCTTTCATTTCAGAAGCTAGCAGCTGCTATTTAAAAGCACTTTAAGTAAATATATATTACACCCATATGTATTCAAATGCTCCTAACACAGAGCTACTGTCACAGTGGTTAGTTCATCCATTATTTACATTAATAACAACAACAAAAAAATATTCTTCACTTCAGCATAACATATATTTAAATATTTTGAAATGTTCCGTAAATATTAACCCTTACACAACCCTCTAAGTCTGGAATGTGTTATCATCCTTCCTGTGAAGAATATGAATGCTAAATATATTAAGTAATTTCTTCTCAAGTCTCTCACTGATATATCTGATACTTTCTAGTTTATTATCCTTTTTCTTAACCATTACATTTTATTGATTTTCAAGAAGTACTTAAAAACTGAAGGTAGAAAATAAAAACCAAGACTGTTTATGTGTGGCAGAATAAAAGGAAAATGTAAGTGAGATGGACTACAATCAAGCTGGAGCTTGGCAAGTAAAAGAGTATTGGTGCTTATCTGTCCCATGACAATACTTTTCTTTTCAAATGTCTTTATCAGATACAGCACTGAGAAACAACACAGTGCATGTGGGCAGGCTAATTAGTTTGTTAGCAAGGTTAATCATTGCATCAGTAGGGTACCCTAGGCTCCTGCTGTTATCTACCCAAGAAAAGTGGCTAATTCTGTTAGATGTAGATTTTTTTTATATTAGGATATGGCTTTCATCATTTACCTTCTACTTGAGACGTTGTATTTTAGAGACCATTGGTGAAGAAGGATAAAGACTATACCATGTTGATTTATGTATTTAGCACTGTTAATGGTCTTTCCTGGAATCAGGAAGAGAGATCAGAACTGAAAGAAAATTTCAAAAAATGGTTTATACTGCTGTGGTTTTGATAACTGAAAAAACACCAACTATTCATCTTTCATTTTTTTTCCTTGAAACAGTGTGGCTGGACATCTCCTTTTGCACTAACTCCAGCTGCAGTTTATTGTTCTCTGTTTTATCTGATTATGTTTTCTGATTATATTTTTTGGTTGCAAGTTGTCACGCTAGGTCTTTTCTCCTTTTCCTTCCCATTTAATGAACATACACAATACTTTTCTGTCTTATTCTCCCCTGGCTTTAGTTCTCTGCATCTTTTCACAGGTACTTCACCCCCTGATGCACCAAGCTAACCAATGACAGGCTGAATGAATTGCAGCCCCCTGCAATGAAGCTCATCTGTGTTATCAGACTTCAAATCTTCGGTTTTTTCCTATCTTTTTTCTTTTGTTTTTAAATCTTTTTCAACAGAATAGCTGAATTCCCACCTAGCCCATTTCAATGTTGAGCTCTGAGATCCTAGGCTCGCTTACAGTCTGCTGAAAAAAAAAACAGACCCAAGAAACGTGATTGAAATATTCAACCACACCAAAGATTTTGATACAAGTATTTGCAGAAGACCACAGCTAGAAGATTGAAAGAGAATAGGATATAACACAAGTGCCATAACTTTGAAACTACTTTTCAATAAAATAAAACCATGGTTGAACTTCATGTTGGAATGCCAAGGTGCTGTGATAAATGGAGGACTCAATTCTGTTTCACCTGCAGGAAAGGGAAACAAATTCTTCATGATGGACTTTATTAAAATGCTGATTTTGACTTTTTGCCTATGACAGGGCAATCTGTAAAAAAAGGAAATAAGGCAGTGAGACTTTGAATTTTATTACCTCTCTTCCCTTCTCTGCTCCTTGTGTTTTTCTCCCCTCCCTTGGCTAGTGTGGGACTGGATGACTATGATTCAAGCACTTACAAAATGAAAAGGCTTACATTTGCTTGCTTCCTTATTTACCCGTGTAACTATATATATAAAAATCTCAATAGTCCCAATAAGAGGTTATCTGAGAGTACCAATGGTGTAGCTATGTGAGTCCTTTCCAGAAAATTGACTTAAGTTCATGCTCTTAGGTCATTGTATAGGAAATCCAATTTGAAAATGGTTTTAAATTAAACTCATACCACTTGGTGTAATTTCCTGATGCCTGTTTCTTCTTCGTGGTTCATGCTTTGTATTACAAGTATAATGGCCTGCAGAAGTGTCATCTGGTGGATTTAGAACAAAACGAATTAAGAAGTATCTCCCACATTGTGTATTCACCAGGTTATTTAAACTGAAGGAATTGATTTTTTCTGGTCAAGTGTCATGCTAAAAGCAGATTTAGGAAGACAGCTGGTGTAAAAAGAACAACCAAACAAACCAACAAAAAACCCAAAGCAAAATACAACCATTGAAGGCTCTGGGCAGAAAAGACGTCATTGATATTAATAATGTTCAATTTTAAGATCTCTGTACTGGGACTTGAGCACAGGAATGGAGTCTTGTGACAGAAGTTAACGAAGCAAAAGCTTGTGGAAAAGGAGCATCCTGAAATGCTTGGCTTAGCCAATAATGTGGGGTGCGACCTTGGATAAATCACTTGTCTGATTACATCTCAGGAAATCAGCTGGAAAAAAATATAAAGGCTTGCCTTTCTGACAAGTTGCTTTGAACAAACTGAAACGTGCTCCCGTGACATCCCTTATTGACACGTATTTCTTTATCTAGAGGGTTGCTTAATGGGTATGCTGAGGGGCAGGGGGAAGAAAGGGACGAATAACTAAACATGACAGGTGCAAAATGTACCTGTATCCATTTACTGCATAAAAGCTTAGAGTTCCTGCTCATTTAATGTTAACAGCTGTACACAGGATAAGATAGCAAAAAATTGGTAGCAAAGTAGATGGCTTTCCAACTTATTTTCTTCAAAACTTACAAAAAATAAGCAGATTTGAGTGGATGGTAAAAGTTTCAAAATTCATTTAAATTTTACCCTAACCTGTTTCCTCCATGCCAAATGTTATAGTCTGTATGTGGACCAAGATGTATTTCAGATGGATGCAAACTGTGAATATAAATCCTCTGACACATGGAGCCTTACCCACTGTTTAACCCTGTTCAACGCAATCTTAACCCAATGCACACACATCACTGACCTTGCAGTGATCCATCACCCTTACTATAAATGAAATAGTGGTTTCTGAAAAGAATTGGGAAGCTGGAAGAAGAGGAACAGACAAAATTGATGCTATGGCTGACAAGCTGCTAAAAGTAGTTTCAGAAAACTTGAAAGAAAAATGCACCATATTGATATAGGTGAATATGTAAGAGTTAAAAAAATCCACAAGATGCACTATACTCCTGGTGACTCCTTAAACATTGGTGCTTTACTTTGTTAAGCTCTGCTTCTCAGAGCAAGCGTATGTATGCAACTTGGCAGTTGCTAAGGTAACAATCATTTGGGGAAACAGTAGAGTAAAATAGACTTAGAAAACCTACATAAAATTGACATTAAATAGCAATGGCTTCCCTAGGCTTACAGTAACTCCCTATATGTTCATGAATATACATATATAAAATATTTCCATTTCCCACGACTTACCTAATTTGAATTACTTCTGTTTTGAAGGTGAATGGCAGTGCCACTTGTATTTGTTTTTGAAAAAAAAAAAAAAGGTTAATAAAGAAAATGTACTTTATTTTCTAAAACTGTCACCAGTTAGTGCTTTAACACAGGAAACGTTTACACCCATCACCTGCCACTGTTTCTTCCCAAAGGAACATTCTCCAGCACAGCTTCAAGGGCTGCTGAGGGACCTGTGTACCTGCCATTCCCACCCTTGAGCCTGTCCGTGCTTTGGAGCACAGGATGCACTAAAAGCCATGATAGTCATTTCTTCCTCCCCCCTGGCTCTTTTCATCATACCCAACACATAACACTGTCATAACTAGCCTGGAATTGCTTATGCTGTCTTCTTTTTGTAATCGCAGGAGTTTCCCTAGCCGTGTGAGTCCCAGGCAATTCGAGTGTAGGTGGATACTAGCATCCATGATATCTGAGATAAGGCACATGGATTCATACTGCACCCCACATTGCCTTCCAAGCTTGAGTTTTATGAAAAAAATGCAAACTGGTTTGACTAATGAAGATATTATGAAGCTGCTTTAGTTATGCATAAGCTATATAAGGATGCTCCATTTAATTTAAATAAAATTGTAACTATTTTAGCAAAACAGAATTGAAAATTAAAGAAAGTCATGCATTTCTTTCTTGTTTAGAGGCTTCTCAACTTCCCTCTGGGAGCCATCTGACTCTTCCTGTGGATCTTATACAGCAAGTCCTACCAGCCTTGGAGGATGCCTCACTGATGTCAGGAAGTCATTCGTTCACCTGGGAAATTTGTTCTTTCTAGAAGGCACCTGCATCACCTTTTTTGGTATTTGTAAGACATGTAGCATTCCTCGATGATGATGATAGTGATTAGATAGAGAGCTGAATATCTTTATTGTATCTATGAGTAAAACAGCAAATGTTTGTTTGTTTGAAAGAGGGCGAGGTAAAGGGAGTCTCCTCTGCAGGAGTTGCTAACATTTTCTGACAGTCAAAGAATTTAGGGTGACTGTTCAGGTTTGGCTTCTTAAAGGTTCAGTCATCCTTTTCTGATAGAAAAGCAGAAAACAAGGGTGGTCACAGCCATATAATAAATCCAAACTTGATAGAAGCACAGGTGTTGGCAGTATACAAAAAAAAAAAGAAAACAACAAAGCACTCAAAAACTGAACGAAACTCTCTATCCACTCTTTAAAAGTAAACATGTACAAAGGCCTAAATTCCTCTAACAAGAGTCACTTAAGCATTCAGTTTTGTGTCAATAATCAAGGAAAAGATAAGAATAAAAACTAGGGGGAGTCCTCTAGCAAAGACCAACCATCCAAAGAAGGAATCCAAGGTGTTCAAGGTGCTGATACAACCCAACAAGATTCCTCAAGGTAAGCATGATAAATTCAAGTCACGATGTTCACTGGGTGCTCTCAGACCCCCTCAGACTTTAAGCTGAAATCTGGTCATAATTTTCACATTGGTGAAAGTTCTCTTGCATTGCTGTATATGTTTCATATTTAGGAAACACAGAGAGAAAATGCAAGTCTTCAGGCTAAACACTTTGCAGATGTAAGATTGTACTTACCCATAATAATAAGGATTACATTGGTTCAGATATATTTTTAAATATTGCTGAACATTTTTATCTACTTGCAGGGTAGAACAGAATATATCAACCAAAAACCAAGGCAGCTTTCAGCATAGAAAGATGGTCATAACTAAATAAAGCCTCTCTGAATCAAGCTTGTACCCTCAATATCCCAGGGGAATCAAGTTGTGTCTAGTGTTGTCTATCTTGATTCCCTGCCTGCCTGTCTGTGACGTTCAAGCAGTGATTTCTGCAATGTTAGCCCCGCTGGCAGGCTCTGGCTAAGGCTCCCAGGGAGCGGAGCGAGCGGCTCTGCTCTGTGTTCAGCCAAGGGTTGTGCCCTGTGGCATGTGCCCAGCGCCCAGGAGGAGATCACGGTGGGGAGGGAAAGGGGGAACCCGCTCTGTCTAAGGAAGGGGACAGCAAAACTCTGCTTTAGTGTTTCCTCCCTCTGGCAATCAGAGCAACGTCGAGGTGGTTTCTGGAGAGAAAGGCATTAATGGTCCCAGTTAGCAGGCACCCAGCAGGCTGCCAGAGGGAAGAGGTAGTTTGGAGATGCAGCTGGAAAAGATCCTTCCTGCTCTTTTCATCCAAGTTCATGGGGTTTATCCTCACAGACTGGAAGGGTTTGGCTTTATGCATTGACATGAATACAAATGAAGCATCTGCCTTATGAAAACATGAGGACTATTGGCACAAAAAACCTTTCTTCTTAAACTGGCCTGTTCTCCACTGAGAGCATTTTTGCCCTTACTAGCTGGCATGCTCAGTGTCCTCTTCAGGGCTTTTCCCATTAAGGAGCAAAAGTCCAGGGTAATGCGTGAAACCCTTGATTTCACACTGCACAGCAGCACTCTCTCCCTGGGAATTTACAGCTGCTCCTTATGACAGGCAACAGGCAAAAAAGTGCACGAGTGTGTGCACGGGGCAAAATATTCCAGCCTGTGGTACGCTGATGAGTTTATAGCCGCATAGTAAATCTCAGAGCAGGCAAAGCCTGCCATTCATTACTGCTATTTTGTCTATAATTTTCTTCATTACATTTTAATACTATTCCTGTCTATGAAAAGAAAAATTATGGGGACCACTCAAGCACTTTCTTACAATCAGCAGAAGGAGAAATCTAGGACAGAAGCCAGCGCTCCAGAAGGATTTCACTGTATGAATTAACATGGGTACAAAAGAAGAAAAAAATGCCTAGTTAAAAGTAAGTGATATCAAGCAAAAGTCAACTGAGACCAAAATCTGGGAGACAGATCAGTGTTACAAGACCACCTTCATAGCCTGAGCAAACCGACAGCAGCAGACAGACATGGTGGCGAGCCTGGGACACAAAAACCATCATGATACCTTCCTGTTTTGGTCCAGGATATGTCCAGGCAGTTTCTCACCCTCTTAATGACCTCTGAGTCACCATAATCAAATCCAAGTATCTCATCATAATATCACTTGGAGAAGGCTGGTGTGTCCAAACTCCCCTTCAAACGTGAATTTCTTCAAAGCTACATCAATGTGTTTCAATGAAGTGTGTGCTGGGAGTCACAGGTAGGTAGGTCTTTCAAAACTTGCCTACCTCATATTATTTTTTCAAATCTGAAGCTACTATTTTGGAATAATTGGAAATGGCAATAAATAGTGGAAAGAAGATTCTTATGGCATAAGAGTGATTTTCATTGTAATCTAAAACAAGGGCCAAATTTTATTTTTGGGACAAAAGGGGGAGTGGTAAGAAGAGTCACACAGTACAACAGTAATGTCATATAATTTACATAACTAACAAAACTTCTCAGGTTTTACAGTGGCATCTAACAAGAGACATCTACTAGCTGTATTCTGAGGTACTTGGAATCTTTCTGTTGACTTAAATGGAATTTTTCTTCTATGAAACAAGCAGAAATGGGTGTTCTGCTTCTGAAGGAAAAGACAGATTTGTCTCTTGGTCAGGAATAAGTAACATGGATCCCTGAACACCCAGAGGATCAGGGGAAGCAAATGGTTAGCTGTACTGAAGGTCCTCAGGGTTGCTGAGGATCCTTTCAGCGGAACTGCTCTTTACATCAATATTTGGCAGCTCATCTTCTATTTGATGGTGGCAAAATGGACCCTTACGATACCTCTGGTAAAGGCATAGGGTATGGAAAGAAATGGACCCTGTGCTAAATGGAACCTGAACGTCTGGCAAGCAAGCCTGGCTGTCCTGAAATTATTGAATTCACTAATGAGATCCTTCTCTGTGAAGAAGGAGATAAATATCCAAACCATTTATCACAATCAGATTATTAAACATTTAAAAGTGACGTTAAAAAGGATGATACTCAGAGTAATGTGCATACTCGAACTGGCAGCCCAAAAGCATATTAGCAGTCCAAATTGCTAAGCCCTGAATCTAGAGGTGCTAATCACTGTGTGCTGGGCTGGGTGTCTGGTGAAAATGAACATCATTTGCCCAAGGCCTCAGTGCTGTAGTTTGACTGTACAACACTACAGTAAAAGCGGTCAAAGAGAAAAAGCCAACCGATATTCAGGAGAGCTCTGCACAAAAGCTCAGATCCTTGACACAATCACTTTGTTGTAGCATCATACCTATTTCTACATATTTTGATAGGACAGGCTCTTCCTTTTTGTCTCAGCCTGATGACAGTTAATTAAATAAATGTCCTCCTGGATCCTGGTGCATATTTTATGTGATGAACCAGTTTCAAAGGAAAACCCTGTTTGAACTGTGGTGGGTAGATGGGTGTTGGGGCTAGAAGCCCTTACATAAATAATCACATCATTTTATGAATCATCACTTAGTGTTTTTCATCGTCTGTTCACTTTTCTCTCATATTCCTTTTGTAAAAGTCCGTTCTGTTTGCTTAGTTAACTTGACATACGAACAAATCAATCTGTCTGCTACTGTGGGCTGCTAAGCCCTTCACATCTGTGTCCCTAAAAGCTGATTAAAAAAGAAGAGAGGAGAAATTCCTTCCGGAGTGCATGGAGATTTGTTCTTTTTTTTTTTTTTCTGGCAAATAAGTTAAACTCTGAAGGGCCATTCATTAGGTTGTAATGTTGGATTTTGAAACAGAATGGCTACCAATTGTAAGTACCAAATGCTATACAATCACTGATGTGCCTTGACCTCAAAAGGGAAATTAAACATGTCCTTAGAAACAGAGACAAGAAAACAAATTCATTATACCTTTGGGGATAACCACCCACGTATTCTGTGGAGCAATGCTGGGTAAATTGAAGGACAGAAGAAGGTTGAAGGAGAACTGGAGCCTTTCTCACCCCTTCATGACCTGAACCCTAAAGAAGGGAGTAAACATGACGGCCTGTGTGGTAGGAACAAGCAGGAAGATGTTCTCCCTAATTGTATTCCTGTTCACTTATCTTCATGAAGGACCAGAGCAGCCCCTGCCTAATTGACTACCTCAGACCCTGTGGCTATGACATAGAAAAAGCAGGAAAGAAAACGTTATTCTAAGTAATGACCCAGTTGCAGTTATGCCATTTTTATACTACATCCCAGAGAAACACAAGTTTTAACATTTGACGTGGCCGACCATAGAGAACACAGCAGGGAATTCCTGACTAGGGTAACAGCTAGGGAGGGTGGATTACCCTTCCCTGGACACCACTGGCTTTTCTTCTGTGCAGAAAATTATGATTCCTGTTCTATCATTATAAATATTTTTTAGAGTATATTAATCACCAATACCATGACAGGTAGCTGAGGAAAATTTGTGTGAGAGAAATGGCAAAAATGCAATGGGTTTCAATGATGTAGTAAACGATTCTTTCAAAGACTCAAAGATTTTAGGCACAGGATGAGCCTCAGTCAGTTTGTTCTGGAAAATTTAGGCCACCCAGCTTCACACAGTGACTTCTGTAATGAGCCTAATAACTTAAAGATAAACTAAAGCATCTATTTTAGAGAAAGTCCAATCTTACAGCTGAGAGAAAAATTACTGCATCACTTGGGAAGTTTTGCAATTACAATTATGCTCATTATAAAAATGTGCTCCTGCTCATTATTTTAGGTGCTGTTGTTGAAAGCTTAATGGTTCACACTCATTTATATGGGAAAAAAATAAACAGTTTATTATGAAGTATGGAACTACAGTATAATGTTGTCAAAAAATTAGTTCAATTTTAATGAGGCTGCAGAAAAAGTAAGCTATGTTTTTATTTTTGTTCTGGCTAGGAGCTGAAACGCAGCTGTAATGGCTGTTCCAACCCAAGCAGAGAGGCACAGCTGAATTCTCACACAACCCCCTGCCCTCTCAGGAGACAATGATCAAATTTTCATTAAGAACTTTGAATCTTTCTGTTCAAATCCTTAGCTATAGGCAGATCCAAAACAACCTACTTTTAAACCAAGGTATTTAACCTTGGGGGGTTTATTTGATATGAAGCACAGCTGCTTTTCATTTCTTAAGTTGATCAAAAACTATGCATTTGAAATCCACCTTGGGCTTTTGAGTTCATGTACAGAAGCACTTGGAAACGCAAGTATAGCTCCATATTCTATTCCTGCAGGATGGTGGCAGGAAAAGTTTATAACATTCAGGACAGCCTCTGAATTTTCACACTATTTCATTTAGTTTCCACATAAGCCTTTGTAAACTGCCAATATTTACCTGGAGAAAACAATTTTCCACAATGCCAAAAATGAAAATGGAACTGTAACTTACAATTGAAACATAACAAAATGGTTTTCATGACACTGGCTTTAAAAAAAAATAATAAAAAAAAGAGATTGACGCTAAGCCAACATTTTGTTTCAGTGCTTCACTTCATATAAATAAATCTGTGCCAGAAGAGTAAGATAGCTTAGCATCACTGGAAGCTGAACAGATGCTCATTTTTTTATGATTCTCAGTCCATCTCTGTGGTACTGAGATTCTAAATTGATACTAAAAACTGGTCTCAATAATTCCTCCTTGCCACTTTCAGTTGCACCACGGATTAAATTTGCTTTGACTTTCATGATCCCCATATACTACTAGTAAAAATAAACAAACCAAAGCATATCTATTTTTCGTACACTGAAAGAGAACAAAAAAGGCTCCTAAAAGATGAAGCCTCCTTTTGCCTGTACATACATAGACACACACACATTCATACACCAGCTCTCATAGGTTTTCTGATATCCCGAGTCTTCACTACCGGCCACCCCAGCCCAGAGGAGAAACAGGCATACTTCTATTGCATGTGTGACATGCAGATTTGTTAATCACGTAATCCATCTAAGCAGCAAGATGGAAAGCTTTAACAAGTTCTAGCCATACCTATGTTATTTCCCTAGGGAGAATCCTTTCTTCAATTACACTGTTCACTTCCCAAGGCTGCTTTGTAGTTGGACTTAAGTTTCTTTGATTAATATGTGAAAATATATTCTTCCAGCTTTCTTAGATCATTAGTAATTGCTGCTTTGTGACATACTCTTCCAGCTGAGATTTTCACAGGGACAATTAAACTTCAGCATCATCCCCTCTGTTCTAAGTTGCTGAAATAACTATCTATTCAAGATCTGCAGTATAAGGCAATTGTCACAAACACTTTGGAGCTTTTAGCAGAGCAAGGCACTGGCTTATAGGTTATAATGCTCCTGGATTTTTTCAAACAGTCCCTTGCAGCCCTGGGAAGAAGAGTGGGACAGATGTTTAAGAGCAGCAGAGAATCTTCAAATCCTGCAATTTATGCTTTTAAAACAAGTGTGTCATATATGTAAGATTTATTCTGAATTCTGGCAGCTGACCTTGGGTACCTCTTCCTTGCGCACACACACACACAATATAGGATACAGATGAAGGTAAATCGAGTCAACATTTACTCAGATTTCAAACCAAAAAGGATAAAGCATCAAATTGCCCCCGAACAGGCAGTGATTTGGGGCACAGCAGTGCTTCCCTGAGCATTACAATGACTGAAAACCCCCACCAAACCTAAAACCAGAAATGTTTGTATCAAATCTAGCTTCACTAGTATTTGCACCAATATTTTTCCTCATTTCCATTTGTCATATAAGTGCAATCAAGCAGCGAGCTTACTTGGCTCGGTCATGGTGACTGGCTCAGTGACCAAAAAACATGGATGTCATTTGTGGTTTTTCTTCTTTCCGTGTTCTGGGACACACAGAGATTCATCTTGGTATTCGCTTTCCTCCAAAAAAGCTGAGTCAAGAAATTAAATCATACTCCAGATTAATTCTTCATAGACAGAGGTGAAATTATATGCTTCAAATTGCAATCTAGTGCATTATGTATCAATCACATAAGATGGACAAACAAGTTCACAGTCTGAATTTTTTTTTTTTATTACAGTGGAAACAGGGTCCATTTAAAGGTTCTGTTTCAGGATTCAGGGACGAATACTGGGTTTTGTTTCTGTTGTATCCTGACAAAATTCAAGTTCTGTATATATTAAATAGTGTTCCTAATTTGAAGACAGGAACTCACTTGCAGAAACATCTTTAGGTTCTGAAGATTTCCTTAAAGCATTTGACGTAAGTTATACCTCAGCAAAGGTCAGCCCTCGCTTTAAGACTATTGAGAAGGTTAATTTGATCAGATGAATTCAGACTTCACTCTGAAACTCAGTTGACATTTTTAGATGAAAAGTGAGTGATGGTAGTCAGGGGAAAAATCAGCCTAAGCTACTTCTGTTCAGTCACCAGGGGAATCAGAAAATGTTCTGCTGTACGGAAGAGTCAACATTAAAACGCCAAACTTCTCAGTTATTATTTCCATATGGAAGTTGGATTCTGGAGCTCAACAGCTTCAAAGAAGATTTTCACACTGTAGCAATAATAATTTAGACATTTCTGCCATGCCCATTGTCTTGGCAACTCACAAAATATTTTTTTTTATGTTAGGCTCCCCATCCTGGTGCAGCTTCAGCAGCCAGTCAGGAGTAAGAGGGAAGGATGGGATAAGGAGATCATGTCTTTCCAGGCTAAGGTAGGAACCCAGCTACCTGTGGAATGGAGCTGCTGGGCTCCAGTGCAGTGAACAGGACTTGAAGAGCGAGTAACAATCCCAGCTCACTGCACTGATGGTTACAAACGAAGGGCAGAGAAACAAGGATCTAATATTTTAAGGGTGAAAGTTAGAATTGAAAATAAATGTTGGAAATAATCTATGTTTAGAAGAAAGAAGCATACATATTGTGTGTATACATGCACATGCATATATATGTATAACAAATATATATACACACACCCACACACATACATGCAGGTAAAGGAACGCAATTGAAAATCTCTGATAAATACTTGCTTTTTTACAAGACAAAAACACATGTTTAAGTCACCGTTTTCACCTACAGAACATCCTCCACTTCTGCAGCACTGAGCCGCTTGGAAGCAGGCACCCTGCCACCTTCGCAGGTGGGTAAGAGCGCAGCCATGCCAGCGAACCAGCCTGTTCCTGAAGTCTGAGACTCCCTGGCCAGCTCCCCATCCCAAAACGCTTGAGCAGTATTCGTTGTTTTGCTTCTGTGGCTAGCAGGGACGTGTCGCCACCTGAATCTGGAGCATGGGTTAACTTTTAAAATCCCCAATCGGCAGAATAAAATATCTATTCTGGGAAGTATGTCCACCAGGGTTTGAATTTTCTGTGAGAGTAAAACAGGAGAATAAGCCACATGCAGTGCTACATGCTACCCTTGATCTGCTGGGAGGGCTCACACCTTCATTAGGAAGCAGCAGGAATTTTGGAGTTAGGGAAGGGGGCACAGCCCGGGGCTGGCAGCTGCTGGCTCTCCAGCCGCCCTCGGGGCTCGGCTGAGCTGTCCCAAAGCCTCTGCTATCTCACCCAGGACTTGCAGCCTCTGGAGTGGCAGGGCGAGAACAGGATTTTGCTATCCCTCCTTGAGCTAGCTCTGCTGGCATGACCTCTATCAGTGTACCACTGCCCGCAGGCATTTATCCATGGGAAGCTCCTGGAGACTTGACTTTTTCTACAGAGAAGCAGTATGACTTTTCACCATATACATTTTTTCAGCAGTGCCTGAGATAGACCAAGTTCATGTAAGATCTGCTTCATTTAAAAACAAGATGCAAAACACATCTTTAAATGCATCATTACTTAATTTTTTTCCAAATAGCCAAAAGTGACACCAATCGCTGCAGAAGCAGAGACTCAAATTCTAGGGATCACACAACTGCAGCAGGGTATTTCTTTTGTCTTTCTGATAATGCTGCATCAAAGCACAACAGTTAAATGATCTATTATAAATTACTCCCACTGCTTTCACTTCTCTTTAGGCCATAGTTTTCTACTGGATAAATCCTCACCTGTACAAAGGGTAACAAAGCCACAGGTAAGCTGTTCGAGCTGAAAATCTGTTGTATTTTGTAAAGTGCTGATGTATATGGATTGGAGGCATTTACTTTACAAGAGCAAAAAGAAAATAGTGAGAACAGTGCATGCACTACAAATAAAGCAATTGAATTAATATTGATTTAACACTGAATGTCCCTTGCAAAATATGGTGATGTAACACTTTTTTACTGTCAAAAATGCATACATTGCAAAATGTGTACATACATGCATATGCATGCATGCACATTCAAATATACATAAATATATATATATACACAACTTTACACTTATATTAATGTGCTAATAAATTTAGAAACAAGGTTTGGATCTGGATATGTCATAATTTAACCATAGATGGGCTAGCTGGACAAGAGTGGCTAACAATTTTCCTTCAATCATAACTGTAATTAAGTAGGAAGAACACTGAAGTGGTTGAAAGTTCATGCTAGGAGACTGACATGATGTCAGGTTTCACAAGTAATAAGATGTGGAAAATGTCAAATTATTGCTGAGAGAGAAAATGTCAAAGATGCACTTAAAATTAGACTTCTCTTGCAAGAGTCTCAGTGAACAAGAGGATGCAGAAGAAAGATTATGACCAACATCCAGATGCTGCCCTCCAGGACAGTGATGCCTGACTGAAGCACACAGATCTGTTTCACTCCTCTGTTGACACCTGGAAAATATTTCAGTTCTGTGTCTTTTACTAGCTGTTTCCACAAAGAGCTCAGCTTCTTTATCAGGATTAAACCTGGGTAGGATATACTTTCCTCGAAATACTTTCCTTCAAGTTTCCAGCCTGTTCTGTTCGGCCTGAATTAGCCAAGCTCTACTGGAGGCAGCAGAACTACACCCTTTTACTCCCCCTGAGGATTTGTTCCTCTTGTGTGTGTTTTGTGGGTTTTCTTTTTCCTAAGTTTTCAGAACTTTTGAATATGAAAGTGCATCATTCACTAACACATTCTGAAATTTCATGTCATGCCGAGACACACTGAATGGCTCACAGGACTGTCATGCCCCAGTTTAGGGAAGTCTCCAGTAAGGTAGGGCATGCTGCAGTCACCCCCCTCAATCCTCCCTGATCAAAGTACTTGAAAGTGAATAGGCAGCTTTTATCAGTAAATGCTTGGGTTTAAATCATAAAAGCTATTCAGGTTTCCTTGTCCTTGTTTGTAAATTGCCTACCTTTTTTTCCCAAATGTTCCAGACATCTACCAAGGGAAAAACTCTAAAACTTTATGGTGCATCTGAGCAGATGATTAATCAATCTTTGAACTTATAACTTGAGAGCTGCACAGCCACAGCAGCTAGCTGTTAGCAAGCATTAAAAATATGCAGCTACCCACATCATTCATTACACATTTCTTCTCTCCCCCCTCTCCGGTCCCTGTTAGAACTTCTCTTGCCATATTACTAGTAAATTCTTTACATAAAATAATGCTGGGTTTATGTTTTAGAGCTATATAATATATTGAAAAGTCTTTAAAAAACCTCTGTGGGCACTTGTTTTCAAAACTGGGATTTTTACCCTTTTTCACACTGCTGTATTTAGCTGAATTTCTGAAGTCACAGTTTTCTGACAAAAGGCCAGTATCAGTAAACAGAGAACCAGGATTTCCCTGCACTGCAGAGGGACAGTTACTACATATTTTACTCTGCCGTGTCAAGTACGTATCACATTTCTGTAACTGTCACTGCATGCTTTTTCTGTAGAGTGAAAAAGGAGGAAAGATCTCAGTGAGGTCCCAGGAATCTCACAATAGGTGAGATTCAGGTGTTTTACATCTGGGAAGCTCTGCACATGTACTGTTTATATCTTGCATTTCAAGAGCCATAACCCATCTGTTTTAAATTACACTCAACATTTTAATTCTGTGATGTTTACTCTTCTGAAGACTGGATATACATCTGTGTCTGAACATAGGTGGTGACACTAGTGATATATAATGCTAACTCCTCTCTTAATGACGTTTGAGTAATTTGGAATTATAGTTTGGGAGGTTTCATAATAGAAAGAATAGAAAGAATAACTGGTTTAGAGAAAGGGCTATATAATGAAGAGTAAGCCACTCCTAAGTATTTTGTTGCAAGTCAGATGTGTCTTTGTTACAGCTGGATCTTCAGTGTCCTTAGGGAGAGAATAAAACCTCAGAATGCTTGTGTAAACTCAGAATATTTCATTTCAGGCAAGATTAACATCTGATGGGCATTAAATATGAATGTATCTGTATTGAAATGGCTAGTATTTGCACTTGAAATCCATGTTTTATTATAATTACAACATTCTATAATTATTTTCTTAATGCAGATTTCAGTGTTTCAAAATTCCATGCAGCCTCATTTATTTTTCATTCGAGATAAAACAGTTTATAATTACATCTTCTTCTTCCCTACCTAATGTAATTTGAAAAAGATATTTATCAATAGTTAAAAATAATATTTCAATTTTTACATCAACTCAGATTGAATTATCTATGTTAATGTAAATTTTCCTAGAGAAAGCAGGTGTATTGGTGTGATACTCAGTATGAGATAATCTGTTTTTTATTAGAAAAATGCCTGGCTAACAGAGGATCACTTTTACCTTTAAATGTATTGTATTACTTAATTGACTTTCCAAAGATACAGAAAAGCAAAAAAAACATCCACCTGGTAACATGGCAAAAAGTGTGTATGTATATATCTCATGCAAGTATTTTTTTTTTTTCCCCTAGCATAAAACCCAGGAAATTCAAAACAAGAATCCAGAAAGAAAATTAACTTTATGCCAGATCCTCTTTTTTTCAGAATAGCAATTCAGCTGTTGCTTACCTTTAGCACTGGTAAAACCTCACTGCAGCTAGTGCTAAATACCTGTTTGTTGGACACTCTCCTACATTAAAATGGGTTTAACGTGCTGCTGAACTGGCCCTTAAAGCTCTGACCAGCCGTGAGTAGCTACTTATGAGCCTTCATTGAAGCAAGTTGTGTGCTGTTATATCAAATCATCAACAAGCCTATGCATGGAGTTGCTGCAGAGGGGAAAGCACAAAGGAGGGCAGCAGGGAGCAGAGAGACTGTAGCAAAATTTGAAGGATGTGAAACTCATGCCATAAAAAAACAGGTTTAAAAAGGAGTCATTTTACAGAGAGAGATGAGAGGACAGCCTCCTCACACCTGCAAACTCTGAGTATCTGCTCTTATTAGTAGCAACAAGAAAAGTCTTGCTGCTGGTGGTGCCTGGGAAATACACCTTCCCTATAGGTACCTGAATTGTCTCAGACCTTTTTTTAAGCTTTCAGATAACCAATTGAACAAGTGATGTTTTGCAGCCTATGCTTTGATCTTCCAGTCAGGTAATTTTGATTAGATCACACTAAGAAAGTCATCTTACTGCAGTCTTCAACTTACATCATGTGATAAATACATCATCATCATCTGAAACACACACAACATGCATACAAAAGCTGAAGGAAATTCAGGTTCATCAGAAGACCTAACAATGCAAGTGATGTTTAACTGGACATCTGTGTGTCACTGGTTAAACAGCACATCGCATGCTATAGGCTTACTTTGTCTTGCTTTAACATTAGTGCGAGTAAATCTATGAACCAGATGGCCTGAGAGAGTCAGTCTAATAAGTCTGGTAGAACAAAGTAGAATTTCATATTTTTATATAAATTTTATATAAATTTTATATTTCCTAGAATCCTGAATTAAATTTATTTTTTCAACAGTTTGGACTACAAAGCCTTAAAGTGTACACATTCCCACCAACACACATAATTTCACTCCAGATCTTTTTGTCTGTAAACCTGGTGCTTGCACCTTATTTATAACTTTTGAGTAATTAATCTTCTGTTATCTCTTTATTTTACGGTAGGTCAGTTCTTTGCTGCTTTGAAAGATATGACTGATCTGGGCAAGTGTTTTTTCTTTTCCTTAGAATTACTGACTTAATTTACCCATATCATGTCCACTGCCTCTCCTGTTATGAGTTTTGACATTAAGAGATTGTGGTAACTGAAAAATAGAGCGGGAAAGCAAACAGAAAGAAAGAAAGTCTGCTTTCACTGTCGTTTGACTTAGACTTTCCACTGTAACGTAACCCCCAGATATTTCCAAGTATAACTGGCAACCCTTCTTGTAGTACAAGTGTTATGTTTTATTGCTTATCTTTGGATTGTTAGGAACTGCTGCTGGTTTCCTCTTAGGTTCCTGTGGCTTTAATGGCCCTAACCCACATCAGGATGATGAGACACTAAGCCAAGGAGACACACGGAAAGCCATTGAGCAGATTTGACTATTTGACCTTCTTACTGTCTTGCAGACCACTGAGCACTTTTTCCTTACCTCGTAACACATTCTTTCTTATTAACAGACTCCTTAACCCTCCATGTTTCATATGCTTGTAGCACTATGGATTTTAAAGAAATCACAAGATCCCATGATTTACTGATGAAATTATTTACATATCAAGGTTACCAGCCAAACTACTGAACATCTGCTCAGTCCTGTTGAGAGGATGAGAGAAAAATACAGGTTGTGAAGAGAGCTTTACTGGAGTGCCTTGTAGGGATTAATTTCAATAGAAAAAGATTACAGCAGCTGTTAACATTGCTTTCTAACAACAATCCTTTTTGCTTTAAGATCTGAGGATGTTTTTCCTCACCTCACTTGGATGACAATACTCAGGAACAGTTTTCTTGGGCTGCGTGCCAGCCCTTGCATACCTAAACCAGGGCTAATCTCACCTGCCAAAAAGCGAAATGTCTGGTCTAAGGTAATTGCCTGCTACCACACTTCCTGAGGGCATGCAACTCACTTGTTTTAGGTATTAAGCTGTCACAGTAGCCACCTTTCTTGTGTCACTGACCATGTGAATAGCTGTGGCAAAGGGTGACACTTGAACTTCTTTTGGGTGAGGTCACTTAGGTGCTAGACTTTCATACAACTAAAGCTGGACATGAATTTCCCCACCCTGTTCACCACTGGCACACGTATAACCCAGCAATGGTACACAGCATTGGTATTTTTGGTGCTTATCTGCAATACAAATAACTGATATTTGAAATTAACAAATACAGTCGATCATGGTAGTGATCCTGCATACAGTAGTGATGGCCAGTGCACAGTGTCACCATGGAAAAATAGAGCACAAAGCTTCAAGTTGTCCTTGGAAAACTTCCCATCTGTGGTTGTAGCAGCAAGATTGGTTATACTCTAATCCTTCTGTTGTCTATTCACTGGCCAGTACACTTTTCTGCGGTCTCTTTGGAAATTTGTTATCATGGATCTTTTCCTTTTTTCTCTCTCCTAAATGTTCCAGTCACTGAAAGCAGAAGATAGAACATGAGCTGCTGTGTCGCTGATCAAAGCAAGCCAAAATACCTTAGATCAGAATTTGATCCATAGGTGTAGGTAGGTAAAATATGGAGTGGTGTCAGCTGCTTAAAAGGAATGATAATTAGAGAGCGTTTGAACCTCCAGGTGGCAATGATATGTGTTTACTTATTTATTTTCAGCACGACAGTTTTGTCTAACAGGAAGAAAGAGTTACAAGGCCCACTATCTGGAGAGAGAAGTGGGGTTGTCAAGGTAAGAAAAAAAGAGAATCAGGGACCTTTTGATAATGGTGGATCTAAAGAAACCGTTTTAACTTCAGCTTTTCACTGTATTTCATCAAATTGCAGAAATAGCACTCTTGGAGATATAAAGCCCTGAAATTATAAATCCATCTTTATGGCATGATGTTGTCTGAGATTCACCCAGGCTTTTCCCAAGACATTGTATTAATCTCCAGTGTACTCTGATTGATGTGCATCTTCGAAGTCCATCTCTTCTCAAACAGCTTCCTGGTAATTGTATCCTTCTGATTTGCTAGAGATTCTTCCATGCCAGCTGCTCCTGCTCAAACCCTTCATAGGTCTGTTACAGGGAGATGGAATCGTTGTGCATGCTAATCTTGCATTATTGTCAACAACAAATCCATCATAAGCTGAGCTGGCAGAATATTATTTAGAAAATATGTTCCTTGATTAATTTCTCTATTTTTCATTTCAGAAATGCAAATTGTCTGCTGCTGTGCTTAACAAAAGAGCTCTTTAATAGATCCAAGGCTGGACCAAACCTTAGCATGTTCATCTCATTCAGATTTCAATGCAGTTAAATTATTTTGAACTCACTCTGAATATAGCTCACTGCTCAGTAAATATTTATTAAATAGACTACTTGGATGCAGCAGTGAAATTCAGCAAGTAATAACATATTTGTAAAAAACTTTTTGCTGCTAACCAATTAACTCATATATCACAAATGTCTCATGTAAAATGAGAACCGTGAGACACATAAGGGATTTCTTCTGTTCTCTGTGAGATATTAATATTCTTCCACATCTTCAAACATGGAAAGAACATGAATATGACTCTGCATGTCAATATTTATGGATACGAATTGTTTACTAGCAGCAAAAAATAAACAGACCCAGTTCAAAATTACCTAAGATTTGCTTACACAATGTGAAATCTGCTTCCTAGCATGGCAATTAATTTTAATACAGGCAAAATCTCATGCAGAGCGCTGTTTATTTCTCGGTTATGTATATTGGTCCAGTGTTTCTTAGCTTCTACTGTCTTAAACACCACCAAAGCCCCAGTTTATAACAATATCTTAACCCAAATGAGGAGCGTTTCCAGAAAGAGTGCGCTAAAATGAATATATTAATTTGTTCACATAAAAATAGTTTTAATCCAGAAGTAATTTAGTATGGCTTGCCACCTTTTCTGCTCAGCTTTCTACCCTGTAAGCCACAGATCCAGTCATATGAAAAAAAAAAAAAAACCCACAGATTCAGAAATATTGATTTTCCTTCTGATGGCTGCCTGTCATCAGACAGGTGTGGGTATCTCCTACAGAGGCAAATGATTGAGTTTGCTGACAACTTCATGCTCTAGTTTTATTTTCTGCTTTTATTTTTATTTTCTTACAAACCGTGCCAGCTTAACCTGAAGGTGAGCAGAAAGGCTAGTGAAATGTAAAATGTGAAGGTAATTAATTTGGCCTCTAACCAGGCACATAGTCTTTGCTGTTTCTATGCTAGTTTGTGCTATGCTACCTACGTGTGCCTTCCAGTCCCAGAATTCTTCTCAAACCTGAAAGACGACTAGTATAAGCGAGCTACTCTTCAGCATGAGGAAGAGGAGAACAATCTGTCCTTACAGGAGGAAGGGCTTATTGACAGCATCAGGTTGTTGTTTTGCCTGCATCATTTTGAAACGGGTAGAAAGGAAACTACACATTCAACACTCATCTAACCCAGGGACATATTGCCAGTAGGTTTTCCAAAAAGTGTTACTGCTCAAATAAAGCTGATCTATGAGCCTCACAGCTCAGAGGGTTTTACAATGCAGTCAGCATTTTCTCCTTTGTTCCCTTGATTAAGCAGTCATAGGATTTAACTGGAATTAACTGGACCATGTAAGAAGGAACACAAAACATATGATTTAGGCATCCAGAGCAGAGCTATCCATCCCATTGCAAACTGTGGAAGTCAAGAGGCGAAGACTTTCAGGGTCACATCCCGTGTAAGCTATAGAAATGTGGGAGAAGGCAGTGATTACTGGCAATGAACGTTCTCAGGCAAAGAGTTTAGGTACCACAACAAAACCTTACACATGCCCAACAGCATCCTGAACACCACTGAGATGCTGGGCAGCTGCCTTGCTTCCCTTGCCATGGTCAGTGCCTGATAACGCTGGTGAGAAACTGACAGAAATCAACCACAGCACCAAAGAGATTGATCTAATCCCTTTGTTAATTAGATGTCATTTGAGGTGGAGCAAATTTGTGGCATTGACACTAAAGGTTGACCCAGAGGGTTTTAAGTGGTAATTCCACATCCCAGTGGTGCTCAGAAAACCAAGTTCTGAAATAGATGCTAACAATAAAACAGCAATTTCTTTTTGCCTTAGCAGAAATTAATCTAATTTCAAGTGCCTATAGTTGTAGTCTCTGCTGAAGACTGACAGATTAGAATGGATTGGAACCAGCCAGGAAAGTTCTTTGCAATTCATAACAGGATAGACACAGTGATCTGGATTTAAAAATAAAAATCAATCTGAACACTTGCTTGGAAATGAGAAGGAAACCATTCTGAGTACTGAATCAATTAGACTGGCAGCTTTTAACTGCCAGTTTTTGAGATTTAAATTGAATACTCCAACTCAAGACACAAGTGAAAATGAGTATAGAGGCTTTAATCACTAAGTGTTTTCCTCACTAGAAGTGTGATCCACAGAGGGGAGGCCCAAGACTGCAGTCTTCTACGATGCCTCATATAGGCACTGAAGCGTCCTGGTGATCACATATGGACAACATATCTCAAAGGCACAGCCATAAATCTGGCTCTGCTGCTAAACAAATATAACTGATACACATTTTTCCTCTTTAAAAAAAAAATATATATATATAAATCCGTGTCTAATTCTGTGTTTGTGTTCTTTGGTGGTGGTTTACTTTATTTTTTCTTTTTAGCTGTATTTCATTCTGAAGAGCACTCAAACTCTCAAACTAGGAGGGGGTGGGGTGTGTGTGTGGAAGTGCCTTGTGAAGATAGTGAAGATATTGGAAGCTCTTCTTCTCCCACTCAGATCAATAGGGAAAGCTAACTTGCTTTTTTATCAGTCTCTATTTATCTACTTGCAAGCTATCATATGTTACAGTCTCTCTGTGTGACTTAATGCATATGCCCTTTCGCTGCCACATTGCTCATAATCCCATCCCTGCCTCTTTCTGCTCCAGGAAGCCATGAGATGCCAAACACATGAAGTGCAGAACACTGGCAGTTTCCTAGAGAAACACAAATCAGCGCGTGCCTCTGTGCTTTAACAGTTGAATGGCTTTCAGTTTGCAAATGTTGGAAAGGTGACAGCTGGGGACAAACTCCTGCCCATTGCAGCAATGCTGCTGAGGGGGTGCCCACCCCAGAAGCCCCATGTGGGAGAGGATTGCTCTGCTTCTGCACGTGGAGACACAGTTCTGGTGTCATGTTTGCTTTGTCACAGTGCCTTCCCAAGGTGGAATTGAAATGAAGATTTATAACAGTTTTGCTGTGTAGTGGCTGGCCTAGAAAGGTGATACAATCCTGTTTCTCCTGGTAGATAGATTGTCACATAGGCCTGTGACTTCGTGTTCAAAAGCTCCTGTTATATTCCCGTATGCATGGCGGATGTAACTGCGATGAAAGCAGTCATATATTAATATCACACCTTCCTTTGGACAGAGTAAAAAAAAAAAAAAGCCAAAAACAACAACAACAACAAAAAAGCAAACCCAAAAAAACTCCAAAACCACAAAGCTCGTATTTTAGAGGTTACGTCTGGATTTCATCTAAAGACACTGTGGCTTAAAATGGACCAAATTAATTCCTGGAGACCTCTGCAGAGGATGAACTCGATCTGATAAGCTCCCCTAAGACCAAGCACTGCCAAAAAATTTGCTGCCCTGGGAGGGTGGCAGGAAGGATGGATCCTCTCTGTCAGAGATGAAAGCTGCTAGATGGGAGGCAGAACTGGTACATTGAACAGAAATGGGCAAGGGCTATACGTTGACTATAAATGCCAGAAAACATGAATCAGGTTTTGCTGCTCATACGGCAGTTTCCTCTACTTTTATGAAGAAATAGTGGCTTTAATAGCAAGCAAATTGATATTCTTGTCATTAAGCTAATTAGCCACAATGCTTTTTCCACATCCTCTGCTTTCTATGGAAGTCCCCTGCTCAAGGAGCGTGATATCTGATGAGATCTGTGACTTAATACAAACAGCAATAGGCACTAAGCTGTTCCTTCAATCAATTCAGGATCCTGGGACTGAAAAATATTTATGCAACAGTTGCAGACTGGGAGCACTACTTCTTCCCCTCCCTTTGCAGAAAATTTAAGAGATGTTGACTACTAAAAAACCTTTGAAGACAAATATATACCATATAGCTGGTACCTCTTTTCTAACATTACAGCCAACATTAAAAAATAGTAATCTTAGCAGGGTAAGGAACAGTTCTTCTATATGGGGAAGGGCTAAGCAGATTAAGACTTTTCAATCTGCAGTAGAGATAAGTGAGAAAGACGTGACAGAGGTCTATAAAATCAATGGAGCAATGGAAAAGTGCACGGAGGACAATTATTCACTTTTCTCCTAATGCAAGGATTAAGGGGAATGAAATGAAATGAACAGATGACAGATTTTAGCAAGCATATTAAAAAAAAAAATCATACAAAATGCAATTAAAACTGTGGAGCTCATTACCACAGGATGCTGGAGATGTTAAAAGTTTATGTGAGTTCAAAAAGTAACTGCAAAACATACTAGAAGAAAAATCCATGAGATTTCTTTTCATGCAAGCATACATGTCTCAAGATTTAAGCTGTAATTCCCAGGAGGTTTGGAGAACATACCTTGGAAATATCACTCTGTCTTATATGTCTACTGCTTTCTACTGTAGGAGGTAAGATACCTTGCCTTGGTATACTTTCAGGCTGGCCTGGTGCAATGGTCTTATGTCATTATTAATAGATTTGCAGCCACAGAAAGCTGTAAAGCTGAGACAAGAGCACAGATACTTAGCTTTAACCAAAGCCACTGTAAGTGTTGTGCCTGTGGGGTTAGGGCTTGCACAGGAATGCCTGTCTCTACTAAATACACACTCTTAGTGAAGAGCCACAGCAATGCTCCGGTTATCAGCTTGGACATCTCCCATTTCTCCATCTGTAAAGAACTAAAAGAACTAATTTCACTTTAGCTTTTATAATTTTTCAACAAAGAGATCTGAAGCTGGAAAATGAACTTCAATGACTTGAACAGTAGGAAAGGAGGTAGAAAATGGCACAGGAATTTTCACTTGAGTGAGGCAGAGAGAGTGCTGAAGAACTAAAATACTTGCTAAAGAAATGATCCTACCAGGGTAAAAGCAGCTCCATATCTCAGTGCAAGTTTGCGGGAGAGTTTGCTAGCGCTGGGTGACAGGAAAGCACAGGTGGATGCCATACAGAAACCAGATAGTTATACTATAATGCAGTCAACTTGAGCAGATCCAGTATTTGGAAAGGAAAATACACAGGGTTAATGTGATTTGGTTGTTCAACAAATTGTGCTGGGATGGAAAAGGTTACGCCCTTTTCAGCATGCTTTACTTCAGCTTCCAGTGGCCTCAGGATTTCTCCCTTTGACATACATTTTGACAAAGAAATTTGAAAATTAGAACCAGAATCAGTTTAAATCTAATACAATAGAAATTCTCACCTTTCAGCAATGCTTTCTTAGTAGCAAAAGTGGGCATAACTCAGAAATAGGACAGATATGGGATATCAAAACTGTCTCAGCCTTCCTTCCTTCTACTTGTTTTTACACCTGATTTACACCTGTACACCTGAAAAAATAATGAATCATGGGTTTAGGATTGATAATTCACAAGGCAGGGTCTGCAGGGAGAGTGCTTATGTGTGTCTTAGGTGTGATTTCCAGAGAGGCTGTGGCAGCATGTGTCATAGCACAGTAATCTTTCTGCTACCTCTGTTAAACAGGTACCTGTTGCTATGCTTAAATGGATGTGCCCAGTGCCTTTTAAGAAGAAGCAAAAGACATTTGGGTGCTTATTTTGATTAACAAAATTGCCAAGAAGTTCATAGCAAAACATTCATGGCAGCAACTGTAGCCATCAGACTGGTCTCCCAGTAAAGATCCCGTAATCAATTTACGAAAAAAAAGACACCAAACTATCCAAAAGGTGTGTGCATGGGAACAGACAGGACCTGGTTCATTAATGAGTAATTAAACAAAGATTAAAGATGTATTAACTTCGAGTCCTGTCACAGAAACTTTAGCTGTCAGATGATGTGGGGGCTGGCTGTTTAAGGGAATCTGATGAATGCAGGCTCATGGGAAGCTGTCATGATGATGAAACAAGCCCAGCCTGGGCTAATAGATTTATCTACTTCTACCTGGCAGATTATAATAGGATCTGGAGTCATCCTGCTGATCAGTGGGTATCTGTAGAAAGTTCATCACACAAAAAGTGTCATTACGATCAAAGGGGAACGTTTTTTTTGAAGCTAGGTACCCAGAGACATTGTCACTTGAAGAAAAGCAGAGAGGGAAGATCGCATTTTGGGGTATAACTTGCAAAAGGTTGTCAGAATATCCGCAAAGAGGTAGATAAAATAGCTGATGAATAGTTCATGAAGAACTCCTGCAGGAGATTCCTTCCTTACCCATTTCCCTGGAGAGCTAACAGTGCTGTAGATCTAGTACTGCATATTTTTGTCTGAACCTGTAGATATTTTGATAAAGGAGAGGCTGAAATAATCAGCACTTCCAAAACCCCCAGCTGAAACGCTGGAAGAGTCAGTCAACTTTTCCAATTTGCTAAAGATAGCAGTTAATAGAATTCACTTAGAAAGCTGAGACAGTATCATTAAGCATTTGACTGCAATAAAAGACAAGGCGACAGCTCATGTGATATCTCTGTTACACGTGTGAAACTAAGCCCTTTTCTGGCAATCTTACTGGAACTTGGGGTCATTCCTGAATGCGAAACCCAAATCAACTCTGCTTTAATTGCTCGAGAGCAGAACGGTTGGTGCTGAAGACATGTCCATGCCATCTGCATGTAATGTCTCCCACATCTACCAAGAGAAAGAATATATGGAAAATATCTCAGGTGACTCCATAAATGTGCGTGAATTCATGCAATGGAGAAAACATCTGCCAGTGAGCAGGTTATTCCTATGCCACATCCACACCCAGCCCTCCTGGTGAGGATTGTCAGTAATGTCTTGACATTGACTTCTCTTGAGCCAGTCTCAAACATCTCATTGTAGGAGGTCCAGAGGACCGACTGCTATTTGTATGAAATATCTGTGAAAGTCACACTGTTCAAACCCTAAGAAAAGTTGCTGGAGCCATTTCATTTTGCTTTCTTTTATTTTGTGTCATTCTATGAATTCTAGAGAACAAAAAGGACTTTTTTTTCAATTCTCTGCCAGTTTTTAATCGCTCCTTACATGACAGTAGCTGCCATCAGCACCAAACCAACCAATGGCTAACACAGCTCAAACACAGACAGTGCCTTTTTTGATTTTTAATATTAAAAAGTTAACAACCTGGAGGCTGATTAAAATAAATAATTAAAAACACCTAAGCCCACTCAAAATTGAGTATTTTCAAACATAGATTTTTGCATGTATGAAAGGGAAAAGTCTGACAAAAAGATCAGTTTTGCCAAAAAAGAAAAATGTTTTTAAATCATCGTTTTAGTGGAGAAAATGAATGACCATGACACCATTAGGAAAAAAGTACCAGAAAAGCAATTCCCTTTCCCAAGATACCGCAACACAAATAACCAAAATATATAGTATATGATGAATTAATATTATTCCTATTTTTCAAATCAGAAAGTTGAAACCGAAGTAGAGCTAAAGGGAAATTATGTACATATAATATACTGAAGAAGTCTGTAACAAACCGAATTTTATGCAAAGTCCCTAAATACATCTCACTTCTTTCCCTAGTATGTTTATGATCATGCTGTCCAGTCAAGAAATAAAAACAAATGGAAGGCGTTTGATCAAGGTATCAACAACAACAGGGGTCAAGGGCAGGACTTTCAGAAGCTACTGTGTAAACAGAACTGATATTTTTGATGGAAAAAAAATGAACAAGCAGTTTGGAAACTCCAATTTATCTGCAGTGGCCACCGGATTTGTATTAATATTGGAATACAGTGTTTTGATCCATCAGCCTTTCACTCAGTGATAAAAGATAAGAGGTTCTTTACAGGTGGACCCCTGGGACTGTATACACCAACAGCTCCTGACATGGATGTGGAGCTGTTGCCCTCATTGGGAAAAGATGGTTAGTAAACAGAAAGGCAGAAAAAGATAATTTTGGTGTCAAGGAGTAACTCATTCAGGTCTTGATATCTGTCAGTGAGGGTCTGCAAAGACAATGAGAATATAGACACTTCCACAAGCAGTTCAGACAAATACTTGGACAGAAGATCAACTTCTTGTCCTCAAATTTGCTTCTCACTTAAGAGTGCAAAATGCCAGAGGTTTTTAAAGTGGGAAAACATTAAACAGTTTTGGAAACAATACTCTATTTCTATTTTTCTCCTCTGAGCACATAGAGATACATGCTCTTCCACATGCTTTTCTGTACCTGCAATACACCTTCCTTCACTTATAAAAGTGGATTGCAGTGGATGAGACATTTAATGAAATCTAATTTGTCCCTTCACTAGTGTCCTTCAGAGGAAAATTTAGGCTATCATTGCTCAAGTGGGGTCTGAGCCAAAACTTCTTATTGAATTCTGTGGGTGCTGGATCAAGAAGCTCTAAAAAGTAATAGAAATAAATGGGATCTCCTGACTAACCTTTCATTTTACTTTTTAAGTAACATCACCTATGCTTTGCCATTTTATGTACACACCTTTGGCTTTGGACCAAATCCTAGCCACTGTAAATCAGCCTCACGGTACCCAGTACAGGCACTGGAGCTACACAAGCTAACAGCAAGCCTGCAACTGGCCCACTGAGATTAAGGTATACATTTACCTGCTTAAGTTACAGATTTACCTGCTTGTGTAACATACTACTAGTTCCTGTTACTACTTTGGAAAGTATTTTGTGAAATTAAGGGCTAGTAGAAGCTATATTAAATTAGATTCCAGTCTAATAAGATCTATCCTGTATTTCCCAGTAAAGGATTTCTACTTTTCAAACACAGAACAATAATTTTGTATGAAGTATTCAAGGTGAGCTACTTCAGATGGCTCTATGCTACCCATTCAGAATCATATGGGAGAATCTATTGCTGGAATATAGTTTTTCTCACCTCCTAATTATCATTAATGTTAATTAATAAGTGTATGTTAGTTCAATCTCATTGTTACCCCATAATGTGTAGCTAAAAATTACAATAATGAATTCCAAGTTCTACAGCCGAATGTAATAAAATGGTGATTAATGTTCCCCAGCGCTGGGATGGAATATGATTCAGGGTAATCTAAAATAGTTGTAAGTGAAAACTTTGATATCCATCATTTACTGAAGCTGACAGAGTAAATGTAAGGTGTGATTAGCAATGTGGTAAAGCAAGTAGGTCACTGCTCTCTGCTCAAATCACAAGCACTGCAGCCACCATGACTTGCTCAAAGTTGCTTGGCTGAGTATGAACGGGTTGTGTACTTATTTTCCCCTTGTTCAACCCTTGTGTCTCTATTACCCTTGAAATCTGCTCACAATATAATGCATACTTCCGTGTGGAATGAAAAAAGCAAACTTCCTACTTTGTTAAATAAGAAATATTTTTTGATGGAATTAGGTAGGATGTGCATAGTTAACAAAACCAAATAGAAATTCAGCATACTTCAGAGACATCCAATATCATGTCAATGCGCTTCCAGTCAAAAATTTCAGGCCCTATCCCAGATGCAAGTGCCTGTCATAGATGTCATCCACCCTCTCATGACAGCATCACAGAAAAGGTTAACAGGCGATGATGTACGGGTGGATGCATGAAATGACCTTGGTGAGGAACCAGCAGACAGGTGTCCATGTGAGGCTATGGTGGCTGCTGGTTCTGAAGAACTGTGACAGGCCAAACCGACACCATTGAGCCCTCTTCTAGTGTCAGCTTTTCCTGAGAAAATCTGAAGCTTGTTTGCCAGAGGACTTGCAACAGGCTGAACACTAAATAATGTAAAATGCTTTTAAAAAAAATGAAGTTTCTGTGACCTTATATCTCCGGTACTGCCAAAATGCTATTTTCCATAGGAATAGAAGGAGGTACAAAAGTGGGAGCTCTTGATCTCACTCTGAAAATAATCCATACAAATTCATGCCCCAAAACTGCTACTTTACATAATCCAATTTATACAAACATGTTACTCTAGTTACACGCTGCTGTGACTGCTGCAATCAAAGGAGCTATAGAAGTGGAGAACAGGTGTAAACCCAGGATGAATCCCACCCTGATTAGCTACCCTCCCACACTGCACTGTGTACCTCCATCTCCCCTCAGGTTCCACAAACCCAGAAACATGAGGTAAGAGTGATGGAAGAAATGCACAGAAACCCACCCCTTATTGCAAAATCTGTTTTACAGCAACAGATAGATCTTTAAAATGAAAATGCATATGGATTTGAATCTCTCCATTTCAAAGACTGAAATTTGAACTCCTCTGTATGACTTAAAAAAAAAAAAAAAAGCCACAAAAATACCCAACATACACCCCTCCCAAACCCAAGAATTACTATTGAAAGCAAAGTACATGAAGACATGGCACCAGGATTGCCTTAATGCTATAGGAGAAGATCCTACTAAGGCCCTCAGTCTTTCTGACCCTCATTTCCCCAAGTTTAAAATGAGAAAAGCTCTTTAACAACACCTTTACTGCAACACAAAATATTTTATAGTTGCTCAGGTGACATGGGGTTGACATGAAGAAATGCAAGGTATGAAGTATCTACAGTACGTGTATATGTGCAATTATCACAAAGCTGATAAAGGCTGCCCTATGCATTTTGGTTTCTGGAAAACAAAAATTTTCCTTCTCTCTTTCTCCATATTTTATACACAAACCAAAAAAAAAGTTAGAGCTGTCTGGTGTTCACCAACAGTGTTGTACATCCAGATGGGGTGAAGGACTAAGCATTCCTACCACCTGAAGGAAAGTTCCTAAAGCCACGCTTCTGTGTTTTGCAGCACTCCCTGAACCAGCTGAACAAAGGCAGTGCAGACTGCACCTACCCTGTCCCGTTGCAGTCTGGAGGGAAACCAGGGAAGCAGATACAAAGCTCTGTTTGAAGATGGCATGCCATTTATCTGTCCTCTTCACCCCCCCCCCCTTCCCCCGCCCAAGGCCCTAAACACCGAATATTTCTAAAACTACTTTGCTTACAAGTCACTCAGAGGCAATACACAAGTGCTTGTGCGCTACAGCACAGAAACACAGAACTTGCTGAGGGTACTGCATTGCTCCGTAACCTGGGGCCTCTTTACTTATGGATTTTACACCTCTGTCACCGTGCTCTTACTTGGGTCACCTGTAAGACTTGATCCAGGAAGGAACAAGTGATACACTTAAACCTGCTGCCCAAAGCCCGTGTGCTCTCAGGTCAATCAACGAATGGCCAACAGACTCGTGCCTTTCTTGGCTCTGATGGGGCACGGAAAGGGACTCCCTTGTTACCTGGGGAAGGAGGCTACTATTTTAGCATTATCTACTTTTTAGAACAAGCAAAAAAAATGACAATTAAAAAATAGGTTATTGTTTTTTTTATAACTGGTAGGATTATTTACATATAACACTTTGCTTTATTTAAAAGCAAACAACCCCCCTCTGCTCTCAGTTTTGCAGTGGTGGGTATTTGCAGTGAACTGGAAAGCTGTTGGAGCAGGAGAGGTGTTACTTACTTGAATTCTAGAGTGCTGTATCTGCTAACTAAGTAAAAAAAGTAGAAGTTTCACATGTTATCTCAGAGCATGTGAAAGTAAATTGATGCAAATAGGGGGAGAGAGGGCTATCACATTGTGCAATCGTAAGGCAAACTCAGTGACAATCAAAGGGACAAGTTTATGAAAAAATCATAGTTTTCTACCACAGGTTTTATGATTTATTTATACTGGAAAACTGCAGAGCACAGAGGTTTGGGGGTTTGGGTTTGGATTTTTTTGTTTTGTTTTGGTTTTGGTTTTTTTCCAGAAAAAGATAAAAATTGTTCAATTGTTTTGGTATAAATTGACTTCTGATTGTTTTAGAAAGTGAAAAGAATATTTTTTTCCCCTTTCACTCACAGAAAGAGTCCCTTCCTATCCATTGACCTATGACACACAAAGGAATGGAAGGTTTATAAGGGTAAGAAGTGTTTATCCAAAGTACTCATTTAAAAAAGCAAACCCCCGTGCCTCTAAATGCTGTTAGCATCACACCCATAACGCTCCATGGAAAAGCAAAACCACACAGTTGCTTTCCTGCCTTAGGTCTGCACAAGCTTCCAGAAACCAAATAGCGCTGAAGTCTCCTATCCAAGCAGCCTTGCCACTGCCCATGCATGCCCGACCCAGAGCTGGCACCCCACTACACCACAAGAAGGGAGAGGAAACCGTGTGTGCACTGCATGGTGCCAGCAGCATCTCTGAAAGGGTCCTTGGAATCATGCAATAGGCACCTGCAGAGAAAAGCAGCTTGTTCCAGTACTCTGACTCGCAAACTGCCCTCAAAATAGACACACGGCTGGGCCCTGAGCATTGGGAAACTATACCAACTTTTCCAAACTCTCTTCCACTGAAATATCTTCTTGGGGAAGAATAAACAGAGACTGAAGTAATTCAGGGGAACGGATTTTCAGTGTTTAACCTTTTATTATCCAAAAATGAAAAGACTACAAGGGAAAGCAAGACCTTCACCTTGGGGCTCTCATCAAGAATTCCTGTTAGAATGTCAAAGGAAAATAAATTTTCTTTTTTTTGTTGTCATAGGATGGATACCCGTGCTCTGAGGAGTTGCTGCATGGATGCACAATGACATTAAAGATATTTAGGAATATTACATCAAGACTGTTACAGAGGCCAAAAAGAATAATCTTCATTGATAGATGGCAAATGGAAGAAATGGAAGATTTGCATGCTTTCAAAAAGGCATATCAAAGGTCACTATATTTGATTATCACTTCACGCAGTTATCTATTGCAGCATGCCTTCCCCCATCAAACAGGTACAAACACAAAAAAGATTCCATAATAGTTCTCCTGGGTAATGGCCCTAAATGATCTACTACATATTATTTGGTTACCTCCAAGTAAAAGCAATTTGCAACAGACTGTCATTTATCCTTACATTTGAATATATATAAAAAAAAATATTAAAAGGGCAGAAAACACCTCTTTTTTTTACTGAATGGTATCTCACCCCAGCTGAGTTTAAACACAACACAAGCCAATAGTCGATACTGAAGAAAATTGAAATGTGATTGGAAAAAAAAAATTCCAAAAATAGTATCTGCAGTATATCCTCCAGCTAAGGGCAGCCTCCATCATCATTCAGATGGCACACAGAAAATATAGATTTTATCTATGTAAGAATGACAGTAAACAGTGATCTAAAGAAGGTCAGAAGAAATTTCAACAATAAATATTTGCAATCACTGACTATATCTTTCTGAGGTGTCCAGTAAGAAAGTCTGTACAAGTTTATCCGGTGATCTTGCTTGAACTTGGTTTCTTGAGCATAAGAATAACTGGAAGATGCAGTCCAGGAGCACTTCTGGATGCCCTCTACCCTCAGTCCACAGGGTCAGACTAGACCTTATTTGAATTGCGTCTCCCAGAGATGTCCATTGCGTGAATATCAGGTCTTCAGCAAAAATTTATTTACGTTATGAATTCACTCATATTGGTCCACACTGCTTGCCAGCGTAGACATACCTGGAAAGACACAAAACCATCCATGTACATCTGACCCACAAAGATGACTAGGTTTAAGGGAACATTCACTTCCTGGTTAGAGACAAGTTAAAAGTTCCTCTTGACAGAGTAAGCGGGAAGAGATTTTGCAAAAGAAAACTCCAACCCCTTTGCTCTAATTTTACTAACATTTGATGTTCTGCTGCTAAAAATTTAATTTGACCATATAAGCTCACTATCATGTGTTAATTATATTTAGGAGGCAATGATTCAGTAACCTACTCAAATAGATTTACCTCCTCCCTAAAAAGCTCATTTCTTAATAACCTAAATAAAAAAAAGCCAAGCTGCACTTCACTAGAGTATTTTGACTTGCACTTCGGTGTGTGAGAAGTTTTAACCAAGAAGCTGCTAATGTGGTAAATGATGAAAACAGAAGTGAAATGTTAATTATGGTTTGGCAATTAAATAAATACACTATGAAAAAGAAAAATAGAAAAACAAGGGAAGGCTTTCCACAGGAAAGTTATCTTTAAAATACACAAAAGATATTAGAAGCTAAAAGTCTGCATAAGAATACAGGGCTAAGTTCTTAAAGTTTATCCTGGTCCGAAAAGGAGTTTTTATACAGGAATTTCTCAATGGAATATGCCATGTGGAACATAATGCATGTTTATTAGTTTTATAGCAAATTCATTTCTATGTTTTTATAAGAAATATTTAATTTGTATATGTTACTAGTTACAAATAAGAAATTAATGTACTATAAAATGCAATAAAATATCAAATTAAAGACTATAAAAAACAATAGAGTTTGGGATGCCAAGGACAAAAATGAAACCACTAGGAACTGGAACGATCTAAAGTAATAAACTATTTTGTTAATCTTGCGAATCACTTATCTTGCATAAACTATGGAAATAACACTTTTTTTAAAAAAAAATATCTTTCCTCACAGTGTCAATTCTATGTGATAGATAACTGGGGGAGAGGAAGAAGAAAATGCAGATCTTTGATAAAGAATGAGTTAGAATGGATCTCACTCATCACATCCTCAGCAGAAGATAATGAAGGAAAGGACCAGCTCCAATAGAACGTCCTGCTATTACTTAGGTAGCTTTTTACATATTTACATTGAGCTTTGCTTGTAGTGAAGAAAAAAACTGCAGCAAGTTGCTTAACCAAAAGTTTTGTAGTGGGTAAGGGAAAGAAGTTGGTCACGCTGCTAGAATCTACACATTTTGCATACAGTAAAGCTGAGAGCACATAAGGTTAAGGCTGTCGAGAGAGAACTCACTCTGACTTACTGATGTGCCCTGAGTTACAGCCAACAATTTTTATCTGATTTTCCAACAGAAAATGAGCAGACAGGTAGCATTCACTTGGGTATACATCTTCCTTCAGAGACTTTGTCTACACAGGATGAGAAGCACTGCTTACTGCTCGGGTACCCAAGCCGCACTGCTTTGTTCACCTCCTAGTCCTCATCAGCATTTTGAGCAGATCGCCATCTGACCGTCAGCTTTGCTCCAGCTATGAATATGACTGACAAACATGAAAAGGAGGAGTATATACATTAGTATTTCAGAAGTCTACCTTCTCAGAGCAGACAGCACACACGGACATGCAACCACAGAGTGTTGTTACTTTTCAGGCAATGCATGAATAAATGAATGGGACACCTAAGCTAGAGTGCTCTCACCATAATTTTGTAAAATGCCAGTAAGGCAGAATTTTTGGTTTGTGTTCTTAAAGAACATTGCCCAGAGGGGTGCTAGCCCACAGCCCTCTAGAATCAATGAGAAAACATGGGTTCTTCCACTTTGCAGCTCACAAAGGACAAGTGAACACTTAGGCAAGATTAAGACACTTTGCTTGGGCTTTTTTAATCTATTTATTTCAATATAGAAAATTTTATTATCTGTGTTTCATTTCACCTTGGTTTTCGATAAGAATTACAAAAAATGTTTAAAGGCTGTAAACCCATTACTGTGGACTAAGACTGAGACAGTGAACCAGCACAAACATGCCACAGAAAGAAGTAAACACATCAGGATACAAACACACTCCCCTTTGCAAAACCCTCAAAATCTTGTCGTTTTCTGAAAGGAGGGAAACAAACGATCATATGCCAATTAATTTTGTTTTAAAATCCTTCATATATTTTGTTTATGAAGGTGAACCTCAGAGTCCAAATCACTTGTTACATGGATTCCCTCTTCTCCTGGGTTTTTGGCAAGCGAGCAGATGCATGGTAGTTGCTGGCTGGGGTTAAACTACAACATCTCTCTAAATTGCTTTCACTCTGCTCTATCAAAATATAACATTATGTTATTTCAGTTACAGATAGAGTAAGGTATAGATGTTGGGGGAAAGAAAGTAAAGCTTACAGTTGTTGTGCATGTATTGCTTTTTACTGAATAATAAAATGAATTATTTGAACATGTGATTGAGCTGCAGTTCTGAGGGAGCTGATAGTGGAGGGTGGTAGGTTTGGCATTTTCCCAGTGGAGTTGCTGGGATGGCCCTGGGGGCCCCATGGTGTTCCTCGTTGCCATGCATTTTCCTGGTAGTGCAAGAAGACTCCCTCTAATTTTGCAAGCTAGCAATCTGTGCAAAATACAGTCATGATTGTCAGCAATAGGGACAAATCCAAAGGGAAACTGTTGTAAACCTTCTGATTCGGGGAAAAAGAAATGAAGTCATGAAGGACCACATAGTTATTTGCTACAAAACAAGTCTGGATTAATCTGAAACATCTCAGACCCTGGTTTAAGGCTCTGAGTGCAGAAGCTAGACATCATTTTCAGGATTGCTAAAAAGCATAGCATAAACTGAAAAAAGGGACTTAAATGTTCAGCTATGAATAGTGCCCTCCTTTTGCAGGCCGTGCATGCAAAACAAAGGCTTGCACAAGTCTTTGTAGCACAGGAAGCATCTTTGGCAGGATATTTCACATACTTTCCATTGTCTGTCTCTGCCCTCCATCCCCTCCTGGGAACGTGCACAAGCAATAGATTTTGAGGCTGTTAATATTTGCTTATATCCCTCTGTTTCTAAATCTTTAATATTTATCTTTGTCTTTCAGTGTAGATGAACTGTAGGAAAGAAGGGTGACAGCCAATAACCAGCCACCAGCACAGACCATGAGTGCACAGCATATTGAAGGGAAGAGGTCCAAGGGCAGCTATGGAAGTCCCCAGGGGGAAAGTGGTCTAACATTTGGGGCAGCAAATCAGAAGTTAGTGTGTCTTGACTCAGTCTGTGGTTTTTTTTTTAACTTCCTTTCTTTACAAGGTACATACACTGAGAAGAGGAGGTACAACAGCATGTCAGCCAAATGAGCAAAACAAACAAAAAACATCCCTTATATCATGGGTTAACAGAAACCCAGGATGCACAGAGGTGCATCAGCTGTGGCTTCAGGGAAGGGGAGATACTTTTTCTGTGGTCATTATGACATTGTGAAGAACTGAAAACTGCAAATCTTCATGCTCATGCTGCTTTTTAGATGCACAGGCAGCTCTAGGAAATGCAAGATAGATAGAAGTGGGAGAATTTCTTTTGCTACTTTTGAATTATTATTTGTTCAAAATATAAATCTCTGAGGAAAGTCAGAGGCTGTTGCTGTGCTGCTGCCTGAAGGAAGACAGTGAAGAGTTTATTGAAATTCCTACTGGGAAGCAGGTGGGATGTAAGGTAGCACCACTGGGTAGGTAGTGATAGAAAGCCATGCTCTGTGCCAGGCCAACAGAACTCTGAATGAGTGGCTTGGCTGTGCCGCAAGCTTGATGCAGCAGTTTGATGGTTTCAGCCTCCACGAGGGAATCAGAGGAAGGTGCTTTGACAGACAAGTATTTTTAATTAATCCAGTTAGCAGAGAAATAGCTACACTACCTGTCTTATTGGCCATGTTCCTAACACACCTAGAGAGAGGCAAGGTGGCAAAGGTGCTTCACTCAGCTTTTGAGGAAATACATTACAGTATTTGGAGCTGTGTTTTCAAGCATTATTGACAAAATTCCTGGGGGCATTTGGCTCTGGTCAGCTCAGGGGAGCGTTCCCCTGGCTCTACACCCTTAAGCACTGGTTTAACAAATCTGTGTATTCCTTTCCTCCCTTTCCAGTGAACCTTCAGCAGCAAGTGTTCTTTTGCAGATAAAGGATTTATCGACTTGAGACTAGAGTGTCCTTGAAACCAACCATCAGTCTACAACACAGCAGAATATCCTCCTGCAGCGAGCAGAATAGTCTCTAATCAGGGAAGCATAACTTACTGGCTTGTTCAGAAACTTTTAAGTGAGAGGTATGCTACCTTCTCCTTTGTGCATTTACTCCTCAGGCAAGTCCCCTTTCACTTGAAATTACTTCTAACTTGAATTTTGTTTCAGCTTACAGCCCTTGAAGTTTAAAACACTGGTTTTACCACCTAACATGCATTAGTCAATTTAAAATGCAATTACTGTTCTTGATCATAAAGGCAGACCCCTATTGAGGGTTCACAATATCAATAAAGAATGTCAATTGTACTGATTTGTCGTTGATATTCTGGGATTTCCATTGTTTCAAACCAAGTCCTGAAGAAGTTTCTGCAATACGTATAAATGAGCCTTTAATCCACCTTCTCTATTTTTTACTCTTTTGTATTGGCAGAGTGCTTGGTGCCTATGGGAAATGCAAGGAAACATATCTAACTCTTGTCATAAGATCTTGTAATCAGAAAGAGAATGTAGCTTAGATGCAAAACATATCGACCTAGATGTTAACTCTTCTAAGAGGATCTGCAAGCTGCAATTTCCATCTTTCAGTTCTTCCTGCAGGATTGTTTCTCTTGTGATGGTGCTCCTTTTCACCAAACTACCTAACCTCTCTCCCCTTTGACTGACTCCATTTAAGATTTTTTTTTCCTTAAGACAGCGTTTCTGTGCCAAAGGCTGTTTGTTATTTTCTCACAGAGATAACTATCTAAAAATGAAGCACCCTAAAATGTCTGTCACAAGACATTCATTCCTCAAAAAACCCACACCAAGTAACTGCATAGTACTTGAGACTTTCTATGGCTTATTTTCCTATGACATTCTTCCTTCAAAATGCCACAGTCAAGCTGAAGCTTTCATACCGCTTTTTATACCAAAAGTAGCATCTTTTTCAAGGCCGGACACAATACACCTTCGCTGCTAAGCTTTCCCATAGTCTGCTTAATAGCAATGTATTTTTACTGTAGCTAGCCCAATGTAGGGCCTTGCAAAAGGCACTAAAAGGTTGGGAATGAGGAGGAGTGCTTAGCATCGAGGCTGAAAAGTTACTCTCAGTTAATAGCAACGTGTTTGTCTCCGGATCTCCGGTAACACTAATAGAGGGAGCTTGAGCCTCAGACCATGAAAGAAGATTTGAAGACTACCTTAAAGCAACATCTCAAACTGCCCAGTGCTACAGGGACTTTGCAAACCTTTAACGGAGCCTGATCATCTCTGGGCAACACCCCAAGGAAGCCTGCCAACTTCACCGCTTCTGTGGAACTTATGCGAAACTGCAGTTTGCTTGGCTTAGCCTAGTGCTTCGACAGGCACACTGCCTCCAGCATGTTCGTTACTTATTTTATTGCTCATATGCAAAATTCAGGCGATGAACCATGCAAAACCCAACCCTTCTCTTCCTCAAACCAATGTTCAAAATCAATTTCTATATAGGCCCAGTTCTGCCCTTTCTGAAAAGGTCACCAAGCAGAAGCAGAACACAAACCCCACAGGAGTTATAATTACTACTGCCTGTTGGTTTTCCTGGTTTAATGGGATCACGGTGAGCAAACGTTACATGTTGGCCAACAGAAGGTGACGTGATCACAGGCCTGAAGTGCAATCACACCCAGTAATTCCCAGGGAAGGCAAATCATTCCTTTGTAACTAGTCATTCTTTTCAATTATAGGGTACTTTGCCTGGGAAGCTGTTTTCTCACCGATCTTTCAGCTGCAATATGCCCTCCATTGCCCTGAGACAATCAGATACTCTAATAAACTGAACTTAGTGAAAATAGCAATTACTGTGTGTTGGGGCTAAGAAAGCCTAGGACACAAGAAGAGATGCAGGCCCCCAGACTAGTAAACATTTACTTAATATACTATATAATCTTCCATCAGCCTTTGTCATGTGACCTTTAAAGTTCATAATTAATTTACAGTACTGTACTATAAAATATAACTTCTAATTTGTGTTATTATACTGTTGCCGAGTTACCGCTTTGTTGCATATGCTGTTGCATCTGCCAACATGTTAGAAAAGATCTTTCTTAGAGTTTGCTGAAACTCACGAAAATAAAAAGGTGTTCTTCTTCTGAAGAGTTTTGCAGTTACCACAGCTGCATGCATACACCTGTTCCTTCAATAATTCATGTGTCTTCCCAATACTAAGATTTGAAAGGGAAATATTGCAATAAAGACAACAGGGTACGGGCAAAATCCAAAGCAAACAGACAACAAAGGGAAAGTGATCCTGGGTTAAACATATTGTCATTTTGTGACATGTTTGAGGTAGGTACAGACTGGATGGATAACCAGAGACATGCCAGGGCTCAAACGCAGCTGCAGAGCACATCAGGTCAGGATTTCTTAGGGGTGTATTTCGGCCTGTGGCATTGATCACAATAATCCCATTGTAACTGTTTCCTGAGGAGAAACAGATACTCTGCTCCGAAATGTGTTTAAATTAAAAGGAGTAACCCTCAGGCCCCATTCTCTGCATGGCTTGTTGTAGGAAAGACAGACTTGAATATAAGGGTGAAAATTGAAGTTTTACCTTTTTTTCCAAAGTCCTGTATATTCTAAAACATAACTGGAATAGGGGTAAGGAAGCAAAGTGGGAAGCTGTAACTGATCTGAACCACTTTTGCAAACTGGAGGGAAAATGACCAAGTTTTGAGATGGACACCATAACCATGTCAGAAAGTGCAACTGGGACAGTGTAAAGAGAAATACGCAGAACAGATTATTCTTCCTCAAAGTTACAAGGAAGGAGGCCTGTTAACATCCTAAAATACCTCTTTGATGCCATCATAAAGCATATTGAGTTGGATTACAAAACTGCCATTTAAGTCCCAGAGATTTGATAAACCTTACAGTATTGCTCTACATTGACTGATGAACAGCTCAATTTGCTGAACTTGGACTGTGTTCACAAATCTCAGAGGCAAAAAGTTTCCTCAGCACTTGCATAAATTATGACTGACTCATCACAATATTATTACTCACACTACTCTGTGGTAAATTAATTCTTTTTCTCTGCTGTGTGTACCACAGCAACTTTACAGAAAACTGAAAGCCTTTCCTAGTCATTTTGTTGTTTGCTTTTAAATCTGTTTGCCAAGTGCCTAATCCTATAAAACAAAACCAGAACCTACCCCACAGTATTTGTGGCAGATGTGAGCTTGTTATCAGGGTGCTAGGACACTTAGGCAACCTTAGGTTTTAAGAATTGCCCAAGACAATATTTATCATGCTATCAGGAAATGAATGCTAAATCCTCTTAAGCTGTTGAGAAAACAGACAGTTCTCTTAAAGCATGCTCTCCATTCTCTCACTCTTATCTTTCTAAAGTACCACAAACTGACTCTTGGCAGGGCTGGAGTACATTGATATACAGAAGGAAGTTACGTTTCTGGATTTCTCCTGTAAAACACCGACAGTGTCTTTTCAGCACGGAGATCCCTTTCATCATGGCTAGAAAAGAAGTTTTACTAAACTTTTCTTCTTAAATTTCTTTGCCAGATTTCACCACCATTCCAGACCTGGTCATTTTTGGATTGAGAAGAGGTTTCTCCCCAAGTGTTACTTAATCCTTAAAATTGTAGACTATTTGTACAAGGGTCAGTTAGAAGTCCCATCGGTTTTGAAACTTGTTAGAGATTATAGAGACATAGAAGGCTGGGTTGGAATGTGATCTTCAAGAACTTATCTATTTTACTGCTTCCAAGGGGCTTGTCAGCTTCCTACTAAAACACAGTTCAGTAATTGCATAGTGAATATAAATGAGGAGGTAGCTTTTTATTAGCACGAAATGGTCAGGTTGATTGACATTAGGGATCCTCTTTATATAATTTCATTGACAGAAGCATATGCTGGAAGGCATTTCTATTTTCCAGTAACACATTTCTATATGTAATAAAACAACTCACTACACAATATTAAGCTATCACATTACTGATCACTTGGAATATGCTTCTATTCTAATTCCTCCTGCTAGCCACACCAAAAAAATATGTTAACTTATTTTTTAAATTTTACTTAAACTTACCAGTAGCAAAAAACTACTTATGAGTATTTGGTCTACAGTTCTATTGCTCTCTGAATTAAATATTTCACAGTAGGGGACCCCTGAGAAGAGCTTTCATGGTCCTTTAAACAAACACATTTCATTAATTCCCATTATACTCCTTCGCATTGCTCATGGAAGTCCACAGTAATCCTCTCCCCCTTTCAGGAAGAGGTTTCATATTTACTCTATACTTCTGAGAACAAAACACAGGCTCAGCCCAAGGCATGCAGCACGTCATGCACTCACAAAAGAAAACAAATTGCTGTCATGAGATAAAGGGGTCCATAACAGACTGAATTGAAGGTATGCGATTTCAAAACCTTGTCAGGTGTTGATCTAACCCTCCCTAAGAGAGCTTTTAGTGATAAAATTTCCACCATTTCCTCCATACAATCATTTCCAGAACATAACTGTCCTCTCCATACTTTTTCTCTATACACAGAAGCCTTTTACATATTTGTAATGTTCTGTCTCCCCTCCTCCATCTCTTCAGTCTTCTTTTACCCTTCACTACTCTATTTTCACTCTTCAGTTTTTCTTGTATCTCATGTTTTCTAAATCCTGACCTTTTCTACTGGTGTCCCTGAATTCTCTGTAGTGTTTATTTTTCTCCACATTAAATATCCTATCTGTCACATATGACTGAAAGGACTGGCCAAGTCCAGAGAGAATAGGTGTTTTGCAAAGCATTTCTTTGTAGGTTTTACCAGAGATTGGACCTCTAGAAATATTGGCCTTTGGCTCTTTGGGACAACATTCAAAAATGAAAAACAGAAGGTATCTGACCTCTCACTCATTGAGAACTAAATTAAAGAAAACGTGTCTCCAAAGCTTCATAATCTTAATTATTCTTTGATGCTTCAAGATTCAGATGCCTGGGATGGTCATACAGGCAGGTGGACAGTAGAACTGAACACCTGAGGTTCCCAAGATCAAAATGTAATCAGAGGATAAAGTGGGAGCCCCCGAGAGAAACCCTAGAGGCAATTACTGAAACCTTCATTAGAACCTCATTTACGGAACACTACAGTAATTCAGTGTGTAGCTACTTGCTTCATTTGTTGCCTTTGGCCAGAGATTAACCAGAAGATAAGCTAATATAAGATATCCCACCAAAAGGAAAAAATAACATCCTGCTTTGCATAAAACTACATTATGTCATAGGAACTACCAGAGAGTTAGAGTTGCACAAAAGCAAAAGATTTACTTAAGCAAAAGAAGGCTGAAGCCAGAAGTAGGCTAGCGGTCACAGAATTTTTCTTATGTTCCCTAACAGATTAAATGCTTGAATTAAAGAAAAAACAATGAACCCCACACAAAACCAAACAGAAAAAAAACCAAACAAAAAAACAACCACAAATCAAAACCCAAAAGACAGTACCAATAGTCTGAAATGTACATGATTTGCAAATTCATTTCCAAGATGTGCCTATTAATTTAGTAAATTTAGTTTCCAGCACACAAATGAAAATTTGATTGAGAAATCTCTTCTCTTCACATGACATACATTTATTTTTTTTTAGCAGTGCTTAAGAAAGCATTAAAAAAAAAAAAAGAGTTCTGGGGTTTTAAAACCTCTGAAAATAGAGGATTCCTATGAAGTGCAATTGTGACGCACCTATTTGGATTTTCTGAAGAATGCAATAGAATTTTATAAAAAATACTCTAAAAACTATCACACTTAATTTTTTATAAATTGGGTGGGTATGGAATATGAGCATTGCTATTGCATTAAAAGCTTTCTTTGGGATTTCTTTGACTGCATCACTTTTGAACACAACATAGTCACATAGCTCAGTCAGTAAAAAGATATGAGTAACTAGCTAGTTGTAGCAGTATTAGCACTCATGGCAGGCAACCTTCCCAAAGCTGAATTTAGACTAAGGTTTTGATTCAGAAGAAAAGTGGTCATCCCTTTTGGTCACCTCGTGTTTAAATGCAACACTATTCAAGGGGGATGCATTCACAACTCAGGCTCCTTGATGATTTGTAAATTGGATACATGAAATCACATACAGCCTAAACAAGATATCATTATACATCCCAGAGCCTTTTAAGTAGTCCTTATTCACTACAGGGTTACTTATTTGCAAGTCCTTCACCTTTCTTTGCCACTGAACCACTCAAAACACCCAAAGCTGAATGTGCAACCTCAGAGAACTCTGTCAGCTAAGCACCTTGGCAAAGCTGGGAATGAGGAGCAAAATCTCCATCCTACTGCTCCTGGCTGTGCTATTGATCTGCTGCACTCTGAGCAGATGGCAATCCCTTAGCAAGCTGCCAGGTGAAAACAAGAAGAAAAAAATTATACTGAACAGGAAACTGATTCTTTTCTGTACAGAGTTTTCTGACAGAGGTTTTATTTCCAGGAGAAAATACTGGGTTTTAGTTGAATCATGCCTTTTTTGTTTTAATTGGTTATATCAGATAAGGTGCTTTTACACCATGATTTTATTTTTACTTTTCTCCAAAACTTGAGTTGCAGTTACATGTTCTTCAGAATGACAGAGCTGGAGCTGTGACATGCTATGTGAGAAGTCTAAACCTCAGGGAAATATTTGAAATTAATCATGACTGATCTCAGAAAAAAAGATGTCCAGTAGCTCAAAAATTAACAGAATTAAAATAATTGATGTGAAATAGGGAGAGAGATATAGAACTGTTAGAAATATCATAACAGTTGCTTATAACTGTTGTTGGGATGATTGCTTCCCTGTTTGACTTGTAAAAATCAGGAGAAAAAGGGACAGTGAAACAGAAAAAGAGAGGTGAAAAAAGAAAAAAAAGGTAAGAGGAGGAAGCTAGCACTGATAATCAAGGACGGATGAAAACGATGCCTAAAATTCTTAATTTATATTCTTTGGGGAAAGAGAGAGAGATAGACTTACTTAAACTATGGAAGCTTGACTCTCTGCTAATTAATCACTGGTGTGACTACAATGGTAATCATAAGAGCAATAGAGATTCAAAACAGATTTAGCCGAAGTCCCTCTAACTTCTATCCACTTTATTTCATTTGCAAGTAAGTCAGGAGTTTTTGATAAAAGGATTTTGGGAGAAAGATAAGGTTTTGCCCTTTTCCCCCAGTGATCACTGTACGAATTACCACATGTCTACACAAGAGAGGCCCAAATCCACAATCACTCACAGAAGTCAAGCCCAGCTGTATAAAAAGACCAGAAAGGACAAGTAACTGATGGTTGGGCTCAAATCACAAATCTGAGCTTTCTAACATGTTGGAAAATCACTTTTCTGTAAATGTTCCTGTTCTCGTAAAGCCCAAGTTGATCCACTATTTCTATTTCTTACATAGCAAATTGATTCATTCTCACTCATGTGCTTATGAATATGTCATAAGTTGTGACTAAATGTAATTATGTAAATTATAGTCATTTGTTTGCTATACAGATTAATGTTCTGGTTCATTGGGGTCCCAATATGGAACAGCAGAAGTTTGAGCTTTGCAGCTGTGCCTCTGTGTGGTGCTGCCTCTCATCTAAAAATTAAAATGAAGATGAAATTTGTCTTTTACTTAGTATGAACAAAACAAACCATCCCTGTGTTACTTAACACATTATCTATTACTTTCTACAGGTAGCAGAATCAATCACCTTTCCCAGTGGTGGCAGACTCCTGGGGAATAATTTCATACACCTCCAGCTCTATAATAAACCATCAAAGCGTTAATTAGAATCCCAGTAATAGTTTTGCTTTTTGTAGTGATGTTTTTTAAAGCTAAAGTTCCTTTCTCAAACTGGAAACTGTCAAGAGGCATGAAAAGTTCTGCTACACTGAGAAAATTTGACTAATAAAGGCTTATGAAAAATGGGTTTCACCATCCTGTGAATTTTTTTTTTTTTTTTTTTGTAATTAACAGGTTTTCCCATTTTGCAGTAGGATTAATCTGAGATCTGTTAAGTGTTTGGAGGAGTGTCTAACAAAGAAAACCTCTTCCAAAGAATAAATACTTGTGTGCTACCTAAATTTGCATGCACACGTGTTTCCTTTTAAGACAAGTCACACTAGAAATTCTATGTATTGTTAGCTATTTCTCTTCCCCCTTTAGGAATTTACCTGGAAAGGTTTTTCAGAACTAGGCTACAATACTGCTGTTAGGCTGACTGCTTCCATAGGAAGTCCCAGATCTGACAAGTTCCCAAAGTTAGGTAGCCTGTTTCTCTTGTTTAAACCAGTAACATTACATGAAGACTAAATGCAACTTCATGTTGTTACAATAACACTTCCAGTCCTCATAATAAAGTTATCCCAAAGTGTTTATATTCAATTTTCTAATTATGTCTTTTGAATTATGCATGTCTCTACCTAATATAGAAGATGCAATGTAAGTAGCTCTAGGGAGGAAGAGTAAAAAAATCTGCGAGACTCGAAGAAACTCACAAAGGTAGCAGCTAGTGTGTTAAAAGTGAGCCCAAAAGATAAGCAATTCTCTTGCAAAAGTTCCTTTTACTGACAACATCAATCCTTAGACTTGTATATAATCAGCATGGCACAGTAATGGAAGGCAGGAATAGACTGCCTACACACCCTAATATTCTATTAATAAAAATCTAATATTCAGAAAAAGGAAAATTTTGTCTCAGGGCTCTTGCAACTAGCAAGAATGAAAAAACCTCTGCTGTTCTACGCTTCAGGTTCATGTGTCACCCAAACCCCTTCCCACATATTTTAGCCCTTCATTACTTGATCAGCTTTCTATTAATTGCACATTTGAAAAAAAAAAAAAAAAACCAAAACCAACCCTACTAACATTCTTGTATTACTCTTTAAATTATGTATCACAGTTCTCCAACCATGGTTACAGAAAGACTAGTTAATAGATGCTGTTGGAATTTCAGATCTCTGGTGGCACCTGGGGAACACTCGGTGACAGAACTGAGCATGAGATTAGTTTGGACCCCTCCTTGAATCCTCTTGGGCCGTGAACTTGTGTTCCCAGCTACTCAAAAATAGCTTTTAAGTGACCCTCACTGTCTTGGTGGCATTACACCACCATGTAGGATCTCCAAGACCGCAATCCAGTATCCTTGAGAAGCAGACACTGGTTTTATATACTGTCTTTTCAGGTCATCTATCTCTCATTCTAAAACCAAAAATTTCTGTCTACACAATAGAAAACAGAAAAGTGATTTTGTCGCTGGCAACCAGCATTTCTTTATGGCTCCTCATAGAACTCTAGGCAACGTAGTAAAACTTTCACACCTTAGAAATAGCCCTGCTTGTAAATTACTCAGAGCTTCTTAGGTGAAAGGAGGATCTTAACCTAGAAAATAATATCTTTGACTGTGTTGAGTAAACAGCTATTAACCTTTCAAGTCTTAGCCCTTTGAAGTAATATGTCCACAGTATTTGGATTTTTTTTTTAAATGTCACCCACAGCAGGAAGAAACGAGTTAAATGTTTGCAACATATTCCCGATTGATTCATGAGGATTAACATGCATTATTTCATTACAGACATACACAGTGAAAATTACAGGAAGGCAATTCTTACAGCATGTTCCTTCATAATTTAGCAGAAAGCATTCTTTATCCCCATTTTAATCTTCCCTTACTTCCACACACAGAATGATAATCAGTGTGTGGAAGGTCTGCCTCCAGCCAGCCCAGATCCATTTCTCACAGTACTTGCATGTCACAGAAGCATAATTGTATAGTTGCAGGAACTGTAGACCTGACCCACTATAATGCTCCATGAGTGCAACCAACTGAAATATTCAAAAGCTACTAATTTATGGCAAGTACTCGTCTCTCATCAAGGTTTTCCCTTTGACTACATGCAGGTTCCAAGCATAATGTGTCTTCTTGCAATGCAGAACTGTAAGTAATATTTCAGGAAGTGGGAATAATAAGAAGGAACAATGCCATGGCTTTCCCTACTTTTCCTAAAGGAAATATTTTTAAAAAATTATTATTAGTTGTATGTGTAGCTAATTATGGTTGAACTATTTTGTTAAAAAGCAATACATTACTGTTTATTGATATTTCACCAAATTTCAATTTTGTGGAATGAATTCATAGAAACATAGAATCATTCAGAATCAGAGTCATTTAGATTTGAAAAGACCTTTGAGATCAAGTCCAACCATTAACCCAGGACTGCCAAGTCCAACCATGTCCCTAAGCACCACATCTACATGTCTTTTAAATACCTCCAGGGATGGAGATTCCAACACCTCCTTGGGCAGCCTGTTCCACTGCCTGACCACCCTTTCAGGGAAGAATTTTTTCCTTTATGCTATTAAAAAATATTTAGTTGTTAACATTATTCTTTGTAAACACCGTTAAATGCCAAAGAATTTTAAGCTGTTATACAATAATGCAATTCTTAATATGTTTGTCACTTCTCATTCTGTTACATAGAAAATGTGCTTTTCATTCCTTCCATCAGAGTGAAACAACAGTGACAAGTGACAGAATAAAAAAACAGCACTAACTAAAGAGCTCTTGTGGCAATAAAAGCATTTTTTTGTCAGAAGATTCCAGTTAAAACTCCTTTTCAAAACGGTTTCATTCAAAGATTGGCCTGAGGTCACTTATTCCAGTGCTTTTCAGGTTAAGAATTAGGGAAGGTGCAATAGCTACTGTAAACAAGAGGTAACCTATAGTAATAATCAACTAATGTTCAGACCACAAATTCAAATAAATAAATCAACAACATATCTAAAAAAAAAAGGAAATAATAAATGTAAGTAGTGGCATTTGGCAGGATGAGAGCATGCTAAATATAAAGTGGTCATGCACTACAAGCGTTGCACAAGCCAGGCTGTAAGACTGCAAGCCAGGTTTCTGCGTGCTGTCTTGCCAATGCATCTCAGCCCTTCTCTGGAAGGCAAATTGTATTGATGTTAATTCAGTCCTTGGCTGTTCAGCTAAAACTACTGATTCCACCCCCACCACTCTCCCCCATCATAAAGAAAATTCTATTCAGTACTTTGGATCTACAAGGTCTAAGATGTATTCTCAAGACCAAAAGTCAATGATGCATCTAGAGAAAGCACCTAAGGAGTTCTGGTGACCTGAGATATAACTGACTGCTTTTCCTTCATGTCAGGCTCAGGATCCTGGTTCTCAGAAACTCAGGAGCTGGTCTGGAGAATAAGGCCTTCCTCTCAGGGAACAAAAAGCATCTTTAAATCCTGCTAGGCTGACTTTAAGCTGCAAGTATGAAGACATTTGTGATCGCAACACCAGCTCAGTTTAGTTACCGAGGTAAATCAATGTCAGTGTGAAGAGGCTGCAAAGAAATGCTAAGCTGATAAATGACTTTAGGACACCAATAAAGTGATGAATCTGAACAGTCGCTCACTGCTGGAAGGCCCATAAGCTTTCCATGGAGTTTATTAGCACTTACATTGTCCTAGCAAAACTGCCCCTTCCCTCTGCAAAGGCTCCCCGTTCCCTTAATTCCCTTAAGGATTGGCTTTATCTCTTTACTAAACTCGCCATGCCAGCTGCAGAGAGCTGAGCTTTAAACTACTCTGGCAAAAGGCAGCTGGAAATTGTTATTTTACTGTAGCGAGGTTCATGTTATCCATTGCTGATCAGACATTGAATGAAGCAGACCTCTGTTAGGCACTTTGGCTCTGTTACTGGGAGTATAGCAGAGGGAAGCATTCCAAATGGAAACAAACAAACAAAAAACCTCAGAACACAGCTCTGCCAGAGTTGGGGGGGGAAAAAAAAAAAAAAAAAAAAAAGACAAATGCTTCAACAATGAGAACAGTGACTAGAGAAGGTTAAAGATCTCTAACAGGGCTTGAAGAACAGACTGCATGGCAGTGAAAAGAAACACGTACATTAAAGGATTTGACTCAGAGTCTGGAAGCCTAACATAACATGTACTGGCATACTTTGAGGACTACTGACTGTGAAGGTAAAGGGGGGGAAAAAGGAAAAAAACCCTTGTTTATTATATGGTTGATTTAGTAAAGGTTAAAAAAACAGGGAAGGATTTTTGAAGTTCAAAACCCCATCTTATGAATTTGGGAGCCTACACAATTCCTTAATAAGAAACTTCTCTGCACCTTTAGACTGAGAGAGAACATCATTTGCCACCATAAGCTCAGGACTCAGAATTAAGTCTTAATGAAGAGATTGTAGTTAGCAAGGAAACCACCAATGTAGGTCAAAGTCAGGATGTGCATAAATGGGTATAGTCTGCGTTGTAACACCACCAGCCAAGAGACATAATGAAAACAATGCCATGGGGGATGCTAAGGAGAAACAGTGGTTGAAAGTACTTGTGAAATCAAATGAGACTTCTGCCATCGCTACCTCACACAACACATCTCAGAAGGGAGGCACATACAGGTGATGAGATGGAAGTTAACAGAAAATCCTAGCTAGGAAGAACAGAAATAATAATAAATCATACAAACTAAGACAACTGAGCCCTGAGAAATGACAGAAATGAAACCAACAGAATCACCCTCTGATGATAACATTGTTGCCTAAAGGCTCACCTGTCCTGGCTCTCAGAATACACTCACCCAGACATTACTAAAACTGTTCTTAATAGGCTGCTTATTGATATTTGAAATTACAGACATTAACCTCAGGTTGGTTACCACTAATATTGTGCTTAGCTTGAAGAGAAAGTATTAGAGCTATAAAAAAAACAGACGTGAAGCCATTAACTCGGTTTCTGTGTCATACAATGGCTCAGATACACAACATGGACTGGTTAGAAGCAGACACTGAAGGAAGCAAACTTCTGTAGCTTTGGGTAATTACAGAGCTACGACTGACACAACAAATTATTTTCTAACAGGAGAGTTAGGAATGAAAAAGCTGAAATAAATGAATACGAACAGGTATGTTAGGTACAGGGAAAAGACAAAATTAACCTGTAACACGCTTACTCTAAGTCCAAATTGCAGTCCACTCCTGTGTGTGCTACAGGTTCCTGCACGCCCAAACCACCCAGCTGTTTACGGAGCATACTATCTGGAAAATTTTGTAGGCACTAACTTCAAAACAGGGACTCCTCTGTTCAGAGGTATTTTAGTAGTTGATGATCCCTCTCTTCAAAGGCCAGTCAAGGATAAAACCCAGTAAGTCTGACATGTCACAGCAGGCTGGCTCATTACGAACAAAAATGGAAGCAAGTGATCAAAGTGCAGAGAGATTTTAAGTCTACAGGTTACGCATGCTTCAACAGCTGGGGTCTTATCTCTCTCTACCGGGTCTATCTGCTACCTCTCAGCCCCTCTCCTTGTTTGACTGTGGCACTTGCAGCGCAGCCAGCCACCGTTAGCCACTTCCCCACTAACTCCTTTACAGTTCCCTTTCTCCTTTAAACCTCGGGTTTGAACCTCTTAGCATGAGCCGGACAAGCACAAGGGAAGAAGCACTCAGAAGTCCTTCCCTCCCTGCAGCCAGCCTCAGAGAAGAGGACTTTAAAGATTGGCTCTGTTTCCCTTTAAACTCAGCTACTTCTCTCTCCCAACAACCCCCTCACCTGTACTGCTTATGGGGAAAGACCTTTTATTTACTACTTTGGTCATGAGTTGGGGAAGTCGGGTTCCATATATATATAAATTAAAGCCTGTAGGAGAGGAGGAGGTGGTAAATCTTTCAAATTAAATCTACTCATGGTGCAGCTATTAAATTTTCATTTTATCTATCAGGCTATCAATAAACATTCATAAGCCTAATAGCTGAAGCCCTAAGATCTTAGAAATATCAAATTTCTCATAATTCAAGATTCTTATCTACTTTTTACCCCCACCTCTTCAAACTACCTAATGACAGTATTTGCTTTCCTAGATATCTCTACTTTAAAACTATCACATCCCCCAAAATACCACACAAACACTGATGTATACAACCATCTTTTGAAGAGAATTTATTCTCCTTTAAAAAAAAAAGTCTTTTACTCTTTCCAATAGTAGCTTCTTTACTATTTGATTGCTATGGTCTCTTCATTATTAATATTTACATTTACTTCTTATTCTACCAAATTTGTCCCCCAAACTTATATTGACTTGAAATTATTGCAGAAATTCTTTCCAGTTCACAAGTTACTGGGAAGGACACTCAATGCACAAAGCCTGCTAGCGGTGAAGTGCAGATGTTTTAGTCATTCCCTGGGCCATGAATCGTCTCCCTCCCATGTAAGCCACCACAGCCATCTCTGTGGGTAAGGATTAACTTTTCAAAAAATAGCTGGGTGGGAACCCACAAGATTCTTAAACACAGTTAGAGAGCTTATACCAGGCTACTGAACATAATAAGGCTGACTGAAAGCAGAGACACAAAAGCAACGACCTGATGACGTTAATTTGAAGTTATCACAGTGGGCATAAGTACAGTATATCCACTGTTGGCAACAGGCAGGTAGGCAACAACCTTACTAATGAAGCTGCATATTAATCTTATATAGAAGTACCACAAGGCTTTCACTCTCTGGGCAAGACTGTACAGGGAGCATTGCTGCTTGTACCTGGGCATACGGCCATTAGTGGCACCTGAGGATCATGCAGTAGTAGTTATAATTGCATAGTGTCTTCTCTCTGCACAGTGGGTGGTTGTTAATGGTTTCTTGGGATCACAGCAAGTGCTCTCTTCACTGGCTATTTCAATACCTCAGGCCAGTATTTTTATCATCAGGTGTGGCTGCACTAATAGGAGCAACCCTCAGGTGTCTGACATGTCACTTAGATAGATGCTTCTTCCCTAACTTCACATGAACTTAGTCGCTTGGTCACTGAATTCCAGCTACATCAGGTTCCCAGCTCTGTTAGGAAGTTTCTTTTCAAAGATTTCAGAGTTATGGCATTTCATTATAACAAGATGTTTCCTACCTTCCTCCATCCAACTTTTGTTTTGCCATGATTGATGATGCTGGGAATCAAGATATACTCTTGCAGATGTGACCGATTTCAGCATCATGCTCAAGAATTCAAGATGTACGAGTGAAATTCTGACTGCACAGGTGAGGTCTGAATGCTCTGAAAACCCAAGGGAAGGCTTTAAACATCTCCTCTAGCCTCAGTCAGGACCTGCTTTTACTGGGCCCATGGGATTATTCTTCTGCTAGCCCACAGAAGGATGAACTGAAAAACATTGAAACGTTTCAGGGGCACATGCAGATCCACTAGCCATAACGAAAACAGTACTGCATGTGGTGAACATTAGCTTGGCCTGAACTTATTACAGGAAATCTCGCCTGTATGGCTGCTTTCAGGGCAATTATATAGGTAGTTACCCATTTCTTTTGCTATTTCTATTAATACCTTTATACAGAACAGTTATTGTATCTCATTCACTTGTTCCTTGGAGTCTTCCACATTTTGTCTTTTGTTCTTTTTTATTTCAATCTTTCTGAAACAGTACAGGAACTGATCTGCTAATAGAAATTCTTTTTTGGGACAATATTACACCTTAAGCTTCACTTTTGTGGCATCAAGATCAAACACAGGTATCTCAGCAATGTAAAAACTGTTGCTACGTTGAGATCTCTTTTGTGATATACTTTAACTATACAGCTATGCAATACGTGCTCCCCCTGCAGCACCCTGGCACATTTCTGACATCCAGTGACAAGAGCTAAGGACAGCAGAGCTGACATCTGCACTCACAAGCCAAATGCCACCAGAGAGTTTTCTTGCAAGAATACTTCTGCAGCTCCTGCTTCTGAAGCAGCCATTTCTTGCTTTTTGTTTTCTAACCTTAGTTTTCTTCAGGAAGCCTTCTTTATATCCCAGTTACACCTTCAAGAGTGCCCACCCCCTTCTCCCCAGAGTGTTACAGAAGTGCTGTGACTTCTACTTTATCAGGACCTTCCATTTGTTTGGATGAGTTCTGTCATTTCAGTACCTTTACTTTTGAGGATTTTCAGAGGTCTGGGTCACATCTATCCTTTCTTAAAATAGCCACACATCAAGTCACAAATTCCTTCACTTTGTTACCCTCCGTCACCGCAGGCCTTATTCTTAACAAGAGTCAGTTTTGTGCTTGGAGCTTTTGCAATGGGCAAATTTTGTAATATCAATGGTGTCGAATCATTCCTTTCCCAATTTCTAAAAGTCGGAAATAACAGGTAGAAAGAGCTGTTGCTTCAAATTGCTTTATTCTTAGTTTGTTCTGACCTAGTTCAATTACTCCTCTTTCCAGGATGTGGCAAGTAATTTATTTCCCCAGCACTGTTTTCATTTTTCGGTAGTTAATTTTAACATTCAGGTTCCCTTCATCTGCAGCCATGTAATTAGTTTTGTCTTGTGCTTCTTTCATATTATGCCATATGCAAAAATGACACCGTATGATTTCTAGAATATCTTTTGAGCTGAAGAGACAGTAGATGTTCTCTTGAAATGTCATCTTCCAAATGGAGCTCTGAAAGCAATAAATTCTTTTCCTTTTTTTGCCCCCTAATTGAACCAAATGAAATAGTAGACTCCCAATTATCTAACCAAATCTGGAATAATATACATTTTTATAGTTTTGTAAAGGAGATTCCATTTGTTTGGATAAATTCTGTCATTTCAGTATCTTTACTTTTGAGGATTTTCACAAATCTTGGGTCACACCTATCCTTTTTTAAAATAGCCACACATCATGTCACAAATTCCTTCATTTTGTTATCCTCCTTCACTTCAGGTCTTACTCTTAAGAAAAGTCAATTTTGTGCTCGAAGCTTTTTGCAAGGCCAAGTAGACTACCCTAAATATACATCTATCTAGGAAAAAGAAAAAAAAAAAATCACATCTTGTTTTTCCTCACTGTCTCTTTTGTGGTGCGTGTGCAACATAGCACCTAGCTAGTAACATTTTCTCTTGTGCTTATAAGTGTAGTTCCCTGCTATGCAGAGGGAACATCTTCCCTACACATCTCAGAAGCAGCTGAACTTTCCCTATCTTTTATCTCTAGGATGCACTTTACTTTTGTCTTGGTATAAGCTGAGAACTTTATAGATCAGTTAAGAATATATCGTTCCCTCCTCCCCTGCTATTTTGCTCTATAGTCAAAACCAACTCTTCCTCCACAGCTGTTTGAGCTTGCCTGAAAAACATGCCCTGTTTTCCCTGCTCCCCTAGAAGCAGCAGTTTGCACTGAAGTTTGACTGGTTTCCCATTTGCAGGTCACTCCTGCTGCTGCATGTGCCACAGGTCACACCTGCTGTGAAAGGGTGATTAACCAGGTCCTTCCTGGGAGCTTTGTGCAGGTCTTGGTCACCTCTTGATGCATACATGTGATTCTTGGGCGCACTTCAGGTTTATTAGATATGTCCAGACTGTTTCTATTGAGAACTTATTTATATCTGTTCTGTTCCTCTCCCCACACCCCAGGTATTCTTGTTTTTTCCTAACGTTAAATTGTGCATTAAAATTCTGTCCCTTAGCGTACCAATTCTACCTGCAGAAGACATTTTTCATGGCTATACCCTTACTGGTTGTCTCACATATTGCCCGAGTGCTTCAGCAGGCAAGTTTTTTCTATGAAACTTTTTTTCTTTGGAAAAAAATAAGCTTAAGTCAACAACTTACTTGGATTCCTCCTGTCTGTTCACACAAGACTGCCACAAACCACCTATGTTCTGTATCTACCCTTTTCCTCCCTTCCAATAAGTTTTAGAAGCTGAGCAGATTTCTTTGAGTGCCTCCCCACCTGCGTCAGGCTGGGGCCAGTTAGCACCCTTCTGCGCAGCTCTGTTCTCTGTAGTGCTTTTGTTTAACAATCCACAGGCTACACTTCCTTGCTTTATTTACATGAATGCCACAGTCTGGTTTTTTCCTTTTTTCCTTCTCCTACCAAACTATTTTGATTTAGATACCTGCCAGCAATAGAGATTAACAGAAGATAGGATGATCTAAGCTGGCTTTTATTACAACCTTCCTAAACACTTCTGTCTCATCTGTGCTGCTCACTGCATACCTAGAGAGTAACTAAGCTGTTAAACCTTTATATCTCTTAAAGAAGCAATAGTATAGGGACTAACACACACCTGAATAATGTGCTATTGACTTTATGTGATGGTTTATTAGATTGTCTGCAGTCACTACCCTTGGGCATCTTCTAACATGAGCTTCAGAAGAGAGAGTGGCTTGCAGATGCAGAGAGATGGTTTTAGTGTTTCACAGGTTTTTTTTGCTAAATTACAGGTGAAGCACTCATGCCCTATTTAAAAACATTAAAAATAGAAAGCGTACTTACACATGTAAATGAAATAAGCATGAAAATGATTCTGTTGTTGGTACAACTGTTTTGCACTTCTGCGGGGATCACAGCAAGTAAGTATTCTGATATATACTGATCACTTAACATCTAATGGACACACAAGGTCAAAGAACACAATGCCTTGATAAAACGTTGAAGGATTAAAAAAGAAAAGGTAGGGACATGTCATTTAGAAATAATTTGAATTTATGGGAAATAACCATGGAAAAAAATTAATAAAGTGAGCAGCATCTCAAAATTGATAAGCACCTGCTGGGATATTGCTATGATACAATAAGTCACTTTATCTAAAAAAATATCCCACATAAAACCATCCAAACATGTTTTATTGTTATAAATATCAAGCAGCACTTGCTGAGCTGTTGAACTTCGGTGCCTAAACTGCCAGCCTAGATTCCCCGTGTTATGAGGGTTGTTTGCTGAACGGTGATTCAGAACACCTCAGACAGAAGTTGAGTATTTTTTCACTGACTAACCAGCAAGACTTTGAGTTATACTCTGAAAATATCCACCCTGAACCACCTTCATGATAACTGATACTATTAAGCTACTAGTGGGTTCTTCACTGGCATGTCTAACATTTAATTTCTCTCCTTACCTCCAGCCCCAGGAAAGCACACCTGCCTATAAAAGCTCAGTTACAGCTAATCACATGAAGATATTTTGTTTTTAATCTTTTAATCATAAAAGTCACAAAAAAGAAATATGATCTCACATTAAGGTTCTGAATTGTAACGCAAACAAGTTGATTTGAGAAAGCTTCACTTTTTCCAAAGGCAGTGGTTATGTTTGAGCTGCTGTGGCTTGTGTGCCGGAAGCTGGCTGACGCATCACCTTCCATCACATCAGGCAACATTTCCACTTTTTAAGCATTTTTTAGAGTTCTACTGTCCATCTGAGGGACTATTTGCTAACATAATGGAAAATTGCAGCTCACAAAGAAGATGGGTAAAGATTAAGGGACAGGCCGACATGGGTGACACTTGTGGGTGCTTACTACAGGCCATTTAATCAGGAAGAGGAAATGGGCAAGGCCTACAGACAGCCAGGGAGAGCCTCAGGGTCACAGGCCCTGGCTCACATGGGGGACTTCCACCTCCCTGGTATCTGCTGGAAAAAACAACACAGATGGGTTCACACAGTCCAAGAGGTTCTTGCAGAGCATTGATAACTTTTTGATGCAAGTGGTGGAGGAATTAACCAGATGAGGCATGCTGCTGGACCTCCTACTAGCAAGCAAAGAAGAGCTGGCTGGTGATGTGAAGGCTGGGGGGCAGCCTTGGCTGCAGTGACTGTGAGATGCTGGAGTTCACAATCTTGCATGAAAAAAGCAGAGCAACAAGTAGGATTGCAACCACGGACTTCAGGAGAGCTAACTCTGGCCCCTTCAGGGAATCCCACAGGTTAGGGCTTTAGAAGGTAGAGGGGTCCAAGAGAACTGGCTAATATTCAAGCATCGCTTCCTCCAAGCTCAAGATAGGTGCACCCCTATGAGTGAGAAATAAAGCAAAGGGGACAGGAAGCCTGAATGGAGAGGCAACAATCTCCTGGCAAAACTAAAATGGAAGAAGGAAGTTTATGTGATGTGGAAAAAGGGACAGGCCACTTGGGAGGATCCTGAAGTGCACTAGGAGGAGTGTGGCCAGCAGGCAGAGGGAGGTGATCCTCCCCTCTCTACTCTGCCCTGGTGAGGCTGTGTCTGGAGTGCTGTGCCCAGTTCAAGAGAGTCAGGGAGCTACCGGATAGGGTCCAGCAGAGGGTTACAAAGATCAGGCAACTGGAGCATCTCCCTAAGGTAATGCTGAGAGAGCTGGGCCTGTTTAGCTTGGAGAAAAGACAGAAGGGATCTTCTCAATGTCTACAAATATCTTAAGGATGAGTGCCAAGAGGATGGGACTGGGCTTTTTTTGGTGGTGCCCAGCAACAGGACAAGGGGCAACGGGCATGGCCTGCAACACAGGCAGTTCCTTCTGAACATGAGAGAGAACTCCTTTACTCTGAGGGTGACTGAGCACTGGCACAGGCTGCCCAGAGAGGTTGTGGAGTCTCCTTCTCTGAACATACTCCAAACCCACCTGGATGCGATCCTGCACAACCTACTCTAGGAGAACCTGCAGAGTTGTTGGGCTAGATGGTCTCCAGAGATTTCTTCCAACCCTGACCATTCTGTGATGCAAGAAGCATCAGACCTTGACTGAAGGCAACTGTCAGGTAGACCTGTCCTAGCCTTCCCAGTGGTTAACACAGCCCTCAACCTGGTGAAGCTACCATGTTCAAAAACCAAAATATTGGATTGTGTGTCTAGAAGAGCTTTAGTAAAAAGTGCATGTTAAGCAACTAAATTATAAACAATGCATGAAACAAATGATAGAAAAAACTTGTTATATTCCTCAAAGAAAAGTAATAGCTAGGATAAGTTTTCCTTGGTACTGTCAGTGATGTTTCCTAGGCAGGTGCCTCACTCCCGAAAAACATGCTGCTGTTGTGCTGTTGCTGGAGCTCCCTGCTTGAAGCTCAGCTTAATCAAGGATTTTTCCAGCTTTAACTGGATCTTTACAAGAGTTTCAAGTTCCTCCTCCTTCCTACTGTATAGGGGTTTTTATAGAAACACCCCCACACCCCAGTCAACTGCCTGAGAACTTTCCCCTCATGAATGGTGTACCATGAATTTACCTTTCAAAGCAAGGAGAATGGAGCCAGCTTGTTTACTACCAATAAAAAAAGTTGCATTCACAGGGAGGCACACTGTTTGTTTTTTTTTTTAAAAGCTAGTGAAAGATCACATAACCTGAAACCTTTGATATCTAGAGAAGTATAGTACAACTGTCTGAAAAAATGTTTTTGCCAGGACTCCAGGAAGCATCTAACACAAATGAATCACGCTTTGTCTTATTCAGTTACTAGCTGGGACAGCTCTGTTTTGCACCTTCCAAATCTACTCCAGATTACTCATCTATTCTCATACAGCTAAGCAGTTTTACTGCTACTAAATCAGACAGAAAGTTGAAGCTATTGTAGCAATTTTGTTTCACTTTAAGGGACAGGTTAAGCAACATATTGGTCATAATGCTGCAGCCCAAGCCTTCTCTGGCCATCTCCTTTTGTTGGAGAAGGCAAAGCTAAGGTAGCAGAAACCCACCCTGGTATCACACCATTAAGATCTTTTCTCCCCAAAGGGGTTTCTTCACCTCATGGACCAACCCATCACTCAGGAATCCTGGGAGGCAGCTGGTATACATGTTCCTAGAAGCCATTTCAGAGAAGGAACAGGGGGTGCTGGTCATCTCTCCTTAGAAAAAGAGGGAGATAGAACCAAAATTTGTATTTCCAGATTTGAATAGCTACCGAGTAGTGTTTTATGATCTGGCAATATTAACTTCATAGCCACACAAAGACAGCTGACAAGCAAAATTCCTAATTCCAGTTGCCTTCAAAGTTTTCAGCAAGATTAGTTTTGTGAAGTGTGAGTACCTATGACATGCTAAATTAAGACACTTACTTATAATGCACCAGTATTGCCGACTGCAGCCTGGACCTACTTGCTTGCAGAAACAAAGGAGACTGCTTGCATTGCGCCTTGAGGGCCCCTGGTGCACAGTTGTCTTTTCCAGTGTCATCCTGCACCAGTCAAGCATATATTTCTACAGCCCTCTTTGCAGGTGATGTGAAAGCATTTTGTGCTATACAAGTGTTTTACATCAAGCTACTCTCTGGGTTGGCTGGATTTCCATTAGCCCCATCCTCCTGAGAGTGCAGCACGGCCTCAGTCACATTACAGATGAGTCTGCCACAAAAGTCTTCCACCCAGCCAAAGTGAGCTCAGAAAAAGCAGATACATCTCTTTAAATACTAAAGAGATGTTGCTTAATGAGGAACATAGAAAGGGGAGGAAGGGGTGTGAGCTGCTAAGCCTGTCTCTTTGCCCATACCTCAGGCAGCCAGATGTATGAGAAAGCATCCTATTTGTGCTATGCTAGGCAAAAAAAAAAAAAAAAACCAACAAAAACACCCCCACAAAACCAAACAAACCTAGAAGGAAAAAGAGCAGGTGTACATTAAGCACTTTCAGCTTTTAGATCAAAATATGGCTCAGTGTCCTTAAAAAGCTGATTGTTTGAAAAAACTGATTTTGCTACAGAATTTCACTTAGACATCAGTGGGTGTTTGCACGCTTGTATATATGTATTTACACTTTAACACCTCCTAGCCCAATTACAGCACCACTGTCTTCAAGCTTGTTCATTAAGCATTTTAGTAACCAACGCTTACATGAAAATGCACAAAACAAACCATGCTCATTTTTATTTTTGTAGGAATCTTCCTTCTTTTAAAATGAAAATATTCTATAAAGGCTAAATATGCCACCTTTTTCAAGAGACCATACTAGACAAATGAAAAGTAACAGCACTGTAGCCTAGGCAGTTAACCAAGAGTGTATTTCTTGAATAATGCTCAGGGTAGGCCAAGTGCCTGAACAGGAGAACATGATAACTGGGATATTTAAAGCACTTTCACTTGTAGACAGTTACTTCATTATTCCATAACTGCTAATACTTAGCACGTAACTAGTGCCATATCTTAAATGCTGCAGTACATATAAATGTATATCTTTGTAGATCATGTCGAGAACCATTGTGCCTTGAAAGATTACACAAGCAAACAGTTAATTACCTCTTTTCAGAAAGGATTAAAAATTGGGAAGATGTAGTCCATGTGAATTGCTACATCACTATCAGCCAGAAAAGCCAGGGGCAAAAACAGATCAAACTTGCTTAATTAGGTCCAGATGCAGTGAAGTATACACATATCTAAGCCAGCGAGGGAGCCTATGGACAACAAGCAACTTTTATAACTATACTGAAGGAATACAAAACTCAATATAGCAGGAGTGTCAGCTTTCATACATGATTTCTCATATGCTCAGGATTATCTGCATGCTCTAGCATTCTGCACAATCGTTGTTTTGTCTCTTGTCAGAAAATTGCCTAGTAGGAAGTTCTAGAAAACTGTCTTGAAGTTGATTAACATTCCATCTCGTTCCTTCTCATTTCTCAGTCAGCTTTACAGAAAAAAAAAAAGTTTCCCTGCAAAGGCTGAATGCAGCTATCGGGACTGCAGGCTGCTGGAAACAACATGTAAGAAATTATGGATTTCAGAACACTTAAAATCTGACAAAAATATGATTCAATGCGTCCACATTGTAGTTCAAAAACGCTGGGCAAGGAAAAAACTGCTTGCCACTGGGCAAAACAGAAACAACGTATGTTATCAACTTGTGGGTGACACAGGCTATAGAGCTATTTCCTATCTGCACAGCAAGACATTTCTTTTTTGTTATTTTCTTAAGATAAGACACCCATTTGTCAGATCATTATAAGAATGATAGAGAAAATATTTGCCAGTACGTATTATTGGATATGTGGTGGATATAAAGCAATTCTTCAGCAGATGGAATTCCCCAAATGTAGTAAAACAGGATAACTGCTAAGGGATAAAGTCTGTAACATGTATTATGCTAAGCCGCAAAGAAATGTGCTCAAGACAGCTCAAGTCACACAGAGGGACAAAGCCACGAGAGGAATGTGATCGAGGACAGAGATCACAGGCTTGTTTCACCCACTAAATCACCTATATTGATTTAGACACATGAAAAATTATGTTTAACCTGCAACAAAATAATTAACTTCCAACTTCCAGTCTAACCTAAAATACTCACTTTTACCTAAGCAAAACATTTCATCTAAATTGACTTAAAGAAATTCTAATAATTGTGATAATTAATTCTAGAGATATTTCAGAGTAGAATAAGAGATTATAGGACAAATGATATAAAGAGCAAAGTAATGCCAGATATTTATCAAAACTTTAAGCCAAATGTAATAGGTCAGTATTTTCAAAGATACGTAAACCTAGAGTCTCTCCTCTGTCTAGAAATAGAAATGTTGCTCCTGGAAGCCAAAAGTCTAAGGCCATCACAAGTTCAGATAACGCATGTTTGCAGCTGAGACTGTGGGGAAATAGCCACACTGAATTTTGACCCTTTTGAAGTTGGCAACTGTTCTGCACTACAGTGTACTTTAATATGCATCTAATTATTTTCTGGCTCTTTGGCCCTGAGGAATGAATAGATCCTAGGTGATAAGGGCTGAATAACTCTGATCCAAATAAGAGCTCATAAGATTATGGATGCACAAAGGACAATTTTGTTATTTTTCTTTTCTTTTCCAGGTATTTGCTCAATTACTTTCATTTTCCTAAAAAGGTAGATGTGTCTTTAAAGAGAAAGTGAACACACTGAGCCAGCTTATGCTGCAGTAACTATGACAACAGACTTTGAAACAAGTGTGGAAAAAGCTAGACCTGAATCTTAATTTAATTATTTTTTTAGTCTACTTTTCACATTGACTATTTTGCAATTTACTCTGAAATTCAACAGAAATTGTGATTTATTTTTAACATCAGGTACACAGTTTTTTATGTAACAGATTCTATAGATGTTATTTAAGTCGGAAAAGAAAATACTTGGAGTTGGTGGACATCTGCTAATGTCTTAAGATGAATGCCAGGCTGCCTTCTGGGGAATATACTTCGCCCAAAGATGCTGGACTCAATGCAGATCAGCACGTACCAGAAATCTGATTTCATGATGGAATGATCCCATTGGATCAACCATTAGCAAACTGAATCATATTACCTATGAGAGTCGACTTCTTCAAAATCAGGACAGGAGAGCAGGTAGTTAAAAGTCAGATTTTCAATTGATTATCTGGGCTGGAGCGAGAAAGAAGAGACTTCACTTCTAGCATCTCTTCCTTTTCTCTTTCAGGCCTTCCCATCTCCCTCAGGACAATCTTTTATAGACGATATCCATAACTGTAGATACTGTCAGCTTCACTAGAGAGAAGCTCCCTGTTCATGTCTCCTTTCCCGTTCCTCCATATTCTTTCTAGCAGAAGAAGCAGAGAGCAATTCCACACACACCCTACCCAGCACAGCAGTTTAGATATTGGGAACAATTTCTTTTTTTAAAAAAGGAAAATAAAAGCTTAGACCATTACCACTAACCTCTCTTCTTAAACCATAAATGTTTCATTTGTCCCCCTGTATTTTCTTTCAACAGGTCCAATCACAGGAAAGCCAAACCACTTTACAGCCACAACTACATAGAAGAGGAGTCACTTCAATCTCTTTAGAAGTGACCCACATCACCTGTGCTCCCAAAGCAACTGGTTGAACTACAGCCACCCATGAGCTCCCATAGCTGACCAGGCCAGGGACACTACACAGCACCTTCCCCCACCAGCCCAGCTCAGCTTCTCCAGGGCCACAGTCCCCGAGCTCAGGGTTGCAGGGCACCATTACAGAGGCTGGCACTATGAGGTACACAGGCATAAACCACAGAAACAGATGGTCACCATACTTCTAGTTGCTTATTAATTCTATTAATAACTGATTGTTGAATAATCAGTCCTCATAATTCTCCCAGAAAGCCAGAACTAGATGAGCGCATGAAACAAAAGTAATTCTTTTTCTTAAAGTCTGATACTTTTCCCACTTAGCTCCCTCCGTTTTCTCAATAAGGTGCCTCCTGCTGCAATGAATGAAAAAAGTCTGCTTGAATAAGGACTGCAAGTAAGCAACCTTAATCCGCATTATCATTTTTACTAGTGCATTGCTTTTTAGACTTGGCTGCCTGACTGCTAGAAATTTGTACTGGGACCATCTCACATGTAAGGAACTACAGAGATAGTCACAGAAGAGGCTCAGGCCTTGGTCATCGGGCATCTCCACCCACTGAGCAATATGGCCTGCCCCGCATTCAAATGCATTACTCTCATTCCCATATTTGTTCTCTTTTGGAACTGCAGCTCTCTCACACACACTTGTAGATTTTCCCTGCATGTCCAATATCTTCAGCCTAGCTGAACCGTTGCATCTACTATTTGCAAATCTTTAAAAATTTTGAACTACTTACAGATTTCCTCTGCAGCTTGCAGGCAATCGAAGACCACCATCACAACAGGTCCTTGGTCAGAAGGGGAGATCCAGGTTTTACTTACTGCAGCAAACGAAACAAATCTTTGCATAACTGGTAAAAGAGATGTGAAAGAGATATGAAGGAGTGCATAAAGCAAAGCCTGAAATCAAGCACAGCCCCAGCTTACCCAAGGACCATCTCCATTTCACACAAGGACACCCTGCCTGGAGAACTGTATTTAAAAAGGGCTTGCTCCCTGGCACAGCTGCCACCTTTTATCCTAATTTCACACCTTGAGAGTGGAGAAGCAGCATTAACTCTTCAGTTGCTGGTTCATGGAAGGTAGGGGAGGCTGTGGTGCTCAGAGCATTCCTTGTTTCTGACAATTTCTTGTCATTTCATTTGGAAGTGCTCCCAGCATATTATTTAATCTCCACTCTCCTTGCAGCAAAGCTGTTTCTCTTCCATCGTTGCCAGAATCAGGATGAAAGAGTCTGGCCATACATTTCGTTCTTTCCATATGTATTTCAAATAACACCTATTAATAGCATCTTTGTTTCTGCATCCACTGCACTCAGCAAATAAAGCATTCATTTTCTTTCTGATGATGAATCTTGTGAAGTGCATGCACAGCTAATTTCAAATTCTTCCTCTTTAAAGCATGTATGATTCTTTTTAAAACCTTTTTCCATTGACGACTATAGCGGGCACTGAATGCTAAAGAAGTAAACCAGCCACATTTTGTGCTAGAGTTGGTATAGCCTCTCTGGTCTTCCTTTCTCCTGCCATGCAGCAGTACTGAGAACCCTATTTCAGTCTTTCATGTGGCAAATTTGAAAGTTTTTTATTAATCATGGAACAAGTCATGGGCACCTGAAGTTCAATAAATCCCCAGAGGCAGCCAGCTTGGTTTATTTTCAGCTCTGATGACCCACAGAGGGATTTTTTTTTATTTTGAGATATGGAAATGGGATTTTTTCTTTGTCATATGTAAACAATCCCCCTAACATAGAAGATGGAGAAAGTTCATATCAAAAAGGAATATTTACTAAATTATCAGCTTCTCCCTGCTGCAGGAGGATTATTAGCATCACTGATTTCCTTCTCTCTTCAAACAACCTATTGCCAGATTTCTCAGAGAAGTACTTTTGTGGTTGCTGGTCCTTGACAGCAAGTGTCTGGGCAGTTTAACCTTTGTGTGAGGACAGTGTTGCTAAAAGAAAAAAAAACAAGGTGCTGAGTTTCCCGGTGTGAGGGGTGACAGAAGAACCCCTTTTCCAAATCAGGCCATTGAGTTTGAGGTTTTCAGCAGAAACATGAGATTAATTGCTTCCTTTCTAGGAATCAGTCTGATGTAGCCTGAGGAAATATCTTAGAGAGGCATTTTTACATTTACTGGTGCATTTCATACATTGCTTTATTACATATAAACATAGATACAGTGTCCTGGCACTATTAGAGGAAAAAAGTGAGGATGACGTGCTGGTCACACACAGTGACACCTAGGAATGAGGGGACACAGAAATGATACACTCAAATGGTGCAGAATGAGTATAAATTGGTTCACATTATATCTTTAGTACTGCAGAAGGCTTCATGTAATGTATCACTGGAATTTTTTTTAGTTTATGTCTTACTGTCACAGCACAAACAAACTATCAAGCTGCAACAAGGTCTTTTACCACCTCATAGAAGCATACTGTTCTTATAGTCCCTCTGCTGCCTTCTCCTCAACTCACCCAGGGCACATGTTCTTTCTTCTCTTGCTTCTTCCTCTCTTCACTTCTTCCTCGGCTGCTCTCTCTTCACTGGTTCTCAACCACTTAACTCAACCAGCCACACCTGCACCTTATCTACATCGGCCAACCTGCTGCCTCTGAAGCCAGCCCAAAGTTGTATATTAGCAATGCTAATTAACCCAGCTTCATTCTACTACATCTTCCTGACTACATTTTTTTTCTGCTTCTTTCTTGATTTCATAAAGCCCAAAACAAATTTTGGCTTTCAGTGTGTAGAATCAGCATTCAGGCTACACAAGCAATTTGAGCACTCAAGATGCAAAAATAATGCTGTCTTAAAAGGGGATACCTTTTTTCTCCTTATTCTTCAGAAAGAAACTGAAAAAGAATACCTAATTGAAGTGTTTTTAAAAGAGAGAGAAAAATGTGTGAGAAACATTTATTTAAGTCTTTAAAAGCCCAATAACTTTCATGGGTTTCATTTTATTTCCATGCTATGAAAACATATCGTTTTCTTGTTTCTCTCAGTTTTTTTCTGGGCAGATGCTTAAGTAAAACTTGATCTTGTAAAGTTATCTGTATATTTGTTCAACCTATTTTTTAATCCATGTTTCTTTACAATGTTTTGCTGAGAGTTCCATATTTAATTGCTGAATTTTTTCAGAGTCCCTCAGCCACTGTTAACACCCCATTTTGTTTCTCTGTGCCTTAATCACTTAGAAGAGGTATTCAAAACCTTTCTGTATAGAATGCAGTTTTCAGGCACAACCTTTTCTTTTTCTGTATATTTATATAGCACATAGCATGAATTTATTTATTTTTATTTGATACTTCGGACTCTGAACTCAGTAAGTTGTGAACTGTGAAATAATTGTGAGGTTGTTTAAGAAGCTGTGATTTATACTACAGCACATCAGTCTTCAGACCCACCTGTGCTGTCCTGTCAAAAGTCAGAGAAGACCTAACATGGAATAGTTGAAGTTTTCTCATCTCAGAACTCTTTTATTTTCTGAAAGCCAACACGGTGACTGTTCTAAATGGCTATAGAGAGCACCACCAGCCCTGGCTTGCACTTTTCAAGGTGCTGTACACAGAAGCTGCAGGTAATTTATAGCAAATGAAGAGGCTACATGCACAAGCAGGGGGAAAGAAAGATGACTTTGATAACACCCGGCTGCTTTGTGCTGGCTTTACACTGCATCATAGGCTGGGTAAGTACTAAACATAACAGAAGCATTTTAAGTCTTGGCAGAAATACATGTTACATCTTCCTAAGAACAGTTGGGTCATTAGTGGTCATTCAGTCAGACAGACCGAGGCTGTCTCAAAGCTATTAGGTAGATGGTAAGAGGTTGGTTGTGAGAAAATGTTGTGTTCGAGGCTCACACTGAGCAATTACTTGGCTCAGCTGTGTGCAGAAAGACAGCCCTCGCTGCAGGGCTGATAGCCTGGTGGAAGCCAAAAGGGAAATCAGCACTTCATAAAAGTTAATGACCAAGGATATACTTCTTATGAGTCCTAACGACAGCAGGATTTAAATGTAAAGCACAATACTATTTCTTCTTCCATTGTGCCCTCCATTTTGGACCACTCTCCCTCTCTTTATATTTTTGAGAAAGCCCTGAACAACACATCCTCCATAATTTTCTTCTACTTCACTACCAGATCTGACTCAGTGATGCCATCCTTTTTCTTTTCTAGTTTCCCAGAGGTAATATCTGAAGTGAGATTAAACAACCTCTTCCAGATGGCCCATTTTTGGTAAGAAAGTTCACACATGAAGCCAAGCATTGGCAAATCTTAAATCAGCAGCCTGCACAGAGGGGAACAATGGCATTCTGAGTACTAGGCATTTTGACTAGTGCTATCACATTGTTTGTACTCACATTTATTCCAAACAAAGATATTTTTCGTAAATGCTGAACACTGTGATTGCCCATTTCCCAAAAGCTACAGTGTTGTGTTTCGTAATTTTATGGTGTTTTATTACTATTACTATAGCATAAAATTATGAATAAATAATAATATTTAAGAACAACTGTTAAATAAATAATAGAAAAGATATTTCTATCTTTTTCTAATGGCTGGAACCAAGAAAATACAGTAATATCCAATGCAGCTTTCAGCCCTGTGGCACTCAAGTGTGTATGTATCTGTGCTGAGGACTCAAGATCAACTGTGACCCACTAAATAACAAATTAAGAATAACAAATGTAAACAAAACATACTCATTTCTTTAAAAAGAAGCAACCTTCTTATTACTTATTTTCTTTCCTTTTCACCTCAATGTATCCTTCTATTCTACCTGGCATAGTTTAATGCTTTTCTGTTTTGTAACCAGCTCTGCATAGTTAGGATTTATTTTTTTATTTTTTTTTTAATTCATGCGAGTGGGCAAGGTATGTGAGATGTTACAGTGCTTGTTGTCAAACACAGGATCAGAAACACAGCTTGTGTATTAGAGAGAAAGGTTTAACAATGGTGCACCCTGCAAGAAGTTCCCATGCCAGCTTCACAACTAGAAGCATGATGGCTGTGTCTTCACAACACAGTCCTGAACCCATTAAGTCTTCTTGCTGGTTTAAAAAATTAAGGTTTCATTCCAGACTCTGTGTGATTCACTCTGTGACCACAGGCAAAACATTTCCTCTCCTTTTTCTGTTTTCCCAGTTGTTAAGCACGCATAAAGATGCATCTCATTTTTAGGGCATTTTAAGCCTTATGGGGGGAAAAAAATTATGGAAACTTTAATACTCAATTTTGATGATTAGGATGAGTGGCACAGGGCAGGAAGAAAGCCAAGGAAAAATTCAGTTGTAATAAAAAAAAAAAAAGTAAGTATGGTGCCATAAAGCAGGCTCTGGGATATGTAAGCATGAGACAAATCTAAAACCAGGATAATTACAATAGAGCTTGTAAGACATAGAATAAATATGAATATACTTTAAGTATTTTGCCTTACCAAAACTGCATTTATGTTGGAATAACAAATCACTGTATTGCTAAAGGAACAGTCATAACTGTGAAGAAAAAAAACATTGAATTATTATGGCAGACCACACAGCAACAGAGCATTTATGGCTTTGCTCAGGGTAGACTGCTCAGTCAGGATTTTTCTCACATGTATTATCATATAAACCTCCTGCGCCACATGCAGTTTTGCAGAGTTCAGGTGATGAAAGAGCAGGAGGGGGATAAGTTTATTTATTGCTGTGGAAACCTATTTGTCATCCATGTCTAGAATTACTGTCTTTTTAATCGAGTTAGAAAAGTTTTCATTAAGTCCCCAACATCTTCCCTTCACCCCAGCGTTCCTTTCTTCACACATGCATGCACACCATTTTTATTGGAAGACATGCTTTTATGAATTGTACTACCAAAGTTGTTACTACCTATTTGCCATTATTGTGCAGCACTAGATTATCAGGTCAAAATAAATTATAATAGCACAACATTGTCCCAAATATCAAACAAATGAATAGTAACCCTTTTTTTCTGACTATTTCTGGGATAATCCATAAGCTCAGTGGACTGAAAATTAAATATTTCATGGCAGTTACATGATTTTTGTTACTCATGAGATTTTTGAGTGTTTATGGGCAATATGATCAGGTATATCTTTGTCCTTGTGAGGTAGATGTGTCCTTTTGGTTTCCATCTAAGGCAACCTTTGCCACACCTTCCACAGCAGGAGAACAAATCCCAGTCTTGACCAGGAAAGGGAAAAAAAGGGAAAAGGAAGACTATCTAGAGTTTGCTGAGATCTCGAGCTGTTACTGTTTCCAAACTTACACTTTTCCATGGTAATGCCAAGGGAAATTACATCAGTGCTGCAGACCTAGCTTGGAGACAGCTTTTGAAATATCAGAAATTTTTCTGCAGGTGCAGGTGATATTGAACGTATGGTGTTTGAAAGAGTGGCCAACATTGCAAAAGCCTTTGGAATCATCTGATCTTTTATTTTGTGTTTCCCCGCCCCCAGTTTTTAAGTCTGTCATATTTTCCTAGTAGCAATATAGTGACCCATTTATGGCAACAACTGCACATTCAACTTGTTACTAGTGAGGTTATTTATTATAGTGAAAATGAAAGTTTTCATTATAATATATAAATATTATAGTGAAAATATAGAAAATATATAAGAGAATGCGAAGATGAGCCCAAATGCGAGGGAAAAAAAAGCAGTGCTCATGCTTCATTGTACGGCCTGGATTATCTTTCTGTAACATGCAATGAATGCAGCTTAAGCAAAAGTCCTTTCTTGTCTATGAGTACAGTGTGCTAGATACTTCAAGGTAAGCGCACAACATTTTCTATCATTGAAGTGAAATGTCAGTCTGAACTGGGAAATGCCATGAAGCATGAAGTGATGAACTACCGTCATTTTTGCCAGGCTTAATAATGCACGATGGCTTCAGATCACACTATTTTAACTTGTGTCTGTGGTATTAATTTTGTTAGGAAATACCTAAAAAGTAAAGCCTTGAAAAATAACGTCAGCCTGTTTCCCTCTCTCTCTTAAATTTTGTGCAGGTTTTCTCAACCTTACATTTAAGTGAAAGCTATTATTTCTTGACTCATGCATTATGCAGTTCTTAACTGTCTCCATGCATCATCTGCCTCACACTGAGGTACTGTGGTTGAGGCAATTGCATCATACCACAAATCTGATTTTCTGCTATTTATCCTATGGAAAAACTACTCTGGAATACTTTAATTCCCTGGCATTATCTGGATATCTCACTATTTGTGAATTCAGGCTTTTAAAACCTGTCTGTATAAAATAAACATCCTGATCCTAAGGCACCAAAATTCAGGTTTGAAAAGTTTATAGACTTCTGCTTTGGGCTGCACTGAAAACCTGAACATCAACACTCTGGGACATCAAACTCTCAGTGTTGCCCTTAAATTAATCCAAAACTGTATTAAACCAAACATTCAGATAAGTAATTTATAATTTTTTCAGAAGGTGACGAAGAGACAATCCTTCGTCTTTCATACACATCTGTCTCTGCTCTGTAGCTAGGCCAAGCTGAATGAGAATCGAAGCAGGATGCTAAGCCTGTGTGTCTTTTCCTAGTTGCTTGCATCTGCATTTCAGCCAGAGCAGTTCAAAGTATGGGAGTCTACCGGACACTCAGTTTCTGCTCACATCTCTGCAGTTTCAAGTCACCCAAATCAGTTTACAGTTGGGATTGTCTATAATAGCTGGTAGGAGAGTGAGAAACTTCTGGATGCTGACAGAATTCCACAAGATGTACACATACTGTATCAGACAATTGAAGCAAACCTCAGGAACAGATTGAAAGAAGAGGCTCCCACCTCTGGAAAAGGATGTAGCAGTAAATGAAGATGACAACATTATTCATTGAAAGCTCTCTTCTAGTCAGCTCATGCGAGGTCCACACATTGCTGAGGGGAGTTTATAGTCAGTTTCATATTTGGAAGAGATGGAAATGTCAAGAACCCAACCCCATGGCATAGGTTTTCAAAATCTGTAAAGAAGAAACGCCTCTTGCTGCTCTCTGGCTCAATGAAATATGAAGGACGGTTTCTACACTTCATGCAGTTCTGCCAATAAGTGGAGACTGTGTGGGTTACAGGCCCTTTTCATATTTGGACAAGCTTTATTTAACTAATCATTGGGTTAATTGATTTGTAAGTGAAGTTTCAAGCTGGTTTATGTTGCTTGGTTGATAATACTATAAACCTGAGTTCTGAGAACAAGCTGCACAGGGAATGATGGTGAATGCTCCTTAACTGCAGCTGAAGAAACTTGATGCAGAGACAGCCTGGGTTGAAAATTTAGTTCAGAAATAGTAGAGGAACTAGTGAGTGTCACAGCTCCATTTATATGCTTCTGTCTTCTATATTCATTCCTTGGCTTTTGGTCTGAGACTTCCATTAAGGGTGCCAAGTGCAAAAATGTTTTCTCTTCTGTGTCATGAACATCTGCTTATTAGGAACTAGTTTTGTGCCATGAAATCCTCTTTAAGAAGCCATAAAAAGAACCATCATTTGATTACAAATCTCTTCTTGGTAATATGATAATATCAATTTCATCATTTGTAAAAAGTTTTTCAAAGAGTGATTTAATCGGGGTTTTTGCAACAAAGAAATCCACCACTAACAAGATTTAGAAACGTAATTGCGTGAGATTCCAGGACTGAACAGTCAGGATGCCACTTTAAACTTGAAAAAGCTTTCCATAGTATCAATCTCTTAAATATGGCACTAGAGATGGGTAGAGGTGATGGCCCTTTGATTCATATTACAATTCTAGTCACGGAGATTGCCTTGCTTTTAAGTTAGAGTCAGCTGGTTGAAAGCCCGTCATCAGCCTGTTCAGCATGATTCTGCTGGGGTTGCCACCACTAGCTACTACAGGGTCAGCGATGGGAAAGTGAAGGGCCAGGCTCTGCTTCCCACAGGTGATGCATGAGTGGGCAGGGAGACACAGCGAAGTGTGCTGGCTCAGCTGCGGGGGTACGTCAGCCCCAGCCTGCACCAGGGCCCCACCGGCACCCTGCAGACAGTCAACCAGGTTGGAAACCTTGAACAAAACCAATGCCAGCTGCTGTCTGCCCTTATAAAACATGGGACAGAGAAAGGTGACCCGAGGTCATTCTACACGTAGACAAGTCTGTTAGCTTCAACTTGCTGTTCTCTTAAAACTCCACAGCCACTTGAAACGCAGCTACAAATGGCCTATGGGCAGCATGTGAGAGAGAGCTCCAGTGGGTTGCTGAGATCTTGGCACTCCATAAATACACTGATCTTTTTATGAGCATGCACATAATGTATAATATATATATAAAGGTACAAACACAGTGATGTATGTGTATATATGTCAATGTATATGCCCACAGAAAGGGCCGTACTGCATACATCTCTGAGAAACAGAACAATCAGATATACAGGATGAACTTCGCAACAGTTTACGTTATTGCTTTTTAATGTTTATTTTCTAAAGAACTTACCATTTAAAGGCAAGGGTGGGAAAAAAAAGGAGAAATAATAGCATTATTGCAGCCTCTGAAAAGCACTTTCCCCTGCAACTCTTTTGCAGCCAAAATGATACTAAAGAATTGAAGTAACCTTAACATTGCTCCATAGCAACACCAATCTCCCCTCTTCCCTTCTTCCAGCCAGGCAGTGAGATTGTCTCAGGTATTGTCTCAGCTACTCGATAACACAGCCAGGGAATGAAAAGGGTGAGCAAAACCCTTCAGAGAGTAGAGTAGAAAAAGATGAAAATTTTACCAATGAAACAGAAGCAATATAGGAAGGGTGACCAAAGAGAAAGACTGACGTTATAACCTGCACACCTTTACTTCTGACAGCTTCACAAAGGTGAGGAACATTGCTCTTTTCATTCTGTGTTAGCCAGCTGGGGAAGTTTTACCTTCGCCTATGTTTGATGTCCAAACATCCTTTACATATATGGTGGGCTTTTCTCCAACTCATTCTATTTCCCATACGATTTTATTCAAGTTATAGTTTAATATCGTAGTTAGCTGCAATGTAACGGCTTTTGAGCTGAGAAAATAAATGGGTTTGGACAAAAGACGATACAAAGTGTGTCACATTGAACAGAGGGGATATGGCTGCAAACAAGGAGGGGGGGATCATCAAATCCTCCTCCCTGAACTCCCACAAAATCGAAGGCGGTGAGAAGGCAGCAGTCCTCATGGCTGCAACATGGCGGCTGTTGTGTTGCTATGAAGCAAAGCAAAACAAAAGAGCGTTTCATCTATTCACTTTAAGCATCTAAAACTATTCCTTTGTGAAAACCTCAGCTTGGTTTCTTTGTGTTACTGAAATGAACCCAAGATTTTGTGTGACATTTCAAATAACAAGAACAATATATTTCTCCATTACTTTACTTACTTTAAGCACATGTGTTTTGTAGTTAATGTAGTTCCTGGTGTTATGAGAGAGCAATGAAAACAAAATCCATGCTTAATGCACTGAACTTTGACAACAGCAGCTGCAACTCAAAATTAAAATCCACTCCTTCGCTTTGCTCTAAGGGTCTGAACCAGCTTTGGGAAGTGCTGCAGCGCACTGTGAATGAGGATATCTGAAATGAAAAATGCCTGCACGACTGCCCAAAGGACAGATCAAATGACCAAAAGCAAACAGTGATGTGCTAGGCTGTTTGCTGAATACTCAGGTGAAATCAGACAAAACCGGTAAGCCTTGGAAATTTCAAGACAAAAGAGACACTGAATTTTTATCATCTGCTGCAAGGCACTAATCACAGAGATAAGAGACTCATTTATACTGGATGACTTGACCCAAAAGCCAGAGGAGGCAATGAAGGCAATGAGGTTTCTGCCATTGGTCTCAGAGCACTTTAGATCTGGCTAGAAGATGTTTCCACAGCAATTTTGGACTAAGTTGTTTTGGGGGTGGGGGGTGGTTTGTTTTTTGGGGTTTTTTTGGTTTTTTTTTTTCTCAGATGGCAGCACCAAACTGAGCATTAGTCATTTTTTCTGTGATCTTGTGATGTCCTTTAGATGTTTAACTGCATTTTATAGTGAACCAATATGTTCAGGTTTTGTTTATTTGCTTTTCCTTTATATCATCATGGACCTGCTTAGGATTTCTGGTTGAAGTAGGAATTATGCAAAATCTAGTCTGCCTCTGAAGGACGGTTCATTAGAATAGCTCCTGCTGAATGCCTGGCAGGCTTCAGCCTCAGCTGCTGCTCTGGCTGAGCAAGGTGAAATTCTCTCCAGTGATTTCCTTAGTGTCTAATATATGGACAGTAGGAGAAAAATGAAGGGGAGGGAGGCTGTGTAGACACCATGAGCTTTAAAAGCTTATGAACTAGGATTGTCAGAGACAGTTGCTGGTGCCACACTTGCCTGCTCCCAGTGGATGGCACCTGTGCCAGCCAGGACTCACAACTTGAACGTGTAGTCTTTCCACTGCCTGACCTCCACAGAAAAGGCAGTTTTTATCATACAGGGGCCTATTCATGGCAGAAAGTCCCTCCTGTAGGGATAAATGGCAGCTAGGAAAATAATATGGCTCCACTGGGTCTGAAAATTCACATGTAAAGTTAGTCACTTAAAAGGAAAGAAAGCGCCAAGGTTTACAGCTAAATTATGTTCCTATGATGTAAAAAATTATTGATTCAGTTAAATAATAAAGTCACATTACTGAATGTGCTTCTTATTATATGTTAATCGCAGTAATGTAAATATCTTGCAGATCTTTGTGCACCATCCACCATTCATTTTCAATGAGGAATAGAAGTAGCAGGAGTCAATAGCTCTGACTCTGCAAGCTTTCTTTCTTTTTGCATTTAACTTTCCATGTATTGAAATGCTCTGAATACAGATTGAGTTGCTTTGTTACATATTTATTATTGTTCCACCTGTGTCGAAACGGGAACAGCAATGGCTTTGATAAATAGATTCAAAGGCAGTCAAAATTCATTGTGCCTTTTCTAAATGCTTTTGTGTCTTCTGCTGGAGTTCTTTTTGATAACCTCTTCCAGCAAAACACCTCTTGAAATCAAAATAGATACATTTCTTGCTTCCATAGAACATCACTGCAAAACCTTTCATAAACCCAGATTGTCCTATGTCACATATATGTCCAGGTTTTTTGATTTTTTTCTGAAAGCCAAAGTCCGTTCCTCTATCCCACGTTCAGAGATTCGGTACTTCTTAAGTCAGTGGGGTCAGGTACATGATAACTGATAGATAATTAAAAAGAAAGGTGTCAGAATCTGGCAGTAGAACTTTGTTAGCCTTCCAAAGGATACCTGAGAATATTCATTATCACAGTATGAAATATCATAAATAATTAGCACTAAACCCACACATGCCAAGTGAATGATCACTATTACTTCATATTGTGATCAGCTTGCCTGTTTATTACTCTGCTCATTTGCCTGCTCAATATTTTGCCAAATTCTGCCATTCACACTAGTTCTCCTAGCATTTCTGTGAAGAAAGAAAAAGCCACTAAAATTGTCTTGCTATTTTCCTAAATCAGGACATCAACTAACTGTAAATATTTCACTGTACAATAATAGCACAATCTTGCTTTAACTTGTCAGCAAGCCAGTGCACCAAGACTATCTCCTTCCTTTTTTTTAAACTTTGTTTTCAAAGTTAGAATGATACTACAAAAGACAGCTGTAAAATAAGGCAATATTAACTGTAAGATTGATACAAACCTTCCTAAAATGAAAGAAGCAGAGTCTGAAGATGTATATGGTGTGTATAAAGCACTACTTTGAGAATTCATGTTTGTACCTGTTCCGTCCTCCTTGTATTCATGTACTGAAGGACACTTCTTTTATCCCAAGAGGAGAATAGAGTGCACAGAAAAAGAACACCAAAATTACTAACGTACACACGTACACACAGTTTTTACGTAAATATGCCTTTAAATTTAATTCCAAGATTATCTTTGTCAGCAGCCCATGATGTTACTCACTGAATAATGAAAGAGGGGCAGCATTAGTTTAAAGTGATTGTTGTGTTTGTTCCATTATTAAGTTTTGATGCATGGTGCTACAGGGTAACACAACATGACACGGCTAAGCGGTGAAATGAGTACTATGAAAATTTAAACTGAGCACACACCGAGAAGCTGGAAACAGCAGAACATGAAGCATCTAAGGCATTTGAAAAGGAAACAAATGAACAAAATAATCCACTCAGCCTGTGATGCTGACCTCCCTTTCTTCCTCTGCAAATACCATACACCTGTGCCTGAAACACACCTCCTGCTTTCACCTTCACTTCAAATTTAATCCAGACGTCTCTTTTGGACTGTCCTACTTATTAAAAGCTTGTTGGTGAATTTACCATTAGTGACAGTCCAACTAACTGGAGTCCCTTGATATATCCACGGGACAGGAAAATAGAGCTGCAGCCCAGGTGAAGTGAGACAGGTGTGGAGGGCTCCGGAATGGCTGGCTAACCCTCCGCGCAGCGTAGCGCTGTGCAGCAGGGCGAAAAGGGCTTGTCTGCATGCTTCGTGTGCTGCCAAGCTATTTGAATAGCAGCTAAGAGCAGTCCATCCTGCTGTGCTGTTTCTTAAATAATCCACAAGCACAACAGTAACAGGTTCACCCCAGTCGTGACTATCAGCAAGCTAGTCAGAAATTTTCCCATTCCTCTCTCCATAAAAAAAGATGTATACTCACCCAAAAGAAGTGGGAAATATCAATTATAATAAAATTCCTGATACAGAAGGGAGAAAAACAGTGAAAGAACTTAAAAAAACATTGAAAGATTCCAATTCATTTTCCATTACAGAATTGCTCATTGTTTTGAAATTGTACAGAATGACAATAGGTGGTTACAAATTTATCACAGCAGCATAATTCGGTTTACAGGGATTTTTTCCTTTTTTTTTTTTTTTTAACCTCCTTAACATTTGAGGATGGGGAAGAAGCGCACACAGTCTAAAATATTTTCAGAGGCTCCATTGGGATTCATAGCTGAGCAGCTGGCAAGAGGCTGCCTGGTTTATATTTCCTGAGAAAACACTACAGTGGTGACTCCATGGCAGACCCCAGCTGATCCTGAGTTTTCACTAGACCGAGTAAAACACAAGGCTGCTAATAGCACCCACTGAGTCAACGGGAAGCGGGACACGGCCAGGCTCCTTCCACTGGGCAGCACCACCCAGCCGCAGGAAAGCCGGGGCTGCCCCTCACGGAATGAAGTTCTGCCAGAGCCTGGCACAGCTGCACAGGAAAGGTTTGCTTGGCCTGGTGGTGCAGTCTCCCCCAGAAGAAGTAGGTAAATGTTGACAAGAAGAAATCTGGGGAAGGATCTGGTTTTCACACTGCACTCAGGCCTCACCTAAGTCCTTTTGCCTAGGTTTGGACCATCCTGTCCTACTCTGCCTGAGCATCATGAGCCTTGCAACTGATTCGGGACTGTGGCACCTCATGCTTAGAGTGGGAAATGGCAGTTACACTCCTGAAAGCCAGGTGCTTTGGAGCAGACAGAAGTAGTCCTCATGGAGTTTCGGAGTCAGCTAATATAATTCACCAGATTCCACAGAAAACTAAATAACAGTTTTGTGTGTCGGAGAGAGACTACAGGGAACCTGGTTGTTGTCTACAGAAATTCATGGGAGAGATTGTGTTCCTGTTCAGTAGCTCATATTCAGAAGGTGATTTAGTCACTTTTTTACTCAATTTAAAACCATCAGCTTGTTTTTCAGAAGAGAAAATAGATCAGAGAGCCTGAGAAGCTGTCTTTTTTTTCTTCACAATGGCCTCGAGCAGGTCCCCCAGTACTTAACTGGCCTGGGCAGCTTCCCTCAGCTCCCTGTCTACTGTCTCCTTGGGGAGGTCTATCATGGAGAGAAATCAAATCAAAATTTACTGCAAGATTAAAGGCACTGGAGATCAGAGTAAGTTGCAAGGAACCACTGTGCATTAGATTAATGCTCAGACCAATGCTGCTTTGAATTCCACTTCAGCTTCACAGATTATCAGGGAACAATAGTCAAGTAGAAACAGAGCCGTTTCCTCTTAGAAGCCATCACGCTTGGCTGGAACTTGCTCTGCCATTGTCTGCACTAATCAGCCACTTCAAAGTTTGGCTGGCACCCTGTGGGGCTGCCCCCCACACATAGCCCCTCCTTCCCCTCTCATTTCAACTTCTTCCCAACTTCTTAGGCTTGTAGAAGAGACTGTAGAGGGACATCTCACTAGATGAAGAGCAGAAACTTAGGAAACATAAGGCTAAATCCAAGCACAATGCAAAATTTATTTTGTGAACTTGGTAGCTCGCCAATCTACTTCGTCTCTCAAGGGAGATTTCTCTCTGCCTTCGCATCCACAAATACAATAACCTTCCAGCTCCTCTCCCTTCCTTTTTTTCTCTTCCTGTTGTACATGAACAAAAACTGACCCAAGGCTAATGGTAAGAGAAAGCATCGTCTTTATTGCACTTCTCGTACAGCATTTTGCTAACTCCTTTTCTAACAGAGCTGGTAGAAAGAAGAACTAGAGAGGGGAGGCCATTCTATCCTAGTCCCTTTTCTTCTTCACTACTTAGAAAACTTTGAATATTTTCGTATAACTACAGAGCTAACAAAAATGAGAAGTGAAATCTCTTTTGAAATGTGAAAATTCAATATTAGAAATGTGGTGACAAGGCACAAATGTAGCTGTTTGAAAAGGTTTGCTGAACAGGGAACATAAGGCTGTTGTATAGTTCCTGCACAGGAAGAATGAAGAAAGCAAAAGGAGCAGGTTGTGGGAGACAGAGCAGCAGATAGTCTGAGATTCTTTTAATTGAAAACTGAATCTAGCTTCATTCATTATATATTTTTCGTGAAACTGTGGAATGAAAAAGAAAAGGTTCCAATGAAACATGGGGCTTCCAGCTTGCTCAAGGATATCACAAAAGCCTTATACAGTTTCCCTTGAAGCCAAGAAAAACATGTCTTTTCTGGTTCCATTTTCAGCTCTTTGAAGCAGAAACTCGGTCTTTTATGTGTCCCTACAGTGCCCAGTGCAATAGGTCTCCCATCTCATCAGGGGCTTCCAAGTGCTATTGTAATAAAATTAGTTAATCGTATTTTTTAATGAACTCCTTAATATTTTCATTATCAACCTTGATGAAAAGATGTATGCACACTAAAAAAGCATGAGGGTTTAATTTAGAATATGGTAAAGAGGAATTTTTCCTCTAAGAAAATCTAATTCAAAAGCTGGTAAAAATTCTGTTCATACTAAGCAGATGCAGAAAGAGTATTAACAGTGTAGCAAAACAGAAAACTAGGCTTTACATCTATTCATAGCATAAAAATTAAGTATGAGATGGGTGAGATACGCATAGCATGTAGGGATGCTATTTATGACTTTAAGAAGACAGAGATGTACTATTATCTAGCTCCATCTGCATGGAAATGAAGGGCCACTCAGAGACAGATGTGTAAATCTTCCTGATCAGATTCCTCCCCACTCTTCTGCAAAGTAGCACTTAATATTGACTTCTGCGCTACTATCAAATAACCTCTGAGTTAGCCATCGGAATGAAAGGGCCAGTTCACATCTCTTACTAGCACTGGTTCAGGTTGCAAACGTGGGTAGACACTGCTGCATCAGTCTGCACTTCAATAAATATTTTTAAGGTTTATTTTTCACAGCAGGAACAGAAATGAAAAATGAGATTCAATTGTACGTGTTGGCAGCCTGGGAGAAGTGCCAGTATGTCATAACCCCATGTACCAGCCCAGCCCCTTTATTTTGTAAAGTACAATTACTGTAAATTGGTTCAGAGCCTGGCAAACATATCACAAGCATACATATGCCTCTCTGTAAATACGCTTATACAGTACACATAAATGATCCTGGGTTTCTTCTTTTTTTTTTTTTTTTTTTTTTTTTCTGGTAAAAAGAAGTTAAAAGCCTTAACCTGATCTATCTTCTTTCCCTCAGCTAGGGCAGATTTCTGTCTGAGGTATTTTCTCTAGGCTCTCCTTAAAGTCAGTGAAGAACAGAAGTATTGCAGAGGGGGGGGTCATCTCCCCCTGCTGGAGACACATAAGGGTTGGGCACTTCCCATCTCTCCCGATTAGCTATAGTCCCTCCTAGACAGTTAACCAAGACTTAAACATCTTAAACTCGCTTGGATTAAATGCTTGGTATTTGGATATCTAACATCATTTGAATCTTTGTATAACTGTATCAGAGAGACACAAAACTATCTAAAATATATTGGGTTTATAGAAAGAGAACTGTCAATTTTAGTCTACTGTCTGCGGTAATTTGCAACCAGAAGGTATTCAGTCCATTGAACAACACAAATATTTTCCTTTAGTAATCTGCAGTTATTAAACACAATGAAAGTTACAGTATAGAAATAGATAAGCTTCTACCCTGGAATTTAATCTTCTGGATCCATGACGTTAAGCAAAACATACCATAGAATCATAGAACACCAGGTTGCAAGGGAACTCAGTATCATCTGGTCCAACCTTTCTCGGGAAAAGCACAGTCTAGACAAGATGGCCCAGTGCCCTGTTCAGCTGAATCTTAAACGTGTCCACTGTTGGGGAATCCACCACTTCCCTGGGGAGATTATTCCAGTGGGTGATCGTTCTCTGTGAAAAATTTACCTCTTGTGTCCAATCAGCATCTCCTCAGGAGTGACTTGTACCCATTACCCCTCATCTTTTCTGTGTGACTTCTTGTAAAAAGGAAGTCTCCGTCTTCTTTTTAGCCACCCTTTCCATACTAGAACATGATGATAAGGTATCCGCTAAGCTGACTTTTCTCAAGGTTGAACAAACCACGTTCTTTTCAGCCTTTCCTCACATGGCAGGCTTCCCAGTCCTTTGATCACCTTTGTGGTCTTTCTCTGCACTCTTCCCAGTCTGTCCACATCGTTTTCATATAGCAAGGACCAAAAAAGTATTCCAGGTGTGGCCCGACAAGCACTCAGTAAAGTGGGATAATGACTTATTTGTCTCTGCTGGTGATGCCCTTGTTGAATCAGCCCAGCATTCTGTTGGCTTGCTTTGCTACAGCAGCACACGGGTCACTCATACTGAGCTTGTTCTCCACCGGGACTCCCAGGTCCCTTTCCACAGGCTGCTCCCCAGGTAGACAGAGACAGCCTGTAATGCACCTTCTTAATGTTTTCCCAGGTGCAAGACCTTACATTTGTCTTTGTTGAACTTCATAAGGTTCTTTTTAGCCCACTTTTCCCAGGAAACTACACGCCAGTCAGTCTCACCCCTGTGCCTGGCAAGATCATGGAGCAGATCCTCCTGGAAACTATGCTAAGGCACATGGAAAACAAGGAGGTGATTGGTGACAGCCAGCATGGCTTCACTGAGGGCAAATCGTGCCCGACAAAGTTGGTGGCCTTCTATGATGGGGTTATGGCGCTGGTGGATAAGGGAAAAGCAACTGATGTCATCTACCTGGACTTGTGCAAAGCATATGACACTGTCCCGCAAGACATCCTTGTCTCTAAACCGGAGAGGCATGGATTTGACAGGTTGAAAGAGGGTACATTTATATTGGAGATAAGGAAGAATTTCTTCACTGTGAGAGTGGCAAGGCACTGGCACAGGTTGCCCAGAGAAGCTGTGGATGCTCCACTCCCATAAGTGTTTGAGGCCAGGCTGGATGGGGATTTGAGCAACTGGTCTAGTGGAAGGATTCCCTGCCCATCGCAGGGGGCTTGGAGCCAGGTGATCTGTAAGGTCTCTTCTAACTCAAACCGATCTGTGACTCTATGATTGCAGCCTGTCCAGGTTTTCCTGCAGGGTGGCTCTCCCTTCTGAAGTTTCTTCCTTTCCCCGCTTTCCCACTCAGTTTGGTATCATTGGCAAACTTCATCAGGATACACTTGATTCCATCATCCAGAGCACTTAATGAAGATAACATTGATTAATCAATGTTAATAAAAAGTAATAATTTTAAAAATAAATTACTAAATAATTTTTATTTTAACAATTACTGATATTAATAAATAATTAATAAAAAATTTAAGATAAACAGTGTTGTACCCAATATTGATCCCAGGGGGACCCCACTTCTGACACGCTGCCAGTTTCAAAAGGCACTATTTGCCACCACCCTCTGACTGGCAGCCAGTCAGCCAGTCCCCCACCCACCACACAGGCCACTTGTCTAGACTGTAGCACATAACTTCTCTAGGAGGAGTCTGTGGGGAACTGTACCGAGTAACTTGGAGAAATCCAGGTAGACAAGATCCACCGCTCGTCCTGAGCGGGTTACTTTGTTGTAGAAGGTGATTAGGCTTCTTAACAACTATTTGTCCTTGGTGAATCTGTGCTGGCTTTTTCCCAGTCATGCTTCATTTGACCTGTGATAGCTCCCAGGAGGATTCATTCCATAACTTTGCCAGGGACTGAAGTAAAACTGATGAGCTTATAATTTCCTGAATCTTCCTTTAAGCCCTTCTTGTAGATGGAGGTGACCTAGCCTTCTTCCAGTCTTCTGGGGCATTCCTCAATCTCCACAACTTCTCAAAGGTTATGGAGAGCAGCCTCACAATGGTACCAGCCAGCTCTCAATAGCCTTGGGTGGATATGGTCAGGGCCCACTGATTTGTAGGGTTCAAGCTCCTGTAATAGATCACATAGCAACTCTTCCTTCACTGATGGTGAGTCTGTGTTTGCATCAACCTGGATTTTTGTTCCCAAGGCCTGTGTCCCAACAGTGCTGGTACAGAGGTAAAGAAAGCATTGAGAATCTCTGTCTTTTCAGCATTGTTGGTGACTAATTCACCTCTTCTGTTTAACAGCACGCCAATATTTTCCTTCTGTTTCTACCTGTTGTTTATGTACCTGAAGAACTCTTTTCCTGTAGTTTTGGTATCTCTGGCCAATTTTGATTCAAACTGAGCTTCTGCTCTTCTAACCATCCCTGCATGCCCTGGCAATGTTCTTGTTGTTCTCAATGGGTATTTGTCCTCTTTTCCATCTCCAGTACATTTCTTTTTTTAGTATTGAGGAGACTCAGAAGCTTGCAGTTCAGCCATATCACTGAACAGAAAATCTCATATGTGGATGAATAAGAAGAAAGTTTTTGCCTGCAAATTATTTCTTAAAAACATCAGCTGTGTGATAAAGCTGTGGGATTAATTAATTTAGCATGCATCTATAATTGCCTTATCGCAATCTCTCTCTCCCAAGACTAATGCTAATGCTCCAAACCTCTAAGCATCTTCAAAATGGCAGCTTTTTTTCTAATCATAACATGCCACAAAATCATTTTCTTATCTTCAATACGTACAGTATTTTTGTGCCTACTACATACAGGTATTGTGTTTATAAGCGTAGATATTGCCACTACCGTATTGTAGAAACTTCAAAATGTAGTTGCTCTTTTCCCATTAATGCTAAGTACCATCGGGAAGCTAAGTGCAAGACATAACTCAGATATATAGGTGTATACCATTCCTATGCCACAGCTAAATCAAAATATTTTAAACAAGGAGGCACCACTGGATCAGCTGCTCTGACCTCATTTAATCAAGTTATTATTTTAGAGAGCCCAGTACCTCCTATTTAGCTCAGCAATATCTCCCCACAGTATCTCTCCAAAACCATCTAGTTCTTGATTTGACTATTTTAACAGAAATTTACATTCTTATAGTTGTCTAGATCAATCACATTTTTTATAAACACAAAACACAAGATGCAACAAAGCACAGGTGATTGTCCTTTTTAACCATGAACATTTATATGCATGAACACATCAGTTTAGTTTACTGTGTTCACACAGCTTGTATACATATTCCAAGTAGGTGAATAAAATTCAGCATGAACAAGTATTAGGGACATCTCAAAGAGAGGTATTTTTGAACTTTTACCTGGATTTAGCAGAAAGACCATTCTGAAAGGATTAGCCTGACAGCAAATAGACAGTTACCTGGCCTGTTCAAATTTCACAGATGAAACAAACCCCAAGCCAAGAATTATTCATGGAAATTATTCAACTGATAGAATAACAATATTACATTCAGGATAATTTCAAATTTATTTTAGATTACTGGCAACAAAAAGAAGGTAAACTATAAACTGGATTTAAAAAAAAAAAAAAATATTCCTGAAAAGAACAATTGTTTTCTTCAAGATAAAATGTGTACATGATTTTATTTAAAATCCAGGTCTTGGGTAATGTCTGATCCGATGAATAAGCATAGTAGGTGATCAACAAGCTTTCATTGAAACTAAAACCATCAGTGTGCTCAAAACCAGAACTCAGATGAAAGCCCAGAAGTCCTAGCCATGTATGCCAGGAAACAATAGCAATTACATTTATTATTTAAGGAAAGGGATACTGAAGAGATGAGCATGTCTTTCAGCAGGTATCTGCAGCCTTATGGGAGGATGCAATGTGTCCTACAGCCCTCTGGCACCAAATCTTTTTACTTCAGCAAATGTGCCACTTTGTTTCACCGACATATGTGAGCAGTCTGGAAAAAGTCTATTGGGAGAACAGTCACTGCAAGTCATCTTATTTTTCTGGTACCTTAAATATTTTATTTTAAACCCTAACTAAAATATATACGTGATGAGCAAGATAAAGAAAACTCTAACAATCCATCTATTCTTTTTGGACAGGCAAATCCTGACTTACATCACATGGGAAATGATGATCAGCACTTCCCAAGATTGCACCTCTTTAAAATGACTTCTTGTTAACATAATTTTTATTCTGGTTTCCAGCAAACTCAAGACATGCATTGTCTATCTACGCGTGTCTGTTCTAGTCTGTTCACTAACAATTTTTTGGCACTATTTGGGCAATTTCAAATTCAAATTTGATAGAGGTAACTTTCAAATATATCCACTCCCTAAAACCATTAGTTAGCAACTGTGTCAGGTAGGGACAATTACTTACTTTCTGGAGAAAAAACGTTTACAACTCGGTGTAGATTTATCCTGCAAATGTTAAGAACCAGCCACAAAGTCTCATAGTATTCACCCAGCAGTCAATGGGCATGTTAGCTTCAAGAAGCAAGGGGAGAAGACAAATAAGAAGAGCATCAGCTAAGAGTTCATAGGAAATCATGTTCCACTAGATTCTAGAGTATCTTATTTTAAAGACTGACTTTTTTGAAGTTTCTTGTGGAAGTCTTCCTATCAATTCTTTTAAATCCATTTTTCAAGTGTGATACCTTACCTTTGTTTTTTTTCTTTTTTTTTTTTCTTTTCCCCCTTGCTTCTGGAGTCTTGTTTGCAAAAGCGCCCATTAAATAAAGTTCTGCTGCACTGTACATACATTTTCTTATGTCTTCTTCCAGCCCTATAGTAGCCTTTAGTCTTCAGTAATGAAAACACAGAAACTTTGCCAGCTGAAGTTTGGTGGAAGGAGGAAGAAAAAGAAATACGGGCAGGAAAAAGTGGGTTAGAAGCTGGCACTGACTGCATCTTTGGGAGCAATGAAGAATAGGAGGAGTGCTCCTGTGTTCCAGCTCCTACAGCACTCTGCTAGCCTTGTCACACATTGTCCAGGCTTGCTACAATTATGAGGTGGTCTCCAATCCTTTTCTACAACCTTATGGTTAGTTTTCTTGTTATCCCTTTAATCACTAACATATTTTATCTTCAAAGAGGGACACATTTCATTAGAAAATGAAACAAAATGGCTGAATGTCCCCTTCTTGCTTTTAACTTTATCAACACCTTGACTTCTCTGGAGCTCTTTTCCAGTCAGAGCAAGAGGGAAGCAAGGGCCCAGATTTTGAATGAAAGCTTGTCTTATTTCTTCTTTCTTTTCCTAATCTAACTTTTATTTTTGTAATTCTAACTTTTCTTCAGGTTATTTAAGATGACAGCAGCCTCTTGCCTCGTGTGCTGCAGAGCTAGAACTATTTTCAGAAGCAGTAGACTCAAGGAATGAGAAATAACATCTATAAAACTTATCCCGTTGGTTTACTTGATCTGTGTAATTCTTCAAGACACCTATTTTTACAGACTTACTGAACTTCCTCAGTCCCCTTGAACACTGCACACTTGCTATCTTTTTTATTGATAAGAAAACCAACAGTATAACCCTAGCAGCATTTTTTCTCCCCCCCTTGGGATGTGTATCCTTGTAGATTGTACTCTGTGATCCTCTCAATTCAAAAGTGTTCCCTGAGTAAATACTATTGAATCTTCTAGCTACAATGCTACTCCCCCACCATATGTATTTTCTGTACGGATCACGGCCCCTTTCTCACTTCTTGCACAAAAGCTTGCTGAGAATGAATGTGTGGAAAAGCCGTGACATCTCCCTTAGTGTGCATTGTGTTTTCTTTCCTTTAGCCCATGGAAGGCTGCAACAGCCAGAACTGATAAAGGACAGAGAGAAAATGTGTTACAGAATAAAGAAACAGTACAACAAATATAACTCACGTGAGAGAATGTTACTGCAGGAGGGCAGTAGCTTTGTGTGATGCCTGAGGTCAGGCTTCATGGTCATAAAGGCAATTCCTGGCTTTCAGACTCTCCTACCAGAGACTCTGCAGAGGAAAAGATGGAGCAGAGGAACCTCATTGTACCTGGTTTCAGTGCATCAGCACCATTGCTGTGGAGAAGCTGAGATACAGGGCTACAGGGGGCTACGTGGTCTAAATACACGCTTCTGTGAGTCCCATCAAAAGAAAGAACGCTCAGAGCCAGAATATATGCGTCTCTCAAATTGCTGAACAGAAAATAAATCAGAAGCCCAAATGGTCCCATCCCAGTTCAGCATGCCCACACTCATTTGCTAGTATTGTTATAACAGTGTAACATTGTATAGCATCGTCTCTCAAAAATTAAGCCACGGTGCTAAGAAAAATCTCTGGTCCTGCAGCTGTGATCAGAGAATGAATGAGACATGACAGTGCTCTTGTAGAAGTTCAGACAGCCTGAGCCTGCCTCAGTCATCTTTTCCTGCGGTGGTAACATCCTGTGGGATGTAGTTTTGTGTCATTTCTGACACTGTCATTTTGGATGCTCTGAAATCCTGGAAGCAAGAGAAGAGACCAGGGAAAGAGGGGAGGAAATAGAATATAAAACCGTCTGACAACAAATATCCAATTCCTTGTGTCATCACAAGATTTGCATGACTTGTCAAGATAGGCACCAATCTGATCCAAAAGGGCCTACAGCTGGCATGTCAGAAGCGCCAAGCCTTAGAAACCACCTCTTGGGTTGTTATTATAACCTACATAGCAGAGGGGGCCTGCAGCATTTGGTCAGTTGATTTGGGTTTTCTTTTCACATAGCAGCCTTTCTTCTTTATGAGCAAAACTTAGAAGTTTGAGATTGGTGTATTTCTGCTAATCTAAGATAGTAAACAGGACAAGGAAAGGGCAGTTTTTACGATGGGCAGCATTTACATAGGTTACGTTTCTATGGGTTTCTCAGCAGCTGATTCTGTTGAGTCTCCCAGGAGCACTGAGCTTACGTGGCAGCCTTCCCTCCGAGAGGGTATGAATTTACCTGGGTGCACGTTTTTGTGTACATTGGTAGCAACAGTGTTGTCTGAGGTCTATCCTACTGTTAGGCTAATCAGGTTCAGAGAAGTTGACAGACAGATTAATGGACATCTAGCATAACTAGAGATGGCAGATTTCTTTAGAAAATTATCACAAAACTATGTAATAAAGGATATAAGAACATTTCTCTCTAAATCATATCTGTCATTTGAATACTTAGAGCTAACCTTCTAAATTGTTGTGACTTTCATATACAGTTCTCTCTGCCACTATGAGACTGATGAGCCTTTTAATGCAAATTCTTCTCATTATTGGATTGATTCCTCAACATTTGATGGTCTATCCTTCTGGCTCATTAGATGGTCAAAAATACTCTGATTGTTTTCTGTTTAATCAACAAAAAGCATTTCATTAGAAAACTCTACCCTTCCTTCACCAAACATGTTTTCCTTTTTAAAGGGAATTTGTTTATTGACAAAATTCCATCTCTTCTCCTAGTCTCCCTCCCCATCTGAGTACTCTGGGTGCTTCAGGTCCTGGATCCCAGAGCAGTCTATTGGAGAGATATGGGGAGCAGTGTTTCTGAGGCACAAATTCAAGGAGATACAGGACCATGAAAGAGGTTCTAGACAGTCCCTGGTGGCCAAACTGCTCAGGGGAAGCCAGTCTGGGGCATCCTGTAGCTCATCAGTGAAACCATAGTTTTTGGTTATGGTGAGCCTGCAATCTCTGCATATCTTTTAGATGTGATAAATTTTGGTCAAAGTGAGGATGGGCTTGCCAGGGTAAAATGTTTAAAACAGCTGTATGCATCCTAAGCTTTTGAACAGTGACTTTTGATTTAGTTGGCCTTCAGTTTTGAGTTCCCATTTCTCAGAAGGAGAATGTAATTTTCCAGGTAATCAGGCTTTTAGATATTTTTAGGTGGTTTTCAGATCCTCAAAGTATTGAGCAGCTTCCCTGTGAAAGTCAAACCCCTCAGGAGTCTCTAGTGTCAGAAGCCCAAAGTGGAAGCAACCAGAAATATCCTACTGCTCTGTAGTGGCAGTTCATTCTGCTTCATAGTTCCAGCAGTTAGAGAATTAAAAGTGGCTCACTATTTCCTAAATGATTAAGAAAAGTGAGTACGAATTCTCATCACACTCTGATAAAAATATTAGGTCATTCATTTCTGGGGTTTTGTTTTTTTGTTTTTGTTTTTGTTTTTGTTTTTGTTTTTGTCATGCTTTCCTAGAAGAGAAGAGACTTTAGCTTATGGGGAAAAATCAGAACAATTCTAGTAACTAGATAGCCTGGTATTTGATGTATTAATTAAGAAGTAACAGTGATTACTGAAACAAATGCACTATAGAAATAAGAAAAGACATACTTTGTACATGACAGACAAAATGAAAACAAAGGACCACATTATGCTCTCATAACAGTTAATATAATCTTTATTCCCTTCCTTTCAGACTAATTGTACCTGATTTACTTTAATATGAGACCATAACCTGGTCTATATTTTAAGACACTTCCTATTTCTTTCCAAGATGTTTTTGGGTGCAAAACTGAACAAGAATTCCAGACAGAAGACTGACTCTTCTGTCATTTACCAAAGGAAAAAAAAAAAAAAAACAAACGCTAGTCTTGCACTGAATGTATTACACTGGTAAGTGTAAATAGTGCAAATTCATGAACAAGATTATTTGCAAAGCAGGAGATCACAATATTAAAAACTAATTGTGTTTTGGGTTCTTTTAATTGTTTAGTCTCTTAGCTGTTAAGGAGTTTATTTGGTTTTCAAGTTTTTTTTCCCCTATAGCAAGCCAAAGACTTGCTTGCAAAAAGAACTAAACAAAGCCTAACTGAGATTCTGGGTGAATTCTGGACTTACAGGGAGATATCAGGTATGGAAAACTCACAAGAACATTACTGGACATGGCAACATTACACCATTACACTGTCTGGTGGTATAAAGAAAACTAGAATATTCAATAGAAACAAACTAAAAATTAATTAGTATTTATTAACGGTTTCTATCCATCAGTTATATAATTTTCTTAAATATTTTTACATTGTTACAGTTATAGTTTACAGCAATAACTGTAGCAGAACTGTGGAAGGAATAAAGGGAAAATTCATTGGGATATTCTACATCAGCCATTGAACACCATTGAATTGCCTGTATTCCTCTACAAAGACAGAAATAAAAAAAGTAGAATCTAGTGGTGCTCCATGTGATCATTAGTGATGTAGAGATTGACAGCATAAATGCATTTGAGTTTCTTTAAATCAGAAACTTTTGGGTTTTAAAGTGTTGTATAAAGCACAAAGATTTGTATATGACAAAGTATAAGTAATTTTAAACAGGTTTCAGCTGTTCAATAGTTCTGTTTGTTAGTATTTATCTACTACAGAATGAAAAAGAATGAAAAATGTTTTAATTATCACTGTCAAAAAGGTACTAAAATTAACTTGGCAGGAGGGATAAAGTTAACAAATCTTAGCCTTTTGTCTCTCCATATGATCAACACTCGTATACCAAAGTTATTTGACCTGTTAAGAGATGCATAAAACTACACCACCAGGCCTCCTTTAATGTCGCTTATTGTCTTGGACACCACAGGAAGAAAGACAAAACAGCAGTAATGTGGTTTAATTAGGCCAGAACTTGATTAACTTTGCACATTGGGGATCTCTACCAGAATTCACTCATCTAGTGCAGAGATTGCTCGTTTGTACCATCTGCTGGAAGGCTGCCCGCGGCCCGGCTGTTCTCCGAGCACTTAACATAGCCTGGGCTCCCTGCAGGGAACTGGCTGCCTTAACTCACACAGGAGCTGAGGGGATGGAGGGAGGGCTTTGGACCTGTGCTCTAGCAGCCAGGGAAACCCTGACACCCTTCCACATGCTGCATTGCAAGATTCCTCTCTAATACTGTTTTAAAGTCCTGCTTGTCAATAAATCCAACTCTTCATGAATGGATGAATATCCAGCTGCAACAACATGAATATGACCTGATCTATATTACTTACTGTCACCCCAGGAGAATGAGCTTGGAAGAAGACACAGCGCTTAATCCTGTTTGTGACCACTACAAACTAATAGAATGGACTAGTAACATCACTTCCAAAACCACTGAAATAAATATCAGCTTCTTGTTAAAGGTAATTAAAAAGACATAGGGGGTTTTGCTAGTAAAAGATACAAGGTATCTCTTCTAAAAGCAGATAAGATATGAGGGTGTTTCCCAAAGAAGGGAGCAGGGGCAGTGACGAAGGAATGTTTGTGTTGGTCAAACATTCCATTTTCATTTTCCTTCTCCTTCTGATGCTGCCCCTCCCCTTCCCTGTTTAAATATTCCATTTTATCCTGTTTAAAATGATACTTGAAGTGCTGTGTTTTTCAATGTTTAACAGTAATGTTTGCTCTAGCAGGAATGCTGCCTTTTCTCTCAATGAAATTCTGAGGAAGTCCACCTGCAGCCATGAAACGTTTCATGTAATTGGAAAGACATTTTCCATCAAAATACCTGAGAACAGTAACGTTCGGTATGTTCAAATCATCCTTTTATTTAACTGTTCCAATACGACTCCAAAAAACCTACCTTCGGCACTTCCATCTCATATAGTATCACATTGGCGCGGTAACAACTGTAAACATAGTAATGATGGTCCTCCTGTGATCACAGTGATCTGCCAAAGCTATGGTTTTGAAATGACCATATGCATTCCAAATCAGCAGGTTTTCAAAACACATAATAGCAACCTGAATGGGATTTCAAAATGTGCTTAGCTGCCTCGGCATGTTTGCAAAAAGTACATGTGCACTGCAAAATAAATTCCTGCTAATGTGCTCTGATGTGCTTCATTCAGCAAGTTCATTCTACTCTTCTTCACCCTCCCATTCACACACAGACATTCATCTCACACCTTGCTCACCCTCCTCCCCTCATGACATTTGCTCTTTTTTCCCTGTGAAGACATTTATATACACTCTATAGTGTTTACTAAATTAGAAATGTCCTCTGCATTTACTACTAAATAGAATGCTCTTTGCAGGCCACATCAACCTACAGGATCCACCTACAGTGCAGCAACCGTGACTGTCCCATAACATTCCCAACACAGAAAGACTATCCTTTGTGTACTGAGTGCTGATCACTATCTGAACACAACCACAGCCATAGTCATCCAGGAGCACTGGCGAGTTAGTTTTTGTTAGAAGAGGCTTTCATTCTCTTTCATGCTCTTTCATGCTTTAATGCCCTCATTCATGCCACTTTTAGACTTTACAGTAATTCCTGCAGAATTTTAGAAGAAGCTGCAGAATCTACAGAAAATGCTTTACCCAAAAAGGGTTGCCTTTTCCATTTATTTCTCTTCAAGCAAGAAAAATGTACTTAGAATACTACATATAATTTCACCGGAGCAAAATATAACATGTACTATGATGCAAGCATTGATTTGTTTTTCTTTGCCCATCTATTACCTCAATCTACGTATCTGAAGAAGGCACAAAAGTAAATCAAGTTCTGGAAATGATCCTTGCATTAAGTTGAGAGAGAAGAGGATTCACTGCATTGCCATCTGGGCACATGAGTTATTATGCTAACCTTCTCTATTAAACCAGCATATTAGAAAGGTCTGATTTCTTACAAGTAATTTTGTAAATACATTACTATCTATCAACAGGCAAAAAACACTCCATGACTATCCATATTACCTGCACTTCAGCTGGATTCTAGAGGGCAATGTGAATGGAGAACGGATAAGCTGACAGACATAATACATCAAAGGAATTAAAAGCAGCACCTGGTAGAGGATGTGTATTTTACAGCCACTTTGTGATCTGCTCCAGACAGTGCTACTGTTTGAATTCACAGTGTAAGGAAAAATCCAGATTTTGCAACCTACCTTGTGGTGGAAATGGGGTTGCTTTAATAGTCCCTATCTGCCTCCTACTAATGTTACAGCACAGTGTTGTGCACTCCCTTCAGTTACACCTACCGAAGTACAGATAGCTTCATTTTTTGAGGAATAAAAAAGTTTCCGTTCAGCTGTAGTAGGGCTGGTTGCTAAAGCCATAAAGACACTGGTATTTTACATTGTATCTCTGCTAGACACAATTCAAAACATTGAGTTTTCCAGGTCTGTACCTTATTTAATATATATGTGTTCACAGGCACACAATTACACTCAGGCTGAATGTAATTGCACTAGAAAGTCCATTTAAATCGTTCACAGAATAAAAGGTTATTTAAGAACAGGGTGTCTAGACAGCACTTCTATTTAACTTCTGGTAAGACCATTCCAAGTCTGCTTCCAGCAGTTGTCCAGGGGATTCCCATTCCCACCACAAGCTTTTGCTGCATTAAAGGCTGTGTCTATGTTGGGATTTTATTCTGATTCTTGATGACAGAGACCAGTGTTGCTTCACTGATCTGAGCCCTGCCACGTACTGCTGTTTACACTGCTAGAGATTACTCCTGATCGAACGTGGGTCGGTGGCACAGGAGTGAGGAGCAGCTCCGTGTCTGTGCGGCACAGTCACTGCAGTCCTACCGCCAGCCGGCGGCGGAGTGAATGGCAAAGAGAGGAAAAATATACCTTTCAAGCTTTTCTTAATATAGATGATAAACACCTTGACAATTTCCAACGTGCAAGGAGGAGCCACACACGCAGCTCTTTCAAGGGAGTAATTCAGACGTGGCTCCATGTCAGCGCTGTGCATTGGCCACTGCCACAGCTGCCAGTAAATGCCTGCTAGTCATAATGTCATTAGAGAGCTATGAGGCTCTTACTTGAGATTCTTAATCAGTGAGCAAAGTGATAAACAGAGGACTGTTCTACCCAATCTCCCTCTCCCAAGATCTCCGTTACCCCAAGCACGATGCACCTGTCTCCTTGGAAACCGGTGCACTATGCCCTGCGCATAGAAATCCTACCCACACTGCATTTGCAGAACCAGGTCCCAGGTGCCTGCTGAGAGGAAAAATAAAAGGTTTTAGTCTCGCAGGGCACTTGCAGTAACTGAAATCAAGCTGGAAAAGTCATTAACGTATACGCGCAAGTGCGTTTTCCAAATGAAACATAAGAATATAGCAACAGTAAGGGAACCAAGAAAGTTTTCTTTCCTCCAGTTTATGAACCTGTCAAGAAGTGTCACAAAGGAATTGTGAGTATTGTTTTAGTGGTCATTTGGGGGCACTATAATTACAATACCAAGCCATCTGCTTCTTGGGGAGTGCCTAATTACAGTGTGTCAAAATTAGATTAAACTTGAATTTCCTTCCATCTCATTCTAACCTTATTATGAATTGACAGCTGAAATCCAGACCATTAAAAAAAAAAAAAAAAGCAGTAGACAGTCTTATAAGAAATAAATTTCTTCGTTTGTACTAAACTCCACCATAATCCTCTTTTAAATGAGTTGCCATTTCCCAAAAATTATCATGGAGTTATCTCTACTAAACCATAGTATTCCTCTGTGCCTAGGAAACAGTTCCTCACCAAACCATCTCCTGTTGGGAGCGATACCAGCACAAGACCGGTCCCCAGGAGACAGTGGCACTGCTGGTGTTTCTCTGACAAGGTGGGAAAGCTTCATTTGGCTGCTGGGGCTGCTTATGAAAGGATAAATCTTAAAAGCAAACTTGTTCATTAAGCTTAAAGTTGCCTGAATTTGATCCTGGTTAGGCTTCAGGTAAACCCTGCCTTTTGATACACTTCCCTGACAACCTTCTTGCAGATTCGGAAAGTACTGCTTCTATCTGTCAGTGAGAAGTTAGATTTAGTGAATCTTCCCTCACCCATAGCTGATCACTTTCAATATACTGCAAAATTTTATACCGAAATGGGCTACTACAACACATAAAGTAATGTGAGAAGAAAATAAGAAATTAAGTTCCCTTCCATTCCTCTTGCCTTCCTTCTCCCTTTCCCTTTTGTCTCTACAATTGTCTCTGCTTCACATTCAATTTCTTCTTCTACTAGTACAAATAACGTAATTATTTGGTTATTTCTTAGTTACTTCTATGCATAACTAATGAGTAACTTTAAGAGAGTAATACAGAGTGGTTAAGAAAGGTTTTCTTACTTTTAAATAGCAGCTGATAGATAAGATTTCTGTTTGCCTTAATGGGGATGGGGATGTGAGTACCATAAAAAGCAATCATTTCTTGTCTCTCAAGCAAATTGGAATCATGACCCAACAAACCTCTCGTGCTGCTTTTAGTGTTCAGGGTGCCCAGAGTGGCAAATTCAGCACAGCCCAACCTTCAGCAGTCTTAATCTTTAAAGAAAGTATATGACAGGTACACATTTTAAATATGCAGTTTGACCTTGCATAGGAACAAAGGTTAGAAAGGTAAAATGTAATAATTTCAGAGATTTTTCTTCTCAAGAACTTTATGCTCTCTCATAAATCTGTATGTACTAATAAGACTCATATATCACTCCTGGTGTGATGTACAGGACAGAATTAACAGTAATTCTTGCTTTTTCTTTTAAAAGAGAATTACGCTTTCGAAAGATGACAGATTCACAGCAGCAGCAGCAAGTGGTAACCTCTGTTTATCCACACCTAAAAATTTACATAGTTAGTGGTACGTTTTTTTGTTAGAATATTTCATTAAAATCCTTTAGCTTTTAGCTGTAAGAAATGGCTCTGAAGGTGAAAGATTCCGTTTTTTCCACATCTGTCGTTTGTAAAAGTGAACTAACAAGCAGGCGCAGCGAGGATGTTAACCGTGGGAGGAAAGCAACTCCAAGGAAAGGGATTGTTTTTAATATGCAACAACCAGTCCACCCGTGAGCTGGATAAGGCTATCAATGCATTTCAAAATCTTTATAAAAGAGCTTGCTATCCAAATTACCTTGAAATGTCATGGCCTTCACTACATGCACATAAGGAGCTTTAAACTTCCTTATTCCTAACTAATTGCTCTGGCAACTATAAATATGTAACTTTTCTCTGTGGTTTGCTTTAGCTGCTGCTGAGATGAATTTACAGGCATAATAAAAGAGGAAAATATATTTGCAAAGTAAAAACATCACGTATTTTTATTGTATTTTACCAAAATTACTTTTTTCTAACGTAAACCTTTCTAACTAATTAAAAATATATTAACACATACTATTCATGTTCAAGTAAAATACATTTGAAATAGCCACAAAGAGTTTTCACAGATTGTTCCAGGAATTATTCTGTGGGTATTAAATCTGTAACGTGCTGGTCTCCAGAGCCTTAGGAAAACGTATCTTACTTTTGTTACTTGCGTTACACACAGAATTCTGTATAAACGAGCGCATTCACACAATTATGCTTCCCTCCTAAAGAAAACATCAAAATCATTGTGTTTTTTCTGTCACTGTAGCAATTTCCATTGTGGATGCTACCGTTAAATGGAAGACAGGGTTATGACTCCCTACAAGAAATGAAATGAGCTATTAGTTTGAAGTGGCAGGACCTGACTTTGCATCTGCTAAAGAGAGCGTGCATGTACACACACTGAAAGCTCACGTTCATGCCTGCATTCCACTACAACCACAAACAGCTACCTGTTTTACCCCATTACCCTTTCTTTTATTTGGCTTTGTGTTGACCGTATATATGCAGTTTACATGTTCCCAGAATATTAATAGTGATAATGGCATCCCCCCAAAAAGAGATGGGCTTGTACAGCGTAGACAGAGGCACCTAGACATACACGGTGTCAGAAATACAGCCCAGGAGTCAGTTCAAGGGCAACCATATTGTTTTTAAGGTGAGGGGCAATGCCGTGGGTGGCTATGCTGCACCCCACCATATGGTGGATGCAAATGTCAGCAGGAGCTGCGGCCCATTCCTGGGAAAGGAGTACACTGTCTGCAGCTAGCTGCCCTCTGTTAACATTTACACAAGGATGACTGTGCTTTCCTCACTGATCTCTTGATTCTGCTCCCTAGGACACTCTCTGAGCCATTACACAGCAACCACAGAGCTCTGCACTTTGGCGACCACGCAGGCTTAGAAAGAAGGCGGCAACATTTACGTATTCACATCACTGTTGTCGTAAATACAGGCTGTGGTAAGAGTCTGTGAGCGTCTCCTCTGAATCAGAATGTAAGTGCTGTGGGAATGCGCAAAGTCAAAAGTGTGCAGAAATGTTAAGAGAATTTATGAGCTGTAAATGGAATTGAATCAATGCGAAATTGCATAGCTGGCCATTTCCATGCTTCTTAATACCCTGGGGTTTTTTTAATACTATTTTTATACGAAGTTTAGTTGCCCACTGTGTTGACATATTTGACATTTTATAATGTCTATAGATTATATGTATAAACTGTACATGAAGTATGTCAGAAATGCATACCAGCCCATGGTTTTTTTTGCAAAGTGACTTCTGACATCATAGTGCTGGTAAGTTAAATTCATGTGGGTGTAATGAACTTTCAAACAGCAGCAATATCTATTTTCCTTTCCTTTCTCTTCGCATTAGGGCTTTGAGCTGACGTGGAATCACTGTGGCAGCGTGGGAATAATGATGCACAAGTTAGAAAACCACTGCCTCACGCTGAAAGCAAGTGAGAGCATACGGACAGAGCTGGGCTGCTGCATCAACAGAACCCTGCCAGTCTGTTTGCTGTATGAGACAGTCACAGACGCACAGATTTGTCTCAGAGGACTGGTGAGCCTAAGGGGAGTGAGAAAAAAATGGCAGTTCATGTAGATTAAGTACTGGGCTTACAGTTTTAATTATGAGTGACTATTACTCACATCGATACACAGGTGATCGTCAGGATAAATTGGTAAGGTTTTTTATTTCAGTAGATGACAGCAGCACAGTTCTATTTATTCAACCAATTGGTCACATTTGATTAGTTTAACTACTTTAAATATGAAATAAGAATTCAAAACAACCATTTATAATACCATGCGCTAAAAGGAGAAATCTGTTCAGGACTGCCTTCCTTCCTGCCCCAGCACATCCTCGGATCATCCCTGCTGGGGATAATATCTCTTTTTCTTTCATTCTTTTTAAGCTGGGGTTGTTCTCTGCCTTTCAAGCTTTGCTTCTCTCACCTCTGCAGGTGCTTAGTGACAACTTCAGTCCCCTGAATCTCTTGCTAGACCTTCACAAATTTTTGCTTTTGCCTAGATGAAGCCCCTGGAGCTTTCCTCAGAGGCAAGGAGAAGCTGTAGCATGAAGCAGTTCTACTGTTAAACACAATTCAAAAAAATCTACAAGGGAAAAAGAAGTCAGGAACATGAAGGAAACAACAGTGCATTTCTGCTGCTTGCTTTGCAAGCTCATCAAAGTAGGTCCTGAATTCTGGTCAGAGCCTGACTGACTGGCTTTTTGCACAGCAATTTATTTTAAATTGGGCATACTGAGCCAATTCTGTGTATTTATGAATGCACACAGCTATTGCAATCTGCTTGAGCAGCACAGAGGGGGTGGGAAGGCTTGCTGGGGAGACATCCACCACACAGGAGGCATCCCAAGCAGGTCAGAAAAACACTGCTAATGACTATACTGTGATGTGAACATTCATCTCCTTTTCAATGAATTCATTGTGAGCATCAAACTCTCAGCCCCAAGGGTATCTTTACCTGGAACCCACAATAAATTCAGACTGAATGCAAACTCCTGTTTGAAAACAGACACATTTCAAAACATTGAAGTTATGAATAGAGTCTCAAGGCTGCAAACCGAGGCAGTGCTAATGTCAAGTGATAATTTTAAATGGACAGAAGGTTCCTGAGAGTGCTGTTGGCCTTTTTTTAGTTCTCAGAACCCTTCACTCCCTCTGAAAGAAATGTGAATTGGGAATATTCAAAACCACACGGGACCTGACCTTTCCTCACATAAAATTGTCTCCGTACGTATCACAAATCAGGGCTGGCTGTAGGGCTTCTTGAAGAGACTTATTTTCAGATGAGTTAGGGACACAGCTGAACACCAAACGTTTAAAGCTGTTATAATTACATAATGGCCTGGATGGAAACCAGGACAAACAAAAGGCATATCATTGGAACAAATCTTCCAAAAGTTTTGAAAGATAGATTCTTCTCATAGTTTCTTCAAGATTCACTTCCCTGACAAATTTATCCTCATTTACTCTTGGGTCTATTCATAAGTTTGAATTATTAGAAAGTCATACTACATTATTTTCAGTGGTCCATCATCTCTCTCCTCAGCAATATAGTGAAACCATTTTAAAACAGAGAGAAAAGCCAGGATTCTGCAGTGGGAGTGGGAGAGGACTGGACTAGATGCCCTTTTAGTTCTTTTCCTATCGTTGTGTTTGTCTCACTAAACGTTAAGAAAACTTCTCTGCTACCTTTCTTTCTTTTTGATAGAAGGAAATGCTGAGAAAGAGGTAGCAGCCAGGACCCCCTGTTACAAAAAGGCATGGACTTTCAGAATAAAACACAGCAGAGACCTGAGGTTTCCCTTTTCTTCTAGCCACTGCACAGACATCTCACAGCTCCCACACCCCCCAGAAAACCCTGCTACCACAAGCTTCAGACAGATGGTAGTGAGTCTCTTTCCAGCTGACCCTGTTCCTCCAATTCTGGTGTCCAACATGCCCTCCAGGGAAGCTTTCCAGATCTCTGGCCTTTGCTTAGGTAGGCTGATGAAGACAGTAAGAACCTGGACTTACATAATGAGCTTTTGAAAAGATTTCATAGGTCACCAGAGAGAAAGAGAAATGAGTGAGTGAGTGAGTGAGTGAGTGAGTGAGGTTTGTTAGCTCTTCTGCTCCATGTTACCAAGTTATCCTGTCACAGCTTTTGACCTAAGAAGGAAGCTCTGCAGTCTCTTTTTATTTTCTCCACTCATTGTATCAATCATGCCTTGGAAGATTAAAATTTAATAAAGACCAGCATCTGAAAAAGAAAAGCCTGAATAATAGAGCAAATAAAGCAAAAGACTGAGCTGCCTTTATTGAGGGATATGATACAGGTTGTCAACCACAACGAACACTGAATGAGCAGAGGCCAGCAATCAGGCATGGGCACAGCAGGGGAAGCCATCAGAGCTGAGCGTCTTTACCCGGTTCTGAGGATTCAAACAGGGACACCCTGTTTTTTCAGCTGGTTGTGCACATCTGTTGACCCATGTATGTCTTTGGGCGAGCTGGACTTTTTCTATATAAAGAAGAAACACCTTCCCCCACTCCCAGCAAGCCAGCTGTTCTTGGGCATGTGAGCTTTATGCTGCGTATCTAGATCCTAATGACAGTGCTTTCCTTCAAGGTAAGTCCCAACACATGAAAGCTGGAAGGGGTCATCTGAAATTTGGAGATAAAAAACTTCATGCTGTGGAAGTCAGTGAAAGATTTCCATGGGAACAGCAAAAACGTGGTAGAGTCTATTTCTGTTAACAGACTTGCTTCCCCCTGTTTTGTTTTGGTTTTTTTTTTTCTTTTGTTGTATCTCTCTCTGCTTCAGAGGCCACTACTATCTTCTTTCTGACAGATGATCAGTTAAATCAGTAACTCTTCAATAATTTGTCAGGAATTCCCAAACAAAGGAAACGTTGCTGTAGATCTGATGGACAATTATCCCATTACTCTCCCCCTTGCCTTCATGAGGACCTGGCTCTTGACGCTTTAATAAAATCCTAAATCCATGTAACTCATATGACCAGTTGTGTGCTGTCTACTGGGTGGGTTGGGAAGCGAAGGGGAGTCATTCCAGTGTGGACTCTGCAGGCTTCAGGCTGCATGCTGAAGTGTGAGATTTGATTGCCCTCATTATGGTGGTTGGTGTAGCTGACTGATTATAGCCATAACATCACAAAGGCCTTTGTAAAACCCAGAGTTTGTTCCTATGATCTCCTGTGGTGGTAAATTATAGTATGAATACATAATGTGGCAGAACGTAATAATCTTGAGTAATGTAGCTGATTTTATTGCTCTTTAATTTCATTAAGTGTACTCTTGTCAGGCAAGGGACAGGCTTTCAGCTCCTAGGAGCAGATGCTCACGTCCTAAAGCTAGACCTGAAATACTCATCATGAAGACAGAGGCCATTTGCACAGTCTGGACCCAAACAAGAAGTGATGTTGGCATTTTTGAATCTTTTGTTAGAATCTTTTCTGTTCCAAAATGGATGTATGAAAGAAGACAAGTACTGGTTTATGTTCTGTGCATTTCCCTTGCCTACAGACTGACATGTCCTCCCGCTCTGCTTGCACATGTCCATGGCGAGTGGTGCCCAACAGGGCTCACCTGACAGAGGCCAGCAGGCGGTAGGAATGGGAGCGATTTGGCAGTCAGCTGCCCACAGAGAGGGTGCCCGGGGACAAGCCTTTCTGTGTACATCTGTACTTCAGCTCCTGTCAACAGCAGGCTGATGCCACATCATGGAAGAGGGAAGCTACATCGCTGCAGAGAAATGTGGGTTTACACTAAAATGACAGACATGACACTGAAGAGACTAAGCCAGAGGCATACACTCCCTTCTGCTGACTCTGGTGTAAAACATCTGGGAAGATGATGAAACAAGAAGTATTATTTCTTAAACTAATGAACTAAGGCTTCTCAAGGGTCATCTGTAGGCATTGAACTCCACTGTGTTACTGATAAGCACCTAGATTGTCTCACTCACATATGGATAGAGGAAGTCTGTAAGAATTTATAAGAAAAAATACATTGAAACGAAGAGGATTGCCTTTTCATACAGACAAGGTTCCCCTGTCTGTATTAGGTATTAGTATTGGGAATGCGTTTTTCACTCCCAAAGCATGTAGAAAAGGTTACTGCATGTCATCCAGTGAAGTGTACCCCAATGCCGAATAGACTTTCTTCCCTTCCCATGTGACTTTCTTTCTAATTCATGTACTAAGGAGGCTGGTAAACCCTGCAAGTCTTTCCCCGTTCAAACCTCTCCTTAATTCTGACTCCTAAATTTACCATGAACTTCTAAAAGTCTTTAGGAAACTGAATCAAAAGTTCATGATGAAATGATGGAGATACAGCTTTACAGATTATTAAAAGATGTGTTTTCTCTCTTTCACAGCAAAGTCTGCCTCACACCGTAAGGCACAAAGACAACATGCTCGCCAGCTGAGAGCTGTTAACTGAGGTGCAGCTCCACACTGCCTGAAGACACCTTTCAGACCTCACCCAATGCGCCTCAGACCCTGGCAGTTAGAATTGTGTAATTTTGTGACCGCTGATCCTGTACACGGTACGTAGGGGGACCCCATGTCCAGGACTCAGTGCTAAGACTGAAGTTTTATTTGTTCTTCCAATGGAGTTAAAGGCTCTTTGTGCTTGAAGCACCTTTCCTTGCTGCCTTGCCTTGTCCTGAAGGGCAAATGCAGGACTTTCCTCTGCCTTGGTGAATCTGAAATTTGCTAGGGACTTATTTGAGCTGCTGTGTGGGATAAGATGGAGCAACAGTTACTGAGGGTCACTCAAACAGAGGGTTTATTTATAGGTATATATAGGGTATATCTGGTGTTCTTTTCTATCATCATGTTCAAAGACTTCAGGACAGATCGGATGAATTATTAAAATTTGATCATTCTTTGCTTGGAAGACTCTAGATTAAAAACTGTGATTATGGACAGGTATTAGGGTAATAGGCTACTTTGGTTAAGAAATTGAGTAATCTTGTACATTTTTATATATCACATAAATATTATATGAGGAAAAATCGGGAGTAAATTTGAAGGAGATGGCAAAAAACTAGTTGAAGGAGATCCTGAAATGTTAATACACATATGTACACACATTTCCCTTTTGTGACCCCAGTGTGGTAATCTAATCCAAATTGAATTCTGAAAATAATATTAGTTTATACAAAATAGGGAGACTATGTAAATTCACTATAGAAGCAGAAAGATTTATTCAGCTAGGTTATTAAAAGATTTTTTCAATAGCTCTTTAATTCAATTTTTATGTTTTACATCCCATTAGAGGGTTTTTAGAGAATAAAATGTTTTAAATATATAATACCAAATAAATCAGCTTCAGGTTTGACAAGCCATTGATTACTGAGAAGAATGAAAAAAAAAATAGCAAATCCTAAACTCCTTTATGTATAGCTTAGTTATTACAGCAGTACTGGAGGAGGAAAGCAGTAATTATAGTAGCTAATTCCCCTTAGAACAGCACAGTGTAGTGAACTAATTTCCCATGTGTGTGCAATATTGCTCTCTACTGGCTGCTAACTGGATAGGAAAAGGCAAAGCGTAACCAAAGAAGCCTTCATGTGGTCTATCAAATCCTGAATCTATCTGTAAGCTGACAAACTCAGCCCTCAGAGGACTGATCACCCAGCAGCACCCAAGTGATTCTCAAGAGCTGTTGGATAGCCAGCTCCTTTTTTACAGAGACTGAATAGAGAATGGGGTGTGAAAAATTCAGGCGATGCAGTATTTGAAAATCTTTCCAGCAGCTAACAACCTAAAAGGAGATGGTATGACAGTACAGCAATAAGGATAATACTAACTGTGAAATAGAAATGAACTGTATTGCTGCTATAAGTGAAAGGAAACCTCTTTTTGCTCACGTGGAAAAGGTCTGCGAGGCTTTAACAAATACAGTGCAGTTCTAATCTCTGCTCCCCCAGGTACAAATGTATAATGTATCTAAGAACTGCATCTGCCATCTAAAGCCTTGGGCATCATTATTTTAACATTTCAAAATTATTATTGATTGGAAAAAAATTATGAAGGAAGCAGAATAGGTTACGTAGATCCTACTCCTGTTAAATATTTCTGTCTGTAAGTTTGTTCCTTCCAGTCCCCATCATTTCCTAGTGATTTCTTAACCTCAGAGTTACCTAAATACTATGCTGCTGGAAATCAGTGAAGGACTTGCCCCTCTGATGTATGTATGTGGCTTTCACAGAAGCTTGGTAGAGATGTGCAGGTGATGAAAGATGCAAGCTGTAAACCATGATACTTTCCCTCCTTTTCTTCCACAACCCCAGCCACATCCTGACCTCTGAGCCAAAATGCTAAATAAATAGCAATGTACACTCAAAAGTCCAGGTGAAGCCTGACAATAGTGGTTGCCCTCGGAGAGGGTATAGAAGCTTACAGACCTGTTCCTGACTATAAGGGGGGGGGGGGGAAGGCAACGTACTTTGGGGCATGGAGAACACATGCTTGTTTGAACACCTGCTACCTAATCTGAACAACTTTCCTCACAGTCTCGTGGACATAGAAAATTGTATGGAAAAATCTGTATCTCTTCCATTTTCACAGTGTTCTTTTTGAAACAGAGACCAGAACTACAGACATGCAGACTGTATTCAAGATACAAGCTGATCTGGCTAATATTCAGGGTCTTAATGATGTTCTCTACTCGATTTCCTAATTAAATCCTCATAAGTATTTCTTTTATTGTTATGGATCATTGAATTACCTTTTTCGCAGAACTACCATTACTCCAAAGTCCTTTTCCCAAGCAATAGTGGTCAGCTCAGATCTTATTTTGTATGCAAAGGTAAGACTTTTCTTTTCTACCTCCAGATGCATCACTTCACAATTATTTATACTGAATTTTACTTGCTAATTTAATAACCATTCTTGTAAGGGGCTCATGCAGATATTTACAGCCAGGTCTCGTCTTTTCACCCTCTGCAACTTTACCAACATCAGCACATTTTGCCATCTTACAAGTCATTCCTTTTATAAATAATTTATAAATGTGTTGAGCAGTCCAGATCCCAACACACATCTCCAAGACACCCCTGATGACCATGAGACTCCCTTGACCAAGCATTTACCCATACACTTGCTTCCCAACTTTTAGACTTTTTAATCCATAAAGTACCCTCCCTTTTATTCTATGGCATCTTTGTTTCCATAAGAGCTTTTAAGACCCCTTGCAGATAAACCTATTTGAAAGCCTTCTAGAATATGGTCTACACCAGCTGGGCTTTGTAGTATCTCAGGATTCAATGGAAATGGGATAAAACAATTACAGAGCAAGGTAGGGTAACAACATATAACCCAGGCAGTTACGCTACATCATGGTGACCTCCTCTGTGCAGCTAACCTCACATAGGGAGGACAATGAAGACCCTTGACTGATAGCCTGGAGTGGCAGTAAAAAAAAAAAAAAAAATCTTTGCTAGAGTTTTAAAAGGCCATCAGCTGCAGTATTTCCTACTGATGAAAAGCAGTTTAAGGACCAGTCAGAATCTGATCCTGAAGGACCTAACCTGCCCCAGAAGGCTGCCAGAGCATATTCATTCACACAACTTTACTTTAGATTTCTGCAGAGATGTGAGAAAATGGAGTAAAAGGAGCTGGCAATGTCGCAGAAATTTTCAGAACATTTTCTTGGTGTCTACCAGAACATATTCTTGGGCATTTAGAGTATTTTAATGTCAAAACCAAAATGAATACCGATAACAGTAAAGCGCATCCAAAATCCATACTTCGTTTTTCATTGTTATTTTCATCAGCCAAAAAAAATATTGGTTGATAAAAGCCACTCATTTCCTACTGACTGCATGCTTCAGCAGCATACATCATTCTTTTATGAACTGAACGTGGTACAAAACTAGACTTGCTCAACTTAAAATAGTCAAAAAGCAGAAATAAAATATTTTAAAAGGTAGTGTGAAAAGAAAAACTCTCACTGAACTTTTCAGAGGGTCTTGGTCTTGACGGAGGTTGTGACCAAGATTACTGGGTTTCGTTTGATTTATTACTGTGTACCTCTACAGCTTAGTCAAGAAGGAAATGAAGTGGCCTCCTCCAAATGACAGATGACTGAGATAGTCTTTCTGAAAACCGAAAGTTGTGTGTGAAGAAAGAAGACAGGGACAAGATCAAAAGTGAATGTCTTGTCTCAGGAGACAGAAAAAAAAAAGGCTCTGGAAATGGTGGAGCCAGTTCAGGAGAGGACACATAGTGTGGATCAGACAAACAGATACTGTCGGCTGTCTAAGGAGCTTGCGCCTTGCTGTCTTGAAATGCTGGAATGATTTGAAGTATGATGTGGCTATGACTTATGAGAACTGAGTAAATGGAAGGGCTGGTAGCGATGAAGGTAACTTTACGTGAGGAAAAAATGGATTGTAACATAGAAAGAAAGAAAGAATCTTCCAGTCTGAAAGTCTACAAGCTGTCCTGGAAGAACACAAACTTTGTTCACTTCTAGTAAGAAGGTCAGGGGACAGCCAAGGGAAACTTGAAAGGAGAAAAGCATGATACCTTTTTTATTTAAAAAAAAAAAAAAAATCAAATCTATTTCTGCTCACAGTGTAGAAAGCCAGTTCGCTTACTTAAACGTTCATGATGTACAGATTAGAAAAGTCAAGTTAGAAACCACCATTTACAATTATTTACCTCTTTTCAGATTTCTTCAAGTAAATCTAAAGGAACTCGGAAAATTTTAAGCTTTTGTAAAACACATTTTACTTCTGGACATTATTACAATATATTCTGGATTCAGCTTGAAATTGGACTGATTCTGTTAAGCTATCTTTCAGCATACTTGAAATGAATTATAAAAAAATACGAGATAGACACCACCACCAGACAGTAATCCTGGCATGGCTCCCTCCTTTTTACTTCCTAGCTCAAACAACATTCTCCCAGTGCACTTGTCCAAAAATGCTGTTCTAGAAATCTGAGGCTTTAGTTCCTTAAAAGATAATGAAATTATATTAAAGTTCTGTCCCTTAAAGCTTTGTCCATTAAAAATTCAGTTGAACAGGAAGGTGCTTAATTACTGCCAAACAGAAAAGGGAGGATGACATCTTTATTATCTTTTTCTCATTTTGAATTTTGGAATTTTGACCAGCTCTAAAAGTGTGATGAAAACTAACCCCGCCAGCCCGGTGCCATACCCATGCATAGGTTGGGGTGGCTCCTCCTCCCTTAGCCAGGCAGGCAGAAATGAGCATCACTGCTCCAAGGAGGAAAGGCTGGATGGAGGCCAAGAGTCAGATTTCCCCCCCCCCCCACAAACGGCACAGCTATCCCTTCCTTCCCACCCAGTCCTCCGGGCAGCCAGGGCTGCTGCTGCTGCTGGCAGTGCTTCCCCGGCAGCCTGAGCCCTGGCTGCACCATTTCACCCCCACATCCACTTCAGTCCAAGGCTTAATAATCCCCAGCAGGAGTATCGCGGTGCCAAAACTCCCGCAACTAGACAGAGAGGAAGCAATTAAGGTTAATATGACGGCATTTGTCTCTGCACTACTAGTCTCTGGTGAGCATAAGCTAAGACTTTTAACATCATTTTTTTTTCCACACAGGTTTTGCATTTAATTATAGAGTAAGGACACCGTGTGTTCCAAGAGCAATCATCTTACTGACATGTTATTCTGAAGCCAGCCTTCATTCAGTGTGACACATGCTGGTTATGCACTACCAAATAGAGCTATAATGAAGTGAGGCTGGGGAAAAATGTGTCGGAATCTGAAGTAATGCCAGCTAAGAAAGCTTATCTCTACTTTATTATTATTATTATATTTAATAAACAATCTTTCATGCCTACAGAAGAAAGAAATAAATGAGAGCTTTCTAGGGTAGATATAAAAGCTTTGCATAAAAAAATGTGTTTACTGAGTTACAACTACTGAACTTTTCATTTTGCTCTAAAGAAGAAAGAAAAAAAGGAAAAAAGAAAAAAGCAGGCTGAAACAAATGGAAAAGTTTACAATTATGATGTGAAGAGGAACAAAACCCTGTTAAGGTAGAAGACAAGAGTATGTTCCAGGCCATGGCTTATCTTTGGTCAGGATCCAGCATTTTATATTAAGTGCATCATGAGCTCTTATGTTTAATTGCAGGTCCAATTTGAAGATCCATTGAAGGACCTGGCAAAACTTTCTAGAATATCTGTTGCTGTTGAGGAGGTTTGGGGGTGGATTTATTTTACATCTTCACCTAGTCAGCCTTATCCAAAGGTTTCTCAGTGACCACCTATGACCATGAGGCTGCTGGGCAGTAAGGATCCTCACTCTTTGCTGGGCCAGTCCTGTGAGTTGCAATGATGTGGCTGGTTTTCATTACCCAAGTTGGGAGCTGTGACTGAGTTTTTCAATGAATTATCTGCATTTCACTTCTGCTGTACCCTGACAATGTCTACCATGTTATCCATATTGCCTAACAATTGCATCATGACTTGATGTGGGGCTCTGTTGTATAGTACAGGGTGCATATCGCCATCAGCTCCTGAACTACAACTGAGGCTCAAGCCCTGTTACAGTACAGAGCTCCTGTTTGTTTTCCTGAAGTACAGTAATTGCTGCAAAAAGACATGACCTTTTTCAGATGTTGCAATAGGAGCTCTGAAGATTTCAAAGCTGATTGTTATTCTGTACATATTTTCAGGGTCCTTGCTTGTCTTTAATTCAAGACAAAATCTGCCACTGAATAACGTATTGCTCTTTCAGTATAAACAAACAAGTACAGATTAATTTTTCAGTTTAAAAATTTCGGTTGATCTTTAAATAAATAAGATCCCATTGATATCAACTAGACTTAGGGTTTTCACACCTCTCTGACTTGCTGTGGGCAAATACAAAGCCACTGAAAACATTAAGAGCTCTTGAGTGTACAAGTCTTTTTTTCCTCCCTTCCCCTCGTGTCCACATAGTAGGAGTGCATGCGTTCTACAGGTGAATTCATCCCTGAGTAATTCACACTGTTGTACAAGGAGCTTATTATAGGAACAGTATCACAAAATGTCTCTCTTGAAATTTAGGGCAGGGTCAAAATTTTGTGGTAGCTCTATGATGTACATTTTTGGTCATAATATTTATTTCTATTTTATACTTCTTATTTTTAAAAGATACTACATGGATTATTTTGTATGTTCTAGCTACATTCATAGTGATGCACTCTTTATTAATTTCCGTAATACACTTCACATCTGGAGGATATTATTTGCATAGCAACAGATTCTTCCAAGACCAGCATCTTAAACTAAATTCCAAGAATATTAACTCACAGCAGAATTTTATAGCTAGCTCAATGTGGCTGCTACTCAAAAATAAAATAATTTCCTATGCAAATATGCTGATTTCTGTGCTGTACCTGGAAACACAGCTTCTGGGGGCAGAAACAATCTGTTTGGAAGCTGACTCTACTCCTGTGAGGACACACAACTCAGTGCCAAACTGGTTATACCCTTACTTAATTAATTTGCAGTCTGTATAGGCCAGACCAATGAATCAGCAGTATAATGAAGTAAACTCTTTTCTTTCATCCAAGGGACATCAGCTCTCTATGTTCCAGTAATACACAGCATCATAGTCAGATCTGGAAAATATGTAATAGCCTTACAGACTGTGAGCTTGGACTGATAGATGAGAAGTGATTCAGATGATATTTGATCCTTTTCTAATCTTGATTCTGACCTGCCCCTCAAATTACTATGAGTTATTACAGACCTACTTCAGCAAAAGAACGAGACAAAGCTAATATTCTTTCATTGTTAAAATCAAGGCAGATTTCCATCATGATTTTGACATAAATTCTTCTTTACTTTTAGCATGACCTGGCACAGCAAGAAAGTCTTTCGACAAAAACAATGTCCTGAAGGAAAGCCTTAAAATTTATTTACTCCATGCATGTCTTTGTATCTTCTTTTTTATATCTTGTTTTGCCTGATTAACTCTATTCTTAAGCACTTCTAAACTTGTATATGATTCTCATATTAGGGTTTCCAATTCTGGCAACATACATCATCTCTCTACATCTATGACAAACCCACTGTCAGCACTTATTACTACTATAAAGTAATTAATGCAAATTAATCTTGCACTTTGTTGCAAAACCAACAAAAATCAAGCGAACAAACCAACCACACATAGTAGCAATCTGAATAACTCAAAAATCAAGAAACTTTTCATAATAAAACTGAGTCATTATAATCTTTTGAGTTATAGAGTAGCTTCAGTATATTAACATTTAACCTCTTTTAAAAAAACTTCCTATGCCTAAGTCTTCCTTACTTGCATTCCTACAAGAAATTTTCTTGAAGATGCCAAAGCCCTCAATAAAGTTGATGATACAATATTTTCTAGGGAGCATAATAGCAAAAAGAAAGGTGTAAAATACTGTCATTAAAATTAAAGAAATTAATTTTTTTATTTAAGTTTTCACACTAAAACAATGCCATGTTATTGTTTTATTAAGAATAGGTAGAGTATCACTTTCTCGTATCCATGTTGTTAAAAAAAAAATATTTCTACACAAGACCAATATTTTAGTAAGAAATTATATCTGTGAGACATAAACAGGAAAATTCTCACTGTCATGAGATTTTTCCTTAACTAACCATTTCAGAGCTGTAGAAAAATCCTGGAAAACACTTGCTGATTTTCTGTTGCTAGAAAGTTGCCATGGTATTGGGGTTTACTGCTGCCTTTCTTTTTCTGCATGAAAGTGCAGCATATTAGATTCTCCATATGTGCTATGTTCATTAAACTAGCCAAAGATGTCGATAATTTTCAAACAAATTGTAGAATTTTAAAGAATAAGAAGCAACATTAGGAAACATCCTAAAACCACAAACCTGAACAATTAAACATGAATAGTGTCATATATGCACGTGTATAACACATTTGCATGTATATGCATCTTGAAAGGCAGTCAGAATTATTCTGTAATAATTAAAAATGATTATTCTTCACAAGTAGCAATATTCACATGTTTATAACCATTACAGACTTTCATAGTATAATATTTCAGTGGTTTTATGATAGAGATGATTAAAGGCAGGGAGATAAGGCGAGATTAAAGTTCAAGGCCAGGTTATCAGCTGTATGACTTCAGAGATCTTCTGTCTAACTCCAAATCATACTTGCCTTGGCTGTCCTAGCTTGCCCTCTGTATAAAGGGTCTTTACGCTCATCAGTCTAACTAAACCCTAGTCAAATATTTTTGAAACTTGATTTTATACAACCTGCAAGTAGTATTCTTGGATTAATTGATTAAATCCTCTGGCAATCCTATTATCTTGTTTTATCATATTAATCAAGGCATCAATCTCCCCAGGTACAGACTTCAGGTGCATCCCTGAACCTAGCTCCATTTAGCCATATGGCCTGTCCTAGAGCACGTTAATCTGTGTTTCAGTGAGCTGATGCTTTTCCCAGGACTACCTGACTTCAGAGTATCCAATCTCGTCCAATTCTTGGATACCTTACAAAAAAAACCCGGTAAGAGACCATGCGGCAAACTTGGCTATATAGCATGTAGATGTTATGTGCTTATTGTCATAATAAAAGATAATGTGAGCTCAAATTTTTCCTAATTCTCAATCCAAAGCCTCAAAGCTTTTTGAGATACTGTGTCCCCTGCTGCAGAGCACTGTGGAATACATGCTACTGCTACTTGCAGTCTAATTAAGCTTTTTTCTTTTGATGGAAAAGCCATCTAGATATCAGTGTCAATGCCTGATTAATTCCTTTGGAAGTGGTAAGAAAGGCAGTTGCAACAAGAACACAAAAAGGAACTGGTCATGTAGCATGATCTGCTGAAGCAAATCTCTTTTCTGATCATGAGCTGTTTCTTCTAGCTGTATATCTTCAACCAGTCAGCGCATGCAACCACAATCTTGTTTTCTTGGCTCTGTTGCTCACTTGCTTGGTTAAACATGACTGGCAGTTGCAAATTGAGTTGTTGCTAACTGGCACATCCGAAGAAATAAACTAAAGCATTCTTGATAATTTCAATAACTTCAATGCTTCTACATGAAAGAAAAGAAACATAACAAAAGAAAATTCTTCTATCAGCAGCCAAATTACATAGCCTTGATAGTTTCCAGAATAGAGATAGCTTCATGACACTATGCACAAAACAAACAAACAGAAGTCTTTGTTGGAAATGGCATGTTCATATGGTTTGAATTCATTAAGTTCTCCATGGTAAATTGAGATAATTTTCAATTTTGTTGTTGCAGATATAGAAAAGGCAGAACCCCTTCCCAGACAAAACAATATACATCAACCCCCCTCTGCCACCTTACAATATAGGAAATCATAATCAAGCATCTCAAAAGAAACACGTTTTTCTTCCTAAAAAATCCACTTTTTTGAGTTAAAAGCTTCAGCTCTGAGATTTATGTTCTGTTCTTTTATCCTTCCACCAAATGTCAGTCAATTCAGATATTTTCAATTCTTGCACAGAAAAGATGCCTCAGACTTCCACATTATACTGAGATGATTAGCTTCTATGACAATAACAAGGAAACTGTTCAAAATAACAGTTGCACTAGCTACTTATATTGCTTTCAATGTACCCAAACCTTCAGTCCCTGGTATATGCAGAGATCTCTAATGGGATATTTCTCTGTGTGAAGCAGAAATGGCTAATGCAGAATTAGTGGTAGAAGTTTGTGTGTGTCAGTGAGGAGAGAGGGACACCTTTTGTGAAGGTTTCTTGCATTTTTAGAGGGGTAAGAATTTTAAATGGCAATTTTTTTATGAATCTTGAGGCATTTGTAGATTTTCCACCCTACTCCTTTTGAGAACTTCCTCAGATTAGACCACAACACTTTCAAGAAAACCTCAGCTAGAAATCCCTTCATTATCAGTTGCTGGTGGAAAATAGTCATTACACCTAAAATATAGCCTATGAAGTGGCAAAGCTTTGACTAACCACGCAATGTAGAAAAGCAGGGCTGGGAATGTCCTTTACAAGTTACCTAGTTTAAGCCTCCCTTTTTGCAAAAGGAGATCCATTATTCCATTCCTAGCAGCTTTTTTTCTAACCGGCTCCAAAAGACCTGCAGTGATGGAATTCCACTTCCTCAACATGCTTTTCCAAGCTAAGGTTTAAAAGCCTGCTCAACATATTTCTGTATTCAGTTCTCTCCACGATTTGTAATCCCAGGTTGAAACCCCAAGAAACAAGAGAAATTTCCTGTGGGAGACAGGAGGCCTGGTAACGAGCTAGCTGAAAGCAGGGGTCTTTACAGCCTTCTGGACCTGACCCATTTCATAATTCAACTTGGATTATGGACTTTGCTATTATTATTTTTCACAGGAAATTTTTTACTTCAGGACAGGTAAATTGTTTGTACCTTCCTCCTGCAGGAATCTTTAATGCTGACCCCTACTGTGACCAGCTGGCCATCTTTTGATTTTTTTTTCCTAGAGACAGTCTTTATTTGAGGAAAAGCAGCGTTTGCAGATGGAGTTTTACAAATAATGATAGGAGCAAGGTGCAGCACAATTCTTACATCTTTCTTCCACACCACAGGAAAATCTGCCCTTCTAACATTTCTAGCTCAGTTGGAAGCAAGAAAAATCAGACATCTCATAAGAGAAGTTGGGATCAAGATCTTCAAATGGTTAGATATCTGAAATAAGTGTCTTATCTGTTGAGTCAGCCCAGCAGTAGACATTTTTGTGATTTTCCCATTCATATGTTCAGAAAACTTTTTGTAGCTGCAAAAACCTACCACCATGCATGCTGCTAACATGATGATCCAAATGAGGTGAAGAGATTCGATCTACCATTTCTTGACATCTAAAGCCCAATTAAGGTGACCACTTCCTGTAGAACCACATCAGCTTCCTTGCTTTCTCTCTTGGCTAATCCAAGTTTATGTGGATTGAAGTTTCGTTTAGATGGAGTTTGTAAGATTTTAGGGAAGGATATCCTAGCATCTATCCCACTCATATTCTTAGAAATTTTGGGGCTCATCTTGAGATTCACCACGTGTCTCAGAGCATGGACTGGATCCAGCTGGTATGTCTCCTGACTTCTGAGAAATCCATTACTGCTCCAGCATCAGCTCTGCCTGCTTATTAGCAAATGCCCGAACTTGCCTGCTCTCCAGTCTATCAGAAGTGACACAGAGGTTCTTCCCCTAGGTAAATTATGATAAATAGCACCACACACACACAACCCACTTATGATAAGTATGTTTCAGAACCAATTATTTATCTCTCTCTAACTTTTAGAGCTAGATTTAGCTGAAGGAACAAAACGCTGTAGGGGCTGAACAGTCTTGAAAGCCTCACAATATAAATTGCCGTGTTATAATTACAGCCCAATTAAAATTCAGTGTTACTCTCTTCATTAATTACCATCTCTAGCCTTACAAATAAGTTGGGAGAGACTGCAGTTCTGTGGATCATGTAGCTATCCATCCTCCCCCTGCTTTGAATTTGCGAGAACCATGGCTATTCTGAGTTCTGTGCTCCTATAATAGAGACTGAAGCAGGTAAAAGCCCTGGTTTACACTCTCAGCCTCATAATAACCCCATTCTGTGACTCACAAATGCTCAAAACTCTCCACAGAGCTCAAAGTCCTGTAAACAGCAATATAAATGGAGGCCGTCGTATGAGGATATACAAAAGCTGTTGATAGGACATCTAAGCCTGCAATAAAAGCCTCAAGGCTGCACAGTCACATTCTGATACTGCATGAACTCATCCTGCTGCATCTAAAACAATAAAAGATTTTGCTGGGTTCACTGTGTACCAGTATGTTATACGTCATCTCTCGTACCATACATCTCGCTGCTTTAACCTTAATTTGGGAAGAGGTTTTCTCTGTCCTGCTGGGATCTGCATAAAGGAGCAATAAACTCTGCAGGAGGCTCAACCTCGATCAGGCTTGTGCTGGCAGGTGATGAGCAGTTCACAAGCCCGGCCCGAAAGGTCAAGAAATGACTTCAGGCTGTGTTTACAAACATAGCAACACAGGAACTCATTGCAATTATCAATTTAGAAATTGCTAAATTCCCAAGGGAGACAATACTATAGCTTTTATTACTAGACACACCTTGTATTCCACAAAGAATGGTTTGCTTCAATTTCTTTAGTGTTAGTGCTTGCTTAGGCTGTTAATGACAAGGTCTATCTGAGTGCCACGCACTAAATTAGCAGGAATCAGACTAACATTATTCAATGACGGCCACTGTAATGTTTCACAGTACAAAGCAAGTCCTTCTACAGATTGTTGCCCAAAGCCACACATGTATTTTTGGCCTGACCAGACCTTAATCACCCTTTCTTGCGCCAAATACAGTCAGAAACTGAACAAAAATACAATTTCCCTTATATCCTCCTAATTTCACAACTCACTCAAATATCTTTTTTTCTGTCAGACTCATCGTTAAGATTGATCACCTGTTACATTACACTGGTGCTTGACCCATATGAAGTAGCTGGTTTACTGATTCAGCATAAAATGATTTAAGTTGGTCCAATGCTTTATTCCATCTCTAATTAGCTGACACAAATCATAGTATATTAACTCTGTAATATTCTTTTTTTTTTTTTTAACTAAAATACCATAAAAGTACAAAGGACTTTTTTTTCCTGTTAAACCACAACATGGGTTTAATTTCAAGTGAGATGTTTTCCAGCAGCTTGACTCTTATGCCAAATTAGTAACCAAATCCTTGGCATAGATGTTGAAAACCCAAAAGGATTCAATTATCATTAGGAGAAATCTATAAACTATAATAAGAGGACAGTGTGTTGGAAAAGGGACTATAGTAAAAGAATGAATAAACAGACACGTAATTTAAAAGGTGTTTCTGCCTTAATAGTGTCAATTCTTCTGTTGTGTTTAGAAATCGAAGATACTTTGATCGTAGAATCATTCTATGATCAAAGTATCTCCCTTGGACAGGCTGGTAATGGGGATCACAACCAGCAAGGAATGAGCTGCTTGAGGCGCAGGCTTACAGGGAAGTGTGGGGGGACCACAGTACCTAATTCCACACCACGGACTGAATGGAGGATGGCTATGAGGGTGGTTTTGAACTACATCTCATGATTTCCCATACTTCCTTGAGGGATACCTATGAACTATCTCTTTTTTCTTCATGCTGGCCAATATCTCAGTGCAGTATGCCTTTTCTCAGGCTGTTATTGAACATGAGGACACAGATCTGTACTCGATATGCTGCAGACATTAGCTGTATTCCTTTTTTTTTTTTTCCCTTACCTCCTAATTTTATTGGCTACTCTCTACCTGTTTTAAATAATGTTTTTTATTCATCAAGTCGCTAATAGTTATTGTGAATTAAACATGATTCCCAGGGATTGGCACAGCTTTCTTCTTCAATATGTATGTACAAACCAAAAATAAACCTTAAAAGAAACGTCAGGGCTAATGAGACAAAAGAATGTCATATATACTGACAAAAAGAGAATATGTAAAGTGAGATTTCCAGCCATCAAGCACTCCTTTCTAGTCACAAACTGATTTCCATTTCCTCCTCTCTGGCACCGAAGCAGCAGGCTTTGGAATCTTGCTGCTTTTTCTTTTATCTTTACATTGGTTATATATTTGGGCAACATAAAGGTTGATTTTACACTTTTTTCCCCGCATACAACCAATCAACAAAATCAGCATGTCTTCCAAAACCAGAGTTAGCTTTCTGTCTTTCCTCAGAGGGGCTGTAAAATGTAATTAATGTTTGCAAAGCACTAGAATATTCTTGCATAGAAAAGGCTGAGTTACTGCCAAGTATTTAATACAGGCAGTGCTGGTTCTGTCAAAGTTCCCAAATGTGACTCAGGGGCAGATTTGAAAAGGAATATTACCACATAAATAAAAAACAGCTGTGGACTTTCGAGGCACATCCTAAGAGCCTCCAAAACATCCACCTTAGGACTATGTAACTCTGTAAGTACAAAACTCACCAAGCACTTTCCCTCTGACCTCAGAACTCTCCCAGCAGCAGGACTTGGGCTTCTGAGCTTCCTCTGAGCTGCTTCGCCCTGACCTGAAGAGCTATACATAGGCTCCAGACACCCAGACAGGCACCTGAAGAAATTTGGTTTTCACTTATTCTGTGACTGAACATACTTTGACCAAATACAATTGTAAAAATAAAAAGCAGCATCTCAGAGAGAAGGCTGTGGTGGTTTGAACAGCTAGGGGGTTTGTCCTCTGCTTCTATTTCTTTTCCAGCAACCATTCCACTTAAAATTAAGAAATGGTCTTCTGCAGACATTTGGCTCCTTTTAAAAGATATCTCCAGGTATGGGGATTAAGACTAGCATTGCCTTCCCTTTGCAGACTTGCTTGTACAATAGGTCCGAAGGAGGCTTCCCATCTCGTCTGGCCCATTGCAGCAGATCACAAACTCTGCGGGCCAAAAGACCCAGTACAAATCTCACAGTGAATGCTCCAAGTACTAAATATGACTACGTGTTACACCCTGGAACTGCAAGATTCTGTGCATCACCGCAGTTCTTTTTCTAGTCCCAGTTTGAATTAAAGACCACACATGACATGAAAATTATTAACTGTTTTCAAAAAAATGGTGTACTCATTAACCAGGCGCACTCTCAGACCCTGACAAACTAAGCTTCACTGGGGATCTGTAGCAGAAATGAAGTCTCAGGACTATCATGAGTCGCAGGTTAATAGGTGACATGTCTTGGGAAGTTAACCTTTCGTTTAGGTGCAGTACGTGATCTTTGCAGTAACTGAGTGAAGTGGGGAAAAATAATAGCACCGGCTATCTGCTAGAGGTCACGTTTTTAATTGCAAAATATTGAAGACATCTGTCCTAAAGCTATTAATCCTTTCAACCAAAACAAAATACAAAAAAAGTAAGAATAAAAAGAAGAACTCCCACTAAAGATCTGAGCCCTCTGACTGTCTTAAAAACAACAGCAGAGCATAATGAAAATGCAGAGAACTTAATTTTTTTGGCAGACCGTCAGCGTTTTTACCAGCCTGGGGGCAGAAAGTTTGTTGGAAAGATGGAGGCCTTTGTAAAGCTTTCATTAGCGGTGGACTTAAAAAGTATGGGATTATAACGTTGCCATCCTGATCTAAGTCAGAGGCCATCTAGTTAAATGGTTGCCATCAGCCGTGTCAGAAGAAAGCCAGCAGCATATCCTGTGCTCATCAGATTATTGTATTTGACCCCGGCCAAAAGGAAAGCAGAAAAGCACATTGTAGACGAGAGGTCTGTTCTGTTTATTGAGGGAGGTGCCCCGTGGGTCAAGGGTAGTGCCAGGAAGCTGATCTCCGTAGGTTGTGTCTGCTGCCAAGGAACAGAGCGAGCTGCTTGGAAATGCACCCTGGAGGAGCCTGAGCTCAGAGCACCGGCTCTGAATTGCTCTTTGGAGGGGCTGTTTCTTTTCTCTGGTTTCATCATCAGGATCCTGTAGTGGTTAGTGTCCAACGCATGGGTTGGGGCGCTTTCTGGTTGCTCTGCTTGATCCCTGCAGTCAGGCAGAGCCCATCAGAATAGAAAGCAACAGTGCCCTCAATATACACAGTCACTGTTTCTGAAGCTATAAACTAAAACTTCATTGTAAACTCATACATGGCAGGGTAGATCTCTGATTCCTGAGAGCTAAGCTGTGGAAACTGTTTACTTCCACCCAGGATTTGCAATGAGACATGAATAGAGATGTTGCCATTGTTCTCAAGATTTGACAAATTTAACTGACACACACAACAGAGTGTAATCATACCCCAGAGACGGAGAAATCCTTCCTGAAAAAAGATCAAGGACAATGTTTATACACACTTATGTTTGAAATATAGATGTGTAAATGTTATGTTGCTACATTTAAATTTAAATTAGGTAAAAAACGAGGCAGAGTGAGGGAGAAGAATTACAAAAGGCACCAATAGATGTATTGTGTCATAGATACAAACCGATATATTAATATTTTAGCTGTCCTTTAGAATTGCATAAAATTATTTAAAATTTTTCTCTGTTCAACTAATGTTAGATTTTCTAAGAATTCATGTTACATGTTCTATAAAGCATGAGTGCAGACTGCCAAGACCTATTTATTGAGCTGTACATGCAGCAGCTCAGCAGTTTGACTGTGTAGTGCTTTCAGATATTTCCTGAGAAGACAGGCTGATGACTTGCAGGTGAGGAAAGGTACAGGAGAAAAAGGGAATTTGCTTTTTAAAATGTAATATTGCCTCAGTTTCTTATTGTGTCATTAAATATGTACTTTTTCCCTCTGGAAAAGTTTTAACAAAGGTTTTTAAGGACTGGTTAGGTAAAATGTATTTCTTAGGAAGTGGATCCTTTCTATGATACTTGAGTATTTTTCAAAAATTGGTGACATTTGCACTTTTTTGGGTATATTTGGCTATATATATTAAGTGTAAGGAATTAATATTTATGTCATTGTGAAAAAAAATTATGACAAGTTTTAGCATTGAAAGAGAGCCTGGTTTTGATCATCTGATGGCTTTCATTTACCTTGTAATGAGATTCCTGAGTTAAGCTGAAACAGACCATTAAAAACAATGATCCATAAAGGAAACTAGTTGTGTTTTGTCCCAAGTAATTTTTGCCCCCAACCTTGCACAGATGGAGAATTTTAATGATGTGGTCTCAACTGTAGGAACAAGACTATATTCTTCAGTAACATAATGAAAGCAAAGTATTATTTTGAGATTTGGAAGCTGGAAACAAATTGTTGATCTAATTCAGTGCACTGAAATATCTGTAATAAATGAAATATCTGAGCAGTGAGGAGATCATCCTAATGATGGGTCTGTTTGTCTTGGCCTAGGAAACATATGCTTGGGGCAGTTGCACTGTGTTTGCTGATGCACAAGTCAGGGAATTCTGAAAAGGTCACTTGAGCTGTTAGAAAAGTTTGACAAATATTGCAACCCTTCAGAGATGTCTATTAAACCATTCATCATTTTTTGGCCACATTTAAGACCAGTAAATCAAGACTTGCTCTGCTGTGCTAAGGCAGTATCTGCTTTGGTAACAGCAATATGACTAGCTAAGCCAGTTGATTTTGAGTAGGAAAAAAAAAACCCCAAAAAAGGTGGTGTTCATTATGGAAAACCTTTGACTCCTTCAGCATCATATTCATGCACTTCAGGTTGATTACGTACATTTAAGGCCAAGCTTGTGTATTTCTTGGCAGAAATCAGGAGGAATCTGAGAGGTGTGGTATGTTTATGCAAATACAAAATCCTGGTGGAGTGAAAAGGCAGCAGAAGCAGCATTTCAGAGATCTGGAAAGAGTACCTTTAATGTTCTGGTAAACCTTAGAAATGAAACATCTGTTGTCGCATAGTTTACCAGAAATGAAGAAATCCAGGTCATAAGACATGTAGTAGGTCTATGTGCTTTGCTCTTTGGTTGGGTTATTTAGAATTTGGTTTCTTGAGGTTTTCAAAGACCTATTCTTTCTCTGCCAGATCTCCAGCCACTTCTACTCATGAAGTACAGTGGGAAACTGAGGAGGGGCAAGACAGAACTGATACATTATCAGCCAGACCAGAATCACTGAAGAAAAATGGCACATTGTAGACATATTTGTTGCCAAGGAAGAATCTAGAAGCTCTGAACTGGAGGAGAAATGGAACCAAGTTTTACAGTTATCATGGACTGTACTGCAATTAATGTCTGAAGTCTGTTTAAGGCTCTGACATGTGAAATGGATGACTTAGTATGGCAAAGATGGGAAAAGGTTTAAGTGCTGTTGTAAAATATTGCTTCTAAATGCTTTGCCAAAAGCCATTTGGCCTTAATGCATGTTCAACTGAGAAAGGCAACTGAAAATGAGATTTGTACTTTCCAAAACAAAACAAAACAAACAAACAAACAAACAAACAAAAAAGCTGAAGAAGGAAAATGCAATGCTTTAAAATGTATTTTGTTGTTTCATAGCAGCAAAATACTATCGCACGTTAATCTCTTTCTTTTTAAGAGCCCTGTAGTACCTTGCTGGATGTAGTTACAGATGAAACAAGTACTGACCCGTAACACAGTACAAGAAGTACTTACTAATGTTACCTTCTGGATTAAAGAAAAAGCAAACAAATAACACCCTTCACCTTCCAGTCAACACTGCTGACTCAAAGGGGCACAAGAGATCTTAAATACATGGACAGAAATAACAAACTTGCAGCTTCATGCCTAATGATAGGAAACATGGATTAATGGAAAATCTTACCGAGTATTGCATGTGCCTCATACAACAGTTAGTGAAATCACACTGCTTAGTGCTTAAAAGAGATAAGTTACTTATGTAAGGTCATAAGCAAGAGGTGGCACCTCCTGAAAACAGTACAAATTGAAAAGTACCTGTAAAGATACAGAAGATTATAATGCATGTTTGTTAACCAACCCACAATAAATGAAGGCTTGTTCTAGTGGACAACTGAACAGTCTCTGCCAGGCTCACTGTTCTAAGTAACCAGATTTGGGGAGTACTTCTTTACATCTGTTATGTCTGCACTCCATCTACACTGGCTCTCCAGGAAACATGGAAGAAAACTAATGCTACCTGCTTGATTGTCAGTAGAGTGCAAATTCCAAAATTGTTGGTGGAAGGGTTTTCAGAAAGTTTTAAATGAAATATCAGGCATGACAAAAAAAAAAAAAAAAAAAAAAGACAGAGCTTTGCTTTGGAGAGCAGTATGACGTGTGGGTGAGGAGTTATATAACACCTAATATCACCAATTCAGTTATTTCTTTGTTGCTTTCTAAATATCCATCAGCTTGGACAAACATAGTGACACTCTGATGACTATGTACTGGAGTACTGGTAGACTTATAATATTGTTAGAGTGTTTAATGATGACAGCTATTTCAGAGGAATGAAAGCAATGTTATATTTGAGACTGTTTGATGCTGGTTTAGTCTAAAAAAGGAGGCTTTTACTAAACCTCATGCTGAATCCTTGGCCAAGAAGTCATTGAAGGGATCAAAATCTAACGAATTGAGGACAACTATATACATATATAAAGTACATAGAATAAAACTGAAATGTTGACAGAAGACAGTATTCTGGAAGACCCATGTGGATAGTGTTAAAAAGATTTTATGAGATTCTGTTACTTTATTTGCTTATCCATTTTCTCTGCAAAACCTTCAGTAGCGTCTAATAGACATCTTGGTTATACAAGCTATGTGTAGTCAATGACTTCTTTATAATGAAACCAAAGGAAATTAAAAAATATGTTAATAAAAATTGCCGAGTAAATTTTAATAATGAGATTATGTGTATGTGTGCTGTATGATAGGCACTAATGTAAGAACCTAACTCAATCAGACAGTGATCTGCAGATGGACACTACATTCAATTCAAAAATGAAGAGGATAGATTAATCAAATCCATTACCTATTGAAAAAATGTACTCACTTCAAATAATTCCTACATCCTCACTCTGGTCATGCAGCTGCTGCCTCAGCAACAATCTAGCAGAATATGCTAAGGTGAACAAAATAGCAGATTTGGGGAAAATCTTTAAGACAGTAGGGCCATATATAACAAGATACATAACAAGAAATCTGCCTGAATACATCCTAAGTACGCTCTACTTCAAGCCAGCCCAGCTGGGGCTTGAGGGGGGTGGGATTGTCTTCTCATTACCATTGTACCGCTGTTCAACAGAGTTTTTCAAGCTATTCGCTCAAGAATACCAGAAATTTCCACTGGAGGAAAGACGCATTCCTCCACCAGCACTGAAAGTCCACCTGTTTGCATTAATGGACAGATTCAGCCTATTTACCTCTGAAACAGGGATGTTTATATAAGTTCTACCCTTCTAAGATGAACAGTATAATTCGCAACTCCAGAAAAGATGGCTTGGTTACCTCCAGCCACCTGTGGAGAGAAACCAGTATCCTGACATTCCAATATGCTAAAGTACAGCTGGGCTCAGTTGTCAACCCCAAACGGTCTTCCAGTCTTGCCCCTTCCACGGCAAGGCGGAGCAGTAACCCACCTATAACCAGAGAGTAAAATGTTGGGCTCTCAGCTCCATAGGAGAGTCTCAGGACCTCATTATCAAGTTTAATTTCCGCTTTCATGGCATTACTGACCTGTTTCACTCTTTCCACGTTTGTGTGTCTTACAATTTCATGTCACAGATGGTCCCTCTGTTTTTCAAGTTGCACTAATAACAGAGCATTGGAAAAGCTTACTGCATTAGTTATCTTGCCTAGGAAACCTGCTGCACATCTCAAAGCTGCATTTCAGTCATCTTCAGGCTTAGGCAGCTGTTTTTCATAGTGCCTGGTTTGCGTTTTCCAGCCTTTCTTTGAAAATGTCAAAGCTAAAAGAATACATGGGGTGGGGGTTTGGGGTGGAGGCTGTTAAATAAAAACAAACAGACCCAGAAATTTCCTGATATTTACCTTATTTCAAAAGCTTACGTTGTAAGCCAGGAAAACTGTGCCACCTGGGATACATTTGATTTATAGTCTGAAAGGGTAGAGTCATTCATTCCTGACTTCCTCGTCTGAGCCTCTGTAAAAATCTAAAAGATTTTGAGGTTATGACATGTTTGAGGGACAATCATATTTTCTATTGCATCAGATTTGTTTCAAGATTATTCTCTGGCCAGAAGAAATGAAACTGGTTTATGTTTTTGTTCCCCTTGCCCAACCAAGGAAAAATGCCTATGATTTTTCCATTAAAAAGTGTATTAGCTTACATAGAAGATTAATTCATAATGCAATAAACACTCTAGCTTTTATTCCTATGATATTTCAGTTTTCCAAAAGTGAATTTTTGCCAAAAGCAAACTGAAAAGAATGATCTATCCGATGCCATGATTCCTTAACTGCATGAACCAAGGAGATCTTCACAAAGCATTGACATGCATAAGTCCAATATGACACCACGTTAGCACTAATCATGTGATCCAGAAGTGAAACAGGAACAAGACTTTTAAAATAATTCATAGCCTGTTTTTTCTTATCCTAAGTCTGAATTAAATTAATGGCTTTAAGTTACATAGGGTAGGATTCAAAGTAGGTACACATCCATAAAAGTGGTTGCATGCTTCTGAGATAAGATGCGTACTGCTGAGCAAAGGCTGTCCCATAAGAACAGATGTCAAGCTATCTGTTTAGGACAGGCTACATTATACCTTGGAAATCTTTATTTTCAATAGCTAAAAATAAAAGTCTAGGTGGATAGCTGAGATATGCGATAGGTGGCTGGAGTTACGGTAATTAAGAACAACACAGTGGCCCTAGCTTCCTGCAGACAATACCTCTAGGAACTATTGAATATTCCAAGGAGAAACAAGTACAAATATACAAGCAAAAATTCATGTTCAGGCAGGGAAATTGAGAACAGTTTTCCTGCAGCCTGATCAGTTGTAAACAGAGAAATGTTCTACTGCCCTTGCAGATTCATTAAGACTAGTTTTCCTTATCCTGCAAGTTTTTTGAGATCCATTCACACTACTAGTGCAAACTTTTGCTCTGCTTTCCCTTACTGAGACAGCTGTCTTAAAGGGTGTTGTCCAAACTGTTTCGTTGCTGAGACTAGTTCTAGGAGGAGAGGAACATCGCTGTCGAGCATAGCTCAGTAGGAATACAAATCTCTTTAACAGAATACCTTATTTCATTGGTGGGCGAATATGAGAACTTATTTTTGTTCAAATAAGGGCCAGGCAGGAGAAATAATCTCAGAGAAGAACTAAAAATCTGTGATAGACAAAATAAGTTATAGCATTATGCTTATGATATGCAAAGAGCACAGCCTTCTTACCTTAAGATTTTCTGTTGCAATTCACTATTAGGTGACATGAATTGCCCTCAGCAAAACAAATTGTTATGGATAGTTGCCATAGGGAAATGTCTAGGAGAATTAAACAGTTCTCTGCACCATGGTGCAGGATCAGGCACTGCTAGTGGCTGGCAACACTACACCTTTAGGGCAAAGAGGGGGAAGAAGACAAGAAGAGAACTGAAAGAAGCAAATTGGTGCAGAAAAGACAAACAATGTAAGAACCAAAAAGAATGTGGCTGAAGACATGGAAGGAGGTCTTAAAGCGTTATAGTGGGAATGTATCAAAATGTAAGTTATTGGCGCAGAGATACTAGGAAAAACACAAATTCATTGGATTCTGTAAGACTGGTTTCTACAAACTCTGAGATTAGCAGACTTCTGCATGGCAACTTGAACTGTGGTTTAATATACTCCATTGAATTGTTTCATTTGCTGACATGTACGAGTCATCCTCTTTAACCTGGGAATTTAAGCCTTCACAGGAGAGAACTATGTCTGTGTATGGAGAGGGCAATATCACCTTTGCACTGGTTAGCTGGATGATTAGACTCCAAGTAGATCTTCTAAGAGTTCCTGTTTTAGCAGTAGTTCCTTGAGTAGTAAGTCTCAGCTAGCAAGACTTTAATGGTTTAAAAGAACATTAGCTTACTTGGCAAATTTCAGAATTCAAGCACAGTTGGTTGTGAACCTTGGCTACCATACTGCTATACATAACAATCTGAGAACATGTTTGTAAAACAAAGAATCACTGCAGCTTATTGATTTTCCAGGCAAAGGCAGACAAAGGAACTGGACATCACACCCTTACCTTCCCTTTGCCTATGTTCCTGGTAGCTTGTCCAGCTCTGTATTTCTTTACATCAAAGGTTTTTTTCAGCCTTTAAATGTGTTGAAGACTTCTAATAATTCCACTGGGGGACCACTGACTTCTTACTTTCAGATCTTGCCCGATGCTTAACTAATCACTTTATTCTGTTCATTTTTCCTACACATATATATACCTCCCTCTTTAGTGTGTTCATATCTTTCTGACATAAATACACATTTTCATCCCTTAGCCTTTTTCTGTCCACATGTAATTCTACTACAAACACATGGAGTTCTGTTAGTCTTTTATTTGCAGACTGTCTTAGCAATATGCTGCTTCTTTTCTGTTTAGGGTTGTTGAGTTTTTTCCTTTGGGAGTGTATGTATATACATATGAATTGTCAGAGCACAGTCAATTATTCTAGGTACTGTCACCCCCAGAGCTAAAGAAAGAGGACTAAGTATGTCACAGCTGTGTTGAGAAGCCTATACTTGAAACATGAAATCCTACTGGGCTTTTTTCCCCAACAAATCATCCTGCAAAATCAGACCTAATTTGCTGCTGGCTATTTCTAGCTCTCTTCAGTATTACTGGTTTCCATGCACCTCCTTCCTATCGAGTATCAATGCTTCAGACTGCATCCCTTCAAGGTAGCTATGTGTCCTATGGGAGTAACAGTTGCTGGTTCCCACCTGCTGGCCAGCCAGGGCGCTATCACTGAACACTGCTTCCTGCCTTTCATGCACAGCTCTGTGAACACAAGAGTCTGAACTACCTTAATTTAACAGGTATATCCAGACCTCCTGGCAAGTTCTAGAGATGAAAAATGAAAATTGATACAATCAAGTTCTCAGATGTAGATAAAACAAAATTTTAAGGATGTTCAGACAGTTGCTGTGTGGACTTCATCAAATACCACAGCGTGTAGCACAGTAGGATCTACACACAGGAAAACACAATCATTAAATGCCTGGAAAACTACTGTTCCTCACATACCTGAAGAAGTTCTAATATGAAATCAGGCTTGCTAAAGGCTGAAGTCACTTCTGCGTGTGTAGGAATAACACGTGCTTTTTTTAGTTATGTGGAGAAAATGCCCTGTTAAAGGGCTACAGCTTTCCCTGTGAGGGAATTAGATTTCTTTGGGTGACAGAGAATAAGTTCTACTCACCACATAGATTAAGGTCTCTGGCCAGTACAAAAGCAAAGGTGGAGGGAGGGGTTGAAAGCAGTGGTTACTGCAGAGGAGTGACTGAGAAAGAGATGCTAGATGCAGTTCACGCAAACACTAGAAGCATGATCTGGAGAAAATAAAAACAAGATGGAGCATTTAATGCTAAACATTGAAAAGGCATGAAGACTAAGGAAAGGTACCTGCCATTTGAAGACTTTGCGTGCTGTTCAGTGCTGAACAGCTCTGTGCAGAAACCCTTCCCCCCATAGGATTTACCTGGCCTTTGTGGCATGACCAGGTAAGGTGGCACAGTTATAGACATCCTAGGCTGCGGTTTCTGTTGTGATTTTCTGATTTGCATGTCTGACATCCATGCAAACAGACAGCATACATAAACTGAGAAAAGCCCAGTATCTAATATTCGATGGCATTGTTTTACTGCCTGCACTAAAAATATTCTATGACACAAAAAAACTAGAGCCAGCTGACCAGGAGACAGAGTTGCTGAATTTCCAGGAGGATGTAACATCTATTTCTGTGTAATTTCTTTCAAGATCTTTAGCAAAAAAACCCCAAACCAACCAAACAGACAAAAACAAACAGTTGAATGTTTATTGATGTTGTTTGCTTCACCTACACCTGCTGGGATAACATGTAATTTTCACATTACGTAAAGTGGTGTTATTGACATAGACCAAACTGTATTCCTAGTAACTGATCTATACATCAGCAGTGGTATGACTTTTGCTGCTCTTTCATTCTTTAAGGTTTTACTCTATGACTCATGAACAACTTCACTGAGGTATAGAATAACCTCCAGGGAAGAATATTTTACAATCAATAGCATATTAGTAGAAACGCAGTACATGCATGAGTAAACTAATTGAAGGATGTGTTTCCTCTGTTTCAGCTCTGTTATCATATTCTAACTTCCCACAGTTTTTGCAATTTAACATTTCTGGTTGATATAAAGTACATCGTGATACAGAGAACTTATTTCACCTATATGAGAATTAACTACTAATTTTGGAGGCAATTCGAACTGTGTGAGATTAAATTAGAGCTATTAACATGTTTGCATTGCTCAGACCAAGTGGAAACCTTGACATCCACGAATCAGCTGCCACAGAAACCCTTGATGTCTGTCCTGATCACACTTCCTTTACTTGCCACAGGAGCTGCTCCCTGGTATTCTAGAACAGGTTACAAGATCTCATACCCTTGTGGTGCTCTTTCAAAGCTGCCGCCCCACCCATATTTGATTGTTAAAACCCCAATCTTAACCGCTTATCATCGTCGTTGAATTATGTCCATTTCCTACAGGAATGGTACACGCATTTCAGAGGCATGGAAAAGGTTACGCGAAGAACAGTAAAACCAGTGCATTGTTCAAAAGCAGCAAAGTGACATAGATCTAAAGTGAACACAATATAAAACCTTTCAAAGAGAAGCATCTGAGCTTACTCTTTATTTAAGACTGCAGCCCTACTCAATGAGTTGTTTCCAAGCATTGAACCCATAGCAGAAGGCCCAGAGAAGATTCTGGTGGATACACAGCAACCCATGAGCAAAAATCCTCTGTCATTCAGAGTGATATAGAGAAGCAGCAATATCTCCTGGTTCCTATGCTGTCAATCCAGTCCACATGAGGCAGGATCTCAGTTACAGCAGGATCCCTGTGGTGTAAGGCAGGCTGGCATGAGAGACTACAAATGTGCTAACAGATGCATTTCAATGTTAAAAGTGAGTTGTTTTACTGAAATCTGTGTGTGCACACAGTGCAGCCAGGGCAGGAACTCCTCAGCATGTAAAAAGAGTTGTTCAGCTATTTTGTTCCATTTCATTCCTCCTCTCCTGTTATTGTATTCATGTACTTGTAAATCAAATTTGCATTGCAGAAGTTGTCAGGGAAAGCTGGAGGTTTGAACAGTTTGGGTATAGATGACCATCTGGTATCCAGAGTTTACCCTAGCTTTTACCATTTGCAGTGGGGGGGGGGGGGAACCCCAACCCACAACCAAAATATTTGTGCTAGGTTTTGAGTGCATCACAGGGCAAGTAACAAAATTTAGCATTCTTGGGACAAGCCTATTATTAATCACAGGATTTATCCTAAGTACTCACTCCCACATCAATGAAATTACATTGACATTTGCAACTCTTGTTTCATTCATAACACCTCATCAAGCTTTTCATACAACCATGTTTTGTTCCCAGCTATAGACATGTAAAACCATTTATATGTTAGAGTTTCGAATGTCACTGTCATGTTTTACAGTGAAGCCACTGGAAATGCTCTTGGCTCCACCTAAGTATAATGGGAGTCTTGTACATGCAAGTTTTTCCCATGACACTTTGAAACACCATCTGTCAGGCAGGAAGATAACTTTGCCGTACCTCCTGAAACAGAAAAGAAGCTTCAAAATCCTTACTAAACTGACCCGAACTTTTTTATTATCTAAGGACAAGTTTCTGTATGAGGGAATTTTTAAGAGGGTCCCAACTGTATTTAAGGTTTTTTTCTTTATTCTAATTTTTAACCTACATGTCTACTTCTCTTCCTACACCTCCCTTTTTTCCAGGTCTTCTTCTGGGACTAGGTATGCTTTCTACAAAGGTATTCTAAGATTACGATTTTATTCAATTTTTCTGAGTTGCAGAAGAAACAAAAAAGCCAGGGTAGGGACATAAAAGAAAAGAAGAAAATAACACCCTTCATTTTTTTTTCCAGAAATTGTGAATAATAATGTCATACCATTTGCAGGAAGAAGATGAGTAAGTGTGTGAGTATGTCAGATTTCTGTTATTCTTTGGGGAAAAACTCTACATGACAGGGAAGAGGAGACTTAATAAAGGGGGGGGGGGGTGGTGGCAGGGAAGGGAAGACTGAATAGCATGCACCAAGGGAATTCTCCTTTTGTCTCCTCTCACGCCAATATGACTTAGACAGGAGGCTCACTTCCTATCAAGACATCCCTCCTTCTTGATATTCTTTGCACATTGTGTTTAGCACAGGCCAACAATCCCAACAGGTTCCTTCATGAATGACTGCAATAAACTTATAAAACCCTGTTATCCTATATTTCCTCACATGGATACCAACATTTTTTCCCTTTAGCACTCATGTAGGCTACAGTCCCATTTATCCCAGTATATTAAAATAAAACAGCTATGTGAACTGTCAAAAACAGTTCCTGCTTCCTTGTACTGGGAAGGTTCAGCATGTGTTATGTCTTTATGGTTAACTTTCATTAAAGCCTAAAAAATGATACATACAACACCACTGGGAGATAATGAACTAAATGCTATCCTAACTTTACAGACGTAGAAAATGAGATGTCAAGTGTGGGGAAGTACACCTGTAATTGCCTTCACTGAGAAAGACAGCTGGAGCTGATCGCTGCTGTATCCCCACAAACAGCCTGAATGAAAAGATATCTCTCTGGCTCTCCTGAACTCTCCCAAAGGGTCAAATTTCACTTCAGCTGATGTAAAAATCTCCCACTGATTTACTCTACTTATTAATCTCTTTGCAACTGAGCCTTTCTTAAAAAATTTGCAGCTAAGATAAAACCCACAAGCACCCTTAGACTGCCATCTTTGGAAAACTAATTCCAACGGATACTCCAGGTTTCTGGGCTACCTACATGAATGCATAATATGGATATCAGACTGGTCTGAAGATACGTTAATATTCTAAAATAAAATAAAAATAAAGTTCTAAAAGCAGTGAGGTGGAAGGGGATTAGGCTACTGACATCCTATTGATAAATGCATACGTAATTCTCCAGTCTTTTGTCAATACAATTTTACTGCAGTAATTTTATTTCTTTCTCTTCTTCAGAGGACAAGGTATTCTATTTCTAAAAGAAAAAGGTTATACTGTCAAATTCATTCAGAAGTTAAAATAAACAGCAAAAGTTAACTGCAACACTGACCTTCCATGAAAATATCTTAGAAATAATATCAGATTGCAGCCAGACAGTGACAAGCGTCAGTCAGTTTTCATTAAAACCTTTAAGTATGTTCATCTGATTGACAGACTATACAAGATGTTGAGAACTTCTGCTGGCTTTTTATGTTTTTGTTTGGTTGGTTTGGTTTTTTGTCCATGTAATTACCATGGTAAATGGATGCCATTGCCTGGAATAATAAGGCCCTCACATCAGCAACAGAGCAGCTCAACCTCTACCCACCACCTCATATCCTACTGGGATTTTTTAATAGATTATATAATACTGGGAGTATTTATATAGATTAACAAAAGCTGTTTCATTTAAACTCATCAACTTTAGGAATCCCCCTGTTTTCTTGTTTGAATGAAGTTTGGACGGGTATATTTTCAGTGTATTATTTTCCCTAACTACATTTTTAGGCTTATTCTAGATTTGTCAGGATTATTTTTCTTTCTCCTGGATGAAGACAAAAATTTGTTAGTAACTGAAGTATACTAGAGTACAGCAGCAGCCTATGGATTCTGCACCATGTAGGAAGAAGGAAGGTGTCTTTCTAGTCCCGTGTGAGTGAGCTCCATCAATTTGTTGTTCCTATAAGTCTTCAGTTTTCATATCCAAAAAATTCTTCAAAGGAAGCTATGCAGACTGGAGATTAATTTAGATCTTTTGATGAGAAATTGTGCAGAAATCACACTTCTGGGTTTTGAAATTTTGGCACTTCAGGTGTTTAAGAAGAATAAATTACTTCCTCCCTTCATGTTGCCACCCCTTGGTACTGCCTTACAACAGCCTCAGAGAGAATCCGGGGGTACCCGTCAAAGACAGAAATGACAGCTATCCATCCGCCTCTTTCTCAGCGTGCTATTTACCTTGAGTAGATTTTTTGGCATGGTGGTAATAGATTTTTATCATTTAATTGAATCAGTCACTGTCTATTTCTGTTTGCACTGCCAGTATGATCAGCAAACACTTTCCAAAACCCAGGACCCTTCTAGAAATTAAATGAAGCACAGGAGCACAGTATTCCCTCTCTCACACTGCACAAGTGACTGCAAAGCAGGGCTACGCGCATGTATTCTGCTCCTTTTCCATACTGAATGGTAATCTCCAAAGGCTTAACATATTTGGAAAAGTTTTATAACCTTGAATCCTTTTGCTCAGGCAAGTATTTTTTGGATCATTCTCCAAGCTGAAAGAGTGTTTAGTAAGTGGATAAAAGCTAAATTCAAGGCTCAGAAATTAAAACTAGGGGGCACTAATTTTTATAATGACTAGTTGAGTCCCCAGTTCTGGCACCAATTGTAGCACAAGTACTTGGTGATAACTGGTAATTGATCAAGTATCTTTTGTTCTTTCAAACCAGAGTGCAAAGTTTCTGCATCTGCAGAAACAAGTGGGCTAATGAAGACAGTGAGACAGCTACCCTTGCTATCCTGTCCAACAGGAATCCTGGGGCAGCAATGTCAAAGCTACTTTAGAAGGACTAAGCACATTTTTGTTTCAGAACCTGAGGTTACTGGGTTTGAACCAGGGGCTGTTTTTAAGGACAAACATTTCATTGGGCAGGGGGAGGGGGGGAAGGGGAATAGAAGCAAAGACCCAAAACAATCACTGACTTCCACATTCCCAAATCAGAAACACACCTTCTAGCAAGGGCTGGTGCCTCCTCTGCCTCTCTAACACCACAGATTCAACCTACGCTTTCTCATAAAAATGAAGTGTCTGATCATGGGTTATGCTACAGCAGAGAAAGATGACCCACCTACTCCACAAATTGCTGATAAATGACATTCCCATTTCTTTCACCTCCATATAAATAACAATGTTTTCACCAAATATTTTACTGAAGTGGCTTCAGTCTATCATATCTAAGGCTTCAGTTGTCACCCTTTCCTTTTTACGAGTAAGTGATCTCTTCTCTTTATTTGTAGGTAGGTATATATAGTTGTCTGGTCTTTTTGGTTTTCCTCTCACATCTCTCATCCTAAGTCTTTCCTACAGCCCTGACAAAGAACAGAAAGACTACAACCTTTCCCTTACTTTAGCAAAGAACATTAAGTAATCTTATTAAATTGCATTTTCCTCTGCAGTATCAGAGGTTTCTATCTACTGTTCCGAAAGCAAGAAAAGGAAATTTGGTTTGCAATTCAAAAAATAGCCTAAAGAAGAAAGCTCTGAATCTTCTCCCCATTTTGCTATCAGCCACAAAACTACCCCATTAAAATCAGCTTCCAGGCAAACTGATGTGTTCTTAACATATGTTCCTCAAAGCTGTGCCAGCTGTAGTTCTTTCTACAGCCAATCAGTGTGTTAATTGAGGTAAGCAATGAAAACATAAACACCTAAGTTACAGCAGCTTCTGAGATATTTAAAGCTGACTTGGATAAGCTATGTTAAACTACTGAAATTGTGTGTCTTGTCCTTTCATATTTAAAAATAATGAAAGTGTTACTGGTGGGTTTGTTTGCTTGTTACAGCTTGTGGCTCATAGAAATAAGAGACACTAAGTGTAGCTTTGGTTTGTTTGTAAGCTCAGAATAGCTTTAGTAGTGTTTACTACAAGGTCCAACTTGATATATAAAGTATTTGAATCCTTAGCAGCATCTTTTTTGGTTCAAACTGGTTTTGCCGTTAGTCATTTTAAGTTAAATAAGAGTTAAAAATATTGTAGTCTTTCCCAGCATTAGGAAACTCAGCAGGCTTACTAAGGACCACTTTCCTCTCTAGTGTTCAATTTTGTTATTGGGACTTCACATGCTGTTGAAAGATATTCCAGATTTGTCTCATAATTCCATCTAGTGGATCAGGTACTGACTAATCCTTTAGGTATCTTGGCCCAAGGGTGGAATTAATACTGTTTAAAAAAAGAAATTTAAAAAATCTCTGGATTCCCGTGTCATGCATCTCAGAAAAAAGCCAAAAACCTCGAGAGCTACCTAATTCTGCTGAGAGCGATAAAATGCGAAGAATCCTCTACTAGGTTAATTTGAAATGCATAAATGCTAAGAAGCATGTCACCAACCAACGAGCATGTTTCAACCAGTGAGGTGATCAAAAGACACCATGTCTGTAGCTTTGAGGAGCTGTCAGTCCAGAAAGCACATAGAACAAATGCAGACTAAGGACACAGTGACAGATTGGCTTCCCCTGGAGAGCCCCGTACCACTGTTTCAGCTTATAGAAAATACAAACTCACAGGCGACAGCACCAAGGAAGCTGGAAGAAAATGGACTGCTCAGTGCCTTCACGATATACATGCGACTCTGAGTTTAGGCAGTCGTGAGGTAAAAGCTTCAAATCTGCTTAAACCCTCATCTTTTTCTGATGAAGAACTGCCCTCAGGTCTGTTAGCAGTATGGAAATTTATATAAACTGGAGCTTTTACCCTCCTGACTCTTGCTGTATTAGCATTTCACTGTTACCAGTTCCTAGATGAATAGCCTAAAGGCAGGCTGTATTTTTACATAAAGCATAAGTTGGTTAAAAGAACAAGATCACCTCATGATCATTTTGTACATGAAAAAAACTTTTCTCAAAAAATCATAAACATTTTTTCACATAATTTTTAAATAGGGGCATTGCCCATGCCTTTTCAAGAATGCAGGAAACTCCTACAAATCCAAAGAACTTTTCTTCTATACCCTGTTAAAGGTGAATGATTGCATTACAAAGCCTAGCCCTCTATGTTGTAGCTAGTCATTTAAATCCTTATTTGCTATGATCTCTGAGATGCTGTTGCTGCTTCATTTTGAACTACAAGAATGAGTTATTAGCCTGATGAGAGAAGCAAATGGACACAAACTACTTTCTCCTAGTCTGCTTTTCGTAGTGGGGTTTTTTGTGGACTTTTTTTTTTTTTTTTTTTCAGCCTCTACAGTTCCTAAGGAATATGGTTTTAAATTAGAGTTTTTGACAGCAAAAGCAGAGCACATTTTATAACTCCCAGAGCTACAAGAAACAGCTGTATATAAGCATAAACCCAGACAATTTCTGTCTTAATGTGCTCCAGGACACTGCTGGCCCAGTTCTCAGTTGTATTACAGCCTCTGTTGTGCCATTTCTCTTGTGCAAAGAGGCTATAAAGCCATCTTCTGCAGAAATCCCTTCAGCAACGGGTCAAATGCTGAACAACTCAAAGCCAATGTAGCTGTTCACAGCCCTGCCTTCAGTGGTCCAGAGCCTCAGGAAATGCACAGCTCTGCTGTAACATCACTTTTCTGCCCTCTCCAGAATAGCTCATGTGCATGCCAAGAAACTGGGTTACTGCAGTCTTTGAGGTATTCTAACTTTTACGAGGAGAAAAAGCCTCGTCTAGGAGATACAAATATTTATTATTTTTTTAAAAAATTCATTGTCTTCTCTCAGGGAACTGTCCCTGTGCCAGAAACTCTCCTGGCACAAAAGCTTGGCACAGTGATTTTTTTCCCTCTAGGCCACTGTAGTCATTTGCTGCTAATTATAAGGTAAAGGTGTTTTTTTTTCCTCTCCCCTAGTGGATTACACATTCCACAATCATATGTTCAACCTAAATTAAAAAATAAATAGAAATATAACCTTACAGGCATGTTATTTCTCTTAGACTGCACAGCAGTAACTCCACAGATATTCACCATCACTTCATAGGTCACACAGAGCAGACAATGAGTTTGAGCCATTCTTGCTCTTGGATGGATGCTGTTGTTGAAGCAATTGTGGCAACTTTTCAGGGAACATACAGATGGCCTGGTGATTACTGATATGGTAGGGCTTCAACAACACCACTAGCTGAAGAATAGGAATTTTTAGGAAAGAACATTGATGACATAAAATAAGCTTTTATAATTTTTCCTGTAAATTTTTCAAGAAGGGTGTCTGAAAACTGCAATATTTCACCTGAAAAATTAATTATATCAGCACTTTCCATTTTTAATTAATAGAAAAACATGTGGAAAGGAGATACTTGTTATGAGGAAAAAAAAATACATGCATAGAAAACCCAATTTTCCAGTACAAGGCAGCTCCAGTGGAAAATTTCTGAGGACACGTCTTCAGGTCAGTTGCAAGTTCTTCTTCAGATTTTCTTAATGTCTCTGGTCAAATCACTTAATTTCTCTGTCTCAGCAGCATGTTTCAAATTGGACGAGATAATGCTTTTTCATCCATCTTCCTTTGAACCTTGGCTTTGTAGACAACAAAATATTTTGGATAGGCATTTGCTTGTTATTTTCTGTAGGACACTGCATTGCACAGGAAGTTATCACCTATCATTCAGAGTTTCAAGAGACTGTCCTAATACCAATGATAAATTAGAGTAATTCACATTAACTGAACGTTTTTCCCCAGGTTTACTTGTGATTTTCCAAAACAATAAGTATATAATTATGGAAGCACAGCTCTATGAGGATTAGTTGCTTGCTTTTTAAATTGAATCAGTCTGTTTCCATAGTATCCTTGAATGTGTTCTGATACTTGTATTTGAAAATTTACAAAGTGAGTAAATTGTATTGCAAACTGTATAAAACTCAATAACTTGAAATTTTAAACAACAGTCAACCTTCAGGGATAAAACGAATAATCCCGTTCTTTAGTTACATCACAGAGTTTTTGTGCCTTATGTAAAAACATATTTGTTCAGCTTGCTTGCTGCCAGATGAACTCCAAGATGATAGTTTATCATGGTTGACCGAACACATAGGAGACCTGCGCATATGCTTAAAAGGTAGCCCTTCTGATGGCATCTTTACTTCTTATAAAGGCTAATCATATTTTAACGTAACTTAGCATTAAGAAACAGGGCACGTTATTTGTTCTACATCTGTGAAATCAGCATGGTTTCCAATGTGCCCCATGAAATAAGCTGCATCTGTGAGTGTCAAATCTCTGGCAAAGGTACTGTCCTTTGTATCACATTGCAGTTCAAGAAATGCAGCTCTCAGTCTAAGCTGTGTTTTTGCTCCTCTGGGTGAAAAGGAAAGGATCACTGTGTGAATAGTGCAGCAGCAGCAGCAGTGCACTCTTTGTACTTTGTACATGCCCTAAAGCAATCGAGGTTTGCTTAAAGGGACTTCAGGTACCAGGTTGGACTTAAAGCAAAACCAACGCAAACCATAACACAAACCAAAATCTTTTCTCTTTGTCATATCAACAGAGTTATCAAAATCCTTCCTTTCTCACCAGCACATTCTAGGAAAGACCCACGAGGTTTGTGGTGGGTGACTCTTGAAGCTCTTCGCTCTCATCCAGAGCAGACATATGTCTGAACATACAGCTGCAATGGTCATTTGGTGAGGGAACATATTTCGCTCTGATGAGTGCTAAAGGCGCTGCAGGAGGGACATTTGACTGTCATGTCAGACACCCACAGAATACAGGACAAAAAACCGACCTCACTCAGACATTATCAATCCCCACTGAAGGAGGGACTACCAGACCTCTCACTGTTCACCCCAGCTGCAATATCCAGTGCAAGAAATAAAGCAGATGCCTTTTAATCCTGCATACCTGGAGCTACACATCAACTGTTTATGTAGGAAATGGGGAACATAATGTAATGGATGCTTGATTTAGATGAAAAGCTGAAAGGTGTTTCTTAAGGTTAAAAGAAAGAGTGTGCTTCACTTCTCTGACAGCTGGGCATAGTATAGGATAAACGAAGAAATCTAGGTCCAGGGGACTTCAGTGGAGGAATAATATAATGCATACATCACCCAACTGTACATGTGCAGAATCAGCGACAGAACCCATGGCCTTGTGCTCCACTAAGAGACAGCTCATCTAACAGAGGGAACCAGCACAAGAAAGTGGCCCCGTGCACTTCCCCCTCTGGGGGACAATATATCAGGAGTCAGTACATTACAGAGGCTTGTTTCCCAGACTTGCTGTCTTCACTTCTGGGGTTTACTATCAGTTCAGTGCAGCAGTTGGGCAGGATCACCATATGGAGTGCCTGGGAAGTCCAGAATAAAGACAGACACAGAGACGAATCTGTACCTGGCTTTTAAAAAGCCATTAGTCTAAACCTCCTGGTTCAGACTGCCAGCAGCACAAGCAATTGTTGGCACAAAACACTGCAAACACAAATGATATAGTGGAGATAATGTTGCTGTAGTCATGATGGTCTAAGAACATTAGCGATGAAAGGTTTGTAAATAGAGGCAATGTCTGGCATAATGGAGATTTATAAACGTCTATAGTGTCAGCAAACTGCAGTAAGAACCAATGAGAGGTCTAGAGAGCATCCAGAAAGCTTTTCCTCAGCAAGAATTTCTCAGGGAGTGTAAGCCCATCACGCACTTTAGTGGGGAAAGAGCGGACATTGCAGGCAGGGTGGTTCAGTCACTAATGCCCGTGAAGCGGGCTGGGCCAGTGATGTTCTGCTCCCCTCTCTCCTCCTGTCTCAGTAGCTGCAGCCATGGTCCCTACACTCCTCAACTTTCTCTGCATGCAACCCAAGCAGGTTTGTCAAATGACAGCTTCTCTCTGTCGTCCTTGTGATTTCTTTCAGCCTGGTTTTAAAAATAGTTTCTGAGAAATTATGTGTCACATAAGAATAAACCTGCATGCTGGTGCATCTTTCCTGTCACCACAAAATAACAGCACTACAGTTTCTATATCTCAGTCTTTTTTTTTTTTTTTTTTTTTTTCCTGCAAAGATCAACAACTTCTGCAGCAAAAGGATACAGTATAATCAGGAGATCATCAGCCTGAAATAAATATGAAAGTTGCAAAAATTATGTACTCTGTGGAGAAACCTGATGTTTTTTTTAGCATCCAAGCACACATACTGCAAGGCCGAATCCATCTATAAAATAAGTCAACACAAACCTCTTCATATCACCAGGGCTGCACTTACTGAGGACTATATATATTTTTTATATACACATATGCATATATATATGCTTTTCCCTTGAAACCACATTTTGCATATTTTTGATGCTCTGACATAGTTGGTGCTGCTTTTGTAGCTGCTTTGTTTCACAGTGTTCACAGAAGCTTTGCTGAACCTGGTTCCAGGCATTTGCACCAGTAAGGTGAGACCCTGAGATATTCTGCCTTTCCTGTGTTTAAGTCAACTACTCAATACTTCACAGCTGAGGAATTACCATTTGTATAGAAGTGAGCATCTCATGCACACTGCATGGTCACACCACATAAGGACAGAGAAAAGCTGTCATGTTCTTCTCCATCCGTTGAAATGCTAAGGAAAAAGCTGTTGGTTTTCTTCTTGGTGTCTTGAGGTAATTGTTTGTCAAATCAGGTGCCACGCCTGCTCCTCATGCCTTGAAATAATACCGTGTTTATCTCTCCCAGAAAAGTGATTTGCTATTGTCTGCAGCTACCTTGGACTGTTTCAGAGCTTGCTTAAAATGTTTTTTCTTTTGAAATTGGAAGGTCTCCACTCGCAATTAGGTTTGATATCCCAGCTTCATGGTTCAAAAAATATTTGAGCTGTCTGCTGATGGAACTTCATGGTCACCCAAGGAACTGTAGCATCATTACCACCCCATGGGACTGATGGATTTGTTCCAGTAGAGGAAAACTTTGGTAAGGAAACTTTGGTAAGGGACTCCACTGCTGGATCTCAGCAGCTTTTCCATGGCAGGAAGTAATTTCCCAGAGTATGTCACAGTATCCCTCAAAGCTATGTTTTAAGTTGTTGGGATTTCTGCTTGTTACTGATACACCTGCTTTCATGGGCAGTGAATGTGGACATGAAGTGTTGTCCAGTCTGCCCAGGTGACTACAGATATATCCGAGAAGAAAGCTGACAGAATTTCTGGCAGATACTTTTGTATGGATCACCATGCATGGGAAAACAGCTCAGCTCTGGGTAGGGAAATCAAAGGGGAGGGACTTGAAATGACCCCTCAATAAGAGAGAGACAAAGGCCAAACAAGGACAGCAAAACAAAACTTCAGTGGCAGTGAAACAGGTATCATTAATATGAAGGGGATTTGACAGGAGTTATGGCATACTGACTCAACGTTAGCAGGATTTTTTCCTGGCTTCCTCTCGAGTGATAACTCCAATAACATTGCACGATGAACAGGGATAATAAAGAAAAACAAGACCAAGGAAAACCCTTCTGGGGTTTAAGCGCAACAGATTCTTTTTTGTAACTCAATTATTATATGTCTAGTTGTTCAAAGTCTTGAAACACTAAAAATAATAAAAATATCTTTTATTTATAAATTAAGTAAATAGAAAAAGTTATTGCAGCCTGTGATCCAGTCTGTGAGCTTACCATTGCTGAGTTTGCTTGGACAGAGTGGGTGGTAGTGTTTTTAAAGGCAACAAGGCCAATAATATATGCAGATCAGTTCAAGACAATGTGTGATTATAAATATTTCCTGCAGAGAACATTAGGTCTGCAGGTTCATAAGTGCCTTTTAATTCCATATTTTAATCAGTGGTCTTGAAACAGCCTGGAAAAAAACCCCACATGTCCAAAATAGAGAGTAGAATGTTTTTTTCTTGAACAGGGGGGATGATTTTGTGACCTCGCCCTTCTCAAAGAAAAAACTATGGTCTTTACTTGTGCATTGATGTCAGTCATAGGCCTGACACCAGAAGACAGATCCCAGGTAGACAGATGCATCAGTAGATTTATAAGGCCAGATACTCAGCTGGTATAGATCAATGACCTTACATCGACTTCACGTGTCACCATGTGGCTTGAGAAGAGCTGCTCTCACCAGTTGGCTGGCCTCAAGCTACTATTTTGTAAACTTAAGCTGCTACCAAGGAGTCATTTACAGAACAACAGGAGATTGCTCACTGATTTCTCAACACTGGTAAAGCAAAAGAAAAAGGTAAGAAAAAATTAAAACTGTCCCAAGCAGTCAGAATGGAAACAATCCTCATCTCTGCAACATCTGGAAGAGCTGATTATAACTGTAGATCCCAATTACAGTGAAAATAACACAACAACATGGATAATTCTTTAAAAATAAACAGAGATTAATTAGTGCTATTGATCACTATTATTAGCATAGTAGGTCAGCATAATTTAAACCTTTCCATTAAGGCTCATAGATGGGTTTTCAAGATAGGGCATCAGTGCAATTATTGAGCTGAGTAGGAGGTAGAAATGTAATTATGTAAACTAACTAAATTAAGAGGATTGCACAGTTCATTAGAGTCCATTTTTTTGGTCAGCATTTTGGATCACCAGCTGCTATAGAATTTCATTTCCATTAAAAAGCATTAATTGCCTCTCTTCTGTGAAAGCAGAACAGTTGTGGTAGTGTGAGCAGCTCCATCGTTGCTGTCCTAATGCAGGTGTGGAAATAGCCTTCTGCTCCCCACTGGCGCTCAGGACAGCCAGCCCCTGTGCCCTCACTGAGCCTCCGAGGGGACAATATACCAAGGATGCCTATGAGCACACTGGTTGGTAGGAACTTGTATAGTTTATATCATTAAGGATTTAAGGTGAGTACGTCAGGAAATATGACTGAAGACGGCATCCCACTTTGCTAAGTCATTTCTAAACAGAGCTAGGCCCTTCCCAAAGGAATATCTCTGTGGCTGGAAAGAGGAGAGGGGGAAGGCTTAGTCACCATATGTTGCACACACTGAGCTGAGACAGAGAGCTCATTTGAAGCTGGGACTTTCAAATAAGCCTGAGAGAGATGGGCACGCTCTTCCAAGTTATATTCAGTCAGACATCAATTACCTGTTTTCCAGAGGCTGAAAAATCCACCCAAAGATACCTCGCTGGAGTCAAGCAGAGAAATGTGATCTGTCACACAGCCATGTCATTGTCACTGTCCCTTGGTCTGCTTTCTCATGCACTCCTTTGAAGGAATAAGCAAGGCCCTGCTGACAGATAAAGAATCCAGGAGGGATGTGGAAATCAATGAGCCAATGTACATACAGTCAGAGACCTCATCTCACATATTTCTTGTCTCTGGCGTTATTATCATTCGTATTACTGTGGGGTAATATTAAGGCAAATATTGCTCTATGTTCTGCCAAATAAATGTGAACCACACCTTTAGCCCTCAGCAACAGAAAAGTTTCCTATCTGTAAGAGGTCAATCTGAGGAGAAAAAAACCTTCATTCAAAACCAGAGACTGTTACTTGTTAGTTCTGTGTGGCTCTCCCTTCCTCACAGGGAGATCTCTTCATCATCACCCTTTTTTTCTATAGACACTTCTGGCAGACCAGACCCCACGCCAGTCAGTTGCCAGTTACTCTTTTCCTCCAGACAGGGTGTTCAGTCTACAACAGGCAAATCCCACCCTGCTCCATCCCTGCCAGGCTGTTTTGTTGAGTTTAGTTATTGTTGTGTGGAGGTTTTCCCTAAAGACAGGGAATGCTTTTATTGCAATGCTTTAATATGTTTTGCCTCACAGACTGGTCACTCAAGCTCTTTACATGTAAGGGTTAATGTGGAAGATCTTCATAAACACAAATCTTTTGTAAGTGTGAAGAGTGTAAATGGCTACAGTACGGTCAAGAGGTGGTCATACTGGCTTTATTTGCTGAACAGTAGATTAAAAAAAAACCCTAGTTTTTCCCTCCTCCAAGGAAACCACTAGATGAAGATGTTTGCAGGGAAAGAAATGGTTCCTCACTCAGGAGATCGTTTATGTAATGTTTTTCCTATATGCAAGTGGAAAAAAAGGATTCGGGTATCCACATAAAAAGACGGATGCTTGTGCTGTGTGAGGCTGCTATAGAAGCATATTTGACTTTACCTGCAGAAAGCATCAGACTCTGTACTTGTCCATTGTAAATGAGCATCCTGCGGGTGAGTTAGCAAAAGGAACTTATGTAAAACTCCTCTTACAGCATGTAAATCATTGCTGCAACATTTGCTTTTCCCCTACTGACTGTATTAATGTGCTGTTTGCACAAATAAATCAGGGACTTGAGAGCAACACATTCAGCAGCCCTCAGTGCCCCCACCTATACATGCCTCACTGGCACAGGGAGGACTGCTTTGAGGACAACAGAGTTTACTGTGGTGTCTCATTTGCAGCGTATGGCTGTGATCACACGGAAACCATCACAGTGCCGTCTACAGCACCAGAATCAACACCATACCTACGGGCTGCACTTTGCTACTTCAAGGAAATTCAGAAGGTTCCAATAGATAGCACTGCTGTCGCAGGCTCAGCGGGTAGTACAGCTCTGCTGCTTTTACTTTGAATACCTCAACTCTATAAACCTATTTATTTTCACAGGATTTCTCCAGCTTTCATTCGAAGTCAGCTGGACTGCATTTTTCTTTTCCAAAGTAGAAGCTAAGTATGGCTAGAGAATGGCAGCAGGAGGGGTGAGCTGCTGTCTCTCGGAAAGGCAAAAAGTCACCCCCATGTCTCTGTGCTGGGCAGAAGCTCATGGTCTCTGGTTGCAGAGCAGCAAAGGAGGAGGACGCATTAAGTTGCTGCTCAAAGACCCACAGCACCACAGAGCAACAAGGTCATATGTAAGAGCCAGGAGCAACATGCCACCTTACACGTGAGAAGTGTGAGTTAGCTCACCCTGGAGCAGCAGCAAAGTGATAGAATCCGGCTATAAGTGCAACAAGTTCTTCTACACAGAAAGGACCATATTAAGAGAGAGGTTGTACAGGAACAGACTCAAGGAGCTGTTTTAAAAAGCTTAACATATATCTGTCTATAGGTGAAAACCTATTAGCTACCAGGATGACTCATTCACCACAGTCTAAGTTCATATCACCATGCATCAACAGAGAATCATATGAGATTCCCAGATTTTAAAAATTTAAAAATACACAGGGAAAAGAGACACAGAAAAAATTTAATCATGCAAACAAGAGAAAAATCATAAATTAACAAGATAAAATGAAAGAAACAAACACAATTTCAATACAAACCAGAGAATGAAAATAAATGTTACCACACCATATTTTCCAGACCTAAAATATATATTTAAATGTCAATGGAATAAGGTCAAGCTTTTTTTGGTATTCCTTCAGACAGGCCCCTGACAGTGTCTGCAGTATCTAGTTCCTTATGTCACATATGTCCAGCTCTAATAGGGAAGCCGAGCAGAGTAACACACAAGGTTTTGGTGTCAATGCTAATCTTGTGTAGAGCAACACAGCATTTTGGCACTTTCTGTAGGACTGTGTTTGAGAAAGTACATTAATTTTTTTTCACACTGAGTTTCGCAATAAGTGCCAGGCCACTTTCACAAAAGTCAGATCTGGCCTCTCATACTTATTATTAACATCTATAATATGATGCTCATAAAATACCATTTGTTATCATCTTTCTGACCCTTTCAAGACAAATGAAAAAAAGTTATCTCACTTCCTAACAGCCACAAGAGCCCCCTGCATATCAAGAATAAATACAAAGCTCTATAAAGGAAGTCTACAACCTCTCTTCTTGTTTTTCTGGCCCCATGATAAAAATTCCCTGGGAAAATGTATATCACTTTAAGTTTTAGAGGAACTTTTTAAAAATAGTTCTGTAATTACTTATCCCATTATTACTAATTCAATCCTTCAAAAAGTATTCAATCCTTGTGCTTTTTCTGTACAAGTAATTATTTCTCCAATTTTTCTGCCTAGAATACATTATTTTTCAGCGGTATTGCTCTTCCTCATTTAGCTTTTCATGTAAAGCTTCCCAAATGACTGACACTGCTGCAGCTGTCAAAAAGTTTGAAAATATTTGACTTTCCTTTTCCTTTTCCTTTTCACTAGCCTAGATCCACAGTTTTATACATTCTGGACCTTCATCTCAAATGGTACAATGAATAACATTCTACTAGGTTAATCAATACATGCCTCATGTCTAGCAGTAAAAATCTACAGTACAGTTAATTAATCTATTTCTAAGACTAGAAATTAGCAAACTACTTATGAAGATTGTGGCCATTTATTGACAGCTTTCCCTCTTAGAATCAAGGAGTGAAAGCAGGTTGGCCCTAGCAGCAGTGTTATTGACACTTAACTTAAACCTTGATATAGCAAATATGTCTGGTATATCTGATTTTAATAAAGGGGGTGAAGGTGCTTCCAGAATGTTAAGTTCATACAAAGATCAGTCTTACCTACTCCCATGCACGTAGAGACTTGTAATAACTAGATATTACTTTCTTTCACCCCAAAAAATCATAGCTAGATTCTCAGACCCAGCTAAGCACACTTCACTGTTCTTACTTGCATCCTGGGTTTGACTAATTTTATGGCACACTTTTGACTTAATTCCCCACATTTCCTGATTTATAAAACCACAGTATTTTCCTTCATAACCTATACCTTCATAAGGTATAAACCATTTTAAATTTATTTTTGTCTTCTCATTTCTGTTGGTAAAATCAATATAATTAAGCAGCTGGAATTTCCTTCTCATCAGCCAAGCTTTGTCTTTCCTCTTCTTGTGTTTCTAATTGCAACATTTTGATCAGGCCTCTTTTAACAGGCTTCCTAAGAAACATAGAGGAGATATCAATGGACAGAGAGGCAATACTCGTTCAGATACTCACATGCATCATGTCCCACATTTTCATGATCTTCATTTGCTCTTATACAATCATCTTTATGTTAATATTTTTTGCTCCAAATACCTCTTTGGGGCTCAGCCTATTAAATTCCCTGATTCATCACTATCACACAGAATACTGATTTGGGTGTCACTTCCCAAATTAGCTTCGACTAGCTTTATTTGTTGTATTTGATCACTGATTGATGTGGTGGTCTCATGTAAAAGTTGAGAATTGATCAAGTTGTTAATATTCCTCTGATTGTGATATTCCCTAGCCAGTTGCAGAGCAGGGCTTCCAAGTCTGCTGACCAGTAACATCTGTTACTCTATCTGAACTTATCGTACTCAGCAAACTCAGACACTTTCCAATTTTATGGATGACCTCTTTGTTGTAGAACTTTAATTTAGGATTAAAAACAGTTTCTTATATTTTCCATATTCATTCTATCATTCTTTTTATCTTCCTTTGCATTCTTGGAAATAAAATACAATTCTATGTCTACTTTCATTGGTTGGCCAAACATAAAGAGCATCGAAGAAAACATTTTTGTATAAAATGTAATTTTAATTTATCTAGAGAGCAGAGCTGAGGTGTTCACTGTGTTGAGCCTGCTGGACAGGATGTATTTGCATCTGGAAGAATCATCATAAAAAAGGCAAGACTAGACAGGTATTATTCATTATTAATCTCCCGTTGCTCTCGAACCTTTTTTAACTTCGTCAAGCCAAAGGAAGGTATTATCACCAAACAACTCTGGCACAGCTTTTGAAAATATCTCTTCTCTGTTCTGTTATACTGTACCATCAGGACTTGATTAGAAATGTCAGATCATACAGTACTGCAGGAACTGTGTAAAAACACAATAGTACAATCCATAGTTCTATCACATTTATGTTGGAGGGATGCCAACCAGCCTTGCCACTGGGCAACAAATTAATAATGCGTTCCATCGGTAAGTTTCCCTTTGAAGTGTTGCTGAGTGGCTGGCAGCACTTGATTGGGAAGTAAATGTATCAGAGTTAAGTAAAATTAACTGCCAAGGCTGGACTCACCATTCAGAACTGGTGCATTTCCAGGCAGAACCACAAAGATAACACATGTGCGTGGGGCAGCTACTTAGGCATTATGATCATTATGGCTAGTCTTGCAGCCAAGTCTGTCTCCCCAGGTTTCATCTATAGGGATGGAGAGGAAAGAGTTCTGGATGAGGAACCAAGCAGGAGCGTGTTGAACCAGTTCTTGGTCTTCGCTGGTAGAGGCATCTCTAACAGCTGGGCTGTTTTCTTTGAGAGTTTTTTGTGAGTGTCTGTGGGACATGTGCAGTGCATCATTATTCCTACTGCTGCATTACTGGCTTTCTTTAAAGCAGTGTAGATTAGCTGTAGCACCTGGAAGCTACATGCTGAACATACTTGCTGCATTTGTTATAACATAAGTTCATATCAAATGGAAGTGAAATGCTGCATCAGACCAGCCAGAGAACCAGCTGCCTGCCACAGGCTGATGTAAAACTCTCCAGGTGTGCTTCACATAGATTCTGTTCTGAATCTTTGACAGCATCAAGTTGCAATTCCTCTTCTCAGCTCCCCACTGTATACATACTGAAATAAACCTTTTGATTTGCTTCCAGATAAATGTATCTTTTTGATTGTTATATAAAAAGGTCATGTTTGAAAGGGCAAGTTGCAGACTCATATAGCCAAGGCTGGTGCACTCAGAAACAATCAGGACAGGCCACAGTCTTTGCAAGCCTGACAGATAGATGCTCTCAAGCCCTCAAAACTGCTGCTGAAAAGAAGTCCTCAAAACTGCTTTTGAAAGTCAAGGCCATAGCATGCACAGCACACAAAGAAACAAGTATAAAACCTTGCATTAGCTTAAATTTCCAGGGAAAATGAAACCATGAAATGTAATGTATCCTGGTATTGTTCCTTGATTGCACCATGTTCTACTTACTAAAAATGTCTGACAACCTTTACAATGTTTTAAAAGATAAAATGGTGTTGTGATGCATGCAAGAATGAGACAAAATGTGGACTTCAACAAAGCAAAATGAAGACAAAGCCTTCACCTAGAATCTTGAAATAAATGGAGCTGGATTTGAGGTTCAAAATACATCTACTGATGCTTTTCTACTTTCCTTTTTTCTCCAGCTTTTACTATATGTAATTTGAATGTGCTATCTACCACAAACTTTGCAGTAGAATGTTATTCTAGACAATTCCTTATTATCCTGTTACTTCAGCTGTTTAGGATGAGGAAGGAACAGTCATACAACATAAAAATAAGTGGCTGCAGAAGGACAGAGAAAAGATCGCTCGGATATGTTGTCCTGTCTTCAGTGGTGGGTTATAAGAGGTACTAAGGGAAGAAGCTAAGAAATTAAGATTCACAATGAGTTATACACATCCAAAGGAAAAATAACCAGACTGTGGAATACTTTGGCCAAAGTTTCAGCTATATGTTTCAGAACTGATTATGTGTACTTCAGTGAAAAGCCCCCAAGAACTGTTTATCTCACACCAGTGGGATGTGGTGTCCATCCACATCACGGATTCTGCAAAAGCCTGTTGCTGATTTTGTGGCAAGTCATCTGTTGCACATGCACAGCGTGAAGCTCTCAAACGCTAAGTTTCAACATCTGAGATAAATTTTTTTCAAGCGAGTCAAAACCACTTTTCTTCTACTGAGGAGCAAGCTGATGGCAAGACAGACGTTCTAAGAGAATCTATTTTTGAGTTATCTGAGTGCTTACATATCCCCTGAAGATTTTTTTAAAAGAATGGAAAAACTTCTTAAAAGAAATAAAAAGGGAATTTTATGCTTTGGATCAATGAAAACTGGACAAACAGAATTTCACAAAATGTAGCAAAAGGGAAAAACTAAAACCAGATCTTTTGTTTGAAGAAAAAGCAGCAGAATTGAGTTAAAGTACTTTAGAAACTGTTAGTGGCCTACTATCCTAATGCATTTGAAAGGAAGGTTCTCACTCAAACTCCAGTAGTAGAAATTACTGTAGGATTTCAACTTTTTACTAAAAAGCCTGGGATTTGGCATAAGAAGCTTAGCCTGTACTTCCATTAAACTTATCAGCAATGAAAATCCAACATTGATCAAGGCTCTGGACTTGTTTAAGGTGTAAAGGATCTCAGATCCAAGGGCCACCTTTATCTCACGATACTTTCTGCATGTTTTTTTCTCAACCTGGTAACTGAAGCTGCACCATAAACCAGCAATAAATACCTAGTCACTTGCTAACCATGACTAAACATAGCGTATTTTTAGTGATAAAGATAGCTGAAGCAGTGCACTGATTAAGAAAGCATTATTCATTTGCAGTGTATCACTGAAAGTCTTTATTTCTTTTTCATGTAATACACAGAGTACCTTGAAAATAAAACAAAATGAGAGAATGGAATTCTTATTCCAGATAAGCAACAAAACTCTCAACCAAAATCCCTCTAACTCCCTCTCTGGTGCATGTTTTCCCCAGTCACTTTTGTCAAGACACATCCTCAAAAGTTATTTGGAAATATTTTGAAGAGGGCATAACAGCAGCAAGTCTGTCATAACAAGGGCAACACCTGTGCTTCCCTGACTATCTGGAATCCCAAATACAGTGTATATCTCTTTGTGGCTTAGGAGTGAGGACCATGGATTTCAGTTGTAACTTGACAATGAAACTCGACAGGATATGATTATCTGAATATTGAATCAGATTTCTGGGGAAGCTGTCCGTCTGAAATCGTTGCATTTTATATAAATTTGACACTACGTGTAGAGATAAAAATAGTCAGTGACTACATTTTGTTATTATGGTAAAAAAAAAAAAAAAAAAAAAAAAAAGAGAGAGACTGCTTTGATATAAAACTTCCAAACTGTGTAAAGGTCCAGATTCTGTTAACAAAACATACGATCTATAGTGCTTTGCTCCTTGGATAAGCTTTTGGATAAGCTTGCTGGAATGAATGCATGTGGGCAAAGAGATACCACTCAGCATAGGTTGTAACAGCACAGTCTGTCAAAGAACGTTTCAGCAAACAAAGGTGTTATTTGGAGTGAATAGAAGTAGTATAATTAAGTCTTAGAGTAGCACAGAAATGGTACAGTAACCTAGCCCATGAACCAGGCTACGGACGAAGCACGTTGGTGGTATTTGTGTCACATATTCTATGGTATTTATTCATGAGGGCAGATAGTTACGCACCAACTCTCAGTATTACATTTGTTGAAGGAATTATAGTTCACTGCCCCTTCCAGATATAAGATACATGGACAGCTTGTATATATCACAAAACACAACGTACTTCCATTTCTATAGTCTCAATAACAAAGTTCTAGTAATCTATGCCAGACAGCTTTCGGCTGCAGAGACAGTTCAGGTGGTTGTTTATTTCCAGCATTATTGCTAGCAGATAGTTTCCAGGCATTATTAAATTCCTACTCCCTAACAACCAATTCCTTATTATTAACATGCATTGACAGCCCACTCACTACCTGTAAATGTACAACATACTTGGCACCAATCGAGCTTCATTTGCTGCCTGAGCATATGGATTTAGTTTGATGGACACTATCAAAAACCAACCACAGAACTGCTTGGGGCCAGATAACACAGATAAACTAGTGCAAACTGAAATTTCATCTAACAGCTGGAGAAGTCACCTGGATGTCATCACGCAGGACAGAAGCAATTGACTGCATTTCTGTAAAATTACAGTGTATTTTCCTTTCACAAATATTTTGCACTCCATTATCAAACAAACAAAAAACATGACTGCGAAAACTGAGGAATATGTCTGCATTATTAGTATTAATATTACAAATACATCTGTTAAGTTGACTATTGATGCATTGATAGTCAATGCAATGAAGCATTGAACAAAGACATCTTTCCAGGTACCCAGGAATATGTTGGTTTTCTTATCTAACTACTAGATCTCAAAGCCAACTCCTTTGATATTCACTCTCATGCCCCACTGGGATTATTCTGCTTTAGTGTGGGGCTAGGGAGAGGTGTCCTTGTTTGCAATGTGAGGGACCTTCCTGGGACACTCTGGGAACCAAGGTTTTGAATGCAGAAAAAGTGCAGTCCCAAGAACTAGAGAGGCAGAAATAATGTTTGCAAAGAAGTTTGTCATAAATTAGTCATCAAGGATCTAGGTCTAATCCAGAGATGAGTTGAGCCTACCTAAGTTCTGAGGAAAGTACAGCATTTATAAACTCTGTATTGCATTAACCATTTTCCCTCTTCTTGCTGAAGTCCATATAGTACCCTGTTTCAGATAATGAGTCCTCTTTTTTTTCAGTTCCCATATTATTTGCCACCCATGAAGGAAGTCTTTATCAGGAAGAAAACCAGCTAGTGGTGGGGAAAGAGCAGAATTAATTAACAGGAGACAGTCTGATCAGGAAGGGTGGTCTAAAAACTCGGGAACTGTTATGTTCCCTGGCCAAGAGAAGTGCAGGTCATAAACCTTGCACTTAAAAAAGGTTGGGTTTGTAGGGGCATTTTTGTAAAGGAGGTACAGAGAGAGAGAAGTTAATGTCACTACCGGGATTACTTTAATAATAATAATAATAATAATAATAATAAATGGAGCAATTGCAAACAGAACTCTTTAAGAGCCTCTTGATAAAAATCCATTATTCTTAATTTTTAATTTTGTTTGTAGAATACAGAAAAAGCATGCTAACTTTTCAGCCATGGAAAAAGCCCACAACATTTTACTCAAATTTCAAGTAATGTGAACAATCAGTAAGTGACCGATTTTAATGAGACCTCCAAGAGTCATTAGAAAGCTAATGGTTTCTCAGATGATACCACTTTGTCAGTTGATTACCTTGCTTCATGTTCGGAGTGCTTGTGATTACTGGCTTGCAGGGAGCAGCAGCAGCAACTCTCATATCAAAGACAATGGCAAGCAGGGAAAAGTCTGACTTACTCTTCCTGCTTGCCCTGGGCTTTCTCCTCAGCTCTTTCCCAGGCAGCCAGCAGAGCTGATGCTCACCTTGGCTCTGCAGCCTTCACCTCGGGGCCAGCAGCAACCAGTGAGCTGCTTCACACTTGTCCTAACTTACTGGTTAACCAGTAAGTGCCTTGGGTGGCTGCTGTGTCTGGCTCACAGAGACCTCATTTCACAAAGCACTTCAGCCCCAAGAGGAAAACAAACACTTGCACTAGTAAAGTTGAATTTGTTTCCAGTAATATATTTCCACATACTGATTGCCATCTCTTGTGGTGTTTAACTCATACAACACAGTACTAGTATGTACCCGGTATGAGGGTTACTTATTTAGAGTATGTACTACCAATACTGGTGGTGGGGGTGGGGGGAGAGAAAGACAGAAAAGAGAGTGAAAACATGTTGGAAGTAACACTGATGTCATTTCCAAGGCAGGATCCCTGAACATGTGCAGTCCTTGGGTAACACCACTTGTTGTTCAAAAGGTGAAGATGGACCTTTGCGAAAGGAAAAACAAAAAGGTTTTGAATGTGATTTTATTACAGTTACTGTTAATCCCTCTGGAAATAACTGCATTGTCTTGAAGGTTTTCCAGGTTAAATGTTTTCACATTTATCATGGCAAATGCAGAGTATCGTCAAGATATCTGTCTGCAGATCTTGGCTAATAGCTAAAAACTGAATCAGCTCTATTATTGCCTTTAATGCCGACATCTGTTTCTCCCTAAAGATGTGTAAATAACCAGAGCCAACACAGCTGACAGAAAGGGGAGAGATACAAAGCAAAAATGGAAAGTGCCTCTGGGACATTTTGAGGCCCACTGATAATAAATTTCAAACAGTGCTGCTTTTTTATGGCGTGTACTTAGACCTTAGGCTAAGAATACAGTACTGTAGCATAGGTGCCTCTTTTTCTAAGGTACAACCTTTGTATTTACACTACAATGGAGGTGTATTGCTAGTGTTTCCTATACTAAGGTATAGAAACAATACATGTGTGGTTGTGCATTTCACCCCCTCCTCTGGCTGCTCTATGACCTCAGGAATCCCTATTAGGCCTTGATGTTTGTGTAAGGAGTGGAGCAGTTAAGCATCCCTTGGCCATACTAGCAACTCTTGCATGGCTAAGGCGGGGAACGGCACTCTCTGTACCAGGAACTTGTGTTGCCTGGCCAAGGCAGGAAACGAGAGCAGTGACAGTTAGTCATTCCCTGAGAGCCCTGAAACATTCCTGACTTGGGTCAAGTGGAACAGTACCATTATTGTTGGAATTTTGAAGAATTGCCTACTAAGGTTATGGCCAGGATGGATATTTAGAGATGACTAAAGCCCATCACCTCACAACTTTATTAACAGCAGTCCTAACTGAGACCCTTTGAGCTCCCTGGCACTGCAGTGAGATGTGACCACCATCTCCCTCCGAGCGGGATGCCGCTCAGAACTCACAAACTCCCAAGTTTCTAATAGCAGGGCGACTGCTGCCGAAAGCTGACAATGGGGCCTGGGCTGATACCCCTGCTCCTCAAGGCTCAGCCCTTCACCTGCTGAGAAACGCAAAGGCATTCAACGTGAGTATTTCACTAAACTTGAGGGAAACTTTTAACAGGTATACCTTTGTACATTTGTGCATACAGCTCTATACATCTACCTCTTTTTGTGCTTGTGTGCATGTGTATAAATTGATTTAGGTATCTCATACTCAAATCCATAATAAAGGTTTGTAATTTAAGTAAATCCTATTGATTTATTTTCTAAATGTTTTTATGATCAACCTTAAACTGTGAATAAATCTTACACAACCTCGAGATATAAACCATTGTCAAAGTCTGAGACTAAGATTGGACCTAGCCCCACCTAAACTCTACCAAGAGTTTAGAAAGCAAAGGAGTCCACTCTAAACCTCAAGACGTGACAGGAGGACGTCCCTTACCCTTTTACAGCTTTGATCCCTATGTAAATCATTTTGGCTCAATTCTAACTTAATTTTAATTTGATTTTTCTTTGTGTGTTCTGTCCATGTAATAAGTAACAGAGTGAAACCTACCATCAAAATTTGTGATGTCGCATTTCCACAAATTCATATTAAAATTATTTTGCTCATACCTTTGATGACGATTCTTTAGGTGACCTAACCTAAACCATTCATTTTATGACAACATTTTTATCCATAAAAGCTGTAATGATGTCATATTAAGGGTAAGAATTTGAAGAAATTTAAAAACAGGAGACCTGGTGAACAGAATGATCCTTCCAATCACTTGTACTGAGAAAGTAAGGAGAGCTAATTTGCAGCACTGATTTAAGGGCTGTACTACTACTGATTTTAAACAGTCCCAGTGAAGCCTCATCTGAACATTATTTGTCACATACATTTGGAATATCCCATCTGCCTATTTTTGCAGAGAATTTAAATGTAGTAAACAACATATTTTTTACTCAGATCTATCTTCATGCATTAGGAATAAAGAAGTGACAGTGAAAAGGAAAGCTTAGTCAAGTGGAAGAAAGTAGGTAAGGTATTTTTTTTATTATATTTATTACAGTCATGCCTAGAGACACAACAGGTCGAGGGTCCTGCTATGCAAAGACCACTGTGAAGCACAGAGTAAGATCTGGTATGAGTTTTGAAAAGCTTGCAGCCAAATATACAAGACAAAAGCCACAACAGAAAGCAAGCATGCAGAGGTCCTGGTAACCATCTTCTCAGTATCATAGGAATAGTTTTATTATTTTTTTAATTTCATGTTTGATTTGGGGTAGGTGAAGTTGCAAACTTCTGGTGGGAAAGGACTAGTAAAGCTGGAAAACAAAGGGACAAGACAATGAGAAGAGGAAGTAGAAGAAAGACAGCAGGAGCAGAAGGATCAGCAGAAGAGAAGACACCGAACTGCACAGAACCCTGCAAGGTAGCACTTGACCTACAGAATGGGGATAGAAACAGGATGAATACACTTGCCAAAATATTTACCAACATTTTAGAAGAACAAATGTCATATTCAGTGATTCAAACGATGAACACCAATTCTACACTGAAACTAGATACTGACAAATTACATGGCTCAATTGCCCTCTGTTTTGCCACGTGTCCAACTTTTCTGTTATTAATACACCCCAAAAATGTGAACAAAAAACCCATGTAGCTGTAGATTAGCAATTTTGTTCCCAGAGCTGAGTGGTTTGGAGTTTCCTTGTAGTTTCATCCTATGCCGTAGTACAGACCACAGAGAGGTACTTCTCAAAGGAAACCTTCAGGACTTACAGGTGAGCTACAAAATCATTCTTGCCAACAAAATGCTTTTTAAGCGTCTATTATATCATTGGTCTAGACACTTTGAAGAAAATATTACTGAAAAGCCATTAGACATTAAATATCCTCATTAAAGACTGTCAAGCTGATGTGGTTAAGTTACAAAGACTGACCAAATGTGTTTGACAGAACTGTAGGAGCAGCAGAAGACCTCCTAGTCATTGCATGCTAAAGACAGAGCTGCTACAGTGCTGTCATTTTCTCAGGCCCCAAACTGTAGTGGGGATATTATATTATGACCATTTAAATGGTTCCAGAGCTCTGTCTTTGAACCGTGCACAGGAATAATTCTGGGACAATTGGCAATAAAACAGTAAGCCTATAATTGCTTAGGTCTTGGGGGAAACAAATCAGTTTTGCACACAAATTCCTAGTAACTTTCCAGTTCTTAGAGACAAATTACAATAGCTTAGCAGCAAACAAACAAGTACTGTTTGCTTGTTTATGCCAGAAAAACAAAGAGTAAGAAGAAAGATATATGTACATAAAATAATCTTCACTGCCATCCCCAAAACCAAAACATAAGCAGTTTCTGTTGAAGATACAAGGAGGGCACTTAACTACTTTCTTCACTGGCTCACCCTAGGCCAATGTCAAGGTCTGATAACCTGGCTGCTCACATCTGCTCTAGGTTCCTCTATGGGCAGAACAGCTGCCCATGCCCTCATCTTAATGCAGCACTACCCTGAAAGCTAACCAAGAACTATAGTCTGCTTTCCAAAAATACCTTAATGAAAATGAAGTTGCATTCATTTTTGTGCTTAGCTTTTTTATACACTTCAATTTTTCAAGTTTGAAGTTTTGCTTATTCCTTCTTTCTCATTTATGTGTATTTGACCTTCATTAAAGTCAAAACTTCTGAGGGAGAGGCTGGAAGCTGAAAAGGAGACAAAATGTGATTTAAAGTCTGGGAATGTGCACCCTTCAACAAATTGTAGAAATTGATCATATTGCTAAATATATTTTAGTTTTCCCAAAAAGCCTTTTTAGTTGTGGAAAAAGGAAATAAGTGAGAAAACAGAAATTTCAGTTACTTCCACTCCCCTCAGCACACTAATGAAGACAGTCAGTGTCCTGCCTCATCTGGTGCAAGGCAATTTCTTTTTTTTAGCCCTTAATCTTAGTGCCAGTGTCCCTGGAGGTTTCATCATTCTTCTCTTTATCAAGAAATATTTACCTTATCTTTTAAACTGTTTGGATTTAGGAAGAAAAGAGCTCATCATTTTGTTTGTAATTTTAGCTGAAAATAATTCCAAAAAGCTTTGGTGATACATACTTAAAATTCGACTTCTACAGTGTCGTGAAACCTCTTACATTGCTGCTGCCTAAGGTACTGACAGAAATCGGTCGCTCTGTGGAGACGGTTGTTCAATAGGAGTGAAGTAGACGTATACTCAGTGAGACACTTTGGGGAATACCAAGAGGGGAGCCTTGGTAGTGTGGAACAGTTCATTATGGCGGTCTCATACAAGTTTCAGTATCTGTACAATATAAAAAACTTCCTTTATTCCTAAGTATGCAGCAAGAATGAACTAGTTTTGCTAGATTTTGTCAGATAAGACTTCAGGGTATTAATTATACTGTTATTTTCAAATGACATAGAAATTCTGAATAAGAATATGTTTTAGCTCAAGGTCACTAAACAAAATGGTCACCATTTTCCCCACCAGCCCAAAATATGTTTACTGTATCCTCAAATTCACAGAGGACGGGCAATCCTGTGTTTTAATTTGCTTAGATAACTTTTTTCCCTGCCACTCAAACACGCAGTTCAAATTAAAAACAAATTCAGCTCAACCATGTTTGCTTTCTCTTGCCTACTCTGCAGCCTGAAGCAGGCTGTCGCTGCCCAGGTGCCTCTCTAGCTGGTTACAAGACTGGTAAAACAGTAATGACAGAGCAAGAGAACGGGTAGTCGAAGGATCTTTTCACAAAAAAACCCAAAACCACCAAAACCCAAAGCTAACACTGTTTGATCAAAATGTCACTAGGCAAGAGAAAGAGCTACAGATATGCTTCAGCTGAAGGACACTTGCCCACAGGTCTATTGAAAGACCCTGAACATGAAGCGGTGTGCTTGTAGGAGGCCCAGGCAACCATGGACCACCTGCACAGAGGTGGGGTCACTCCCCCCGCGGCACACCTGGCTGCTGGTGGCTGGCGGGGACCTCTAAGCAGGCAGCTACTTGCTTTCCAGCAGAATGGCTCAGGCAGTGATTAGCCCTGCGGGCAGCTGCCAGGGAAAGCATGGAGAAACAAGGAGGGACTATTAAAGCAGTGGGTGGTGGAAATGGTCTTGCTGACACCGTGCTTGACTTACACATGAAAGCTCCGTGCTTGTTCGCTGCGTGAAACTGGACACCAGCCTGGCTGAGAGAGCACACATCTCCAGAGGAAGGAGTGGAAGACGCTGTGAGAAGAGCAGCTCGAATGTCAGGGGTTGCGAGTATTTCCATTTTGACCAAGAGAGCCAGCAGCACCCGTGTCAGCACGGAGACCAGAAGATTATCTGCATTTGACAGCACCCCTGGACAGCCCACAGCACCATACTCTTCTCCCCCAAGTCTGCTCCCACTGCTCCGCCTGCCTGTCCTCCTGCTCCGTGTTCCTGTGACATGTAAACCACTCCTTGAAGTAACGTATGGGGTTAAGCTGGATGAAAGAATTTCATTTAAGGTGGGTTTGTTAAGTGGGTTGCGCTGTACACATCACCCCCGCGCCGTGCGGGCTGCGCCGTGTGGGCTCCGCACTGAGCTCATCTTGTTCCAGCGAGCATACACACTCACTCCTGCCTTTTGTTACTCGCCATGAATGTTAATCACTAATGCCTTGTTTTTAAGTAATGGTCTGATGCATGAATCACCCAGAAGATGGTTGTAATTCAAAACACACCGCTGAAAACCAGCACAACATAGCCTCGATTGTCTCCCTTTAATATAATTCTTTCAGGTTATAATACATCTAATTTTACTTCCCCAAAGTTGCAGAGATAAGAGCAGCATCCCCCCGCCTCCGGAGCCACAGCCGGTAACTATGGTGACCAACACCAGTGTGATGAACACACCTTCTGTTCCGACAGGAACCCAGAAACACTGGAGTTAAGAAACAACATAAATAAAAATAGGGTTGAAAAGAAAATCAAAGCACTGACAAAACTTTGTCTGGGTTTTAAATACAACATTAGGGAATACATTATTCATTAATGCCTGTATACGTATATCTCTCTCAGTCTTACGACCCCCTACCATTTAAAAATGCCGGATAAAAGCAGCAAAGTATATTCTTTGTATTTAGATGTAAAGAACAGAACAGATTTATTGCTGCTCCTGCCACACATGCACACATGCAGGCACATGTGAACACACTTTGGCATAGCTAGTGGCTGATTCCTCCCTTACAGAGTATTATTATAAGATGTTCTAGATCAAATCATGTCTGGTATGTGGCACAAATACAGTAATAAGCAGATGCAGGCCTGGAGGACCTAATAAATCTGCTCCCAAGTCTTGCACACAATGTCCTGATCTGCAGAAGGCATGTTCTGCTGGGGAGGGCAACACAACATTTGCATAATAGACAAAATGCTGCTCGGCCTTCTCCCCTAAGTATGCTTTCAGTTGCTCCTGTCTGCTAAGCACTTGTGATCTTCCCTTACGTGCAAAAGCAATGACTTAGAGCAGAAGCATGATGGTTCAAGCCTCAGAGTCTCACTGAGATAGCCTTGTATCACACAGGGGAGGTGTTGCCCGTGCATGTACTCATCCATACTGTGCCTGGCATACAGAGGCCTACACTTTCTTTTAACTCTAAAACCAAGTGTGACTTGGAGGTAACTTTTATCTGGGAGAGAGATGTGTGTTGGGATGCTGTCTCAAGCTGAATTCTGTCTCCCAGTAGATACTTAGTGACAAAATGAAAGGGAGTGATTTACCAAAAGCCTGCATAATAAAGGACTTTGCCAGAATTAGAAGCCAAGGGGTTTTTTTTTTTGTCTGCAGTTAAACAATGAGCCATCATACATAATTCAAAAGTTTTTTCAGAATATTTCACACGTTAATTAGTAGTAGTACTATGAATATTCTTCTCATTGTATCACTGATAGTTTTTTGCTGCTTCTTAACTGTACAAAAACTTTTTTAATCTCAGGAATTTACACAATGCATTACATTGTGCCTGCCTTTTCCCTCTTCCACTTTTTTGAAAATGTGTTTCTGTTTATCTGAAGTATGTCTGAAAGAAATTTGCTATGTAGCTGGCAGCTGTTTTGCTGTGCTATGGCATTTCACTGGTCATATTCTAGCCAGGAACAGGGGCAGGGGATGAGGGGAAAACAGTCAGGCAGATTAGGCTGTTGTTTTAAAGAACAGTATGCTAGTTTACTCCCAAGGAAAGGGAACAAAGAAAGGCCTATGGGTTTGAAGAGTTAAATGGACAAGAAGAGAGTTAAACAGAGAAGATACCTTAATTTACTTTAATGTCTCTGCTCACATCAGCAGGTTTCAGGGTGCTTGGGTATCCAAACTAATCAAATGCAAGTCTCTGTGTGGCCATCTCTCCTCATCATTTGACTCCCCTCAAGGCTGCCTTCAGCTTGCTGAAAGTATTTGGACACAAAGTCTGGAGAACCTGAGCCAGGCATGTATTTTTGTCGGTGAGGAGGTAGAACAAACCCCAGAGCACATTTCATGTTCTTTTTCATGAACTATTTCAAGGCCTTCTCTTTCCGCCCCGCCCCCCCCCCCCAATGCAGTCCCTTCCAAGTAAACACATAAACAAAAGAAAAAGCTCCCCTATCCTGTCTGAAAAAGAAGGAAAATCACAGCAACTTTGCCTGAGTAGCCCCAGTACTTCTGAATACTCAGCTCTGACAGCATCTGTTTCCCCTGTCTGTAGTTAAATTGCAAATGCCATCTTCTTTTGTTCCTTCTCCTTTCCCTAGACTACTATGAGACCTGCCACCTTGTTCTAGGCAAAGTAAAAGGGCTTTTCCTTGTTAGCTCTCTCCAGAAAAGACAGAGAACAAAGGACTTGTTATTGTTAGATGCCACAGTTTCACTCCTGCTTGACTTAGTGCGGGAGACTCTCTGTACTGGAAAGATGAGGACTGGCATATGTAGATTAAAAAATCTTTATTGCACTGTTGGTTTAACTACTTGTTTTCAGAGTGCTGCATTCAAAACCTGCTAATGGTAGTAACCGAAAGCTATTAGAAATTTCTGTTTGTCCAAGCACCCCAAGCTGAAATGTATATCCAAGCCTACTCTGTCTACAGTGTGAAACTCTTCTTTTCTTATCCTTGTAACCCAATTATTTCCAGCCTGACAGTTTTCCACCTCTGTACCCTGGAGCCTTCTCCCATCTTCCAAGCCATACTAACTCAGTTCTTTCAGGTTAAAACCTTTTTCCCTCACTGTTGTCTCTAAAGGATCCCACTTCAAGACCAAGCATCTCTGTCTTTTTCATTCCTCCACACGCTCTGTGAGGGCATTTTCCACATCCATGACACCATGTAACAGGCATCACATCTAAATGTCACTTCCTAGTGAAAGTGGGCTATAGGATGCAATCCAACAACAAATGAAAGGTAACATGAAAAGCACAAGGCCCCTGGGAAACGTAGCTCATTAAAAGAGGGCTGAGTAACACAGAAAACATGAGATACAGACTGAAAGTCTGGAGGTTGGAGAAGAATAGCAGGCTTAACTTCTCTGAGGAGAAAAGAAGATTGAGAAACACTTCAGTAGACCTAAATGTATGCCACGCTGGATTTGAGCACTAAGGACCTCTTAGGAATGCTTAGGGGGAAGTGATGCTTATGAGACACACAAACTGCCAGTGTCTCTCTTTTCTCCTTGCCAATATCTTGGAAAGCAAGGGAGACATCTCAAAGATAAAACAAGCAAACAACCAAAGCTACTTTCAGGAACTCATTAATTAGGGACTGGGTTGAAGGGAGAGATGCAAATTAGTAGCTGCTGGAAGATATTTCTGGAACAGACCCTAAATCAAGAAATTGGAGGAGTAGTTGATAAGCATCACACTTTTGACTAGGGCTGCTGAGGTCAAGGGGACCACTTGTGGGCTGGGAAGTATGAACACAGACAATTGCATTGCTGGATCAGAACCATAATCTCTGCAATGTGGTACCTCTTCTAAAACAGCACAGAGCACATTAATTCCCTCTGTGGGTATCCTATAGTTGGAACCAGTTATATTACATATAAGATCATATATATGACATAGGGTTTTTCAAGGAGTTTGCACATCAGATCACAGACACATGAAAATACATTATTCAGGTAATTAAGATTTATATTTTCAGAAATCTTAATCTTTTTCCAGATATTAAACAATGTGCTTACATATACCTCCACCCCAGAAAGTATTACATTCTAAAAAAGGATATGACTTCTTTATAGCCCAATTTTTTTAATCATTATTATATATAACTATTAGCTATAAAGCAATTCATAAACTTCAGAAAATTATACATGAAAGACCAAAAAGATACTTTAACGCTACTTCTCCCTGCTAAGAACATAAATCATCATTAGTAGTAAGCTGATTATTTGAGAAGAAATCCTTAGCACTCACCCACAACAGCTACTAAACGAATAATTTCTTTCGGGTTAGTACATGGATATTTTAACAAGTTACTTAATTTTGCAGAGAGATCCTTTATTATCTGTATTCTGTTGGACTACCAGCACAATGAAATTACTCTCTCATGGCATAGTTCAACATTAGCATCTTCAAAGGCCATTAAAATGGAGACATATAAAAAAAGAACTTTTTCTTAATTACTCTTTTGATATCAAAATATGTTTAGTTTGAGCTGTGACCATATGCTAGAGGCAGAGTTTGGCCTATTCGGAATGGTTTCCCTGTTCCAAAAATAATAAGCCTTATTCTTTTGATACTAACACAAATATAAGGAGGAACCCCATCAAAGTAATGAAGTTACACTAGTACAGCACAAGAGTAAAACCCACTTACATTTTTAAAGAGGATTTCTCTGCAGTTGTAATTTGAAGGGGAAATAGAAAAGACAACATCAGCAAAAAAAAATATTAGAAATCTTAATTCCTGAATGACATTTTGGTCAGATTTGAAACTCAGATTAATTTCACCGAGAAATGAACACTAGCATTTGGGGGTGCTACATAGCAGCTTTGTCAGGATGGCCGAGGCTTAGAACATCCTCAGTTGGCTCGGTGTGTTGTCACAGCAATTCAAACTGATGGCAGTTTTGAAATCTGAATAAAACTTTGTACCTTGACATAACCAGGAACGTCAAGATGCAGTCAGAACAGCTTCATCCAACACTCACAACTGCTGAGACTAAATTAGTTCCCATCCATTACCTTCTATCCTGCAGGTCTAACATTATGTTCAAAAAATAAGGTCACTGGTGAGGTGGGGTATTTCTTAAAGAAAGCTGATGTCCTGGAACAACTCTCAAATAGCACCATCGAGACAGCGTTAGTGATCTAGCACAGATACACTGAAAGCTGGTGCGTCCATTAACCTCATGATCTGCATGCTTGTAGACCTCAAGAACTTTCTCATCCATTTGCTTTCTTTCCCTCTTTGTCTTTTCTGTTTCTGTGTGTGTCCAGATATTGAGAATAAATACATGCTCAAAAAAAAAAAAAAAAAAAAGGCAAAAAAAACCCCCAAGCAAGACTCGAAACTCTTTGCTTTTGAGAAAAAGAGCGAAAAATCTACTTAAAGATCACTGTTTCCTAAAGATTCAATTCTGTCTCTAAATTTTATACAGCAAATGTTCCAAAGCATGAAGCTATGGAGAAAAAACTTAACCCTGATATAAGAATAAGCTAACCTGATGGAGTTCCCAAGTTGACCATTCTCATGACAGGCCCGAGAACCTCCTCTCCTTTTTTAGGTGTGGGTGGAGGAGCAGAGAAGGAAACAGTGCTATAGTTAAATACAGTAGGCTAGCCACTGTATCCAATAGAAAAGATGTTATGATTAAAATCAGTTTTTTATTCCTCATTGCACAAGGAATATTACACACAAAGGGAAGAAAATACCATTTCCTAAGAACTGAAACAGCATTTACAACTAAGAACTTCTCTGAAGGTAAGGAACTGCATCACCTAGTAACAGCAGGGTAATTGCTAATGGCAACGGGAGGATGCACCTGATGGGAGCTGGACATGGCTCTCTTAGCATGACATGTACACTCCACTGTTTCCAAAGGCGTGTAGACACATGACTGCACAGTAATCCCTTTCAGACTGGGGCTGCATTGACTCCCACTGCTGAAAGATCAGCATGAGACTTTTTTTTCTTTCTTTCTATTAATTTCAGTTGTTCTGGTTCAGTTCTAACCCACAGCCTGTTCATTGCAGCCTCTTGAAGGATTTTTCCTCTATGGCACCAAGTCATTGCCCTGTATCCCCTGCCTGCTGGGACTGGAAAAAAGTCATCTAGTTCCCCACAGTACACACCTGAGTGATGTGACACACAGAATTATACAAGGCTACGTGTTTTGACACCTGTGTTGTTTGCAGCCATGGCTTCCCATCACGGATGTGCACAGCTTAATTTTCATGAAGCAGTTGCAGCTTCCGGGACTTTAAATCATACTATTTTCATTTTGTTTTATCTGTCAGTCTGCTCATCTACAAGTACCCACTGACTCTGACATCCACTTCTAGCAGCCCAGACAGCCCTGTTTTCAATTCTCTGTTGGACAAGATGTCAGCAGATGACAACTCATACTCCACTGATGTCATTCTGTAATTTAACAATGTTAAATATGGGTCAGAGTCTGACCCTCATCACCTTTTTGGTAGACACTTTATTATTTTGTTTTCCATCAACCAGTTAGAAAGGGGATAATGGGGATATGCTGTGCCATAATTCATTGCAACAGCTTAAGCATATGCTCATGAAATGCCAGCTAGTTGTCAGACATAATTATGTCAGGATTATCACAGCTAGCAAAAGCTGATTTACAATCAGCTGCTGAACTCTCAAATCTTCTAATACAACTATTCTGAGACACAGTCAAATAGTAGTTGATGATAAATGGGCTGCTGGGGTTTGCTCCCCCCCACGCACGTCTGTATGAATAAATCTGTATTATTTTGTCCAGCAGACCAAGGTTTTTCTCCTGTAAAAGCAGCAATAGTAGGTCTCTGACTTGGCAATTTCATCTCTTTTTACAACAATATATGACAAACCTTAATCTCTTCCTGAAGGTCACTCTTCAGGGGAGGCTTACACAAAATGTATATGGTCCCTCTGAAAATTCCCAGTCGTTAACCGACCTTCCTACCCACTTTATAGAGACACTTGTTTGTAACTCCTTCAGAACAACCACCCTTGTGCCAGCGTACAGGTTCCTCTGGAACAGGTAAAGGGGGCTATAAATGCTCCTTTCTAAGGTCCAGCTTCCCATAGCTACTATAGATTTAATCTGCCGATTGACCATTGCTACAGGGTTGCTTTTCTCTTTTATGGATGAATCTTTATGGTAACTCAATAATGCAGCAACAAAAATGGTCAAAAGAGTAAAGGAGAGAATACTAGATACGGTGCCTAGCTATCTAGGATTCATGGCAGAGAGCAAATCTCACTATTTTCACCTCAACCTGAGGTTTGGATTGACAGTAATGACAAAAAGCATCTGATATGTCCACAGTATCCTTTCTCTGGCTTTTGATGGATGATTCTGATCAAGGCAAAAAATATCCAAGTCACCCTCTGAAAATCCTTGCAGTATCCTGGAAGAATCCTGGAAGAAATTCATCTTACAAATTCAGGCTGGGAAGCCCCAATACCTGCCTCTCACTAAGTTCGAAAGAAAAAGCAAGCACCTGCTGGTGTGAATACTTAGCTGGGACACCGATGAGGGGCAGCCTCAGACTCTATACAGCAGCAACTGAAGCTATTGGAGACAAGACTGCTCTCCCAGAAAGACAGAAACTCAGGGCTAGTGAGAGAGGTCTTACTATGTCTATTCACTGTTTCATTCCCACCTGCCATCAGAAGACGACTGTGGAGAACTTGAGATGAGGGGGGATGGCAGGCAGTTGGAAGAGCAGCAAAAGAAGAACTACTGTACCTTCAGAAAACCCCATGCAGACTTTGGCTGGCTTTCACTTGCTGTTAAATAAACATGTATCATGTGCTGTAGGAAGCTTGGCAGACACACATATGATCACACGCCCATGTCTGTTCAGGTACTCTGTATAAACCCAGTAAAGCACAGGTCAGGTGTCAGTTCATCATGAGCCATAGCTTCACTTCATTCCATATTCCTTGCATGTATCTCCTCTGCTTTTCCTCTAATTTCTTCCTTTGTAGTGGGTCTCCTAGTAGGTTAGCTTATTTCTTCTACCGCTTTACCTCCATAATGTGGAAATAACCTGACATTTGCTCCCACTGGTTTTCTCCCTCCCCCTGTCAACCCCACGATCTACTGGTTCCTCTGCTGTAGCTGGCTTCTCCCTTCCAGCAGTGAACTGCTCTGTGCAGCAGCCCCCTGACCGACCTGTGTTCAGATGGCAGCACCACTCCAACAGGAGCAATTTACTGTCCATTTTGGTTTGTCATTAAACACAACCATAGCAATATTAATAACTAGTTACCCCGATATACAAATAACAAGTACTTAACTGCCCATCTCAGATTCTCTATACTGCATTTTTTAGCTAGATATGCCTACATTTGCAGAAGGCTGTGAAAAAACTTTAGTCTTAAAACATAAAGAACACTGAAATATGACAATTTGGAATGCTTGCAGCAGCAAGTGGGAACTGGTGCATTCACCCACTGTGCCACAGCAGTTTAAATGTGCTGGGTCTCACATGGCTATGAGAAGCAGACACCACTGAAGAAGCTGCTGTGCTGATATTGTGCCCACAATCTGCCCTCATTTCATGTCCTATTTCCTTTGAATTAAAAGTTGTGTGGTGTGTAAGGCACCATCCTTCAAGAGTCTCTGCAGTCTCCAAGGATTCCTTCTTAGCTGAGTACTTCAGAGGCTGTAAATACAGCCATTAATTTCTCTAATAAATAAAATAAGGACCCAGGAAGAGAGAAGAAATTGGCACCACTGTGTCAGTTCCATTACTTAAGAAAATCATCCTTTTACTCTTCAGAGCATAGAATAGAGATTTGCATCCTAAGCCTTGCAGGTTTAATTTGTAGCCTCCCTTCCTGTGCTGTGACTCAACCCTGGAACTACCAAACCACCAACACATAACATATTTGGAAATAGCAATGGCTGGTTTGTTGGTTGGGGGTTTTTCATTTCTCTCTGACTGCTACTTTGAAGGGAGAAGTATGTTATGAATTTTCTCTTTCTTATCACTGTCACTAATCTGGTTTGAGATCCTGTATTAAATGGTTCACATACAAAAGTAAAGATCTGTAGATGTATTTTTGTCCTTACCTCAGCCCTGTGTCTACAAAATACCCTCATTTTATTTTATTTTCCTTCAACTTATCTTGTAGCTTGTTTCCTTTATCTCTATTAGTACTTTATGCTGTTAAAGCAACAGAAGCCTTTTTCTTCTCATAGTATCTATTTGAAAAACAGAAATTTCTATTTTAGATGGAGTTGATGCGAACCTTCTTTTTTTGAACTGACAACACCTTCATTACATATACCCTTTTGGTGAAAACCTGTTTATTTGTATGCCAAAAGAAATGATACTGGCACTTGGGATGCAAGAATTTTTTTACTGCAGTAGAGTTCTTCAAGACATCAGTTCTACAGTCTTTTAAAATTGCATTGTAAGTCTGTCTGCATGTTTAATATTCCACTCTGACAAAAGCAGTGAGAAATGGTTTCTCCTTCCTAACAAAACATTGGAGGAGAAAAGGAAAATAAGTAAATCTCTTCTTTGACAATATTTTAAAAAAGACTTGTTCTTCTGTTTCAGTTATTAGAAAATTTTACCTCTTTGAGCATAATATAACCTAGGAGACATCACAAACCCAGAGCACTAAATTAAAGTCTACCAGGGTTTCTTTAATATACAATCACACAAATCAAGTAGCTGGCCGCACACTCACTTTCCTGCTATCCTTGGAAGGGTTTTGTAGAACGGAACATGTTTAAGTTTTAGTTCTTAAACATAATTTGCTCTAATTGCTGGATTACTCAGTGTGAGTTACTGAATGCTGCAAATTAACAAAGAAGATACCCGATTGTTTTTAAAGGGCTCATGGATTCTAAAATGTACTATTTATATACTTTAAATATAATGTCTTGTTTTAATTGTTCATAATCACGACGTGATGGCAAAGTATAGCTGGGCATATCTGTACAGATCATGAGTCTGAAATCATCCCCCTATAACCATGCCAGTGCTGGCGATCTCAGCATAGTGGGACAGGGAGGGTCATCTGGAGCATCACCAGCCAGGGCAGCATGTGAGCAAAAGTCAGAAAAAGGAGGTTTCCTTCTCACGACAAGCATAGTGAAGAAGCACTCGAAGGTGCTGTCTGGGAAGTGCCTGTGCTGGAGACAAAGAAATCGCAATAGTTTCCAGAGCTGTCATTTCAAGTTCCTTTTGCTATTGCTATGACAGATTTAGGACCAGACACCTTCTCTGCAGTAAGCGTGTTAATACTCTACAATGCACTCTGAAAGTAATCAGCAATACTTCCAAGATGCTAGGTCACCTTCTCGGCTCCTAGAGCTGCTGGTACCATAACATGCTGGAGGGATTTCATCAGAGGAAGGCAACGTTCCTTCCAGTAGGAGTAACTCCTGCCATAAGTAAGCTGCATCTTCATGTAGCCGTAGGGAGCAGTGACACTACACCTAGATATAACGGCTGTGCCCTTGATAAAGAAAGGAACAACTGCAACTATTAAAGTGTGATTTTCTTCCAGATATGACTCAAATACTTCATAGAATAACATCAACCCACTCTCAGCACTTTGCTGCCATTGACTGCCACAGTTGTCACAGGAACACCACTACAATCATTATTTACTTAAACATGGAATGACAGAGCTGAATGGAAATGGCAAAGATACTCATATGAGCTGACATGAATCAATCTTTGAAGTCATATTTATTAAAAAATAACGTTTAGGAAAGGCAAATGTGACACTACCCTAAAGTGTCCCAGCTAAAACTTACCCAAACACACTACTGCTGAGCTTTCCACCTTTGCAGCGACTATTCAGTCACCTTTGAATATTTGCTGGTGCTGATGTGCTTGAGCTCCTTTAATGCAGAGGCTATTACTACCTCTCCTTATTTTCAATAACACCAAGCACCAACACCTTTAATGCATTTCTAGCTGTGTTGGAGTGTGTTCCTAAAATGACCCCAGTTTCCCAAATTACTCCTGTTAAGGTCAAGTTTTTCGTTTTTTTTTCTCCTTTGGCAATTGTGAAAATAATCGGGTTTACTAGCAAGGAAAAAAGCATGATATTATTGGATCCAGTCATCATTAGCAGCTCTGGGTCTATTTTGGATCAGACATGGCTATTAGCAGCTGGGAAGCAGTGATTTTCTCCCCACAGAACATGAGCCCCCCAGCTGAAACCTCTCTATGAAGACATATGTTGGCTTCACGTTCTCAGCCATGCAGGACAATACTGCTTAAGGTTTCCTAACAACTGATCTAACATTGTATGAAAGCCCTGTCTTTGGCACAAACAAGGAATTGCAGATTGCCTGCACGTTTCAGAAATTACGTTGATCTCACTGAAAGTGCTACAATTTATTCAGCCTGAGAGTTGGTTTGTGTATTTACATTTTCTCTTAACCCATTTTGAGTTGGACAAGTCTCATGGCTGTCAATTTAAATCACAAATAGGTGTTATTGAAGATTTTCCTGCAGTTCAGTTGAGGATATCTGGAAAATGGATCCTAACTGATCTAGATAGTGTTTTGATAAAAAAAAAATCTACTGCAGGTTTCTCAATATGTTATTCCTCTGGTGTGCAGACATTTACTAAATTATTTGTTCTTGTATTTTTTTTTTTCAACTAAGATCTATAATTTTCCCAATTCTTTTTTATCCTGGCTTCCTAAAGAGACAATGCTTGCGCAAATCAGCTAGCAGGCACCCAGCCCCCAAGCCTGGAAAACAATTTAAATTGTGTTTGAAAGAAAAGCCAAACTGTCAAACATGCCACTGTTTTTGTGAAAAATGTTTGGCTGGAGGAGAGGGACCAAGGCAGGGAGAACACAGCTGCTACACATCCTGCTCAGTAGCAACTGGTCAGCCCAAACTAAGTCTCCAGGCTAGCCGGAGCACATGCCTGCTCTCTTTTCAGTGCGGATGTCTGAGTACCTAAAGGGGAAGAAGGAGGCAGAGGTACCATAGTAAGGGACAGGAGCCAAGCAGAAGACACACATCCTCTATGAATTTCCAGAGAGGTCTCCCAGATCATTGCACCCAGATTTCCTCTGATGAGGTCTGTCCTCACAGTTTTATGAAAATCCTCATGCCTTGCTACATCAAACCTACAGATTCTTCATCTCGGTCCTTTCCTGCTTTGTGCTGGCTGCAGTTCCTGAACTGAGATCACTCTGTGAGGATGCCAGCCCTCTTCTCAGCTTTTATGTCTAGCAACTAATTTTGGGCCTCAGCTTTCCCAGTTTCATTTCAGTATGTCCATGCCAATCATCTTTAACCCTGTATCTTATTTATACTTGATTCATTTTTCCCTTGTTTATGCTTTAACTTGGTTGTTCCAGTCCTTTCAAAACTCCTGATGGAGTCATACTACCTCCTACTTTTATTCTGTTACATCAGAGTGGTTATTGTTTTTCTTCCAGTCTAATCCCATACAGTAACTGCTGGGATTTTTTGGTTTGGTTTGGCTTTTTGTACACTTCAATCCCCAAAAATGAACTTGGAACTTTTTGTACACTTCAATCCCCAAAAACAACCTTGGAAAAACCAATTTACTAACCCTTTTTTCTTTTTTAATTCTGTTTGTGATGACCTTTACATTTATTCTGCTCTTCTCATTCCTTCCTTTCTTGCTAAGTCATTTTGTAATCACTGTCACCTAAATGATTTCTCAGGATTGAAACTAATCAGACAGTTACTTCCTATGTACTTCTTCCAAACTGAGAGCGAAGCCTGAATGAGTTACTGGTCTGGAATCCCTTCTCTTGATATGGAGAGCTGTCTCTGATGCAATACAAGTGTGGTAAGCCATTGGTATCTGGTCATAGCCCATTTCTAACAGCTACCCATTTAATTCACCTAATTACCCAGGGTTAATGAACCCCAGAGTCCCATTAGCATCGTATTCTGCCTCTGAGAGGCTTCTATCAGCTGATCAGAAACCCCAGGCTCATCACCTCCAAGGTAGGTATCACCCCAGAAGCATCACTTTCACAAAGTGTTGAGTTAAACTCTGGTATATTATTCTGGCATATGTCACAAACTTTGAGTAAGAGCCACTTCCACAAGTCTGTTGTGACCCTACTTGGGAAAGTCATATGAGAAATGACAAAAAACAAACAAACAACAACAACAAAAAGCTTTTATTTAGAAGTAGGATGTAACTGCCTGGCAACTGGGGAAGATGGGGGGGAGGAAGGGAGGGTAAAAGAGGAAAATATAAGGGAGAGGAAATCAATAAGAGAAAGCAAGATAGCAAACTAACTTACTCTTTCCAATGATATATTTATGCCGAGGGGTGTTAGAGTGTATCTCTTATTTACATCCACCTCCTTCCCACACATTTCTCCCCTTTTTCATTTTGGTGATCATAAAAAATCCTGCGTTTCTGAAGACAAGGTCAGCCTGAAGAATCTCAAAGCTCTAGCAAGTGTACTAAGCAGTGATAAGCAAAACATGCAGTAGGTTCGTTTCTGTAGAAACTAAAACAGTGATGTGTCATATCAAGATCACATTTTTGCAATCCTGTTCTTTATGAGTACAAAATAAGGGGTTTTTTTTATGTAACATCAATTTTGTCTCTTTCATTCTATCATATGGGCAATAATTTAATAATCTAATCATAGATGACAAATACTTTTTGAAAATAATTACAGGCAGCCTAAAATTTAATTGAAAATGTGATTTTAAATTGAGCTCAGTAGTATTTTTAAAAAGTCCTGTAGAGAATGCTAAGTGGAATTTAGATGTGCAACTTGTCTGAAGAATTTTATCCAGAAAGGCAAACAGGGTATTAAAACACTGCATTGCTGATATTTGAGACTGAACAGAAGCACAGGAGGATTTTGAACAAAGTGAACTGGAAATATTACCAGAAGCCATATCCCCACCCCTCCCAATTTATGATACTGAGATCTTTTATTATTTGTTTAAACTGAAATGCTAAGATATTAAAAATTCCATATTTCTTAATCGTTTTAGGTAGTTACTTTTAAGCCAAAGATAATCCTACTTTAAATTTCAAAAGACAGTCTGGAATATCGGCATTTTTTTGCAGGAAATATAATTGCTCTCACAACACTGATCCTCCCCTCCTGCTTCTACCCATTTTCTCTTGCTCTTTACACTGCATATTCTTTGGGGCAGAGACCTGACTGATCTTTCTTCTTGTCCACGTAAGGCAGTACACAGACCTTCTACACCTTTTAAATCCCCTGTGTTAACAGCATCTGTTTCACGTAGATTTTGTGGAGTGATGTTAACAGGAGCTTTCAGTTAACTTCACCTGACACTGGGGCAGCTCCTACATAAGGGCAGACCTCAGTAACAGTAGTTTAATACTGACGTATAATCCTGTGCTTCTTCACTGCAATTAATGAGCACCATCTCAGAGACAATGCAACAACAGAAGATAAACTAAATCTATTACGGATCTATTATGCTATTAGAGAATTATGGTCGTTAGCACATTCATATAGAAATTTCTTGCTCCATAACAAAATTGCAGTCTATTGATGGGAGGAAAAATTATTACATGCAATAGATTAAGACAGAATATGAAGAATGTCATCCATTATGAGGGTTCTAAGTTTACATTTTATAACCTCTCTAAAAGACTACAAAAATTAACTTCTGTCTTGGAAATATTGACATATTTAACAATAATCATATTACAGCTGTTTCTTAGTATGTGTAAAAGATGTTACTGTCACAGCAAAGGAGTTTTCCTTCATTCAGAAGGAAACTTAGCTCAGTTACACAGGGGTAAAGCTAAGCTTTTACACTAGGCACTGCTACTTCATTGCTTCATGAAGAACAAAATCATGATATACTCAAAGAATTTCCATTTTAGTACAATCAGAATTTGACAGACATCAGCTGATAACCCTTTTTGACAGAATTTATCCCTGTGTGTGCATCATGTTCATGATTAACCTGTGCTGTCAGTCCTAGAGCATATTCTAAGATGACAAAAGGAAAAATCAAAAGATAGCAGATCCAATGAAGTTTTGAAAATATCCAGATATGAGATCAGATCCATTTTCCCCAAAAATATAACTCGGATCATTGGTTGAATAGTAAAAAGTGAATTATTCTCTACTATACTGAAGAATTAATGGCTGATTCTACCAAATAACTTCACCTAATTCTCATGAAAACATCTTATGATGTAACCTCCTGCCTATAAATTCTTTTATATGCTGTTAGAAAAATTGTCTAGTGAGAGTTATGCAGTAAAATAAAAAACTGCACTTAAAAATATTCTATCAGACTTTCTGCTGCTTCTGCAGGTGGTAATAGTTTCTTCCCAGAAGACCGACAACCCCAAAATGGAACCACTCTTGATAGGTGCTTCCATAATCAAAGTCTAAGATACATTCAGAAATGCAACGTATGTGGGTTTTTGTTCAACCACAGTTTCTTCCCACTTTTGATTCCAGTACTTCCATCACAAAAGAGTACATGTGCATATCTTTACAGGATACGCAGAAGATTTTCACATGAAGAGACCACAGAGAACAAGCACTTTTTTTCCTAATCGTATGGGTCAATTAAGTTTAATGTTGTGGTTTTGTCCTAGTGTTATAGACCAGTCCATTACATTTTGTAGAGCTACCAGAGTATGAAATTATGTGTGATTTCAATAAACTACCCTAACGTATTTATTAAAGAACTATTTTCACTGATAATTCAACACCAGCATCTGCACACACACACATATACAAAAGTTTGTCCTCAAATACTTTTCAGTTGTTTCTTATCAATAAATAACGTTTTCAACACTCAGTCTGTACAGTATTATTTACTGAGGAAATGTTGTACGTATTCAAGTATAGCTGTAAATCAAATACATATTAGGTACACACTATATGAACACAGGGACGGCCCTCCCACATAACATCTCCAGATTGCACAGTTAACCTTGAAATGACAGCACTTTCTGGATCAATGGGCTTAGCATCTGATAACAGGTTAGATCTGGGCTGTTGAAATGCCCTTCCCAGCTGCTGCTGAGCAGCTCCCTTCTGCTTACGCCAACAGCTGAGTTGGTGTCAGTGCCGCTGAAACCTGTTTCAGATGCAGCAGAACAGAGCAGAGCCTACAGGTAGCTGGGATGGGAGTGAATAGTACTTGTAGCTGCAGTGAAGTGTCCTAAGGGCTGATTTTCTAAGTCCTTCCAAGAGAATTTTTCTGCCATGAAGAAAATGTTTCTAATAACAAGTACAGTCTCCGTTATCACTGCTAGCTGATCATCAGCCAATACTACCCAGCATTTTAAAGCCTTGCAGCATTCAGCTGATTTCCTGCAGCTCTTCCTATACTAGATGCAAAGACCACTGAAGTTAATGGCAGTTGCCTCTGTACCTCACATCAGACCCATAGCTATGGGAACAACTGCAAGGACACTGTCATTTTTAGTCCAAGCGGAACGATACCGTATTAGAGATCTACAGGAGGTGATCTAGGGGGGAAATATTGTTGCCTGAAAAAACAGGTCAATAAATGCTGAGGTAATTTACCTTCAGCTACACGTCTAACCTAAGTTTAACCATGAAGATTCCAGTGCAATATCTTATGCTATACAATTACTGCCCAGGCTTTTGTAATCTGTGTTATATCTCACTGGATCCTTCCAAAAATCCTGCCCTAATTTATGCAGTATCTTCTTTCCCAACAGGTACCTGGGGATTGCAATTCATGGTGCAAAGGGCAGCTTCTTGCAATTTTCCAATGGGGTCCAGGCACCAAACACTGTTCTGAAGTAACTGCTTTTCAAGGACACACAGACTATCTCCTTTAGCATACCAGGATATTAAAAAAAAAAAAAAAAAAAAAATGGTACACTGATTTTTCATTGCACTTTCAACAGATTGAGGGAATGTTCTTATTTTTGTACCACATGCCTTGGAGTAGAAGGACCTGTCTTCATACTACCACAAAAAAAACAAGAGGGAAGGACACTAAAACTAAATTTCACAAGTTCTCAGTTATCTCTCAACCAAACCACGTGTTGTAAGATATACAAGCAATGGCCTAACATTCACTGCGTGGGCTTAGAAGTGCTCAGCTTTGCTTTCACCCATGTTGCTCACAAAGCCACACTGTCACGTGCTGTAAAAACAGCCCAGAAGGATTTACACAGCTTTGAGGCATGGTGGACAATACTAGAATGGCAAATTTTCCTGCTCTCTCTTACAGCCAAGAAACCCAAATTCTGAACCGTTCACAACTTCTAAGTGATCTAGGAAATTCTTCACCATTGCAGGTTGGAGTGGGCTAGATTTTAATAAATGAAACAACACTGAAAATTTTATCCTCTATGGCTTAGTCAATCGCAGGAAAACTGATCAGACCACAAGAGTCTGCATTCATGTTCATTCATTAAGTGCAAATACAAAGCCAGAAATCTAAAGAGAAATATGGAGATACTAGCAAAGGCAAGGAATATCACATTCTTTGCAATGTCAAAGTTATTACAGGTTAATTATGCAACTATGAAAACCAGTAAAACTGTTTGCTTGAATTAAAGAATAGCTGCTTAAAAGGCAGAAATAATGAAAAAGAGGGAGACATGGTTGCAGATTATTTTTCTGCACCCCAAAAACTTTAGAAATAAAGAAATTTAAAATAATCTAATCTTCTCCTATGGGAAGATTACTGATTCTCTATGAAATGAGGACATTCGTGGAGTGAGGTAACCTGTAAGCCAGATCAGTGAAATTTTCCTGCTCTAAACATCTGTGAAAGTTGGGTTAGTACTAAGCAAACACAGAAATCCATGTGGTTTCATTAATAGAACATGTTGCATCATTACATGGATTTCTTCAGGGTTTTTATTTTTGTTTGCTTGCTTTGTTTAGAGACCTGTTTGCATATTTGTTTACCTGGTGATAAAGGGAAAGTAATTTCTATTCATTGCTAGGATACATGTGAGTAAATGTGAGTACCTGGAACAGTACTAGATGGCTCTTGTGCACATGGCGAGTAAATATGTGTCCCCATTGAGCTATGCCAGCCCTCATAGCTCCTAGAGCAAGAGCAAGCTTGTGTCATCTTGACACTCTGCCATACATTCACAAGGCTTACTATGGTTTATATTCAACATAAGTACTATCTTTAACACAGATTATGTCTTACACACAAGAAAGTAAGAGCTACTGTTTCAGGAACAGGGATTAACTCAGGCTGATCTCGTCTCTCCTTGCAATTAACCTACTTTTGGCATAAATTCAGATGTACAACTGCTGACCGTTTACAGTGTCACACAGCCCCAGGGTACGGAGCATGGAATATTCCACATTCAGACACAGAATATGCCCAGAGCATGTTTTACTTGGGACCTGTATCAGATCTTACTTTCAGAAGCTCCGTATTCATTGCTTTCCTTTTGGGTTAGTACAAAGGAACACAATGCATGTACCCAGATCACAAGGCATCATACTTTCCCAGTTCTAGCCAATTAGATCAGATTCTGCCAGCTGGCTCAAAGGGAAGTTAACATTTGATAGTTAGATTTTTAGGTTAATCTGAGAGAAGCTTGTTGGACAAAAAGCTTTGAACTATTGGTCAGCGGTAGAAATATGATCAAAGATATTGAATCTGAGGGTCTTAGATGGGAAAGTTGTGGCAGACCATTCAGGTTCAAGGGAAAATTCCAAGCTCAGGAGAAAGCCTTGGAAATTAGGTGAGAGGGACGGGTGAGAAATGTGCAAATGTCGGAGAGAAAAGTGCATTGCGACAAAAGCAAAAATGAAAGGCAAGACACAAACAGGAGCAAAGCTGTGTGCAGTCTTCCCTACATTTCACTTCCAGAACAAGTACAGAAAAAGTAAAATGTTGAAATAAAAAGCAGATGGGAAACCAGTGCGAGTATTTAAGGATGTGGGACTACATCACTGGGGCAGCAAACAAGGTGGATGATCTCATCTCTGCCATAGATTTCAGGGGATTCTGTAAGCATCGGACAAGTCAGAGAGAGGGAAGATTATAGGTTTCCAGATATTGAAAGCACACAGTTTTGGTTGAAAAGGAAAGAGACAAATTCTGCTTCCTATCACACTGATTTATACCTGGAGCAGCACAGCTGAAATCGGTTTTGTCAATAGAAATTAAACCAGGGATATGAGATCAGAATTTAGCTCAAAAACTGTGGAACTAGCATTTAATGGACATCTGTCTTTCTGGAAATTGGATCTGCAGCAATGAAACCACCTAAAGGCAAATACTTAACAAGAATTTGTTACAGAGAACAGTAACACTGTGAAGATGATAGATCCCCATACTCAAAACCTGTCTGAAACCTAATACTCTTAAGAGCTCAGTGTATCTGGGAGGTGGGCTCTGTACATTGTGAACGAGGCTGCAAATACACACACACCCATCAGCATGATAACTCATTTTCAGAGAAAAGGTAAAAAAAAAAAAAGTATTATGCAAGCCACCAGTATGTCAGAAAGAACAGCATTGCATACTCAGCAACGGAGTTGGAAATAACCAATGTATTCAACACTTTTCTGGTTTTCTTGCTACTCTTGCAGTTACTCACATGCCAGGAATTCCTGAAAAGGCAACATTTCATGACTCTGATTCAGGCAGAAGTAGGAGCTCCACCAGACAGACACAAAGCAATGACAGTGATCCAGGAAGAAAGATATTGCTAATGTGCAGACTTCATAGGCAGTGTTGCAAAGAACTGTAACAGATACAGGATGTCCCACCACACAGCATCTGAAATGAGCTTAGGAATGGTTCATCATGGTTTCCATTCACACCCAAGCACTTTATGCTGGTAATCACAACAGTCAGTAGTGCCCTGCTAACAAGAACTCTCACCTGAACCTGTGGCAGTAAAGACTACTGCTAAATCCTTATCCTAGATACAACTAGTCTGCAGTGACATAGCATGTCTTGTGCCTTGTCATCTGGATTCCGAAAATACCCTGGGGACCCCCATTAGAAAGTTCCAGTCAGCACTGACTACTGCTGCCCCAGCTGTAAATGAAGCTGACCAGCACGGCAGACCTGGAGCTCTGCACTGCTTGTCTGTCCATCCTGAGGCAAATGACACCTGCTGCCCCTATCCCGGCAACCCTCAGACGCTCTGTGATCGCCCTACAGCAACCTCAGCTTCTCCAGAAAACTCAAGCACTGATGGAGATGGGAAATCAGGACTTTCTAAAACAAAAACTAAACTAAACTAAAATACCCCACCTGGAGACTTAATTGACAGAGCACAAACTCATCTTGTGATTAATCAAAGACAACCCTTCAAACAAATGAGAACACAGTGGAAGACATTTTTTCTCCAGCAACAATTTGACTATTTGAGCAAAAGCAACATATATTTGACACAGCAATGATATGCGAACATAAATACAGGGTTTTTGTCTATTTGTCCTGCATGACTAGCCACTGTCTTAACCATGTACTAGATCAAAAGCCTCAGACATCCAAATGATCCCTGCGGTGAAAAGCACTATGCATGTATACAATGAGAAAAGATCCTGTCACTATGTAGTTGAAGACTGTGGCATCAGTAATCAGGCAGCTATGCCATAAATCATAACGCTCTTATATGTCCCAGTACCAATTTATTCACTGAACATTTGCTTGAATATTTTTTTTTCCTTTTAAAAGTATTTGCAGAGATGCTTAGCACCCAGCAAGTCAGCACTGAAATGGCATAATTTAGCTAAGTTATTCCTTCCACATCAACTGCTGGAAGAAAGGTGCATGCAATAAAGTTAGATCTTAGCCATGCCTACAGTCGTTGTAACAAAACATCCAGTTCTTTGTTCACAGCTGACAACCTGTCAGTCACGGGGGGGGGGGGGGGGGGGGGGGAGGAGGGAATAGAGTCTGTCAAAACCATCTTTCTGGAGCAGACATTATCCTGATACCAACACAGCCACAAATGAAGAATATCCATGGTACCCTGGGTGCAGTGGAGAAGTTCTGCCCACTCTCTGCCCTGCTCTGCCTGCTGAGAGATGCTACTGTGGTCTGACAGTTTCTCTGTGCTGTTCACATATGACAGTACGCCAGAAAAGTCTCTCTCACGTTCATGTAGCTGCACAAATGTACAAAAGATTGCCACCAAGTTTAGATCAGTGTCTAACATGTTAATTACACCTCTTATGCTAAAACACTTCATTATATTACTAGGCCAATGTCACCACGTGCAAGTTGGCTTTATCAGTTGCCTTAACTTTGTTTTCACAGAGAGCTGTTATTTAAGTATTACACATATGGCAGGACAATAATCCACAGGTTTTGACAGTAATGACAGAGACCATCACCGGGAAAGATGAATTATACCAGCCCTTTATTTTCCTCTTTGAGGACTTGATGTTTGGCAAGGAAAAAACCCAAAATACCCTAATTCTGTTCAACATTCTGAACATATCACATTCAGTGGTACCTTTGCAATGCATTTACTGCCAAATACAGTGAACAGGCTCCCAAGTAACCATCGTGCAGTAAGAACATACCTACTTCAGTATTTGGTAACTCACCAGCACCTGTGCTGAATGAATTAAACCCAGCAGAGAGATTGTCTTACTTCATACTCTACTTAAATCTTCTAACAAACACATTTTATAAAATCCAACCAAAATGCTAAGACCTTCCAAACATCTGAGCGTGCATTTCCTTTAAATGGCAGCTATGGTGTTATGCAAACATAGCCCTACATGTAATGAATGCATATTGTGATAAAGCTGCCAGTTATTAATAAAGTTCTAAATAGAATCAGAAATCCATTTTGTTAGTGTATTTTCATTATACAGAAATGTATACATTCAGATCAGACATTGCATGTATATTCTTAGCTCAAAGAATAAATAGCATTAAATAAATGGTACAGGAAGTTTTGACTTTGTCTACATTCTTTTCTTTGGCTGTTATATCATTTCTTTTAATCTGTTTCCCAAGCTTAGTATTTTTTCTCATTAATTCTAGAATAATCAACTTTGGCACAGTGAAAACATCTTCTTTCGTAACTGTTTCATACTTAGAAACAAATGAAGGTTGTATTTGTTGCAGGACTGAACCTCGGTGACTCTTTTTATCACTCTTATTGCACATTTTCTATTACAAGTGCTTTCTGTTTTCTAATAGAATGTTACAGCCACAGAGGCATTCCCCTGCGTGTATTGCTTTTAGTACGTCCAGATTAACACTGAAGGAAAACACTTCTGCTGCACTGAAGGGACAGACCAAGTCAGGCGCAGGATGCCCCCACCGTCCGTTGTACTGCATGCAAATCCAGCCTCCTGCAAATGGCAGAATGGATGGAAGACCTCTGACTGGCGAGCTCCACTTCTGAGGATTTTCCTCTTCCTTTTCTCTGAGTTTTCTCCTTTTACCTTTCCTTTCCCTCACTTTATAGTCTAGCCCTATTTTTTATCCTAGAACAACCTGCCTTTCCTCTCACAGTCATCCTTCTATTAAAGCCTGTCATATAAAACCTCAATCTGCTAATGTTGCCCCTGGTTCTTCAGTAAGGACAATCTTTCTGAAGTCCAGAGAAATGCATTCGTGTAGCCTAGCACAAAATGTCACACTTCTCTGTATTTGTTTTCCATCAAAAAATGTCCTGGTTGTACTAGTAAGAAAACTCAGATTTCAAACCAACCGTCCACACTACTCTTCCAGATTTGTTTAAATGCCACTGCTTCATTGATAATAGGCATCCTTGCCTTATTTTGGTTTCAAGCAGAAATATGGTAAACTTAATGCTGAGTGAAGGAGAAGGGAAGAGTTGGTTAAACCTGAGACAATAGTGAAAATAATATAAATAACATTTTCTTTTTGTTTCAGAATGTGTATATTTGTTGTGACATAAAGCATCAGAGATTATTTTACAATTAGAGATTTCAATTTAAATCGAGAAGCACTTGTTAAACAAAAAAGTAGAACTGCAGACAACTAAATGAGCTCCCACATACATTGAGCTTCACTGCTGTGTTTCATCTTAATCATGGTGAAATGCGTAAGCTGCCTTAATTACCATAGCTAGTTTGGAGCAAGTTTTATTTCAGATTGACTTTCTTTAGGCCTTATTTATTCTGTAGTGCCTTTTATCAAAGCTATGCAGCATACTAGCAGTCAAGTCTGTTGCACAAAGTACAACTTGATTATTAATTTACAAGCTTATTCTGAAAAAGATCATTCTAATGGATGAAATCTACACACACATCAGACCTGTTAACACATACAATCGTCAGTTTGGCTCTATGGGCAGCAGCAGATTTCATTCATCCATGGCTAAACAGCACACCTAAGCATTGCCAGACCATTTGTTTCTCCAGCTGTTCAGTGCACCCATGCTTACCACACTCAGTCCTGAAAAACCAGTGCTGTTATTAATTGTTATTGCACCAAAGCAGACCTGAAATCATAAGCTCCTTCTCAGAGGCCATCATACCCCCAGTGCACCTTTCCAGATTTCATCACAGCTCCCAGAGCAGAAAATCATGGGAAACTGAAAGAGTATTTATTGAAAAGCAAACCAGAAAAGCTAAAGCTTCAGTAGTCTCTCTGCCTCTCCACATACACCCCTGCTTGATGTAAAATGTCCTTAAGGTAGCAAACCTCAGCTTCACACAGCATATCCCTGACCTCATCCCCCTATCCCCAGATCACCCACAGCCTCCAGACAGACACAAATTCCAACAGGCTGGCTGAAGACAACTGCTCTCCAGCTCCTGAAAGTGTGAACCATATTTTTGCCATCTTAGTGGAGTAAGAAATCTATTTCCCAGAGACAACAAAGCAGAAACTTTTGGAGGTCAGGCTGTCCCCGACTCACAGAGCTGCGTAACTCATGGGGAGGTAATGAAAGGACAGGAGCACACAGCCGGACAGCCACTGTTGGTGTGTTTGCTGCCCAAAGCATTGCTTGTTTGTTTCACAGGGTGACACTCTTGGAAGGCAGAACATTTGCTACTGAAATATTTGAGTCCCAGTCAGAACGGTTTCCAATGAATCACAGATAGCATGGCATATACATGTCACAGTAGTGCTGTTACTGCCCTCTCATTGAAAACGTAGGTGTCACTGTCTTTGGATGAAGATAAACATGTCAGTGTTTCAATCTGTTGTTGCTACATTATAGTCACTCTATTATGGCATCATACAATGCATATTGAAATTTCTAGCAGGCTTCCTCTGAATAAATAGCAACATTTACTAAAGAAAACTATTATGCACCTTTTGGATGGGCAAGTCCTGAATTTTCTTTTTTTTTTTTTTCTTTTTTTTTTTTTTTATGGCACCTCACAGACTGGATTCCCAATATGTTTGGCCTCTGAGCATGTGTTAAACTACGCTCATCCACTTCAAGGTTTCTCCATTTGATTTGGGAACAATGTCATTTCCTACAAAACTCTCCTGGAAAGTTATGAAGAGAGCATTCAGTCAGATACCAACAAATCCTTGTACACTTTTCAGACCTGAGAGACTGGCTGTTAGAGGAATTCATTACCATTCAGGACTTTGCCCAGCAGTCCCCTTGTAGTGCCTGGCACGTGCAGTAATCTCCACACCCTTTGGTGTGCCCTTCCACTCAATAAGCCTTTAAAATGATTCAGATTTAGTCCCTGTCAACCCCTTTCTCAGTTCTGTTTCTTGCGGGTTGAGGAGGGGAGAGGACCTGACACCCCTGTGGCTTTCCGCCAGTTTCCACAACCCATCCTGGAATAAGCCAGCAATCAGAGGGAATCTAAAGATGAGACTGAGGCTAGTGGAGAACACCCAGCTGGCCCTTTACTTAAAACTCCCTGAAATACCTATCACATTTAAAATTGATGATGATGTGCCATCAGCAAGAGCTTCCTCTCCATCCCACTTCCACACCTTTCCTTCTCCCTAGGCAGCCTGCATGGAAGCTCTTTTCCCAAGCAAGAACCACAGCCACCACTACAAGATCAAGCAAGCAATACACAGCCATACAGAAAGCACAAATTTATATTTTACACTGCACAAATTTATATTTTACATCACATCAGGAGAACAAAAAAAAAAGGAAGAAAAAAGGAAAAGGAAAGGACTGCAGTTAGGGCCATTAATGTTTCATGAAACCTCTTACATCCTCCCTACAATTGACAGGATAAAAAAGATACAGTCATTAAAATTCAGATAACAGGATACTGCCTTGGTGTTCTCTGTATTGAAATTCTGAGCTGAACTATTGCCTTGCAGAAATTTGTGTCTCTCCATATTCTCTCACATCAATGTCTCAGGAAAGACCTAAATACTCCAGTTAGTCCAGGATCAGTAACAACTGCCTAATTGCTCACATAGAGCAGTTTGTTGCCTTATGGGGAAGGGTTTGGATACCTTACAGCACCACAAGTCCATGCCACTTAAAAGGTTACTGTTGAGTAAGGTGTACATGTAAAATTCAAGGTCATTTCCCCCCTTTTGTTAACAATAAATGTAGTAAACACCAAAGAAAAAGACTGAAGTACTATTGGTAAATTTTTCCTCTATCCTTGCAAGTTCTAGGATCCATTTTGCAAGGGGAGGGTTTAAGAACTGGAATTGGGACCCACATTTCTACTGTTATGTTGCATAATTAGAGTAGCGTTACCAAGGTGATAAAGAGACAATATAAATAAAACTCAGAATTTCTAAGCAGAACTTGAAACTTTTGACGCTTTAATTCAAGCTAGCTTTTATGAGATGATAAATGTTTGGTTTAGGTTTGTTTTTACACTATTCCCTTAGGAAGCCTAGGTGAATAAGTAAATGCTTTTTCACCATTAAGAAAGCTTTACAAAGCATTCATATTCAGAACTGGAAAAGATCATGAACCAAGAAAGGGTTTTGCAAAACTGTACCTGGTGAAAATATCTTTCTGATTTTGTTGAAAAGGAAGATATTAGGCTTTCCTTCCCTACTTTCTGGAGACTTTAGTTTTGTAACCTTTTCCTGCCTTAAACACAGTTTTGGTAGAATACTATAAAATAGAAGAATAACACACTATCTATTTACATTTAATTGGAGCCCATAATTTATCTTGGAGATGTGCAGCCTGGCTTGATTCATTACCATCATAGTAATCATCACACAACCCAGGCCCAGCACACCTGGCAGAGATGGCTTTTCTAGTGAAGCATGAGCACTAATGAAGAAAGGAAAATTTATTCCACGAAGAATCAAGTGCATTTTACAAAAAGTTATAGAAGGAAATTCAAGGGGAAAAAATCAGCTCTTTCAGAGGTTTATCCTCCTTTTTAAAAAGTATGATTATATGTTAGACTTTGCATAATCTTTCTTGGCATCAGTGGAAATTCTGAAGAAACACAAAAAGGAAAAGCTCTTAAATTATGTTCCTTGTGCAACTCTTTGACTGTATTTTGTCAACACTGAAGAAGGGCATTTACAACCTTTTATGGTCACTGGCTCTAAGAAAAAACATTGGGAACTAATTGTGCACCTTTAAGTTTTCTACATTTCTTAGTCTATCATCCCATAATACACTGGTAGCTCAAACAACAAAGCATGTTTGTATAGCCTGCAACAAATCATACAAATAATGTCTAAAATAACAACAAAAGCAAACAAACAAACCATTTGTGTGACTTATGGCTGCTTTCTGATGATGAACATGGCACATGTCACTGGTTCATAAAGCTTATGAAAATAAATCACAACCCCCTGCCACCCTAAGTCCAAGTAAAAGTGGTAAGAAAGATCTCTCTGCTCAGGCTATTTACCATCATCAGAAAACACTACGTAGTCTTCCTTCCAGCCCCAGTCTGGGACCCAGATCTCATTTAAGTGAATAGGAAACTGTTTTGTTCTTGCTGCCTGTTAGAAATTAATTTCCTTCTTTTAATCTAGCATTAGGACCATCTTAAAACCCTGGAATTATAAACAGGGCATCAGGTTCATAAAACTCGGTATACTACTGTGCAAACACTTTATGTCTGATTTAAAGTTCAGTGCAAACTGCAGCATTTTCTCTATACACTTTCACCTCCTTTTAACTGTTTAGCTGAGTTCTGAGTAGCAATCAAGGAAATTTATATTCTGTGAAATTCATTTTTTCCCTGAAAAGCGTACTTGAAAACATTTTCAAGTGTGTCTCTGAATATATGAGAGTCATTCCTCACAGGAAAAAAAACAGTTTCCACTTATAGTATGCATGTTATATAGTTTATGCTATTAAAAAGAGAACTACAGCTAAAGTTTGATGGGACATTTAGTGTTTGAATTATTGAAAATGAAATGTCTGTTATTATTAAAATACAAAGATACTGTTTTTTTCAGTGGTATAGCATAAGTACACATTGAAAATAAACTTTTTTTTTTTTTTTTTACAGTAACCTGACATTTCTAGATAACTGTTCTTCCTTTATAGCCAAGCCCATACACCAATGTGGACTTGGGGGAGGTCAGCATCAGCCTGAAAAAAAAATACTTGTGAGATTACCAGAGTTTTCTCCTGTCTTTGAAAGATATCTGTGTTAAGCGGGTGACAATTGTAGTTCTTACTGATGAGCTTCTGTAAGATGTGTGACTAGACACAAGCTAACATGCACACACACCCTTCCACATTTTATATCTCTCTCAAGATTGCACTGATCTGGATTTTTCTTCAAATCTCAGCTCAACCTGTTTTTTTGGCCAATGCAATTTTCCAAGAATAAATAACAGAGCTTACTGCTGTGAACCTAAAAAGAGCAGAAACTAAAGATGTTAGGTTTGAAGATTCTAGCAACTTGAAAACTGACCTATATTAAAATTGCAAATGTATGTCCACACATAGTGAGCAAAGATAAATTGAATCTTCATTATTTCCCTGAAAGTTCTATAGAAATAATAGATTTATTTTTTTATTTTTTTTTTTTGCCAAAAGCAAATAAACTTTGGAATAAAAAAAATATCCGAGTTTTGTTGCTTTCCTCCATTAAAAAGGAGAGTATGTGAAAGAAAACCAGATCTTTTTATTACTCTTCCTCCCCACCTTTTTTCCTTTTGGTCCTCCTCTACACATGCTAAAGAGGAGGCCTGAGCCTTGAAAGAAATTCTTGGTCCTGTATTGGAGCTGGCAGAGGTCTGCAGGCATCACAGCGTTCAACATGTGATTACACACAATGACAACAGTGGTATTTTCAGCAGGACTTGCAAGAACCTGTGACATACTAATAACCAGCAAGAGGCTGAGGCAGACATTACAACAGCAGGTTTTTTCAGTGAATATAAGTTAATAAATCAATATGTACTATTCTCTCTTTTTTATTGTTTGACAAACATGAGAGCCGTTGCTAACATTTACCCTGAAAAAATGAAACAACTTTTAGGTCATCAAAATATCTGAACTGTCTGTACACATCCAGCTAATACTGAAGTAATGCTTGACTAATAATGATAGAGAAATTTCTCCCCAGTTGTTGGCTATGGATCCCTGGCAGGACTCGTTATGTTCTGTGTTTTAGAAACAAGTGCCACTTAGTAATTATGTTTAATTGAATCTTAGCCTGCCCAGGAAACCCATCCACCAAAGGGCAAGAGGAAGACTGCATGGTCTCCATCCCAAGTGTCTCTGTTTCATAGCCATCGTCCTGTGTCCAAAGTCTCTGGCATTCCTTCTGCTCAGGGCAAGGTCTGAGCCCAAGTCTGATCAAACTCCAAGACAGTAACAAAATGAAAACCTATTTTAAGCATGTGGATCTATCTCTTTCAGTTCAGTTTCTATTTATGTTTCCTTGTTATTAATTTAAGGGTTTCGTTACATGAGAGTGGAAAACCTCAAAAAAGCCCAAACACTGCTACCTCTAATCGTGGAACGCAAACAAAGCAACGCTACCCACTGTGCAGACTCAGAAATAGGACTGGCCACTTTACAGAGTTATACTTTTCTCTTTGATTTCTATGAAACTTCTTGGTGCCTTGAGAACTGACATTGCTTAGGAAATGCCAAGGTGCCTCTTTTTTACTGCCACCCGCCTGTCAGCACTGATGCAGGCAGGAAAAAGAAAGGTCTGGTCCCTGTGAATGGCCATGGATCCTGCTGCCATCGAGGGAAACAGAAAGCATTAAGGAATGGAAATTGAAGCTGAACGGGAAAGGAAGGGAACTCAGACTTGCTCAGTTCAGGCCATGAAATAAGTTCCCAGTGGAGGACTTGAGACTAGGCAAATTATATTTTGAAAGACCAGCAAAATTCTTCCTGGTCTACATTTTTTCAAATTGAAATGTCACAAGAAACCATCATGGGTGTGTTACAGGAAATAGACTAGGATTAGCACAGTAACACATATACTAAATAGGTATTCTCTGACTTCCTTCATTCTGTAAAAATACTATAGGAGAGACAGAGCTCTATTTAAAGCATTCCCACCATAACCACCTGTATTGCCATGACATATTCATGGCAAAGGAAAAACAAGCTAAATATCTGTACAAATGATTCTCACTTTTCTATCTGTCCAAAAGAAGGACAGATATGTTGCTTGACTACAACAGGTATCAAGGGACATACGTGATGCTCCTGAGAGTAGCCATTTGTATGAGACGTATAAAACACTATTACAGAACAGAGACATATCCTCACAAGCTCTGAAAATACTATGTTTTGCATGTTGGCTGACTTGTAAAGCTTGGAGGTAAAGTTCTTAAATTATTATTTTTTTCCTATGGAAATTCTTGTCTGTTCAGTAATATGTACAAAATCCTCAGCTTTGCTAAAAAAACATTTATTGAGCCCTGCCACTGGGCTTTGTTGGGAAGCAGAATTTAAAGAACGAGACTCTGAAGGCTTCTTCTCTTATTGCAGGACTGCTCTGCTTGACAGAAGCAGCCTTTGGAGCTCTCCTGACTTGTAACAAAGTAAAGTGGTCTCCTTCCTATCTGCATGCTTCCCTGTGAGGTTAGTTTCACCAAGGACCATGTCCACAGATGTGTCAGTATATTTGTGGAACAGACATATCTCGCCCTGAGCCACAGTTCTCACTGGGCTGCAGCTGTTGACACTGGGGAGTAAAGGAAATGCAAAGGGCTCCCGCCTCTTGCACGGGTATAACAAACCCTTTTTCTCGTATTCCTTTGGAGTCAAAAGGACAGAAAGTGGTGACATTTAAATGCCATTCTGTCTGTTTATAGCATCTTTTCCTTCCAAACAAGATGGAAGGAAACATAAACATGGATAGGCAGGGATCAACAGAGTGCGTTTGAAAACAGGATGCCGAAGTCTCCTAAGTCCTGAAGTCCCTAGCTCTCTTCCCTGCTGCTTTCAGATACTGCCTATGGCTTGCTTTTCCAGTGACGTGACCTTAGCAGCTTTTTCTCCCTTGGGCCAGCCTTCTCACTGTGCCATCACACACAGCCCACTGGTCCAGAGGAGCAAGTCAGACAGCTGAATAAAACTCTCAATTTAACTAAAAGTATCATTTGATCTCTTAGTACCTCAGATATGCAGCAGTGTGTGTTTACTTCAGAGACCCCCTAATGAACTCTCCCCAGTAACCCAGCAGTCTGAAAGACATTTATCTTCCTGTCTCGGGTCCCTGTCTGCCAACTCTAAAGTGCAGGTTGTCCATCTGTGACTCTCAATATTAGCTCATTCAGACAGCCACTTGTTTGGAAAAATACATCAAGACACCAGACAGGGAAAAAGAAATGTATCTTAAAGAAAACAACGAACCAACACATATATATGACTGAGCTCAACAGCAGAGTAAGTGAAAATGCAAGCATCGGATACCTTTCCCCAAAGAAAACCAGAAGAGAAAAAAAAGTGTAATCTATTACAGCAAATTAAGAGAGGCCATATTTCATCTGCATGTGCCTAATATCCTCACGTCCTTTAGTGGGAGGAACGATACGGCATTATCTTTCACAAGGAAAAAAAGAAATAAGGACCAGCTATTTATTCTTTCTCTAGAGTTTGAAATATCAACACTCTTTCACCTGTTAAACATCCACCATAGCTGGTTCTGTACCAGCGAAGCTGGGCTTCATATGAAGTGCTAAAGGGAACACAGTCATCAGAAACAATTACTAAAATACTCAGCTGTGCTACCTGCTTACCTAGAAAGCTAACAGCAACTTTGATCAGAAAGGTGTTGCACCAAGTCTGTTTAGGGTATGGCAAAGGTCCTACAACCTAGTTTGACCAGCCCCTCATTAGTAGTCCTTTTATAGTTGTTGAAGTTAGTGCTGACTAGGTTGGTGAGATGCTGTGTATGTTCACAAAACATAAGTACTAGTCTCTGGGCTACATGATAAAATTTAATCACCCAGTTCCAGTACACTTCCTCTCCAATATTTCAATTCTGATTTGTCCCCCTAAAATTGCTTTTCCTGAGAATTTTACACTAGCTAATTGACTTTCTGCTCCTTCTCTTGTACTGTGCATGAATACGGTCTCCTCAGACTTCTGCTAACAGCTCTTTCCTTTAATAAAAATATTGTACTGTATTCATAAACCACCTGGATGGAAGAAACGTTTCTGAAAATACTCAATAGTATTTAGAAGATGAATAATCACTGAAGAAATACTGAGTACTATACAATCTTTACAAGACTTCTACTTCATGCCAAAATGGCTGAGATGTGGCTAATGAGGATTGGACTGTCATATGCTGAAATGACAACTTAAGCTTCAAGAAAAATCAACAGAAGACATTTATTTTCTCTTCTTTTTCCCTCTTTTATCCTCCATTTCTGTATTTGAGTAATTCTGGTATCTGATTCCATTAAAACTAAGATATTTTTTTCCCCTTAATTTAGTTTACACTTAAATTTCCATTTTTCAAATGTTAAGGAAATTTACATTGAATATTGGAAGAATTTTGTCGCAAGTGGATTTGGTATTTTATGGTGATAGATAAAAGAGGTCGAGTGAGTGTCCAGGATTCCAGAAAGTGTGCTGAAGCTTTCCCACTGTGTGTAACAGTCTTGTTATGAAGTGGAATTTCTGGAGAAGGAAGGGAATTAAACAGTAAAAGCAACCCATGTTATAGGCCATCTTTTATCTCCCTATGAATCCAGCAATGGAAAACTGGCAATTACACAGTCATCATTATGTTTCAGAGCCAGATCTGAAGCACAGCCATTCTTTTTGCCTTTCCAAAATTTGATTCATTGAATGTTCATTACACATTTTTGGGACCATCTCTGGATCCATAAAAGCTGGGCACCACTACCATACTCAGCATCAGACACACTCTGCGTGTGCGTGTATAAACATGTTACTATATAAAAGAACTATCTTTCTATATAAAGATCTTTAATGAACCTCCAGTTTCTGCAATATTGTTCTGGATTAATGCTTGAATTCTGTGACTAAAAATGCACCTTCCTCATGCATTTTTCTCTTTCCATTGGATGCAGAATTACATAAAACCAGCATTTTGCATGGCATTTGGGCCTTTTTACATTTTGGCTTCATTAAAAACAAGAAATTTAAACTGCATGTTAGGGGAAGGTGAAACACTGAGTAAATGCTATGCTGCTTCCCCAAAGAGGTTTCTACTGTCCAGCTCAGACTTTCTTTTAAATCTGAAGAAATGGACAAGTAGACTTTACTGACCTTTTTTCCTTATATGTCCATTCAAGATGAGGTCTGACACTGATTTTAATTTTGGAAAAATTGTACCCCTGGCACCAAGTCCTCAGTTCAGAACATCTGTGCAAAGCCTTATGAAGTCTGTAGGGGGGTGGGGGGCTCACAGCTATTTCTAACAACCCTTTAAGTGTCAAACAGTTTTCTGTTACAACTGTTTTCCCTGAACACCTGAACTGACCATGAGCTTTCCAGACGCTGACAGATTACTTTGTTCTGCTAGTTTCTTTAAAGAGCAGCATATTAAACAGTGAGTAATAGTTGGCAAAGTCTTTGGAGTCAGGTAACTTGCCTGCTTATACAGTTAGATGATAGATTTATTTTTCAAAGATGATGGTTACCATGAGGTTCAAATATGTTCTCAAAACTCTCAACATCCAGATGCAGCAAGGGTCAGTGACAGAGAACAGCCCTGCTTGCTGTCAAATGTGAGAAGAGGCACTTTCTTGGAAACACAATGTTCTGCTTGTTGCTGTGAGACACCCTATTGACCAGGAGGTGGCTAAACACAGGGAAGAGACTGATTGAGTTATGGGTACCTATGAAGATGTTGTGCCTGCTTTCTTTCTACTATTCCCTGTTGACATCAGGCAAATAAAAAGCAGGGAGTTGTAAGCAGACCAGAGGATCTGGAAATACATTTGTGCCAGCAAAAAGCATTCAGGTACATGTTTAAAAAGACAGACACACACACACACCCCTTCCCCCCCACCCCTTCCACCTACAGAATCAGAACAATTTTTATGCCTTTTTTTTCACTCATGTACTGCCATTTTAGTAATTAATTTAGTAATTAATGTATAGCAACACATTTCAAGCTTGAATACATATGGTACATTTGTTGTTCTTAGAAACACTCCTAAATAGACAGTTCAACTACTTCCCTTCCTTATATCATATTCACAACAGATGTTTTTTCCCTTGTACAATAATTACTTGTACTCTATTCACATTAGGTACACACAGAGAAAAATGATATGACTGTTAAGCCGTTTTTAGCATGAGTAGCCTAGAGGATTGTCTTTTATGATACGTTTCTAATCACTGTATCATAGTAAAATGATATGGAACAAGTTCAGAGTTGGAGTGAACCATCTATTTACAGACAGGGTTTGGCAGGGATGCTCCTGATGCTGAATTACTGTTCTGGAAGTCAGCATTGATTTCCTGGTCCCTTGCTTGCTGCAGAGATAAGTAAAATCAGCACTGAGCTATTTCAGGCTAGTAAAACAGCAAGAGGCTCGGGAGGAAGAAAAATGCCAAAATGGTCTGTCAAAAATGAATGTGCTACTCGTCAAATTGGTGTTAGTCAACTTTCCTTGAGCACTTGTGGTTCCCACTTGCCTGCAGTCTGAAATGGCTGCACAGAGTTGCCTAGCTACTGCAGTGCTCCCAAACTTTAAATCTCTCCCTTTCCAGCTCTCTCCAGCTCCTCCATCTAGGCACATTTATGTCACATCTTTTCTACCTCTCTCGCTGTGAGATCCTATGTGCCAGATGCAGTTGTTTAGGGTGGGACATTCTATCGTCTGTATTTGGCGTGGATCCCAGCGCAGCACTGTAGTGCAGTCAGTGCAAAAGCTTCACTAGAAGAGCTAGTCCTTGGCTAAAGCTCGTACCTGACCCACACAACCCCGGCATGCAAACCAGCATGTCTCTTGTGACTTCACAAATTTCCTCTCTGTCCTCACACAGCCCTCACTGTGGCAAACCTTTGCCCTTACGCTCTGACTGCAGAAGCGATCCCCATCACATGAGGGCAATAAAGATTGTAAACCACTGGCTAGAGTTATTCCTTTACCATGGCACACTGGAGGATAACCACTGTGTTTTAGCACTTGGCATAGAGCAGCCATAAACAACACAGCCATGCTGGTAATGGTGAAAGCAAGCATAAGCTGCATTTTAGATGTCAGTGGTGGACCCAACCTTTGCTATTCAGAAAAAGCTCTAAGTCAAAGAGTCTGACCAAGGGCTGCCTCACTCATTGTCAGAATTAACACAGCAGCATGAGCAACCAGAGCTTCTCTGCCTGATGCTATAACAACTAGCTCCAGCTGACTCTCACTCTGGAAGACAAACCTTCCCCCAATCTTTGTCCTCCTGACACATCATTTCCACTGTCATTATCTAGTGCTAAGCCAACTGCTCTGGCTGTGCCATGTTCTGGCACCCAGCCACCATAACCCACTGCATTTGCTGTGTGGGAAGGTCTCAAACTGAACCGTCAAGTATTAAGTCCAGACCTTTCAGTGCCATCTGAGAGGACTGTTTTACTACAGGCCTCAGTTCTGATGTAGTCAATCATAAGGGACTCAGGCCAGCCTCATAAAATTGCTCTTCAGCCTAACTTTTTTATTCAGCCTTAACAAGTGACTAATATTCCTGTTCTTTTTCCTTCTCTTTGTAAACTTTATTTTAAAGCTATACCATATAAATGTTTCATTATTTACGTAATGAGCAATCCTCCAGAAATTACTGTAATACAGCCTCCTGCAGCTGAACACAGAAAATGTGCTTTAGCTGTTCTGTCAGAAAGAAGTTTCTCTCCTGACTGCTGCTCTCCTTCCTATCACCTGTTGCGTGCAGATACACTGCAGCTTAAAGCCTTCTGCAGTAAATCTGAATGAATAGTAACACTAGCTGTCTCTGAGGACAGCTAGCTCTGCTACCTTTTATGCTATACCACATCATAAATGTAGATTCACTCCACTGAATGAGCATTAAAAGATGTCTTCATCATTTCTGGAAGCTTTTGGCTTTGATAGGAGAATTCCACACTTTCCTTCAGAGTTTCTTCTTCATTTATGTTATCCCTGACACTGCACTTCACTGTGAAAGCACTCAGAAATCAAAATTATGCTTAAACTTGAACTCAATTGTCTTTCCTGTCAAAGCATTGCACTGATTTCTGATCAGGGCCAAACTGTGGCAATCCCTCAAAACAATTCCCAGACACAACTAATATGAGCTGGAAACCATTCCCAGTGGCAGTACAGATGCACCTGCTGTGGTCTGGAGGCTGAGTTTAACAGGGAGGACTGGTCATTCTGTGCAGCCAGGCTCAGAGCCAGAGGTGCTCCCGCACACGTGTAATTTACTAATACAGGTGTGACCAAGAAGCCTGACAAAACAGCGCTTCATTCAGTGCCTTCATCTGACCTGTTTATCTCGGGGCAACACGTCTGTCATACACAACAGCATGTTCCAAATGACTTTCTTCTACACACATAGCCAGCATAAATCTGTCCACACGAAAATTACACGAAGTTTATTGATTTCAATGGCTGTGGGACTAGGTATACAGCCTCTCTGTTGACCCTACAATCTGGCACTCAGCAAGACAAGCAATCAGCGCTAAGGGTTTCAGTGTGGCTTTCTGTGTGTAATACCAGGTTCTGACTTACACCAACACGAAGAACTGCAGGCAAAAAATGTTCATTGCCTGATTTTGCTCTCCCTTCACACTGGGAGATCACAATCAGGGTGTGAAAAAGCAACAAGCAAGGCTTCCTTTTGCACCCCGTTTCAATGTAGGTACCACATAGCCACCAGGACAGGCTTGAGTCCCTAAGCCCTTCAGCCTCTCACAACCTTTAGCATCGTGCTTGCCTAGCTTGATGCTGGTGGCATTCATGGTGCACAGCCGCAACAGGATGAAGAGAACTAAACTCTATTAACCAAGTCCAGCTCTATACTCCAAATGTTTTTATTTAGATGTTACTTCCTAGAGGAAGTCTGGGACTCTTTTGTAATGCCCTTTCACTCAACTATGCTTAAGCAGTAATGATGCTTCATCCATCTAGACTTACGCCTTTCTTTTCATATATGCTGCATCACCAGTTCTAAGAAACTGCTGTAGTAAGACTAGAGTAGGAATATTATTGCCAGTATGTTAAAATTTAACTTTACAAAGCAACTTTAGCTTTATGTATATATGTCTGCTAAAATGTCTGTTGAGTATTTTATAGAGAAGTCCGTGAAAAATCCTCATTTCTCTGCCTCCTTCCCATTTCCCTGACTGGTTTTTCAATCAGGCTTCACAATGGATCATACTAATGTATAAGAACCTTCTAGTGAGTGCTTTTACCTCAGCCTGTTTGTGTAGAGGAGAGGTTTCTGCAGCAACATATGTATAAGTCATATCTTGCTTTTATCATAGGGGACCTACATCAGCATAAAGAGACAAGACCTTATTTGACAGTGTTGATATTTCTACAAGAGAAAGGAAAGAAAGCTAAAAAGCTTCTTTCCTTGAAATAAACACAAGTCCAAGCCATTGCAGACTTTTGACACATATATCAAAAAAGAGCAAATAAAATGAAAGCATGTTCTTTTTCCCTAGGATACCTTTAAGGGAAGAGTGTTTAAGGTGTTAGAACTTACACCACAGAGGAAAGAGTTTGAAGGGTTGCTGATGTTAGAATAAGCTGTGGCAATTCATAGTCCCTGAATACATGGAAGAAAAATAGCAGCGACATGTCATTCAGATGTGTAGTAAGTTCTTCATAAAAGTTACTTTAGTCTTTCACCTTTGGATGAAAAACTACAGCTACAACTAAAACCTTGACTACATACACCCTGAGTGGGGCACACATGTTGTGCATGTGTGCAGCCCCTGATACCCTGTCCTCATTTCAGAGGCAGAGACGTAAAATGAGTGAGAAAGATATCCCAGTTCATGAAGTACTGCAGACTCCAAAGGAATACCTGTGGATGTCAGAAGGTTCCAAGAAAAGACACAAGCTTGAACTCCAAAACCTGAAACTCATTTCTGCAGTTTGAGACCTCAGCTTCTACGAACTGATACTAAGTGCCTGTTCTCCCAATGCAAAAAAAAAAAAGGGTATGTCATATAATGAAAATCACCTGATACTTTTCCAAGCACTTTGGAAATAAGCATAGAAATATCTTTGGATACAACTCAAGTGAATCATAAGGTATCTAGCACTTGATTGAGTATCAGAGGACCCAATTGTTAAAAAGTATGGCCAAAGGAACAGAAAAGATCTTGAAAAGTAAGGGTTGGTCCAGAAAATAGAGACTGATAGGGACAAATAACAATGATGGAAAAAACTCCATATACTTGTATATCTCTCTCTGGAAGTAAAAAGAACTCTCCATAGATTCTCCTCTAATTAAACATCTATTCTAGGGCTACTGTCAATGGCTACACTACAAAAGCTCACCATTAATTCCCAGCAATATTATATATCTGGCTTCTGTAACTTAGTGTCCTGCATAGTATAAATCATGATGTTTGTGCCCTGAAGCTAAGAACCATACTGATAAAGATTGTTGCATGGCCGCCACACTAGATACATTGGGTTCAGTGTGCAAACCTGACATTTTCCAGTCCTGCAATGTATAATTCAGAGCTCCTCTCTCTCCTCTTTCCTCATTTGGTAAGTGAAAGAGAGCAGAAAATGACAGAGGAGACAGGGAAAGAGCTACTTGCATATCCATGTGGAGAAACAAGTGCTTTCAGCCACCCTGTGCAGTCTTCCATAGCTCAGCTACGATGTGCTTTTTAAAGACTATAGGTGAGTGTTTCCAAGGCCACTGTCAGAAAGCCCACCATCAGGTGGCCAGCTACTCTCTGCTGCCAGTGATAGAAGAGCTCACACTGCGGTCCTGGTGCCAGTTTCTGTAGTGGTATGCTGAGTATATTCCTTGACTTTAGAAGGTCACTTAGTCTGAACCCTTTTAGTGATAATAATTCCAAACAGGAAGCATGTTAATAGATAGCCAAAATACTGCCAAGTCCTTCAAGTATATGTACTTGGAATATTGGGCAAGAAAGGTGGAAAAGTCTTTTCACTAATTTCAGACACATTGTTTTTCATTTTGACCTTCCAGTTTTGGATGTTTTACCCTCTCTGACCTCTATTTTCTCCAAAATTTCAAAAAGAGATTCAAGAAAATCCAGCTCTGATAAGTCCAGGATTGCTTCTGCAAGGGCTTTCCAGATGAAACTACTGCTACCTCTACAACGCACGTAAGATGCAGACAGGCATTCACTGGTGGAGACTGGCATCCCAGTCTTCCCTGTCACTTCACATCTTAAAAAGCTATCTCGATGTGACATAGAGAACTTAAAATGACGACTAATTCCATTTAAGAATAACTGTATTATTCATCACACATTTTCTGTGGGTTTGTCCTTTTGTTTTTAAAATCAAGGATAGTTGTGTAAATGTCAGGCTGTTTGTTTCTTAATTAATTTTTCCTTGGCAGTTTATCCCTAATCTATTTTTTTAACTAAAGCTGTCAATTAATTTACAGGATTAATCTAGCTTTTTTCTTGAAAAAAATGCATTTTGGGGAAAGTGCTTCTTATTCAGGAGGATTTGCTAATATTTTCTTTTTATGATTTTCTGCACACAGTTTATTATAAGGTTTTAGGTTTAAAATTATAATGATACTAATGTATTTTATCTCAAGTATAGGGTCACCAGATACTTTTTTCGTCCTACCCAATGGGATGGAGGCAATTAAGATCTCAGACTGATGACTTTTAAGAGAAGAACTAAGGAATAAGAGCAAAAGAACTTAGTGAAAAACAAACTCCTATCATTAAATGAACAAAGGAGGAAGAAAAATAAAAGGAATAGCACGATGTGCAAGACAGTCTCTTTAGAAAGAAACTTTTCTTTCAAATTTCTTTGATGTTCTGGTCTTGGTTCCCACTGATTTTAGTCAGCAGGCTTTGAGCCACTCTGAAAGTTTCTAAAGTAGCTGTACTTGTCATCCTTCCTATTCACCCTGTAAAGTTTATTTTGACCCTTATATTATAGATTGTTTTAGTGTTGGTTTAGCACATTCAACATCCATGTCAGAAGTGTGCTGCCAGGGTCTGTTGCAGGGAAGTGAGCTTTCTCAGAGTAGAATAGAAGGCATTTTCAGCCAAACTAGCTAACTAACAAAAAAAAATTAAATAGAAATATCCTCTCCAAGTTTTGATCCATCATGTTTAGTTTTGTTTTCATTTCCAAACAAAGAGACAAAACCCTCATGCTCAGGCTGCAAAGAGGAGGAAGAATTGCCATACCAATGAAAACATCTTATTACAGCATGGTCACAACAGCTCTTTGTCATTGAAATCTCCCCCAGTCCCCTTTCTCTTACATCGAGTGCTACTTCTGCTAAAAATGATTTACTGGGGGGAAAAAAAGAAGTCTTAATCATCAAATCATATTAACTATTAATAATAACAATAATAATGGAAAATTCTATTGTGGGTAGATTTATGCTTTGCTTTTCTAGCTTCAAATGTTTTTAATTTTCTATTTAATTTGTATTAAGAAGAAACCCCAGATTTTTCTTACAGCCCCAGATACACATGTCATCTTTTATGTACACTTATACAAACATTTTATTATTATGAACATCCTTTCATTTCAAATACATTTATTAAAACCACTTTATCAGTAGTTCTTTTTCGTGATCTGTATTATTTCTCAAATGTAATATCAGGAAGTCCATTAGCCTTAGAAAATTTGATGGTTTTTACAGTGTCATAATAGTAGATTTTTACTCTAAATGAGTGTTCTAAATAGTGGTATTTTACTTTGCTGCAGAGATAATAAGTTTGTACAGAGTTAATGCTTGTGAAGTATTCCACATTCTCGCAAGGAATAACTCTAGAAAGTAGGTATAGATCCTCTTGTTTTCAATGTTAGCAATGAAGCATAAAATATGATAGTGAACTAGCAAGAGTTGTTTATTTCTATGTCAATCTTTTTAATAATAATAAAAAACCCCAACAACAGGAGGGGGGTTGTCATAGATAGCTCTTAGAAAACTCATCCTTAATGAAGTCAATGAAAGCGTTCGTGTTGGCTTCAGTAAGGTCAAAATCCAACTCTGAGCACCTAGCCCCCTCCTGCGCTTAGCTACTGCACTTTATACATCTTGCTGCAAGTTGCCTCTTTTGTATACAAAACCTGCAACATCATATGTCTTTTAAAAAGCATATGCAATACAAAATAAATCTGATCTAATTTACTGCTATAAAGACCATCCATTTACATCGACAGTACCATAAATTTAACTGTGGTTGGTTGAGGGTTTTTTTGTTACTTCATGTGGTAGAAATAATATCCACTTTGCAGAAAAGTAACTAGGGTCTTTCCCTTAAAAATTAAAGCTTCTCCCATCCTCCCTCTACTGAATCCATAATGTTAAGCAAATGCTACCTCATAGGCACAAAAATGCATGGATGTGCACGTGTATGACATTTCCACTGACACAAATGAAATTTCAGACAAATGAAAGTGGGATTAAGCCCAAAGTACTCAGTGCATGGCAGCTCAGTTATTCTCATGGCAATGAACTGATGAAGGAGAAAGGCTCTTAATGTGACACAGAGAGTTTTAAAAGCAGAAATAGGAATTCAGGAAGTTGTTCACAAATTGCTTTTTTAAATATGTTCCCGTATTTCGTGTTTACTCTCAGCATAGTGCTCTGGGCACACTCCAGCCTCCAGCAAGACCTGATCTGTCTTTCAGCTGCAATTGCAGATGTTGGAGGACCTGTTCTTAGGTTGTTAAACAGTTCAATTCACAAGCAGTCTACACAGACCAGTTCAAAAAGAAAAAAATATCATCTGGAAGAGAGCTAGAGAAGCTGCAGATAGGAGAGCTAAGAGACCAGGAAAGCCTCAACTGCCCAGACCCATATCAAACAATAAATTGAAGTACCTTCACTACCACATTCTGTATTTCTTCAATACTGTATGTTAAATCAATTAGTTCAGTTAATATATTGTCCATTCTGAATTACAAATTATGGAGTCTTTTGCCTTTAAAGTATACTGCTTGTGCAAAGTGCCAGGCAACCTCAATTTTGGAGATGGAAACAAGAATATTAAGAGGAAGCTTCCAACCATAATCCCAACAGAAGAGACACACAAAAATCCTTTGTATCTTGTTTCATTTCTTCTCTTTACTTTTCCACACATACACCAGACCATTTATTTTTTCTTCTCCAAAGTCAGTTAGTCAAAGTGAGCATGAGATACAAGATTGGAGCAGAATGCCTCAGCAGGGTTTAATGGGATGTCCTTCAGGACCAGCCCAGACGGGAAAAGAATGCAAACTCTTCTCACAATGCTGGGTTGTTGGTAGCCTCTGAAAAATGACTGAGCAGTTGCTGTCTACTTCCTAGAAGGCCTATTGCTTACATTCTCTGCTCCTGAGTAGTGGAGCAGCCCTGGTACTTAGGTTTACGCTTGGCATTTGAGATTAACACTTCATTGCAGGAAAAACAGCTTAATATCAAGAAGAAACGTCTCTGTTTCTTTTTCTTGTTGGCAACAAGCACACACAATACTCTGGAGGAGTACCATGGTCTCTGACATTAAACTGACAGGGAATACTGAAGCAGGTGTGGGAGGGTTGTATTACAAAAAAAATCACTGTCCAGTTTTGATACCACAAAATGATGAACGATTTTCATGACTAAAACATGGATACTTTCCTCTTACTTTCCCTGGTGACAATTCAGACTGCTTAACAGCACAGTTCAGAAAGCTACCGTTTACATTTGATGATTTTTTTTATTATTTTTTTTTTACTTTCTGAAGATGTTCCTATTACTGAAAATTCTCAATTTTTGTCAGAAAAAAACTTTAATTAAACAGAATGTACCACTAATTAGTTTTCACATAAGCCAGTAAAATGGAGTAGAAAATGAGTACTACTAAAAGAAAGCTGTAGAGAAATTATGGAATTCCTAAAGAAGAAGTGTCTGTAGTTTCCAAAACACAATCACGGTTGACAGAAATTCTCACCTCTATTTGCAATCTCACCGGAGATTAAGGACTGAGAAAGCACTGAGGCGGTTTAATGTTTTGTCTTTCAAAGTGATCTCCTCAGATTTAGGATGAGAAGAAATGCTGAACTGATGTGAGGACACTTTCACTATTGCTACTCAATGTTTTATGTGGTGTTCTGTGGGGACCTAGATGATTTCAGCCTCTCTTACTCCCAGCCTGGCATTTTTCACAAAAAAAAATGAGGAGAAAAAAGTCACGGACAATAAAATCAATCCACTCTGAAAAGAAAACTAAAGCTTTTCATGACAATACTCAAATACTTGCATCAGCCTGGTGTGTTCACCTCAAAGACAGGCAGAGCAAAGAGAATTTTTATTTGATAGCTGACCAGCAGGGAAGAACCAAATGGCCAAATTAATGATAAATATAACTCAAGAGCACAGTTGATGGGGCATGCATGTAGAGGTATCATAAAGACTGCAAAGTGCAACCTTAAATTTTGAAGGCTTCCAGGAAAAGAGGAGTGGCAAGGTTTATCAGGAAGAAAAGAAAATCAAAAACATGCCAAAATGTTGTGTGAAGGCAATAAGCCACAGAATATCAGAAATGTGGCACAAACAAGAGCTGTCAGGATGATACTAGGAGTCAAAGAGACAGTGTCACTCTCTAAGGAACCCAGATATTTTTAATGTGATACTACAAAACCAAATGATATCTCCTACATGTTGAGAGCTGCAGAGATATTAACTCCAGCTCTAGCAGTAGTACTGAAAATATCCCCACACGGAGGAACTTTAGCCTAATAGTCAAGAATGGACAATCAAGGACATCCTTAGTTCTTCAAGGACATCTTCAGAAGCCAAACAACATAAAGGCAGAGGAAGCAAACAAGGAAGCCAAAAGATTTCTGCTTTGGTTTTATTTCTGTAAGGACTTCAGAATCTATAGTCATACTGCCAGTTATACCCCTAAAATTAATGAAAGCACTGCACAAGACCTGGCACCCTTTACTTGTCTTTCTCTCTCTCTCCCTCCTGTTCTGAATATTAGATCTTTTGTTTTAAAAAAAAATGAAAGACGTTCTGGAGTTGACACCAAATATTTCGCGCGTCAGGAAAACATGGGTTAGGGATCTGGAGTTCTGCCCAGTATGAATAATGCAGTAGAGTACTACGGTAGCATGAACTATTAAAGGAATCACAGCTGCTGGTCTTCACTGCTTGCCTAGACAAAAAATATGACTTACACACTCTTGATGCCCACTAGAGGCTTCAGGACAGGTACTGAAATAAGGATTTCACATGCCACATTAGTTCTGTGAGCATATGTTAAATAACCCTGTGTCCCCATTCCTGTCCCCACCTGTATGTTCATCTATCCTTTATACATTGAAACTTTTATCTTGGCATTTTCTCCCCAGAACTTCTACTCCAGAAAGTCTACTCCATGACACAGATCAACAGTAAGAATTGTCGATACCAAGCTATTTTGACAACAAACTAGAATCCCATGTATCAGAAATACTTGTCCATTAACATCCATTACATTTTTTTACTGGCTTAGCCTTCTAATATTGGTGTCTGAAGATAGGGCCCTTAGAGCTGAGTCAGCTTTTCTGATTCTCAAACAAATTTTAAACCCTAGGTGTTTATAAGGTGTATAAGGCTTAATTGTACTTTTCCTTCCTGCTGGCTTATTGCCTTTTCCTCTTGAAGCAATGCCTAGCTGATATTCCAGCAAAAGCATCCTCCAGCTCTCCATCTCCTCAAGCACAACACCACATGAAGCTCATTTGCATTCTCTCTGTTGAGGCCACAGGCCACTCTTGCACCTTAATTTCTGCTATCTGAAATAGGCAAGTCCATCATCCTGCTAAAGAAGGGAAAGGAAAGAATATAGGGCTACTGTCTCACAAAGATCCTACAAGTAAATTGTTGAAGTATTATGTGCCAGTCGAATTCCCATACTGCAGTTCCCCACCTGCACTCTGGACTACCTTCAGTGATTCAGTTCTCACCCTAACAGAGAAGGAATTTCACCTGCAGTTCTCAGCTACACTTATATCTGAAATTAGGGATAAGGACAAAAGAAAAATATGCTGAAGTGGCTGAAATTTAGAAAAGGAGCAAGGAGGCTAAGAAGATGTTTCATTTCTAACCTATCACTTTTGTATCAAGTAGAGAAGGAACATCCCAAATAAAATCAAGTACTCAGCTAAGCTTTCACTTTAGGGAAAAAGTGTCAGGTATGCATCATCACCAGGTGGGACTGGCAATTCTCTGTTGATACAACCCTAAGTCATTTTTCATTGCATTTCAACTGACATTGATTTTACATCATATTCATCCGAACAAGGAGCTGCTGCCCTTTCACTATTCCTCACAGTTACAGAGAAGGAAAATCACAGGAAGAAAGAAGAAGGTAAAAACACTATGGCTAAAATTTGTCCTGTGATAGAATAATGTTAAGCTTCTGATGGGGTACATTTCCTTACTTTATGAAGGAGTTTAATGATATCTTTTAAGAGCAATAAATAAATGGGCTGCTTGAAAGCATTCTCAAGTTAGTATTGCTTTTCTCCTGCTAAGTCTGCTAATTATGGCATTTTTCCATTAACTGAGAAATTAAAGTCCTTAAACCCAGCTTTGAATCAGTTTTCTGAACTGCAGTAGTCTTAGAATTGCACCAATATCAGGCTAGGCTTATTTTGCAGCGAATGCACTCACAAAGGGCAGAATTTCTATGTCTGACTGTAAATTCCTTCCCTGACTATGCTTTCAGGAGAGACCAAGGCCCTGTCTCCAAATTTCTGCTAAAAAAAAAATTGACCTGACCATTTCAATTTCCACAAGGAGCATTGCTTGTGGCATGTAAAAATATAAGAATGTATCGCTAGTTATGTTTCCAGCTACCAGGCAGTATACCTTATGTCTAGGTTTCATTTTATGAGTACTTGAAGCAATAAATGCAGAAGTAACTTGTCTAAATAAGCTATACAGGCAAAGTAAACTAGTTTATCTGTGTTCATCCTTAATGAGAAAAACTGCCCTATACCATCACATTAAATATTTAAAACCACCTCCCCATGATAAATTTGTATCAGGTCCAATGTATTACATGTCATTACTGAGAGTTTGTCAGTGAAATCCAACAAACCGGTTTGCACTTTCTTATCTTTCTTAGCCTTCTTGTTTATTTATTCTTACATGTACAAAGATGTCTACGAATCTCAACCCACTCTGTCAGCCAAGCTTGTATCTACAGGATACATGCAAAGCTAACTTCAGAGTGAATTTTTAATAATTTCTTTAAGGTTGAGAACAGAATGGATCAAACATTGAATATGTTATAATTTTCCAAGTTCTTCTTGTAGGTTTTTTGACTCCGAAGTGAAAAAATAAGATATTCCTTAGTCCTTAGCTTTTCATCTTCAGAAATATGAAATTCTCCTTGAGACAAGGGTTGTTTTGCTACTGGGTCTCAAAAAAACCCAAAACATAACAAAAGCCAACAACCCAAGGGCAGTTACTTTCTCTTTTCACAAATATGATACACTATAATCATTACTCTTAGCTGTTCTTTAAAGCAGCATATGGTCTGTCATTTTCATTTCAGAAATGGGGTAGAGACAGCCTGTTTTCTTCTGATCTGGTTTATATACTTCCTTTAGAACATGTAGAAATCACCAGAAAACATACTCTAGATTCCTGGTGACTTCTTGAAAATTTTATATTCCAGGTATGAGAAAGTGATCACCCTACCTTTCATCTGGTTATGGACAATAATGTAGAAAAAGTAAACGTCTCCAGCAGTTCTTCTGTTCCTGCCAGCCTAGGCCATGGCATAGTGTGCAGGCAAGACTGTGCAAGCAACATGTTGCCAATACTTGCTGCTCTGGAGTAATATTTACATTATAAGAATATATGCCACTAACATATTATTTTTCATCTCCTTAGAAATACAGCATATCTCTGGAAGTACACACACATACACACACTGTGTCAACCAGTTATGAATGTCTGAATAGGACATTAACTTGCTCGTTTATTTTCTATTTTAATGTTAAATGATGTGTATAGAGACTCATAACATAATATAACTTTAAAACATTGTCCTGGTTTCAGCTGGGATAGAGTTATTTTTCTTCTAAGTAGCTGGTGCAGTGCTGTGTTTTGGATTTGGTGTGAGAACAACGTTGATAACACACTGATGGTTTTAGTTGTTGCTGGGTAATGTTTATACCAAGTAAAGGATTTCAGTCCCTCAGGCCCTGCCAGCAAGAAGACTGGAGGGGCACAAGAAATTAGGAGGGGACACAGCCAGGACAGCTGACCCCAACTAGCCAAAGGGATATTCCATACCATAGAATGTCATGCTCAGTATAGAAACTGGGGGGGGTGTTGGCCAGGGCAGGGCAATCACTGCTCGGCAACTGGCTGGGCATCAGTCAGTGGATAGTGAGGAACTGTACTGTGCATCACTTGTATTTTCCCCTTTCCCTTTGGATTTTATTCCTCTCTCCTTTCTCTCCTTTTCATCATCATCATTATTATTATCATCTCTATCATCATAATTTGATTTTATTTTATTTCAATTATTGAATTGTTCTTATCTCAACCCTCAAGTTTTACATTTTTTCCTGACTCTCCTGCCCATCCCTCTGGGACAGGGGTTTGGGGGGACTAAGTGAGTGGCTGTGTGGTACTTGGTTGCCAGCTGGGGTTAAACTATGACAAATATAAATCTTCTAAAGGAAATCAAAACAAAGTCTAAATTGTATCTATTGTAAGAGATCATGTCAGCTTATTTCCCTTCATGTTACTCAAGCTGCCTTGTTTATTTAAATCTGATTTTTATTTTCAATGTATTTAAATTATTTGGTACAGGATTCCCCATTAAATAAACTGTATTGAGTTTGAAAGGAGAAGAGTCTCTATTCTGTTTTTTATTTCTAAGGAAAATAATAATAATTTAATAAGACAAACGTACATTTTTTTTCAGCCTCCTGAGGTTTCTGATAGATTATTCCACGTGTGTTTTTTCCTCTCTAACAAATACACAGAAATGTAGAATAATATCCTACAGGGAACAATTGATTGAACTGGCCAGCCACTGATGGCAAAAATGAGTCTAGCAACAGGAAATTGGTGAATTTGAAAATGTGGGATTATGAAGTTGGTAATTATCATTTCAAGAAAGGGAAACAAAGAACAATTTTCTAGTGCCATGGAACCCAGATGTAAAAGATTGAGTGAATACAAATTCAAAGAAATATCTCCAGTTTTACTAACTGCCAGTGTAAAAATTCCATTTTGCGTTAGTCCGGAAATATTTTAGTAGTAGTTGAACACAATGAGAAAAGAGAAAGAAAGGGTTTTCTTAAGGTCTTCAAAGGGGAAACCTTAAGTCTGCTTAAGGAAGGAAACTTGGAGATGAGATGGAAAAGACAAAGGAACACTTTGGAGTAACATATCTAAAATAGAATGTGTTTCAGGTGCGTTCCTAAAGATTTGCCAGAAAAAGGAGCAATACTTAAGCAGTGTGGATTATTTAAGTGATACTTCAGAATTCTCTTCTTTTTAGGAATGCAATCAGTTCAGAAATACAAAGGCACTGACTCAGGACTGGAGCTATGAAAGGACAGACAAACAGTGCAATGGGATTCTTCAATATTAGAATTTCTTTTTCTAACACCCCATGGCAGAAAGCAAATTATAGTGTAATTTAATAGTGTAATTTAATGAAGAGTACTGAAGCCTGGAGAGGTCAGGGTGAGGAGAACTCTACAGAGTTGCTGATATTTAGATGTTCTAGATTCTAACATAAAGATAGCACATAATTCTCTAACAGGTAGAAGAAAAACAGCGCACAAGCTCCACGGCACTGCTCTGTACCCATTACAGCAACCTTCTAAGCTAGCACAAACAGTATTTATTTGATGTTAGCAGTGTAATATGCAGGACGCTTTTGCAACATCGATATTTTACAACTTTGCTACAGGATCCCAAACATTCCCTGTGAGAAGTAGTCAATTGAGTCAACGCCCAATGGTGAATCAAGGTGTGTCGCAGTCTACTCTCCCTTCAGAAAGACTTAACTATTTTTCATGGGTCTAGTCGCAGAATGGTCCTCAAATCAAGCAACAACCTTTCTCTTCCTAAACATAGCTGAAGTATGTACTTAAATACCTGAAACTACCATTGTCGCAACCTGCCCAGAGTGAGATTTATGACCTCTACAGGATTTGTAATCCTAAAAGGATTTGTGGGAACATTCAGCGATGCCTGTGGCAATGTTCTACTGATGAGGAGCCTTTGAGATGGGGTTTGCAATGCTGAACTGAGCTCTCACCATTCTTGCAGGAAATCATTTCATTCCTGTTACTGACACTGACAGTACAGCTCTAGGAAATTATTCATTTTGAGATTACAGCTATGGAAGGGAGGAACTACAAATTCCCAACTATAAAGGAAGCAGGGGGTTGGTGTGCTCCTTATAGTCCCTATCAGCAGCCAGCCACCCTGTGAGTGCCCAGTCTCTAGCGGGGAAGCCAATGATCCAGCCTGAGGACTGAATTTATCGAACCTTTAGCATACAGTGATGCTTTCAGAGGATAAGGCATTTCCTGCGGAAGTGTCTCTCATCACTTGGGAGATATACAAGAGTCAAGAGAAAACTACAGAAATTCCTATGACTGGAACGAAAGAAAAATACCATACAGAATCACACTTTTGTAACTATTTGGTGGTAAAGATCCTTACCTTCTGGTCAAGGATTTCTACAGCATTTGGCTATAAACGAGTCTGTAAAATTAAGATGCTAGACCACAGTGAAGATGCTGAATCATGTATTCACCACACATGACTTTTCCTATTGAGCTGATCTGTGAACAAAGCATCTGTGAGAGAATTTTTGTTTCAAGGAGTGTGAAAGAACATAAGAAAGCAGTGATTTTCTTATTGCCAATGTGTGAAGGAAACAGAACTCAAGCTCCTCTTCTGTTCTGATAATATACTACTATTTACTGGTCTGAAATAATATGTGTACATCACCCAAGCAAGAACTTGAGTTTTGAGAGCTTTGACCACACTATTGATAAGTCAAGATTCATGTTCTCCCACATTGGCTGAAATGTTCACGCCAAGGATCCTCTTCCCCTCCAGTGTCTATTACTATCTGAGGAAATAAGAGGACTCAAAACAAAAATGATGGTATTGTTTTCTGAAATCTCTTTATAATGAGGCAGATAATGTGAGAAAATACAGCTTTTGCTACTCTAGTCATTTATTTAAGATCAGTGGTGGCAGGCCCAGCACAGCATGGCAAAAGGAACCAGATAAATGTTATCCATCTGTACTTATTTAAGTTTTAAATGCTAAAGTGTCATAAAGTTTGCACATCCACTCCTACAAATATTTAATAAAATCCTAGACATCCTGGTCTACTGAGCAAGTCCTACCAAAAATAACTATTTTGCCTTATTTGTCCTTCTTATATTTTTTTGCAAAACTGAGTATCTTTATGGGTGGGACGCCGAACGCCTGATATCCTGAGTCTATAATGAATCCTCTAAGCTGTAACGATTTCTGAGGAATGAGGATTGATCTTTTGTTGTTGCTTATCCAAAACTGAAAAGATTTTAGTAGGTGGATTGTCAGATACAATTGCTTCATGAGAAGGAACAGCAATTAGGATGTCTTCTGTGTAGGTTAACTCCCTGACCTCTCCTGGAAACAGAAGGAAAAGGAGTGGCCCTGGTGTGCTCTTGACCACCTCCGAACCACCAGCTTGCATTCATACAAATTCCTTCATCAGCTCCACATGAGCAATTTCTTTATTCTATGAGTTGAAAGGCTTAGAAGCATGGCTAGAATACATTTTTAACAGGTGTTTGTGAGTGTTTGTGATGCCAAGTCAGAGAGTTTGTACACTGTCTGGCATGAGGGACTGTGTACATCTCTCCAAATGAGGTATGAATATACATTCATTCACCTTCTGTTGCCTGGTGTCTCCATTTTGGTGCAAAATATTGTGAAAACATCCTGGTGCCTGTCTTCAGCTGGGAATCCCATAGCCTGGACTGACATAAAGAATTAGAGACTAAGAGCCCACACAGAGCCTACTGAGGCCAAGCAGCACATGGTTCTACCAGATAGTTTCTTTAGATCCCACTATGAAGGCTTACCAAGTCTGCCATTGGACGAAGTAAGACCATGCCTAGAGTTACATGCTTCAAATAGAAAATTTGTTTATAAAGAACTGCATCTAAGATTCTTAATGAGATGTTTATCTCAAAAAGCACTCACTTACTCAGCTTTCATAAGTTGAAACCGTGGATATAAATATGCTTTCTTCCACCTAACCACAAATAACCTCTAAATGGGATACTGAGCAAAGAACTCTTACATGGTTTCAGGAAGAACTTTTAGGCTAACAACTGGCACAGGGGAAGAAGTGCATCCTGGTGTCTCAGGCTTCTCAGGAGTCCAGAGATCAGATTGAATGGTTTCCTATGTGGATTTATGGTAAGCACCTGGAAAAACAGATCCCACTCTCCTCAAACCTTTCCCTGACTCCAGGAAGTAGAAGGTACATTCTCCAAGCTATCAGGCACTGGTATTACCCTCTTCTCTAGTCCTCAAGATGCTGCATTTTCTGTGTTACTGAGAAACTCTAGGACAAAGAATTCAATTAACTTCAAGAAGCCTATAAGAACCATTCATGAAGTGCTCTTGGGTGTCCAAGAGAAAGGGAGAAGGAGACAGAAGACAGTGACAAAGGCAGAGAAGAGAAGCCCTGCCAGAATAGAGCAATTACAATATTCCAATGAGAATTGAAAAAAAAAAAAAAAGAGGGGGAAAAAAAAGGAAAGGCAAGAATGCTTGATTAATACTACTACTACTAATACTTATGTATTTACTTAGGCAATAACTATGAGAAGTAAAGCAAACTTTTCTGGTACACCATCAACTGTAGATTATTCATAAGGTCAAGCATTAGCAAAAGAGGTTATTTTGAACATCGGATTACTCCAGAATCTTAGCCTTATCTAAATTAGTTCTGCCCACACTCTCAGCCAATAAATTTCTCCACCTGTTTACATATTGATTTTTTTCCCATCTTTTATTTATTTCAGTTTCCTCAGGGGTGAAAAGAAAAGGTCTATTAAGTTGCTAACAGGAAGTACAAGTTCTGAAAGGGTATTTTTGCTGTCAAATGTTTCTCTGGCTAGATCACATTACAAATGTAAATTAAAGCGTTTTAAATGTAGAATTCTAATTTGATTTTGACAACACATTTTCTCATTCAAAACATAATATATTGTTTTTCAGTTCTAACACCTCTATGATCTGGATCAGGACCCATTAGCTCTCAGCTCTCTTCTGGTATCTAGAAAAAGGATTGTTTAAAGGACCTTTATTCTATTTTTCTAGTCCTTCGTTTTGCTTCCCTTTTCCTGAAACAAATGAAGCAATGCAACATATACTTATCAGCCCCACAGACCTCAGCAAGTAAGTATGAAAGTCAAAGGAAAAAATCAACAGCAGTAGCTTGTGAGATTTTACAGATTGAACAGCCTATGAATACTTCATTTCCCCACACTTGTCTCTCTAGTTTTAAATGTCCTTTGGATAGATGTACATTCCTGTGACACTCAGTAGCCAGGGCACTTAACCTTCCATACCACTATGAAACAGTACTGCTTCTTGATGTTTCTCAGATGCTAACAAATTATCTCTACTAATTTAACCTTGAGCATTTGATCTCATAGAAAGGTGTGACTTTTCTGAGAGACCAACAACATTATATAATCAAATGAATACCTAGATCATGCTCAGTTGGTCATTTATTAGCTCATTTACAGCACTTTGTGATTAATGTAATTAGTTTTATTTCTGATGGAGCTGTTGTCTTACAAAAAATTGCAGTGCAAAAAGGATTACAGTATTTTCTGTTCCTTGGAAACCCAGTTCTCTTGAACCAGCTCTGGAGAACCCGCTGGTAGTTCTGAATCTGCCTAAAAGGGGAAGGTGGGCAATTCTTAGCTAGGGATTGATGTGTGCTGGTCAAACTTCTGCTTAGAAGCAGAACAAGTACTAAGACAGCTATGCATTAACAGGAGTGTAACTAATCCCCCTGGCTGCAAAAAACTTTAGCACGGCCATCTACACTATCCTGTTGTGGTCCTATTTCTGAGTACAAGAATTTAGGCAGAAGTTTCCAATGCTAGTACAGGATTGTGTCCATAGCTGAGACAGTAACTTTTAGTAGGTAAATAAGTGCCATTATTTAAAGTATATATGTTTATACCAAGTATATATCAAGTATATATGTGCCAATTATATAAGTGCCATGTATCAAGTGCCAGTGGTTTGTCCAAAATACTCTATCATTAAAGATTCCATCCCCCCACAAGTGGCAGACAGCGGTGGGACATATTCAGAGAAATAGGTTAGTACAGAGATCTGTATTCAATTTAACCCATCAGTATTCTGCTTAGGTTCTAAGACAAATTATATGGGTTTGTATTCTCATATTCAATAAACATTCTCAATATGTGTAATTTTATGACTTTGCAAATGGCTGCTACTTCACTAATCCTAAGTGTCCTAAGAAAGACATATGAGAAATTCTTCCAGTTCTCTTCCACTGCCTTGTGTGCAAAAATTGGGATAACTTTATAGGCTGCAGGTGTCTTGTGGAAGCATAGAAAGTTTCCTGGAAGCGTCTTTATGTTGTATCACTGATTGCCAGGCTCTAGCTAACAAATTCTGCTACAGCTTTAATTCATTGACCTGATAAGGCTTATTGGTTGTCACAGAGCTCCAAAGAGCTGCTTCAAGGAGTCTCCTGGGTAGAGATTTCACTTTAGACAAGACCAAGGATCAAGAAACTTAGGTCAAAGTATTTAAAACATTGAATAATAAAGTCAGAGCAGTAACATTTTACACCTGTACTGAACACCATTAACATCTACAATAGAAAAATAGTCTTGCAAAGAACTCACTGAGCTGAGTTCCCTGTTGTATTGGGCAATTGTATCATACATGCCTTTTAGGCTGACTGAACTATCTAGCAGCAAGCTTATTGTTTTTGGTTTTGTTCCCACTGCTCCAGTGGAAAACAGCCTCTTTCTGCTCTGAGGGCTGAGATTTCGCTGTGCTTTGAGACAACAGCTTTTGCTTCAAATGAGAGCAGGCTACAGATACACACCCAGCCTCCTGAGATCGCCCAGCTGACATCCTGTAACTCAGTTGTACATCTGAGCCCAGTGCTCTCTTTCAGAGCTTGTTCTAACACAGGACCAAGTTATTACAGGAGTTCCCTGCCTTCTGTCTTGTGAATTGTTCCAGGTTTTCTTCTACCTTGAAGATGTCTCCACTTCATCAGCTAACCAATTTTGTTCCCAGGTTCAATAACCTCTCCCTTGCTGAGAATGGGCATTTTAATTTGGGGCCATGAGTAACACCTGCAGCCCCCTCCTGTTTTCCAGATATATCACTGACAAGCTTTTTGCTGTTTTTTTGCCACGTTGGTGTCCAGTTAGATATGATGAAGTAATTATTACCTTATCCTGACTTTCTGTGATGCAGTTAATTTCCTTGTCAGGTTCCTCTGCATTATATTAACTCAACTCCTGATTTCTATTTCAGTGATTTCATAACCCTTTTGAACACGCAGCCCTTTGCCTTGAAGGCTTTTTCTGTTGTTCCTAAAATAAACTCCAGATGGCTTTTCTACCTGTAACTTGAGGACAGTGCTAGTATTTAAATGCATTTCATTTTTTTCAAAGCCTTTTTGAACTCAAGAGCTGTAATACAACAGGGTCTTCCCTAGGTCTTTTAATCATTCCTCTGTTTCCCAGCAGTGATGTCCCGGAGCCCCAGCTACTTAGCCCTGTAATAACAGAGAAATCCCAAAGAGTCCGCCAACATCCTTTTTAATCCTCTTAATTTGTTGTTCTTAACCTATGACTAAGGCAGGCACTTGGCTGTGTCCAGGCACACCCACCACCGCACAGAGATGTTTCTGCAACATGCAGTTCTCCACTCAGTTTCTTGAAAGTTTCCCTGCCATTTCCATGCTGCCTTCCCAGCTCATCTTCCCCCCCCCACTGTCTGTCAGCCTGTTTTCTCCTCAGTTCTCTCTTCCCAGCCACCTGTTACTATGGCCCCTGAAATATTTTCCTCTTGTAAAATATTTTCCTCGTGCCTCTGAGCTGCCAGGTCACTGCTGCCCCTCTCTCCCATAGAGGCTCTCCCTGCTCCCAGCCATCCTTGTTTACATGGTCCCTTGAGTGGGAGAGAGCAGGGCACCTCAAGTTTGGCAGCAATCGTTCAAGGGAATTTTCTCATTTCTCTAGTGCAAGATTTCCGATTTCATCATACTTAGTTACAGATTTATTTGTATCCGTTTAATTTTGCTTAATTCACTTGCATGTTTCACAACAATTTTGGTGTAGCTTGTATGTAAAAACTGCTTTACCATCCTCTCCCTAAGCAGTTTGATTCCTAAAGTGTCTATTTCACTATGGCTATGACATCTTGCTTCCATCCCATTATAAGCCTAAAGCGTTTTTTTGAACATCATTTTCTGCTTCTCCTGATTTACAGAGGTCCTTCAATATTGATGTCCCAATTAAAACTTTTATTCCACCATGCTTTTGTCATCAGGAAGATAGTCACCTTCAGGTTCTGCCTCAGAAGCTCCCTTTACTCCACTTTTGCCCACGCTACTTTCATTAACAAGAACAACGTCACAGTGCTCACTCGTTAGTCACATCTATTTTCTTTTCAATATTTGGTACCACACTTTCACTAGCTGAATCTCTTTTGTTACTGCTGTTCTTACTAGTTTGCTTCATTTTCCCTTGTGGTCTACCATCCTATCTTTTATTTCTGCTTTTTTTTTTTTTTTTTCAGTTACTAAATTTTCCTATTCTTGTATATTGCAAAAAAGCTGGAAGGTATTGGGTGTTCAGACCCAACTGACATAGAAAACACCTCTTGCATCACCTATCCCTATTGCTGTACTCACTAGGTTAAACATGGAATTCATGTGACAATAAAAGTGATACACGATTTAAAAAAGAGCTGAGCTATGTCACTATTTTACATGTTCCTTCTCTCTAAACCAGTTGACTTTTAATTAGAATAAATTAGGCCTACTTTTTTTTTTTTTGTAATAAAGTGTATTTTAGGCAGTAATAATAAAACTACGTGTTACATTATTTCTGTGACTCGTTTTAAACACATATTTTACAGCCACTGCTAGGGCTGATGTTAATTGTGCCTGCACTATATCACACTTCAACACTCCTTGAAGTCGTGAAAGTGCTTAAGGCGGCTGGATTTTCTTTTTGACTTGTCTTTTAAACTCAAGAAAATTTGGTAAGAACACCTGAAAGTGACAAACTGCTCTGTGGAACTTTTTTCTCTTGTGCTTTTGAAAGAGATTACTTAATTTCCTTTCCTTCCTGCTTTTATTCCACTGTTATATACATGCAAGTATTGTATTTTTTTCTGCCTTATCTCAGAAATAGAAGCTGTTACATGTCTACACGAAAGCATGAGTAATGTAAGACAGACACACAGACCAAAATCCAAGAGGCATGCAGCCTGTGTAACAGAAGCGGAGAGCTTGATGATTTACAGTTCAAATCATGATCAAATCAATTGTGCACAAAAAAAATGATGACCATTTGCTAGGAAATCAGTGTCTCTGTGGATTGAGGAGAGCTATAAAACACAATTTCAAAAATTATGTACTGCTAAGAGCTTAAACAAAAACTGCTAAGGAAATTCCCCACAATTTTTCAAAGTCTTGGTGAAATTTCTATATTCACATTAAAGTTGAAAGAAAAGCTGGAATGGTAAATATTTGTTCTGAAAAGCCTGCAGAGACTACAGCTGAAATGGTTTGTCTGTGCCTGTTATTACTATATTTAGAGATAAGCAGTAGACGGGGGGTGGGGTGGGAATCACAAACTTTACCTTTCACTGATTTTGAGATTTCTGGATACGTATATGGTGCTGACAGTTCCTTCATTGAGGGACACAGACAGAACTAGAAAAGAAAAACAGAAAAGAAGTCAGCTTTCCCAAATCAGTGTTTCTTTGTTTATTCTCTCACTTTTCCAGGTCTGTTTATGGTTAGCTGATACAGATGACACCCCTCTTTCTTCATGTGACTGGAAATTGCTGTTTGATACAATCTCAAAGTAAAGAAGATGGAGTAAGGATCCCCTTTTGTATGAGTGTATAGTGTTTTACATACCAAACTGAAACAGTTTTCGCAGAATTACGGATTTTGTTCCTAATTCAAGTTATTTGCAGAAATGTACAGATCAGTGGAAAAGAAAGCAAGAGCCTCTTGGAATAAGGGTTTCAAAGAAATGTTCCAAAGGTGACAGATCTGTTATTTTGACAGCATATATGACAAATACAAAATTTGTCATCTGAATTATTTTCCAAACATAAACTGAGTTTTGACTGAATTTGATGGACAAACACACAGAACTGTAGAAATTTTTGTTACCAGTTTGAAAACCATCAGTGATTTAATTATTTAGTAAAAATATGGGAGGGCTTCCTGGTTTATTTGATAAAATAATACTGTCTTCAGGGCTGAAAAAAAATTGTCTTTTTCCAGTCTAACTAGAAGCATCTGGGAAAGGTTTGAGATATTTCAACTTCATCTTGTATACACCCAAGCAAACTGAATGAAACTCATTTACATAGTAGAGTGTCTGTTTTGGTCCTAGAATGGCATTCCAAAAGACATTCTAATATTGAAAACAATACATTTGATATACCAACTGAAATGCTTTTTAAAATACAATGCAGGTATTACCAAGATCTATACTTTATAAAAAAATGAGCAAATCTTTGGTGATGGAATGTGGAGGACAAGAAGGTTACCAGGAAAAGTCAGAATAGATTCACCAAGGGATAATCATGGCTGACCAACCTAGTAGCCTTCTATGATGGAATGACTGGCTGGGTAGGTGAGGGGAAAGGTAGCGGATGGTGTCTACCTTGACCTCAGCAAGGCTTTTGACGCTGTCTCCCGTAACATCCTCATAGGTAAGCTCAGGTAGCATGGGTTAGATGAGAGGACGGTGAGGTGGACTGAGAACTGGCTGAATGGCAGAGCTCAGAGGGTTGTGATCAACGGCACACAGTCTGGCTGGAGGCCCGTAGCTAGCAGTGCTCCCCAGGGGTCAGTACTGGGTCCAGTCCTGTTTAATTTCTTCATCAATGACCTGGATGACGCGGCAGAGTGTACCCTCAGCCAGTTTGCTGATGATACAAAGCTGGGAGGGGTGGCTGATGCACCAGAAAGCCGCGCTGCCATCCAGCGAGACCTGGGCAAGCTGGGGAGTTGGGTGGAGAGGAACCTCATGAAAGTCAACAAAGACATGCGTGGGGTCCTGCGCCTGGGGAGGAATAACACCACGCACCAGTACGGGCCAGGGGTTGACCTGCTGGAAGGCAGCTCTGCAGAGAAGGACCTGGGAGTTCTGGTGGACAGCCAGTTGCCCACGAGCCAGCGGCGTGCCCTGTGGCCATGAAGGCCAACGGGATCCATGCACTAATGGAGGTGCATTAGGAGGAGTGTGGCCAGCAGGCAGAGGGAGGTGATCCTCCCCCCTCTGCTCTGCCCTGGTGAGGCTGCGTCTGGAGTGCTGTGCCCGGTTCTGGGCTCCCCAGTTCAAGAGAGTCAGGGAGCTACTGGAGGAGTCCAGCAGAGGGTTACAAAGATCAAGGGACTGGAACATCTCCCTTCTAAGGTAATGCTGAGAGAGCTGGGCCTGTCTAGCCTGGAGAAGAGAAGACTGAGAGGGGATCTTCTCAATGTCCACCAATATCTTAAGGGTGAGTGTCAGGAGGACAGGGCCAGGCTCTTTCCAGCAACAGGACAAGGGGCAATGGGCAACACAGGCAGTTCCTTCTGAACATGAGAGAGAACTCCTTTACTCTGAGGGTGACCGAGCACTGGCACAGGCTGCCCAGAGAGGTTGTGAAGTCTCCTTCTCTGGAGATACAGCAAACCCACCTGGATGTGATTCTGTGCAACCTGCTCTAGGAGAACCTGCTTTAACAAGGGGATTGAGCCAGGTGATCTCCATAGCTCCCTTCCAAACCTGATCATTGTCTGCTTCTGTGGTTATTAGTATATAACAACATTTTAACATATCAGCACTTTCCAGAGTTTCAAACAAGTATACATGTAATTGTCTTTTTGCCCTTGAGTCAGAAATAGCCATGACTTCCCTCAACATTTCCCAGCTCTTATTTTAATGTATTATGAGCTTCTCAACCAACAGAACTGTAGTTCAGCTCTGACAACATGAATTCATGCTGAAAGGAGGCTTCTGTGCCAGAGCTGCTTCAGTCACAATGCAGTACTTTCTTCCCTGAAGACCTCATATGTGTGAGCACAAATTGGATAGATATACTTCTTACCATGGCTGTGGCAAACTTTCTAAATGCCTGACAAGGATGGGTTCTCTACCACAACACAAATTAATTCCAGATGGTCATAACCGCTTTGTTACTTGCCAAATATTTCATGTAGGAAACAGTTTTTGCTTCCTACATTTCCCCAGGAAAGACAGACCTAATTTCATTCCTTCCAAGTTTTACATATGAATCAGGAATGTTTGATTTATACCACAAAATGTCCAGCAAGTGACAGGAAAAAAAAGAGTGAAACAGTTTCCATTTAGCCCAGCGTTAGGACAGTGTGGAAGCCAGCCACAGGCTGCTTTCTACCATCACGAGGAGATATCTGGAAGGAAATCAAGTGAACTCACATTTTTTTTGGTGGGAAAGGCAATTCCATTCAGGATCTAGGGGTTATCTATTTACACGAGAGCATGTATCTCATAAACCACCTTGCTGCTTTATGGCCAGTTACTCTGGGGTTTATGTTACTGCTGTTTTATAAGCACTGCAGAACAAAAACATTTTAGAATTGAACTATACCCATCTCTTTCAGGCAACATTTAGAAAGATATCCTTTTCTACAGGTATCAGTTATAAAACCAAAATATTTTATGTAGCTACTTAGGTGGGGATTAATAAAACTTTTTTTTTGTAGCCATTGTGTTGATACAGTAGCAATTGCTGACTTTGCCTCTCTTTCTCTGCAGTCCTGAAATTTTAATTCAGAAAGCTCCAGCTTCTGTAAACTGTAGTGCAACAAGATAGGGATTTAAGCAAACATAGACAATACACTAAACATAACTTGACCTACAGAAAACTATACTCTGAATGCTGGATTTCTTTGATTTAAAATCAAATTATCAAATAATAATAAAAAAAGAAAACATAATATTATAGTATCTTGTTGGTTTTAAATGCTTTATTTCAGTAAGGTATACCATTGCTCTGCATCATGTTGACCTCATCATTAGTAACTATTCCAAATTATTCTGCAAAACAAAACAAAAAAATTCCTATTGTCCAAGCCAAATTTAATTTAATTCATTCAGTTCTGATTTTCAAAATTCATTCATCAGTTTAGTGTCACAGCCTTGAAACTAGAAGCAGAATGGGTAGCAGTATCAGGGCCTGCTAAATGGCAGACCAGAAGCAGCTGGGCAAAGTGCAGTCTCTGCAAGTTGTGGGGAGTATTTCTCAAGTCCCTGGAAACGCTTATCTCTATTTCCCATAGTGTGAGAACAAGTTTAGGAGCAAAATCTGTGGAGTTTAAACCTTTCGTAAATAAGTGTCCAGTTAAGTGCAACCTGAAGCTGAGAAACATGAGAGCTAAGTTTGCACAAAGTTAACACTGCCATTAGGAAGGTCCGTTACAATTTAGGCTTTAATATGATTGCACGTTATTCATTGTTCCATGGGATTCCCAGACTGATTTAGTGGCTCACAATGAAGCAAGGAGCTGTTCAGTAGACTTTTACCATCATTTTTCAGTACATTCAGCCCCACTCTGCAGCTTCCCCTTCACTCTTCCAGCCTTCTGCATGCAATTCCCGTGACTCATAACTGACATGGATGCTGGCCAGGCCAAGGGATCATCCCTGCCTGCTTACCTGTGCCCCTGCAATCATGGTCACCATCCCCATTTGAATGGGACACTGTCAGACATGCACCTGCAGAAAAAATGCTGGTATTTCCTTACTGAGGATAGTATTGTAGTGCTTCCTCTTAAACAAAGAGAAACAAACAAAAAAATAGCTGGAAAAGCTGGGGAAATTCTGACTTTTTGACTGCCATGGGGTTTCTTTATGACTGTTGATGTTTTCTGAGAGCTTCTTTTTCCCCATTTCCCTTAAAAGCAGGAAACAAATTAATAATACAAATAAAATAAACTGGCAAAATTGAAACACGGGCTCATGTGGAACTATTTGCTTAACAGTACACACAAATCTACATTCCTTCATCTCCACTCCTTCCTCATCAAAGAGCTACACCTAGTCCCATGGAAATCAAAGGGAAACACTGCAATATCATTAGAAGCCAGCACCCCAGGGTGACTGAAGAAAATGATAAAAAAATCACCTTTATAATGGAAACTCTTAGGTTACCTTACCTATAGCTCTCACCACAGACATCAGCATACCTTTGTTTAAAAAGAAGAATAGTGAACTCTTGGAAAAATTCATACATTGCAGTAGATGTTGCAGCCAAGGTATCGTGAATTTTAGCTGAGTAGTAAAGATGAGTTATATTAAAAAAAAAAGAAAAAAAGAAAAAAAGAAAAAAAATCACCAATAACAGCAAAAGGAAAACCAACAGGAAAAACTCCTGAAGTATCTCAACTTTCCTGTAAATGACTGCTAAAAAGGATGGTGGGAGAACAAAATAAGAGGAAACTGAATATTCAAGGCAGAAACAAATCTAAATATTCACTAATATGTTCGAAAACCTTCCAGAAGATGCCAGTAGCTTTTGAAGCAGGGCAAATCTATTTGCATGTTTCTAATGCAGAGACAGTCCTGTTCATGGCAGATGTTTGTCAGTCACACCTTACATGCCCCAAAATGGATACATTGCCCAATTAAACAAAAATGTTCTTAGGGCATCTCTTGGGTCACATCTGGCTAGCTAAAAGCAGCTGTGCTGGAACAAAGGTAGGCAAATTCCCTTGTTACATAAACAGCATCAATCTCCGCTGAAACATTAAGATGGAAAATTTGTTAAATTAAATGTGGTTTGGTTTCCTCTCTCTTCTCCTGGAAAACATATGAATTCATTTATCAAGCAAGAATTGTTTTCAGGTTGGGTTGGGAGTTTTTTCCCATCCTGATTTACCCTAATGTAAGATGTAAGAGACTGGATTTTTAAAGTAAAATATCTACTTCAGCTGCCTACAAATGTGACAAAGAAAAGCAAAAAAGCAACAAAGGTATGAAGCTGAAACTGGGACAAGAGAGGACAGCCAAATTAAAAATGAGCTTGATGATTAAATTTCCTAAAAAGTACAGCACATAAACTTTTACTTAACTGTTACTATTAAACTTGCAATGACAGGCAAGTGGTAGAGTTAAAATTGCAAGTCATAGTCCGATATTTGCAAGCAGGCCTCTTGAGTATTACACACACCAAACTTTGATTTCTGCAGCGTGTGAACACAGGGCTCTGCAGTAGGAAATGCCAGGGCAAGCAAGTGATGCTTGATGTGTTGTGGTTTCTCCATTTACTGAAGAAGTTTTATTACCAAATATGAAGTCACGACAATGCTGGCTGCCTAGACTAAAACAACCTCTTCACCTTTGACAGCAGAAGGATAAGAAATAATTCAGAGCATCTACCCTTCCTCCTCTTTTGGGCTTATATATGAAAAATCTAGGACTAGAGGAAGGATAAGGACTTACATATCCCAACTGCCTATTAGACTTTCCGGAACTCACTATTCTTTCTATCCCATTTAGGAGAGGAATGGGATAGTTGTCATCATGTAGTTTGCCTAAATTCTGATGGTCCCCCTCTCCAGTATAAAGTGGCTGTAAGATAGGTAATACCTTCAGATATTCTGAAGATTTAGATCGGAGAAAAGTGAAAAACTCAATTTATCAAATTAGAAGTCTGACAGAAGATGAGAGGGTCAGAAGACCGCTCAGAGATGGTTCAGGGAGCACCTCAAGGATTGCTTTGGTTGACAGATGTATTCAGTTATGAAAATGCACAGTTAGCTTTTACCAACACACATCTGTCTTTCTATTTAAGCAGCTTAAATAGAAGCAGAAGACGTCAAATGAACTTGGTAGTATTTGTTAGTTAAATGCCCACAGTCACTTCATTTACTGTGCTTAAGGGTTTAGGAATTCAAAGGAGAAACATAAAGCTAACAGACAAGGCTCAGCCAGAGAAGTGAAATCATGAAGTACAACTGAAACCAAACCTACAACCTTCACTGCTCAAGAGCTGCTTCAGGCTGTGGCCAGAAACAAGAAACCGGACTGACCTCTAACAGAAGGATGTGAGTCAGGGCTTTCAAAAAAAGTCCACAAAACATCTCCTTTCCTCCTTAAGCTTGTCATCAGCTGCTTCCTTCCTCCTACACTCATCTGTAAATCTCACCCCCTTAGTACAAAGAAGAGAACAGAAATTTGAGGTTGTATTTTGCCTTTGGCTGGAATGAGAAAAACACTTTATAGCAGAAACCCCTAAATTTTAATCATTATAATTTGTAACTATTATGACCACATACTAATGCATCCCTAAACATCCAAATTAAAGAGGAATGATTTGAAAAAGACTGGAAGGCAGATGCCAACAGCCAAGCAGGTCAATGAAATCCACTAGTAATTAAAGTTTCCTATAGAACTCATTCTTTCTGATTTCTTTTCAGTAACTTGAAAAAACAACACAGAGGGGGTCCTTCCTTTAAATGCAATGGTATTCATCAAATCCATTTGTAAATATTAGCTCAGTTAAAACAACACATAAGATATAAAATGTAATTAAGTTCTGTATAGATTTCACTTTCACGGGAGACTAAGAACAGCAAGGCAGAAATGGTGTTATTCTGTTTCTAGAGCTCATTGGAACCACTAATGATTGCAAAAGCCCACGACTCATCAGCTACAATTAAAACAATAGCAATGGCAGTGACCCCACCAGAAGAAAAAAAAAAATTATGTAGGCAGCAAGCAATACAGAGAAACAAAGTTGGAATACAGATGGTAGTGATTTGTGGGATGCCAAAGAGAATAATTCTCCTGCTATTGTATTTCTGTGTTCCTCCTAATAGGCAAGCAATGATAGCTGGCCAGAAAACAACAATTCCCATGCACTGAACATCTCTGACTTTGAGGATTTGACTTCCACTTTGGATGTAGACTGCTCCTGAAGGCAAAGTAAACATAGCCCAGAAGCACAGGCCTTGGTCACCAGGCGATCCACGTGCTGCACACAGCTAGCCTTCGGCTTTCGCACACCTCAGGTTTATTCATTTATTTCATTTACTTACTTAATATTTTTAGTAATAATGGGAAAGAACATCCCAGTTTCAACAAAACAGCTTCCACAGGAAAAAAACAGTTTTGCACAATTGTCTTTATTGCACCCCTGATGTGCTACTACTTTGATTAGCTGAGAGGATGAGCAAAATTTTCAATATTAAAGAAAAAAACAAGCACTAGACTGAATTAAAAACAACAACAAACTGTACTTCAGCATTGGGCCATTATTCTCTCAAAACCTCCTTTCCCACTTTCTCCCTAAAACACTTTGTTTTAAATATTATCATCTTGTGCAGATTTGTCGTCCTCTCTTCACTTGCTGCCTAACCATAGTAGAGGCTTTGCTACTATTAAGCATTATCTTTTTCATAGGTTGGACAGGTTATCTGCACTCACATCATTCTCCCTTCCTCCTCTAGTGTCATGTTTGTAGCTTCTTTTCTCAGAAACCTAATAGCATCATTGCTGTCCTCCCCAATGGGATGCTTAGGTCACACAGGCATTTTCTCATTTCCAGCTGGGCTTCCAATTAGAACGACTGCTCTTCAATCAATCACAGAAACAGCCAGAAGAGCCACACAAAATGGCTACACCCAATTTAGGGCACCACTTATACAAAAAAAAACACCAACAAAAAAAACCCACACCACCCAAACCACCCACAAAACAAAACAACAGAAAAACATCCACTTATATAGCTTTGTACACAAAATAGCTTGGAAAAACGCCTTATAAATGTCATTGCCCCTTGTATCTGGCTACTAAGCTGCCAATGTAATCATCCCCTCAGTAAATTCAATGAAAATTTCAACATGTTTACAAAACCCGAGTGTTTCAGCCAACTTGATTTATCCAACCAAAGCAAGTCAGCTGGCAGAGCTAGTCCTCCTTTGGGATGCAATATTGGGCTCAAAGAGGACCTGTGATACAAAAATCACTCTCTCTGATCCTTTCCTTTGTCCTTCAGCAGTCTGAGTTGAGCCCATCTGAGCCCACAGGTTTGTAGGCAAACCTGACTTGATTAAAACATCTTCTTCATTCCATGTCTCCCCTTGTATTTACCCAACGTGTTTTGGGAAGTCCCAGAGTGCTCTAACCTGCTGAAAGTGAAGATAGTAGGCACGTTTAAAGAAAAAAATATGAGAGAATTTCTAAAGTTCAAATATTTTGTTTTCCTTCTATGTTAAATTTGATACTTGTCTTTCTAATTTGTCCTGCATAATCTTTATTGTTGGTGGTAACCAATGAAAGGAAAGAACCTAAGCATGTTTTAAAGATTCTAGGCTGGAAATTATGAAATAAATAAAAACCAGTAGTCATTCAGTATGGACATCTGATATGAAAAATTGTGAGAAAAAAATCATTTTCTGAGCACAGAACCACACAATAAATCATTAATAACACAAAATCATCACAAAAAGTTCTGGGAAAGAATGTATATCTGCCTGTTGTTTCTTGTGGTTTGGACTGTTGTTTGAATGCTGATCTCAACATCGCAACACTCTGTTATCACTGCAGTGAAAGATGCTCAGGAAATAAATCCGATTGTTAACTCATGAAAGGTTTCTTCCCTAACGCCTTTCTAAATAAATTAATAGTTGTATGTCTAAATGTGTATTTTAAAAAGAAGCTTCTTAATTCCTCATTCTCAAATAGTTTTAAAATCTCAAATTAGACCAGCAGGATTGAAAGCTTTTCCTGGTACTTAGAGATAATACTTTTCATCCAGGCCAAACTTTCTGTGAACAGAAGAAAAGCCGATGAATCAAACACTCATGAGATCTGCTATGGTCTTTGTTCTCCTAGTCTGTTTTATATGGTAGACATACAGATACTGGAGTGATGGGTGGCAAAACAAAACCCTAAAATAGATAGTCCCACAGTTCCTTGATACCTCAAAGCAGTTATGAAAAGCAAGGACTAATACACACCCCCATAAATTCCTTTTTGTTTCCAGATGAGACCTGCAGTCTATCAGCAGGAAGAGAATCACATTTTCAAACCCATGTTGTATTCATCAGTCTGCAGCACAGGAAAAGAAAAAAAATCTTACAGTCAGTTTTGTCCTTCCAAACCCAGGTCTCTATCTGGGAGATACACTCTAGTTGCTAACCAGACGGCTGGTGCTCTGGTTAGAGCTGAGGGGGCAACAAAGGGAAGGAAAAAAGGGATTAAACAAGAAGAGGAGGGATACAATTATGTCCATCCTCTGCCAGATACTATTCCAAGAAGTATAAATTAAGCCAGAATTTGGCACTCTGCTATTCAAGCTTAAAACTCTCCCTGCTTGGTGCTTAATGACACATACTGGATATTCAGCATACCAAAGCACGAAAAAATTCTATTAGATTATAATGGTTACAAGGGAGAAGCAAGAAAGCTTGTGGCACACACACAGAGCAGAAAGGCCATTGATTCTTTACTAGCTTTTGATCAAGGGAAGGAAAAAATAAAAGAAAAAACAAAAAAGAAAAAACAAAGCAGAAAGCCTCACCTTCTTTGAAGCTGGCCATTTTGTTAGCTTTTGGGCTGACTGTAGCTGTATTTCCTAATCAGGAATGACAACAGAATTTTTTTGTAGTATTTATGCACTTACTTGCAGGAGAAGCCTCTGTAGCTATCTGTATAATGAGAGAGAGGTTGCTTTTAGATCAAATTAGATAAATTTATCCTATGAATAAATGTCCTAGAATGGACATTCTAAATGCACAATAAGAATACAAAGGCTTATTTTGGTGGGTGTATCTTAATCCAAGAAGATACTAAAAAAAGGGGGGAAATGGAACAAAATTCCTAACTAGAAAGAAATTTTCATTCCTTGACTTCGGATTAGGAAAAAGCCTTTTTTTCCTATGGGCTTTTAACAAGAAATCAGACTCCAGCTTTAAGAATTTATTACAGAGGGAATTTTGGAGCAACTTGAGAAGCAAATGCAGTAAAGATTTCATTCAAATTATACTGCTATCTAAAATGTTCCTATTTATTTGAGTTGGCTTCAGATCAGGGTTTTAAACAGGAAAATACGGCACTATGCACTGTGAAGAAGAGAAGAACCGTGTTCTGTGTATTTAAGGAAAGGAGGTGCAGGACAGGCAAAATTCCCTGGCTTCTCCCTCTTCAGTAAGGTGGGCTACAGAGCTTCTTCCAGTGGCAGGACAGGGTGGCTCTGTCACCCCGCCAGCATGCATGGCAGTGCCTCACACTCTCCTCAAAACAGCAGGCTTACTAGAGAGCAACTCTTTTCAGCTTGTGCTGTACATGACATCCGCATATATTCCCCATGTGGCTGTTACCCTCCTGACCTGGGGGTTTCTGTGGAAGTCCATGTCCCTTGCCCAGAGGACTGTCACTCCCTGTGATAGCTAAATGGTGTTTCTAAAATGGTGCAACAATCCCCTGCTTTGTTGTGACCTCAGTGCGGGACCTGGGTGGAAATCACCTGACACGTCCAGGGCATGGCCAGGCTCTCCTTTAGTCAAGTCCTGCTTGTCTGTATTGACCAAGATTCTTCCTAGGTCCTGATTAATCTCATGTTATGGCTGACACTGAAGTACGTCAAATTAATTGTCTCTGATGGGAAATTTGGGCTACCTGCACAGAATCAGATGACCACTTTTCTAACACTAGGTGAGGTGATTCCCACACCAGTCCCTAGTGTAACATCACATCCTTCATTCTGGCTGTGGCAATTATGCTGTGCAACACAAGCACTGTCACAAATTTCTGCTGCAGATGCCTCCTCCCTCCATCCTCCTCCTCCTTGTCTTTTTGCGAGAAGCTGCCGTGGTCTCCAATGGCCTGCAGTGCATTGGACACATCTTTACAAAAACAGCATTTAAAATTCATCACAGTTTTCCTGCCCTAGCAGTACTTCCAATTTTAATCAAAGCTGCCATGTTCAAATCATATATCAGCTCAGCACTGTATTAAGGGGGAGGGAGAAGGGAATGTACTCTTCATACACCAGGTAGAAAGTAAGTAAAGGAAAAGAATGGTAGCAGCGAGCACAGCACTGGCATATTAAAACTCACATGAAACAGTAGAGCCAGATGCTCTTGCTGTAAAGGCATTGTTGGTATAGGATCCTTTTGCTTTTCCCAAGGCAGACACATAAAACATTATAAAGAATACTGGCTTTTCTATTTGACTGCAAAACAGCAAGAAATATATCCTGGATACAAGCCGGCTGCCTACCATGATAGAACAGCTAGGTGAATTCCTTTGGTCTACATAGCCTTTACATTAAAAATTCCATTTAAATTAAGGAAAAAATCGTATCAGTAAAGCAAAGTTTGTATAGCACTAACATTTTCAGGGCTCATTTCACTTCTGTGCTCTGGTTAATGTTAGTGTGACATTGGTATTAGCCAGAAAGGAAACACATAAGGCAGAGCTGGGGCCCTGCTGGTGCTCCTTCATGCATTTTGGCAGTGAAAGGATGCTGCCAGCCAAGCTCCGGTATCACTGGCTGTGAATCAGCAGTGGGGCATAGTGTTGAACAGGCTTATTCTGAAAGCTCAGATCCAGCAAAATACTTAAACACAGCTCTCATTTAAAGCATGGGAGTAACTTTGCCAAGCTGCACCTCATCAGCTGTCCCAAGCAGAGCTCAGCACCACAGAAGCAGTCTGCCCAGGCTGCGGTAACCACAGGGTACACATCTCGTTCCTATCGATGTTCAAAGGAGGGTGCATCTGCAGATAAGCCTTCCCCGGTTTAGGCGATATAAGACCCAATATAAAATTAATGATGATGTAAGACTTTGGCTAATGATAACACCTTTTCTTTTGCAGCACTGACAGATCATCACCCAGTGTTATAAAGGCTATGCATCATGTACTTTATGTCACTAACAGCACCTCAAATCCTCTTTTCAATGATTATTCTGAGTTTTAGAGCATCTTCTATAGTTGAAAGCCTCACAAACGTTGCCTTGTTAAAGCTGCACAGCTCCTATTTAATGTAAATAATGATTATCCACATCTTAGAGCCCAAGAACACAAGATCCAAAGAGATTAATTAGACAGGCCCCATAGCAAGTCAATGTCAATTGCAAGACCACAACACCAGTGTTCCTTACTTAATCCCCATGCTCATGCTGATAGAGAATGATATACAACAGCCTGAGCACACATGCTGTTCTGCACAAGGGTCCCTGGGTTTGACTCACAACAGCCCTGCTCTGGACTCACCGGGGGGACATGATATGTACATTTACATACATTAGTTCTCTGACTGAACTCAGCAGTGTTTCAAGTTCAGGCACAAAAGTACCATTTGAGAAATGAGTACATGTGGCGTTTTCACTGACCCAGAACGCCAGAATTACCCAGTCAATTCATTTCCTCTTTGGCAAACAGGATAAAGGTTTACGTTGCCTTAGAAAGTCCCCCCTCCCCCCACCCCCCCAACACCACTCCCTCCAATATCCCTGTAATTAATTCATCCTATGAGCTTGGCTTGTATCAGACCTAAAAGGTTTCCTTTGGAAATCTACAACATGCTTAGCGCAGTTCAGGTACCACCCACTCAGCTATAGTCCTGGCTGTGCACAGAAACCTACTTTCATCTTATACACACATTTATTCCCACTCGCTTCAGTTCTGACTAGTGCAAAAAAAGACCCAGAATGCAACAAGCAATAAAAATGTCCACTGAATATTTTAAATTTATTATTCCCTTATATAATCACCATTATTATTTCAACAGCTTTTTCCAAAAATGTTTCATGTAATTTAAAAAATTTGTAAGAAAAAAAATCTTAATATTATGAATTCATAATGAGGTTATGACTACTTGGAAGTTTTTACTAAAACAGTTGCCTGACAAAAAAAAAAAAAATCTGTTACAATTACAGCATTTCAAAATGTTGGCTTCTTTAGCATTTTATTTTTAAAGTCAGATCAAGAAATTTAATATCTTTTTTTGAATGAAGCTTTTCCCTCAGAGTGATGTTTCAACAGGAAAAAAATATATATTATACCAAGAAAAGTTGAAAATATTTAATAGAAAATGTATGTTTTAACTGATGCAGGACATTTTCATTCCATTGTTTCATATTTGGACAATTCAAGAAAATACTTAAAGCAGATGCACCTGTGGAACTCAGCACATGAAATTAAACAGAAAGTGGACTTGAGAATAGGTGAGCAGATTACATGGGTAGGAAATATTCCCCAGGATGGATGGAAGTGACCTACTGAAAGCCAGGAAAGGGCCAAGGCTGAATTAGATGTTAAATTCCTAGTCTTACCCCTTGTATCTTTTTAGTTTTGAGAAACTGTCCATAACTTCCCCGATGGGTAGTAAAACCTTTCCAGTATCTTTATTGCTCTGGCTGATGACTGATGAAATCTGGCTGAAATTCCCTGCTCAGTATATCCTCTGCCTTTTTATCATTCTGAGAAACTGACTTCTCGTGCTCCGTATATCAAAAGGAGATACCTTGCACAGGCTTGAGGTTGCAAAGTCAGATGCCTAATTACTATGTGCTACAATAAACAACTTAGTGAACCTGGTCTCAAGGTGCCAGTTCCATGGTTAGTATGAAGCTAAGGGATAAGGAAGGCAAAACAAAATATAATCTGAGTTCAGGGTCAATACCCAGGCTGAAATTTGATGGAACACAATATTTACTCAAGCAGCTGGAATAGCAAACACATGCATAAAAGGCAATATTGCCATTTATGTAGCCATCATTTCACACTAGCACAGACTCACATATGGACTAATGTACAAGCCTTTCAAATCACAGTTGGCTCCAAATCCCAGTTTCTGTATATGACACAGGAGGTGTGTGCTGCCTCAAACACCCAACACCTTTACTTAAAAGGATAGACCTAGACCAAGAAATACATTCAGTGAAAACTTTTTCTTCTCTTGCCCTGGGCTCAATCCCTCATCTGTTTGTCTGCTAAACTCATCTTTTTCAATCAGTTTCCTTTTTCATGTTGTTGAGAAAAAACATAGTGAGGAAAGGTTTTTCTTTTCCTTTCTGCAAAGGCTTTAAGAGATTCAGTGTTAAACACTCTGTCCTTTGGTGCATTTATGGTAGCTGGTCTGACTTTTGAAACAAATGCTAAGCTTCTGCTGCAGTGTTACACTCATTACCCATTCATGAGTTCAGATAACTGATTGAATAATACTAGTTTCCCTTTCTATAGAGTAGATAAAAGCCACAAGAGCCCTTGCTACAGATGGTCTCAGACACTTTCTGCTCGGGCTTTTGCCTGACACTGCTGCCAGCTGGGCATTACCTGGCAGCAAGTTAAAGCACAGCAGCAGCTGAGCTGGAGGGAAAAGGAGCAAGTGCAGAAGATTTAGAGGGAAGCAAATAAAGAAAACAAAGGGAAGAAGGCTCCCCCTCGCCTCTGTGCATCCTGGCAGATTTGGTTCCCCTGGTGAAGCAGAGCCAGGGTCTTCTGTCCCCACCGCTAGTGCTGGGGCTGGAGGGGGTCTGCCCTCACTCCCCTACAAAAGGCTGCAGAGAGGTTCCAGAGTGAAGTCTGGCTTGAAAATATGCTTTACCTTATCATCTCTCAACAGACACCTCTTTCAGGAAAATAAGGTGTTTCTCTCTTTAACATCTACAAGTGAGCTGTCTTTATTTACTTTCCACATGATTACACACACTTTCCACTCCAAATACAAATTAAATAAACAAAAAACAACCCAGAATTGACAACCCCCTCAGTTTCTCCTACTTCCCCATTTATTTTTCTGCTGGTATTTTGAACTGTTGCCTTTAAAAAGTTTGTCCATGGTGTCTTTTTAAATACAGCAAGCAAGATCAGTTTTAAAAGCCAAGAGAGCAATACAGCCGGAAAGCTGAAGAGCAATTGGCATACCAATAAATGCTTTGATAGCACGTTCAATACCGCTGCACTGATGTGGCTTGTTTTCAGTTTCTCCCTTACCCGTTCCTTGAAAATCCTTGGGCCTTGCACAGAGGATAAACTAGGACTGGTCCCCAGTGTAACAAAAAAGATGGTTAAAAGGGCAAAGACTGTGCAAGAAGACAGCCTGGGTAGCTGATGTTGGAGATACCCTGCTGGATACTCTGGGCTGTGACTGTGTCTAAGCCTCTTAAAATAGGGTAAATATCACCTGCCAAATGAGAGCTAAATACTGTGCTCCCAAGGGATTATCCATACTGACTCCTTTCTTTTTTTGTTGGATCAGAGAAATGGCATCAGAAAGGAAAAAGCTAAGCTGTCTCTTCACTTCATGATGAATGTAGAAGGGAAGGGTTATGTCCACAGTTCCAAAAGCTGCAGTTTTATTATAGCAGGACAGAAATCTCAGCAAAATATTTTAATTGCACAGACATTTGAGCCTGCAACTCTGCCATCTCAGATCCTGGTATTGCTGCTCTTGGCCAAGACAAGAGAGGACCTATTCCTGCCATCTAAAGTTCATCCTAGGAGCAGGAGTTTCCCCACTGTGCTGCTTTGTGCAGCTACTGGCAGTACAGAAAGTTGCAACCATTTTTCTATAAATCTTCTGAAAATTAAAAGCTGTACCTACAGCCCACAACCAGATTTCCACACCACCCTAGCAGCTTGTCCCCCACCACACTCACTCAGATCTGCCCAAAAAATCACATCTGCTCTGGGACAAGCAACACTGAGTTTATTAGGGGATGCTCTAACAGGATGTCCCCTCTCCACAGCTGGGTAACTACTGAAAAGGAAGAAGCCAGATTTTTTTTTTTTTTTTCCTTCTAATTCTTTATAATTCTACCTGGCATGATACATCTTTGAAACATGGTGGCAATGACAAATACATGAGCTCTACCCAAGCATTCCTAGGACAGAAAACTAGAGGGAAAACAATAGTCTCCTTTCTCAGGTTACTTTTTCCCTCTGAAGGGGAGAACCAAGTCTAAAATATTGGACATAAACACTCATCCCAAACCATAAATCCCTGGTCACAGATTCCTGTTGTCCTACCATTATCAGATCATCCAACAGAGCAGATACAAGGAGATGAAACATGCCCTGAGATGATGTTGGGTATAGAGAAATGTTGCACGGAGCTGTAAACTCTGGTGTTTTTGACTAGCATTCCTTTTTAAACAGAGCAAAATGAGTGAAGAAGACTTATTCTATTAAAGGAAAAAAAAAAAAAAAGGAAAAAAGTCTGTCAAAAGGATTATTTGGGGGTGTGGAGTGGGAAGACAATTCTTTTACTGATTGCGTTTGCTGTTTGCCTTATGTGAAGTTTCATAGAGAAAGGCTTAAAGTGACCTGCAAATTTCCTGTGGTGTGACTGTATTTTTCAATTCTAATTTTTAATGTTCTCACTTTTCTTTGAAAAGCAGCACTTCAGGAAAAAATATCTTTAAGAAAGACCTTGAAACCATAGGCAATTTGATCAAGCCCACAAGGATAAAGCCTAGGGCTTGACTCTTGAGCTCTGGTGAAACTAGCTGAAGTCTTTAAAGATGTTCCCGTACCCTGCTGACCTCCCTGCTCATTTGCTGACATCCCGCAAGCCTGAAGAAAAGCAGCAGAAGCAAATGTGTGCAAACATCTCAGCCAGTCCCACTCACGGGCTCTTTTACCAGTGTGGTCTCACCTCTCTGGCCTAATTAGCCTGAACAGTCAATGACATGCTTGCAATTATACAGAAGCTGTTGTAGTCATAGCTGAGATGTTGCATATGCTCCTTTCTACAAATCCAGCTATAGAGATTGCAACTTCTTGCCAAAGGGCAGGGAAGGGACAACACGGGGGTTGCTGGTGTATTAAGCTACTTCAGCCAGATTTAACAGAGAGCTCAAGTCCCTGGTCCTGGTCTTAGCCACATGTGTACAACAGATTATTACATCAAAAGCAAGAGGAAAGGCAGGGTTTTCATTTGGGGGAAGAGGGGGGAATTTTGCAGAACACATTTGACTTCTTTTCACAGATTTGTTGAGCTTGGCAACCATTTAACTTTCTGAGGTGCACCGATCTCCAATTGTTATTTGTTATGAACAGCTAGAACCCTAGCATACAACTGGAATCTCTATGCTCTTTCACAATAAATAATACTCCTGCAGTGGTATATTGCCACTGACAGGAGAAAGTATGTGCACATGGATGCAGAGTATCTTTCTACCATATAAGCACCACTACATAAAGGTGACTTTTGAATGCTGACAAATCCTCATTCTCCTCTAGGAACAGCAAGTTACATCCTGACCCAGTGCACAGGTCCCTGTTCTCTCTGCTGGAGCTGGTTCTGCTTACGCATTCACTGACCAGAAGGCAAATGAGAGCATCTCTGCAGCCAGCAGTTAGGGCTCAGCTGGGAGACCGCAGCTAAAGAGAAAACTGTGATGTTCTGTAAAGCAGAAAGCCAGTCTAATTCTATGACATCAGGCAGGGAAAACTCTTAGGTACTGCCCTGGGTAGTTTTACTAGCTCTTCTAGAAGAAAATTTATGTAACCTGTACAGCTGATTGTTTCAAGTATTGGAGGTGTCACTTTAACGACATACTGATTGCTGGACTACAGTCTAAAGCTCCAAGCTTTTGTCAAGTACCATTGAAGGCTGCCTGGATGCAGCATTGAAGTGTATGCCTTGATGTTAGGACACTGCTGGCCAGATGCAGTAAATAGAACTCTTTACAGTTTATTGGCAAAGAAAATATTTCCTCTATTTTATATCAACGGGTGTCTTTCATTTCCTTGAAGTTTAATACCTCTGCTGGTGTTAGATCAATCTTTTTCTTTACAATAGACTTTTCAACAGTAACTGTATCTTCCTCAAGTTAAAACTCAAAGGAAAAAATAAATAAATTGACAGATCAAGAGATGCTGTGTGGGTGAATGGTGAAACCAAAATGTAAAAGGGCAGAAAATCTGTGCCTGTATCCAGAACTAATTACATCTGTGGGAATAATGGATATTTTTTATTACTTTGGTGCATAAGTCAAAGATCAAATCTAATTATTTATTTTAGTTCGTTGGGAGTCAATTAGGAAAGACAGAAACTGCTCAGTATATAATAATTCTGGTACTATTCAATTTTCTGAAGGTTTTTGGTTGGTTTTGTTGTTTGGTTTTTTTTCTTAATTAGACCAGCTTTCAAGCAAAATTAAAATACCTTATTGCAATTGGGAGCCAATAAGTTCTGTAAAAAATGTTGAAATGAGAATTTTCAGTATTTCTGGAATACAATGTTATGCTTCAAGAATGGCAAACTAAATTTTAAAGATACTTTTGCTTTTCTTTGTTCAATTTGGTCTAAATTCCTGAAGAGTTGTCACACAGAAGTTTTTCTTGGGCAAACTGTAGTAGTAGGTTAGTTTCCCACAATTCGCAGAGCTTTGAGCATGCCTTGCAGTGGTTCAGGGCCCATATTCTAACCCTGTAACAACCCTGACAAATCTTACTCTCTGCAAAATCAGTGGCTTTGAGCCACTTCAAAATGTACTGCTCGTTCCATGCTTTTTCTGCCCCATTAGCTATAATCCTCATCCTGCGGAGGAGATACCATGAAAACCTAACCTCTTCTTTTCTAAGCTTTTTTCTTTTTCTTGCTGGTTTCTTATTTCTTATACTTCTTTTGCTTCTGATGGACCATTTCCAGTTCTCTAGGACCCTGCTGATGACCAGGATTATAAGTCTCCCAGTTTCTGGCCTTTTTCTTGCTCTGTTCTAGTGTAGCTCCCATTTCCATTATTTGATTCAAGCTATGGCCTCACTCCCTCTCTCACATCTCACGTTTCCAGTCTCAATGCTATTTCATGCATGTTATGCTGCACCCCTAGTCCTCATTGTCTCAAAATAAAGGCAAAACTTAAAACTGTACTACTTCTTAGACAAACAAGGCAGTGGCTCAACGTGGCATAAATCAAGGCATGAAATTTGTAAAACCTCTTCCCAGATTCCCATCAACCAGTTTTTCTGGTTGGGCAATGTTACCCAAATGTAAGTTGAAGAGAAGCTGACAAAAAAAATCCCAGAAATAAAAATCCCCAGGAAAGCTTCATTGCTCCAATGGGGTTCTGGTCTCTTTAGAGGCTACTGACAGGGTTTCCATACGTATTTCCACATCACTGGATTCATGTTAAAAATATTAATCTCAGTAAACTTTTCTCATAGGCTGGCTAGGGGACAATCAGTTGCTGTTGCTTTTTCATAGAGAACTACTTCTGGTTTTTCATCATGTGAACTACTTTATATGTAAAATATTGTATTAATCAATTCTTGGGTAAGCCAAAGCCTGAAGTCAGCCTAACAATCTAATTTCACTAAAACAAGCATATACCGTCATCCTTTGTACAAGATAAGACCTCCATACCTTGTCTTGCCATCTCAGAATTTTATCTTTCAGTAATACAGATATTTATCAGGCACATAAGTATTCTTTCCTCCCTGCTTTGCTTCATTCAGGGCTCCAAGGGAGCAGTACTTTGTTCCTTTTTTTTTTTCCTTTTAATTTCTTCCTTCTGGAGAAGTGTTAAGGGGCCAAAACCCCCAAAAAAGGGAAAAGAGGAAGAAAAATTTACTTAAGTTTTCTTCAAATACTTCAGCAGTAACAAAACTGTCTGGTTTTATCGACAGTAACATGCCTGAGAATGCTGGGGATGAAACCCCGAAGCCCCTTTGGAGGTCTGCATATCAAAAGGTACAAATATTAACATGCCACCAAAAGAGGAGAGAGAACAGGGAAAGAATGTCAGGACTTTATAAAGTCAAATTGTGACACTCTGTCAAGAGACCACAGGTGTTCAAACATCTTCCTCCAGGCTGCTATTAAAAAAAAGACCCAAACCCAAAAAGCTGGCTCCATATTCAGAGGCCTAATTCACTTTATACAAGACGACATAAAGAAAAGAAAGTAAAAAAGTAGGAAACATTGGGGTTTTTTTTTTGGTACCGCTGATATGTTGAAAAGAAAATGAATCTCCAAGAAAGAAAGGACCAGAAAGACAGTAAACTGTCCATGGTAAAAAAACACCCTGAAGTTCATTAGCTTATTTCCGTTAGTATTTGGGGGGAGTTCACTGAAAGGGATTGCTGGGGTGTTGAGTGCAAAGTAAACATATGTATGGTTATGAATCATGAGTACTACATGCACATCACAGCACCAGTTTTTCCTTTCCACACAGCCTGTCTTCTGGGGTAAATAACAAGGCAGGCAGCCTTCCCCTTGGATCCTGAGAAATATGAGTAATGGGTAGCAATGTACCCAGCCACGGTACCACTGGTAAAATAAAATCTAAATGACGTCCAGGAGGTTTCTCAACAAGAAGATGGTATCCCAAAGATGTTGCTGGAATCATTTTTATTGCAGATATTAGGAATTTTTATGCTTATAGGAAAAACCCAGATCAAATAAATCTTGACTGTACCTTGCATGAATCAGAGATGCTGAGGTGGCCTTTCATGCTGCAAGTGTTATTTTTCAGGATGATTTTATTCACTTCATAGCATTTGATGTTAAACCACACCACAGAGAATTTTTCTACACAGTATTGTCATTTTAGGATTGACAGCTTTGAAGCTTCCCTTTAAAAAGAGGAGGAGGAAAACATTTCATATAATTCTAAAGTAAATATAATATTTTTATTTGAAGCTAAGTGCAAATCACTGACTAGGTAGGTTATTAAAATCTGTGCTGTTAGTTTCTGAAAACTTCTAGATGGAATAAGCCTCATATAATTTTACTTGAAGTTTACTTCTCCACCTTTCTTTCTGTGTTAATTAATCTACAGATATACTCAGACACACCTCTGCTCAGAGCACCAGTAGTAGGTAGTAGATTGGGTTACAGAAGTTCATACAGGCCATTGCAATTCTACCTGAGAATTCATCGTTATTTCTCCCAGTTTCAGAAAGTTTCACATCCACCCAAGCCTGAACCCTCACTGAAATTTAGCTCAATCACTATAGTTGCTTCTTCATGCTGTTGACCTGGATATTGACCCAAATGGATTTATCCAAAATTTTCTTTACCCTTAGGCAAATTTGGGTGATTTGAAGTCCGCCACAGAACCTGCAAAACCTGTATGGTTTTGGCCTAGCTTGGGTAGAATAAGAAATAAAAATTGCAGATGCATGGACATCAACAATTTACACAGCAGAAATACTTTTATTAATCCAATTTTACTGATAAACTGTACCTGAAGTCAGGTTTATAATGGCTTTATTTACACAAACCTCCCATAGGCATTGCTGGTAAGGTGACTCCAAGATTAATAGAGCTTTAATGACAATTAAAAGTTCCTTAAGACCTTTACAGGGAGGCAATTTTGACAGCCCTAGGCTGACCACTTCCAGCAGTGCTGTTGGTTTCAGTGGGACTGTGTAACGAGGTAGGTGTTCACTGGCATGAGCAATGTTGGTATTGTTGATATCATCTGGCCCAAGGTTATCTGGGCAATTACAGTGGAGAGCTCTTGAACACAGTGCTTTAGCTTTTTTTATAATCTCTCTTTGGGCATTATTAACCTTTATATTTTAACAAGAATTAGTTTTCAGTGTCTCATTTTAAACAGCTTATTTATAAGTACATTAATATTGCAAAATTCTGTTGCCAAAAAAAAAAGAAGTGGCTGTTCTCTTTGGCTGCATGGCATTACACCTGCATTATTTGTTGTGTTAGAATACTGCAAAACTGAAATATATCTTTACTGGAAACATACATATGCATGCAAATGACACATGTGGATACACAATGTGGATAATTTGTCACCCATCGTCCAGGGAAGCACAACCTGCTGATAGCATCACGCAGCTTTGGCCCTGTTCCCATACTCATTAATACCGAACTCAGAACTACTGGATCACCTGACAGGACAAACGTGGTGCCAATCAAGCAGAAATCTACAGCTACATTTATTTAGAATCAGACTTCGATGTGGAAGGACAAGCAGATGCTGACATCATATATAGTCCATATTGGCAAAGCTAGCCCTCAAATGGAGCATTTTTATAACCAGGTTCCACCAAGCAAAGGGAGATTGCTTCCATTCAGGACATCTTTTTAGAGCCTTAAACTCCATTACCCCTGGAGTTGCATCTGGGGACTGTGGGGGTGAAGTATTTAATCAAAGCAGATTTGGGTTTTTTTCTGTTTCTGGAGTGTCTGGGAAAAACATGTGTGAAGAGGAACAGGAAACTGAAAAGGTAAAACAACAATGCAAGCTTACATGACAAAGATTTACTCTGAAATACAGCCTTTCCGCAAACTGTAACTTCCCCAAAGCACAAAAGACGACAGCAGATTTTGTTCATCTTCTGCTAGGTATAATGTATATGAGACCAACATGAAGCAGAATGGGGTTTTTAAGTCTGTTATCAAATATACAGTCTTTTGTGATCATCTGTCCCTGAACAACAATACGATGTGATGATAATTGGAACATCAATGAAGTAATTACATCCATTCGACACCGAAAGGTGGCTGGATAGCATAGTGAACCAAAGTATGTTAATACATAAGGAAGCGAAACAGAGATCCATTCATCTCTCTGTCAGATAACTGCATTGCATAAAGCTATCTTTATATAAATTTGATGTGTTCTCGTGGGTGCATTAGCACTTCTCAGTTTTTCATGCCTGGATTTATAGATAGATACTAATGAATAAGCACAGGACACGTACTTCAGTTTAGCATTCTCAAATGAGGCCTTCTAAGGTAATCCATTTTTTCTTATCTTCCATATCATTAGAAGATTCCTTGTATTTTAATTTGGAGTGATAGCAATATGTAATTACTGCATGTAAGTGAAGTCAAAGAGCAGCTTATTAACTGAGCATAGCATAAATGTCTTCCAAGACTGAAAGGAACAACATTACCTCAAGTCAATCTGTTTGATGATTTTCTTTCCTTTCTCTTGGCTCACATTGCCATATGATGCTTCTCCAAAACTAGGTTGTCCTTAACCAGCATGTAAACAGAAAGAACCTTAAAATATTATCAAGAATATTTGTAGGCTCAGGCGCAAAATCTACTCATCCATCTCTACTACTACGATGAATATCATGAAGGAAACTAATGATACTTAATTCCTATACTTAAAGCATGATACTTTGGCTGAGTAAGCTGGTAATATTTTACCAAGCTATAATAAAAATCACAGTATGTATCCATATGCATCTGTTATAGAGGGGCTCCTACATTATGAAGTCTTAGCAATATGTATTCTCACCATAAAAAAACTCAAACATACCTTAAGTGCTCTAAAAGCCCACGATGTAAAGAGGAACATTTTATGTTCATAAAATGAGAGAAAGAGGAGGAATTATGAGTGGCCTAGTTCATTTAATGTATTATCTTTTTGAGTTTTCATGTATCGATTTTGGCGGAAATGGGATCAAATGTTGCTGTCACTTGCAATGGTAAGAAAGTGTTTAGTTAATGTCCGATTAGGTTTTAGCATTCAAAACAAAATTGCCTGGTTATGCTGATGGCTATATCCTATCATAGCACAAATCTAATAGAAAAAGGAGCAAGCAGTATAGCAATCAAACAAGTCTTGTCATGCCATCGTTTTGTCACTGAACCACTCTTTTTTACAAAAATATCAAAGCAGAGAGCTAGGCACTTATCCTGCAACGTTCAGTAACTACTGGCTTGCACAGTCTCATAGGTAAAAGTGCTTGAACAAGTCCGGTCTTAAGCCAATAAATGTGTCACTATTATCTGTTTTGATCTTTTTTCTGGATTTCATCAATGAAATGAAACTCCACTTTTTTGGTGGGATACCACAAAAAAAAAAATAAAAAAAAAAATTAGTGATGGTCAGAAATCATTTATGTCCTTGCAGTTTCTTGGGTTTACTTTGCCTTGGATGAGACTGGTAATGCTGTGTGAAGTACTGCTCCAAACTTTGCTTAAAGGTACAGAAACACAGTGGCTTCCGTTACCCTCAGTTCAGATTTTCCAGGCAGCTTCAAAACCCACAACACTGACAGACTTGTTAAAACAGAGTTCAGATTTGGGGAGAAAATATGAATTCAAGAAATGCATGTTATTATGTCCAGTCATTACAGATGAGCTCTGTCTCTGTCCTGGCACTATGGGCTAGCAGATCCCACTGAAGTCTTCATTTACCAGCTGTGGTTCCCATTTCCTATTTCCCAGTGACACGTTTTATGTTGTCTTCATGGACCACAGCCTGGAAGGTCTTACTTCGACAAAAACCTGATTTAAAGAGGTGGCCAAGCTCTGGATTTTAAGCACCCTCAGTTCTTTGAATCTGTGGCACTGGGGTTAGCTTCACTCCACAAGAAAGACAGGGAGCATTTTGGAAGCATGTGTGTCAAGTAGATCCCAAATGCAGATGTTTTAGTCTTGAAGTGGTGCTCAGTCCCAGCTTTAGCTCCAGGCCACAACTGTGCTAACAGCCTTGTACTTACGAAGGGAGACTTTCCCAAAGAGATTAGTGCCACACTTCATCTTCCTTAATAAAATATGTTCTAAAAGTATTAATCTGGCAGATAATAAAATATCTGGTTTCTTCTAATTATTTTTAAAAATCTGCTAACTAACGAGTTCAGGATTTGCAATTTCTCTCTCTTTTCTGTAATCACACATACTGTGTCTGAGTAAATCTGAACTGGAAGGGGAAAACATGAATTGACCCCTCACTGTGTAGCTGTCAAAGTTACCAAGTTACACACAGTGCATAAGGAAAACTAAGCCAAATCCAAATCCAAAAGAGACAGTCACCTCTGAGGCAAATGGAAGTAGAAGAGGACAAATACATGAAGTGAGTGAATGGACTAATTTGTACTGGCTGGCTTAATTTATAGAATCCATCCCAGACATCTCTGAACTATTTCACTGCCATTTTCTCTGGTTCTTTTTTTATCACACTTGGGGGTATAGATACACACAGGCAAACAGCAAGTGTTACCTTTGCATGGACAAACAGTCACTCCTGGAAAAGGACAGTTCCAGTGTGCTAAAGCACATTTTCAAACAGTTTGGTTGTTCAGTGTCAGGCTTTTCATACTGTGGTTTCTCAAAGAGATAGGAAACTGAAAAAGAAACCAACAAGCCCAAGCTCCCAGAGATGTCTCTTTAGATATCACCAGCCTCAGAACTCATGAATCAGATTTCTTTAACAGTCACCCAGAAGACAGTGCAAGGAACTGTATTTCTATCACTTCCTTTTTCTCATCGCTATTCAGCAATTTTCCCACACACTATGAGGAATTATTGCTTTTTTTTGTGCTAGAATATGTGTAGAGTAGAACCTGCCAAACAGAACACACTCCTTAACTGCCAGTTCGTAGCAACCAACATGTTGAGTGGAAACTAATGGGGCTGGGCAAACCCAGAAACGTGTGCTTTACTGGAAAATGGGAGTTGCACTGCCCATCTCTCTGCAGGCACACACAGCCTTTTACCACTACGAGTAGTCCATACTAAGTGTCTGCTCTGCCTGCCTTCCTCTGCTGCTTCCCCATACTCCAGACTCAGAAGTGACTACTTGTCACATGGACCATTTCATGACCACTGTGCTTTGCTTTGTAGTTGGAGTCAACAGGCTTTTAGTACCGACAATTTAAGAGGTTGCAGAAAACCTGCTTGCCAGTTCTTCATGTTTGGTGCTACACTGACATCTTGTGGCCCTTAACCCTGCCAAGATGGTAAATGAGGCCAACACATTTCCAAATGTTTAAGAATGCAGTAAAATTAAGTTTGGGAAAGCATCACTGATTTCCCTCACACTTCCTATCTGAGTTTCTGTTCCAACGCTTCATGTGCCCCATTTTGCTAACAAACTTCCGTGTTAAACATCTATGACTGAAAAAATAATCAAGTAAAAATTAACAAATTGTGAATATAAACCAGAATTGTAGCAGGTGAACTTGTACAGACATAAGCTACTTCTCAGTCTGAGGAGAAAGCAGAGACTACAGACACCCATTGCTTTCATATTCCATCAGCAGGCCCTGCACTTAAATTTATAAGGTTGAGATTTAAAATTGTCGTAACAGTAACTATGCATTGCTTCAGTTCTTAACCAAGAAAATTCCCAAGAAGAACAAAAACATATGGATAACGTGGTACTACTTAACTGCCATTAATAATGATTGCTAATAAGAATAGAAGCAAGAAAACCTATTTGGAAACTATGCCAGTAGTGGTATCCATAGGTTAAAGCTACATGAGATGAAATCACGTGACCATGAAAAGGCAGGTCTGTCACAGTGGCATAATATACACAAATGAAAGAGACTGGTACTTTCATCCTAATGAATAATGGAGAAGAAAAACCAGACACCATAGTGTTGGGCATTACTCCTTAACCCTAAATAAGTTTCAATACAGCTACAAATGAAGTATGAAAAAGTCTGGAGATGAAAAGCAGCATGGGTACTGTAGGAAATAAAAGGGATTTTAGTATTAGAAAACATAAGAGACCACACTTCAATCCAGATTCACCCCTCTAAGCACTTAGCCACCTTAGCTAAAATGGGATCTCTGAAGCTTGTTGTGTATGTCAATGCAGAAACAGATTCCTCTGCAGGGTGAAATCTTTCCTTGAATGCACCAGGTTTTGGAGGCATGGATCTTTCTTTTCAGTGATTAGTGTGTTGTCTAGCTAGTTAGATTAAAAGCCACAAGCTAAAATGTTTCAGAGAAGCATCCAGAATTAAGGCCCCACGCCTTAATTATAAGCAAAGTATCGCAATTAAAATAAATGGGATACTGAAGCGAGGGAGAGGAGATTTACATGCATAATCAGATAGCTAAATTCAATTCAATCAATTTATTCCTATGTCAGTTAAAGATCTTTTTCTTATCTATTAAATTATCAGTATATACCACTAGACACTTAGACTATCACAAAAGCAATGTGGGAGACACAATAAGAGTCATAGGGGCTAAAAGGGCTCTCTATACAGAGCATAAAGGAAGATCTCAGTGGAAAACCCAGCCTAAGGGATCCAACTTCTTTTCTTAGAAAAACACTGGAAGAAACAAAAATATTTGGACCTTCAGCATTCGGTCTGATGCTATCAATGGCTAAAAGGAACACTGAAAGGGGCATCTTCCCCTCACACAGACGTCACTAGCTGTAGGAGGATATGCATCCCTGCATAGGTACAGGAGACATCCCTGAGAGTAGGAAAGGAGAAGGAGAAGATAAAGAGGAGTGACTTGACTAGTGGACTCAAGTTTAAAGCAAGTCCAAAATAGCGACAGAAAATTAGATTGTCTAGCCTGATCCACTTGCTATTGTAGACAAGCTATCGAATCAACTCTCCCATAAACCTGTCACGTTCCTCCTCAATAGTTGTTTTGTCTCTACCATATCAGACTTCCATCCTTTAAGGATCAGAACTTGCTTCTCTGTTACAGCCTGTTTATTCATAGCCACTATACCTGCTCTTGGCTTTTGTGCCAACACACTCCTCACCTACACAGCTCTTGTCTTTCCTGATGTGTTTATAGACAGTTTCCATATTGCCTCTCACCCTCCATTAGGCTCAAGTGAACAGGCAAAGCCCTTCTAATCTCTTCTTGGCAGGGTTATCAATGCAGTGGCAGTGACTGTGTCTGTGGTAGTTCAAACTGTGTTCTTTTGCACATGGGTGATCAGAGTGGCAAACAGGATCCCAGATGATCTCTTGTGACTGCTTTATACAGTGACAGTAACCTTCACTATCTTGACCAGCAACACCTGACCCAATGTGGGCTAAAGCATCACTCACCCTTTTTAAGGGCTGTACTGTAACAGCAGCCCAGAGGGCCTCCTTTTCTTTAAACCCACTACTGCTTGTTTTCACCCTGCGTTTCATCCTGATCCTATTACTCCAGACCTCAAGATATCTCAAGCTTGTAGAACTGTCTTCTAAATCAGTTTTTTCAACGTGTTCCCCAGTTGTCCTGGCAAGACCTTTTCCTCTTACACGTAGAAGAGCCTGTCACGGCAGACCCCCTCTTTGTCATAGTAAGTAATACAAACATCACTCACTGCAGCAGGCAGGAAAAACTTCCCATTGCTAGACACATTGCACATGATAGGGCACGACTTTTTTTTCCTATAAGCAATGTTATCACTAGCCAAAGCAATTTAGGCAAAGAGAGCACGTTGTCCTGAGTGATTGGGATTTGCAATGACAACATTAGTGGGAAAGTCCTGGATGGAAGTGTTTGGGTTTGAGCCAAGTGTCCCAGAAAGTATAAAACAGGGGGAAAAAAAATAATGATGGACTAATACTACCTCCTGCATTGAAAACAGATTAAGAGATCAGAAATACAGACAGTGATAAATTGCCTCACACTGTATTGGAAAGAGGAGTGTCAAAGACTTCCCGCACAAAGTAATTCATAGTTGTGTATTAGTTTTGTAGCAGAAATGGCAGAAGCTTCATTTGAGTTGTTTTTTAAAACAAGTCAGTTAAAGATTAATTACAATTAAAAGGTGACTTGCGGGAGAAATATTTCATTGTCAGGCAAATGAAGTCAGTGTTTGATTCAGCATAGCTTTTCCACCTTTGACATCTATGTTTAGCTGTCAGAAACAAGTGAAAGAAAGTAAACATCAGTAGACCAGAACATTTTCACAGGTGGAATTGGAATCACTTCCATACTGGCAGCTCTGGGAAGACTTTGTCTTGCTTCTTTTCCCTCACTTGTTCCACGAGGTCAGCAGTCTTTTGTTGAGCTAAAATACAAATGAATTTACTGAGCAACTGAGCATGTGATGAAGTTGGCAGCCAGAATAAGACTGCAGATACGCCGACAAATTCACTGTCACGCTCTGCTCCTTTTATACTACTCAGCAAACCCTGGGAAACCGTTCTGCTTGGGTGTAACCTTAACTCAGAGAGAAGTTTCAAGCGGGTTCACACCAGTCTGAAGCTGCTCTCTCCAATGACACTAACCAATAACCATAGGGGGATACAAGCCCACTACTTGGCCCAGATTGGAAGACGTTGAAGAGCTGTGATCAGCAGATTCCAGTTAGAACATGTCCTGTCCTTGTTAGACGGGAGCTATAAAGAAAACAAAGAGTCTGAGAAGCAGACCTCACTCTGTTGGAGCCATCCAATTCTCTTCTGAGAAAAAAGCAGACCAGCACATAAAAATGGCCCTGGTGCTAGACTGATTCAACAGGTTGTAACAGGTGACAAAAGGATTGGTGGGAAATGTTACAGAAAGAAAATAATGTGGCTTAATCTTCAAATCTTATGTTATTTGTATAGGGATTAAACAGTAATTCTATTATTTAAAAAGCCGCTAGACTGACATATGTAGAGATGCTGTTATCTGACACCCACCCAAGTCAACAGAGCATAATCAGAAGCAAAGCCCGCTCTGTTTACTCCCCCCTGTGCTCCCCACCGCAGCCCCACCAGGTGGAGGTGAGTGACACAAAAAGCAGGCAGCTCTGCTTCTCACTTAGCCAGCCCTTGGCCTCCCCCGAGATGCCTTGTGGGCAGCCGGTGGCGACAGGAGGCCTGTAAACGTGAATACTTGACCCTGAGCCCAGACACTCAGACACTGGCAAAGAAAAAAACATCATCTCATCTGTCCTCATTGTGTGAAAGGAAGATGTAAAAAGAGACACAAAAATGAGGCCAAATAGCAAATCCCAGGCTCCCAAGGAAAAACACAGTGGAGCTGCAGCCATTAGAATTGCACCGGCGAAGACAAGCACTTCATTAGGAAGGACTAACTCACAGCATGGGCCACAGTCAGAAGCAGATGAGGTGAAATCAGATTCTGGGGCTTGGATGCTTTACAGATTTCTGATTGCCAAAAAAAGTGAGGCTAAAAGAAGAGCCACAGCATGTGAGTATTTCAAGTCACGGGGATGTTAGCACTATCAGAAGTGCTACTGCTTGTGAACTTACTCTCAGTGGCCTGTTATGAATAATAAACAAAACCTCATGGAATGATCTCATTTGTCATATAGGTTTAAATGTATCTCTCTATTTTTCAGAAGGAACAAATAATATTTTGGTGAGCACTCTGCCTGTTCAAAATCAATTCAACAGAGGGAGAAACAAATTATTCCAAATTGCTCTTGTGATTGGAGTAGGAAACTTTGGAGATGCCATCTGTATGGCTCCTCCTCCTACCTCAAAAAAAAAGCCTTAGCATATCCTAGGAAAAAAAGATATAGCTGTGAATTCTTTTATGCTGCTCAGCATGATATTCTATAATACAGTCCCTGGATCAGGCCATATGAACTCTTACGTTATGTCTTAACAATACAACTAGAGCCTAAATTACGATCTCTTCAGTGGTGTACTTTAAAAACCTATTCTTTGTAAGTTTTCTCTGTACACTTTTCTCTTACAGAGGTTTGTTTTGTTGTGGGGTTTTTTTGTTTGTTTTGTTTTGTTTTTTATACATATATAAGGGCTACTTTTTTAATTTAATGGATCCAAACTTCCACAAAATTTTTTACTAATGCATCTGTATCATTCCTACTGCATATTGCTTTGCTACATATAACTATATTCTTGCAAGATGTGAACCATCTTCTAATCTAATCTGATTTATACTATTATAGCAATACAGTCATTTTAAACGCTAGAAATCTGAGGTAAAAAGGTAGATTGGACTGAAAGGGAATGCATCAGGCTTCCCTCTCTACTTTGAAGTATCAGGTTATCAGAAAGCTGATTCCAGACTGGCAACTAGTAGCATTTCCAACTTTCTGAAATTTGAAGTGATATGTAAAGGCTGGTAGTCACCTCCCAACAACAGCAGCAGTAGCCACAACAAGTTACGGTTTGTAAGATGAGATAACAAAGACAAATGCTGCCTGCCAGCACTGTACCCTGGGCACCTCCCAGCCAGTGCTACAACATGCACTGTGCTCTGGGAAATACGCAGTAAAACAGCAGGCCGAATGGCATTCAAGAGACCACAACTATATTCCTTCAGAAAAAAACTTGTACACCTTTTATTTTACATGGAGAAAGCCCTGAGAGGCTTCTGAAACACCTCTGCTCCAGTCACAAGAGCTGCTTAGAACAACTTGCTCCACTCATGTCATACAGGCACCACTGCACACTGGTGTGCTCCCCTTTCCTACTAAGAAGCACAAAGAAACCTTTGAATACACCTGGCCAAGATGATCACACCATTTCTTTTTTCTTCCACTTATTCCTAATACGCGCTGGAACAATGCTAACTCCATGCCTTTTGGCTGCTGCTTTTTCATCCTGTTGAACAGTCACATGCTGGGTGTACCCAGACGAGCCAACATTCTGTACTGCCACAAAGGTATAAAATGTCTAAAAATCCCATTTATCTTCATTTGATACAGATTAATTAATATTTTTCCGATTAATATTCCTACCATTTTGCCCACTGGTTCTAATTTCTCCCCGGCTCCCATAAAGATCTAAAGACTAGTTTAGCTAGAAGAGAAAATACTTTTCCCCTTATCTATCAGAGGCTGGACCCGCCTCTGAGCAGGCTGGCTGCTTGTGGGCAGGACAGCAGGAGACAGGTCCTACCACTGTATATGCTGTCTCTGCCATGTATATTCAACTCCTACCCCTGCAGCTGGCAGTCCAGCAGCTTCTGGCACTGCTGAATAAACTAGGACTAGCTAAAATAAAACTATACAACCTCTCAGTCAGTCCATCATTTACCTGGTTCAACTTCCTGCAGATGTGTTTAATTCTCGTGTTTCTCAATCTGCCTTTAGTGCATTGAATACTGCATTTGCTGCTTTTTTTTATATATACATATAATTCCACCACACTGTGATAATGCTACTGCTGAAAATAATTACTTCAACCATTCTGCCTGAAACAAAGGAAAGAGAGGGCTCCGAACTGACCCATACTGAGTTAGTTTTTAATCTCCATTCTAGGAGAAGTTTAACGAGGAGGAGAAAACTGAGTAGAGAATATATGCCATCATAGAGATAGCAAAGGATTTATTAGATCAAGCAATACTAATTTCTGCTACAGCAGCATACAAGCTACATATCTCTCTCCCATTTTTTGGAAGATATTCTTCAATCTACAGTAAGGGCAGTTAGTTTTGGATTTTGGAAAAGGTTGACCACTGCCCCAATCTACTGACTCTTATATTTCAAAGATCAGATCTAGTATCAATATTCTTGAAGTGTTTCAACCAGACAAAATTACCAAGCAGCTTGTTTATGTAGGAAATTCAAATCAAAACAGAAGACAACCATTCTTTCATTAAAATACAAATGCCTCCATTTTGTTCTTTAAATGTTTTCCACGTATTTCTTCTTCACATGATCAGACTCCCTTCAGCGTAAGAAACCTCCTAATGATAATGCTAGACACTGGTTCAGATTCAGTGACAAGGAGTCAGCTCACCACACTCAGACAGCTATTGTATAGATTGTTAAATCTGCGCTAATGACCAGAAACTTCCTGGGAGTCAGAAAGAAGAAAGAGGTGTTTTAGAAGAAAATCCATTTGACTTTTATACAAATACTTTAGGAGAGACAACTCATGCCCTGGAAGTGCTTATTTCTCTCTGATGACTCTTAAGTCAGATGTTGATGTCCATGTTTGGTCACCTAAATCCTGCCCCTATGGCACTAACCAAAACCATGGACTGCAGTGAAGGAAGAAGGCTCAAGGAATGCCAGAGGGGATCTTAAGACTAAAGGACAGCTCCTAACTTCAAAATGACTGTAGAGGATGAGAAAATAATATTTAACTTCAACAGCAGCTTCAAAATTGCCTGAATCCCACACAGTACTTCCCCTTGTTTTCCAATCCAGAACAAGTATAGTGTTTCAAAGATAAAATTAATTTCCTTTGCACTAACTATTCAGTGACTTACTCTAGAGTATTTCATGACTAATCACCACTGTTTTCACATGACAGCAATAATCTGCAATGAAATATGTATAGCGGGTCACTTGTTTTTTCTAGCAGTGGTTTCTTTGGCTCAGAAAGTCTAAACTAGAGAACTAAATTGTTTCCTAAAGAAGCAAGAAGGGAAGAAATCTTATTTTATAAGTTACACAAGTCATTCAAGAACTTTATAGACTTTAACTTAGACCTGTCCTAGAAGACCTGTAAAATAAACAACCTGTAATAATCCATTTACTTTTTTTCTTTTGATCTTATTCAGTTATCACACAAAAATAAACTGTTAAAGAACTGCATGTTATCTGACTGTATCCCTACAAATTAAAAGTTCAATTAACTTGCACTCTTGACATCTGTCTCTTCTTCCAACTTTGTGTCAATGAACTGATGCACAGCAGATTTAGAGTTGTGGCTCTTCAGCCCTGAGGATGTGACCTGTGCTTTGTTTTCTAGGGTCTACACAGCCTGTAGCACATTATCTTATGTTGTTTTAGAGGGGGAAAGAAAAAGGAAATAAAAAAAAACCACAAAAACCCCCACAAAAACCCCAACAAAACAACTTTCTTTTTAGTGACCAGCCTGAGCACCAGGAAAAATATTAAGTATGTGCGTAAATGTTTGAATAAATCAATGCACTTGTCTCTGTTTTTTTCTCAGAGATGCAGTGCAAACATCACCTTCCAAAGCTAAAAATAGTGTCTGTAGGCAGCTCAGGTAGATGCAAAACACCTTCTTCAGCTTACTTAAAATCTCCTAAGTGAGGAACAATTCATTCTTCTGTGAAGTTACAAAAAATTAATGGAATTATAACAGTAGGGATCTGGTAAGAACTCAAGAAATTTGCAATGGGTTAATCATAGAACCAGAGAATGATCTGGGTTGGAAGGGAGCTATGGAGATCACCTGGCCCAATCCCCTTGTTAAAGCAGGTTCTCCTAGAGCAGGTTGCACAGAATCACATCCAGGTGGGTTTGCTGTATCTCCAGAGAAGGAGACTCCACAACCTCTCTGGGCAGCCTGTGCCAGTGCTCGGTCACCCTCAGAGTAAAGGAGTTCTCTCTCATGTTCAGAAGGAACTGCCTGTGTTGCCCATTGCCCCTTGTCCTGTTGCTGGAAAGAGCCTGGCCCTGTCCTCCTGACACTCACCCTTAAGATATTGGTGGACATTGAGAAGATCCCCTCTCAGTCTTCTCTTCTCCAGGCTGGACAGGCCCAGCTCTCTCAGCGTTACCTTAGAAGGGAGATGTTCCAGTCCCTTGATCTTTGTAACCCTCTGCTGGACTCCTCCAGTAGCTCCCTGACTCTCTTGAACTGGGGAGCCCAGAACCGGGCACAGCACTCCAGACGCAGCCTCACCAGGGCAGAGCAGAGGGGGGAGGATCACCTCCCTCTGCCTGCTGGCCACACTCCTCCTAATGCACCTCCATTAGTGCATGGATCCCGTTGGCCTTCATGGCCACCAGGGCACGCCGCTGGCTCGTGGGCAACTGGCTGTCCACCAGAACTCCCAGGTCCTTCTCTGCAGAGCTGCCTTCCAGCAGGTCAACCCCTGGCCCGTACTGGTGCGTGGTGTTATTCCTCCCCAGGTGCAGGACCCCACGCATGTCTTTGTTGACTTTCATGAGGTTCCTCTCCACCCAACTCCCCAGCTTGCCCAGGTCTCGCTGGATGGCAGCGCGGCTTTCTGGTGCATCAGCCACCCCTCCCAGCTTTGTATCATCAGCAAACTGGCTGAGGGTACACTCTGCCCCGTCGTCCAGGTCATTGATGAAGAAATTAAACAGGACTGGACCCAGTACTGACCCCTGGGGAGCACTGCTAGCTACGGGCCTCCAGCCAGACTGTGTGCCGTTGATCACAACCCTCTGAGCTCTGCCATTCAGCCAGTTCTCAGTCCACCTCACCGTCCACTCATCTAACCCACGCTGCCTGAGCTTACCTATGAGGATGTTACGGGAGACAGCGTCAAAAGCCTTGCTGAGGTCAAGGTAGACACCATCCGCTACCTTTCCCCTCACCTACCCAGCCAGCCATTCCATCATAGAAGGCTTTTAAGCATAGTTAATTTGAAAGCAAGCCACTTGATTTACCTGTTCTCCAGCATCCCTTACTTTGAAGGCATGAAAACCACTCTCCTGGTCACTGATCACAAAACACATAATGCCAGATTTCAGAATAACTTTTTTCCCCTTTAAAGCAGCGTTTTCTGTAAAAAATCTGTGTGTTTGATTACACCCAAGGTCAGAAGCAAAGTCTAAAAATTGCCAGCATACTAATAAAACCCCCTAACTTTGCCTTCTCCTTTGCAGTCACCAAGGGCTTATCTCCACATCCAGTCAGCAAGATAACTGAATAACATGGGTGACAGAACACAGCCCTGCCAAGCTCTTGGGCTGACCTTGAACTCTGGTCAGCTTACCATGTACAAAACCTCTTTGTATATCTCTAAAGAATAAACTGAGTAAGCAGATCAATTTCCAGCCATTTTTCTCAAGTTTTACATACAAAGATTCAACAATCTGAGTTAAGTATTATGGTAAAATTGGCCCAAGACAATAAGAGTTTGAAGTCAATATTGCTGTCAAGCTTGTTGAATCTAAAGTGTATCATCACCTGATTCCTGGACCCATGTTGTACTAAATATATAGGAATTATTTTAATATGCTACAATAGGTGCATGCCTCAGGCAATATATTTTTCTGTGACCCAGTTCTCAGTTTTGCTTTATATTGCTCTAACAGTTACGGGTCTACAGAGTAAACATCATTATATTTTCATCTGCTTTGCCAAAATGGTGACGTGTATATATATATAAAATATATACTTATTTATTAAGCAAGATTGGATAAAAAATAGTTCATCATCCAGAAAGAAATTAGTAGCCAGTTGCTTTCACACTACTGTGCATAATGATGAGTCTTTAGCTGTGGGTCATGCCAATTTAAAACTTAGGCAGGCTGAGACACACTGTAATACCTGTTTTGCAACTGAAAGAGGAGGGCTTCTGAGACACCTTCTGTAACGGTTATCTTCAAGAATCAAAGGGTCAGTTATCTTTAGAGAAAACAAGGTAGGGAACATATTCCCAGTGTTTTTTTTATTTCTTTTTTAATGGGAAATCACATTATTTCCTACTGTCAGCCTGCTGAAGGCATGAAAGATTATTTGTTGTCATTTGTTTCTGTTTGGGTTCCTCCCAGGACAGGGTGAAAGCAAGGACTGGTAAGCATGAGAGCAGAAGCCTTACCATTTTTTGAAGCGTAACAGAGTTCAAGAGGCAAGAGGCGCTTTTAAGATAACCAGGCATAATCTGTGCACTCTTCTTGAAAATAAAATTTGTAATTAAAGTTGGCATTTCTGAGCAGCCTGCTAGTGCTGGCCATCTTGATAACAAACAAAGAGGACATGTTTTGTGACACTGACATACAATCCATGGGGAAGAGATGGTGCATCTCTTGTAGGAAGCAGGCAGAATAGACGTGTGTATCTAAGATGGCCTAGAGGGAGCACAACTGCAAGACATTCGGGGAAAAAAAATGGTCATGTAGCCAGAGTAAAGAGAAATATGAGAGGAAGCAAGGGGTGTAAAATCACTGCTTTGCTTTCCCACAAGCTTTTCCTGTCATTTCACACTCCTTCAACTTCTTTCTACTTATTACAGAGAAACTTTTTTTTTTTAATTTTTTTTTTTAATGCTCTGAAAAAGTGAACTTAGAAAGCAAGGTAACAAAGGACTGACAAACTAATATTCAGTGCAAAACTCTGGATGGGAAATGGAAAATAATTGTGCTCTCAAAAACCAGGTAATAAAGAATTAAGAAGCAAAACACATCTGATATTTATGCAGATCATTCTCTCAGGTAGAAAGCTGGAGCAAAATCAGATAATTAAAAAAAAATGTTACAGCTTTAAATAGCGTGTTTATTATAATTTTGGACATCATTTAAACATATTTCAGGTCGCACATATTTTCATTACTCAGACTGGGCTACATGAAAAAGGATCTTGGGTACTCCAGTCACATAAATAATTTCATGTTTTATAAAGAACCTCAGCATCACCAGGAAAAGATCTGAAAACTGTCAAAAGGTATATAGCACACAGAATCAAATTTACATACAGTTAATTCTTTTGAAGGAGGAAGAACAAGTTGAACCCATTGAAATTCAACACTCTTACCAGGAAGTATGTTAACCTATTCTGCTTTACTTCTCAAGAGTTAAGGAAAATCAGCATTCACAATTCCAGTCTGCTCAGAGTTTTTTTTAGAACAGATTATAGCACTTCACCTTGTTTCAAGCATCCTTTTGCAAACAAGCAAAAGGAGGGCTACGCTGCAGTTAACAGGGCTCAGGAGGTTCAAATACAGATAGGCTGAAAAGTGGGAATACCCCTATTAAGGGAAAAAAATTGCTAGAGCATTCCGATGGAGTTTTGTAACACATTGTGACAGATTCACATTCATCAATCAATTCTCAGATTTAAATGGGAATAGAATAAAGGTAGGGCAGGATTATGAGAAAATCTTTCTGTATTTGAAGAGAGAATTCTGCTCAGCATTTCTTACCAAGGCCATCTAACTGATTTATGTCAAAGTATGGATAGCAGGGCAAAATAGAGGGAAGACACTGCAGTATGGAACATTGGCTTGAAAAGAGATGACACGGTAAAGACAAGCACTACGTTCTTATGTCTTCAATGAGATATCTGAATTGTTATCGTGACTCAGGAACAATGGATGAGAAGGCAAAGCAGTGATGAAAAGTGTGGACTATACAAGAGACATCTCATTAAAGGTAGTCAGATCCCTCCCTTAACAGTTCTCCATGAAAAATTGGTTTTGCACCACCAGGTTTCTGGAGGCAAATAAAATCCCTAAAGAGAGTTTCAATAGAAGAAAAAGGAAGATACATCATGTTGAAAGGGGTGACATACAGCATATCCAGGAAAGATAAACAGCAGAAAAAACCACAAGTGTAGATGAAAGAAAGAAAAAAATAAATAAATTCAGTGTTCAGATCTTAATACAAATAATATTCCTGTGACAAGTTACATACTTCTGAAAAAGAAGGTTAAGTGCACCCAGCAGGGAAGCTCAGATACACATTCACCTGCTCTTCCACTGGGCAAGCAGAAACAAAGAGCTGGTTTCCCCACCAGCCAGGAGCACTGCTGGGCAGAGAAAGCAGAAATCATGGAGCTCCAGAAAGCAAAATTCTGCCTCTGCGCTTGGTCATCACCCATTAATCTGACTGATATCCTGGTTTAAACCCGATTTTGATAAGCACAATCCCCCTCAGATCCACTGAGATAAGGAGAGCTAAAGACAGATATGGTTCTAGTATAGTATAACATAAATTGTTAGAAGCTGTAATAAGTAACTAAATCAGAGGATACAAATAAATGTAGTGAAAGGGAATCAATACAGCTTTTCTAAAGACAAGTGGTGTCACACAGATGTGTCACAGTTTTGTTTTGGAGAGTCAGTGTACATGAAGAAATTGCAATGATTTTACTCATCTACACTTTCTAAAGTCTTATATAGGGTTGCTCACCAAAGATTTTTAAAGAAACTAAGCTGCCGTGAAATAAAGTGTTGGGACTGTGAGCAGCCTGATATGGGCTGGAGTGTCCATTCAAGCCCAAAGATGAGTCTGAAATCCTGCACCACGGGAGCACCCTGACTGAAACCCTCCTTGGGGGGGGGCTAAGAGTCAGACACACCATGGCCTCTCTCTCTCTCTCCTGTCCCCACCCCTCTGATCCCCTGGGAAGGAAAGCAGGACACACCAGGTGAAGGTAACCACAGCACCTTCCAGCCAAGGTCCTAGGGAGGACAACAGTGGGCCCAGTACCATGGCACAAGCCTCCGCATGAGACAGTGCTCCACTGGCTGCAAGAATGGCACAAAGCCCCTGCAGAGACAACTGCAAGTTGTTATTCTGGGCTTCTGAGCAAGGCTGAGCACAATTATACACTCAATTCCTACTCTGTCAAAAGTTGCTGCTTTATATCCAACTTGCTTTTCAAATTTATTACCATTTCCCTAGAAAACCACATCCCTGAGGTACAGACCCATGTGTGAAGTAATGGTGTATAGGAGAATCAAAACCTAGACGATACCTACAGTAATACATCACACATTCACTCTTTCACCCAAAGCAGGACTTCTGTTACTGATATCCAACTTCATTTTTAAAATCTTACCCAGTGTTGCACCTCCTCTTGCCACTGGAAGGCTTATTTCACTGTCTATTATGTCTTTCAGAAAGTTTTTCTGGCAGATAATTTTCCTGCTCTCTATGATATATCTTGTTGTGCTAATTTCCTCTTCCCCAGTGCTGTTTATTCCCTCAAATATTTGCAGAGCATTGTCAAGTCACCTTGTAATCACTGTTTGGAGCATCCCTATCTCATTTGCAGCCTTTTTGCACACAGCAGGTCAGTTCTTCCAGCCCCCTTTATCATTTGTCTCGTTCATCTTGACAGTTAGTTTCTCTGACCTCTCACTTTGTTTTATTAATTTTCCAACACACTTTTGCAAGGCAAGTACAGATTAGCAGCCTACTTTCTTCCATATTGTGCAATCAACATGGAACTGGTGAGGAGTTCATTCACTTGGTCACGTGCAAACCGTAGGAATGTGTCCTGTGCAACAGAGCTGCTTCAAAGAGAATCTTTACGGCATTCAGCAGCCCTTTACACAAGACACCTGTGGTCACGTTCTGGTCACTCTTTGTGGCACTTCAGAGCCTGAGTGACCATCATGAGCATGGAGGACTAGATTTCCTCCCAAAACACTGCTCTTCAATGTGGGTTCAGGGCAAGCACGCTCCCAGCTGCTCCCCTGGCACGTGGACATTGGCCCAGGATGGAAACTAAGCTCATTCTCTTCATTGCTTTGCCTTCTTTCCTGTGTTCCTTCTGCTAGGTTGAGAGAGGGTATTACACTTCCCACATACACACTTTTTCTGAAGGTATTATTTCTGGTTTAGTGGAAGATAATGGAGCTTTCTGTCTGTGTGGGTATGGCATACCCACTGCTGCAGTGATTTTCCATTTCATTCATGTGCTCTGTAGGTTCCCGCCTAATCCTGCAAGAAAATAAAACACATCTGTATCGATAAATACAGATATATCTAGCTTTTTGAAAGACCTGGATGTCACTGGCATATATAAGATTACATTCATCCCAATTTATCATAGTAGTAGAAACACATGCGCAGTAAGGAACTCTATTATCCTCTCTTTAATTTACTCTCAAGGAGTTCATCTTTCACAAAATCCATATTTGAGCCCTCTTTCTCATTTATTTTAGCAAGAGAGGGGAGAGGTCTCTATCCGATCTGGTAATGGAGCTATTTGGCTCAGCCCAGCCATTAATTCATCTGACAGCTTTCCTATGAAAAGGTAGAATTTCCATCCTCCACTCCAATTTACTTCATCATCTGCACTTTCCTTCTCCCATCCCTGGTCGGTGGTAATAATAAGAACCATCTAGAAAAATATATAAATATAGCACATGCGAAAATACAGGCAAAGCAGGTGGCACTGATGTGACAAGAAGGGAATAGTGCTTTTACAAGAATTTTTACCTCAAACATTTACTTCTCTTATGAAAACTTAAATCAATCACCATCCTTTTGAAAATATCCCAATACAAAATTCCATTTTTCTCAATAAACAAGCTCTTCATTTTGTTGTGTGTGAATTTAATTTCCTTGATTTTTTTTTTCTTTGGTTTGCTTTTATATCGGTCCCTATCACAGCAGTTCTCTGATCTTAATGAAAAATACTATATTGTAATTCTGAAGCAAGGTTTACTTATTGTGCTGATACTCCAGGTATCATAATCAGATCTGGAAAAGAGACAAGTATGCAATACGGATGTCGAGCTCTCCTGTCTGACCTGCTGCTCTGCAATTATCCTTAGCTGACAACATTTGACAAGGCTTAGGGTTAGAGAAGCAGAAATCTCTGTGAAGAAGGGGTTTCTTGTTTCTTTTTCTTTTTTAGTAAGAAAAACTTAGTAGCTGACAAAGTCATTTATTCTACCCAGTATCGATAATTGCAATAAAATATTTTTATTTTAAAATGCCAAACTTGTTAGACTTTTAGCCAAAATGCATTTCTAAATAGAAATAATGTTTTGGAAAGAATTCCAAATTCTATGGCTCTTTTCAAAACTTTTGAAGTGGAAGATAATGTCTTTCAGGTTCAAAATAGCATCTCATTTCCAAAGTTAATATAATTCTACCAATAATAATATCTCAACTTTTTAAAATACATTCATGACATTGAGCAGACATGACTGTGGATCAGCTATAAGATATCCCAAGGCAAATGTAGGTAACACTTCTATGTTACATACTGTTTACCTACACTAAACACTTTTTAATGCTCAGGTGCTCTTCCTGACTCTGCAACATGGTTCCTTGTTTCCTGTCTGGTGTTTTTACAGGTGACAGTTCATAAATATTTCAAATGAGGTCAGAAGAGGAGAGAAAAAAAGGGATTTTCCCCAAAATGACATGATGAGCAAAAGACAAGACAGTGTTTGTACTTTTCCTACTTATATATCTACATTTTAGCCCCCAAACCACTTAAAAATAATTTCCATGCATGCAATCAAACACATTTTTATTAAGCTACTTTGGTTTCTTTATTGAAAATGGAAATGTGAAAATGGAAAACATGTCAGCCATGCTGGATACGCCCACTACATTTTTCCTGAATCCTCTATTTTCTGGGTAGTTTGTTTATCCTCTTGTAACTCCAGATGCTAAGACCACACTGTGCAGCAGACAGGTAAAGGGCATTACTCAGAGGAAATTCTACCATTCCTCATGCTCATTGCAGCCACCTGAATGGTCTTCCTGCACCACTGTGAGTCAGCATAGGAGAGACCTTGAAACTAATCTCCTATCTGGAAACTGCATGAAATGGTACAAAGATACTGGAACAAGTTCTCTCTTCAGAAGGGCACGGCAGGTCCAGCCTCACCAGAACAAGGTCCGTCACCATGCCTGGGGCAGAATCCTGCCAGGGTACGTGCACTGCATCAACAAATGTTCCTTGCTGCTATTGAACTTTTTTGTCTGGCAAGATGTGATTTAATGGGTTCAAGTTTAAATCCTTGCTTTAAACCGTAGCTAAAAAGGTTAAAACATTCATTTGGGTTTTGGGATTCATACAAATTGGAATTGTGGTGGAAAGGGTCTGAAACTCCCTGCGCTCCCCCAGGGACCTGCTAAAAGGAGTTTGACTTCCTCATTAGTAACTTAAATTTCTGGCTTCACAGAGAAGATTCAAAGCAGAATCACTTTAAAGAAGGGCATAAACCAATGATACTTTGAGACACCTCAGTGGTCATGCCTGAATGTTAAATCATACCAGTTTCTGTCTACCTCCCACCAAAGCATCACTGCAGCCACTGGTATGTTCTTGTCTCTGATGTCAATGCAGTTCCCTAGAGGAGAAATGGCTCATGGTATAACCTCGGAAACAGGAATGCAATTCTAAACTGCAAAGTTTCCCAAATAGCCTGAATATTCCGTCAGTGCTGACTTTGGTTTACTGATGCTACATTTTCCAAGCCTTTTTCTGGGCTAAGATTTAAGGCACCCTTTTCTGCTTCATGCCAGTTCTGTAACAGAAAAAGCTTCCATGGAATGTTTTCCTTCTCTTTCTAATGATCCTCAACAACAAAGTCTGTCTGCCCATCGCTGCTCTCTCAACTGTCTGAACTGACAGTCTCTTAAGACCTGCTGTGACTGAGCTGCCCTGCAAGTCTACCACATAACTTACAGTGCTTCCTAAGCAGAACTTGAAATCTTTACAGATCTTGCAATGAGGATGGACTTGCACTTCATGAGACAGGTTATATACCAATTTATCAGCAATTTAGGACAGGAGAAAATTTAGGAATTTTTTGAAAAATAAATATTTATGTTCAATGATGTTTCCTAGGCTTAGCAAACACTCATAGCAAAGTCTGGTCCCTTTCAGGTTCATCTGCCCATGTCTATGTTGTACATAATGTTTTCCTAGTACCCTTTAATTGGAGGAAACAAGAATTTTTTGATGATGTGCAAAAAGAACATTTGTTTATTTCTACAAGCATACATGCATTCCAGTCTGAAGGCAGCTAACAGAAACCTTTGGTAGTGTAAAAATGGAACTAAAAAGATTTACACACCCTGGATAAATTTTAAACTACTTTAAACATTTCCCTGAAGTAAATGACTTTCTTTCTACAGAGCCGTATTAGAAAGGGAGACAAGAAAAAACAATTTAATTAAGCATTCCAAGGAGTTTTCAGGATGAATTCTTAACTAGCTCTGAGATTTCCTACTTGTAACCCAATCCTCTGGCTGATTAAGCTTCTGTGGGTAAACATGTTTACTTTCATGTAAAATCTGTTTAAATCAAATGTTGAGAACTTGCCTTACCAATTATTTTAGAGCATAAAATGCTTCTGGCAGTACCTGAATGTTTCTCCTTGGCTTTGGCAGTATATGCTCTGTAAGGCCGGAGTCTTGCACAGCTTGCTCAGCAAAATAAGTGATTAGTAACACCACTGGACCAGGCAAAACAATGAAGTGGAGATTTCTGTAAAAGCTTCAGTTTGGCAATGCCCGACATGGTCAGAAAGGTGATCATTGTGTTATTTATTTTGATAGGAAGCTTAAAGTACTGAACACCACTAGTCTGAAATCAAATACAGTATCTGACTGACCACGTAAATCTTCTACTCAACCTGCTGTCTCCAAATAACTTTTTTTTTTTGTGAAAAAGATATTTTTAGAGCTTTGGTTTATGAACATTCATGATAATATTTTCTGTTTGATTTGTGGAGGAAAAAAGGACAATGCTTCTCAGCTATTTCCTGATCAGGTATGTTAGTTACATGAGGCTAATCTTTAGCATCCAGACAGACACCCCATACTTCTGATAACCCAGAATTCCTCAAAGTTCTTGGCATGATAACGAGAAGTAGCTCATATTGCTTGTGATTATTTGCATACATGACAGGGAACATAACTGCTTTCCTAGGCACTCCATTACAATTGCTTTCTTCCCAACCTTTTAAAAGCTAAATGAACAAAGGAATCAATGGTAAATGTGACCTGTGGCATAAACTGTCTTATAAAATATGCTGCAGGCAGTGAAAGCTTTATCTTATTTTTGGGTTTAGGCCTCAGAACCACACAGCTACACTCATCTCTCTCAAGCTGTAAGACACTGGATCATAACATTAAGAGAGAAACCGATGCATTTAAGTATTAAAATGTTAACTTCCTGATTGCATGGTTGACAGAGAAGCTTATTGTCGATTCCTTATATTCGGAGCACCCAGTCTGGCAGTGGTATCATCCACCGGGATCCCCTGCTCAGCCTGCCCTCCCCAACACCAAAACTCAGAACTCCTTGAAAGAAGCAATACCCATCAAACAGGAATATCCTCAAACATATTACTCAAAACTAAACCAAACAAAAGCACAGGCTTTGCCCACCTAGAGATTTAAACTGGTTCTGGAAGTACTTTGTGCAATAATGCTAAAAGTCAAGAGCTTGATAAATGGCAAGCAAATCATCCCTTGCCTGACTGTGACCAAAACCAGGTCCTGAATTACCAGCTTTTGGTAGTCTCACCAGGCCTCACCCTTCCAAATATTTGTGATTGATCTGGTTCAAATAATCAGAAAATACAGATGGCACCCATTTCTTCCAAGTCTGATTGGAAGGATGTTAGTAAGGCAGTACAGGGTTTGCTTCTGCAACCATTAACCAGGCGTGAGTCCACATTCTCCAATATACAGACAGGAGAAACCAGAGTTAAACCATCTTTTGGAACCTGAGTTGCAGGAACCAAGGAATTCCTATTGAGAGAGCAAAACAAACATGAAGATTGAAAACAAAGCAAGGAGGAAGGCTTAAATGAGCTATCTACTGGGTAGAGATCAGATATGCAGAGGGCAGGGAAATGTAACAGTCAGGCAGCCCCGAAACTGAAGCAGGGATAATTGCTCTTCTTGCATCAGTCTAAGTAATTACTTTTGCAGGTTTGAAGTGAAAGCCATCGTCCATCCACAGTAGGCATTCTACCTACCAGCAGCTTTAACTGTTCTTTTCTACTCCCCCCCAACTACTCTACAGTCTTGAGGGAATAAAAACAAACAACAAAATCCTAACTACATAAATCCCAAAGTCTTTCCAAGGCAAATAATTTGAATGTGTCTCAGGTCTTCAGAAACAGATGTCCCTATATAAATGGAAAAGTTACGCATTTAAAGTTCATTGATGTTTATTAGTTACTTATAAAACACTTATCCCAGTTGACATAGTCACTGCTTTCTTTCAGGACTTTTTTCATCAGGCATCTATGCCCTCCCTGCAACAAATATGCTTGATTACTCCTATACACTTTGCTTGAATTAAAAATAGCGTTATCTCTTATGTAAATAGATTATATGACAAGCAGGTACGGTAACTTAAAGTCTATAATAGGTTTTATCTTTAATCACTGACATATACACCTAGTTTACAGAACAGAAACTAACAAAATGGATTGGTTAAGTGATTTGTTGAAGGTGGCATACAAGATTGTTCTGGCACAAGAACTGGACTGTCATCCTGTGATACATCCCCTGTTGCATCTCCACTAAGGCTAGAAGAGCTGTGAGCTTTCAAAGTGCCTGGCACCCTCAATTTTCTTTCAGCTCAGTGGCCTGGACTCTGCAGCACTGGACTCATATCTAACATAAATGCTGCAGCAACCAATAATAAAACTGCCTTCAAGTCCTGTAAAATATATAACCTAAAAGAAGGAACTTATTTCTTTCAGTTTGAAAATTCTTTTTGCTCCTTGTAAACAATTCGCTTCAAAAAGCACAACCACCTCAAGGGGTCTTTCCAGTAGTTATCACATTTTTGAGCTGCTGTGTTACTCATCCTTCCTTTTTGCTTCCCCCATCACACCGTCTCCCCCTTCCATATTATGCATCATCAAATTTACAGAATGAAAGCCAGTTAAGGCATCAGAATTATTGCTGACAGTGAACAGGAGACGAAAGTCAAGTACCACACTCTGCCTGCCTGTTGGGATTCCTCACGCATCATGTTCTGTATTTCACTCATCAAGATGTCATGCTGAAAACCTTAGACAGCCTGAAGAATAAAAGATACAACAGAAAGGAAAGGAGATGAAAAGGATGGACCCTCTTGCTATTGCTCATGTTTCCCATAGAAGAATTTGGAAAAGGCTCCTGAGTCCGACAGCAATCACAGCCATCTAAACAGTGTCTAACAGATGAATAATGCCTTGGTGTCAGCTCAAAAAAGACCAAAACTGCTGGCCTCCGAAGGCCATTTTACAGCTTGTGTATATATCTGCCATTAAGAAAAAAGAGATTGCGTCATCTCAGATATATGACACACACTGTGTATGCAGCTATTTTCTGGATTGACTTCCACGATAAACTTGTCACTTCTGGAGAAAATTGATGGGAGCCAGAATTGTCATTTCTCTAATTCATTATTCCCAGTCCCTTTGTCCTCCTAGTTCCAGTCTGTTTTGTAGACTGAGTTTCAACACATCTATTGATTACCTTAGTGCATAAAGGTAAAAATATTTCTAAAGTGCCTCACTGAACTGGGTCTGTGGTACCTTCGTATTTTGGATTTTTCCATTTCAATAAAATGAATTAAAGTTAAAGAAAGAAGGACTGAGACATGGAAACTTTAGGGAAAAAACTCTGCTTTCAAAATATCTAAATTGATCGAATAAAGCACCTTTGAGAATAGTAAGCACTCCTGTTAATATGCAGTTTGATGATACTTGGTTACACCAGTATTGTTTCTTCTTGCCTTTAAATATAAGCATAATCCAGTTTGTGCGTATAGATTTGCTTTCGGACATTTGGGAGTAGTTAAAAATATTTCTAACAGTGCCCTAATATAACCCTCATAAATCATAGTCATACTTTAGATCTTTACAAAATGAAGGCATATTTTCTCAGGGTTATAGATAATTTGGGTAAGTATAGCCTAGCCTGGGCTATGAACATGTCAGAGTATCTCCTTATTGCTTTCATACTGAGTGAGACCATGTGCCTGTCAGGGAAATGCATCTGCTCACTTATTTCTGTCATTTCACTGGCAACCCCATGTAATTACCCAATATAATTGATTGCTTTGGGGTTGTTATTAAAAATATATATTTATCTTTCTCTTTTTTGTGCTTGTCTTGTCTCCTAGTTTGAGAGCTTTGCTGTTCTATTTACAACATTGCTGTCATTTCGGTGGCAAAAACCAGATTCTGCAAAACCCCACTTTTCTGTTTATGGCTTCCCTGCAGGAGAAGGCAGAGAACAGCCAGGCTGAGAGGAGGAGAGGTGGGCCTTTCTGTCCTCCTCCCAGGCACAGACCTGTCTTTGTGGCACCCTGTGCTAGCTGAAGCAGCACTGTGGGGAAGGAGCAGGGACAGACTGCAGAGCTGCCACATATTTAGCTCTTCAACTCTCTACAGGCTGAGGAGAAGTGCAGAGCAGCAACTCTGCCCATGGAGGTGCCTTGTCAAGTCAAATCAGTTCAGGGCTCTGGGCAGTACCTCCACCAGTTATATAAAACACTGCCCGTAAGACCAACAGCCTCCTGGCCAATGCTTCCGAACAAGTGCTCTGTTCAGAGAGCTGACCACAGGCCCATTTCTTCAAATACTGTGGGCAGAAGAGATGTAGTGCATCCTTCTGACTGCTCCCTAGCTTTTCCCAGCTCATTGCCTGAATGAAGCCCTCCTCTTTGCCACATGTTAAGAATAGCGAAAGCAGAAAGCACTGGATGTAAACTGCCAGCATGACACAAATCATGTCCCTTTCTCTCACTCTTCCTCCTGTTTTTACTCCCTGTGCTTGTCCCAGCGTGAGAGTCCTGCTTTCATTCCAAGAGAGCTACATCTGTCAAACCTTTCACATTTTTGCATCCATTCATGCAGAGCGCAAAAGCTAAAAGAGGTGCTACAGATGTTTGTTTGATTAGTGCAATCTGTTGATATTGTGTTTCCTGATATTTCACGAAAGAAAGAGTGAGAGAGAAGGAAAGATAAATAGAAAAAGGAGAAACAGTGGCAGCATTCAATGAGATAAATGAGTTGAACGTGCCTTGCTCTGCTGTGATGGCTTCCATCAGATATGCCTGGCAAGGTAAAACAGTCACTTTTCAAACAGATGGTCTCAAAGTCTTTACAGCATTATGGCTTGGAGTAACAGCATACCTCACTGCCGCATGCTGGGGAGGTAGCTGTGCTGCGAAGGAGATGCTCTCAATTTACCCGCCTGCCCTAACAACCAAATGCCTGGTCTGTTGAGGTGTTAGGATACATCTAGGTAAAAGGTAGCTGCCAAAGGGACATAGCTAAGGTTATGGATATTAAATAAAACCTTTTTATTAAAGCAATGAATCTACATTCTGAGGACAGAGGACCTTAATTCCATTTTGAACAAACCACATAATTTCTGTGACAAGGTTTGCATCAGAGACAACACAGCTTGTGGACAGTGTGCCACCAGATCTAGCCACCTTCCTTTCCTGGAGGTACTATGGAGGCAGCCAGCACATCATAGAAGCTCTTTCCTGCAGGTCGCAGAAGTCTGGTTGCATCCAAAGTTCTGCAAATGGCATATTAGTTGTGTGCTGTTGGCATACTGAGCCAGGCTGCCAGGTACTTTTGGGTACATATACTGCATTCACTGGAGAGAAACCTTTAGTCAGCATAGGAGACTCATTTCCAGTTGTCTAGACAGACAGTAAATCTGGAATTGCAGGTTGCGGTAGGTCTGCCTCTCAAAAGATGGCATAAATACAGCCTGGGTTTCTGTTCCCTATCTGTAGAATGGGGATAATAAATTATAACACTGTCTTTGCCTTTCTCTCTCTCTTGCCTACTAAATTTGTAAGTGCTTTAGGAAGAAAAAGAACTGTCTCATCAGAATGCATGTTTGTTGTAAATGGCCAGCTGTACTCCAGACCCTTCAGATCCCTTCATCTAGAAGCAGAAAACAGCGTGTCAATTGGATACGGCCTGGGTTGGCACAGAGAATCTTGAGATAGTAGAGCAGGCAGGAGAGACTGAGTGCTTCCTATCAAATTAAAATTTTATATCTATGTTTAAAAGGTTACAGAGAGCCTTCAGATATGCAATTTCTCATTTAGACTATTTCAGCCTCTCCCTAAACAGACAGTGTCTATAACCAGGTAACTCTGAAAAGCTTTCTGTCAGCATGAGGATCACTCTCCAGACTACAGTTCACTGGAACCCTTTCCCAAGCATATTACAAAGTTGTTATGAAAACTCATGGCTCTTCCTTCTGTCATGGAGTCATCTCTTCCTGCAGGCTGGGAAAGGTCAGGACAAGCTTTCCACCATTGTGTGACAAGCAGAAATATGCAGGCTGATAAGTGCAATAATTGCCAAGCCCCTCCAGCCTTTGCTGTGCAGGTGAAGGGAAGCAGAATGGGCCAAGAGCCACGACAGGGGCCCTAGAGCCAGCTGCCCAGGATGGGGCTAGCCTTAGGGCGTTATGAGTTAAGCAGGGCAGAAGAAAGCACAGGCTTGGATGTAGCCCAAATGGTTTCCAGAGAGGCTGTTGCCAGCCAAGTCTCGAGTCTCCCTACCAAGGATGTCAGTTTTTGTACAAACACCACCAAGGTCTTGTACAATACCAATATTCCTTCAAGCAGAACCGGAGTCTGTGGGACAGCCCCACTCTGCACGTTACCCCATAAGCCCAGGTAGCAGCAGACTCCCAGCTAACAACCTTCAAGGTGATTCAGCTTTAAAAGGCAGCTGAGCCTTGATAACAAATAAATTCACAATCTGAACTGCTGGGTGAAGGCTTATTCCTCGAGGAGTGGGGCGTGTTGCCCAGACTGCACAGAACATAGGTCCATGAGCATGATCTGCGAGCAGACCCAAGGGGGCTGCAGTTCCATAAAGGCCTCATTAGGAACTTCAGCCCAGCATCCCTCTTTTCTCCAGGCATCTCACAGCTGTGATGTCCCACAGCCCTGATTTTCTGCATCTTGACTCCTCTAGTTTTCAAGCCTGAAGCCTTGCAGGCTAGGACACTAATTAAACTGTTTGCTTCTCTAAAAGAGACAAATACCTGCTTGCAACAAGAGATTCATCACAAGGTACTAGAAACCCACAGTGTCCCTTTGACTCCAGATCAACTGAGGATGCTGAGCACATCCGAAAATGAGGTGTCTACCTTATTTCTCACCGTTATCTTGGAGCAAATGGCTAGACTGCAACCCAGGCCTCCACAGGTAGTATATATCGACTCTCCTGCACTTACCCTCGGCAGGCTTTGATATACAAAGGTTTATTTTGTTTAAAGAAGCAGCTCTGCCACTGTACTACTGCATCAGAAATGAACCTTCAAATCATGTTCACCCTGGGCCATAAGGATAGAAAAAAAAGGTTTTCTCTGAAATTCAACTGAATTGTCATGCTGTTCTCCTACTGCTGTCCCCTGTTTGTTGAGTGGGTTTGGCAGATTTATCTGTTCAGTATGTATTCACTTAAACTACTTCTTCCTAATGATAAAGGAAAATGTTAATTCATAAATAACCATGGGCAGTGGCAGATATGAAACGTATACATTACTTGTATCTGCATTCAGCAAGCCGAAAAACGACAGTGCCCCAGCAGTGCAACCAGGCAAAGCATAAACCATTCAGCTGAGCAAGATGGAAAGTCCGTGCCACTCTCCCCTTACAGGCTAAGCTGGCAGGTCCTAGTTATATTCCTGTGGCAGGTTAAGCTGACTGCATGAGCTGCCAGCACTGGAGTCAGCAAACCAGAAGGTGAAACAAAGTCTTCAGCCACACCTGTGTGCATGCAGTTGCCACAGTGAACTTGGCAGGTTGTGGTCCCCAGCTGAGCCACCGGTGGGTGTCGCTTCCCACCTACCCACTGCCTCAAACAGGTCAGATGTTTCTTCTGGTCTTCTACTGCAGGAGACAATCTCATTTTCTGTAGAGCAAGAGACTCAGACACTTTAACAGCTTGGGTTTTGCCAAGCTTACCTGCCCCTTGTGAAGGTAAATCCCAGAACTGCCAGGGCTGGGTTGCTTCCAACTTTTGCAGTCAGGGATCTTCATGAAAAAAGCTGACAATGCAAATAGCTCCTGCAGGTTTTTTTGCCACCCTAGTGGCCTTTTCATTTTGAGCAGATAGCAGCTTTTATCTCTTTGCACCATTTGGTTATCATATTTTTTTATTGCTGAGTGAACCTCTAGTGGTGTGGCTACCAGGGGAGAAGAGGCATAAGAAGTTCTTTCATGGATCTGCTAACGCACTTCCTTGCAGAGGCACAGCGCCCCACCTATCCTAGGCTCAGGCATTCACATTGAGCCCTTCACTCACATTGCACTGTCTCCTTTTTAGTCCATTACTTAAGAAGCAGAGCACCTCTCCCAGTAAAAAATGTTATGCTTCAGTTGACACAGCTTGATACATCCGCTAACCAAAACACAGTCATGCTATTCTGCAAGTCCATCCCCATTTCAACCCCAGCCTGGCATAGCTGAGAATATAAGAGAAAAGTTAGAATCCTTTCTCTTGCCTTACTCCAATTTAAACTAACCCCTTAAAAGAGACCAGCCTGGCAATTATTAGAGTTCATAACCTCTTTCTTAATTGCCCACATACAAACAAAGCTCCACAAAACATATGATGACTATGAATAAACTGCCTTACGCTCTCCAGCAACATTTGTCCAATTATTAATATTTTTAAATGCGAATACACTTCAAAAAGAGAAAAATCCTTGGCTTTTTTTATTTCCTCAATACAGTACATGTGCAAACCTCCACTAATCACAGAATTCCCTCAGCAACAATGCAACCCATTATTACTGAACTTTTGGTACTTTCATCCTACAAGCACTGGAGCAGTGTGACCAAGGAGACAATCAACTTAAAGGCATGCTAATGAACTATAGAAGTGACGTTCAACAGGCTGAGAATGATAGCACATTTAACTCTATATTCACTTACTCTGTGGTGAATACCAGAGCTTGGAAACTACAGGGAAGAAAATAGGAACACAGGACACAGTGGACACTACTCTCTGGCATCAGCAGTTTGCATCTCTCTCTTCCAGGGAAAAGAAAAACACCTAAACCCAGGGTTTGCCTCCTAAATGAAAGATTAATGGTCTTGCTTTGGTATTTTTCTGAGCTAACAGCATCTTGTCAATGCATCCAGTTTCTATACAGTAGTGCTAAACATACGTTTTCATGTACCCTAATCTCAGAATTACCCTGGGAGAGAGGCGAAGAAACAAATGAAAGTGAATAGTATGCCCACTGGGTGTGTGGTGGCCAGAAACCTGCTCAGGCTGACACAGAATTGCTAAAATGGACCGTGCAATGGTGAAATGCAAGCTGTTTCTGCAAGAGGAGGCAGCAGTCCTGTAGGCTCCTACATAGGTATGCTACCCCAGCAGCCACACAATGAGCATATGGAAAGGCGTACAGTGAAGTAAACATGTAAAGCAAGATGTGTGTATGAAATAGTTCAGTAATGGATAGTTCTTTAGATCAGGCTTACTGTAAGTCAGACTCTCCAGCTGCAGGAACAACAGTCAGCTGTGAAAATTTTGCTGGAAATCTTCCAAGACACTTATCTTGTAAGGTCACAGAGGGCAGTGGATACCTCAAATTCAAGTACAAGGAAAATATTAAAGAAAATAACAACAAGATTCTACTCATGATTTCATCTTGGATTTGGAGACATGCTGTCTTTTACTACTACTCATACATATTTTCTGACAGATCCTCTCAGAAACTAAAATGACTTGTGCTGGTGCCAGCATTCAGCTTCGGGGGGGGGGGGGGAGTTGGGGCAACACCCCAAGAAGATTGAGAGTGTGGAAAACAGAACATGCTTTCTGACACTTCACAAAACAGGAAAAAGGACAAAAGGCAGAGCCACACCACTTGACCAAGCTGTAAGCTTTGCAAATTTATCTTCTCATCCACTTTGCCTGTCTGAGGATGCTGACTTGAAACTGCTGTAAGAAACACTGTAAGCAAGCAAAATGTTGTTTGTAATTCATCTCTGACAAACACAAACATTGTAGTATACCAGTAGAATCAAATGTTAATTTCACATTCAAATACTTCTTAAACCAGACACCTTGTAATGTGCTTTGATGAGATATTAACACTTTTGAGAAGACCAATCTTCTTTCAATAGCATTGATTTAGCAGTAATGGCCTTTTAAAATATTACCTCTTGCAAAACTAACGTGCAAAGAATTTGTTTAAGTTGCAGAGAGGCAGGCAAAGTGTATTGCATGCTGCTGGTATGGGATTCATATTGTTTGGTGTCTCTTTGACATCTGCATTTACTAATTGATAAAGACTTGAGACCACACCAAAGTACTTGTCTCTCTCCAGTTCACCTAGCAGCTAATAAATGTTTCCAGGATTTCATCCTTTCATTACAGAGTCAATTGAGGGGAAAATAGGTTTGCTCCTTGGGTCAAAATATCCCCAGAGAATTTGAGGTGCGATTTGCATCTCCTTAAAGATTGCATCCTTGCTGCATTTTTAAAATAGAACTGTAAATGCCTGTTAAAGAAACATGCCAAGCTCTTCATTTGCCTAAAGTTAACAATATGAGCCATGCAAAATAATTCTGACAGGAAACAGGAGGAAACCAGAGCTAGTAACCTGTGAGCTTTTAAGATGTTTGCAAGTCAGGGACTTTCTCACAGCAAAGTGTAGTTTAAAGTTTTCCACCCCTCCCTGAGCAGCCCCAGACACTACCACAATCTTGTACCATCTCTGCAGCTCTGTCAATGGGTTTGTATGGCCACTGTCTAACCCTGATCTCTGGGGAAAGCAACCAGCCTGCATCAGTTCATTGAACTGGCTTACAGCATGGTCCTGCAAACCACATTATCCACGTTGCGGAACAGGTTGTGGACTGAATGAGGCTCCTGCAAAAGGGCCAGGAGTCTTTCATCCTGCCCTCACAGCTGAGGAATATCATGTGCAACAGTACACTGAAACAGGCAAAGGAAAGGGATGGAGAAGTAACTTGGGAGATACTCAAGAGTTCTGCGAGAGACTAAAACCTCCAAGGAATTAAATATTCAGAAAGCACACTGAATAAGGTCATGTACGACAAAGCAGCCATATATGTCTACAAGTATGAGAAAGTAACAGAGTAAGTTGGTAGTCAAGTACATTTCTTGTCCTCACTAACAGGTGCTGCAGAATAAATTTGTTTTCAGCTAGTTTTATGGTGAGATATACCATTCTAAAATTCAGTGGAAAATCATTACTTTTATTTAAGCTTGTATGTCTGGTAACGAATTCTAGAAGACTGTTTAAAAGCAAATAGAAAGGAATAATGACCAACATTGTTTGTTGCTTTTTCTTCCAGAATCCCCCACTATTTTTTGTTTGTATCTTTTTAAACAAGTAGTTTTTTCCACAACTGTACAGATAGAGCAACATTTCAAGGTAATTTTGCAGCTGTTGCAGATACCTGATTATAGGAACCATCATGACTTGGGGTTTAGCCCTTTTGCTTTTGTTTATGTTCTTACATATTACTGACCCAGAAAGAGTCAGGTGCCTTCCATTCAGGGATAATAGCACAATTCCTACCTGCTGAATTTATTAAAAACTAAGTATCTTTTAGCTCTGATCAGTAAAAGAGACGCAGAATTTGGAGTTTCAGGTCCAGGGACTGCGAAGTTGTTACTCTACATAAATGAGACTGAATGGTGAGTTACACCATTTGTCTTGATTAGCTTTCCTCCTAAGACTTAGTGAGGAATTGTCATAGCTAGATGCGCATCCATAAAGAAAACTTAGAATAAACCCCGATGCTATTAAAGAAACTGTAAAACCTCAGCTGATTGCTTTCATTCTGCTTTTTCATAATTTGCAGAAGATCAAGTTTTAGGAATGCTGCTTTTTTTATGGATATTTTAACTTCTTAGCAAAAGAAATCACATAGAGTTCAGGAAAATATAAGGAAGCAGGGGAAAGTATGCACATTGTAGAGCACAACTTGTATGTCCCTCTGGACTTCTGAGGGAAGGAAAAACATGGAAGACAGGTATAATAAAGTCTGAAACAGGGAAGCCAGAAGAAAAGTAAACTAATTTTGGTTTCACTGATCAGAACGTGTACACGATGTTTAAAAGGAAGAAAAAAAGACTCAAGGGAAATACCAAGAGCCCTGGGATGTGGAAAGATGGAACACGTAACTAGGATTATGTGATTTATGACAGGCACCAGGAAGTAAATCAATGGGAAATTGCAAAAACAAGAGTTCTGCTGTTGAATCTGATTGTTGGAGATTGACTGAGAGGAGATTTCCTCTTGCATGGAGCAAGGGAATTGCTCGGATCTTAATAAACCATTTTGGATAACAGAGAACAAATTTTCCCTATTAAAATAATCTCCTTGGGGCCTTTGAAATGTCTGCTTTGAGAACTATTGAAGTTTGAGAAATCTGATCCTTTTTTAACATCCTTCTCCCTGCTTCTCCTGTCTGTAGGGAGAGACAGAAAAGATTCCTTTAAAAAGGAGCAGGCAGGCAGAAACAGAGAGGTTTTCCTACAGGATATTATAGCATTCACGCATTCCCATGAATTACTCCTCCTTGCTTGTTTCTCCTCCTAAAGGTAGCAGCGGAAAAAGATTTCACTAGAGATTACATATGAAACTCAGCATAGAGTTTGAGAAAGTCTTTAATGTTCATGCAAGCTGGGATTTCTAACAATGATCTCAGTCAAGAGTAGCACAGACAAGAGGTGGACTGCTTTCCTCCAGCTCTCTGAATCTCTCTTTTCTGACCATCCTTACCTCAGGCTGTTCTTCTTGGGTCATATCCAAAGCCTGATCCAAATGGAAGAGTCCTCTAAACCTAATTTGGCTTTGGATGAAACTCAGGCACTTCAGGCTTGCTTTCTGACACCACCCCAGTCAGTCAGAGATACTTTTCTGCAACAATGATTGCTGTGCAATTAATGCTAGAATAGTTTTGTCACATACACTGATGGGAAATGAAGTACTCTGCTCCTTTCCACTAGGGATTTCAGCCAGGACAACTTGCTTTCTAATGGAATTATGCCAAGGTCTGAGAAAAGCTGCGGATCAGAGTCAAGCATAAATTATTTCCATTGTTTGTTTTGCTACCACAGTGGAATGAGAAATCACAAAGAAATAGCACTCTATCAAGCAGCCTATCTGCAAAAGCCAGGACTGCACTTTAACAAGCCCTGTTCCCAGGAGCTCTTGCTCTGAACAGCGGCTGGCACAAAAATATTGACACCAGCTCACAAAAAGGTCCCTAAAACTTCTGCAAGAGAGATGAAATACTAAGTAGGCATGCAGAGAGAATTAGTCTTTCATTTTCAGCACACAGCGAGCAGAAAAGAGCATATTAGCAAGCCAGTTTGAGGAAGCTCATGTTTCCTTTGCCCTTGGAAATAAAGAGCCTTTTTTATAGGTAAGTGCCAACCAGCAACCACCTGACCCATTCTCTTGTACAGCTGGGAAGCTAGCAGCATCCACAGAATTTAACTCACCTCCCCCCAGAAAAGTCCTAAATACACCTGCTAGCCTGTTACATGTTTGTATAGACAGGCAGGGGTAGTCCAGCTGCCACAGACACCAACCTATTTCACTGCACTCATGCTGATGCTTTGCAAAGCTTCCATAGAATCCAAAGATTCCATAGAGAACAGTTGTGTGATCCCAGCTAGATTTTCCAAGTCTTCCATCAAACTTTCTATCCCAAACTTTGTAACTCTGTTAACGGTTGGTTTACAAGATCCTATACTAGATCGCTGTCTTCTTCCTAGCCTTTTCCTTTATGGCTTACAACACAGTAAGGAATTACAGGAGAGGCAGAAAATCAAGTCTTATATTTAGAGTGAAATAAAACAGGTGAAAAGCATACATGTATGATACTTTCCTACATGGAGTGACTCTAAAGCTATTTAAGTGCTAAATTCTAAGAAGAGAGAGAGAATTACCTCTTTCCCACAAAGCTATTCAGCTGAACAATCAGCCCTGCAGCCCTCAGAGACTGAGGAGCCGGAAGGCATGGCTGCAATATTTTGGTCTGGAAAGCTTTCTGGTGAAGAGGTTTTTCCCTAGTTAACCTTCACAGAGTCAAACTAAAAAAAAAAAAACACCAACAAAAAAACCCAACCCAAACCAAAAAAAATCAAAACCAAACAAAAACCCATGCCTGAGGCCTCCTGTTGTTACTAGTCATATCCTTCTCATGCTGCTTTTTTATTCCCTTTCTCTAATAAAGCAATACAACGCCTTCTGGCTTGCCAGAGACCTCATGACTTTAGGGAAATCTGTGTTCTTCCTTCTTCCTAACAGAAAACCCATTTGTCCAGAGCAAAGACCCTCTCTCAAGCAGTAAAACTACAAGACCCTGCTTACCCCAGCAACCCTAGCAGCTGCCCAGCTACCATTAAGCTATAATTAGCACTCAGTTTCACTAGAAGAAAGTAATCACACCCTCAAGACAGGGGAAGGCCCTTGGACATGCCATTTGGTGTAGTCACAAAACATTTTTGTATGTATACGGTTTTGTTTCAGTTTTTGCACCACTCAGCACTATATCTGGCAAAGGAAAGACTTGTTTGCACAAGCAGGTAATTAGCAGAGGCTGGGTCATTAGGTAAGTACTCTTAGCAAGTTGTTTTTCACTAAGTATATATTTCCTAACTAAGTTAACTAGGCAGCTGGCAGCAATTACACCCAAAGCCAGGGAAACTATCTAGTGTATAACTAATGAAAGAAGTAACTAAAACCCTTTCAAGAGTGTGAAAGAGGCAAATCTCCATGAGGAAAGCAAATTGAATTGATAGGATGAAAGGTGTTATTTGTGGGAACAGCCAGGACAGGTTTTTGATTACAGCCACAGGAACTTTTTTTTTTTTTTTTCTTACATACTTTCTCTCTAGTTTTACATTTGTATTCAAGTCTTGCATCCTCATTCATGCATCCTTCCCATCCAAAAGTTGCACTTTCTACCTGTAGGCATCTCTCTGCCCTGCGCTCACAGACAAGTGCACACTGGTGCACGTTGGCAAGGGGAGCAGCCCCCATGCAGGTCGGTGCACTGGTATAGCTCCTGTCATTCCCCTCTGGAGGTTTTGGACTGGCTCACAAGCAAGAGGGAGAGCTGCCACTGAGCTAAGGTGGGTGCTCCTCCATGCTGCAGGCAGCACGGTGACTGAAGTAGCAGTGAGAGTTGCAAGTCCATGAAATAAGGCTGTCTACACAGTAGTAGAGGCAGACAGCCCAGCTCTGTTAACTCAATGCTTCACCTTGCTAAGAGGCTGACAGTTATTTTTTCTAAAGTTACATCATCTCCCTCTCCCCCTGCTCTCCCAATAGGGAGTGAGAGGATATGAAACCCACAGAGACAGGTCTTCCCCTGCATTTACAAGTAGTGTAAAACAGAAGTTTACAACACAGTGAGGGACCCCTCAACACAGGAGAAGCCAAGAGCTCCCATGGAAGTCAAAGAGCAAGAGCACAGTAAAGCTGGGAATTCCCACAGCCAAATACAGAGGCAGACTAGGGCAGATTCACCAATACTTGTAATCTCTGTGCATGCCTTTGCCATCAGCAAATGAAGAGTCAGCTCAACCAGGACATTTTTCCAAATATGAGGGCTGTTGGCACCTCTAGACTATTCAGTAAGCTCACATTTGACATCACACTTTCTGTTTTATGGTCTGGACAGTGTCCATATGGTGAGGACAAGGATGTTTAAAAGTATCACAGTATCACTAATTCAATAGCCTTGACATTCTGTATCAACAGACTTCTGAAACCCATCTAGATTTACCTTTCTGGTGGGTGGAGGAGGTGGCATGAGATGAGATGCTGATGTCAGGAATAGAATGATGTCTCAAATAATTCAGAAGTGCTTTTTGCCAACAAAAACAACTGCTAATTTTCTCTAACAGAGAAATATAAAAACAAAGTGATAGTCAACGTGCATAAAGGTCTCTTATTGAACAAGGCAGTTTATGTCCTTCTGCTCTTTATGCTGGCTTCAGCACTGTAGTTTACTAAAGCAAACCCCATACTGATGGCATGTGTCTGGAGAACACTTTCATACACATAACAATACCTAGCCATATGAGTATGTGTTTGAGCACACAAGAATACATTTTAAATATAAAAAAAAGTTTTGAAAAGATATCAGGATCCCATTGTGCAGGAAATCAAAACATATGCCATTGCTAAGGTTCCATTCCTTGTGTATCTGTGCATTATATCCTACCTAGTCCTGCAGTGTCCATTCCCATGTGAGTGATGGCTACTAAAATGAGGGAAGAAACAAAACTATCAGGCAGAGCCATACAGACAGCTTTTGTGCAGCTCTAGTTGCCAGGGAGATGCTGACCACCCTGTGTCTAAATCAGAACAGCTGTCTTCTTTGGAATCTGACCTGCAGGCAACAATGAGCATGCTGTGGCCATTGGTGAAAAAATGAACAAAAAGAGGAAAAATAATTATAGACACCAATAAAAATGCAAAAACAACTCAACCCCCCACCTGGTCGCTGAAATAAAATATTTGAGCTAGCAAGATATTTCTAATGTAAGCTAATGAAAGACATGGTCCCTTTTCATGGGTGTTGAAAAAGTGCAGTTACCATAATTCCCATTTCCATTTGCACATAGAAAACTGCACACACAAAGACTGCTACAGCTGGTAGGAGATTTCCCATTCAGTGGGCTCTGGAGACTTACTAAAATTAAGGCAGTGTTTGAGAGTGGTGTTGTGCAACAAGCTGCTGAGAGCTGTGTGGATGACAGGACTGAATTCCTGCCTGGGGTTCCCCTTTGACAAAATCATGCAAGCCAGAGCTCCCAGCACTCCTGTGCTATTCGTGCAGGAGATGGTTCTCACTGCCCCTGTTCTTTTAAGGGCAAAATTGTAACATCTAACACAAACCAGTGCTGACCATTTTTGCCGATATTTAGCCTATATATCAATGCCCACTGGGAAAATTCCACCACACCTGATTTGTGTTTGGTATTTTAAATAGTGAAGTAATAAACTAATTTAAGAAACTGATTAAATCACTGTACATATAAAAGACAGTTGCTGTCATTAATGTATTAAAATGTAGTTGTTCCTGTTCATTTCAGGAGTCACTGTAGGATGGAAATACCACCTTGCAATGCTTATAAATGCTTCTAACAAGTGATTTTAAAGCTAATACCATTTTTGCTTTCTTTCAGTCAAATTAGTCGATACAATGACGCTTAAGGGTCCCTGCATCCTTTGCCTGACAGATACGTAACTCACCGTGATCTACCCTGAACTTCCTTTCTTCTTTGCCACAAACCAAATTAAAGCTTTTCCACTATTTCAGCTATCAATATCCATATGCACCAGGCAAGATTTCAAACTAATATCTTTGTTTCTGAAATTATGATAACTAAGCATGCACACAAACACAGACCAAAACTTATTCTGAAAAGAATACCACACCTTTCAAAGCAATGTTGATGATGTCTAAGTTAAAAAAGCTTTTTCCTAGACCATCCTTAAAACTACATTCAAAATTAGTCAGCTCTTTTTTTTTTTTTTTTTTTAATTCTTTCCCCCAACAGGTAATGTGGTCTGACTGCAGTGAAGGAGTTTGGGAGTGAGCCTGCCAATTTCATTGAAGCTAACAGAGAGTTTTCAAAGGCTGAAGAGGACATTTTGTTCCAGCTTTCTCAGGTTCTATTATTTAGACTACTTTATATGAGCACAAGCACACAAACTGTACAGGCACGGTCAATGCAACCTGGCACTGTTTGTAGGATTAATTTCCGCATTACCAGAAATATTCTTATTGCATAGGCAAACAAATTAGTTTATATTATGTATAAAATATAATTTTTCTTATTTTCCAGAAAACATTCTTAGATGGGATTTCACATTTATTTCTCCAGTCTTTCCTTTCAAACATATTCTTCAGATTTCCCTCACCATACCTCACACTGACAGAGTGATGTTTTCTATGCTACCCTACAGTAAACAAGCTCTCTGCCTTTAACAGAGAAAAGTAACCATTTAAAAAAATAAACAAGACAAGCAAAGCCAAACCAGATTTTAATTTCAAGCTCCTTAGTGTCTTGTTATATGAAAAACAGCCTGAAGGGAGATATCTTACAGATGATGGGAAAGTATCTTGACAAGTTCCTTTAAACTGAGATCCTGTTTTTAAATCTATCTCTATCCTTATATTTAACAACTGAATTTTAAGGGTCAAAAGCCAGGCAATTTACTAGCAAGTATTATACTCACTATGTTTTTTTACACTCCTGAACTATATTCTTAATGGATTTAAATGCTAAAAAATATCACAAATGTACTAAAGAGGCTAATGGGTTCTTTTGTGGAAATATTTCTTTCCTTTACAAGGTCACTGATTCACTCAACTGAAACAACAAAGTGGATTATTAATACTATGTAATTCCAAAGAAGCTAAAGATCTCTTGACCCATGAAACTCACTGGTTTGTGGATCTGCAATTAGGATGTATCTGACAAGAGCAGAAATAGAGCAGCAGGAGAGAGGAAAGGAGGCATTCAAAATTACAAAACAAAGTATGCCTTTTCTGAGCACTACAGATGTTGTTGTTATTAGTGGGACAAGACAAGTTTCAACTTCTTTTACTAAAAGATATCAGTCTTGCTTCCCTTATGGTGAAATAGTCCTCGCTACTTAGAAACATGGAAAAGACTTTTTCCTTTTCCTTTTGCATCCCTTCTCTCAGACAGAAGTCTAGGGTAATCAATCCTTACCCAACAGGTGCAGACTACGGACAGTCTCTTGGAAGACTTGCTCCTGAACCAGGTATAATATCACTATGATGTTACTGGTCCTCTGACAGCCAGTTAGGGTCTCATTGCCAATTAGTAAAGTTACCTGATGCTTTGTAGTACCAAAGTCCCCTTTTGGTTCTCTGCATTTGGGGTTAGCTAGAAATACACTATCTAGAATGGTATTTTCTGTGTCTAGCACCTGTCTTGGCCTGATTTGCTGTTTTAGTTTCTTATTCTGTTGCTTTTAATATTAGCCTAAGTGCTTCAGTTATTTCTGAAAAGAAGGCTAAGCTTAATCCACGTGGATATAATTTGCTTCCAAAAATACCTGCTGTATCTTCAAGAGACTTTTTTTTCCTCCCACCAAATGGGGAAAGGTTGGTGATCTCTACAAATCCTGGTTATTTTTATTATTAATCAAGTAAAGTGCTGTTTATAACAGCATAAGCCATTAGTAGAATGACAGAATGGTTTGGGTTGGAAGGGATCTTAAAGATCATCTAATTCCAGCTCCCTGCCATGGACAGGGACACCTTCCACTAGACCAGGTTGCTCAAAGGCCCACCCATCCTGGCCTTGAATACTTATAAGGAGAGGGCATCCACTTCTCTAGGCAACCTGTTCCAGTGCCTCACTACCCTCACATGAAATCCAAATCTAGTAATATTTTTAATACCTTTGAAGTTTGCTTCAAGATTCCCCACTCCTCTGCTTTATTTTTCTGGTCTAATCATCTCTTCACTTTAAAGTATAGACCAGCACAGCTCAGATACTTTCCTTTCTTATTAACCTCTCTCTCCAACTATCTAATGTTTAAAGGTATTTGCAGATTTTCAGAGACCTGGCTGATACCAGTTCTCCAGCTGATGAGCAATAGGAGTGAAAACCCCGAGCATGATGATTCTCTGCTGTTTGATGACAGAGGCACTCTCCAGTCTGCTGGAAGCCTTTTCATCCATGCATTGCTCTCCTAACCCATCCAAACATACCATCTATTAGCAGAGGTTTCATCAGCAATATTTTAGCTGCATTTAGTCATGCATTTGGGCTCAACTCTGTAGAATAATTGACTACTGTGACTTCAGAGCAAATCCCCTTTGTATACTAAAGAAAATAACTTCAATTTATCAGAACTAAAATTTGGTTTAAGCAAATCTCTGTTCTGTTCCTTGACATTTTGAAAACAGTAGGCTTTTCTTTACTCAAAAAGGAAATACCATTTACAACCAGTTGCTGTAGCTAGCTGTTGACTTTCAGGATAAACATCAGCCTAAATGGTTGGTCCTCAGCACCCAGAGGATATGACTACAGAACATCAAGGTGAGAAACAAAGTACTTCTATATCTGGTACACCCTGAGACATTTTGGGGCTTCCCCTTGAGTCACAGGTCAATCCTGATGAGAGTGCTGCCAGGAAACTAGATAATATTCCACATGAGACAGGCTAGTACAATTTTAATTCAATTGCCAACAGTGCCTTCCAAAATCCCAACATTACAAACACTGAAGCCTGAATTTTGCCAGTTTTGTCTCCCAGTTCAGGTACAGCATAGGTTATGTCTAGAATATCTTTTAGAAGTAAGCAAGATCCTGAGCCTTTCTAGAGGTCAAACTGCCTGGGTATCAGCCCAGCATCAGACATGGCCTGTGGCATGTCATTGGGAGGTGAAGATGAAAACTCACATTTACACTTCAGTATTCACACACCTGTAGTGTTGATGGGCAATGCCTTGGAGACTAGATTTGTAAGGCTGCCTAGGAAATCAGTGGAGAATAATGGGTCCAGCAGAGGACCCATTGAAAGCAAATAGCTAAACTATTCACCTTCTGATATAGCGCTTTTTTTTTCTTTTTTTTTTTTTTTTTTTTTTTTAATTGACTAGCTAAGAAGCATACCAAGACCAGATTCACAATTCCAGTTCCCAGGTTAGGTGCTGGAAGCAAGTCGAGGGGGCGGAAAGCATGCACGTGCTCCCATAGCCCCTAACCGCGTAAATCACAACTTCCTGAGCATGTCATCAAGGCTTCTTTAATCTTGTGATTCATTATTTAAATATTTTCATTCTGTGAAATGCAAACGTTTCTCAGCCTTCCTCAGTAGAGCCCAGTCCAGTCTTCACTGGTGGTGAGGGACTAATTTCAGAGTGAATAACTTTGCACCTCACACTCAAAAATAAAACCCAAGCTTGGTATCACACCACGTGAAATGTACCTGTCTGTGTTACTGTCTTTAGACTCTGTTTCTTTCTGGCCTAACATAATATTATAAATGCATATGCATATCTGTAAAGTTTATGCTTCTAATTTATATTTACCCTAAAGAACCAGGTAAGTCAGTCATTGCCACCCCAAAAGAACTACTGCAAAACAAAATAAAGAAAAGACAAAAAAAAACCCAAACGTGGAAAGGTAGGAGTACAAGATGGTAACATGTTTACATATATCTCTGAAAGTCTACCCAAAAATTAGGTTCAAATTATTTCTCTCATGTACGGTTCTGCACCCCTGCCAGCAAGAAGAAGAGTAAAATCCTGTGGAACTGAATGGCTGGGTATCAACTATGTTTTAACTTTGGATTATGGCTGGATTTCACAAACTGTGAAGCCTGTGTTTCTTATCTCCTTAAAACGATTGCAGTGTCTAGCACAAAACCACCTGACTACGAGCTGTAGATTTAAGTAATAAAAAACAGTCCTTGCATACTGATCACTATGCTATATGATGTGGCACTATAGGATGTCTTGTAGCATATTTTGTTGTGTGCATGTTGGATAACGGAGAATTGAGCTGCTGGACAAGATGGAATCCTTGTTGTTTAATGCCTGCCTGCACATTTGACTAAGCGGCAGCAGCAGTTCTCTTTGCAGCTGTCCCTCTCTGCTGAATAGAACAGAGGCCACTACAAATTAGGTCCTGGTATATTAAACACAAAACCAAATGTGCAGCCATTTATGTCCAGTTGCTGGACTGTAAACTGTGGTGTGTTAAGAGCACATACATGTCCCATTCAGCCATGCTTTTTGCAGTGGCAGTAACAACCAGCAGAGCAGATAGCTCAGAGTAGAAACTGCTTCACTTGCTTTACAGTCAAATACATGTTGGCGACTGTAGTCTCCAAGAAAGGACGGTCTTTCTTTTCAGCTAAACTTAGAAAAGAACCCAGGAAAGCCTGGGTAGCAGAAGGTTTCTTTGAGAAGAAGAAAATTTGAAATAAAAAAATACTATATATTCAGAAACTTCTATGAAAACAAATCTGAATAAATAGAAAAACCCCTTTTTCTTAACTTTATGAGTTTTGTAACTGCAGGTGAAATACATGGTAATTGTATAGGGTACACCAAGTAATGACAACTCAAGACTGAAATGAAGACTCCTAGCCTCACCTGAGTCACTTTAAAGCTATTTCAGACTCACAAGTCTTTTGACCACCATTTGATAGCCAGTTGTTTCTAATACATCACACCTCTCTAGCTGGAATCGACAACACAAAGCAGGGAGAGTGCTTCTAAGACAGTGAATTACAGACACTGGAAATTTCCCATTTACAACTGGCAAGATGTCACTATGTAGAAAGCATGTAAAGTTCCCCCCCTCCGTCTGCCCACCCCCAGTGTAGAGGAGGCCAAGGACATCATCTCCTCTAGTGATATTTAAAATTGCTATTTGATGAAGTTGTCAGATTGCACCAAGTAACCATTCTCTGCAAAGGCATGTTCTAGGGATTTCATCAGCCGCCTGTCACTCAGCAGGACAGTGTGTTCCCATGTGTTTAGGCTTCTGTACAGATCTCGGGCTTATCGCAAAATGCATGCTCAGCCTGTAGATTAAGGAGACAGAGAAAGCAAGAGTATCATCCATGGTATTCTACCCATCTCTACCACACATAATGAGGAACATACTGATTTTTTTATTTGCTGTGGATCAGAACTATTCTTGCTAAAACAATTGCAGTCTTAGCAGGTGCTGGGCTTCAAAAACTAAGGTGGAGGGTTACAGCATGAGGGGAAGTAATTTCTCTCACATACTGCCAAATGCACACAGTGCGTGTGTTTGCAGGATAAACTTTTCCTCAGTGAACTACTCTTTTACTGTGCTTAATGTCTTATAAGTTTTCAGTGTGGTTTTATTTTTACTTTTTTTGTTTAGATCTTGATTTGATAAATTCTTCTCAAGTACACATCTAGGCTCTTTGAATCATCAAGCTGCTCCAGCATTCCTACTATCTGCTTGTGCAGCGAAAGGTAGATGAACACTGGTAGCAGTCTTAGGCCTGCCCCAGCAATAACCTACATTATGGAAAGGTTATCTGTCTTTAGGAGATTCATACCTGCATGTGACCAACATATGGATCGCTGTTCCTGTGGCTTTGTTATGTTACATGTGATTCATTGTAGGCAGCAGTCCCAATGAGTCTACATCTCCAAGACAGTTAGAAGTAGTTAAACATCAGATTAAAAAGTACTTATAGATTCCTGGTTACAAAACTAAACCCTCCTGTTTAAAGAAGTCAAGAAGTGCTATAAATAAGAAAAAAATAGGCACAACTTTATTAAAAATCTCTTCTAGAAACACCCTTTTTTCAGATTCCTTGCTACTTTTCCTTTGCCTTTGATGTTGCAACCAGAATGGGTCAAAATCCTGAGATGCCTGTTATGCTGGGGGGGAGGGTGAGGGTGTAGCTGCTGGCACACATGAGTTCAATTGACAAAAGCTATCAAATATATATGGTTTTTTTGCCCCCGAGGACATTTTCATGCCTCTGTCACAACCTGGTTCTCATCTAAATCTCCTCGGAGCTTTCATCACTCTGCCTATTTTTTTTTCTTTTTCAGATGTCAAGTAGGGTCAACTACAGCAGCCTCCAGACACATTTGCTGTTTCTGTAAGGTCTAACTAGAATAAACTTCACCCATACCATCTCACTGACGACCTCAACATCCTTTCAACAACAGCGTCTACAGATATACCTTCATTTCCAGGAATAAGGCAAGGTGACATTCAGGCTCTCCTGCTACATGCCTAAATAACTTCTTTAAGCCTGCAAAGCCACTTATATACTTAACACATTGAATAATAGCACTTGCCTTTCACAAGCAATGAAGCATGACCATAGTCCTAGAGTGAATCAGCATCAGCAATGGATTCAGTGCTCGGGAGTTCTGCCTTCCACCTCTGCTCCCTTTTGTGTCCCATCTGTCTTTGTGAGCATTCTGGGTATTGCTTGCGATGGATGCTTTCTCACCAAGATAAAGTAAAATGATGCTGTCACAGTAGCTGCAACAGTACACTAAGCTCTGCTAGCTGAAGACACAAATCAGAGTTTATTAAATAGAAAAAAGGACACAGCTTGGAAGAAAGAAAAGCTGTCTGTAAGCATCTTGTAACTCACAGCAGAGTGCTAATAAACGCATTGTAAACATGACTTGATTGTGCTTTCCAAATAGCTCATTATGGTGTCTTAGCTGTGACAAATTTCACATGAACGTGAATTTAAGTATTACAATCTATTCAGCATCTGAAAAAAACCCCATCTTGTAAACTCTATCCTTTAGGAAAGGGTATACAGTATGGAAAAAATATTTTGGGGTGGTTAAGTTACTTGTGATGACGCTTTCTCCTCAGCAATGCTATATTTACTCTTACCCTCAGTCTGTAAGCAAAATCCGCTTCCTCCCTTAAAGAAATTTGAGGTTTTGCATAGACTGTGCGAACAGCAATCACCCTATGTGTGGAGGACAAATACCCTTGTATATATACATTTAATGCTATTAGAGTACAATTCCTGCATGGTGCTGTAAATTAGTGGGCTGGGAGACCGAACAGGTTTTTTTACCTTTTCACATACTCATCTGACTGCTGCTATGATAAGTTCTTAATAGAATAGCTTGATCTGGCTTTCTTTAGTTGCATTGTGTAGCAAAGGGATTTAAGTCAGACTAACACTAACAGTTTGGAGTGGTTCCCACAGATAAAACATAGCAAAACCGGCTATGCTGCAACTGAGTGGAAAAGGATATATTTGTATACCATTAATGTTTTATATATCTAGGCTTTTCTTCCTTTCCCTTCACGATCAATAATGGTGACCATTGTTCAGAGTCTCTATAAATCCTATCAACAATACAACATATTGCAGTCATTTTAAAAGAAATTGTAGAATACAGATAAGTGCTTCTGCACTTGTTTGAGTTATCCCATATCAGTTCAGCCTGAATTTCTCTTCCAGAAACAAATCTTTGCATCTTCCAAATTACTTGACATACAGTGGTACAATTTTTCTTTGCCTATTTCATATTGATTACTAACTGCCTGAAATACATCTTGAGCTTACCTTTTCAGAAACAGATTTCTTTGTATCTCTAGAACATCCCTGCACAACAGAAGTGTGCCAGTCACAGGCACAAACAACTCATCAACTTATAGTTACAACAATTCCCCTTCAGAAACTCTAAATGTATGTATCCTTGAAGCCAGATCATCTTAAAACTGGCTATAATGAGAATAGGCTCCAAAGCGATGTGCAAGTTTGAAGGCAACTAATGTGTGAAAATTCATCCTCCTGTCCCAAGGAGCTGGTTTTAAGGGGATTTTGAAGCTTTGAATAACTGGAAAAAATTGTGAGGAAATGATTTTTATAACGCTCTACCAGAGGCGCATGCCAAGAAAAATGGCTTTTTGTCTTACCGCCTCCTCCTCACTCCCCATTTTAATTACTACGGTTTGGCACCTGATCCTGCAGAGCACCATACAAAAGCCACACAAGGCAGCTCTTTCCAGACGGAGATAAAAGAGAGGGAGGGAGGAATTAATTAAATCAATTTAAAATATTTTTGGTGAGTTTGCTTCTAAAGTCACTGTTCTGGTTTCTGCATAGCTAGTACAATGACATATGGTCATAAATAACAAACAGCTCCCTGCCTCTCCTTTTCCACCCACCGCAAAAACAAAACAGGGTTATGATTCTGGTATTATAGGCAAGCCAGTCAGATCCAGGGAGAACAGGCAGCTGGGCATGTTTTCAATTCACAACATAGCACAGAGCTTTTTAATGGGCTGGTTTATTCAGTCTTGTAGGTCACTGCTACCAGGGTCTGCTTACTGCTTAAATTTTAGGCACAGAATTGTAACACAATAGCTTTGTTTCTCATTTTGGGCTGAGATATATTACTGATAAGTTCTCAAAAGTTCATAAAATTATTAAGAATACTTAGGTTTTATATACAGAACTACACAGGGAATAAGACATCATGAGTTTTAGAACCTGGATATTTTTCAAAACCTCCAGGAACAGGATCAGACTGATGTAAAGATAGGATGTTGGTCTCCTTATGGCCTGTAACATCTCATAGTGCTTATATCTCCTTATTTTCTTAAACTTATTAGTTGTTTGTAGCCTGCGTTTGATTAACTAACTTGTACAAGAATTAATTTTCTATAGAATCTCATTTCCTATTATTTCTTCAGCCTGGACTTTTCAGAGCTATTTTCTGCTGCCCATTTTGAACCTTAAGTATACCACATCAAAACTCTGGGCAAAACACCAGAAATAAACTGCTGCTGTGAGTACTTGCAGACATGTGGGTTGCAGGTACAATCACCTTACTCTTAAAAACCCAGCAGAAGGTTTCCTGTCCTGCTCATGATGCTTCCACCACAGGCCCTTTCGCTATGCATTCAATAGGTCTGACTTAAATGACCTCCCCTTCTCTCAGTAGAAAGAGACAAATAGCAAGGCAAATACCTGATGTCTTTGGATCTGTTAACACTGAGCACTGTAACACAAGCAAAACCCTTGAGAGACCACGGTGTCTACCTTTTGTGCTAAGTGCTTAATTCTTTAACTAAGGTCTTGTAACACAGCAAAGAAGAAAGGTTCAACTGTAGCAGGCCAGCAGCCGCCATGGTGAGTTTTCTAGCCTAAACAGAAGTGATTCTGAGAAAACATCACCAATTCAGCACTGGACATATGAGAAATGCTACAGTATGCAACCTGCCACAGGATAAATGACACATCAGCTTCCAAGATATTTGTTTTCTGGTTGGACAAATTAGTACCGCACCTCTCCGTCTCACACACTACCTGTATCACTGGGCTGCTCACAGCGCTCAGCCTGCCTCCCCAGGGGACAAAAGGCACACTACATACAGCATGAAGGCCAAGAGATCTACTAGATCTTACTGCATTTTTTTGATTGCTTACTGCTAGTTTGCTGATATTTCATGTGCAGACTGGAATACTGAGCACAGAATATTGCAAAAGGATACTTCTCTTGAAATAATAAAAAAAAAAGAATTCATGATTTAAGATATCTGTGGTGTTTCTTTTTATGAGTTTAACCCCATATGATCAGGAGAAGCTGTGTACCCATCAAAAATCAATAGTGTCTTCCTGTCAATCTCCTTTGCTAATGATACTGGGAAGCTTCATGAGGGAAACCGCAAATGAATAATCTTTTAGCTTATCAAATTTCCATTCCCTTTATTAAAAATGACGATGAACTGCTGTATGTGAGTACTTCAGCTGAAAGCAGACTGGCTACATTTGCCTAGGAATCCAAGGCAAAAGCTGCCTAAGCACTGACCAGAGCTATAGATGTTACAACTGTTGTACAGAGCTGTCTCCAGGAATAACCATGTAGCACCTGCAGAATACACCAAGCCTCGGATGCTCTCTGGTCTCTGCATTAGAATTTATCAAAATTCAGACCTTCAGTTCCCCAGAAAATTTTAACATTTTGAAATATGTTTGGGGTTTCAAAATAGAATGAAAAAACACAAACTGTTATATAAAATTTCCAAATTATTTTGTTCAGAACTATTAAGCTGTCCAGCTTCAATAGCATGAAAACACTGTGCCAGAAATTCCACTTTTGTGCTATATTACAATGTAAGAGAAAAATCCCCTCATTTTTCAGTTAGAGTCATTGAAATGTTTGACTTCCAAACAATTCCTTCTGAAGAGCAAGAAGTGGGGAGCAGCACAGAGGAAGCCAGAGTCCTGGGTCAGCTACATAGCTCTTAGCATTGGCCTTAGCCACCTGAGCTAGAAAGCTGCTCTTAGCATGGTGTTACAGCCAACAGGAGAGAGAGACTTGTTCCTCCAGGAGCAATGCAGAACACTTACCAAGACTCCTGCTATGAATCATAGTATTGATGCATTGGAAAATGTATAATATCTGACTAACCACTTCTTAAAGACCTTTTAAAACATTTATTAAGTCCTTCATAAAATATGTGCTGGTGAAACCTTCAATGTAAACAAGTGTTTCATAAGAATTAATCCGTTTTCAGCTATCAATCACTCTGAATATGAGAAGCATTGAGGAAGTATGAAAGGCTTGTAAAGCTCCAAGAGAAGCAAAGCTAAGTCTTAGGTCCATCGTTAATAACAGGACAATGCATTACTTCCCAAATAAAAAGGGCATAAAGAAGTACATGCCTTTCTCTAGGGTACGAGGCTCTCACTCTGTGTGGAAGAACTCCAAGAAAGCACTTTAAAATTACTTAGAAAACACAAGTAATTTCTTAGAAAGCATCAGGATGGGAGGTCCACCATACAGCCACCCTAGAGGCATTTGCAAAGGAAGAGGATTTGTCCCAGCTACCCTTTTTAGTTACACAGCTTTTCAATAGTTGCAGTTCTCCGAGATGAACGAACACTGTAGGAACAAAACACATTAAGCCCCACCTTGTCTTTTTTCAAGTCAGTCCACATCAAGAAAAGAGAGTTGAGGTGTTCCAGGGTACTGAAGAAACCATTTGGATTACGCAGAAATAACCCACAGTGCTTATTAAGATGAGAATAAAAAATGTCTAAGATTTTTTAATAAAGAAACAAAGGTTTCTTTAAAGCCTCAAAACTTTCAATCTATTCTCTTCACATTTCATCCTGCTCCAGGCTTGCTGGGCTCTCTAACACAGCCCAGCCAAGGAAAGATGATCTTCAGTTTGTCAGAGATCTCCACTGGTCAAATACGCACAACAATTCTAATGACATGGCTGATACATAAAACCCTGATTGTGCTGGAGAGGGCTTTCTTTTTCCATTTATGCTTGTGTGTGATAATAGGCATCTCTGGGTTGCTAGAAAGTATCTTTATAAATTGAACTACACTATTCAACTTAATGATATTATGTGGAAGATGACTGTATTATGTGTAGCACTGAGAGAATGGTAGAAACAGATAAGCACAAAAGTAGAATCTGATTCATCTTTTGATTAGAGGACTTTCAAAGTGAAAAAAAAAAAATCAATACACACACCAAGCCCTGGATCCTGGGAGAACATTTTTTATTACTGACAAAATTGTGTTTACATCAAGACCCTCAGCAGACTTTGAAAGAGTACATTAACTCTGTGCCAGTCTGTCTAGATCCCACAGCCAAATTTGAAGCCTCTGATGCAGAATAAGCAGGCTCTAATAAGCGAATACTACTGTTCAAGGTCCCTGCTCATGGTTGAAAAACTTCATTCCTACTTCCGCACTTGGCAGAAACAGCTTCTGAAGAAGAAAGGCGGAAGAGAAAGAAACTGAGGAGTGTTACTAAAGAGCTACTTTGAAATAACCACATCGAGCCATGGTTCTCCAGGCTGTGTGATTTGTTTGCAGCACAAACATCATAAACATGTATGGATGTTGTCACTTCCTACATGATATGCAAGTATGCAACAGAGCAAAGTTTCTGGGCTCTACTGTGATGGGGGCATGTGAAACCAAAGCAAAAGGGAAAAAGAAAGCTCCAGATAGCCACTGCTTCCTTGGAAGAATGAAAGGCAAACAGTAGGCTGAATTAATTCTATGCCTTGTCCCTAGCACTCCCAACTAGTTAAACTAACTAGAAACAGCAAAAAGACAGCATCAAAGCAGAATGTCACCTTGAACCCCAAATAATCCTTTTAAAATTATTCCTCCAAGGCTCAGCTAAATATTGCTCCAAAAACCGTTAGGTAAAATGACAGGGTCCATTCATCACTAGACTCTGCAGCACTGGCAACATCAGAGCTGTATCACCACACAAACACACCAGGATTTTCTAACAAGCTTAGGAGAGCCAGGAAACCAAAGACAATTTGGAATCCTCCTTGATTTATGGGCCAGAGGAAATATTTCTTTTAAAAAATCACCCCTTATTCCCTGCTGTGTTGCATCAAACCTGTTGCCCATCTTCTTTATGTTCTGTTGAACAGTCTGGCTACACATATACAGAGAGGAGAAATTTCCAGTTGTGAGACCAAAGAAATGGAAAAGTCTTGCAAGTGGATACAGTTCTATCGACTCCAATGGAACTTTACCAGTTTTTAATCAACAAAACATTTGGTCCTCTCTTTTGACTGTCATTATGGAGAGCATATATCCAACACACAACCAACAACAGAACATACTAATAAGTATTACATCAGTAATTATATTAACTTTCTTTTTTAATTAACAGGTTTTAATTACATTCCCAGTTCTAGGAAAGCTGCAGATTTCAGGTTGTAATTAGTCTGTCTAGCAAAATGTGGATGAATGCAATATAAAGTGTCTTCTGGATTGATCACTGATATGTGACCAGGGAAATGCTTTCTCTTTTGAAGGTAAAATTTTATTTCACATGTGAAAGAAAGATTTATTATTGGAATGCACAGGATAAAAGTCAAAAACAAATCTGTTCGGGGATGGTAGTGTGTCAGTTGTTTGCCTCTAGTTTGGTGCTCCTCTGTGTCAGGAACTTCCTGGAGTCAGTTGTATAAACTGCATTTGGTAGTTTGCCCAATACATATATATACCCACAGATAGATGCCCAATTACAATTCCTACTAAGCTTTGATCAGGAGTTCTAACAGTTATTGGTAGTGAAAACTATGTGCATCTCATCCAAAAAGTGTTCCCACCAGTACCACGACATTTGATCTTCGTCAGTGTCAATGAGAAATAGAAAATTTTGATCTAACTTACAAAAGTTGTGGTTTACTTCATGCTGGTTCCTATGGTTACAATTAAAAAAAAAAAAAGCCAATATATTATCTAAGGAAGCAACAGGATATTGTTCAAACTTTTACCCCAGCATAAACATCAGGCTACCTAAAGTACTGAAACTGTTTGCAAGCCTGAGTGCAAGTTTTCATGCTTATATAGTAGCTTGGTCAAATTCACGGGTTTAGTGATAACTTTAAAAAAATAACTGTCTAATGCATACAGCTAAATGCACGTGCAACCTGTAGGTAAAATACTTGCACCTCTCTATTTGAATACTGACAAGATGGAAAAGTGCTAAAGAACTAAGGGAGCTATTAAATAACACACTTGTGAATTCATTTGGATAAACCTCCATTTATTCCAGATGAAAGATTCCAACTTGTGTCCTTGAGCTGTCTTTAACATAGAAGACTTATAAGCCTAAAGCTTTATGACAGCAAACACCTGACCTAAGATGTAGATTGGCCCGTTATTGCCAGTTAGTTGCCATTAGCATCTGAATTTAATATGGGACAGTAGTTAGGTTAACACAGCTAAACAGAAGCACAAAATCATTTTGAAGTGGCCCTTTGGCACCAACATTTCAGAGTTATTTGAGATCCAGTTACAATTTTTCTGTGGTTCAAACTAATTGATGGCTATGTTAGAGACATGAAAAACCCTTGGATGCCTGTACCATAGATTACAGCCAACATTTCTTTAACACATTTATCAGTTTCACTACTGAATTTAATGTTGATGTTGAAGTGACATTGATTTGAAAGTAAAATGAGAAGTTAAGTAACAAAGATGTCATAGAAAAGCAAGAGAACAACAAACTGCTTCGTTGTTAAGTCAGATGTCAGAATGCTGAATCAAACCCTAAATTCCAGTTCCTCAACCATTTACCTACTTTACATTACCGACTACTAGTTGGCTGTTTGTAGGTATTCTTATTCTAAGAAAGGAGAAGCATGTTGTTATCCTGCATTTTATGCCATGTGATTTGTTTGGCTTGGGGTCTGTCCAGATATAATAAACTTGAAACCTGAAGAGTTAATGACTCACACAGTTGAGCTGCCCTTTTAAAGCAAGAAAAGGAGTATGTTCAAAATTAGATGCCTAATATGAGGCATCTGTTCCTAATCTGAATGTTTTGCTTTACACTAAAATTAGGTTTGTGAATGGCTGGTTTGAGAATTAGGTACAGATTGAATACTTCAGAACTAACATATTTGGATATGTAAGCAATTATTAAATATTAAAAGTAAAACAGATGTCTGGTCAAGTCCTTCTCTTCTTCATTTGCATTGCAAAGACATTGCCTGCTCCTACAAATACAGACCTTGCAGATTAAGAATTTAAGAGCTACGTAGGGGATGGCTGTGTTCTGAGAAGACAGTACAAAAAAAAACCAACCATGATCTGGGTATAAAAGCATGCCCCAGAACTTCTGGCTTTGGGACCCATATAAACTAGCCACAGGAGAAAGTCAGGAAGGATCGTGTGGCCCTCGAAGCTCTTTGCCTGTTACCCAGAGAACTCACCTTAAGGTTCTTCAGAGATCCACAGTCTTTTGGGAGAGGTACATGAAAAAAGTTTTGGAAGTTGAGCATAAAGGAGGCATTTTCTTTGCTAATCCTTACACCACACCACCAACACAACTGAAGACAGCTGACTTCTGTCATTTGGGGCCAGGTGAGCACTTGGTCTTGAATTTAAATACTACCAGTATTTTAGGAAAGCCTAAGCACTAAAATATTGTTATCCTGGAATCACAGCTACATTTCAGAGTAATATTTCTCTGCCATGATTATAACTAGATTTCATATAGAATAGCTACAACATTCGGGGGGAAAAAAGTCTTCATGATTGGTTTTATCCTATCACAGCAAACATCTAAATTCCTCCTCTATTTTCTTCTAAAGTATTATAGATTACAGGGTCCTTTATTGAAAGCACTTAAAAGAATGATGGTTGCATGTAAATTACAGCAATTTCCATGTTTTCCATATTAAACCTCCTTAGATTTCATAAGAAATGTAGATCTAGTGCCCCTTTCTTTTGACAGGAGAAATCATTATATTTGGAAGATATGAGCACATATTCCCCAAGACAGATCCATAATAGTTCAGCTTAGCCTCATGGACTGACAGATTCCTCTGAGTGATGAGGCTATGAAGAGCCAATTTATAATATGCATTAGTTCTCTCATTGCATCTGTTTATTCTCTGTGTTACTTTCCATTTATGAAATTGCTGCAAGGATATTTCTGCTCTTAAAAAATCATTATCAACCCCCACAGCCTTGTGGGAAACCCTACTATAAATAGCAACAAAATAAACAAACCATGGTGCATACAGAATGGAAGACAATATATAAGAAAATAGATATGTGCTGTCAACTGCCAAGCGGTTATTAAAAACAAGCATGGGGATAACATCACTTTAAAAATCATGATGCAAGAGAAGTCCCTGACAGAATATTTTAACATAAGTGAGTGCCTGAAATAATGCCAAAAAAAAAAAATAATCCAGAAGGTTAAATCACCTGGTGCTAGCTGGGCATTGACAGCTGTAACCTGATTTCAGACAATATTTTAAAACAAATCCACTTCCAGGTGTGAGAATATGAACTGTAAGCTAGAGGAAATTGGGGGTTTTTTTCCCACTTTTGAGGGTCCATTGGTGTTTAAATAATATTCTGTGCAGTACATGTGTGCGTGCACCTGGTGTGACAAAGATAGGTTTATGAAGAGCTGCCACACTAGTATTTCTTAGAGAAGTACCAGATCCGTGCGTTTAAAGAAATCTTGCTGCCATATGTTGTTCTTAAAAAAATAATCTGTCTTATGAAAGCATTTCTCACATGCCAGCTGTTCTAAACCTACTGGTTTTCATTAGGCACTTCCAGTGGATTTACCATTTACACCCAGATAACAGACACTATCAGAGCAACCACCTTCCCACTGATGAGGCCAATTTAGACTCTGTTTTGTAGGGCCTGCCCTTAGCCAAGATAATTATGTCAATGAGCTGTGTTCGAAGACCTGGCTCAGTCTTTCAGCATTTACACAGGAAGAAAAATAAAAAAATCCCTACCTACATCTGAAAGAAGTCACAAAGCACATTAGGTGCCACAAATCACAAAATATGAATGAATGCATCAAAATTGTAAATCAAGTCTAGGGAAATCAAAGTTTTTTTGACAAGCCACAAATAACAGCAGATATAATTTGCTCTGTGGTTCCTGTTGCTGCAAAGTAGTCTGCCTCTGGCATCCCACAGCCAGAAATACCATCAAGTCTTCAAACTTCTTATAAGCATGCAGTAGAAAATCATTTTAGCTGGGCCCAGTAGGTGTTTATAACAGCTGTAAATTCCCTTTTAACATACACAGCTACAATGACTTTTACATCCCTTCCCTGAAACTTCCCTAAAACTTCCCTAAAAAAAGAAAATTGTCCTCAGCTGAGAAGATGCTCTGTTCTTTTTCTTCATATCAAAGAACAGCAAAGGACTTTCAGGACATGTGGAGCTATATATGTTACACAAGAGAGACAACTGCACAGTTCCAAAACAATTACAAACTGAAACACAATTGTCCCAGCCCTGCCCACTGATTGACTGACTTTCTTTCTTTAGGATAAGGAGGTCACAGGCTTTAGAGGGGATTGCAACATGGTTTTATAACAAGCTGTAGCATGTAACACTTCGGAAAGTCCAGCTGCTGCTCTGTTAATGGTGATCATAAAGCTAGACCCTTTTGCCGCCTCTAAGTAGAAGTTTAAAGGTCCCGCAAGGCTTTTTCTGAAAGAGCCACGAATGTCCCTGATGTCTACACTAATATTAGATTCTTCTGCAAAATTCAGGTTGTAATGTACAGAGCTGTGTGTGAACTATTGCTGAGTGTGTAATGACTGAGTTAATTACCTATGTAATCACTCCACCATCTAAGTAGCCTGAGAGAGTCTGAATGGGAGAAGTACTATTAAAAAGAAACCCTTAGGCTAGACTAAACTTTAATTACATGACACCTGCAAATGATAGCCTGGGAAACAGCTCAGTAAAACACACACAAGCACTTTAAAAAAAACCATGCTCTGCCTGTGCCATTAACGGATTAAAAAAAATGCAGTTTCTAAACAGTTCATCCTGAAAGCTGCAAATAGCCAGAACTTGTCAGGACATTCACCTGTACTCCAAAACCCCAGGCCATGCTTCCTCTTCTCCTAATGCCAGTGGTAATTTAGTACAAGTCCGATTCACAGAACTGCTCCCTTAGTGATGATGGATGAAAGCAGCATCTGGATGTGCTGATTGCTACAACAGCCCAGAAAAGGGCTGGACGGCAAAATAATTTTGTTTTTCTAAATAAGTAATATCAAACTTAATTGTGTTTTGCTAAGACACTGGAGGGCTGGCAAAACAGTGGAACCTGCACTTCTGTTTTATTCATGGTTTTACATCAGATATAGCTGACTGATACAGGAGACAGCTGTGAAGGTTATGACACTTTTTTTCCCCCTTTGTAACAGTTACACTGGGGCTAAAACAAGTAGTAGGTGCAGCACTAATTGACTCAGCCAATGCATTTCTATTAAACCTTAAACATTAAGAACTGATAGGCAGAACCAGAAATAAACTGTGTGTGGGTGTGAAGGTATGGTAAAAAGCTAAGCCTGCATGAAATTATGTTAACTTCAGATGAATAGAAAGATAGTTAATTTAGAAAACTGGGGGTTTATTTGTTGGCTTGCAAGAAAGTTATTGTTAGCCTGTTTGGCTTTGTCATTGCTGTTCTAGGTTTTAATCCAACATGTTTTTATCGCATGCAACGTTATGACATTTCACATCATGTACCTAATAGGATAATGTCAGACAGGATAACACCACACCATCTGAAAGTCACCAGAATCACTCTGTACCTGTCATATGTTCTTCCTGGCCGACTGTAAAGCTCCTCCGTGACTTAATTCAGAAGGCTCTCCCTTTGACTTTGACTTGACATCTCTTTTGAACAGTTCATAGATTCAACCACCAGCTCATAAAACAAAGCTAGGCCATTGCTTCAGAGTCCTCTCCTAATAGTTGTCTGCTGGAAAACAGCTAGCAAAGATGGGAAGGATAGAGGCAATTACCATAAGTTATACTAGTATACTGTGAAGGGAATATATACAAATAGTCCTTAAAGGAAAGCCTGGGTTTTTTTCCTTTTGGAAAGGAAGGCCAAATATATCAAGATGACCTCAGGGATAAGCCACAAAAAATACGTGCCTGTGGGCTGATCACATAATTCAAACTTACCATAGATAATCATCTACAAACTGAGCTATTTCCCTAGGATGCAGATAGCAGCAGGAACATTGATCCTACTTTGTTAGTGAGGAAAAAACCAAATCAAATTAACAGACTTGCCAAGTTGCCTGTCATATCACGGAAGCAAAATCAAGTTAAAGCTCATGATTCCCTGTACCACATCTCACCTATTCAGTCACAGTGTGCAGTAGACAGAAGACACAGAACTTCATCCTCCCTTGTGCGAGATTGGTCTGCACTGAAAGAGACAGTTTATGCAGCCTAGTTAATAAGGTTTTCGGAATGTTGCTGTCAGGAGGTAAATGGAATTACTCTTGTAGGTGACTAAAGATCCAGGTCACCTACAAACATAGAAGACACATGTTTCAGGCACATCAAAAAAAAAAAAAAAATTAAGGCATAGCCTCTGCCCAGAGAAAGTGATGGAAAATTCTGCTACTGAATTGTTCATACACTAACCTAAATCGGGTGTTTATAGTTTTACTCCACTGAAGTTTCTCCAAATGTTTATCCTTGGCCTTAAATTCTCAATCCTGTCTTTCTGAATTATTATTAAAAAGTGAGATAGCTTGCAGATATTTTCTCTCTCTGCCTGATGGCAAACGGGCTGTGCTTTTGACGGAAATTATCATCCTCTTTCTTACCTTCCAGAAACAAATAGCAGCCTTCACAATGCTGATTTTAAAACATTAAAAATAGTAAAAAATCAAAGATAGCTTTACAGTGTCTGTAAACTGCGCATCAATTCAAAATGTTGTCAAAATGTTTTGAAGTCTAAAAAAAGTTTGTATTCATAGAATTTTTACAGACTAAACAGAAAAAACATTTTAAAAAGTTTAGAGAGAACAAATCATTCCTTCATAATTAACTTTCCCCAGTTATTACTTATAACCTCTCCATATAAATTTAGCACTTTATTTCCATTATCTTTCCTAGGGGGAAAGAATACAGAGAGGGATTTTTCATTCTTGACTGTTTTATTCGTCATTAAAAAACACAGTAAGCATGTTAACTTTGGAAGCATACTTACTTCCCTTTGACTCTAGCTCAACCTTAACAGTCTTTCAGCACTCCACATGATTTCAGTCAGCATAAAGAAAGAGACAGGAAAGTGCTGCTCAAGTATCCTTACAGTGCATCTTTCTACTGTGAATATACTCTGTATATTTCCCTTGGTGTTTATAGCCAATAACAAATGGTTTTTGATAGCTGCAAGAGAAAACTAGACTGACAATCACACTTATTTTTATTCTTTACCAAACAGACCTGATTTTGGGCTTGGAAACAACTGTTTAATTCTCTCGATTTAATGACGTCTCAGTCTCAATTGAGCAAAAGAATTAATACTTTTAAAGTACCTAAAATGTTTTACCGGAATTATTCCAATGCAGAATGATGCCCCTCCCCTACCTATTTTAAGATATAAAGGATGGAAAAAAATAATAATTATAAATAATAAGTTTATAACATCAGAAGCACAGATGCTACCTCAGTGTTGTTCAGCTCTCCATTTAAAAATATTTTTACAGCAGTTAATGAAGTTGACAGTCACGTAAAGCAAATTAAGAACAACAAAAAAATATCACTGAAAATTCAGTCACTAAGTAGCCAGGTGCACTGTATCTCCTCTCTTCCATGCAGGGAAATCCACTTGATCCTTCCAGCAGTGTATTGCAAAGTTCACAGACCTTAACTGTCTCCGTGAGCTTCTCATCTGCTAAACTGTACAATTCACTGTCTTTTATGCACTGCATCATAGAAGACATAGGGTCTCTCCCATACCTGTTGCTTCTGCTGTACTAAAGGACATGAGTGTTTTTATTATATCATAAACCACTGTCTGAATCTAATGATCTAATCTTACACTTTCAGATTTGGCATCCCAGTGAGGAGTATTGAGCTTCTATGGATTTTATCTTACTTCAGCTGTCTGAGTGGAGTTCCACATTTCTTCAGGAGTGCTTGACTTGTTCTGATTGCAATTCTCCTTTAATGAATAACATGTAACAAATCTTTCAAATCTCAGCACCCACTGGTTCAGAGTGATGCCACCATGACTATGAAAATCTCCCAGCATCATCTCATAAAATGGTTCCCCATCACACTCAACAGCTGTTGGCAGGGAGCCGACTGTAACCTTAATTCCTCAGTTTCTACTGCAAATGAATTATTACCATTCTATTTGCCTCCAGTACTCAGGGCAGATGCCACTGAATGGAGGTTCACAAGTTCCTGCTTATCCTGCACTACCCCGGTGTTCACAGGAGGGTACAAACTGGCACACCCTGTTGCCTTACACAGTCTCTTCTTCAGCTAAACCAGTTACTATGGGAAAAGTTTTGGTGTGACTGAACAAGCAGGCACAACTGGACTCTGGTTGTGCTTTTGTCTTTAATTTTTCATTGCTGTTCTGAAGCACCATTTTTATTAGAAAAGGACAATACCAGAAAACGTATTCTGCATCTGTATAATCAAAATATTTAGAAACACTTAGTCCTTTATTACAAGTGAGTTGTAGAAATAACACACAAGAAGTGTGGATATACAACCCTCACCCTTTCTTAGGGACCTTAATGACTCCCACCCTTCAGTCACACACATCAAGACTCAGATATTACAATATGTGCTATCACTGACCTGCTGTTAAACAACTTAAATGCCATTTCTTACTTCAGTAACAAAACTGAACAGGAAAGAAAAAAGTCTCTCAATATTATGCATTAAATGGTTAAAGTTTGTATATAGGTACTTATAGCTGCTTGCTGTCCCAAACTTTGAAGCTAGCCTGCTTAAAATCTATTCAGTATGCTTTCCTCCTCCTTTTTCCACCCACCTTGTGTTTAATCCCATTCTGTCAGTACAGCAGAGAGACGAGGTTTGAATCATTAAAGAAATCTCAGTGGAAAGGACATCTGCTGCATAGTCTCGATTACTTCCTTTCCTGCTTTCTTCTTTAACCAAATGGACAAACATACCCCCCACTGCCAGCTTTCCTTTGAGTCTTCTCCTGTCTAAAATCTGCCTTCTGTGAAAGGTCTCACAACGCCACCGCAGCCCTACATCCACCACATTCCTGGGAGCCTCTCTGCTGTGTTTCCAGAGCCAGGCCTAGGAGTAAGAGTCTTTCATAATCTTGCTGGCCAAGTTATCCAAGTGGCAAGTAATAGAGTCCAGTGGCTCAAGGAAAGAGCAGAGTTGAAAAATCTTGTGTGGACAGTGACAAAGCTCAATATACAGTTTCTTGGCTCTCTACCATCCCTGTGCAGTTGCCTACTTCAGTTCAAAGAGAATATAATACATGGTGAAATCTGAATGCATTTGCTACCTCATGTCACTAGTGGTACATATAAATCTCCCTTAAAGGTGGGAAGCAATAGTAGCTACCCCATATTTCCATTCTCCACTGCTTTTTTTTTATTATTATTTTTCACAGCTAGAGTTTGAAGAAAGTCTTGAAAGACCTGCAGCTAAGGGAAGCTGCCTTTAATACCCTTACTACCCCTCAGGTACTTACCTAAAATTCAGATGCTGGTAAATTTCAGTGGTCAGCAGCAGATTCAGGATTTCTTCTATTTGTTTATATGATCATAGGAAATAGATAGCTTAAACTGGTAACTAGTTCACTCCCTAAAGATTTCCTAATGAAATGAAACCAAAGTTTGAGGGCTTTTTGCATTCAAGACTGCTATTCACTGGTAATGATACTATCCATAATATTGCTATGATCCTTCTTTGGAATTGCAGCTGATGAAGTTCTGCGCTCTCACAATGTGACTTCAAGGCATAGTTTGGGAGAGACTGCTGTGCTGTAAACTAGTTTGTATTTCACTGTGGAGCCACAGATCTGTGAGGCGAAGCTGGAAACCAGTTGCAATACAGGCATATTAAGAAAGTCCCATTAAAACTGATTAAATAGAAACAGTTGGATTCATTAAGTCTTAATACCAACATAAGGATTAATTTACCCACCTGCATGCTTAACCATCTCTGAAGTGCACACAAGGATGGGTAAATTATCTTTCCCAATGCTTCTGGGTTTCAAATTACAAGCTGGCCTTGCTACCAGCTCTTCCGACGGCATCGCCTTGCTGAGATGGCCAGCACAGTACTCACACTGCCTAATAGGTTTCATCTTGAGAACAGCAATTGTAACAGCACTTTGTCTTCCATCTTCAGTCAGTGACACTTCCATAAATCTATTTATATTCCGTTCTCTCCTAGTTGCTTTCTAACTTTCAAATGCATTTTCCTCTACTTACTTCACAAGGTCAAAGCAAAGACTCTTAACATGCATTGCCATTATCTACCTCCGTTTACTCAAAACAGCGACAGTACAAGACTTGTCCATTTCTACACTAAGCCTCTTTCTTTTGATGTCCATGAAACAACAGAGAGATCAATTCTAAGAGCTGCCTGCATACCGAGCTGAATGCTGGGAGAAGCAGACACAGCTTTGTATGCAGCAGGATGACAAGAATCGCTCACAACTGAAACAGCCGTTTCAAAACTGATGGCAGCAATAGGAATAACTATTATAGCAAGAAACAACCACACTGTATTTCAAAGAGATAGGAGGTGGAAGAACACAATGCTGTCTGCTGCTGTACAGTGGCTCCTCTAAGCCATGCCCAAAGCCCACACCTTTGGAGGGCAGAGCTAGGTTTAGGAACTCTCTGTGAACTGTAGCACCTCCTTTCACCAAATGACCATCACCTCTGAACTCATCTTGCTGCACTTGCTTTAGAGGGACAGGATAACCATCAACCAGACAAAAAGCATCATTCAAGGGATAGAAAGCACAGATCAACAGAGGGATGCACATGGCAGTTAAATTAGAAAGGGATAAGCTAACTGAAAAGTAATGGGAAGAACGAACACTCAAGGGAAATCAGTAGGGAGGCAAGTTGAGGGAGGAGATGAAGGCCACATTTGGAGTCAGGTGAGATAAACAACGGGCATGGAGAGACATTGAGCAAACAGCGCACCAGCACGGGGAAGGTACAGTATGAAGAAATATTCCTAAATCTGCAAGTTCCTGGCTTTGGCTTCACTGCAGTGTCTGCCAGTCACTGTGGAAAGGGGACAATGATGTCCTGCTGCTCTGTGTTTCCAATGCTTGGTGTTTTTTGGGGGGGGTTGGATTTTTTTGTTTTGGTTTGGGTTTTCTTGAGGGGTTTGGGGAGAAGCAGCAGGGAAGGAGAGGGAAACATAAAAATTATGCAGCAATACATAATGTGACAATTGCTTCAACCAAAGGTAACAGAAAATATGTAGCACTATTTATTCTTTACAATAAGTAATAAGGAGCATAACTGCAAGAGAAGCATAACAAGCTTCCCATTTACTTGACTGTTATTTTTTACACACGTGTATTCTTTTTAATGTAACCTCAGCCACAAAAGGTCATATCCCATTGTTAATTTCCAAAAACTAAGCAGAGGCTCTGTAACAGAGGTTAATTTGGATTTAAAATAAATGAAGTGCCATGTAATCACATAAAGCTGATTAAAAGCAGTGTCTGGGATAAAGCCAGATTTCTTCTGACAAATCTTTCATGACTGGAAACAACCTTTTGTGAACGGGGATTATGTCTGTTCTAAGATCTGTCATCCAGGTCTCCAATGTCAGCAAATTCCTGACACGAGGCATAAAGACAACCTCTTGCGATTAATTTTAACAACTCTATATTGCAGCTGCTTGCCTTAAAGATGGCTTAATCCCAAGAGATTCACTGCCTAACTTTGCCACTGTAGTCTGTAAACTCAAATTATCATAGAATGGTTTGGGTTGGAAGGGACCTTAAAGATCATCTAGCGCCAAGCCATAGGCAGGGACACCTTCCACTAGAGCAGGTTGCTCAAAGCCATGTCCAGCCTGACCTTAAGCACTTCCAGGGATGGAGCATCCACAGCTTCTCTGGGAAACCTGTGCCAGTGCCTCACCACGCTCAGAGTAAAGAATTCCTTTCCTGTGTCTAATCTAAATCTACCGTCTTTCAGTTTAAAGCTATTCCCCTTGTTCTATCACTACCTGCCCTTGTAAAAAAATCTCTCTCCATCTTTCTTGCAGGCCCCTTTAGGTACCAGCAGGCTGCTCTAACGTCTGCCCAGAGCCTTCTCTTCTCCAGGCTGAACAACACCAATTCTCTCAGCCTGACTTCACAGGAGAGGTGCTCCAGCCCTCTGATCACCTTCATGGCCCTCCTTTGGACTCGCTCCAACAGGTCCATGTTCTTCTTATGTTGGATGCAGTATTCCAGGTGCAGTCTCACAAGTGGAGCAACAGGTCACTAACTGTTCCTCCTGGACTATGGGGATTTCATCCTGCTTCTCATCCCTGTCCTCCAGCTCAGGGGGCTGAGTACCCTGAGAGTAGCTGGTCTTGGTATTAATGACTGAGACAAGGAAAGCATTAAGTACCTCAGCCTCTTCCTCATCCTTTATACCAGTGTTCCCTCCCATGTTCAATAAAAGATGGAAATGATCCTTGGCCCTCCTTTTGTTTCTAATGTATTTATAGAAGCACTTCTTGTTACCTTTTACAGCAGTGGCCAGCCTGAGCTCTAGCCGGGCTTTCACCTTTCTAATCTTCTCCCTGCATAACCTCACAACATCCTTATAGTCTGCCCCTTCTTCCAAAGGTGGTAAACTCTTCTTTTCTCCCCTTGAGTTCCAGCCAAAGCTCTCTGTTCAGCCAGGCTAGTGGTCTTCTCTGCCACCTCATCTTTTAGCACCTTTAAAACTTCCTTCTGGAAAAACGTCCAGCCTTACTGGACCCTTTGGCCCTTCAGGACTGCCTCCCAAGGGACTCTCCTGACCAGGCTCCTAAACAGGCTAAAGTTGACCCTCCAGAAATCCAAGGTAGCAGTTCTGCTGGCCTCCCTTCCTTACTTCTCCAAGAATTGAAAACTCTTACACTATGCCCAAGACATCTTTCAACTACCACATCACCCACCAGTCCTTCTCTGTTTGTAAACAGCAGGTCCAGTGGGGCATCTGCCCTAACTGGCTCACTCACCAGTTGCGTCTGGAAGTTATCTTTCACACACTCCAGGAACCTCCTAGACTGTTTCCTTTCTGCTGTGTTTTATTTCCAGCAGACATCCAGTAGGTTGAAGTCCTTTACAAGAACAAGGGCTAGCAATCACGAAGAAAGGACAGGGAGCCACCAGCACTTCCTGCTGCCTTCTCTGCCACAGCCACCATTACAATTCCACAATCACCTCCCTCAACCTGCTGGCCATGCTTCTTTTGATGCAGTTCAGGATACAGTTGGCTTTCTGGGCTGCAAGCACAATTGCCAGGCCATACTGAACTCCTCATCAACCAACACCTACCCACCCCCTGCTGAGTATCTCTCCTCAGGGCTGCTCTCAGTCCATTCTCCACCGAGCCTGTATATGTGTTTGGGATTGTCCCAATCCATGTGCAGGACCTTGCTCTAGGCCTTGTTGTACTTCATGAGGTTCACATGGACCCACTTCTCAAGCTTGTCAAGATCCCTCTGGATGGCATCCCTTTCCTCCATCATGTCAATTGCACCACACCTATTTCCTTTTCTCTTTCACCCAGCTTTGCATAGCACTTTGCTTGTTGCTCTGCTAAATGGAAAAATGTGTGAATGAAAGCATTTTCCCCACATACTAGCTGATTAAGAGCAATTAACCTAAATGTCACAGAAACAAAACTAAACAGGAAAGAATAGATATGATCAGTTTATATGTTGATTGTTGCAAAAGGTGAAAGTAAATGAATCATCTGTGAGAGGTTTGTTGTACCCATTTTGCCTGTTCCCTGCCATTTAATGTAAATTAGTATTATGCTAAATCAAACAAGTTAAGCCTAACCAAATCCTCTGAAACAGTGAGGTAAAGCTGAGTTCTTGAAGCAGAAAGTCCTGATTCATCCTCATGTTCACCATTTCAAATCAAATTGAAACTTTAAAGGTATGGTCAAATTTGCGTTGCTTTTTTTCCTATGAGATACCATCACTCTTGAGAGCATTAAATCAACAATTATTCAACTTCCAGTGTGTGCATGCAGACCTTCCTTACTGTCAGAAAAGGCATGTCTCCAACACTGTTCTGCCAAACCTCTAGCCCAGGCACTGAAATATAAAAGCCATCATATTTTGGTTCTTCATCTGAGAAAAATCACAGTTTCCTATCCTTATTCAAGGAACAGAGCACAGAACTATTCTATCTAGAATTACCTTCACAGAAGTGTAGCAAACTTGATTTCAGGGGAAAAAAAAAAAGACTAAATAACTATAGCAAAGCAGAGAAGCTTGAAGCATTCAGTGCCTTTTTTGCATTAATGATGGAGGCTGACACTTTTCCAGTGTGGTATAACAGACACTGAAACAGGCTCAGGCACAGATCTTTGCAATCTGCAGTTCCCAGGTGACTGCTATATTCAATAACCAAAGTTGGGGAATCAGTGGGGAAGGCAGAAGGTTTTGCAAGGTAAGGCTGTGCCACTCACATCACAAGTAAAAACATTTTATTACCAGCATTGTTATAGAAGACTAAACTGTAAACGACAGAACAGTAGTCAGTCACTATTATCCCAGAAGATAAAGCAAGAACAATTATCCTTATCCCTTATAAAAAAGTATTCAAATTAAATCTTATTTTACTAATTTAGCTATTTAACCCACAAGATACATTTTCTTCTATTCCTATAGTGCATCAATCTTTCCTGTTTTAACCACTATTGTACCCAATACCAAAAATATCACAATTTCAGTTTTATTGCCAAAATAAAAACCAACCAAACCCACACAACAGAGTTTACTGGTAAGGATAAAGAGACATTTGACAAAGTAGAACTCAAAAATTAGCTAATGTCTCTTCTTCTTGGACTCAGTCCTCTTTTGAGGCACAATATGGTCATTACACAAAACCATAACATTGACCACAACATCAAGATCCATGTAGAGAGCTGTGAGTCATGGCTCAGGAGCACTAAGAGCACTATTAAAATACCTAGCAGAGCTCACTTTTAATAAAGACATTCAGTAACAACCATAAGATGTGTCTTTAAAATTATAATCCTACCTAAATATAACGATGCTTAAATGAGTGAAAATTATAATCCTACCCCATATAATGATGCTTAAATGAGTGAAATTTGTGTGGACTGAGGCATGTACATTCATAGAGATTATATCCACACTCAATTCCAACTGAAGGAAAGAGAAAGGCATAACTGAATACAGCAGTGCTGAGCACCACCGACTGCCATGAGAATTAGTGAAGAGAAATTCCCTGCGTGCCCTCTGTATATCCCAGTTGTATTTCCTTTACAAGTCATAAGAGTGGGCCTAATTAGATCTGTACATGAAAGTCATTCCCTACCTCTCATTGCCTTTGCTGCCCTTCTCTATAATTGCTTTCTCTATGTCCTTTTCCAAGGAGTGACCAGAACCATGCATTGTAGTCAATGCACTAGCAAAGCTTAGATTTATAGATGGCATAAAAACGTTTTCTATTTTGTTCTCCTTTTTTCCCCCTAATAATTTTTATGAGTCTATTTGCCTTTTCATTGTGGCTGAGCACACAGATGTTATTTGCAGTGAACTTCTCTCAGTGACCTTAAAGATCTCCCTTCTGAATGGGAATAGCCAACGTAAAACTTATCATAGTACATGCATTTAAAGTTATTTTTCCTGGGATAGTTTTTTTGCATTTATCAAAACTGGATTTTATCTGCCATTTTTCCATGTAGTCATTCAGTGTCAAAAAATAGTTCTGCAGTTCTTCCCAAACAGCTTTACGTTGGACTATATTGACCTTTTTATTCAATTGTAAATATTTTTGCTTTACTCATCAACCTCATTTTTTAGCTGAGTTATATATAAATCGAACAAAATTCCCAGAAAATATTCTCATAGGACACTTCTAGTAACTTCACCCCTTTGCTAAAATGGCCATTTGCCACTGTTGGGAGGGAGAGACAGACAAGACTACAAGACCAGTAAAAAAAGGGGTGGGTGGGGGTAATATATTTCATGTGACCTGATGTTCATGGATCCATCTTGCTTGTATTTAACTTTACTGCCATACTATGCTGAAGCTACATAACAACCAAGTGGGTAATAATCCAGCGCACAAATTCCCCAGAAATCAGTCAAAATTACCAGCTGCAAATTTACCCATGTCCTTTAAACAAATAGAAACCATGTTTCCTTTGGAAATTCATTAGATTGACCCATTCTCAAGTGCCTTAGGGAGTACTTCTTGGTTCTGACCCTGCTGACTTAAACTTCACCATTCTTTACCATTTCACATTTTGACCTGCACTTCTATCTCCTCATTAACTCTATTTTCATTAAGCATATAGCCAAAATATGTTGTGATGACTCACATGAAAATAGTATTTACTGTTTCAGTCTTTTTTCACTAGTTCTTTTTACAGAACACACTTGGGCTTATATTTGGGCTTTGTTTTCCTTCTTAATTTAAGTATATTAATAGAAATGCTTTAGGGTTTGTTGGTTGAGTTTCTTTTGTTTGGTTGGGTTTTTTTAATTATCTTTAGTCTTGGCCTTTCTGACTTCTGCCTTGACAGCTTTTGCTGCTCCTGAGTACTTAGTTATGCATTTTTGTTTTCACTGTTGCATGGCTGTGCTGGTTTGGGATGGAACAGTGTTAGTTTCCTTCATGGTAGCTAGTACAGACTACGTTCTGGATTTGTGCTGAAATCAGCGTTGATAATTCAATGGTGTTTCAGTTATTGCTTAGCAGTGCTTACACAGAGCCAAGGCCTTTTCTGCTCCTCACACTGCCTCACCAGCAAGTAGGCTGGGGGTGCACAAGAAGTTAGGAGGGGTCAGAGCCAGAACAGCTGACCTGACAACTGACTGAAAGGATATCGCGTACCATATGGCATCATGCTAAGCATAGAAAGCTGGAGGAAGTGGGGGACATCCAGGGTGATGGCATCTGTCTTCCCAAGTAACCATTACGTGCGATGGAGCCCTGCTTCCCTGGGGATGGCTGAACACCTGTCTGTTAGCAGGAAATGGTGAACAAATTCTTTGTTTTCCTTTGCCTGTGTGCATGGCTTTTGCTTTACTTATTAAACCATCTTTATCTCAAGCCATAATTTTTTCCTGCTTTTACTCTTCTGATTCTCTCCCCTATCCCACTGAGGGAGAGTGAGGGAGCAGCTGGGTGGTCCTTAGCTGCCAGCTGGGGTTAAACCACAACAGTCACTCCAACTTTCATATTTAGAGCTCATCTCCATGGCCACATGCATGCACTGACTAATTACTCTAGTTCTCCTCACACAGACTGAGCACAAGCCATCATTAGTTTGATAAACACATTTCACACCAGATAGCAGAATGGCTTGATTTCCAGGTTGGGACTGACTGACTTTTCCTTAGTTCAGAGCATGAGCAGAAAACTGACATCCCAAGAGCATCTGACCACGTCAACGTTTCCTCTGAAAAGCATCTGATACAGTGATATTGAACTCTTACAGTAGTCTTTGTACACTGGGATAATTTTTCCACCATGTTTTTTTTAAATGAGTGCTCAGATAATTCTTATTCCTTTTTTTTTCATTTTTTTTTTCCAGTAAAACCAGTATACTTTAAACATCAGAAAAATGTAGTATCAGCATTAAAGACTGAAAGGGTATGGCTTTAAGTTTAAAATAGATGTGTGGAAATATGACTGACACAGGGAAAGAAGCTGGGGACCCTATTTTTCTGACACTTCATTACTTTTTCACTTTATATCATGCTCACCTTTGCAGAGTATTGATCACAAATCTTATTGTGAAGACTTGAGAACTTTCATTTTAAATAGAACAAAGTGGAAAACCTGCTTTCAAAACTCCACGGACACACTAAGAAAACACCTCAGCTACTATGAGGCTGATAGCAGATGTGTGACCTACTTGGGTATTAACAATGATCCCTGAAATGGAAAAGTTTTATGGGATACATAACTAATGAACTTGCATATGGTATTTTAAAAAAACCAACCAACATACTTTACTACAGTGGTAAAAACTCCTTTTTTCCAAGGAAAACAGATTGCAAACTCAGTTTCAATTAATTCCATTCTGTTAGACATTCGCCCATTTTTGGTATTTCATTCCAGGTCATGCTGATGCAAAATTCAGACATGCCAACTGTCCTGCATGAGAGCTGTCAGACAGATTAGCACTCCTGCACTGACAGAGCTACCACTTTGTCAGGACTGGGAACCAGTGTGTTGAAAAAACAAAACCTCAGCTGATGTGCCTATAGGGAAAAAAAGCAACTGGCAGTATATGGGGTTTGATCCTACTGAGTCTTGGTGTCTAGGACTGTGCTGACCAGGTTGCACTCCCACTCTTCTTTAAAAGGAGAAGGACCAACTGTTAGCAGTTTAACTCCCCTGAACTCTTTACAGAGACCATAATTTATCCCCCTCCTCTATTGAATAATAGACCTGCACATCTCTTAATTTTCTTATTTCTTCTAATACTAATGAAGTCTCTTCTGGCTTGTTCAGTTGAAACTGATTTTGATCCTTTCCCCCCCCTCAAATTCTCCCTCTCTTCTGATTTTACTCTTCATTATAGCAGCCTTAGTTACGCTTTGTTGTTTCACCTACCATTTTTGTAAATGTCTCTATGCTCATATGCCAACAGTATCAATGCTGTCTCTTATCTGAGCAGACATTGTCCCACCTTTTATATATGCCACAGGATGCTCTCCAAGAATTCCTGTATTATGCCCTGTTAGATCCAGAGCAATCCATACTTTGTAGCTTTAGCATAAAGGGTAATAAAGGGTAAAGATCTTCTCACAGTTTCTTACATCTTTCTTGAGAATCCTTTTTTTTTTTTTGTTCTGAGGAATACTTGAAAATACGCTTTTCAGGACTATTCTATAAGCAAGATGAAGTCACAGTTCAATGGGGCATACTTTTTAGCACTCTCAGTTTCTTTCCTAATGCTGAGTTACGTATCAATAGCCTCACAATTTCAGACTGCTGAGGAACTGCAACCTTTGTTTGTTCCACTCCGAATTTGACCAAAAAAAAAATCTTTGACTAGAAGATACACTTACAGTGGGTCAATTATTTTTGATTGTTTATCAGGCAGATTGTGCAGATACTAGAATACAACACAAAATCAAGACCCCTTGCTTTGAGAGATTCACTATCTGGAGAACTTGTCACAGCACACCACTAACCTCTACTGTAGAACTCAGAGAGCAAAATAAACCCTTTTTCCTGACAGTACTTCTATTCCAATCCAAAATCTATTTTTAAACCACTATCATTAGTGTTTTGGAGCACAGATGCAGAGAATCTAAGCAGAAATTGAAACTATAACTAATAAACAAATTATGCTACCAACTGTATCTCTTTGCAAGTGTTACTTATCTTAAACATTGCTTTGAGGAAACATTCGCCACAAAATATCAAGAATGTCATTTATAATGCTTTATAGCACAGCTACTTAAATGTAGTGTTTTTCTCAGTTTAGGCCATTATTTCCATTTTGCTTAATATAGGTATGATGTTACTATAAGTTGTAAATAGCCTTTTAAGATGCTGGTACTGATGCTGTTGTGAAGCTTAAGATGATGAAGCCAGCATCGGATGAAATTTCCCAGGATAATCTCCTAGGCTATGTGAATTACTTTACATGGATTCCATTTTAAATCTCATTTGATAGCAAATGTTTTAGAGAGGGAAAAAAGTGCTTTCTAGCTTAATCACAAACGAGAACAAGTTAAATGTGCATAATAAGATTTGTCCACTTATCCAATGTGAATAGCTGGAAAGAATTGTTCAGTTATCCGCTGGCAACTTTAGAAGTGCTGGAGAAATGGAAAGGAAAAAAAATACAGAAAGTGATCCACGCTCTTAATGATCACCAGTTACTGTGAAACTAACATCTATCAGAGTTTTTGCCCAGTACTAGGGCATTTTGGTAGACTACTGCCATCCTGTTTAAGGAGTCCTCATTTTCTCTTGTGCACATGCCTAAGTCTTGCTCTGGTTCAAAAGTTTCTTGCTTTAATCACCAGAAAAACACCCCACTAAGAGTGGGGCATATACAGACTAAAATTTTCAGAATACCTGGAGATTTATCTCTGGAAGTCTGTGAATCAGGTATAAGAGAGTATTATACTAAACAGTCAGTCACGTAACTTGCCACTAGCCTTTCGATTCTGCTCTTCGCAGCCATGTGTCAGGGTAGAAAGCTGTGAGACTGTGTGGCAAATAAAAACTGGATATTCTACAGTGTTAAACAGCATCCAGGAAAATGTAAAACACAAATTAAGGTACAGCACACATGCAAAACAGGATAGCTCCTTGACATTTTCACCAGGGTGATGTCACCATACTAGCTTGACCACACTATGTTGCATTTGGATAAACAAGAACAACAACTGTTCTGGTTTTAATAATAAAGGATGCTCACCCTTCCTGTGGTATGCATGCTATGGCTTCCTACTGATAGTTTTAGTACGATTGATCAGAAACAAATTTAGTACAGATTTTAAGTGCTAACTGACCCCTTTTTAACCTCAATCTAAACTGAATGTTATTCAAGATGGAACTGAATATAATCTTGGAAGATTATGATAAAGATTAACGAGACAACTATAAAAATGTTAGACATGACTCAGGATGCTGAATCCTCATGTGGGTCTAGCTGTCTTTTCAGACAGCCAACAGAATGAGAAGCCATCAATTCTCTTACTGCCGTAAGGAGTTATGCAGATATCTGATTAGATACTGCTTAAACTAATACCTGAAAAATGGTAAGGCAGTTTGAAAAAAATGCCTCTGCCAGAAGTATTCACCTTTTACATAACCAACATAACTCATTTTTCTGTTCACAAATTAATCATGTGCAAACCATGTTGTTAGAAGTTTGATACCCGGAGTTATTCCACTAACACTCAACAGATAAAAATTTATATAACAATCCACTGCAACTTTTATGTCAAACAACTGCTATTCATGCTATTTGTAACCCATTTTTCAGACTGATCACTTGAGCTATACCATTGCTTCTGCTTCCTAACTGGTTGGCTGTAGTTCTTTAAACAGAAAGACAGCACAAACAACATGCTGCAGGCGTTTCATTCCTTCCCCAGGCACTCTCACAAGCATCTATTCTCACAGTTTTTGAAGACTTTCAGTTGCTGTGAGTATTCTTCCGCACTTGGAAATTATGTATTTCTATTCCTGGTTACTGAGTGGAAAAACACATGAACAAAGCCGAACTGAGTTTGCTGGTATTACGCCAACGAATGCCTCACAATATCTGAGTGAAGCAGTCAATGTGCTAAACGCACAGTGCTAAATACTTTGTAGATTGCTTTGTCACAGCTTACTCCTGAAATAAAAAAAAAAAAAAATTAAAGAAAAGCCTTAACTCTACCTCTGATAAACTTAAGAGTCTTGAAGGAAAACATATAGACAACAAGACCAAATTCACATTGAACAGAAAGTACACCACATGGAAGAGTTAAAATACCTGTGAAACTGCATGAAGACCCATATATGCCCGTATAACAAGGGTCTGTATCACTCTAAAGCCTTGAACACAAGGAAATAGCACTCCCTGACCTCCCCTGCCTCCCTCTCCCCCCCTTCCAGTTCCGTCACTAATCTGCACTACCCAGTGGTGCAGCAGGCTTTGGGAGAGGGTTTACTTCTGTTGCATAATCAAGTGCTCTACTGCACAACTCCCTCCTCCAGGCAGGTCCTTGATCACCACAACAGCTCCAGTAATAAGGGCTGGATTTCCCATGCGTATATTTGTGTCCAACACCATTAGCTAATCTCATTCCTCTCTTTATTCCAGTATCAAGAGACAAAACCTGCCCAAAGTGTAATGCACCATGGTTTGCTGAGCAGTCCTAAGAGGCCATCTCACTGGATAAATGAATAGCATATTCTGGAGACACAGATTTGACAGCAGATTTTAGTTCAGTGTACCACAGTACTAGATTATGATTTTCAAATGTATTTACACTTTTCTATCCTGTTTGTCATAAGCACAGCCCAGCATGATCACATAACCCTTTCTCTAGACTAGAACTCTTTCTCCTACTAAGCTAGTCCTTTCATGGAAAACTCTAAGGGTCAGGCTATCCTAAAAAAACCCTGACTAACCCTGGACGTTACTACTTGGCAATTTATAAGGGTACTTGAAAATCAGATTTCCTAATGTGGAAAAATACAGTTGTTTAATTTGAATGCTTCAGGCTCAATCGAAATTTTGAGCCACCAGAACCATATTAGTTTATGCCAAGGAAAAACTGTTCTGAATTTACAAATCAAGGGTGTTTGAGCATAGCTGATATCACCAGCTAGTATCAAAGAGCTTTAGAAGAGCACTCAAGTACAGGACTGTTATTTCCATTCAAAAGAAATCACAGAATTACTTATATACCTCTATGGGACCTTTACACTGAAGAGGAACCAAACCCAGAAACAAAACACTCTGTAAGAACCAGACACATTTACATATCACCAAAGCTTTGTTTTTTTAAAAAAAAGTCTACCCTTTTATATAGTTTCATTATATACAGACTGAATTCTTTGTAATAGAGTTCTGACACTGAGCAGTCAGTATGGAATTATATTACCATAATTAATCAGAAATGAACACCTATGCTTTACCTCATATCTCAGTTCTTACTGATGTAGTACTTGTGACCTTTCCATTATGTAGTGCTTGTGCATATCTAGGTATGACAGAAAGAATGAATAATAAGAAAATATTACTCAGTGGAATATAATTAGTGTCCACTTACAACAGGAAAGCGTACAAGATAATGGCAGTTATAATTGATTCTCTGTTTAGGAAATGCAGTGGTGCATATAATGTACTTCTAGCAGCTTACAGTAAAACATTCTGTATCAAAATAAAGGCAACGTACTAATGACTGACTAAATCTTGACAGCCAAATGATCTCTTCTCCTTGTAACAGTCTGTGTTGTAATGAGTAATCAGAACAGCAGAGCAGTAATTATGTACTTTCACTTACAGTAAAAGCATTTCTGATGGACTGAAGTGTACTGAATTAGAAATAAACACATATTATAATTATTTTCCTTACATTTACGTTGGACGTGCAATTTCCATGTTTCCTTTTTGTTTTTTAAAATTAAACCAAGAAACAGAAGGCCTAAAAGCTTTCATTGTCCATTAACTTAATGTGTTCTTTCCTACTTTTAATTAATATTTACTTTGCTTGAGAGAATACAGGCATTACATAATACATAACTCATATTTTTACAGTAAGCCATGGAAGTGTGGATGGTGACACAGGATTTCATATGATCAAGATCTGATGTGGAGGAGCAAACAAGTGCCAGTACATGACTCCTACCTAGCAGTGGCCAAAGACACCTGATTAAGCTAAACAAGACAAAAGTGTGAGAAACCTTCATATCATTTTACCACCTTCTTTCAAAAATTGTGGGAGAAGAAAATTTAAAAAAAAAAACAACAACCAAAGGTGGGGCAGGAATTTAGACATTTATTCAGGCTGATAATATTCCAAATCTCCAATGAAAGAAAAATATTCTTGAAGCACAGATAAATGTTCAGCCTCCAGACATTGGATCTTTCCAGATCAATAAGTACCTCTAATGCTACTAATATGCTGGTCTATTTATGAACACAAATCCTGTTTTAAATTCTGTTGAATTAATACAAAAAGATAGTTCTTGATGTGAAGATGATACTTTATATGCACAGATAGATCTTAACCACGCTCAAAAATAACAGAAGAGAACATGGTTTATAAGTTCTTTGCATTCCCTACCTGAATGTTGTGTTTATATATATTTTTTAGCATATGACAGATTTCAAAAGCCTACCTGACCACTCCAATCTACACTTGCCATCAGCAACCTATTGATCCTGATTAAAAAATATATACCATGTTTATACAGAAAACTTACAAAGATACAATAGTCCTGGGTACTACAGTTTCTAAATTCCAAGCCTCAAACACTACAGCAGAATTCAAAATATTGTGTAAGGGAATAAAGGCATAATGTCCTCTATGGTCTTAACTTCCTCTCGTTTCCTCTATCTGTGGCGTGCTTCTCTGTAACATTGTTATACAAGTGGTTTTGTAATGGTTTGGGAAGGCTTTCTGGTATCATTCCAAACCCCGGTCTGTGCTGCACAGTACTGCCAAATATTCCTATCACTTGGTCCTCTACTCCTATGCAGTGCTTTCACTCCTTCAAAAGCATTCCCTGCCCTTTCTAATTATTTAACTGCCTTGCTACTTCTTTTACATCTCACTTCACAGGAGCTACTGCTTCCCTGACTATATACAAGATTTGGGAAGGTATGGCTTTTCACTCAGTAAACAATAATTCTTCTTGGTTTCCAGCATGTACTTTCTTCCACATAATTTCTGGTCTTCCACTTTTTGAGGGAAGTGCTAATTTTCATCATGAGTGCATAGACTGCACAGAAAGAGACAGAAGTTATTAGTGGTGTACCTTGCAGTGTCTAATGTTTTAATATAATGAGACCTTCTGAGGGAGGCATGTCTGTGTATATATAAAAGTCCTGCAATTACACATGTTCTACCTTCTTCCCTTGCGTCCTAGAGAATTACATCTAGATATGTTTTACAGAAATGATAAAAATATATTTTGTAACAAGAAACAGCTGCATGTCTGCAAACTCTGTGATAACCTGACTGTGGTTCATTTTACATGGTTCCAGATTTTCTCTTTATGTTTGAAAATCTCATGTATGTTATGGAGGTTAAAAATTATGGCAGAAAAGGTAAAGGTGAGAGCCTGATCTCCAGCTTTCCATGGAAGAGCAGCTATAAGAGGATTATCCATGAAACAGCAAAACTCAAGGATGCTGTTAGGTTCCAATAGAAAAACTCATACTGGTGAGTAAAGGATGCCTCTTCCTGTGCATATTATTCAAAGCCATAAAGTTTTGGAAATTTCATCAAATTTTTGCTCCTTTAATTTAGAAAAGAAAGAGATTTGGAGTTATTTGGTTTTGTTTTTAAATAGGTAGAATTCTTTATACATAACATATTCTAGCATGGAGCTCAATTGCAACTACACAGTACAATTAAAGTTGTACAGATTAAAAAATAGGGACACAGATGAATTAAGCAAGTTTCTCCAATGCCAAACCACAAGTTTTATTGTTTTAACACATTCAAATTACCTTACTCTGAACTCCTCCACTATACTTCTGTGTTTTTGTGGGGGACATTGTTCAAAAAATACATTAAATTGAGATATTCAAGCACATTTCTGCATATTTCTATAGAACATAAAATGCTAATTAAGATACAGCTAAAGCACTGTTTTACTGATCTGATGAAATAAACCATCCATAGAATTAATTAGAACCACTTTACTGATCTTTCTTCCATCAGATAAAGGTTATTTGATGTAAGCAATTCTTACCTGCCAATTAAAGCTATTTCCTATATTTAATTTCACTGCTATTAAAGTGAAAAGGATTTAGTATTTTCCCTCAATATGATTAAGCCATTTTTAATCTTTTCAGAGGAACACAATCATTTGCAAACATTAGAAAGGGAAAAGGAAATTGAGAGATAATGACAAGAACAAGAGGCAAAGGGAAGATGTATCATGATCCATATGGCACAAAGCACTAAAGGAGATTTGATAGTAATTAATAATGCTATATCTATAATCTATTTAACTTCCCACCTTGGCAAGATGCCCAACTAATTTGTTTCGATCTCTATTTCCATACTTAACAAGTTGTTCAGTATTATTTCTGTGCTCCAAAATTAATAATCTGTATTACAAAACATGTTTTTGGTAGAGAAAGATAGAGGCTCTTACACTACTTGCAAGCAGTGAAGGACCCAGGAGTACTTCCCAGCTTTGGGGTTTTAACTACCAGTCAAAAGGTACCAGTCCTGCTGTCCAGGACATCTAGTTTACATTGGAAAACTCGGAAACAAGCAAAAAAAAAAAAAAAAAAAAGAAAAAAGAAAAAAATAGTAGTACCATGCTTCAGAAGGCCTCCGGAACAAGATGATCAGGGGAGCAGGGCAAAGAGTTCTCCATGAACTGTACCACAGCATAAGCACAGACTTACTTCAAATCTCTGAGGGTCCAGGGTCCTTTCAAGGCTCTTAGAAAGGCAAAACAGCCAGAGACAGAAGATAAAATAGGGTCTTAAGAATTAGTGGAGTCTGCCTAGTTTTTATTCCATGAACAGAGCCAAGAAGACAGAAAAAGAAGAATTTGCAGCTCTTCCTCTACTGTTTTTTAGGCAGAATTTTTTCAGCTCTTCCGATGAAGCTGAGGCAGATAAATTGAAGAAAAACAACAGCCCCCCCCACACACAACCAGCATCTCAGTCCAGCTAGCTACTCCATTCAAAGTTGTTCCCTCTTAATTCTGCAGGTGAGCACTTAATAGCACTCCTACAAACTTTTCCTGATGTCCTTCAAGTCATCCTCCTTCCTTCTTTTGATTCAGTGTATCTAGCATTAATTATATTAAAAATGTTTTGAAAACTGATGCTGAGCTTGATCAATCAGCATTTTCCACTCTGTAATTCTTAACCAGATCTACACCCAACATAGGAATTTTCTAGTATGTGGATTGTTGGTTTTGTCATTTAAATGAGACCTCAATTATCATCACAATGCACATGTATAACAATTAGTAGATTGTAGAATGTCATGGGCAAAAATCTGAAAAAGACCCTGTCTTATACGTGAATGATAAAGAGGACTGATTCCCTTTATTTCCTTTTTATTCCTCTCAAGATTACAGTACCCTTAAATGATAAACAGCAGCAGCAGGAAACATTTGTTTTAAGACTGTACTCCTCAAAAATGTGCTGAAGTGAGGGGGAAAAAGTAGTGAGTAACAAAATAAAATTCCCAGAAGATAAATAAGAAAGCCTGATTGCTGTTGTGGGTTTTTTTATATCAGTTTGTTTTCCCCAGAACATTTGCTGACATTTTTACAGTCTTTACAAAAAAAAAAAATTCTCCCTCTACTAATTGTCTTAATTTATAGATTCATTATGCTTACATCACTTCAATCAATCTGTGCCAACAATTCAGTTCACAGTACTGGCACGATTTCTCCTCTCTTTTGACATTTTTTTTTTCTACTCTTGACTGAAAAAGATACTCTGAAAATGGACTGCAGATTCCCAGAGGAACCTCTTAGACCTGCCACCCGAGTTCAGACTTCCCCCAGATCAGCAGTGACAGGAAAAGCCCTTCTGTTTAAGGAGTTTCCATGACATAGGAAAGGATCCCTTTACAAATGCCAAATCCAGCTGTCCAAGTGACAGCCCCACCAGAGATAGTCAGGACTACATTAATTGCCACTTCACCACAGACAAGACTCCTTCAGCACAGTGTAGAAGTCTGTTAAGCAAACTTGTCTTACTGCTACCAGCTACAGACCTATTCTAAAAATGAAAAAGAAATTAATTAATTTTCACTTCAAGTTCTGGTGACACCACTAGGACTCTGTTACCCAGTAGTTTTTTCTACATACACACCCAGAGAGGAGATCGGACTGCCTCTCCAGGTCCCCCTGACTCTGGCTCAGCATCTGGTTAGTACATAAGTGCTGAAAAAAGCTGTCAGTGCTCAATCTAAACTAATAGGTCCCCTGAATGCTTTGAAACCCATGAGCTCAGTGTTGTTTTGCAAACAAGGATGGTGCCCTGGCTCAGTGTAGGTGTCTGCTTGCATAACAGTGACACAGGTTTCTGTAGTAACTGCTGTGGAAGGTTATTGTTCTGAAGCATATGCCTTTTATGAGCCACATAACCACCATTGGTAGTTAAGCCACTTAGGGAAGGATGTGTCCTTCAGGTCTTTCTAGAACTAGAGTTTTCCAATACTAATTATTTCCTCCTTCTTTCATTGTTTGTTGGGGGTTCTTTCCCCTTTTTTGGAGGGTAAGGGAGTTGGGAAGAGGGGTGCACCTTTCCAAATACTGCGGTGTGTTTCTGCAGTACTGCCAAAAGGTGACAGACAACTAAGCATACAGGCCTTGAAACAACAGGCAAAGAAAACCACAACTCTAAATAGCACAAACCTGAGGATTTAAGAGAGACTTGGAATATGATAGCATTTTTGCAGGGAGGTAAAGACACAGGCTCCTGTAGAGCACCATCAGTCTGCTCTTCTGATGGGAGACATGAATTAGAGGATATGAATCACATTTCTGCTGACACATGCCCAATGAAAAATCAAAATATTTAACAGAAACCGTGAGCCCAATAGTCTAAAAATCTTCTTGTGTGCATGTCGTGGGTAATAATCTATACACTTAGTAGATAGATGCTTCCTACTCCCACATACTTCACACAATCCTCATGGCTATCGCAGTCTTTTAATACAAGTCTCCTGCACTAAATAGCCACAATTAATTTCCCTCAGAAATAACAGGAAGCTCAGAAGCACCAAAGCTTTTGTTGCTGGAATTTTGCCATTGGTGCTGTATAAGAGCTGCACAATACATTACTTACGAATGCCAATATTTCTTCATCTGTGTTTGTGTATTCATTTTTGTACTTAGTGCAATAGCTCCAAGAAACAGATGATTAATTCTAGGTTATAGCAAAGAACTGTTTACAATATACAAGCCAACTTTGTAGCAGTAAAACCAGCCCCAAAAGGCAAGTGTTTTTTGAAAATTATATTTAATAATTAATTTTCCTAGTGTTATCTCATCAGTTCTAAACAGGTTAAAACAGATATATCTCTTTGGTTTTTTTCCCTCTGGCTAATGCTGCTCTGTTACTAACACAGTCACTGTCCTCATCAATGTTTTCAGTGAAGCAGGAGCAAACATGTCTCCCCTCCTGTTGTTGCTTTCTGTAATGCTCATGGTACCATTCACAGTTAACCAACCCATTACCGCAAACTTTTGCTGACAGTTAGCAAAGTTTCAACAGTGTTTGGTTTTTTCTTACCTGAACCACAAGAGATCAAGCATTGAATATTAAGCAGATGAGCAAGAGAAGAGAAGGAAGAGAAAGCAGCCTTGATGCTTCAAGGCTGAAGTTCAATACTTCCTACTGGAGTCTGAAGAACATTGTCTCTTGGGCTTGGTTCCTTCACAGTTGCCTAGTACAGATGGGTTTGCATCTTTCATAAGTACCTAGTACCAGATGCTCTCTTGCTTGCTAAGTCACCAGACTTCATTGTGTCATCCAAAATAGAGGTTTCCATAATGCTTACCCTTTAGCTTTAAAAGGTACACACACAAAAAAAAAAAAAGAGAAGTTTTTAGCATCAAAACCATGATGTTTCTCTTATGCTGTCCCATCATTGTTACAACCCAGCAGTTCTGAGAACAATTTGACAGAAACCAAGACTCACCATGCTAATGGGAGTACAACAGTTCTCCTGAAGGCAGCAGGGAAACTATTGTGGATTTGCTCACCACTGACCTGGAAGGCAGGTGAGGCAAAGCAGAGGGGTGACTGATTCATTGTCACATTGCCTGGGGTTCCGAGTTACCCATAGTCATGCCTTAGTACAAGCCTTTGCTTACCAAACACAAAAGATTAAATAGGAAAAAAAAAGGGTAATTCAGAGGTTCTCATTTTTGTGTGGCCTGTATTAATATAGTAAGTTTCATAAGTAGGTTTAATTAGAACAGTAAAATCATTAGGAGAAATTAGGAGAAAATGTAAACTGTTTAAGCACTGCAGTCAAAAAAATGTTCTACATAATTTTGGAAAACAATGTAAGGGTTTTTTTTTTTTTAAATCTGAAAGAAGCAATCCTAAAGCTTGCAATTTGGCAGTGAATAGTTAAAACTTATTAGCTCAATGGCTTCTATCTTTAAGATACCACATATACAGAAATGGAGGTGGTCAATACCTTCCGGGAAAAGCAAAGTATGCCACAGGACTAAAATCAACACCACAAGATTTTCCATCCTTTTTCTTTTTCCTCCCCAACAGCCAATATATACTGCTTATTTTATTTACTATTGCACACAGAGGATCGGTTCTGTATGTTGTTGTCCCATTTGGTGCAAAGATAATAGATATTATATCTAGGCTATCTAGCTCTACATAAGATGATTTTTCTAAGTTCTGTTACACCTAGAGTTTAATGATTTTTAATTATTATTTTTTAAAGGCCAGCTAAGCAAAGAGTTTTATTTATTTTTTAAGAAAAAAGCAAGAACAGGAACCAAACGTCCTCTTCTGGCATCACCTTAACACAGATAATCCAACCCCTTTCCAGTATTTTCAGCTTGTTAGAAATCAGCACCAATTCCAGCTTCTTTTCTTGTCAAAACCAGTAATACAGTGAAAGAATATTGACATACGGTTCAATAATAAAATGTCATTTTTGTTTCAGAACAGGTAAAACTGCATTGCTTACTCTCCTGTTCAGCAACTTGAAAGGAGTACTTAACCTCCTCCCACTACATCAGTGCTCTTTACATTTTACAGCAAAAAGACTCCCCACATACATTTCCATGGGGCAGTGGTGAACCTCAAACGGCATAGATGCCCAGCTGTGCCTAAGAGACCCAATCCTTGCCCTCTAGTGAGCCTTGTCACCAGCTGGTGTGCCCAGCAGCCCCTTCGCCATGTGCCCAGAGTGCTACTGCTCAGTCACCTCCTGTTTCATCTACCCTCCCACTGTACACAGCCTGCAGCTACCTAGATTGGATCCAGCCGCTGCACACACCAGCTGGAGAACACAATATCTCCCCTTCCCCACAGGCAAATGCACCAGAGACACAGACCAACACAAAGACAATTTAAAATTAGCGGAAAGGATGATTATTGTTCTAAAGGGTTTTATGCAACAGGCATAGCTAATATCCACCCATTTCAATAGAAGAGTGTGCTGGCGATAAAACTGTGTTGCAAAACTGGTTAAAGCTACATTTTAAACATCACAACCTTAGATCTGGTCCCATGTTGTATGGCTCAAAATAATTTATTACTATTACCAGAAGATTTTTTTTTTCATAACACTACTAACACAATAAAGACCATTCAGCTACATACTGCACACAATCAGATGTACAGCATAAATCCTGTTCCAAAAACTGTGTCTTCTAACAACTACTGAGTAAATAAGGGCTTCCCCCCTGTACCCAATGTTCTTGGCAAATTTGGGTCATCCTTACTTTTCACAGAAAGAGACTGTGGAGGAACAGAATGGAGACTACAGTCAACCAAAATACTATCCAACCACAGAAAACTCATCCAATCTGGGGTCGTACAATTTCAAAAAATTTTTGACTGTCCAAAATATTTTCATCTCTTTCAAATTATTTCCTAGAAATCACTGTCAGTCATAGTCTGCACTATAAGCTGGAATTCACTTTGAGGCATTCTCAGTGTGCGCACACGCATCTCGCTTAGCCCACAACTCAGAGTGAACATTGACTGAAAACATAAAAAGCATTTTACTCCATTTGGGCACAGCCAATTCTCCAGTTAGCTAACACACTAACAAGCCATGAAGGTGATGTAGAACATAAAAGCTAAACAGTATTACTAAGCCATATACAAGGACTATAAGTATACAGGTTCCAAGAAACACAAAAAAGCCCCAGGAGATCATACAGATAAAATAAGCAAAAAAGAAATCATACAAAAACTTTAGCAGTACAATGAAAGGTACTGAGAAGTTGCACCAATTCTGTCTCTAAAAATTAAGTTTTATTAGAAGGAAGGTCATGTAGCACAAATTATTTATATAATAGGAAGCACATCATTGCAATAGTATTTCTCATTATATACAATGTCCCATCACAACACTGCTCTTAATCAAAAAAATAGTGGAAAACAACTTTTGCCTTCATTTCAATGCTGTCTACATAATTCAAGTCAGACACTTCCTACTGTACCCATTGAGCACCAAATATACACAAAGAACCACATTCTAAGTTGAGTTTGACTGCAAAGATTACTTGGATTTTTTCTACATGGCATTCAAACCGTGAAGCCTGATCATACCCCATTTCTTTGAAATTATTTGTACAAGAAAGCACTTTTTGTTTTAAGAAATACTAAAAAAAGATTACATTTATGACCTAACAGTCTAGTGCTCTTTTAGCAGCAAGCTATCCAGCTCAACATCTTCCTGTTGTTAAGATCCGGGTGTCTCAAACTCAGCATAAGAAGAAAATCTGCCATGGTTTTTTAATATATGCCAGTGCTGAAGCAATTGCATATGCATCACTTAGATTCCATTTCCATTGCATAACTAAAATGTAAAGTAGTCAATAAACCTTTCCACATAGACTTGGATATTACCTTTAAGACAATAAGCAATTAGATGAAATATCCAATACTCAGCTTTCAAAAGCATCTAAAATTCTGCAACAAAAGTTTTGAAGATGCAACCTTTTCAAAACAGCGTAAAAAAGGAAAAAAAAAAAATTGTCCCTATGAGTACAGAACGTACAAGTGTTTCTCACTGTACCCAGATTTCAGACTGAGAAGGTGGTTTTCACAAGCACCTCTCCAAATGTCTGACACAAGCTTCCAGATGGCTTCTCTGCCCTGACCTAGAATAAAAAACTGCCTCTATTAGTCACTTGGAGCTTCATTGCTCACAGTAGCAAGACCACTACTTTGACAAGATATCCAAACATTCTATGGAAATTAAATGTTTCATCGTGAAACTTTTCCTGGACATGACATTCCAGAAAAGAGATTAGTCACTTGAGTTGAGACACAGCAGTCTGAACCATTCTTGTGACAATGAGCTAGATTGTGGTAGGAGTGCTGCACTGCACAATGCTACCTATAGCCCAGGGGCTTGCTGGAGAAAATATTTGCTGTAACTTTTAGAAATGCCCAAATCAAAAGATGACCATAACAATGACTGCATATAGCCTCAGGATTATCTTATTTCAACTTATTTCTTGTTTCAGCAACTGCTACTGATGTTCTGCCATACCCATAGCATGGTCATACCGTTATCTGCAGCAGCTTGGAATTTTTTTATAAACAGCTGTACTGCTCACTGACATTATTACCTCAGCTTATGTGCAGGTTACACTGTGCAATTCAGTGGCCACATATACCCATATCATCCTCCACATACTGCTTGTGCTTTAATAGCAGAGACAGTTGCTTAGTTCCATCATCTATCATAACCGTGTGCTGCTTTGCAGAACAGTCCTCTGAAAAAAAATAACTTGTGGCTTTAAGAACAAGAAAGTGGATTATCTCATCCTGAAGAATGAGATAGGTGGATATGCTTCTGCTTTTTTTCAGCCACCTGGAAATACTGAAATGATATTCTGCCTGCAAACAGATCTGAATAACACCCCAGCTAGCCTCTGCCTTTAAGGGGCAGTTTGTTTGCAGCTTGTTCAATAAAATTGCAGGATGGCACCTGGCAAAGTATGTAGTGTTTTCATTAAAATCTTCAGGTTTGCTTCCCTCTTTTCAAAAGCATGAAAACTTAACATGTCACCAATACTCCTTATGATAATTATTAAGCCCACCTACTGTTTTCCTGAGAGATGAAATATCCTAATTCATTCTTGTCTGCACTTATGGATCATAAAAGTTTTACTTAAATCCTTTTAGTAAGCTTCTGACTAAATGCTTAAAACATACATTGTTAACACCAGGAGAATAATATATAGAGAAAAAAATACCAAATGCCAACAGAATTAAGAAAAACTGTCCTTTATATTTTATTGCAGGTGTTGTCCCATAAGCAAGTCCACTACCTGTTGTGCAGCACCAATTCACACACCAAGATGATGTATTTCTACCTTTTATTCTAGTTTGTGCAAAGTAGAGCGCTGGGTGGTAATCCACAAAAGTAAGCTCACCTCTTAATACACAGTAAAACATTTTGTATACTTTAATATACTTTGAACAATTGTTTACAACTACATTTAGATAAACCTAATTCTCATTGGTTCATACAAACCTCATCTCCATTTAAAGGTGCAGTGGTGGCGTTTTTTTCACCAGGCATGTTCTGTGAGGAAGGGGCTCTGTTAGTAGGGGGAGGGGGTTTCTTTGCTCAAGGGTGGATCTTTTAGTATGCTATTTAGGATAGGTTCACACACAGTTCAAGTAATTTTCTGTTTAGTTTCATTAACCATTTGGTACTCCTTGAACTTATATTACTTCTTAGCTTGATCTATTTTTGGCATCTTATCCCTTCTCCCAGGCCATGTTTTATTAACCGTTCATAACATCCTCTGTTTTTCAAAATATTTCTTGGTTTTCTATCATAAATCTTTACATATTTTGTCTAGTTTTCAAGTTAAATAACAGACTGGCCTTCTATCAATTATGTATCTGCAATCTAATTGACTACACAGGCAGTAGCAGAGACAGCTGGAGCCTACAACCATACTTTTTTTCCTAAGCACAACTATTAGTTATACTTTCAGTGATTTCTCTTTGGCATACTTTTTTGTCCTTCCCTCTGTCACTCAGTAAGAGTGATATGGACTTGCAGAATTAAAACGACAGTTTCAAGTATCAAACCCAAACTTTTACCTGTCCCTTATTTTATACAATACTCTGCTTTGCAGGAGAGGAAAGTGATAGTTTGAAAGAAAAGAGCAGTTCTTATTAATTCTGATAGTTTTACAGGAACACAATTATAACTGTGCATTTTCAGAACATCTAAAGGATCCCCCTCTCACACCTTGGAGAGATGAAACAATTACATAAATTGATATATGGCCCCTAACAACCCATGGACCACACAGCTGAGAAGACTGAGTTCAAACGGACATGAATGCATTACAGATTTCACAGTGTCCAGCAGCCCCTCTTGTTACTGAAAAGCAGAAATGGACTTTGTGCAACAGAGAGGGTACAAGTGGGAGAGAGCAGGAAGCCAGGAGAGCCTTGCCTCCAAAATGAAAATATATGTCCAATAACAGTAAGCCATCCCTCCTTCCCCCCCCCCCCCAAAAGATGAGAGCCAAGATGAAGAGTTCAAGACCTGTGTAATTGCTTGATGACATTCCAGAGGCCTGACTCAGCCCACTGCAAGACCATGCGTGGAAGAGATCATCTGATTTGCCAAGTAAGCCAACATGGTTTTGTTAAATTTGTCAAATAGGATTGTGAACCTGCCTCTAACATTTCTGGTTTTTCTGAAACAAAAGTACAATAGAAAGAAAACATTTATTCTCCTAGCAACTCTGGAGAACAATAGCACCCTTTTCTGAAGAAACTAGAAACAATAAGGATTTATTTTTATTCAAGAGATCTGCTCTTGCAGCTAGCTAAAATCTCTGGAGAAACATTAGATGAATAAATCATTATCCAATAGAAAACCTGCTTATGGAAATTAGATAATTTTATAGGAATTTTTATGACAGCAGATTTGCACTTCAACAGAATCATCCTGACTTTGATTTATTCAGGTAATCTGTATTTATTACAGTTTCTTGTGTTTGCCACTTAAATGAAACAAAAGTTCTAGCCACTTACATTTTCCTTATGATGGAGGGTTTTCAGAAGCCCTTGCCATAAGCCTGCTTTCCTTCTTCCGAATCCAATATAAGCTTTACTGTAGCCTGTAAAACTAGCCGAATACAGCCAGAAACCAGGATTACATCCAAAAGTATGTAACTGGCAAATTAAAATCCATCCAATTATAATAGTCTTATAGTAAAATTTTAACTGTTGAATTATAATTGTCAAGAGACTGAGTTTCAAGTGCAAATGCTGAAGATACTGCTTTATAAAGATGTATTATTTAAAAAAAATTGTCAACAGCTTGATAAAATATCCATAAGTTGTTACTGTGAAGACAAAGGTGACAAAACCATGGAGAGGTAAATGATGAAATGTCACAGAGAGAAATCAGAGAAGTTAGGGCAATGCACAGTGAAACACAACTAAGGTAACGAATGGGACTGACTGAGTAGAAAACTATCTGTGAAAGTACAGACCTTGAGCTCAAGAGAAGAGTTAGAAAAATTACTATCAGAGCAACCACAAGGCCCGCCATGCAGAATGCCTGCTCCACCTGACTCAAGATGCTCAAAGACTGCTGGTTGTCTCATACAGCATGGTTTTCAAAGGCAGCAAGCCTAAAAACTGAGTTTGAATTAGCCTTGTCCCTAAACAGTTGACTTCAGTCCAGGATTCCAATCAATCAGACTTTGAACAGAGAATGACAGCTGAGAGGGATACAAGTCAATACAGAAACACTAGGAGGGCAGACACAAAGTTTAACATGTGAAAAAAATATGGAGAAAGCAGGCTTTTTCATCCTTTATCCCTGCTTTGTGATCCTTAGTCTGGCAAAGATGAAAAGAACAGGATTGAAAGGAACAAAATTTACCAAAGCCATTAAGCTACCATCTAGTGCTGTCCTGGAGTACACCCAGATATCAAGCTTTCACTGATGCTAAGAGGATGTAATCAAACACAGACAGAGCAAGCAGATGCATCACCATTGCTATAATGTTTTGCCAACTTTAATCACTGTGTGAAGCTCACATCCTTGGTACCAACTTTTTTGACATTTCCTTCCTTTAGGTTCTTTTCTTGCCTTCTTTCAAGAGTCCAGCAAGATTGTATCTTTCATAATACTGTTGTAGACCCGTCACCAAAACCATGGATACAGCAAATCTTTGAAGACCTCAGATGTCAGTACAGGTTTCCAATGTCTTGAAGTTTCTGATAAAGGCAATGAATTGTGTCTATCTTTCTTCAGCAGTGAAGTTGCAGCTAAGAGCAGAATTTTCATACCCATTTGCAGGCATCAGATTGAATCTGTTGCAGTGAGTCTGCACTCAATCTCCCATTTTTCAAAGAGCTACACACTCTAAAGCAGAGAAATACTAAGACATAAAGAGGTATTTCGATTTTAGGATTTCTTTACAGAGAAATTCTTGCTGGAATGCTACATACAATTCTGATATCCATCTTTTAATAAGAATGTGGGAAAACTGAAAAGATTTAGAAAGGCATAAAAAAGATACTTCAGATTTTGAATTAAAAATTTTAACAAGTTGCTTAGAGGTGTGGCTAAGGGATACTCTTGTCATGGTGTAGAGGGACCCGCTGGGAGAGCAGAATTTGATTGTAGAAAAACCTCTTCAACATGGTAAGTAAAGATAGAAAAAGGCTGAAATAACTGAACCTGAAGCTAGGCATATTCAGATCAGAAATAAGAGATACATTTATTATTGTAAGAGGCATTAATAGATTACCTGGGATTCTCCATCACTGCACACTTGAAAATTGTGATTGGATAAGTTGAAAACAGTAGTACCTAGTCTAATTCAAGTAAAGGTGTTGGATTTAAAGGCAGCATGCAGGGGAGTTCAACAGCTCACATTAACACAAAAGGTCAGATTAGATAATCACAGTAGTCACTTATAGCCTTAACATATGCAAGCCTATGACTGGTTTCTCACCCTGGTTCTAGGACAAGGTAAGAAAGGTTACATTCTAAATTAGCTCTTTACATTCAGTCACATGGCCATATGTTCTTTTGCATTCCATGCCAAAAAACAGTCATTGCTTAAAAATTTGCTTTCAAATTGTATACAAGCTAAATTACCCCATTTGCGGCATGTGCTCATTCTAATTAACACCACAGAACATGGTCCACACACACACAAAAAAATCCATTCATGACCTTCATGATCTGAAAATAGGTGTAAGATACGAAGAAAACAACAAATCTGGGGAAGCTACAGCATAATTCTGCCCTGGACAATTAAACGGTTCCATGAATCATTATCTGCCTGTTTGTCATTCCTGAAATATAAGTGCGGGAATTAAGCATTTATAAAAAGAAATTTAGGAAAGATTATGGTAACTATGTATACACTGCAGTGAAATACTCCTATCACTTTCAAGCGTGCATACATTCTAACATAAATCTCATAAGCCACTATTCATTTAAAATAACATATCTTAGACAGCCAAGTAGAAACTCATGGAAGAAAAATCTGCTGAGAACTTTTGAATCCTAGAGTCACTATCTTGAAGTTGTTAGAGTCCAGGTAACCATCTTTGGACACCATTATGTCCAAATAGGAACAGGGTGCTCTGTTCCTACTCATTTGATACTGGTTTCCCTTTGAGAAAAAGGATACTAGGCTTAGCTGAACCATGCGCATTCTTCTGTTCTTAAGCTCAATTATCTTAATGAGCTAATCTATATGGATAGAGATTTATCTCACAGTGTTATTGCTCTATCCTTCGTAGCTTTTGCAGACATTTTCTGCAGCTATTTATGAAGACAGACTTTTTCCATGTTTTTCTTATAAGCTACTTTTCCATTTACTTGCGTAGTATCATAGGGGCCATATCAAGACCTGCTAAAATTTATACAGATATATTACACCTATGGGGAAGAAACATATACCAAGACAAAAGTAAACAAGGCTAAAATTAAAAAAGGGTCATAGTAATTATTTGTAAAGGCCATTTTTCATTAGCCTGTAACAACAACAACAAAAAGGCCAAATAATTGTGACACAGCTTTCCAAAATATTTTGAGACATGAGGAGTTCATCTTAACATCCTATTTTGTGAAGACTTAGGGGGCTTTGGCTTTAAAAACAAATATCTTCTGAAACAGATGAATAATAAAGGAATATATCCAGTGAGTTATTCTAGACCGTGTCTACATTTTTGCATCAAATTTTTGAAAAAGACTGTAAAGAGAATATCAACTATGATTTTTATATTTTCTTTTTTAACAAACTGCCAGCACTGTACATGTTCTGAGCACAACAGAAAGAATAAAATTAAGTGTGGATCAGTATCCACTCACACCAAATTTCAGTCCTTCCCTTGTCTTCATGCAGAGCCATAACCTCTAGGTCTATAGAGACTAACATCCACTTCAAGTCAGTCCTGTCCAAAACCAGGTGATAAAACCTAAACTGACAAAAAGTGCAGACCTATTTAATTAATCATTTTAGGGTTGGCAAGTATTGAAGAGTAAGTTAATTCAGCCTTCCCAACCTTTAAAATTAAGTCAATAAGAGTATTTGGAGCTCAAAACCTAAAGTATGCTTAAAATCTATACAACTAACTAAAGCTCTGAGGACAAATACAGACAAAGCCAGGAAGAAGAAATCTGTGAACACAGTTAGCATATTTCAAAGGCTATTTTCATTTTTTACCAAGCCATCAGCATTGTGTTTTATGCCACCACACCCACAGTGTTCTGTCTCCCATTGGTACCTTTCAATTTTATCTTGCTAAGGTAGGACTCAAAACCCACATATATTATCCTGGTCATACTAGCATTTATATAGACAAGGCTTTTAAGTTAAATTAATAAAATGTAACATTGATATAATTCTCCCTAGGAGAGACAGTCTGTGATTTGTCCTTTGGATTATGGTGTTCTAGGGCATTTTGATATGACTATTGCAACCTAAAATGGTATTTATCTATTACCCCACACATGGTAAAACACTGATATCTATAGAAACAGTTTGAATCGTGCATTTTGGAAATATTTGCAATCTACATTGTGTTCATTAGCAGAATGCTTACCTTTAAGTCAGACATCTTTGTAATACAAATATTTAAAAATAAACAGAAGTCTCACTGAATTCACTTGGATCAGTGAAAGAAAACACAAGGAAAAAGTCTAGATTTTTTCCAAACACAGAAAAATCAGTAGCATTCCAAAAACTGTAACAGTGTTTTGTCTTCAGAAATTGTCTTTAACGTAAAAAATATGGCTTTAACTCATGTAACTCACAAAGTAGTACCTTGTTTGAGCTGAAGTCAGTCAGTCTCTGGCTGACTCTTCCATACACGGCTTTTTTTCCTACAGAACCTGAAAAAAAATAGACAATACTTTAAAAAAACATTTCTCTCGAGGACCATAAGAAGTATGCTTAGCTAATGTTCAGAACCGTATTTTTTTGGTTTTCATAGGTTTTGCATTTAGAACACCAATATCTATACTTTAAAAGCTACAGATAAACAGTGTGGAAGAAACATGGAAAAATTTACCTGGTCATTTCATTAAAGGGAAAGTAAAAATCTGTGCAGTGCCTCTAAATCAACACAGTCATGCATTGCCATTCCCTTCTTGTCCAGAATTTAAGAACAGGGATGGGCTAGAGAACTAAAAGTCCTTATTTGAGTGTAACATTTTAACTGTGTTAAAAGCAGGAGCAAACCTGGGCAGATGCAGAGATTGAAGCAAAATTGTGTACTGTAGGGTATCAGAAGCTCTTTAAAAATTAATCTATCCTCTCCTGAAATTACTGCTATCCCAAAAGGTCAATGACTAACTGCATATTATCATCATCACTAGCTTTATTAAAACAAAATTTTTTTCTCTCTAATTAGCACCAATAAGCTCTGGTTTACAAAGACATGAATAAAAAGCATCTCTTTCTTCTTAATTTTACAGTGGGGGTAACACACTGATTATTCAAAAAGATGACTCCTCCAATTTTACAAATGAAAATAACTGAAGCTTGAGCCTCTGAACAAGATGAAATGTCTAAACAAATACAGTTAATGAAAAAGAAAGGAAGAAAAGCATTTAAGATTAAAAGCAACCCTGATGATATTTCAGTTGTAGTTTGCAAAGACGCAGTAGAGTGCTTTTCCTCCTTCCTCTACTTTGTCTCTAGCCTTCCTTAACCACCAGTTTATCTAGAAGAAAAGGCCTGAAACTTCATTACAGAAAGTTCTAGAGGACTTCCTCAACATCTAGTTTGGTCAAATCTTACAGAAGTTTACATCTACTATACGTTCTGATCAGTCTTATGAACCAATTATAGCTGTCTTACCATGGCTGTTCAATGAGAAAGATGTGTGTGCTACTACAAAACATCCAGATTCTCCCTCCCATTTAGTTTTGGGTGCCCATGATTGTGACAACACAAATAGGCCTCAGAAGTGCTTAACTGGATTAGAATGACCCTAACAAAAAAACCCAGTAATTTTGTCTTGTCCTGACTGGCTGTTTCTATGTCTGATGTAACACAACTGAAGATGATCAGATTTCAAAAAGGAGACAAAAATCCCCACTAATGCAGCATAATCTGGTTAGAAAACCAAGGGCCAAAAAGAAAATTTTCTCCTGCCCTACAATGGATACTGCTGATGAAATCCTTGTCCTGAGAAATGTAGTCTTAAGAGCAATGCAAACACTTTTCAGTGAAAAGTAAAGCCAGTCAGAATGGAGACGCTTTTTTCAAATTTTATCAAGAATTCAAAAATATGCCCACCACTGTGAAAAAAAAAAAAAAAAATCATGCTTCATGACATTTTTGTCAGAAAGACAACTCTGTTATAGCTACATCTTAAGCAAGCAGGAAATACTTAATTTCCAAACAGCATTTTCACATACAACAGTTCTGTAATTATTCCTATTGAAGAAGACAAAGGATACAAGTCATCCACTGCATGAACAGAGAATAACCCCTTGGGCCACCAGCAAGAGGCCTCAAAAATAAACATCACCCCTCTGTTAGTCAGATCTTCGTAAACCAGCAACAGTCACTGGCATAGGACAGTTCTGGCAAATAGAACTTGGGGAAGGAGGGGTTCCCCACAAGCAGGGATAAAATTTTCCCTATGACCTTTTCCTAACAGTTTACAAGCCTTTCAACATTGTTCTTCTCAACTTGCAACTATTCTGAAATTAACCTGCTGCTTTGGAAAGAATACTCTTGGAGACCAGGCTTCTCTTGTGCCACCAGAAGCGAAGACAGTCCAATTCCTGTACTCCTTGTGGAGGCCTCTGTCCTCTCCATGAAACTTCCTTAAAAGTCTGGAGACCTGCCAACATGCCATTGTATGCACTGGCACAGCTAATAATTGTAGTGTCGCTTTAGAACACATAATAAGTTTTCAGAGATCCGAATCTGTTATTAGAGAACTGAGGCATAGCTTCACTTTAAATTTAAAGCCAACTGCCACAGATACAAACGTGTGTGAATCAGCAGAATTCACAACACTCAAATTCAAAAAGAAAAGAGAATGAGTTTGTAACAGGCAGATTCTTTGAGACTGAGTTGATTGCATTACTATTTTTACTGACAAAACAAGATTAGTTGATGGAGGCCCTTACGTTTAAATTACATGGCTTTTAGAGATTTAGAACTGCATCGCAGAAAGTTACTCCAAGTTAACTCTTATCATGTTGGAGATGAGATCTACCCTACAGAGTAGGTTGCTTAAGAAGTGCAAACAAAAGATAAAATTAAGTGACACACATACCAGGTTTGGTGGCATCATTGCCAGTCCTATTTAAATGATCCAGAAGACAGTAAACAGCATGGTAATGAAATCTCCAGATTAGAGGGATTAGAAACATGAGCAGATATTACTGGTAAAATACAATTTGGAAAGTCATAGGCCAAGACATCTGGAACAAAATAATCCAAAAAGTTGCCGTACGCATTTTAAGTAGTAGGGAAAACTGGATCTTAATAACGCAATAAAGCAGTATATGTGTATATATGTATGTGTCCCTATATAGAGACATATAGGTGCAGACTATTTTCTTTATACATACATAGATATAGATATATATAGGCACGATACAGGCAGGGATTCTCTGACTGCAGCTGATAGGAAAAGATGACATTTTCAAGAGAGCATTTGGAAGTTTCTCAAAACTGATTTTGTTCTTTAAAGAAAATGTTATATACAGTTTAGTATGCCTTGAAGACTGGAGGAAAGCTATGTAGTGCAATCAGCTTCAAAATACAGACTAAACTTCATCGTGGAGTTTATGCCAAAGGTCCCGGTGTGTGTCTGAACTCAGTTAAATTTCCAGACTCCAGCAGTGCAGCTACATACTTATTAGTGAATTAGTTTTTAGCAACCTAACTAGAAAGATAGCTGTGAATCAGAAGGAGTTCAGAGGAAAACAATGAAAAAGATAAAAAAAAAAAAAGAGCACGCAGTTTGCAAAAGAGGATTAAAAGACTCTGGATGCACTTATGACTGCTGCAAGATAATTCAAAGAAAAGGGTGGACTAGACTTTGGCTGTACCAAGGGACTCTCAGTACCAGATAATCATAAAACAACTATTTACCAGACTAATTAAGGCAGGGAGAACTTAAAAAAAAATTTTTTTTCCACTTTAAGATATTCTTGACTACAAAACACTGTCCCAAGTACATTTTCAAGCATAAGTGAGCCAACCCAGAGTGAATGTATAAGATGGGACAGCTGTCACTAGCACTTAGACTGATTGATTTTATAGGTCTATCCATTAATAAATTAATTCTTGCAAAGACATTAATTTACTTATTGACTAGTATCTCTTTAATAAAAAGAACAATACTTGTCTGCCTAGTGAAATGTCTGGGCTCTTTAGCCCTTTAAAATACTAATTAGTCCCATTAACTCTCTGAAGTAACAAGGAGTAACAAACCCTAATTTATTCCTAGGTGTAAAGACAGAAATATAAGAGTTTTCCTTGTGTTATAACATAAGAAGAATCTGAGATAAGTGTACCGCATATTTCAAATATTGCATCTCTGAAGATACACCAATTTAAAACTTGCACTGCCTTAAGCATCTGAATACCAGTAGCTTTTTCTAAACAGACCCCCCACCCACCCAGTAGTTCTTGAAGCAGCTCGATTTTAACCATTTCACACTTTTTTATTCACCTATTATAAGCATGACAGCTGAAAATATGATTGCAGAGGACTTGTTAGCCATCAAAAACAGTAATTCTACAAGTTAGTACAAACTCCAAATCTGTAACATGCTGGCATGGTGATAAATACAGAGGTCAAGTAATTTAACTCCAGAACCTAAGCAACGACACAATAAAAACAAAATTTAGTCAAATCGGAAAGCAAATCTGAAACTAAAACTACTACATAAGTCTGCTAGGTTTTGCAGTTAAAGCAACATAGAGGTCATCTGGCTTTTCAGAGAAAAGTCCATTAAAAAAAAAAAAAGAAAAAACCTTAATCAACTCATCTTTACTTGTTGAAAACAAAGCACTATTTATACATAAATGCCGCTCCTGAAAAGCTCCCATCAACATCCAGTTGCTTACATCCCGTAGACCCTTTGAAGCAGCCTCCCTCTGCCCTTAGGTGCAGCAAAGCTAAACCATACAGCACTGGGTTTGTAAACAGTGTCCCAACCTTGTAATAATGCAACCACAGGAAACAGTTATTTGTTATAATATTACTACTTTGACTTTCAAAATTTTCTGATTTGTAAAATCACACAAGCAACATTATTAGAAGACCACTTAAAGTTTAATACTTTTCCCTTAAAAAAAATAAATCTTATTACAGTACCTTTCCAGCAAGCTGTAATTTTTCTGTTCCCCTTCTAAACTGATATCGAAAAGCAATTACAAGAAAAAGACCAAAGATCAGTTAAAGGAAAAGGTATCTGGTAGAATCAGTAGGAACGAAACCAGATTTTTACAGGATCACGGGGGCTGGATTCACATAAAGATTTAGGGCCAGTTCCAAGCATGGGATCTGAACCCACATCCCAGATTGGGTTATATATAGTGAGTGAGCCCTATACTAGTGAGCCCTACCACCCAGGTAGGCTTAACACAGGGTTTTGCCAATTAAACAGTAACAAAGCTTTAAGGCCCAAGCTGATTCATGCTCCACCAAATATGAGCAAGGGCACAGCTTCCAAAACATGACTCTGCACCTGACTACGTGGACATGCTCTAATTCACCTCCAGGGAACTTGCATACCTAAATCAAGATTGTTGGTTTAGCTGGGGAGTCAAGCCAGTGTTACTCACTGCAGTACCGGAGCATCTTTTATTCTCACTTTAATTCACTTTCAGTGTTTTAGTTATTTGTATTTATTGCCATGACTTCACGATTAATCTAGACAGAGTAATCAGAAATTTCATAGGACAAGACCTCCAGCTGCTCTAAAACCACTGAAGACAGACTCCATGTGCCAAAAGGTATATGTGGAAAAAACAAAGCTAATTTTAAGTAGTAAACACAGAGTTAACAGGTAACAGACAAAAATTCTGTTTCAAACAGCATTTTAAGCTAAAAAGGGGGAATAACAAGTGATTTCTGTGGTTGTAAATGACATGATTTAAAATGACAGAAGAAAAGAAAATCAAAGAGAAGTTACACTAACTCAAGAAACAAAACCATCCACACACAGCATTCAGGTAACAATGATCCTGTTCATGCAGGGATCACTTGATTTCTTGTGGAATAAGAACACAATCCCTGTAAGAGTTGGGGGGGGGGGGGGATATAAAAACAAAATCCAAAAACAAATCCTGGCAGCCTGATGTTTCTAGTATACTACAGAAACTTTTGAGTGGTGCTTGATTTGAAAAGGAAACCCAACTGAGTTGCATGTACTGGAAATACGTGGCAAATCTGGAGAAGTAAAAAGGCTGGCCAAAAGAGGCCATTCAGACTCAGATACTCTGGAGTAAACTGGTACCCTCACCATATTTTAAGAGTACTTTCAATAGAAAAAGAACAAAACCTACTTAAGACTGTAAAGATCACATTTCAAATTATAATGAAACCCTACTTTTATCACAAACCTAGCTAACATCAACAATAATCAACTGTTTTCTCTTTCCTTCTCCCTTTTCTGTACATTAGCTTATCAGTCACTACAGTGCCAAACAGTCTTTTAGAAGCTTTGGATTTTATCATCTAATGCTCACCTACTATTGGACCTGAGGTTCCCAGGTGGTCTCAGCCTGAGTCCTTGGCAAGATCCAGACCAGGAACTAAGTGGTAAAATCCCAGTGGGAGATAAACTTCTAGAACTTCAAGAGTTACACAAAAATTTCAAAAGAAACTGAAGTTCCATTTGCTATAATTTACTGGATTTTGTCTCATGGGCAAAAAATAATATCATAGATTAAAAAAATATACATACTTTTCATGCATGTTCTCTGGTAAGCAAGTTGTAAAGGGACCTTAGTCAAGGGTTCACAGAGTAACATGTACTAAAGTACAACTTGCCCTATGTACATTCCTGTTTTAAAACACATTAGCTTAAGCATTGCCATTTACACACTTCATAAATGCATGTTTTATCCTACTTTAAATCACTTTCACATTCAATAGTAAATCAAGGGCACAGCATTGTCCCACGTCTCCATAAGCACAATCCTTTTGCCTTTAAGGAAAACAAGCAAAGTGACTATGCGTCAAAGCCACATGGCTTCTCACCTACAACCAAGTGATTTATTTCCTCAGGAAAAATAGAGCAGATAAGAAAGGATGATCTATTGCAATGTGCTCCAGCAAGCTGTTACAGCAGTGCCCCAAGTAGCACTGACCTGTACTTGGTCACATGAGGCTTGTTGTCACTGCACTCAGACGAACTACATCTCAGCAACGAGCATGCCTCGAATACAGGAGTCACTCTGACACACCACACGTAGGAAGCACACCTGCTATTTCTGCCCGTCTGCCACGCAGAGAATATTACCAACCAAGACCCCCTGCTGAAATAAACCTGGCATTGCAACCCAGCAAGGAAATCTTGAGCAGAGATACAGCAAGCACGGGAGGAACACTGCTCGCTTTCCAGCAGCTGAGGATAATCTGGGGAAGATTCAAGAGCAATAATTTGAAAGTAGTCTCTAAATTAAATGGAAATAGCTTTACAAGCAGATTTAAGAGGACCAGAGGAGATGCGAAAAGGCACCTAACATCTGAACACAAGATACTTGCTTATTCTAAGAATGAACCTAATCCGTGTGTGAGTTATCCCTGTAAATTTGCTCCCTCTGCCATAAAAGATGAGGTTCTATGGAGGAAAAAGAAAGCATTCACACATTAGATCTTTATCTCCTGAAAAAAAGTTACACATTGCTATCTGAATTCTTCAAGGAAACCAGGCAAAAGAAATTATTCTTTCACTTTTCTCCACAATTCCTTCCACTGCAATGATAGATGGGGTTTCCCTTCCCCGTTTTGTTTTACCAATACGTAACGATTAATACTAATATGTAACACAACTTACATATGAGAACTAATATAAAGACTAAACTGAATGGAGCTGGTGGGAGAGGTTGTGGCAATGTGGTGGGCAGATGCACATGTCTTACCTCCAGAAAGGTCAGCACAAACAGTTTGATAAAGGCTGCTCACCGTAGTGCTGAGATTCTGTCAAAATAAATATCTTCACGACAATAAGAAGTCAAAACCTTTTATGAATGAGACCTATCTATAAGACCTTGCGCAGAGGCCCCTATGCAGTTGTTCTCCACACAGAGATCTATGAGAGCAGTTTTGTGAGGATTGATTGATTGTAACCTTTTGAGCCCAGGCTGTGATCCCATTAGCTCTCAGAAAGGAAGGACAGTGAGCCCCTGCTGCTGACCGCACGTGGGGCTTCTAAACAGTCTCTCTCTACTGCAGGCAAGCATTTTGGGATGAAAAAGTAGATGGATATCTTTTGGGCCTTGTGCTGAACAAATAAGTGGAAGATGTGAATTACTAGGCAGGGGCGTTACAGCAGGCTAGAGCACGGAAAGAGAAAAAGAAGTCTAACTTAAACTACAAATGCTGATTTTGTGACACTCCATTTAGTTGCTTGAAAAGTGAGTAGAGATCAAGCTGTGTTGAGAACTGAGGCATGGTTATTAGATTAGGAATGGGGCTGTAACCCTTCCCATGCAAGCAAAATAAGTTCTGTATCATGAGATGACTACAAGTCATTCAGACATGCTGCCTGAAACAATCAGCAGCAGATGACAAATTCTAGCCAGCAACTCACTGAAGTTCCCTCAGTGTTCCTTCAAAAAGTTTAGACCTCTGTCTGCAAAGTGACTTAGTATTTTTCAGAATGAAAGCAGTTGAAGTTGTACCAATTCTACAATTGCATCCACTTATACGACACTTATCAGCTTCCTATGACAAGAACAACTTGACCTTAAGCAGCACATGTTTTATTTATGACATTAGAACTATAGAAGTATTTCTGTTTTGCCACAAGAAGGAAGCAGGTCTGATAGACTTCACCCTTACACACATCAGATTTTGAGCTACCCAACAGAACAGCCAAAAGCTGGCCAAGCTCAGCTCGTTGAATTTTACCTACAGCATAACAGATATTCACATAATACCAGCTATCACAGTTTGTTCCACTTCCATTCTTCCATTCACAGTGTATTAGACATGATAAGACTATATACAGCTGGTACTTTATATACAGGAACACACTTTCACCAAGTGTAAATAGGCATAATGCTTTCATTTAAGTGACTTACATGAATGCACCCAAGCTAGAAAGCTGACCTCTAGCCTCCAAAGAAATTGAAATACATTAAGGTTCTTTGAGATGAAAGGTGGTTTCTAGAGAAAAATATAGCATTTTGTTACATACTAGAGCAGACCAAGCTCTAAACTAATGATGTGCATTACTTCCTGGGATTTAACAGCTCCTTAACTCAGCTTCTTTTTAATGTTTATAGGTATCCTCTCAGCCAGAATGGGCACTTTTAAGTGCTAGCAATGAAACAGTGGTAATGAACTACAGAGCAGCAAAATCAGTGAGGTTACATGTGAATCTCCTGCAGTTTCACCCACTGCAACACAAAAGAAATGAATTCTCTCTCTATTCAGTGGGATTTGCCCATCATTCATGCTTTGCCTGTAAGCCATTAGTAAAATACCAATTGACCCATACTCATTTTTGAGCCCTTTTTTAAAGAATTTTCTAGGGTTTTTTTCTCCGTCTCCCTGTCTAGCACGCCCCAGTCTTCCATGAATTCTTGAATAGGAGTATCTGCAAGATAATAAAACAGAAGAGAAAAAATATAGATGACATTATGAGATTGATTAGGCCAATGAGTCCCACAGTCTTCTCACTGCTTGGGCAGAGCAAGGTAATAGAATTTCAGGGTCTCAACTTGGCGACAACAAAAGGGGTATAGAGGTCTGGAGTAGCTGAAGGTAAAAAACCCCACAACTATAAGTAAAAAAACTTAAGTGTGTAGAGGACAGAAGACTGCATGGCAACCTGTGGATTTCTCCAAGTGTCACTTTCAGGAAAACACATCACAGAATTCAGCTACAACTCTCCAGTCCAAGACTGGAGACAGAGGCGTTTAAAATTAACAAAAATAAGTTTCCTGCTGAGCTAGGAAAGAACACCCCCCCTCCTGTGCAAGTTGCTCCTCACATCTTTCTGCCAACCCTGTTAATTACTAGCTGAGAGCAGAGGCAAGACAACTCCAGTGTGGGATGTACTTCAATTATTAGAGGCTGGGCACCTCCAAGTTTCCTATTACCAAAGACTTTCTTGCTTTATTTCTTCTTACCTAACTACCCTGTTGTAATTTATATCTTTGCAGTAACAACACTGTAGTTAAAACCAAAACGGCACTTCTACTCTAAACCTATATTTTATTCCTTGGAGTTCATTACTTCAGTTAACATAAAAATGTGCTTTCTGCCAATCCCTGTCCTCCTCCTCCCCACTTTCCACCTCAGCAAAAATATTTGTCATTCCCCAAGGACACTGGATGGCTGATCCTCTGCTCTCCCTTGCATAGCCTGTAGATTTGTCTTTGATGACAGCTTCTGGAGGTAAAAGCCCACAAGAATACTGCTTTACTGTTCGCCTAGGAGAAAATCTGAGTTTTCAGAGAATGTTAAGGAACATATATTTGTCCTATATACGTGGCTGAGGGAAAGAGGAGGGGCTTTGACCTCTGCCCTGACAGCACTTTACTTCTCTGCTTCTATTTTGAGGTTTCCTAGATCCCCAAAGGACCTGTCTGCAAATTTTACAAGAGATATGTATCAAAAAGTCAGCATGTATGACAGATTAAAAGTCATACAGCCAAAGACCTTTGGCTGTACTTACTGTGTACACTCCTTAGAGAGCAATAGGGTAGCTTTAGTCACATCACTATTACCCTAAAGAAAAAGCAAAATAAGCCCATAAGACCTTCCTTGATTCCATTTGTCTATTTGATTAAAGATCACTGAAGGAGAGAGAAGGCGGAACAAGCTTTGTTTTTATAAAACCATGTGATCCATCTAGAGAATTGTGAAAGTAATAAGCAAGGGGTATTGAAACTTCATGAAGGATAATTGCCCCACTGCAAGTTATGGTGATGGGAATTTGTCGACTTTATTAACAGGTTTTATTTTGCATAAGCATTCAATCCTATGTCATAGTTTCCCAAAAATAATTTTACACACCAAACCCACATTATTATCCTAAGTTTTCCAAAAGTGAACCAAGGCTTAGATTCAACAATCCATAAAATTCCTCTGCACATTTGTGTGCGTACATGCATGAAACACTGCAAAAGTCTTCTGACCAGTTGAAAAAAATGATTGCACTAACCTTCTTGTCCCCTCTCCCCCCACCCAAAAATAATCCTTCAAAATTGCCCTATTTAACAGTGCTAGCTCTTCAAATATGTCTCCAAAGTGGCTTAGTATTTGTGTTGTTGTTGTTTTGATGGCATGGCAGAAATGAGATATGAAACAGGAATGGGCAAAAATCTTGGGGTCAAACTCAAATGGTGATTTAACAGTACTCAGCCAGTGGTAACCTACGTACCCCACAAACTGGTAGGTACATCAGTTCTTCTCCCTTTTCTGGGTTGTACTTCACATTTAAGCTGTGGAACTAAAAAAATTGCTGCTTCCTAGTGCTAGCTGCTTTTGAACAAGAAAGGCTATCTGCCTCAAACTGGTTATCTCCATTAGACACATTTTGAATTGTCTGAAACATCTGTGTAACAGCTATTCTGTGCTATAGGATATAAAATTAGATGGGCTATTGAGAAATTGGAGCAATTGTAAAGAAATAGAAATATTATGGAAGCTTTTTAGTAGGGCTTGGTTCACACATGCTTTTTCAGAGTGCAGGGTAAAAACAACTACATGTTCTAACAATTATTTCTGTCCACTCCAATTTGTAACAATTCAAAATCTCATTTTTATTATGCAATTAGCTTATGCTGACAAAAATAGGTCAGATAAGAGGATTTTTAAATTTGCTGACTGCCGTATCAGTTCAGCGAGCACTGTGGATAATGGTCATACTATATAAAAATCAATAAATAATTACAGCATAATGGAGAGGCCTATTAATGACTTAAATTATAGATGATGTTTTGTGGCTCTTAACTGGTGTCTTCAGGGCACCTTTTTTCTTTTTCTTGGGAGTTTGAAGGGCAAAAGCAAACACGAATGTAATGATGCAAATTGCAAAACTTGCAGGCAGAGCTTCTGAGACCATCCTTTGTCCATCACAGATAATGTACCCTCTGGCATCTCCAAATTAAAAGGAAATACTGTCTTTCTTCAGCTTTAGCAAGACGTACAAAGCAATTTTAATCAATTCAGTGTCTTTTGGTTGTAAGAATGGAAATGGGACATTGATCTTCCCATCCTCTGCAGTAGAGGAAATATTCTTTCCACAGGGACTTGATTAACACATTTGCATCACAGAAAGGTTTGTGAGGTAGACGAAATGTATTTCAGAGCGTATTTTTAGGGTGTTTTGCAAAAATATCCTCCTCTTTCAAATAAATTAAAGGAAAATAATTTATTTCCACTATACCCCAAGGAAAGTTTCTGAGACATCTAGTTTGGGTAACACACAGGAGAAGCAGCAGCTCGTCTAACTGCTACCTGTCCCGATGTTAGCTGTGATATCACAGCGACAGTTCAAAGCATTTCTGTAGCCCAGAATCTTCTGCAGCTCAAAGGCGTCTGCCTTTTGTTCTGAAACAGGTTGTAAGAACTGGAAGCAAGAGGCAGTCTCAGAAACTCATAAAAATCTGCACACTAACACCCTTCAAGGAAAAGAACAAGTTTACATCCCTTAGTGAAACTTCCACAGTTTCCCTAATTCGAGTGAGAATCTACTCGTGCTACTTGTGCTACTTGAATGGCTCAGTCACAGATATCACTTATTCATAATTGACGCAAAACACAATATGACAACAAAAGCACAATAGCGAAAATAAAACACCTCTGATTGGATTTCTCTGCTAGTGGTATTTTTGCCAGGTAAGAATCAGTGTAAAACAGTCTAATTTGCTAAGTAAAATTAACCTGCAATTTTCTGAGCCATGAATAACTTTTCCATGGAAGACCAGCTCCAAAATAACCTCAAGGCTCTTGCTCCCTTAAGTGTCTGAACTAATTAGATATCCACTAGTGACCAAAATGCTAATTTACCCATGCTGCAAGATAGCAAGAAGGGATAAGTAGTAAAGAAATAATATGGAAAAACAAACAAAAAAAAGGGAAGAATGCTATCTATATCCTGTAATGGAAAAGACCTAATAAATATTTATGAAAGGAATCCAAGAGCAAACCTGACACCTGTGACACATGGAGATTTAAAGGTCCTTGTCTTCAGCTTGACATAAAAGGGAAACCCACTATGGGCAATCATTAAGCATCACCTCCCCAGCAGCACCAGGCACTTCACACATTAAACAAGCTTATCTGCAGCAAAGGTGGCATTGTAGCTACAGGAAGGAAACTTCTCATGTATCATGTCCGTCCTGGAGTTGTGCTGCCTGGGATTTTTATTCTTTGTTTTTTTTTTAATGTAGCTTGTAAACTCCCCTGAGGTGCACCACCATTTATGGACAGGTTTCTCTTGCCTCAGATTTGACTTGACCTGCTTGTATTTACAAGCTACTTTGATTCCCATCTCTGCACTGCAGTTCACTGTTGCTAAATTACCAGGGTAACAAGATTCTTTAATATTCCAGTTTGTTTCCACCTGCTGTTACAGTGTTTGTTCATTCCTGCCATCAGTCTCCTGGCCTTCTCACTAACACTTTTACATTCATCTTCTCTCCTGTACAGGGTAATTTTTTTATAGATAAACAAAAAAATACAAGAAAAATTACATCCACCTAGCAAAAGCCTCCAGTGTTTTATAGTGTTAATACAAGAACTCCGTACCTTTATCCCAGAGGTTTTTTTCACAAGCTAGTTTCTGTCCAGGTCTGAAAGCAAAGGTAGCAATGTCCACATTGCTTGACTACTGAATGAACCAGACTCAGTAAGCATGCTGCAGTAACACATGATTGTCCTCCAGTCACCTGAAGAACAAGTGTCAGAGATGACTGCAGTCAAACAAAGTCCCTCCCTGCCCCAAGGCAAATAAAAGTCTGCTGGAAAGGCACCAGACGGGGAGTATTATCTCAAGACCAAGCTACCACCAAAACCTCCATTCAACTTCCATGTCAGCTGGCTCACCCTTTTGGGAATTCACTGACAGATTCCTGCCACTTTGTGTAATTTTACATAGGTTTGCAAGGATCTTTTGAACTAAGAGGAGGACAAACCCAAACCTCTAGGTTTAACATAGGGAAAAATTATACTTTGACTTTAGTAAATGATCATATTTAAAATTACTGGTTCCCTGTTAAGTGTGCAGGACAAAAGGGTTTTGCCTGCCACCCTGTGACTTCGGGTATCTCTGCCTTGCCTTTGAGTCAGAGCAAAAAAGGGAACAGAGTTTTTATTCAGAGAAGTAACCTCAGTCACTTGTAAGGCAACCATCCAGCAGGTCTGGAGGAAACTCTCAGCGTAGCACTAGTTTTGTTAATGTAATTGCAACAGAAAGCCTGGGTGATCCCCTGGCAAACTCTGTTATCACAGCTCACAAAGGAGCTTTCCAAGAAAAGAAAAAGGCACCTCCTTCTCTGAAACCAGACACCCTTTTCTGAGTCATTGATCAAAGACCTTGTGCTCTTCCTTTGAAGGCCCCACTGAAACACTAAGCATCAAGGAAAAAAAAAAGTGTATCTACAGCTTTCCATTAAATAAGAAAATAAAAATAAATTATTCTGGCCCTTCTTCCTTGCCAATATCGTTTCTAATGCTAATGTGTCCCTATTTTCTGACTGATTTCTTTAAGGGAAAAAACCCAATGAATGTACACATTCAAGTAAGAGGATGCCTTTGTCAGTTCATTCAAAATGTGCATTTCTATCAAACAGCCAGGCCTTTTCCTTCATGCCACTGGAATTCCAGATTTTACTCAAGCTGCTGTTGTCTATACACTCACATAGATAAACAAACAAGGGATAATTCTCCCTCCTTTTAAGAACTGTGCCTACCCACTGGCTCACAAGGGACTTGGTTCTACGGCAAAAGCAGCAGTGTGACAATGTGATAATATGTTGCCAGGTCATTATTCAAGATGGTGCAGATAATTTCCCCATTATTTCCATGCTCCTATGGAAGCATGCTACAACCTTTCTTCTACATAGGGCTGTAAAACCAGACAAGATTACTGTAATGCATTTCTTCCCATGTCACATGAACACTGTAATATGCTTGCAGTGTCAGAAGCAAATTTCTGGCTGTAAATATCAAGTCTAACTTATTCTTAAGTTGCAGCAGCCTTCATTGTATTGGTAAATAGTTATGTAAGCTACTTAAATACATTTAAGCACACACTGATGGCAGATTGAATTTCTAGGCTGTAACTCAATCTTTAGCTTCGTGCATTTATAAACCACTCAGAAGCACACTTTCTTTTTATGAAATTTAAGAATTATAGTCAGTATACCCCTGCCTGACATGCTTCAGTATCTATGCTAGCCTCAACTTCAGAGGCATCTGAGCATTTGAATGTTTTCATAGCCCCTTGTGAAGATATTTAATTGACATATAGAAGCAAACAGTGAAGAAAGTAAGTGAACAAACAGGAGGCTGCCCCACAACCTAGCAGCACCACAGATCCTAACCAGGTGGAAGACATTCTGGCTGGAATGAGAGACAAGACTTGGATCTAGGACAATGCTCAGGTCAGCAGACGGCACAGGCCCTTACCTAAATTACAGCTGTCTCAGAGGCCACAGTTAAGGCTATGACTTTGGCCTTTGACCTTTACTTTTTATGTAAATGGAGCCAGCAGATCTCAGAAGCTTTTTTTTTGTGAACCCAAGCCTGCAGAGGTGCTACAAACAACAGGCTGTAACAAGAGGAGGTGATTACTTGACACGATGAGCAATAAGCCCCGTTCTCTTACAATCTCAGAACCAAAAGCAGAATAATAAATACTTACTTTCAAGGCAACAGTAAGATAATAGTCTAAGACACAGAAAGCTTTGTGAGAAACTACCTCATGATTTACCAAGCAAAGGGGTAGCCTCCATAAACAGATCTCAGTATTGCAGAAACTTTGAATATTCTTCCCAGGTACCTTCGATCTGCAGCATAACGCAAGGAAATATTAACTTCATTGAACCAAAGTACTAACATGAGACTAGAAAAATGAAAGTAAATGTTTTCTCTGTTTTCTAGTTTGACATAATTCCATTATCTGTCCTGTATTATTAAAAATATTTGCTTGTACAAATATCTATCACAGTCACAAGGAAGTTGGGAATTAGGATGGGGAAGCTGCTGGAACACAAGCTTAGCAGTTTTGTTGAGTTTAAGGAGATTGGAAACATGCATTTGGGCGAGCTGCATTTACAAACTACTCATTGTACTGAGGATTATGTGAAGATGTAAATCTGCAGAGAACCTTCATCTTTCTTGTTTATCATTCCACTTAATCATGATTGATCTTGAAGGAATATTAATAATACATGCCTTCGGACTTTTCCTAGTCAAAAAAAGATATTTCAGCAGTTTTGCAGCCCAGGTAGACTTTCCACATCAAACTGAATTGAAAGCAGACAGTCAAGGGAAGAGACAGTATCAGGTGAGTGGAGGACAGCTTCCAAAGCACAGCAGAGGAAGAAGTAATGTCTCAAATGAAAAGCCAAACCCTAGAAATAATATAGGCTTCATAAATTTACATATAAACTTCATTTCCCACCAAACCCTAAAGCTTCAATACTACCACTTTATTCTCCAATAGATGTAAGAATTGCCCATGAAACACTCCAGATACACAATGGACAGTATGTGGGACTCAAGGACAAAAAAAAAAAATACTTGCAACTGCAAGACGATGTAACAACTATCTCGTAAGAACTGCTGAAAGAAGGAAGGACTGTCTGTACGCAAAGGACATAGCAGGTCAAATATTTCCATAACATATAGCATGATTAAGAAGAAAGAAGCAGAGAAGACGCATCTGGATTCCAGCAAGTAGTGTTAAATCCAGTGAATATCCACCCGGCACATGGAATTCAATTTCTATTAGTAAAACAGGCACAGAAGAGGGGACTACACTTTCCCTGAAATGGGGCTACTACACAGAAGAAATACTAAACAGTGGACAAATTTCCAGCTATTATAAGAGTCTTAAATGCCAGTGTCATTAAGCTGGCAATGGGATCATGACCCAATAAAATTAGTAGGTGTTTTGCTCTTAGCTTCAACAAGGTAAAGATTTTTTTCCATGGAATGATGATGTCTAATAGGACTACAGTAAAAGACATACATATTTTTATAACAGATCTGAACACATTAATATTCAGTCAGCAGAAGCGCATCCCAGACACTGCTCATTCAAGTTCAGATTCAACCTTTAAGGCAGCTTTACCTCAAGGGTTATAACTAAGTTTTCTCATACAACCTCTTCCTTAGGTATGACCATATTCCATATAAATACAAGACCTGAACGTACATCAGTTTTCTCCATCTCCACCAAAACCCATAACCTACATCCAGCAGTGAGGCCAGACGGATGCCAAAGTGTTTCAACTGAGTCCCCATGTTGCAACATGCACTGCCAAATCAATTAAATGCAACATAAGATGACTCCTTATTCAACAAAAATGTAAGACCATAAATCTGGTGCAGTGGTATTACTTAGGAGATGGGTATTAGGGGAATCCAATTTTTGTGAATGTTTTAGGAGTATGATTTCTGCGGGTGGGTTTGTTTCGGGGTGGTGTTTGGTTTTTTTGTGTGTGTGGGGTGTGTGTGTGTGTTTGTTGTTGGGGTTTTTTTGAAAAGATGAAGCTTTAGTTTCTTTAAGCAATCCTCGCTTATATTTATTAAAAAGCTGTAGTGCATGCACTTCACTTCCCAGGGAAAAGGTGATGGAGTGCAAAGAGTAGTTCAGGGTGCTTATGGTTCAGAGTCTTTCAGATGACAGGTTCAATACATGAATCCATAATCAGGGAACTGAGAGCCTGGACAAGAACAGCATGTTCATCTTCTGTCCTAGAGCTTTGTTTGTTGTTATGGATTGTCTAATTTTTGCTGCTTTGTTTTCAGGAATTTACTCTTTAGCTTATTACTTTTTCCAAAAAATTATCTTTTCAGTTTTAAGTATTTGAAGAAATCTTTTATGCAATTCATCATCCTTACTCTCAGCTGAAGGGCAAACTTATTTAGAAAGACTACTGCTTACTGGGTTTGATACAACTGATTAAAAAAGGGATCATTCATTATTTAAATACACTTTTCAGATGGCAAGGCTTTCAGTGCCTTCCTCTGGTTTTGTACAGCCATTTAGTCTTGTTCTGAAGTACATGCAAGACAAGGAAATACTAGACTTGGGCTATTTTGTTCTTAGAAAAGCAAAAAGAATTAGGTTGTGCTGAAGAAGAGATGCTGCTTGCATACTTATAAAAATGTATTTTCCATGTTAAACAGATCTTCAATTTCACTCAACTACAGTAAAATTAAGACAAGAACTGTCCAATTTTGGAAGTGCAGTCCCAACTTGCTGAGCAGTTTTTCTGAACTTTGGTCTTTAAGCACCAGTTTGTGAGGAAGCATGGGGGTGAGGTGGGGGGAATCCAAGTAAAAAAAAAAGCACTGTCCACTCTTACCAAAGTGTTTGTATCTTCCATTCTGGCAGATCTGTCTGATGACTTTTACAGTGTTACTGCATACTGTTAAAACAAATCCCAGGGAAGAAAATAGTACTTTCATCTTTGTTTTCACCATCCAAAGAAGATTAATGGGCCTAGCTGACTTCTTGTTCTCCAATTCTCTGCCATTCTCTCAGTTCAAGCATTTTGCATAAAAGGAAAGATTTTTTCCTAGTAGGTAGATTTCAGCACCTCAACACACTACTTTTAATTCAAATTTTCTAACAAGCATTCTTGGTTATGACAGATCATTTAAATAATCTGCCCTGACATAGCATCACTGCATCTTTTGTTACTTACTTCTCTCCTCTGTTGTTAAGATATTGCTGCTACTACTGAACTAAGAGAACACAAACAGAGTTGCACCTGTGAACTAAGAGCCACATAAGTTAACGAGAGCGTATAGTCCAAAACACACTTCGAAAGGTGCAGCTTTGCTTTTCTCACTGTTCTCAGCTCTTTGTTTCCCCCTTGCAGTGCACCAACAGCCTCCATCCTGTGAGCTGGTCAGGGAAAGGGTATGGTTGAAACCTCTGCCAGGAAGAAAGGCATCTGGGTTGTAAGTCATCTGTAGTGGGAGGAGGGTCAGGTCCACACTACTGAGAGCAGGAACACAAGCTTAACATGATCCTCAAAGTCTGAGAAACAAGGGTTTCTTAATGCCATCACATCCCCACTCCATGCTTTGCATTAGTAAGTGGAACAACAGGGTTCTTCTAAAGCAGTGTGTCCTACACAGTCAAGTTACAGTGCAGCTAGAGCAGAGCATGTACATCCGGATGACAACACTTCTGGCAGGATATGATCTTAAAAAGTGACTTCAGTAAAGCAAAATGATCAACAGTTGAGCTACTTAAGACATATTGCTCTTTCCCCACCCCAGAAGAGCTCAGTTTTACCGATTCTGATAACCACACTGCTATTTCATTGATATATACCACGTGCTATAAGGAAAAGAGCTAACTGAAAACAAAAATAAACCCTCTGGCAAATTGCATTTCTGTACAAGTTCTCATAGAAGAGAGCACTGCAGAAAAATTGAAACAGCTAAACCAAGATCCCAACAACATCCAGCTCCATTTCTGTTAATATAATGGAAAAAGGGCTCCTTTCCTAGGGTGGATGAGAATGTGTCAGGTTAGGAAAAGCAATGAAGTGCAAAGATCTTAAAATCCCTCTTATCTTCTTCATCCAAGTCAGAAAGGAAAAGCGTGTTAAAGCACCACACTATATGGCTGTCTCTTCTTGTAGGCAACAAAGCTATGTGAAATGGCACTTGCTTCTGTCACCTCACCTTCAGTTTCTGTAGTTATAGTGGCAGTTATAGACTTGCACCAAGTGTTATTCAAAAGGTCCCAGAATTTCACCTATTCACAGCATCTCTACTTTCCATTTGAAGACAGGCTTTTGATTACCTCCACTAGCTTATCACGGGACTTCTCCCCTCCTCAACAAATCCCCAATCCACAAGCAGAACTGGAGATTCTGCAATGGACACAAAAGTTGCCTCAACAGTGCAAGCATGAGACTGATTGCTCAAAGCTACAGTAATATCAAGGAACAAGCTAATTAACTGAAGAAATGATGTTCTTGCTGCAAGCATGAGCACTTCTCCAAAGTTTTCCAAGGGGAAGTTTTTTCCCTAGGGTAGTGAAGAGTCAGTGAGAGAGTAGGACATCTTTACTCCATTCTGGATAATTCGTTTCTCAAAAGAACTTACCAAAACATCTTTCAGGTACTGGGGAAGGTCACCATGAGACACAGAGGTGTGAAAAATCTGGTCTGGAGGAGGTCTAGGGGGAGAAATGAAGGACTGCACAACTTCTTACGCACTGCAATGCAGATAGCAGCAACACACTTCACACTTCTGTCACTCTCTTATAACTAAACACAGTGTATCCTGTAAGATTAACAGCAATTATGTATTTATTTTAAATCTGTTTGTGTAACAAAGTACTCAATGCAAACAGGCACACAGAGAAGCATAGCTGAAATTGCCAAAAGCAACAGTTAGGCAACAGAAGTTTACTTTATCTCAAATCTCTTGCTTCATGTAATACAAGGGAAAAAACCCAAAAGCTTAAACATTTTGAAGACAAATTTGTAGGTGGGAAGCCAAGAAGGGATTATTTTTAGTCATTTCTGACTAATCAAAACACTTTTGCAGAAGAACTGGAAAGCCTTATTTTGATTTTTACTTCTCCAGTCTGTATCAATATATCTAAAGACAAAACATTCAAATCACAGCCAAAAGAAAATATAACACCATTTTGAAAACATTGAAATAGAATACTGCAACATCAGATTGTTTTTATTTCTTCTCTTCTAAAGTGATATACCAGTGAATCAACACAATTTCACAGAGCATTTCACTGTAGACAGAGCTGCACAGGCTAAGCCTGGAGTCTATGCAAGTTTCTCTGATGAAAAACTAAGTCAAAGGATTCCTGCCTGCCTGGACTTCCTTTTTCTTAAAGAAAAACAAACAAGAAACCCACCACAAAACAAAAAGCCATCCACCAAACACAACAACTTTTTGATGTTCCATCTCGTAAAAATGTCTCTCACCAGGAAACAACATCCTGCACAAAAGAGCTAGAAAATTATCTATTTGCCATCTGAAAGACAAGAAAAAAAACAACCTTTCTGTTCAATATTACAACTAAGAACAAGATTGTTATTTACTTCAGTAGAGCTTAGTATAGTTTATACAAAGTGATCAGCAACTCTTTCAATGACAACTTTTTAAAAAAACTCTGAACTTATTCAAAACTACAGTTCTAACCATCCTCCCAGGCATGGGGCAATCCTTTAGCAAGATTGTTTTAAACAAATGGCAATAAGCTACGCAAACAATTGCTAAGAACTACCTGCTACATTGTACAGGTTGTATCACATCATCATTTATCTTCCCTCTGCTGACAACACAGCAATGATTATATAGCACTCATTTACAGTGTTTGAATTCCAGAGAGATGTTACACATCAAAGTAATCAAAGGCAGTTTAGGTAATGAAGCTGACGCAGAATGGAACATTTCCCAAAGAAACATTTCATTTGCATGTAATGGAGCTATTTTAAGTTAATTTTGACATTACATCATAATAACACTTCTTGACATTTACAGCATTTCAGTAACAAGCCTTCTTGCATTGTGAGGGATTAATCTTTTTTTTCTATAAGCAATAAATATATTTCATTTCATAAAGGAAAAAAAACCCCTAAAATGCAAAACACACAGCTATTCTTACTGTTACATGCAAGATGAATTGGATGTCTGAGTAAATATACCATAGGACACAACCTTCAGGAGCTTGCTAAGTTAATAACAGCAGGCATTTTGAATGGTAGCTGTACACAGCCACACATATAGGGAAACTGAATTCAGACAAATACCACATTATCTGTCATTTGATAGAAATGCTTCCTTTGTTCCTTGTGAGTTCTCTCAAAACTATTATAAGCTGTGTTATCCTTTACTACAGATACAGAGGACAAAAAGCCAGAGCCATTGTGGGTTAGCAAACAGGGGGAAAGGCACCCCAAATCAGCAAACAGCTGACAAACCCAAAACAGTAAGAATGAGCTCTGGACAGAGAGAAAAAGGAGAAACCGGTCCCGATGGATCCTTGGCCCTTCCTCTGGTCTCAGCCACCATCTCCTGGCTTAACACAGAAACAAGGCTACAAAGTGTCACTCACAGGACTGAGAGTTTCTTCCTTTGTATTCAGGGACCATGAGAGTATCAGGGGTCCAGAGAAACCTACACTGGAACTTGAGCAGAAAAGGAGCATTCCTAGTCTTTTCCCTTTGGAGTTTCATTCAAAAATAGAAAAGTCTAAGGTATGTATATGATAAGCACAGAATGATACAGAGATAGCAAGACATTTTCTCTTCCGTTAAGCTTTCCAGAAACACACATCCCTTGCCCTTCTGTGCTACAGCATGAAAGAGTAACTGGTCCAATTAAAATTTGGTCTGAAACATAACAACTCCCAAAACTTTTTCACTCACAACAGGCACGCATACATCTTTTTTTTTTTTTTCCCCCTCAGAAGTTCCCTTTCCTAATGCTAATTACTTTTAAATTTAACTCTCATCACCCAACATCCATTGAGCAGTTTCAAGGTTGAAGCAAAATTCTTGTACCATAGACCATGTGGGAAAATAACACGCTGCTTGCATTGCAAAAGAAAATTACTTTCTTTCATTCATCCAAGTCTTTTGGTTGTACTCTGTTTTAAGGCACTAGTCGATTTAATAAAGGCAGCAATCTTAATTTACATGCAGAAATGTATATCAATGTGTTGGCAGAGATGTATAGAGGTACATAGATTAAACCAAGGCCAAGAACAGCTCCCAGATAGGACGTCTACTGGCAAAATTAGGTCAGAAGATCTTGTGAATTATCTAGCTTTACTGTGTTTAACACAAATCAGTAAATATTTATACCTCCATCAAATGCATAACTTCATCAAAACAACTTGCTAATGAACAAAACCATAACTCTTGTGAAGCTGAGTATATTATCCGAAGTTTTATGCTGAAGACAGACCCAATTTGTGAGAAAATGCCCAAGTTCCCCAAACAGAGACAGAAGCCCTTGTGTTTACAGATCACTTGACAAGCTGCCAAACATGTTAGTGATATTCTAACAATTTATAATTCCTTCCAGGAGATATTTAGCCATTTAATTGGCATAACAAAAGCAAGCTATCTGTTACCACACTTATCAAATGTCAGTTTGTACTTCGTTGTGATTGTGTGTTGATTAGATATCAATTACATGTTTGTTTGATACCAGTTAAATGCCTCAACAATTCTTTCAACATTATTACTCTAATAAGATGGCAATTGTGTGTTCAACATTGCAGTAATTTTTGAGATAACACCCTGCAGACCATATCTAGCTTCCTTACACTTGCAGAAGCTCAGTACACTGTTAGACGTATTTAATTACTAATAACTGTCTTAATACATCTAAGCAAACCACTTATGAAATTGTTATAAATAACAAACAAAATTAGTTTGTTTTAAAAGCTTGTAATTTACACTTAAGGGAATTTGCATGAAATACACACAATGATTTGCTTTCACTGAGAATTTCCTTCCTAAATAAGAAGGGTCCGTAACATATGCCTGGAAGTAGTTTAAAAAAACAAGGAAAGAAAAGAAGTTAAAGAAGTTTTGTCATGAAGGGAGGAAAAAGGGTAAGATACAGGGAGGAAAAAAGGAAAGGTACCTTTCAAGTCCCAGCAACCCTGGTTCCCAACAACACCATTGTATCAAGAAGGAATAATCTGCACAAGCACTGCCTCTCCCCTACAATGAATTAAATGCCTTACCTGTAGAGCTATTATTCTTTCAGGATACCTCCCTTCTGCACCACCCACCCACCCCCACCCCCCATTTTTCAGCGTGTACCATCTTCCATCTACATCAAAATGAAATGAAAGTGAAGCTGAACGTGATTTTTATTTTTTTTAAACAAACCCCAATAACTCCTTCCCACATCTGTACAATCTTGAGTATGAGATATGAAGAAAAGTCATAAGAACGTGGGACAAACTCTTCAGGCCCATGTTGCTCCCAACTCAGATTATCCAGCACCCTGCTTTATCTGTTCAGCAGTGATTAGTATTGCAATAGCAGCAAGGCTAATTACAGATCAAAGAAAAGATCTTTTCAGCAGAGTGTGATAGTACATAAATAAAGAAGCCAAGTATTGATCTTATTTAATGACAAGTATAATCACACAGTGTAAGAACAGGTCTGTGAATATCTGCATAGATAACACCTCAGGTGCAATTGTTGATCCCTGTCCTACATTTCAGTCTAAAATGCTGCCTTTCTGTAAACCCCTCTCTTCCAGACCAGAAATCCTGCTTTGCAGTGCATGCTGCATCTTTTGAAATGGCTTATTCAGATGAACAGAAGTTTTCTAGGAGGGGAAGGGTTTAGCAGCTCTCAACTTTGGAGGAGATTTCCTACAGCCTCAAGACATAATGTCCAAAGAGCAACCCAGAGTAACCTCTCCTACTGCATAACTAAAAGAGTTTGAAATATACATAATCAAAGAAGCCCTTTGAAAGGGAAAAGGAAACAAAATCTGAACAGCTCTGGATTAAAACCAAACTATTTTGCCTAGGAAAAAAGTGGAATAGATGCATACCTACAGAATGCATTTTTACACCTTCTTTCAGGGCCAAGTAATCCCGAGTCAGAGGCTTTCTATGCAGGAGAAAATTTTAGGCAAAACTGCTTTCTAAAGGATGCATTCCCTCTCTGCTTTGTAAAAATAAAAAAACCAAACCGCAACTATTTGTTCTTATCCTTTCCCATTTTGATTGTTAACAGCTCCTGAGCAGCTGCAGGATGAATTGCCATTTTAGCAGAGTGCTACAGTTCAGATCCTTGACTTAGTCCAACAAGACTATTAGTAGGTGATCAATGGACCATTTACTTGAAAGATATGAGGACAAATGGTTGATTTATCCTCTCCCCAGCTGGCAACCACTTCCCTCAAACAATCGTAAAATTACTATAGTTGTGAAGTCAGTAGCCACTATTTCTTCTCCAGGCTGGAGTTTTAATTGAGAAGGGAACTCTGAGTTGAGTCTCTGGGAGACTCAAAAAAAAAAAAAAAAAGCAAGCAGTGAGCACCACAGGCCTCAGCCAACTTCATGACTCCACAAGTCACCTGAAACTGTTGAACAGCAAGCAGTTCCCTCACCAGTCACAACTGACCTGAAGTCACCTAAAGGCCCAAGTGGTGTTTTTAGAAATTACAAAGAAAAGAGCATCCAGGGAACACACAGGTGGACAAAGTGCAACTGTCTTTTGTTGCTTCCAGCCAAGACCTAAAATTCAATACTACCTCTTAAAAGGGGCTGAAACATCTCTGATAGTTGTGAAGAGTTTTTGCCTGGAAAGTCAAGCAAAAAAAAAAAAAAACTTAAGCTGAAAACATTTTGGCGTACAGTTGCTACGAACGTGATCAGTGAACTTGTATTCACTTGCAACAAATCACATGTTGAAGTTTATTTAGTAAAAAATCTGGTGGAAAGTAATTCTTAAGATAAGATTCCAGGAATATTCCCATTTTAAAGCTGCTTTCCAGTGAAGCTGGAAATTCAAGCTGTAATGCTGTGTTTGCCCCTTAATTGTTTAATACTGCTATAGGAATTCTTGAGTAATTCTAAAAACCTAGATGCAGCATTAACATTTTATTATAACAGTCCAGGCAGAGGGCAAGAAGGCAAGCATGAACTATATCCCCTCAATTTTATAATCTAGTCTTCATGGTTTCTCCATTTGGAAGGAGACCCTGGTTCAGTTCTGCACCCTGCCTGAGGGACTGCAAATCCGTATCTTGCAGCAGGCTGGTGTTAATCCCAGGATATGTGTTTGGCAGAAGAGCGAAGCTGGAGCAGTTGGGTAGATTCATTTTCTGTTGAAGCCATTCCAAGGCAGAGTTTAGTAATCTATGTGACAGAAGACTCAGGATATGCAAAAAAACTGCTTAGAGCACTCAGCTAGGAAAGGTCAGTCATTTTCATTATTATGAGAAAATATTTAAGCTAACACTGCAGCCAGGCACCAGACTGCTGGAATGGGGCAAAATTTCAGTAACACCCTCCCCACTTATACATCCTATTGGTTAGTGGCAGCAAGTTTGTACATGCCGATCTCGCTACGCTGGCCCACAGAATCGCATTTGAAGCGCCCACCCAGTGTTCCCTAAGCCCTGTTCCAGAGCCACAGACAGCACAGGAACTCACTCACCTCTCCTCTGAAGGCTAAGTGCTCAATGACTAGACCTGCAAGGCCATAGTTTCCAGACACCTCAGTCATTTGCTGGCTCTAGTGCTGAGACTTGTATTTCAGATCACTAAGCATACATTAGAAAAATATTACTTTCACTTACTGACCTGAACCATATTTGAACTAGTGTCTTAAGGTGAAAGGCTCATCCATTTTACTGTCAGTCTACGAGTCATCCAGACCCTAAGGCAGAACATTTCTCAGATGAAAAAGACTGAAAGATTTTGCTGGAGGCCAAAACCTAAGTATTTTAAAACTGTCTATGCACATTTCCCTGTTAATCAAGTTAATTTCTGACTCTCCTACTCAAACCTGCTCTGTGATTTGTCTGAAACAAGAGTAATTCAAAATTATTTTTTTCATATGCTAGACTGAAATAAAAGATAAGTATTTTGAGACAAGTGCTTTTTGCTTCAGCAAGGTCAATAGGCAATGCTTAGGTTATGAAAACACAGCTTTGTTTTTAAAAGCAAGAAGTCATCATTGATTCAAGTTTTACTATCTACTGCATATACGGTCAAGATTATCTGAGCTCTTGTCATTCCTTTTGTTTACTAAATGTACTGGTGAGCTACTTCATGTGACCCTGGAGGTGGCTTTAATTTTGTTATGGAATGCACAGATTAGCACTAAATATTTAACAAACAAAAAAGATCCTTACCCTACTCTTAAAAATATGTAGGGCTTGTTTTGTTCCTTTTTTTCCAAGCTGTACTGACAACTGTTGAACCCCATCAGATGGCGGGAAGAACAATACCAAGTTAAGCATTGAGTACCTCACTACTTACCCAGTTCCCTGGTCCATCAAAACACTTCAGCACATCTTTAACCAGCAAAAATATCCCAAGAAAGAATTAATATTAAGCAAATATTTGTTTACCAAACAGGGAAATGGGTCTTCATTTGTACTGCTTTTTTGTCCTGGGTTTATAAAGACTTTACCTTTCAGTCTCTCATCCTTCCTTGGCATATACATGTTATTCATTTAAATAGTTTTCAAGTTGTTTGTGTAGAATCAAATTTTCCCCTCGCCACACTCATTTATAACAAACTCACCATCTAGAGGCATAAAACAGAAAATCCCATGGGGTACAGAACACAAACGACAGGAATCTCTGCAGTTCTGTGCTCTCTTCAGACTCAGGACTGAACAAATTGCTGTGGCTCAACACAACAGTACTCTGCACTGTGAAAGTAGGTTTGTGTCCACATTCAGCTGAGCAACGTGCATGGATTTTGTCCAGCTCATTAATTTCATGCAATGTCTACTCATTTCTCATAATACTATGTATTGTGTGGAACTGCCAGAACCAAGTGGTACTGGAAACAGTTGAAACTTATGGGTTTCTTGTTGGGTTTTGGTTTTTTAGGGGACCTTGGGATTTGCAGTTTTGGTTTGTTTTGGTTTTTTTTCTTTTAAAGCAAACAAACCAAACCCAACTTTTTCATTCTGCTCCACCTTCCATGACATGTCATAAGCAGCCATCTTTGTAGGGCAGAATGTGTGCATCCCACCATAAGAGAACCAGGTTGCACTTTGAAAAAACTTGTCTGCTTTTACAAGCATAGTTTTCACTTTTATGGAAGAAGCAGGTTTCAGACTGGAATGGCCTTTCCAGACAGGAACAGACACAGTGCAGCTGGGTGCTCTGTCCTTGTCACTCCAGTCAACATTTCATTATGCTTAAGTATGAAAAGTGACATTGTACAGCTGCCATTCCCTGGGATCTTCATAAAAACAGAAAGTATCTCAACAAGCTCTTCCAGCAGACTAAATTGGAAACTGACAAATTGCACCAGAATGATACAGCTTGTAGGGATTGTGCTGGGAACAATAGCTTACATACTACTATGCATTCCCCTCCGTATGCAGGCTTTGGTAGAGGTCATGGGTACTGATAGTTCTGGTTACAATGGAGCCTGTTATTTTTGGCACCTTAAGTTACCCGCTGCAGGATGTTACTATGAATACTGTAGCTATTAGCATAGTCATTGAAAAAAAAAAAAAAAAAAAGAGAAATCAAGTGCTTTCAGCCACTCTACAGCAAGACCAAGGGGCAGGATGCATGCTGCACTGAGACAGGGAAGCCTTGTCCCTGAACACGACCAGGGAGCACACCAGGCCCCCCAGTCTGTGCAGCCTCTCCCCAAGGCAGCTCTGATGCTCTACAGTTTGGGAATGGTTTGGAGCCTGGTTTCCTGTGGAAAAAAGGCAAACGAACTCACACTGTGTGTGAAAGTACATCTGTCAGTCAGTGCTGTTTAGTAATTTTGAATCCAATGACCAATTTCAGTTACAGCTGGCAAGATGTGAGAAGTCACAAAGGTTAAATGCTTACACATTTCATGAAACTATGGCCAGAGGAGGCACTTCATACCAATTACCTCCTGAAAGGCTGTAATGTGAGTCCAGTTCATGACAGGCAGATTCCTGAGTCCATGCAAAGTAGAGCCATTACTGATAATCCAAATAGCAATTTTAGTTGTTGCTAGAAAATTCAAAGCACAATACATACACCATGTGGAAATCTGATTTAATTAGTTCAGCTGATTGTAGAGCTGCTTTATTAGCTGTGTCTGCAGCACACCAATTAACCCTTTCATATTTATCTCCTATATGTCACATATCATGCCAGACAGAAAAAACTTCCTTGAAAGTCAATCCTTTTTTTGCCTTTTTTTTTTCCCTGCTCTCTCCTTCAACAAAAGCATCATGTTGGTGAACTGATATTTCCAGTTTAACAGGCTTTGGTTTGTAGTCAACCTTTACTTTGGTGTGGTCATTAACACATGATTTGTGGGATCAAATAGAGAACAGAAAGAAATCCCCTTACCCCATTTCACAAGATGTCTGTTCATGTTTGGTGGAACAGACAAGTTTGTAAGTGCCCAGCTTACAACCTGCTGTTGAGTGAAAGACTTCTCTGATATTTTTCAGTCTTGAGGGAGTGTAGCTATAGCTGGGTCAACTCTTGCTGTGGTTGACTAGAAAGCATGCTGAATGGTGGCATAAAGAGTTCCTAGCCCGTCAGCCACAAGAATAAGCATCTGAATCAGACTGGGGTTAGTTTTGTTTGGCTTTTTTACTTAGCAACAGCTAACAAGAGCTGTGTCCAAACCATCAGTCATCTGCGTTACTGTATTGTGCTTGTAAACATGCGATTTACAGCAAGGAAAATAGCTACCTTTATTGCTACGTGCATGAGTAATATAACAGCCATAAAGTGAGTCTACATACTATATCAGCATACTGGCATATAATAACACTTCCAGGTTTCCAACAGAAACCATGATTAGTTGTTATTTCCTTCTCAGAAATGCATCATGACACATTGACTTTTCTTTTTATTATTAAATCTATTTAAAAAATAATGCAGCTGTTACAACCTTTTTAGGGCAAAGGATTAAAGACCAAATTGAATTTCATAGTTCCCCAACAAAGGTATTGTCCAGTCTTGGACCACTGCTATTTCAAAAGAAAGACCTCCACATTAAAAAGCAAATAAAAATAAAAGGAGTAACAAGAAGGAAGGAGACATCCGCAGGCATGAAAACCCATCAAAACTAAATCAGGAATATTTGATTACATCCAATGTTCAAAAACTAGTATTCCAACTGCAATGTATCCTCCTTTTCCTTCTCAATGAATTCCTCTGGTAGGCTGGCCACATAGCTTTTTCATGTTTTTGATCTTTTACTTTTAGATGAATAAACCAGTTTGCTCCCTGTCTCAACACTCCTCCAAAAAGTCATCCTCAGTGTTAAATTCTTTTAGCACCCAGCTCATTATTCTTTCTCTTTTCCCTACACAGTACTAAACCCAAGAGAACAAAAAGATTCAGATGAACACTTAGAATTCCAGCTCTCTCAGAAATAAAAGCAGTTTGCCAAACCTGCACCTTAAATGATCCATCACACCACAGTTTGAAAACACAACATTGCTAATGAAATTTTCTTGCATTTGTGGAACTGTTAAGGATTAGTGGTTTCTTCAAATACCTGGCAATTTCACTTCTGAAGTCTCACTATTAAGGTCTCAAACTTCTTTTATGCAACACTTCTTCCTATGCATGAAATATTTCTTAGCATAAATGTAATCCTTCTTGCATTGATCCTTGGGCTTTCACTTTTGTGATCTGTTCTTCCATTTTACATATTAATCAGATTAAGTACTCATTCTGGAAGTGCTTATACATGTGCTGGACTATACTTGCCAAGCTATTCTGTTGTCTCTGAAGGGATTCTTGTATACAAAAATAAGAAGCTGAAAAGATTTGCAAGACAGTGGCCTTATTTTACACACTGATTAAGCATCAACTCACAGAATAACACAGCATCTATAATAGCAGCACCACTATATCCCTGATGATCTTAAAGCTAAAGTAGAACTTTGTTTCGACAGGGATGAAGACCACCACTGATTTGGTCATTTGTTAGAGATGAAAGTTGAAGGTTCTGTCCCATTTCCCCAGCAACCACCTCTTAATCCTTGAGTAGAATATCACCACTTAAACAACATAAAACTCTACAGTCATGAGGGAGAAGGGGAACATCAAAAGCATTCTGTGACTAACCTTGATTTCTTAAACAGCTTTGAGGTATTCTCGACATGCATGTAATTGTGTTTGCCTTCTGATGCCTGACAGAAATCAACCATCAAACTTGTGATCCAAGTGTGACACTGGTCTCAGCAGTACTGAGAATAACTATTTATGATCCTAAATGGCCTGAGTTACAAAAGAAGAGTTTCTGAGGCTGTAAAGCTCAGGAGTATTAAGGCTGACACTTGATGCCATTTTAAGAATTCAGACACCTTCTTTGCACCTGAACTGAAGCCACCCTTCCCTTTTATATATTCAGTGCTTCATGTCCCCCTTCAGTCACAGAAACTGGTATTTCCTGACATTTAGTACTGTTTCTATGCCTTGTAGCAGTTCATCATGACAAACTTCCTGAGCAGAGACTGAGGAAGCCTGTAAGTAAATGTTAACTAATGAATAAACGTAAATAATAAATGGAACTACTTGAACTAGCCCAGGCTCAAAAGCCCACCTCCCCAGAGCCCTGCTCACCTGCCAGCAACCTGCCACCTCTCACCACACCCCAGGGAACAATGCCCAGCCAGCCCCAGGGCTCCCGGCTGCCGGGCCAGCACTCCCGGACCCCACAGTGAGGGATGGCCGTGGCTCTGGGCACTTGCCCATCACCTGCCCCCTATCTCCACACTGCCTGAAGTGACCCCCACAGAGATCCGGCACACCACTTTCACCACAAACCTCACAATACTTCTTTCAGAGGCTTGTGGCGAGAGCAGCTACCCCTGCCACAGCTGTGCCAGGCCCCTCGTCCTTCACTGTCGCAGGCAGAACCATCTCCAGCAGGAGAAAGTCTGTGTAAATTATTTCCAGCTACCTCACACCTCTGAACACTCTGTCAGCTACTGACAGAAAACACACACACCCCTCTCTTCTCTCAGGCGTTGCTTCCCTCACCCGCAGGGTTCTCCTCATCGCAGTCCCCTCAGCAAGGCGAAGGGCTGCCCCAAACTGGCGGGAACCAGCGGGGGCAGGTGCCGCCCTGGCCCAGGCACCGCCACAGCCTCACACCTGCTGAGGTGGGAGATGGTGGCACCTCTGCCCAGTGTGGGGACAGGCATCAGGTAAGGAGGTGGCCCTGGCCACAGACATGAACTAGCCAAGGCGGCAAATTCAGCTCACCTTACTCAAGCAGGAGACTCTCTAATATGCAATGCAAAAAGTCTGCCTTTTAGTTGTTTTTAGTTCCACAAGGCGCTGATGACTGTGGGGGTATCTGCCTTTACCTTCTTTCTCCTGACAGAAAACACAAAAAAGAAGAAAGTTTAAAAAAGTACCCCACAGTTCATTTCTATCAGGGTCCCAAAACAGTCATGCTGTTTTGAGAGTCTACTTCTGGAAAGTATGCCCACTTGAACCCTAATTATACAAATCACATACATACAGGCAGCACTAAAACAGAAACTATCTCCAAACACCACATAATTCAGCTATGGAGCGCTACATGTAAGTGATCGGATTAAAGCAACCTTCAGCCCCCTTTGTTTAGGATATTTTGGGCCAAAAGAGAACTATATCCGATTTAATTTCAGGACTTTAGCCCAGCCCAGCTTTATTTGCCCTCTCACTCTCCCTTAGCAGTGTAAATAGCCTGTACATAACCAAGTAAATCACCAAACCAGCATTCCTGCAGGTACCCGGCTAATACTTCAACACAAAACTGCACAATTTAAGCTATGATAAACCCAAACTATCATCAACCCTTTTGCAGAGGAAAACTGATATAAGCTGCTGCATAACCAGTCAATTTTAATGCAGGCTTCACGTATCTGCTATTCTTAAGTATCCTGATACTTTAAACATGGACTCTTGGAAGCAAATGCCTTGCCTTGGCTACATCCAATCTCATTTTTCATTCTTGTTAATGAGAACCACACTCTAAGCTTGAGCTTAAATAATAAAGTTTTCTTTTTTAGACTTGTACAGGAAAAAAGTAAAATAAGTGCTACTGTTTCAATTTCACAGAAACTAGTATGCACAAAGCATTTGAGAAAAGGGGGAACAAGAAATAAATGCTACGCATTGCTTTCTAGGAAAAAGCAGTGCTTAAAATAAGATCTTCATGAAAACTGTACCCTGACTACTAGAACTAGGCTTCAACATCTTAGGCTTTTACCTAGAAATATTGAAGTTTGACTGCATACATTTCCCCTTCTAGACACACAGATGCCCAAGGTCACTGAAACTAGAAGCGTGCTCAGTTATGCAAGAATCTGTCAAGACAGTAACAGAGATCCTGACAGTATGATGACCCAGAAGGCATCATAAACCACTAGGAATCACTTTAGCTCAAATATCCTGACACCAAAGAACTGAAAACAGTCATAAGACATTTGCATGATTCCCGGAGCACTTTCTGTACACAAGAATTTCACCCTTTACTGCACATCACTGCATTTTTCTTCTAAACATCTTCTAGTATTATTACTAACAAGGCCACTTCAACGACAGCCACAGAGTGTTGGCTGCTGGGACGTACTAAATCTCACCATTGTTCTTATTAGGGAATTTATTACCAGTGAAATATTATCAATGAGATGTAAGAATTGAATGCTGACAAAATTAACTTTTACTGCTAATACTCATTCTTTGTTACTTGGACCACATCTTCCAGTATTAAGGCCATGCCCATTTATAAAAATATATGGGCACAGAACAACTTAAGCTATGAACAAGCCATCTTGAGCCCTTATAGCTGCTTCAAAAGCTCTGAATGAGTCAGGTTAACCTACAAAGAACCACCTGACTTCGAGTTGCCTCCATTTATAATACAGGACCCAGGATAAAATTATCTTGGAAACTCTGTTTTCCTGACCTTTACCAAACAAATACCAAACATCATCTCTGCAGTAATACAGAATTTGAAGGAAAATACAGGCCTGATCAACAAAGTGTTTACATGATTTTTTGGAGATGCTTTATAACAAAGGAGAAGTGTATATGCTAGGATTGAAGCCACATCCCGTTTTGTCAAGAATCCCACCATCACCTAACCTTCTCTGCATCATGGATTCTAGGTAAAGTTCTTGAAGCCTCCTATTGTTCAGTTACTGGCCAGCTGCAAATATATCACCTTTGAACAAAAAGCCCAGGCTACAGTTTTTACTATTAAAATACTTAGTATTGTGAGTTAATAGTTCCCATTTGAACCATAAACTATAAACACATTGCTTTGTTTTATTATTTCATAAACATGCAATTATATATCTTTTCCTGAACTGACAGATTCAAGGTCCTTGATAAAATATGGCAAAATCTTTTTCTAGCAAGGTCTTATTTGACCAACAGTACCCAATCCATTTCATTCACCAGCAGAATGAACAATTACAAAATTGTTAACCAAGCAGCCATATTTAACCTTTTAAACAAGACCGTTCTAGCTGAGTCATTCTATTTCAAATATCAGAGAGAAGGTAAAAAGTGAACCTTCAAATACAGATGAAATAACTTAAAATTGCTTTCATTCCCTCTACAGTAAAAGAAATGTTTCAATGAATGAAAATGGCCTTCCTTCTTTTTTTGTGAAGCATCAGCATCCTCCACTAGTTAGAGGAATAAAAAGGTATCATACAGCTTTAATATCACAGACACTTCTCAATAATTGAAAACAAAACTTTATCACTTTACCATATGTTGAAGGTTAAATCCTTTCTTGTAATACTTGTTAAAGAAGCCTTCTGAACATCCCCACAAAAAATCGTTGGATCACACAGCATGACCATATGCAAGTCCCATTTCTGTACTTTCCAATTCTTTCTTTGCAGGTTCGTAACACCTCATCTTTGTCTTGAGAGATGCTACTTCCCATTGCAGGCTTTCAAGTAACTTAAATCTGTGGGAAATTAAAAAATCAGAGGGCTTTCGTCACCAGCATACACATCTTACATTAATTAAATGCCTTCACTGACAGCAGCGGCAGACCCATTGACATTTTAGGTACAGGAGGACAAAGGACTTGTAACTTGCAATGCAAGTTACATTTCTAAAGTATTTCATACACATTACAGGTCAGAAGCTGTGATACTAGAAAACGCAGAAAGCTGCTAAAATTTAACATTGGTATTAGCTTGGTTTTACAGGCAAGCAAGATAAACATTTTGTAGATAATTATGGGTAGAAACATTAATTTAAGCAGCTGCAGAAACCAGTATGCAGGCAGTAGTGATAAGCTTTGCCTAAGGCCCCCTTGAGTCTATCTCTGGTACTGCTTAGTACTGCTGTTCGCACGGAATTGAGGAGCCAGTGATGAAGACTCTTTTCCTTTTTAATTTCCCGAGATTTTGTTTTGCTTCTGCAAAGGTTTCAAAGAAATTTTCATATGTATTAGTAATTCTGTGCAGTAAGAACCCTTCTTTGTGTGTGGGAGAAGAGACACTGACTTGACAGCATCTCGAATACCCTGATATATATATATAAAAAGTCAGTTTTTGTTTAGTAATTCCCTCTATTCATTTTAGCTGCACAGAAGATGCCCCGATATTTCTAGTAAAAATGTAAGGAAATGTCTCTTGACTCAGCCAGGAAACATGAGTAACATCATATTGTTACCACTACTCACAAAGAAGTCATTCACTTCATTATTGTCCAACCTTAAAGTGATACCTGTGTGTGACAGTCATTTTTTACTTTTAAACTTGGTAGCTATTTGTGTTGACACCGAAAATCGGAATAAGAGAACTCCTTAACACAGATGTAGCATTAAGAAGCAGGCATTCTTTATTGCAGCACTGGATGCACAGGAGATTGCTCCACCTAATATGCATGCCCTACGTTTCATTCAAACAAAACTATATAGTCCACACTTATGATTATGCATTACATTTCTTGGAAAAATCATACATATTCATTCAACAGGCAGTACTTTGTTAAGTAAGCATCATGCATGCTCCTTACAGGTGTCTCTGAGTCTTCTAAGGTGCCTCAAACAATAGTCATCCCTATAGTTACAAGTGACCTATCACTGAACCTTAATTTAGTTCCCTTATAGGGATAGCCCAAGTTTGTTTCATTGGTTACCTATTCAGCCGCCTTCTCAGTGATCCTGAGTTTAAAACTACTCTTACATAAGCACGGTGGGTTAGCAAGCTCTCCATAGTGATTAGACTGAAACAAACAATATAGTTACAAAGCTGAACCAGACTAAACTACATTGTAACAGTGCCCTTGCTTAACTACCAGCACTGAAAACGTTTCCTCGTATTGCTTCAATTGCATTACCAAGCATCATTCTGGAAAGGTAGATCTGACTTCAGCTTCTGTTGGGTTGGTAGCAACCTTAAATATTTTGGAGAGTCATAGTTCTAGGAGCCCTCAGGCTGCCAGCACAGGCTCTCAGACCTTGAGACATGGGCAGACTGTCTGGTTTGCAAGGCTCTGCTGCCCTTAAACACAGTGCAGTCTCTTGTTTCAGACCAGGCACCCCTCCAGACCTTCTCCAAAGCTCAGTTCTCATGACGGGAGATTTACTGTGCAAGTACCCTGCCTTCTGCATTAGGGACAGAGCACCTTCCTGGGGCTGAGCCAGAGACTTGTAATGACTTTTCCATCCCCACCTTCAGGCTCCAAGTTTTCTAACCTAACACCATTAGATTCAGCTATTACCTGCCTGGGTTTGACTGTTTCACTCAGTAGTTGCCTAAGGGCTGTTAAGCATTACACCAATATAAAAAGCACCACTCTAACAGTCACAGAAAGGGTCCACATCCAAAACTTCACCCCCAAGTGAGTTCCACTTTATTAGGTTCTTGTTTCTCCCTTTCCCGCTGCTAAAAGTCCCTGCTTCTGTTAAATTTTCATGCACTCCCATACAAAAAGCCCCATGTTTCTGAAGTTGTTCATTGTATTTTTCTCCACCTAACCACAGCACAAGAAAACTGCTTCACTGCTAAGAGAGCAAATAAGAAAATCAAGCTTCACGACACAAAACTAGTCCTACAAGTAGTGAGGTGATACAAAGATATCTAAGACTTGATATTTCAGTTTTTGCTACACTGCCTGCTCGAATGTTTCCATTGTGATGTGTACCAAGGGAACATTTAATAGACCTGTGCCTGGACAGGTGTAGGTTTTCATTTACCTTCAAGGTTATTTTCACGAAAGCATTCCATTTTCCCCTTTTATCACAAATCTGCCAGAGTACTTCAAGTACTTCATCTGCAAATGTTGAGTTATGATTCAATTGCCAATGCAGGAGACGATAGACCATCTTTATTTAGGGATAACATCCTCCCCTCCCCTTCTTACACTGGGAGACTATTACAAATAAGTCATTATGGAAAACGCTTAGCAAGCCAAGTACTGCACTATACACAATTTTGGAGCTTGTTTTCCTCTCTGAGGATAATAAATTAGTGACAACCTGTAGTTCTCCAGTTTAATCTGAAGAATTGTATTTCTATTAGAGGAAGTGCCAATTTCCTTGTCTCTTGCTTCTTAACCTCTTCTATTATCTCCCATAATATACCTCACAAATTCCACATATAAAAGCTGCGCTAATAAGAAATAAGTGGGTAGTGTGGTAGCATCCAAGTCTACAGCTGTCCTTGTCTACATCAGAAGCAGCTATTAGGACAGGCACTTGAGGAACACCAGTCCCAGTCTGCACAGGAAGGCTGTGATGCAGAGCTTGAAACAGGCCATATTCTCCACCTACTGAAGCTGTCCCTGCTCCCCACAGGACTCTGCCTACATGTGTTTGAACATATGCAAAAACTTAAAGTGTACTAAGATTAAAAAAAAAAAAAAAAAAAAAAAAAGAGTTGGCTCACAGGGCCACAACTACTGCCATATCTGTTTTCCCTCATCCCAGTAGCCCTGGAAACAGCAGTGGTTTGTGGCCAAGAGGCCTGGCGTAAGTCTCTGCTCCATAGTTTCACTACTGCGAGGGATAACTCCAGTGAGAAAAAAATAGCTACCATGTAAAAGGGGAGAGGGACCACAACTTCCTAGCACAGAGAAACTGCAGACAGAAAGCTAACCTGCACCTTCACATAAGAAAGCAAAACAGAGGCTCCCAGACCTTTATGAAAGCATACAGGTTCTCTTCTTACAGACTCCAACAAGCCAACCCAGCAGCACTTAACATTAGCCCCTCTTATTGTTTAAGCAGACAGCATTCTCCCCAGAGGAACGAAAGATAGGTCTCAGACACTTGCCCCTCTCCTAACTATATTTAATAAATATCCATAATCTTTTGCTTAGGTATTGTTTAAAAAAAAAAAAAAGACACCAAAGCCTCCAAAAATCCTCTTAAAACACTACTCACCCCTTCATGGCCACCTCCCAGCAGGAATTCTCTGGTTCTCAGAAAGGCATTCTAGTGGACTTTTATCTCCTCCCCTAATCACCATCTAATAATTACTTTACTTAAATATCAGCTGTTTCCCCTCCACCCCCACATTTCACCTGAAAAAGCCAGGCCAAATTGTATTGGCAGGTTCATAAACAACTTAAATAAAATGGGAGAAGATTGATTACACCTGTTGCACTAATGCTACACTCTCCTCAGAGCTACTTTAATATTTGTGGCTTGTAGTTTGTCATGCATGTGGCAGAAGACATCTTTCTTAAAAATATACTAATAAACGCAATATATTGCCCTAGGCCCTAATTGCAGATCTCAGGAACAGAGTAAGAAAATCATTTGTGTAAACTCAGTCTTGTTTGGAGCCAACTGTAATGGATCTGCATTGATTAGGAAGAATCCTGAAGTGCAGCAAGTTTCCCTCTCCCTACTCTCTGTTTTACAGATCACTTCATCTGTTTACTCAGTCAGTCTGGGAAACAATGTGTTTATTGCCACTTTTAATCCTGTATTCCAATTAATTTCTTAAAGCATTGTTAAATCAAGTTTCTATTTTACCTGTATGTACTTTGTGGCTGTTAAGCCTGTTAAAGGCCTTAAGCATGTTTTCCCAGATTTCTTTTTCCCCATTTGACAGGTCCTGACTTTTAGGTTTCTTGATAAATTGTTTTAGGGGCACTTCTTTAGGCAATGCTTTTCTAGGCATGCTTGGTAGAATGCAGAGCCTTTCTTGGAGCTCAGCAGTGAGAAACTGGTAGGTATCATATTGATTTCAGGGCCCTGCAACACACAGGTGCTACCAGTTCTCAGTCCCACACATGAGCAGCTCCATCTAAGGACTTTTTTTGGTGGATCTGGTTTCGAAGGGCAATGATCAGCATATGGTTGATAGCTACACCTCTGGCTTCAGTTGAGATTTTATTCTGTTCAGCACTGGGCTTGATCCAGGAGCCTGTTGTTTGTTGCATTCTTGTTTTAAGCAATCTTTCTGCTAAACAGGTATGCTCAGAAAAACCCTTTTCTCTGCAGCATTTCATTCAGCATTTTGCTGTCCTGGATACCCACTGGGGTAAATAGTAGTTACGCTGTATTATTTTGAATGGAGCCTCACCAACCCAATGACATCCCAAATAATGGTCATGATATAGCTCTTCTGGCAATTGGTAGTACAGCTAAAAGTTATTGCTGTCACTCATAATAACTATCCACAGAAACTTGAAAAGGAAACAATTATTCCTGTACCAAACCACCCAGTGGCTCCCAGATTTTAAATTCCAATGCAGTTACATTATTTTGACATATATCAAGTGACTCATCGGAACAAAAAAAGCACATTTAAAGGTGAAATGCACCTTTTCAGTCTTCTTACCTGATTTCTGTATCCTTGAAGAAAATTAAAGCTTTACCCTTAATCACTAGCTCTACATATTAGCATCACATTAAAACAATCAGCGGAATCTAGTTTCCTTTTCACTTTCTCAGCTGCAGCTACCCATAGCCTTGAGTCATAAGATAAATTAGGTCAAAAGGACAAAACTATTCATTATAAGATATTATGCCACAAATCAGTGTCTATAATAATATGATGCTTATTTTTGCAAAGATTTTTGCAAAGAAATTAGTAGAAAATAGATAACTTCAAATTAATAGATGCATGTATGATAAAGTGTCCAATCAAAAATTAGGAAGAAGGAATGGTAAATCAATGAATAATAACCAATATCTGTTTGTTATAGGGCTTTGGTTCTATTGGTTGGGGTTTTTTTTGGGGGGGGAGGTTCTCACTCTAATTTCCTTCTGGAGGAGGGCAGGATTATTGTCCCAGATTTTGCCTGCATTAATTTGGTCCTAGAGAAATATGTGTGACTTACCACTGCTCATCCATCAGGCAGAATTGAAAATATGTAGAAGTCTGCCTCTAGAGAAAAATCTCTTCATCACCACGTGCAGTGTTGGGACAGCTGCTCTCATTTACAACCAGCAAAACCTCAGATTCAGTTGACTGGGCATGTGTAATCCTGAATTCACTATGGTTTGTCTGCGTCCTTCCATTGATGCATCCTTAATGTACCCATCTAACTGGAATAAATCATAACTGAGGTCTTGACTAAGACTGAAAAGAACTGTATTGTAATGGCAAGCCCTCAGGTTGCCTTCTGGAAGGACACCAGTGTATATGACTCAGGGGAGAGCACTTTTTAGCACTTTTTGCAGTCATTCACAAACTAAAATATCTGAAGCAGATTTCAGCATACCATGTATTTAGGTTCACTGTAAAGGTGATATTTACCATCTACATTTTTTATCAAGCAAGTGCCTAAGACAAGGAATGGATCTCAACAACAGTGAAAGAAAAACAACTGGAAAACTGCTCTGACATTCCAAATCATCGTGCTGGGAATAAGGTACAACGGTTGATAAAAGTTTTCCCCACACCAATGAAAATCAGTAACTCTGTAAACAATCCATTTAAATCAAGTATATGCCCAAATGACTCCAAAGAAATAAAAAGTACATTTACTGTTTTCTGGGCAAATACACTATTTTAATAGTACATTAACCAATCTGAATCCTAGAAAGTATTTAAAATAAAAGATACAAGCAGGCAATGTTCAAGGAAAAGTCACTAAAACAGCACAAAACATTACAGCTTCTCTCCAGTACATAAGGAAATTATCCTAACAGCATTTCTGTATATTTTTTCAAACCCTTCCAAAATAGGCTTCTTCATACCTTAGGTTTTGATTTGCTTAAAATTAAACCCAACTATTTCTTTGTAAGAAGCCTGTATCCATTCTGCCTGGAGTAAAACACAAAGAAAAGGAAAGGTAAGCCTTTAGGACTGAGATTTGAGGAACTTAGGTCCCTGCAGCCAACTAAAATCCAGTACCAGTTAAATCAGTCTACTTGCAAAAATCTCAGCCTGGCTTTTGAGGTTTTGTAGTACCACCTAATTTCAGTGTTGACTTCACATAGTTAAGAAAAAGGCACAGAACCTGACTGACAACTTTATCTGTACATTAACAAAGGCTCAGTGCAGTCTGTTAAAGCTAAACATGCCACAGACATGCCGATGTTCTGCTCTGTTACATTACTTGACAGGTTACATACGGTTCTTTTACCTGCATCAGGACAGTCATTTGAAAGTGAATGCACAAGAGGAAACTATGAGTGTGCATAGGGGATTCAGACAGAGAAGCCAAATCCAGAGTGAAGTTGGGCAGAGCATACAGATCTGCATGATTTCATTAAGAACCTCTGGAGTTTCTCTGAGTTCCTCTGCTCATCAGGGATCTCCCTGGTGCCTGATGAAACTTTGAAAGCAGCAGCATCAACGATGTGAAAAGAGAGAAGCCAACACAATTGTTCTGTTGGATGGCAGAATCCCACTGTATCCTGCAGGCACCTGTGGAACAGGCGTGTAGAATCGGCTGGGAGCTGGTTACGAGCTGTTTCATTGCAGCCACGTGAATATCCCCTTAGCAGAATAAAACTGTGTATACTCACCAGCCTGCATACCTATACAACCCCCCTTTTCACACTGCTCATGCAGCAGATATTTTTAGATTACTAACAACCAAAAAAATTCAGATCTTGACAACAAAACACATCATAAGAACACCAAATCAACTGACCTTAGGTGAACCTGGTGCAGCGTGTTTGCTAAACAATCTCTTGATTTTCATCTCAGCATTTTCAGTTGTGGAAACTCAGTCTAAAATGAAGGATACAAAACAGGAAAAATATTGTAAAGGAAAGTTATGTTTTAATATCTTTTTTTTGTCTTTGTTTTCTTTTTCCTTTTTAACTTCAAAGGGATTTCTGGTTCTGCACATAACCAACAAATTCCTGGCTCTTTTGAGATATTCATTCAATCAGCAAACACACATCTGGATCTTAATTTTAAAATTCATAATTTTTCCTTGTGCTGAGATCGATCCTCTGTGATTTTTCTCCTTTTCCTCTTTTGTATCAGTCTATGCATTTAGTTTTCCTTACTACCTACAGAAATCAGAAGAACAGATTTTCACCCAGAAGAAGGTGGGCTATTAAAGCATTTGGCACTCTGAAGGAGAGAGCATTTGCATGAAAATTCTGTCCCCCAGAATGCTGCCTCTGGAAAGGCATCAACAAATAATCAAATTTTGGCAACTCTTGAAACATACTCTTCTTTGACTTTCAGTCTGAATAATTTATTTTCTGTTTGAGCTTCTGTCTAGAATGAAACATTCATAACACTGATGGGGCAAGGATGCTACACTGAACACATGGAACCTATGGTTTGAGGATTCAATCTTTGAAATAATAAATCTCAGGATAAACTTTCCCTTGCAAGACATACTTATATTTACAGAACAGTAAGGTAACCCTACGAAGATGACATCTGTAGTCACACAGAAAAGAAAAAAATATTGCTTGAACCAAGAAATTGAAGGGAGGGAACTTACTTTGCTGTAATGAAAAAAAATCATTAGATAATTCTTTACCTATCTTATAAGCTCCACACTTTGAGGGGGATTAATGTAACTGACCCATCTCTGCTGTTGCTTAAAAAGTAGACAAACAAATATACATCTATTAGGATTATCTTCAAATGAGAAAAACAAACAAACAAAAAAGAACACTTTCAAAGCCTGGAGTAGTAGGAGCTGTCCAGAGATTCTGGAGGACGATCACTGATCTCTGAGTGCAGCAGAAAAGACTGTGCTTGATGTCTCTGCTTGCCTTGTATGCCACTAAGGTTCCCAGTCCTTCACTTGAGAAATGTCTTTCCTTACCTGGGAAGAGTGGTACAAACAGGGTGACACACAGCAACATTTGCTGAGTGCTGTCAGTCCCCAGTACTGTGTTGCTAAAGGTCTCTCAGCCCCAACCAAGATGTTGAACAATTTTACACCTTGTCAAAGCACCTATCTGCCTTCAGGCTGTATTTTAGCAATTCATCTCCCTTGCCCTATATCTTGGTAGTCCAGGGGTAACATCAGCTCTCTGTCAGACATGGATTCCAATGAGTATTTTTCCTGCAAGGGAGGGGAAGAGAGAGAAAAAAACCAGTAGAGCTCTGCCAGCTGCTTGCCTACGGGGCTCTATCAGAGTTGTGACATGACTTCTCTTATTTGCACTTGCTGCTAGGCTCTGCCTCTGGTGCAAGGTAACGGGAACCCACATGGAAAAGAATGCACAGAAATACAAGACTGCAGAAAGTAAAAAGGGTTAAGCTTTTTATCTCTTCAATATGATTCTCAGAACAGAAATCTGATCAATCCTCCCATTTCAGGGCATGAATAACATCTGAAAAAGCAGCTTCAGTACAGAGTAGATTGTCCCTGTAAGATCTGTGTTTCTAATCATGCTAAGAAGACGCCAAGTAAGAGAAAGTCCTCCAAGGAGGCCTAAACTCTACTAGGAGGTGAGTACGTTGAGATGCAAGGAAAGCAATCTACTAGGAAAACAATCAATTCAGAAGACTGATTTTTATGAGATATGTTTACTGTATGAATTAAAGGCAATCCATCAAGCCTCTCCCATGATGTAAAAAGCAGGCAGCAAAGGTACTAGAGTTATTGGCTGTGGGTAATCCTGCTATCCGAAGCATGCTCATTGCTCTGAACAGGGATACTGAAGCACTGAAAATCTGTTAGCTGACGAGAAAAAACTCATACGCAGGTCTGGAGACTTAGTAATAGGTGCAAAGGATTTGACACTGCTGATTCTTTTCTCCTTGGGAACATGTAGCCTCTGAGATAAGATGAGCATTTGTTGAGGCCCAGCTCTCTCACAAGTGAAAAACAGTACTTCTCTTTGCATTTTTTCAGGATGTTGACAGAAGATTAAATGAGAAATGGCCATAGAGACTTTTCATGTAAGGAGGTGGCAGCAGAGATTTTCTCTTACTTGTAGCAAACTTACCTCTACATTGTCCAGGATTAATGTAGGAGGAGAACATGAGGGGTCTACAGCCCCCCAAAGCACCCCACTTTGCTTAAGTTACTCCACAATTTACCTACATGTCCTTCAGTCTCTTAGATGACAGCATAGTTGCGATCTTTCTCCCTGCTAATTTGTGAACTTATGCTTCTGAACTCATCTACCAAAGCACATGAAGCATGTATTACATAAGACAGTCTTGATACCCCTGAGGTCTAAAATACTGGACAAAAGGATGAAGGTAAAATTTCCAAGTGAAAAAGCTTATGATGGAAGCCACTGATCTTTTTAAGAAATGATATTGTGGTGGGAAAAAACCCACCATCCTCCACAAAAAAGGGATACAAGGGAAAGGGGAAACTGCACTGAGATTCTCATGATTAATTGCTATCAATATTTGCATTGTTTCTGTAGCCGCGTCTTCTAGTCATGAACAAGGACCTCTTGTGCTAACTACTAATATATTAATTCGGAAGCATATCTGTGCAGTGTTTGACGGCCACTGTCATTAAAATATAAGGTACTTTGTAGCCTTGCTAACAGACCAAGCTTCTCCTTGTTAACCGTAATTGGCATGCCAGTGATAACTCTTTGCTCTCCAGGATGTCAGAGGAAGCACTGTATGCCTCATTACTAAACCAAGAACTGCAGTGTGCCATTTAAAAGGCAATGAGAACAACGAGGTGGTGTAAGAAATCCCTGTGATATTTCTAATGGAAAAAAACTTTACTAGTTCCTCAGGAGAAGCCCACCTCATGCTTTTTTGGCTTTTTCAGGTATCACTGTGAATGACATTGCTGCCTCTCTTAGACTTGCTGTAAATAAGGAAGAATTTCTCTAAAATCAGTGGAATTACGTAGCTATAAAACTTCAAAGAGAAGAGATTGTATAGCGTAAAACACGAAGGCAGATAGTGCCTTGCACTTTTGACTAAATCTAAGATTAAATCTATTTTCAGACTCTGACAAAAGCAAAGAAGAGGAAAGTTTGCTTTATCTTGCTATTGAATGACAGCATATTTCTTATGTCTGCAGTCAGACATGCCTGATAACTGGCTAATACCATGTCTGAATGTGTTGTGTGCATATGAACTACATATTTGTACAAATGAGCAAGATTTCACCTCTACATGGCTGTACAAAAGAGCTTTGCTGAGAAAAATACTCAGGAGCTGACACCAGAAACAAAGGCTTTGTACTATGTTAGGGGACTGAGATCCCTCCTGAGCCTGTATATTTGCATTCATCTATCTTTCACTGCTCTTGTACATGTTTGTGTGTGAATGTGTGTAAGGAGGGGTGGTGGACAAGTTACAAAATTCTACAACACACCTATATAATCTGTCCCCTTTAACTCTGGAGAGAGGCAGTAATTTAGATATTACAATGTTGTGTGATATTGTTTAGAAATGCAGGGAATAATCTAGTGTAATGTTTAGTTTCTTCTGCTCTTCTTTGTACATGTATTTATTTGTACCCTGCAATACAACGTTCTGGCATTTAAAAAAGTTTCTGGGGAGATATCTCAAAAAACTGTTCAGTGGCGGAACCAAGTAAGATGTAGGTGAGTATTTAAAGCCTGGGACCCAAACATCCCCATAAGACCCTAAATGACATTAGAAACCAGGTAATAAAAATTACATACAAAACCAATGTTCTTTGCCAGTTTACAGCATCACCCAAAGATCATGAAGTCACTGATTCAAAACATGGCCCAGGCTGTGCCCTCTCTGAGAAGCTGTCATTGGAAAGAACAAAAAATCAGCATGCATTTCTTGAGTGGAAACTCTTTCAACATGCTCCTTATAGCATCAGTAGTAATGGGAAAAGTTCTTGAAAGATTTCCCTTTATCATCTTTAATCTTTCCTGATGTCTTATAACATCCTATCATTGTCTGAATAAGAGAGCAGAGCAGCTTAGTCATGTATCAACTGCTCATTATGTTGTGTGTATAATTTTAGCTGCAGGTGAAGAGCAGACTACTCAGAGCTTCATAGCAACAGTACCAGGAAATTCTGAAAAAAAATCCAAATTTTTAGACTTATCTAATAAGAAAACAACCCTAGTTTGTTTCCACTTGAGCTTTTCCCCCATTTCCTAAACATAGACTATGTTAGAGACATTAGTGCTGCCAAGACTCCAGAAAGTAATAGTAACTGGGTTTGATGTACTACAAGTGATTTACACTTACCACTGAGACAGCATCATTGCAGACTTCAAAAACACAGCAGACGTGCATAGCAGTATTAAGCTAATTATCAAGATCACTGTTGACTTTCTCTTCCCATACACTTTGTCTTTCTAATTACAACTACAAATACACAACCTAGATGACCCGCCGCCCATGTATATTCACCAAATACTGAAAGATCCCCCATGCAGTTCCGGATGTAATCATCTGGTGGTTAACACAAGTCCTCTTTGGAGAATTGCCATCTACTCTAAACACATATTAATTAAATCCAAAGGTACTTCTGAGAGGCATTTCATTTTCCTGAGTCAACATAACTTCATCTAATGTTTGGGAGAATTACCTCTCCCACTGTGACTTGCTGTGCTTAACACAACCCTGGGCAGCTACTTAAGGGCAGAGGACATAGCTCTCTGGTACTCTGCATGTTGCATATCCTTTTGCACTCACAAAAAATGTGCTACTCTCACTTTTGCAACATACTGCACCTGCCACGACTTGCTCAAAGCACAGGACAAAAGGAAGTTTGACATCTATGTTGGAATTTGTACCCTTTCAAACCAAAGGGGCATGGATATGTTCACTGACCCCTAGCTCCCTTCTGCCACTTCCGCAACAGTGGGCGACATTTTCTAGACACCATCCGACATCCTCTGGAAAAAACATGTTATTTAAAACAGTCTGCTCAAGTCTGATTAATGATTTGGGAGAGGGAAGGGTGTTTGCCTCTATGTTTTGCTTGTTTGTTTGTTTGCCATTCTTAACTGCACATATTTGCATAAAAGAAGGAATGTTGTATCATCTTCTCCCAGAGCTTATTCCCCATCTGAATCTTGTTGATGACAGCTTAATCATTTCCACAGCAACCAAGATCATGACATCAAATAAGGTATAAGCAGCAGGAACAGATGATCTCTCTGGAAACAGAGATCCTCTTCCATATACATAAATACTCTGAAAATCAAGAATGAAACAGAAACGCAAAAAGTATCTGCTACAAAAATGTGATTGTTCTAACAAGTAATGGCAGTAATTATTTATTTTTTTCATTGTCTGTCTGCTGCTTCTTAACAGCACAACATTATATTATGTTCTATGGTTTAAAACAGAACCGGGGAGTAGTGTAGCACCAGGGACAGCACCCTTGGCAGAGCCGCTAAGGCAAATCCACAGGCAGTTCCTCTGCCAGGCACAGCCCGTGCTTCAGGTGGTTGCAAAGGAATTGTTCTTCGTCTGTTCGACTTTAACAATTTTTGCTGGGTTTGGACTAAATCAGGAAAATAGCTAAATTCATGACCCTAAGGCCTTACTTTTATTGATTTCAGGCACTTTTAATTTGACAATAAACCTTTTTTGTGATAAAACAAAACCGAAACCTATGTTTTTACTAATGACATGCTTTTTACGTAACCTTTCTGAATAAGCATCTCAAAATCTGACCTTGCAGTTCCTCCAGCAAATGAGTAGCACAGCACAACGAAGCATGTGGCAGACCTGAGCTTCTTGTCTCCAGAGCATGTACTGACAATCAAAGCATCAATACTTGGTTCCCATGTTAAGTACAAATTACTCAGTGATTAGTTTTTAGGAAAACAGACCCTTCTCCTGCACCTCTTCACCTATAGCGCCATGCCACATAGTGTGTAGGCTGCTTCCCTACTGCTTATTTTACACTCTGCAGCTTCTTAACTTAATTGCAGCTGTACAGATAGATGGAAATAGCTAGATTATTTTGAACCCTCTGGGATGGATCATAGATGATTCCTTAGTTCAGGGATGGCCAATTGCATGCAACTCAGAATTATTTGACCTTGCCTTCCATGCCAAGATACGCTGTGGCTCAGGGCCACAGGTAGACTTCAGTGTGCCACAGCAGCATCAGGGACAGGTATTTTTTCAATTTTTTTTCAAAAGAGGTCATGCCAGACTGCACAGATAACATCAGACCTGCAGGTGATATATTGCTGAGGAAACTAATACCTGAAACAAGAATAAACTAAGGAAAACTACTGGCAGAATAAGATTATTGATCACTCTGCCTTGTGTTTGAAAATTAATGCTACAGAGGGACAGAGAGCAATCCCACACCCTCTCCAAGTGGATAAATCTGATAAAGGCAGGAGCTGCCTAAACTTAAGATCGGTGGCCCTCATGTGTGTGTTCATGGTAATGCGTGTGGGAAACACCGGTGGAGGCAGGCGTGCTCACCTGGAGGGAGGTAAATTCTGGAAGAGAGATCAGCCAGTGAACGCAGGAAGCTGTCACACAGGGACCAGTGTGGAGTAGGGAGAGTAACACTAAAACATCTTTGAAAAGTGCAGGCTCCTGAAACACCCCCAAAGCCCTATCACACCAGTTACAGTAAAGCCTTTCACTAACCTGCCACCAAAGGCAGGGTAACAGCCCACAAGATTTCCAGCAAGGCTTTTGCTTTTGATCCAGTCTCCTTTATTGTTGCATAAAGTCAGCTCATGTAATGCAAACTGGGGCACAACTGAAATCCATCTAATTTTTTTTTCAGTAAGGATGGTTATGGGCTTAGATCTTCTGGGAAATTTCAGCTGAAAATCCAGTGATAAGATTAGTACGGAAAGATTTGCACCTGCCTAGTTCAAATGCCACAGTGCTGTCTCCTGCCACTGGCTGGTACACAAAAGGAGCTGGAGATTACACAGCAAGCCTTAGGCAAAGGTGAAAAGCATGAATGTCTCACTGGCTAGAATAAGCCACACTGCTAAAACTGGGGGTTGACTCTAGTTTGTGCCTTCAAAACAGCAGATAATCTCTTCCCAGATTTTTGGAGAGGACTAAATAGTGATACTTTTAAATGGGTTTCACCATGACCATTCATGTTTCTAAATCCTCTGTTGCTGGGAGTGGGTGTTAATGCAAGAGACACAAGCTTCATGACAAACTGCAGGTGGACAGCTCCCATGGGAAAAGGAAAAGAAACCCAACCAACCAAACAAACAAAGAAAAACCACAAACAAACAAACCAACCAAACCCCCAAACCCAGAAAATATGGCTATATACACTTTAAGATATTAGAAAACAAAGATCACTACTTTATCATTACTTTACACAAGCTCTGCAATGATTGTGCATCTGGCTCATGAATTTTGAAATGCTTTAAGCTGGACATATTCCCTGATGACTTCTTGAGTGCTCTAAGGAATGTAAATCTGCCAGTTTTTATTGCTGGCTACCCACAAATTCAGGTCATTTATCAAAGAGCATCATATACACTCACCCAGGAGTCTGCCCTATCATTTTTCTCACAGGATTTACTAGGGCAGCCATACATACTGTTTACTCACATAGTTATTCTGTTGCAAGTAGCTAAACCTCCATTGTATCCATAGATAGATTTTTTTTTTTTTAAAAAAAAAAGAAAATCTGAGATACCTGAAACATGAAAAGAGCCATATACAAAGCTAGGAATAAATCTTTGATTTTAATGGACAAAACAATTTTTTCTGTCACGCTCTTTCTGCAATTCAAACTTTATCATGTTTTTCACTCATTCTTCCCTTGTGTTCCAGGTGGTAAATATTTCTTATGGCAGAAGGTATCTTTCAGGTGGCTGGTACACACTAACATACGCTCAGTCAGGAGGGTTTTAGCAACAATAAAATAACCAAATTGTCCTAGCAAATCTCCAAAGCACTGGGCCTTTGTACAGACACTTCAGGCAAGCACTTGTGAACATCTTATGCAAAAACAATTACTTGGTAACCAAAAGAAAGGTGTGACGGGCAGCACGGTTTCCCAATTTTTGTTACTCTTGTCATCACATTTCCTCCCAGTGTACTTTTCATGTTGCCTCTAAATTTCCAAGAATCAACGTCATCATTCATGTTGAACAAAGTCCCCCCGATCTGTGTAAAATAGCCTCAGCTGTAAAGCATCCTCATTTCTTAACCAGTGCTGCCTCTGTACAGTGCAAAAGATTTCATAGAACCAGAGAACACTTTGGATTGGAAGGGACCTAAAAGATCATCTAGTTCCAACCTTGCCATGGGCAGGGACACCTTCCGCTAGACCAGGTTGCTCAAAACTCCATCCAGCCTGGCCCTGAGCACTGCCAGGGATGGGTTTACTAAGGTGCACTCCTCTGCTGAGAAACACATTACCTAGGTTTTAGAGGTAAGTGATTTGCTGTAACTAGTTGCTGAATAGCATGGTATTCCTTCATTTGGAAACAGTGGATTGCCAAAAGGCCTTTATTTTCTATATCCACATGTTTAAACAGAAGAAAAATGTGCTATCCTGCAATGATATATTGAAAGAACTGTAATACTCACGGTAAGCCTTGTGTGTGACAAAGCTGTGCGCCACTCTATCAAAGGTTATTAGACTTTTGTTATTATTAGTAATAGTTATTAGTAAATTGCCCAGTGTTTAGACATTTAAGATAATCTTTTTACCACTTTTTCAGTCACAGAAGTCTCTTCCTGAAAGAATTTGCATTATATCTATACCTGTGAAGAAAACCTTATGTGCAAAATGCACAACCTGCAAATCCTACAACCTTTACACATATGCTGTGTCAAATGCAGGAGGCACTCATTGCACGCTAACCAGCAGTTTCAGCAGAAGCATCTTCTTTTCATGCTGACATGCAGATCTTGGTGGCAGAGCAGGAGGGATGCCTACACAGTCATGGCCCATGCCAATGGATGTGTACTGCTGCCAGTGGCACAACTTTCCCCAGGTCTGTCAATAAGGAAGAACTGACCTCTGTGAAAGGAGCAAAGAGAGTCCAATATGCCTCATTTCAAGAACAGGAGGGATCCAGATTTTTAATGAGGCACATTTCAACAGCTAAATCAGCTGGACACTTCTAATGATCAAACTAAAGCACTGAAAATAGGAAAATGGGATTACTCTCATCCCTACCAGAGATGGAAGGAAAAAAAGAGGGGGAAATGAGTGAAATTTCTCACTGCTGCTATTCCCAAAATGTACAACAGAAATGTTTATTGACCTCAGGGAGGGTTGTGAGGTATGTAACTAGAGTGTGTCAGCATCTTTAGATGTTGAGCATCTTTATGTGAAAAGAGGTAGAGCCAAAGAGGATCTCTAAATGCTATTGAAGACAAGAGCACTCCAAAGAAATTTTCTTCACCCTTAGTTTATCAGTGAGACACTTCCCGTGTAGTGCCAATGTGAGCATCAAGGACACCCCCCTCCTCCCCCATTTCCATTGTTCTGGAGAAATAATTCCAATGACAAAGTATTGCTTGGATAAACTGCCACCAAACAGGGAAAAAAAAAATGGAGCCAGACTTCCCAGAGAAACAATGTCTTTTACATAAGGTAACTTAAATACACTTAATAAATCTACTTCATCAGCTTCTATTGAGGGTCCTGGTCTGGAAGTACAGATCAGTAAATAGCTCTATAGTGCTGTCAGTTTCCAACAGCTGATGTGGCAAAACTCTTCTTTCAAAAAGAACTGTTAATTCTCCCTTTCTGGAAGATATCTCTTTCAAGTGAAAAGGGCAGCCCATCCATGTGGCTGCCAATGAGGATCTGAAAAGTTTTTCGTTTTTAAATGGCACCAGCTGAAAGATTTTCTGCCTTTTACCATCTTCAAAGTCTGAAGACCGTGACCCTGAGGTCACTCATCTCTGAGAGCTCCTGCACAGTCAGTCCCAAAAAGAGATTTCACCTCTGCCAACCCTGCCTTCTGCACGGCAGAGGAGGATGCGCTAAAGCACCTGTGGTTTGGCTCCTAACTCTGCCAGGGTAAGGGATGAGTGAGGCCACACAGGTTTGTGCATGAAGAGCATGAATAGGAGAGCCACTGATGGGGTCAATCTCACAGTGTTCTCTCAGAGCCCTTTGGCTACGCAGCTCCTAAAAATGAGCCAGGGCACGGCAGCTGTAAAAGGAGGCTGTTTGTCATGTGAGCCAAAATGCCCTTCAATTATGCAAACCCTACAGTGCCTCAGATGGTATGGTGTAGACGGAGCTCTTTCCAAATGAGGCTGTTTCTCAAAGCCTCATGGAGAGCTGATGCTCTCAAAATACTCGCACCACATCTTCAAGTGGCTGTCTTTGCACTTCACAGTTTCAAAACCAGAAACATTGTATCAAAGTGCCAGAGGAAAAAGAAAAACATATTGTTATTATTCCCTCTCTATTGATCTTACAGAGGTGAGGAACTATCATTTTCAACACGTCAGGAAAATGTCAGCTCAGTTTGAAAATCTGTCCTGCAATAAGTTGAACTACTATGAAATACTGACAGTAAGCAGTGGATGCCTTTGTCTCTTATGAGATTGTCTTTAGCACGAGTTTCAAAATCAAGTAAGCTGAATCTTCAATGAACCTTAAATATAAAAAACAATACTCAAGGCTTGTCCCTCCTTATGTCTTTCATAAGCATTACCACAAAAGACTTGCATGGCAATCTAAAATAAGAAAGAAGAGTGGAACAGTATTGGCAGCAGCAGAACTTGAGATAAGTGGATGTAATCAGTCAGACTCTGCCTTTTCTGAATTTTGTTAACACTCATGGTTTCTCCAAAACATGGAAAAACAGGATGCAATAACACATGCAAAAGTAAGTAACAGCCTTTTCTGTCACATACAAGTCCTTCTTTCCATGAACTTTGTAAGACTTTATCTTGAAAAGGTCAACAATAGTATTTCTGTTGCTGTTCAGATACATGGGGACACATTAAAGCAGCAGGCATGCAGCATGTGACATTCACCTTGTAGAGGACGACCAATGCTTTCCAAGGAATAAGTGCAGCTATGCTCAGTTACAGCAGAATGGACTCCCCCTGCAAGTGAAGTCAATGTTCAGTATGAATTAAGGCCATTTCAAGCACAGCCTATAGCACTTAAATGCTGAAATGTATTTTCAGCTAGATCAGATGTTGCAAACCTCCACAGATTTGGGGACAAAGAAGAAGACCAATGAGGTGCATGACCAGAAGTTTCCCTAAGGATTTTTTTAAGGAATCTGACTTCATTTGTTGGACGGAGCAATTCAAATACTAACATTGCCAGGAAAGGTTGCAGCCCAGCTGTACTGTACATTTGAATCTCACCAGTTTGCTTGACCTTGTTTTAAGGCAAAGGAGGAAATCCTGTTGCAGGAAAAGCATCTGCAACCCCCATCACCCCTGGTGAGAGGTGCCTACACATCCACAGGGCTTCTTTATCCACTGTCTCTGAGGTCAGGCAAACAGTGCATCATAATTTTGGGACTGCTGAGTCTGGAGCTTAAAATGGTGTCACCAGCACTGTTATCAGATTATTTCTGACATGTTGACAGAGAAATATGAAGTAAAAAGTTAAAAATAGATTCTGCAATAGCTAAAGCAGAACCATTTTAAATGCATGAGGTTCCTGCTCTCCCAAGAAACGTCTGCTGCGCCGTGCTACGCCTGTGCTTACACTCGCTTCACAAAACACCAAGGACAGCACTTGGACCACTGACATTTATGTTGCAATACTTCAGCCCATTTGCTGCTACAGGATCTGTCCTCTGGAATCAGCTGTCAGTTACAGATACACAACAGATGCAGCAATAAGAAAGCTGGCAAAAGTGACTTGATTTTGCTTCATTTTATCAGATGTTTTTAGAACTCTTTTAGAGACAGTTGAATCTCCACTGGGCCAGCGATGGTATGGATTGCTTGATCCTCAGCATCTTTATCCACATACCCCACATCAAGCTTACTGGATGTTTGATGCAGGGAGCAGATCTTCAAGTATTTGTTGAGCTCTCCTTGTTCTAATTTATGTAAGTTATGTTAGGGTTGACTGTCATCCCTGAATATCTCTCAGCTCCTTGCATGATAACCATCTTCAACTGAGATTGCCATCCCCTGCCCTTGCATGTTATGTACACACACACACAGAGCCACAACCAGGGCCATGGTCACAAGATGATCAAGTGTGCTTTTTCAGCTTTATTTCTGGAAGGATCAGCTGGCAAAGACAAACAGTGCTAGCGTCAGGCAATCGGTTTTGCCATAGATAGCAACATCATTCAAGGAAGAAAGTCTTCTGAAACATCAAAGCTCAAGCAAACAACAGCCACTTTAACAGGAGCTAAACAGAATAAAGAATTCTTGAACCTTCTTCAACAGGTAAACAGGAAGAAAACAACACCTTTCTCCATTCTCCTTCTGTCCTCCATACTTTTGATTTCCCCAAGTGGTGTCAAAAGGAGTAACATACCAATCTTATTTGTCTCAGTTTTCAAGCCTGGGCTTTGTCTAGCTGCTCAGGATTAGACAAATCACCCTGCTCTAGTGGTTTACTCCAGCATTTTCCTGACAAAAAATATATTGTCACAGAAAGGTATTATCTTGCTTCTTTCTTTCCTCCCAACATGTGGCATCTGTAGAAGATGGTGTGCTGTCTCATTACCTTGCAAGGTATGAATTGATATACAGCATAAGGTGAGTACATGTAATGGCACCTCAGCAAAATAAAACCAGCTTCTTTGCTTTTCATTGATAGTGCTCCTTTGCTACTATAAAAGCCTATGCTGCCAGCATTTACACGTGATCTAATTCCTGGGCAAGCCTGGCTGTTTTGATGGCCAGTGATGAGAAGAAAGGAAAGGGCAGGATGGGTGAGTTGTCTACCAGTAGCAGTCACATAACAGATATAAGGATTCTTTCTTTCCTTTAAAAGAAAAAGGATTTGCTCGGCTGAATTTTCATCTCCTTTCCCTTTTCATTCAGAGTGACAGTTATTTGATTCTGTGTGGCATGTTAACATTTTGGATAAACAATGTATACTGCTAGGGTTATATTTATGGCAGGAACATCTCGTGAAAAGCATAGGTTTGACTGACTAAACATTATAAACTATTCCATTTTCTTTATGTCCTTAGCAGTAATGTTTATTTTAGCTATTTTAGCTTGAGGGGGTTGCTTGTGTTTGTTTTCATAGGCATATGATTGAAAATCCCCAGGAAAAGTTCTTGGTTAAGAGTCCATACATTAGATCATTCAGTCTCTACCTAAATCTGGAAAGACTCTCTTATACTTACCAGAGGTTAGTTCATGTTTCCATATGTGCTGAGGTTATTCACAGCACACCGAACTCTCTGCCAACTCACAGACACGCAACCACTGTAGCTGTAGTGTATGAAAAGACAAAAAAACCCCAAAAAACCTGCAATAATTTTCCATTAGTTATTGAATTTTATGTGACCTCAAATTAACTCTATGAAGTGGCACTTGGTCCATACATATCTCAAAGCATTAGACAGCTAATATCAAGTTCAGTTCTACATATTACACTACAGTTGTCCTCAGTACCTCCAGTAATTACCATCCATTTTCTTGTATTTTTGCATGACTACAAAATGCCCAGCTCTCCTTACTCAAACACTGACATTGTCACACCGGCCTGGAGTTCTTCTCCATATGTGCCTATTCTCATCACTCCTTGGAGAGGTATCATATAGGGAAGTAGGACTATGTGTCTTTCACCCAAGTGAGGATGACATGTTCCCTCCTCCTGCCAAAAGTATGGCTAAAATGGAAAGTGTGGAGTTGTCGATCTCTGCGTATCTTTCCTAGACTCCAACATCTCATGTCATTTCACTCACTTAAGAAAGTAATTGCTTCCAATAAAATGTGCTTCAGTTTTTGAAGTGAACTTCACAGTAGGCTGACAGACCAGCAGACTGACTCCTTTTGTGTAGTACCAGAAAAGAGACAGAAATGGCAGTGGCATCACATCACCTACTGTCCTTCTGCCCTTGCTGGCCAAGACCACCTTCATTACATTTCCAAGACCACCATTCACTACATTTCCTGGCTGATGACTCTAGTTATTTGCTTCCTTGGTGAGACTGAGACCAAGTCTAAACGCATTGCATGAATCCTATTCTTTAGACACGTATCTGGCAGGCACATGAAGAGAACTTACTTCCTCAGAACATTATCAGATAATAATCATTGTTGGAAGCAAATTTAGGCAGCAAAGATATTACGAACAATTGGCAGTCTTCTGAGCCATCCCTGCAAAAATTTCTTTGTAGGAGGAACAATGGATGAAACAGAAACAGTGAAGGACTGTAGTTGTCAGGTTGAGAGGATGCAAGTAAGGACCAGGGCTTTCTCCTTTTCCAGGGTGAGAGCATGCACGTTGGTTGATTTTTGAATATATCTGCTGGAAAGGACAGAACTATTGATCTATATTGAAAGGGAGGGAATACTGGTGGGAAAGGAAAGGGTGACTAAAAATAAAATAGTAATTCTGTATTTCAGTGAGGAAAAAAAAAAAGAGAAAATGTCTGTTCCTATTCTACTCAGCAAATCAAAGATTTAAGTGATTTATAATCGGAACAATAGACGTAGCTTCTGATGTGCTCAGTTCCTTAATTGCTGTAAGTCTACACCTGATCTATCAGCAGCAGAGATGAAAATGATTGATTGTGACTTTGTTGGCATAATAAATGCTAGTGTATACAGATGAGGATTTTTCTTATCATGAGCTACCTCAAATCATATGAACTATACATATATTACTATAAACACTGACGTTTTTGTTATTCGCTGTCCCCTGCTTGGAACCCCTGCTGTCTGCAAGGGATTGTGAGGAAAATAAGCGGGGCTGTGTGTCTTGGTGAGAGGGAGAGAGGTAGACCAGCATAGACACAACCTTACCATTTGATGTTGGTGCTTTTCATTCTTTTTTGTAATGGCTTTCGAGAGCTAAGCATTTCCTCTCTGTGCCTCTGCCACAAGCTAGTACACGGCCAGACTTAAAAAGAGAGGAAATTGATTTTCTTTAAGCAACAGAATATTTTCCATCCAAAAGAACAGTCTATATTCTTCTCGGAACCTTCTACATCCTTCCTTCTTTTTTGCTGCTTTCCACCTCTCCCCTTCGAGCCTCTCCCTTTTCTGACTTTCCACCTGTTCTGTCTTGGTCTGGAACCTTTGAAAAACCAGAATGGACTCCCTTTGAAAGTCCTTCTCAGTCAGAAGAGCATATATTTCATCAATATTTACCGCAGTTCTTATTTCCACAAAAACTTCTAAATGAACAGGACGTAAAATGCAATAAAAGCAGAATCAAAAGATGCATATTTCCTGTTGCCATTTAAAAGATGAAAGCAGCAAATAACTCAAAATTACCCCTCCAGCTCCTCTCCAAGATGAGTGTTTCAAAAAACCACCAAAGTATAACAGCAATAACAACAGAGAGATACCATTGTTTCAAATCTTCTCTTTCCCTCATTCTTTTTTTTATTATTTTCCTTTATGTTTTGGCAGCTGTGAATAACTGTATCCTGGAATTGTTCTGCAGGCTGTTAATGTCTGTGACCTTTTACATCAACATGTCTACTTTCCAGTCATTTCTTGAAGTGCTACCTAATATGAATTTAACACAACTGAGGCAGCCTCCTACACAAAGACACACACACACTCACCGCTTTCTGAGATATGCAGAAGCATGCTTCATCCCATCCATATGCAAAAAAAAATAAAAATTCACTTCATCAGAAAGGTATATGCCTTGTAAATAACTGTGTTTCATGCAATGAGGAGCAACCACCTGTACTACAACTTTACCAAGTTCTCTTGGGGAAATAAAAGGACTAATATTACAGTGGGATGATTTCATTATACAAGCAAATAATATCTCATTAAGTCTGAGCCATTAGGGGGTTCTCCTCTGAGTTAGCTCTGCTGCTGCTTTTACTTTTTAAGCGTGTGTAAAGAACCCATATGTGATCAAACAGATATCAAGAGCATTCTCCAACTCTATGATCAAATGCATGCATATATCAAGAGTGGCTTGTGTTCCTTTTAGATTCATTTAAGCAAAGAGGTTAATGGACTGGAGTCTAGTTAGCAGCAGCACAGCGCTGCTGCAACAGTCCCATGATGGAAACAAACAGCATGTATCCTGTTGCAAAACAGATGGATAAAGTGGGCAGCAGATATGCAGGAGGCAGGCTTGAAAACCAGGTGCTTTTACAAGCCCTTTAAGCCCATGTATAATTTCAATTTATACCTTTCTTCTCTTAGGAGCCAAAGATTAGCCAAGAGTTTGATGAAGGTTTGTGGTTTTTTTAAAACAGGTTAAATGCATTGTCTCAGCAGGCCAGGATTTACCCAGCTTAACTCCTGACTATGACTTACGTTTTTCAGAAATCAAAGTTCAGTTCCTAAATGTTGCTACTCCAGTTAAAATTAGAACTGAGATGTTAAAACAAGCTGGAGAGACGTATTGGACTCCAGCAATGCCTAAAACCAGACATGAATATTGTAGAGCAGTAAGTGCCTGTATAAGCTTCTTTTGGAAATAAACATAGATTTAGGGACTCCAAAGGTTTCCTCCTGATCCGACTTAGCTCTGGCTTAGCTCTGTCCCTTGCCAGCTGCAATCAGACATTAACTTATTCAACAAAAGTTTTTGGGTTCTATTCCTCTTGGTTCAGACATTTCATTCTTTTCCAGTCACACAGACCAATGAGCAGGGCCTTGTGGACAGTTTCCTCTGAAATCCATTTGTCAGGAAAAAATGAGTTTCTGACAAAACAAAACTTTTTAAGAAATTTGTCTTTCTCATGGTATATATGTGATGTTCATAAAAACCTGTTAATTTAAATTCTTTTTAGATGAAGCTCTTCACGTTCTTTAATACAAGGCCAACAATTCATGAGGGAAATGAAGACAGAAAATGTTCTGGCCTGGTTTGTGTTTGCATTTTTCTTGAAAAAATCCCTCATCACACACACCTGTAACAAACTCACTGTCTGATCAGGGACCCGCAGTAACAGGGAAAGCAGACCTGATGTTCTCCTGGAAAAAAAGGGAATTGTTCCTTCCTGTAATAAAGTATTTTTAAGCTGGGAATAAGGGAAGGAATATTGTGAATGCAGGGGAACATTTCAGGATCCCTGAGAACTCCAGAGTTCCTGGGAATGAGAGATCTACTCAGAAACTCATCTTCCAAAGTGGAAGATGACTATGATCTCTCATACTGCGTATATGATACCTTGCCACAACATTGATCCTTCATCTGGAAATTATTATAATGCAAATTGTGAATAATATAGCCCAGTACTGTTGTTTTTAAATAATTCAGCTTCTTCCAGTCACCTCCTGGAGTGTACACATCACTTTGAAGTTAGCGATTTGAGACTAGCCTAGCTAAGGAGCTACTGCTAACTAATAGCTGCTTGACAGTTACATTTCAACTCCTGAGGAAAAAGGATTGGAATTATTCAGATCACCACCATAAACAGTTGCTGTTCTGTCATGTTATACCTGTCAGGAAAAGGCCTGAAAACCTCTGAATGCTGGTACCTTGGAAATATCAATGCATCCATATGGCTTGGTGTGCACTGGTTTAGCAGAGCAATGTGGGGATATTAGCACATCTGCTGTCTGTCTTGCACTTGTTTTAGAGAAAGAAGCACAACTCTGTTGATGTATTCATGAGAACTAACACATTGCAAAAAAAAAAAAAAAGAACCTTAAAAAACTGTAGATTTGTTTTGCTGTATCCAATATGCTCTTGTCTAAAAAGCCCATCTGGTCTAAAAACATACAACACCTGTGTAAATTTTTGTGTATTGAAGCTTGAAGTGCTAAATATTCCTTGTTGTAAAAATAAGTAATGGAAATAAAGGGAAAGGTTGTTGGGGTTTTTTTTATGTTTGCAAATTGATGTACCTCTGATTTTATTGTACATGCATTTTCTGGATTCTTCACTGAAAGGGTTTTCACACAAAGATGGGCACGCTGGACAGAGAGAAATGAAAAGGATAAAAAAATGGACAAAGGACTTAGAGCACACTTTGCCTATCTCAGTGACAGCTTTCTTTTCAACTGTCTAAGCTGATCTCCTCCAGCTTTTTTCTCATGGGGGAAAGAATTATTCTTCATCTTTCCAAAAGATAGCTGAGTCAGAGAGCAAGAAAAGGAATGAAATACTGCAGATGCAGTCGACATGTCAGATACACACCAACAAATCCCAGTTAGTGAGGATGCTAAACATGCAGGTTTTTATATCCCAGCCAAGTGCTGTCTCTCATCCTTTCCACTGCAATACTTTCAAATGTCAGAGAACTGTAGCAGAACACTGGTATCTAAGATCTTACTTCTAGTCCTCAGAATACAAGAATGGGAGAGAATGAATGGATGCTTTTGAGGTCACTGGCATAACATCCTGGGCTGTAGAAACAGACTCAATCCACACCCATTTGCTATCCTAAAGTACAATATCACAGCAGGACATCAGTAAAATCATGCCCATTTCCTAGCTGGCTAAGATGCAGTTTATGATACAATTACCTGTTTTCAAAATATAGCATGAAATACTACTGGGATACATATGACTTGTGTTTCAATGTCTCAAAGCAAAGCAAAAAAAAAAAAATATCCACTTTGAGTTTTAACAATAATTTTGCGATTGTAATGATTGCATTTAAAAAAGGACGTAAAGGCTGTGAAGTCTGAAGTCTGCCAGGGTACATGAAGATACCAACTATGGCTGGGGACAAGCTCAGGCTCCTGCTTTAAGCTGTGCCCATGGAAAGCCTGGGATTCTCTACAGAAATTTGGCATAGATTAACATGATCATCCAGACTTCTACAGTCAGAAAACAGACCTGAGTACTCCAAAGAAGGGATGAGAAGACCCTTCTCACATGGACTTACAGGTCTCCCAGTGTTTAGAAGGGCAATCAACCAGTTACTGTTCTGCTCCATTTCTAGCAGAAAGAGTTTTCAATTAACTTCACCAGGTAATCCTGTGCAACGTCAAGTAAACCAAGAATAAATGAAAGACCTGGATGAAGGGTGGAAGACCAAAGGTAAAAATCATTCTTAGTATGCTGCTCAACTGAGCTATTCTAATGCTGCAGTAGGATTTAAACAAACAAACTTAATCACTCTGCTTATTACCACTGCAATTAATCATTTGATTTCTAAGGCAGCATCACTGTTACTTAGTATTTTTGTGACTCTTCACCTTCCTTGTTTACTGATCTGTTTTAAATTAAACACAGCTTGGGGGGCTGCCTGTTCCTAAAGGTTCTTTGTTATGCAATCTTCATAATTTCAGGTTTTGAAACACAAAGTACATGTTAAAATCCAATTAGAATGAAAAACAAATCATGAGAAAATCTAATGGTATAAAACAAATTTGAAAGCTTAAACAATTTCCAATTTACAGTTATATTGTATAATCTAATGTAGTTCACTTTACTAAATGGCACCATTAGCGTTTAAACTTCAGAAGAACACCATATGCAGTGAAAGGACATTGATTACTACCTGCTACTGAAAGGAAAATTAAAGCTAAGGAAGGTGTGACAGTTCTGGATGAGGTGTGCTTGCAATTGCCTTAACCCAGACTGGGGGACTAAGAAGTCATCTCTGTATGGTTGGAGCTGTTCCCTTGCTGGTAATGTACATGCAAACCAGTGTATGTCCTGGACATGACTTGCCTATTCACATACTCAAAGCATTTCTGTATATTTGCACCACTGAAGCCTGTCATTTATACAACAAACACAATTCAAAAATTCACGTCACCTGCCGAGTTCCAGATCCAACACCACATATCATTAGAAATAGAATCTGAGATGTTCAAAAGGATTTTGTAATTAAATTTTATAAAAGATGAGTTTGGAACAATTCATTTATTCAATGTAGGCAGCATATGTCATTATTGTATTTCACTGTATATGAAGTCCTGGAAACGTGACTCTACGTATGCCTGAATGCGAGAGAATTTTTGTATAAATGTGCATGTTTAGGATTGTTATGGTTATTTTCACATCTCTTTGTAGATAATGTTTGAATATGGCTGAACCTGAGAATTGCTAAATCACATCCAGTAAGTATAGTCATATCTATATGCAAGTATGTGAGAGAAATATACAGGCTTGTCTGCCTATAAGGGTCGTTCTTTACATACCTCTGTTGTCAGAGATCAGTACACCTTAATTTCAAAAGTTATCTGGCAGTCCTTCCAGCACCGGAGAGAGCTTCTACAGCTCTGATCCCCTGCTGCAGCTTTTCTCACAGGTCACATGTATTCTGCAGCTGTTTAGCATAAGCTATCCAAACAGATATTCTTCATGTTTGCTGCATTTTCTGTTCCTGTTCTGCCTGTACCCTTAGGTTCCTCAGGTTCTAGCTGCAGAAATCAGGGGACTGATGATAAGCAGTTCTTCTCCTGCCTGTTAGTATCTCTTGTAGTATATGACAGTCACAGCACTTGATGTCCTACAAGGAAGTTGGCAAGGGAAGGGAGGGCTGCCAATCATTTGGTCTCAAATGAGCACTTCAGTTCCTTGCACAAGAAGAAAACTAGAATTTTGTACAAAAGGTCTCAAAAACATGACCTGGAGCTTCAACAGGATAGATCTCTTACATTCTGTAAAGAATCACAGGGTTTGCTTTTACCTGCTGGGTTTTGTGTTTCTGACAGGGATAGGTAAGTGTAACACATATATTAGGGAGCTTTCAACCTGTGCTTGTTTTCTAGTAAACATCTGATTAAACTGCTGGGGAAGTCAGGGTGAAATGATTAAGGCTACTTAGTCCTGCCAGCTTTCATAGTATGGTATAGGGATTTCCAAGGAACAATGAAGTAAATGAAATGGAAGAATAATAACATACAAATAGCAAAAATACAGTACATATTCACTCAAATATTCAAGGTTTTTCAAGAGGTGAATTTTGCACTGTTGACTGACAAAGTTAAGTGTTTGGTTGGTTGACTGATGTTTGCTTGAATCTTTTGACAGCTGGAAAATCCCAGGGCATTTTTTTAAGTTACTAGGAAGGTAAAACCTTTCCAATACAAATCACATCTACTTCACAACGTCATTCTACAGAGGAACCCATTAAAAAGTGCAGAGCATATCAGTGCTCCGCTGTCTCTAATTCAGAGTTTCTAGGCATCAGGTCAGTTACAAAGGCCAAGTCTCAGCAAAAGGGAACAGCTCTAAATAACCTTCTCATGTGTGATCATTATGACAACGCAGTAGTATCTTTCAAAAGGAAGTCACACTGTTGTCTCCTAGCACGTCTCTCCTTGTAATAAATTGCACTGTTGCTGCTTATGGCCGTGTTTTGAATGTTGTAAGTCATTATCCAAAGGAATGTTATACACTGAGTGAGTTTTAGACACCTGCAACAACAGTGTTGATGTTTTGAAAAGTTCTTCCCTCCGCTCCCGGTATGAAAAGCTAAATGAATTTACATCCTTCAACTGAGACTGCTGGACTTAAAACTGCATTTTAGACCTAATTTTCGCAGCAGAAATTTTTGCCTTTAATCTTCATTGTTGAATTACTCCAAATTCAATCCAAGTATAAGCTCCTGTGTGCCGCTTTGAGTTTACCACTGTTTTGCAGGAGACTTCTTTCTATATTATCTTTATGTGAGTCATTATTAGATTAGTGGAATTTTTAGGGCTTTAGTAGAAAACCCCTAGAAATTTAACTGCTCTTGTAACTTCTGAATGAGATAATGAACAGCCTGCCTATTACCTTTGTATCTTCTATTCTCTGGCATGACATTATCTCGTGCTGCTAAAGAAAACAGGTATTTGCGTTATTCCCAAGTCTACTCCTTTCTCAGACCCAAACAGAAGATCTGTACTTCCCAGGCATACAGTAAAGGTGTGCAGGTAATAAGAAGTACTCTATACTGTGAGATAAGCTGCTTAGTGAAACCTTTCAATAAAGGTTTCACATGTAGGTTTTTGATGTGACAGACAGAAGAGGTATGACTTTTTATCTGCTCAGCTGATATCTCAGAGTATGCGTGGATGTGCTCTTCTGAGTATTTCTGAAGATGCCCAGAGCTACTCTGCTCGCTGCCACCTCACAACCACACAATGTGTGGTGATCGACTTTTTCCCTTTCCCAATGATCGTATAGTCCTGGATAAATATAAAATCTACATGCCTGTCTATTTGTCGATCTACTGTTAAACTTTTTTTTTTTAAGTAGATCTCTTAATATTAACATTGGTTTGGGCAGCAACAACAGGCTGTTAGGCTGGTAGCTCTGAGGAGGAGATATCCATTGCCATCTCAGGCTAGGGAGACAGCTCACCTGCCACATGTGCAACACATCGCACTGCAGCTTGATTTACTCTTCTTCCCTTTCCGAGAGACAGTATTTCACTACTTAGAGAAGACAAAACGATGCTTGTTTCAAAGGAACAGGTCCTATTATATATACCAGTCAGAAGCCTTTGCAATCAGTCTGATCAATGCCTTTGGGCTGACATAGACCTGCTGATTCTTGAATGCAGCCTGCTTAACAGTTCTGAATTTCCTTCCAGAAAACAGAGGGTATTTGGACCCAAAATATACGGTCCATAATGTGTTGGAAATGTGGCATCCTCCACAAATAAATTCAAAGAAAGATACAGTTGAGTTTCTAAAAAAAAAAAAAATAATTATAATTTTTTTTTGTATTCTTCATTCTTTGGCACAAATTGTGCATGTTCTATACCCAAAGCACATCAAGTCTTTTCCTGGGCTTGCATACTGCAACACTGGGCCCCGAACGCCTCAGAAATCTACTCAAGGATTACCAAGCCTGCCAAGATCAGTGGGGTGATGCGCTATTTAATTTCCCAGGTGCAGATAAAAGGCATTCTTCCTGGAGACCCTCTCCTGTGCAGAGCACTGCTGAATGCTGTTCCAGCCCAGCATGAAAATTACAGGGTTTAGCAGGGGGAGGGTAGCAATGGGGAAAGGGAGTACAGCTTGGCAGAATGCTGACCCAGCCATGCAGGACACTTTCTGATATCTAAAACACAGGAATCTGTGAGACCAGCAGAGCCCAGATGAACAGCAAGTGTGAGATTTATAGAAACTCCTTGTAATTCTGCAGCAACAAGCCCTTTGAAGAGCACAGCTGTAAAGGGGGAAATGAGAGGTGCAATGAGGGAAAGAACAAAAGCTGTATGAAGAACAACGATGTCCCTCATCGCAGGAACAGCAGGGAAATGGAGGAAAGAAAGGAGAGGATTCTTTCTTTCACATGTATTTATTCTTCATTTAATTTTTTTTATATTCCTCTCCAGAAGCCTTTCTCCCCACCTTCTTTAAAATTCATCTAGGGAAAGTGATCTTTCCACTGGCAGATTTTCAGACAATTCAAGGCAAGCTGCAGCCTAGATCAGCCCCTGGCTGTGTATCCAGCACCAATATTCTAATGGCAAAAGTAACGAAACAATTCTGGATTGCAATTTTTAATTTTTTTATTTTTTTGCAGCAAGCCCCTTCCTTCCCCTCCTCCAAAGAATTCCCCAACAGAACAGGGATAACATAGAATCATTTAGGTTGGAAAAGACCTTTGAGATCATCAAGTCTAATCATTAGCCCAGGACTGCCAAGCCCACCACCAAACCATGACCCTAAGCACCGCATCTATGTGCATTTTAAACACTTGCAGGCAGCCTGTTCCAGTGCTTGACCGTGCTTGCAGTGAAAAAGTTTTTCCTAATATCCAATCTAACCCTCCCCTGGCACAATTTGAGGCCATTCCCTCTTGTCCTGTCGCTTGTTACCTGGGAGAAGAGCCTGACCCCCCACCCCCACCCCCACCCCCCGACTACAGCCCCTGTCAGGCTGCTGCAGAGAGCAATAAGGTCCCCCCTGAGCCTCCACTTCTCCAGGCTAAACTCCTCCAGTTCCCTCAGCTGTTCCTCATGTTTTTACTGCTTCAAATGACACACCCCGCAAAGGAAAAGGAGGCACAAGAGCAGTGCCTGTCTGGTAGCCTCAACAAGGCTGGCAATCCCTAGTTACAGCAATAATAGCTTAGAGTTTTCATAGTGGAGTAGCCTAGTTTTCTCAACTCCTTGTTATGAATTTTGTTTGGAAACATTCCCAAAAGAATCTGGGCAACAAAAAATTAAATGTGCCATGTTCACAAGTTCACTATTTGTCCTAGTCTGACATGTGAGAAAGGACCCCAATACCACTGCAGAGTACCACCAAAATAAAAAGGATCCTTGCACAGACAGAAAGGTCACACGCATATTTCTGGCTTGAGGTCTGGGGCCATATATTGTGTAAAATCTTTCCAAATACGCTGCAGGACAATTGGCAATTACAGGTAAAGAAATGTGAAAAAGGAAGAGAGATGACTTACAGCGAAGAACGCATCCCTTTGTGTCTTGATACTCTTCCCATGGGTCTGTTAGCTGGTGCTCAGGATGACTGTCTTTATCATTTGCAGAATAGTCTCAGTAAGGTCTCAGAGGAACCAACGCAGGCAGGATACCTGATAAAACATCACCCATCAGCCCTAAGTTAAAGAAAAAGGCAAAATGTGACTTGGAGTTTATAACTCAAATATTAAAACAGTTTAAATGGCAAATAGCAGACAAAAGAAAGGAGAGAAAACTGCATAGGTTTTTCTGGCCATCACCTAGAGCACCTTTTTGCATTCATCCAGAATGTCCAGGACAGTGGACTACATTTCACTTCAAGCTGTCTATACAACCTATTCTTCTGAAAGAGGAGACATAGTTTTGTTGCCTCTCTAGTAAGACAGGTTTAATCACGTAAGTGATGCTGATACAGAGCTCTCCTGGAGAGCAGTGAGACTCCCCCCGGTGCCGGAGCAGGCTGTTGCTCCTTGCTAAAAAGACAGACAAAGAGTCAACTGCATTAAGAACTTTATTTTGCTCTTACTTTCCAAGGCCTTTATTCATAGACGAAACCTGGACTTTCTTCTCTCCTCCAGTAACCTAAAAAGTTTCCAGTGCTTCAGTGTGTGTAAAAAAAGGAGGTGGAGATGGAATGATATTGACTTTCCCTCCAACATCTTGCAAGGTTATTCAAATAAGTTCACAGAAACAGCAAGAAACATCTTGCAAATATGTATGCCATTAAAAGAACCCCCAGGTGTCATTATGCAGTCTACATCTGAGTCAGCACCATTTCCTGTTGATAACTTCCCTGCTACCTGAAAAAAACTCAAGTGTATCATGCTGCAAAAAACATGAAATATAATACATTTTGTCCAGTAAACATGCAGAACAAAAGCCTCTTTGCAACAGCACCGCTGTTTTCCAAGCCTGAAACACAGCTGAAGGACCCTTTATCATTCTATCTTGTACTGTTTGCAGCTGTGAGAAGGATAACCTAGTAGTAAGGATGTGAAACCTGCTGATAGAAGAGCAGCTCATTTATTCCACGTGGCTCAGTCATTACTCCTTTTTTTCTCTGCTGCAAGACTTATTGACCACTGTATCACAGTTTCCCAATTAAAACAAACTTACTAATAAAAGTCAAACATTTTACTTGGCGCAACAATTTCACTTTTATCTTTTGAAACTCTGTTCTCATAAGCAGTATATTTCGATGTCCTACTGTATCATATTCTCCTCCATCCATGCACACATGTGTAACCATACCTGGTGTTTACACAATTCTCTGAGTAACATTCCTCTGTAAAGGAATGCTCAGATTTTGTCAGTGCTTCTGAACAGCATAAGGAAAGGTTCTTCCCTCCTCAGGTACTACATAAAATAGCACATTAAAAAGTTAAGTGTGGGTGTAAAAAAATTGTCCCATTTTGCATAAGGGTTATTTTGAAATTTTGAAAAGTTGTCCAAGCTATTATTTCTATAAAATTTTATCAGAAATTAAATGGAAAAAACCCCAAACCACCCAAGATGAAAGGTTTCTTCAAAAAGTTTCAAGTTAAAAAAACAATATCCCAAACCCTACCATTTCCCAGTTAATGGCAAAAGGTTGCCTTAAAAAGCTCCATGCCAATACTACATCAAAACTACAAATTTTTGTTCTTCCATCAGTTTCTCAGTGACAAGGGCTGTCACATTGTTACTGACCCATCTTAGAAATACAGTATGAGCTAACCCAAGGTATGGGATGTGTTACATTCAGATCTAATCTCAAGTGTATTCCCTCACAAAGAAGCTATCCAGAAGACAGACACCTCTCCAGGATCCTTCCTCAGGCAACAATGTGTTTTCCTCTGGTGGTGGAGAGGTTTCCAGGGGCTGTGATTCACTCCAGGTCTTATCCCCTGCCTCCCAACCTCTTGAGGACTGTTGCTTACCCTAACAGATATGCCCCACTTCTGCTGCTGTCTCCAGCAGCAACTTCTTGGAATAAGACAGCTCAGGTTTCCATACTGAGAAATCATGTGTGTGGAGGAGCTCAAATCCTCACCCGTCCACCCACCCACCAGAGAGGTAACTCTCCCTGACTTAGCGGAGAGAGTGACACAGGTACCTGGGTTCCTTTCCATGGCCAGGAAAAAACTAAGCCTGGATCAGTAAGGAACAATTTATATCTCTCTGTTTATGGGCAGAAAGGTCTGAGAACATTTATTTCTACTTCTTTTTAATTAATAAAAGCCCTGATACTTCAGACTTTTTTTTTAGATGATATTTTGGTGCTAAATACCACTCCTTTTCCATTATGACAGCGCATGCCAGTTGGTGATTGATTTGGTGCTGAGAGCTACTTAGACAAGAAATACTCTTCCTTGTGAAAGAACCATAATACCTGGTAGAAACTCTTTCCAGCTGCAGAATGCAGTTCCTGTAGGGGTTAAAAATATTCAGCAAGTTGCCGTTTCTTTTTCTAACACCTACACAAAAATAAGAAAATGGACATGTTCTACCTAGAACTACTACTGTGCAGATGATCCATTATCACTTTAGCATCAATCACAGAGAAAATGAAAGGTGCCATTTAGTAAGTAGAATTATGTCTTCTTGCAGCTTCAGATTACTTCTTGGAGGGATCTCAAGAATACAGAGAGTGATCTTTCAATTGAAATAAAGTGATCAAAGTGAAAGTGGACATGGCTCCAAGCAAGGTAGGAGAGTTGTAAGTATTCCTAACCTGCTGGAGAATGTCTGTGGAATGGGTATACACAATCACTGCTCCGAACTTGAAATATGTACATATGACAGACCTTCAGATAAGTAAGTTACAGCAGTTGAGACTGACGTCCACAAGTCTTTCTTCGCTATGTCCTAAATTGTTTTGTTGCTAAGAAATCTGCAAGTCACTGCTGTTTTTATGTACACTTCAGAAGAATAACAGATTTGACAGGTTTTGAGATCGAACACTGAACAGATTAAACCATCTTCCACACAAGTTAACAGAGCTCTGCCAGACAGTCAGTGCAAGGTTGTGCCAAAGGCTTTCCTACCTTCTGAGAACATCTAAATTCCCTTGCAGGAAGATTAATGTTATTGACAGGCAAAGGCCGTGACTGGAAAACGACTGGTAATTTAATTTCCCAAGTTATGATCTTTCAAAGGACCACAAAACCCAGGAAATAAAATCATGTTTAGAAATCTGTTCAGTAGTGGCCTAAATCAGAAATACTTCTGCAGATCAAGAGCTGATGGCCCCAAACCTAGAAGAAGTCTTAAAGGTGAGTTTTTAGCCATTCTACTACTTGCTGACATTGATGCAACAGAAAATTATTTATGTAAATTGTGTATGAGAATAATATTTCCCAGTGCCTTTGTTGACATCAGGATTTCCATAGATATATCAGAAGAGTTGGAAAGTTCAAAGTCCTATTTTCTGGGATTTCACAGCCAGCAAGCATTTTTCTAACCCCTGATACCATTTGCAACAGGCCTTGTAACTCACCTGAAAATTTCCTAAAGTGGTCTCTTGACACTGCACTTCATTAAATGTCTGTTCTAAAATAGGCTTCTGCTGCGGGTCATAAGAAGCCACACAGCCTGGATTACATGATCTTAGTGAGGTCCTGCAAGAGGTATAAGAACACCTGCTCTTTTAATCAGGGCCACAATCAGTAGCAACTAAACAAGCAAAACAAAACAACAACAACAAAAAAAAAAGAAAACAAGAGTGAAGCTAGAGTGCAAACTATAAGAGTCAAACTGAAGCTTCAAATGTATAGTTGGGAAAAAGAAGGAATAAATTTATTTTGGGAATCTATTCTGGCATCATGCTGTATGAAACATCATAAGTTCCTTCTGTTGGGATCTCACAATATTAGTCCTTTGGTATTTTTAATTTTAACTATAGTACCATTAGTAGATCCTGAGAACATATTTTTCATTGGTTTATCCGGCACAGTCTCAGGGGCAAAGACCCTGCCACACTTTCGTTGAAATTCATTATATCCATCTCTCTTCATGGTAGTTCACTTTTACAGAAAGGGAATTGTAGAGCTGCTCTGACGTGTCCCCAGGACACACAATAGTGGATGGAAATAACACACACCCTTCATAAAAGTTCTTAGTACAATTACTTTTTGCTTGAGGTAATGCAAGAATCAATAAAATGTGGGGATCTGGTGTGAAAATCTCTCATTTGTTGGCCTGTATCAATCAGTCCTTTCAGATTTTCAGTCCACTATGAAGGTAGAAATAATTGAGGGAAACCATGTGAAGCCTACACTGGGGAAAAAAAAAATATGGCGATTTGGCACAGAAGTATCAAGTCTCTGAGAGAAACAAAATTTCTAAACCAGACTAGTTGGGAGCCATATTCCGAACAATTATAACGAAATAGAGGGGCCCGACCTTTCATAATTAACTTCTAACATTAATGAAACATTTTAAGTCTTGCTTCATGCTTTCTCCAACACTAAAATGCAGTTTCCATGGGTTGGAAAAAACCTCTAGTTTTCCTAAGAAAATGGCAAAGTTTTTCTACTTACCTTAAGATTAAAATACTCAATTTTGCAAAAAAATAAATTAATCTGGCAAGCACAAAGTTTCCTCATGCATCAACTCCACAAAGCTTTTCAATTTTGCAAGTTTAGAACTAAGGACTTGCAAAGAGGAAATTGGTCCAGTGCTCAACAGAGACGGCTTTAGATATTCTTACTTTTGGACTTTCTGCTGCTACTGGGACTTAAACAATCCTGTAACAAACACCTTTGGCCTTATGATTTAAAAACAGGAAGAATTTTAAAGTAGAGGCTCTTAACCTTTTCCTTGCAAGAAACACGACAAAAGAGCAAAACTCCCTTTTTGCAGAAGAACTGTGGAAGATGAATAATTTTTACCCTTTGTAAAGTTGTAATATGTTTGCTGACATGTTCCATCGATAAAGCCAGGTGATTTTTAAACCCAAACCTGTGTTTAATGGGAAGTTACACCGCATCTCTGAGACCCTGGTGCTTGCAGCAGTTTTCACACGCTAACTGAAAACTAATCTTGCAACATCATGACAAAATATTATTCTTCACCTGGATCATCTCCCTGGATCCCCTACAGCAGGGCCCAGCTAGTATCACTGTCTCAGAGGGGGCAAAGAGGAATGAGATCAACAAAACCCTCCAGACCCAAAGAAAGACTCTCCTCACCCCCCAAAAGTACCATGTATGGTGTCATGAGGTGAACATAAACTTCATGAGTATTATGTCTATCAATCAGACTTAAAACCCCTCTAATTCTGTTTACCAATACTGTGTACAAAAGCTAGCTTGGTCCTCCCTTCCCAGAAATACCACATCCCACATTTAACCTGGGAAGCATTCAAACTGCAATGGCAATCCCTCTCACATCACTGCAGAGGGAAAAAATACATGCCCCAGTCCTAGGCAGTTCTAGCCATCAACTTCTTCTTGGCCACAGCTCTGAGGAATGAAAACCTTGAATAACTGTTCCTTCTTGGTGCTGCTAGATGTTTTCATTCTTTGTTCTCTCACAAGAGTGAGTAACACAAACTGTGAACTCAGAGAGCAAGCTGGGAAGGTGGTTACTCTACTGAGTTTCCTCTGTTTCCTGAAGAAGGCAGGCATGTATTTTCCTGGGTTTGGCTGAGACGCAATCTCAGCTGCCACTCTCCTTTCCTTGGCCCAGCACCTCCATCAGTTATTTTGCTAGCAGTATCAGCTCCCAAGGAAAATACTTGCTATTACATGTACTGAGAGGTTGCAATTTCCCCTGAACATGATGATTACAGGGCTTCAGCATTTCTGAAAATATACATATTTTTCCAAATCTTGCCTAACAATTTATTTGAATGCAAACTGAGATTTCATACCAAACTGAACTATTCTGCTTTATTTATTATTTTTGGAAGACCGTTTTGGGTTTGGTCTTTGACATTGACCAAAATGACTCTTTAAAGTACAGTTATATATATGTATAACTCTTATAACAGATAATTTGCAAAACATAATATACAAACCAGAATGGCATGTTTGCAGATATTGTTGAGAACTTGGAACAAAAGAAATACTGAACTGGGAAAGCAAAATCAGAATTCTAAGGTGCATCTCAGTATCTCCATGGGCATGATAATAAAGGTTGATACATCCTTTGATACTCAATACTTCTCCCCAATGATATAAAGCAGAAAATTCATGACATTTTGCTAATTAACTTTAACACTTCATTTTATAATATAAATACTGAAAACAGAAGCGTGTTATTAATATTCTTTAAGCATTCAATATATGAAAATGGCTGAAAGTGCTTCCAAGCATACTTCACAGGCAAAGGCTAGTTTGCTATAGTTTGGATACTAATACTGTATTACACAACTGTACTGGTGCACTTTGTATTAATACTGTGGTCTAGAAAACCTGGATCCATGCAGGGGTCTGAGCATAGTGACTAGCAGCACCACTGTGACCCCATTCAAGAAATGACACTACCTGGACAAATTTTAAGGAAATATATTACTGAAAGAACAGATTTTTATCTATAGATACGATTTCGTATGAACTTTAATTTGCCTGTTTTCGATTAGCTTGTTTATTTTACCATGCATACTAATTTAAAATTGTGGTTTAGACACACTAACACTCTAATTAGTAAATTAGAACTTGGCAAATCACATGCAAATCACTGGTTTATATACATCACATGAACATGTTTGGCTCCATTTTTTCCAGCAGCCTTATTCAACCTGAAAAAACACAGGATGTAAACCTCCCTTCACAGCATAGCTGGGGTAGGGAATTGCTTGGTTAGTCAGTTGTTTGAACAATTAAATGAGCCACTTTTTGCTCAAGTCAAAATGAGTATATATTAGGAGAAAAATATTTTCCTATTCAGAATAATCCAGTAAAAAATTATGACAAATAACATGATAAATCCATCAACATTCAGACCGCTGCGGAGAAAGACAGACAAGGAGACTGATCAGCCCTGGCCTAACTGGCTCTGCCTTGGCTGTAAGTCACTGTACCTCACCGAAACAGAATGATGAATCTAGGCCAGGAGATTTTGGCAGCTGCTTTGCCCTGAAGTACAAGTACTTGTACTTAGAAATATGGTCAGTATGTTTCTATCTTCAAAATGCATTGTGCTAGGCACAAACAGGCACTAATTACAGATCTGTCTTTTTACCTTGTTACAAGACACGTACTTAAAAAAAGTAAGTAGTGCAGGAAGAATGTCCTGTTTTGCTTTGTAATTATGCCCATGGGAAGTGGGAATAAAGTACGACCAAATCACATTCATTCCCTATGTATCATGGATCCATCCATAAGGAACAGAAAGTCTCCTAAGTTTACTTTAGACTTCTAAGTTTAACACAGATGGGATTTGAACTTGTGGTTGCAGGAAGAATGTGTTGCAGGTCTTGGGTGTGTCAGTCAATTGCTATCCTAATGTTTCAGCGTGTGTTACCCGCATGTTGCACCTGACAGTAGTAGAGGGGTTACCTGTGAGAAATATCCCTGACCTCCTACACAGGAGACAAAGGTACTTTTACTGAGCAGTGCTCAGGGCAGCAAAAGCACCGGTGCTTCCCGCATAAAGGGAGGGTGTCAGCAACAGGCCAGCTTTGAGCAACCTTACACTGACCTGTGTGACACCCAAGACTGGAGAACAGCCCACCACGTACTGCATGCACCCAGATGACTCTTTCTCTAGATTCTGTCAGTGACAATAAATAGATCCCCATTGACTATAATGGCCTTATTGTCATCTAACTCAGATGTGGACTCTGCACAGCGGACATCAAAGTCAGAGGTGACGAACCCCACCAAGTGTGTGGGCAGTCTCCAGCCAGAGCAGCCCTCGCTGCCTGCCTGCAGGTATGCATGCCAGCTCCACTTAGTGTTCACTACCGACATCCCCTGGTGAGCAAATTCACCTTGCTCAACTCCTGCCCCTGTAGGATAGCTGGGCATGGCTCCAGAATAGCCCTCAGGGCCCTGATGATATGAATATGGCCAGGGCAAGGTACCTGGCCTTGAGGGCTCGGTGTGCAGTCAGGCACTACTCCTATGAGCGTTGATGTACCTTGCGACGCTTGAGCCAATCTTTTCATCCCCCAAAATACGTCTTCAGCTACTGATCAGAGAAAAAACACTTGGAACTGGAACAGTGATTTCATGGAAGACTACCCTTATGCCTTATTCTGGAATTTAAAAAAAGCATTAAATATTTCTCCAGTTTGGAAATGCAGTACTTGCTTTCATCAACAAACTGGAGTCTTGTTTCCAGTTATGTCTATATTGAAGACTGGGAGAAGGAGTGTTTCACATTTCAGTATCATTTCTTTACTTTTTCCAATGACTTCTGCAGCAGCCACACTGTACCTTTTTTAAGGATAGGGAATGACTGGCAAACATAAAGGAATTATTTCTAAGAGCTGTGTGGCAATTTAAGACATCACAGTTGCTTGCAAGATGGCTACTCCCTTTTTACAGTCTCAGCCAAACTAAATTTAAGATAATAATTTCGTTTCTTAATTGCTCATGTTACTCACGTATGAATAAGTTCCCTCAAGAGAATCCACTGAGCTTTTTGTTCTAAAATACACAAGATGCAGGACTCACATTTAGCCTAAAGCCTTTTCCCTCAATGGTTGTCAAAATAAAGTATAAAGTAATTCCTCACGAAATTGACTGTTTCAGAGAAGGCTAAGACATTTCACACTACAGAGAAGCTAACCTTGGAAAATTCCCTTGTTTCAGGATAAGAGAGGCCAGTTTCCCTTCTTTCAGAAACTTTGACTGTCTAAAAGGAGACGAGGTCATGTTCAATTGTGCATATTATTTTAACAGATTGTCTTCACAGCAGGAGGGATCTTCTTGTTTTTAAAATAAATTCTTAACAGCTTCACTTGTGGCCACCTACAGACCAGATTTCATGCAAAATCAAGAGTCCCTATTTGAAAGGTGGAAAAAAGGGAAATAAAAAAAAAAGGGGGGGGGGGGAGCTGTGAAGAGAAATAACTGTAACTAACTGTAAGATGTAAGGATCAAAATGTGCTATAACTTTACATGAGAAACAAAACAAAGAAAAAAAAAAGCTGATAAAAGGAAAATGAATTACTTGTATGCTCCTTTCAAATACACAGCAAATACATTTTCTAAAAGGCTGCCTGCTTCTGGGACTCCCTGCAGTACAGGGAGTCTTCCTAAATGTAGCTACGATTTTAAAATAATTGGGAATGTTCCCATATAAAAGATGGGGGTGCAGATCTGCAGATCTTTTTTTTCTCTTACCAAAGCAGAAACACTGGTATTTTTGAAAATTTGTGGAATATGAGGCACGTGAATTAAACACTGACAAACCCTGAGTGAAATTTTAGGCACTGATTCTACACGTTACACTCCTCTGCCTAAATATTGTGAGTCCTACCAAAGTCGGGGTGGTTGTACACATACCTCAGCTTTTCTAGGGCTGAGGTCTTACTAAAACACAAGTCTGGCTCTGCTGCACGTGTCACTTCTGCATTTTAGCTCAGTCCTTAAAAGGGAACACCCAAATTCACATGAAAATTTAGGTCAGATAATGTAATCTAAAACCTGGATTAAACTACTGCAAAGAAACAGATTATCTTTCAGCTAGATGTGTGAGGACAACCACTGGCAGCTGGGAGAATTTGAAACAAGGGCTAGAAGCCAACAGAAAAAGGTGAGACTTCTTTTGCTAATTGAGTGGATCTAGACTGGGCCAAAACCCCCCTCACCCTACATGTACCCTGTCTGCTATTGCCTTCTAGCTTCCAGGAATGCACAGAGTACAAGCTCTGGCAGTTGACAGGCAAATGTGGTGCAGGAGACAGTCCAAAACTCTTCTGCTCGCCAGCTCCTTAAATTAGGCAAGCCTCAAAGAAAGCACCCAAGAGTACTCTGCACATGAGCTGTCACTGCCATCCGGTTTGAATATGGTGATCAAGGACCTTCAAAGAAGTGAAGATGTCATTCAGTGAAAGGAATAAAGAAGCTAAAGATATTCTGATAAACAAAAAACCCTGAAGTTATCACATCCAAAATTACTTCAGTGTGGAAAATGAGTTTGGGGATTTTTTCCTAGTTTGATCTAGTTTTCATCTTAACAAGGTAATGGCACTACCTATCTCTGTATATTGTTAAGAAAAAATCCCTCTTTAAAGTCTTATATGACATGTCGTCTTGAGAAGTGCGTACTTACATGAAAAGACCTGCAAGTAATTTTGCATTTTAGGTGACCAACTGAATCCTCACTCTTTGAATCAGTAAGCAGGAAGAAACTAGCATTGACTTTACTGTCTTGTTTATTTTAAAAAACAGGAGTTGAAAGGCACATAGAAACAGTGCACATGGATAGCATAATGACAAACAAATCAGCATATGAGCCAGCAGAGCACTGAATGGCAAGACAATGCTGTATAGCACATTCGACCAAAGGGAGAAAGTAGTATGATGAAGACAAAAAGGAGAAAAACAAGAGAAACAATGATCATAAAATATCAGTCATTTGAAGCCTTAGAGTACCAAGGTGAAGAAAGGTGAAGTTGGCTGTATTTTCAGGAACAGGTTTGCTTCCACCAGCAAGGTGAAAGGCATTTTGGATGCTCTCATTTAAAAAAAAAAAAAAAATCGATTTTTTTTTCTAACATTGGAGGTCAAAGTGCCACATTTCTTCATCTTTCCTTTCCCTATCACCTCTGTATATTTCCCCGCGCTTTGCAATGTCATCTCTGCTTTGTGCCTTTCATGCAGCAATAGCATATGTGGCTTTAAAAAGGGAAAAAAATCCCACCACTTTCTCAAAGCAGCTTCCTGCTGGGCGATGTACTTCCGGGTACACATACCCAGCACACTGAATCCTGCAGCCTGCTCCCCTGTACAGCAGAACAGGGAGTTACCACTATTTCCACCTGCATGAAATAAACACTGAGTTTTGACCAAGACTATATTCCATTCCACTCACATTTGAAAAAAAATCAATGCAGGAACTGATCAATGAGTTTGAAAGAGACCAGTTTGGATTTGTTGTTTAGTGGCACTATATAAAACAGGGCACAGTGGTACCCTGCACCTCCCACTCTAACAATCACTGACAATTGCCACAAGTCCATTACATGACACCCAGTAGCCTGCTGTCTGCCTCCTCACCCTGCCTGTGGTCCCCACGACCCAAGCAGAACAGAGGAGCAGATGCTTCTGTCAGGCCATCTCCACTTAGAATAGGAGCTCTTCTAAGGTGCCCCACTGTTCCCTGGGCAGTGCAGGCAAATCAGAGCCACTTCAATAACATAAATTACTGTGAATCTTTCTTCAGTGATCAGAAGACAGATGGCCAAAGGGCACAGTGGTGTTGGGCACACAACTCCTATGGACTACAGGGTGTCCAATGTTCTTGTGGCAGAAAGGCTGAATTTACCTGCTATTGAGATCCAATAGAATCCATTATCTCTGCAGTTCACCCCAGGCGCAGGACACCACAGCACTGGCCATCTCTGTGCTGAGCAAATGCAGTCCTCGGAGCTAAGAGAAACAGAGTGGAAGAAAGGAAAACAATTATATTCATCATCACAAACGGGTCCCTGAGAACCTGATTCATACATTAAATCGTGCACGCACTTGTTTTCTGAATCTAGATTTGGTAATCAAAGGTCCAGAAACACCTTTGGGTGTCACAGTATTGAGCACACACAGTGGCTACCTTCTCACTGAGCGAGTAGCATAGGGGAGCCCCAACAGCTACCTAGGATGTGTATGCTACATACAATGAGAACTAAATGTATGATATCCCAGAAAACCCCCATACAGTCTAGGAAAAAATCATGACTATCTGACAACCACCCTTCAGGAAGGAATCTGCTCTGACCTGAGCAATGTCATCCTAGGTCTGAGTCGGTTTCCCTTCAGGACAGGTGTCTGCGTGTTATTGTCCCCACATAGTTGCCTCCGGGCTCTTCACCATAAACTCATAATTGAACCACCGAAGCCAGCTAATAAGCTGAGAGTCACCCAAAGGCAGCCAGCCACACAGGGAGGCATCTCTTTGAGCTAGCAGAGATTGCTGAGGACAAACCTGAAATCTCACCCTTTCCAGAAATTAAAGCTGCCTTTGAGGAGTCTTGTCCCTGTTCCCTCTTCACAAAACCACTTCCATTAACCACCTTCTTCAAAGCCAAGTAAAAATCTCTCCTTCCTTTCTTTCCAAAAGCAGCATTATCCTCATCTTCAGTATCTGAGTCTTTAAAGCACTCACAGAAAATATAGTGAAAACATAATTTACTGTCTCTGCTTTATAGGCTCACACCTGTGTACCCAATCTTTTAAGCAAGTACTTTAACAGAGGCTACCTAATTTATCCTTAGATGCAGGGCTGAGGGACCCTCGCTGGCCAGCATCACCCACCCGCAGGACTGGGACGCGTGCACTGGGATCCCCAGCCTTTGACGCAAACTCTCTCAATATAGGCAGTCTAGCCTGCTGAGCCCTTCACCTCAAATAAGACCCTCAACCTGAAGGGACAGACTCAGCTGACTAGACAGTCCTGTACACTGAAAGAAAAAAGCCCATCTAACATTTGCAGATTTTAAAATGGTGAATGAATGGGGATAGAGGGAAACAGCAATGTCTTTTGAAACCATGCCATTATCTCCTTGACCGGATTTGAAAATTACAGTCTGGAAATGAACTGGATGCTCATCTTGGAAATTATTTTTTTTCCCCTGGGAAAAAAAACCAAACACCACAAAACCCAACACAAAACCTGGTGTGTTTTAAGACAGTGCTTCGTAAACCTTGCATAAAGCCAGCTGTAGTCTATCATACCAAGTTCACTTCTGGATTGATTCTCCCAGAAAGGTTTCATCAGCTTACAAACAGCTCGGTTGTAGTTTCATTCTCCCTTAGGATTCTGCTGTGTGTCCAAGTAAGAAATTGAGACTAAACAAGAAAACGTGGAGTAAAGTTTAAGTACTTCTACTGTGAAAGCTGTTAAATGAGAAACAGGCATTGCAGACTACAAGTGTCAATTAGGTACTGGTTCCACTGGGAAATGACATTTTCACATTGTTTCTGCCTTCTGGTTTGCTGTTGACAAATCTAGGCTTAGAAAAGTTATCCTCTAGTTACATGTATCCCTGACATCTTTCCTTTGCAGGCCTGTCAGCACAGGTATTTCACAGGTAAACTTATTTGCCCCTATCATTTTAAATGAATAAAAAACATTCAAATACTATAATAAAAATAACTGATTGCCTCCTCACTTACTGCAAATCTGGGGTATTCAGTTGTCAGAATAGAGTAGTGATTTCAGAAATCTCTGGCTTTTGGCACCCAAATTTAAGTATTTCAGTGAGATCTGATTTGTGATCGACAGACAGGTGCAATGCAGTCCTGAAAGTCTCTCTTACAGATTGTAAATGGCATTGCCTTTGTGAAAAATAATAAAAAAGAAACTGGTTCGAATGACTGGAGGCAAAACATCCAGTGAACACTTTATGAAATCTGGTGTATTCCACTGAACGTAGTTTCACAGTCTTCCAAAAGTGCTTTCTAGGAGCTTGACTCTTAAGAACATAGCCTGTCCTATATGGGGCATGTAATTGCAGCAGAGCGCGCGATGGTTCTGCCTTCTAGCAATGAAAAGACCGGCAGAGAGTTATCATCCCTGACAATACTCTGCGGCAAGAGCGGCTGTCGGGACTGGGAGATGCTCTGTTCCAAAGCCCACAGAAGACAGACTGTTAAAAGGTTTTGAGCCCAGCGCAAAAAGCTTTGCAAGAATGACAAATCAACCCATACAGAGACACTAGTTTATGAAAAATAGCTGATTGACTCCTGAGTGGCTGAAAAGGTGTAACTGAAATTGAAATTCAGTCTTCTATCTCCATATGCTATTCTAATTCTATCAGTCTCTTTTCACTACTCGCTCCTGGACTCTTTCAGCCTAAGATTTCTTTTTTCACTTAACCCCACACTTCCATCTGAAATCAGGAAGGAAACCTGTTCTTGTAACATGTGGTGTCATGCCACTGTGCTTCCTGAGGACCAAAAATACCCTCCCCTGCACCAGCGACAGGATAATTGGAATGCGTTGCCATCAACACGACAGTGGATGTTTTCTGCTGCATCTGCATTCCACATGGACTGTAAATTTGACAAGCTCCCATAATAATGGAAAACATTTCTAACAACTTTCAGAGCTAATATATTCAGATCCCTACAGAGCAAATTTTTAAAAAGAAAAGTGTATCAACTTACAGCTCAGGTTTGGTTAAGAAAGGCAGAGCTTTCCACAGAGAGGAACAGAACAGTGAAGACACAGAGGCAGAGAAAACTTATTTTCAAAACTTTCAAGCACATGTTGTGCTTAAAGCGAAGCTAGCATTTCCCCTTCGCAAATGCCATGAAATTGCAGGGAAACTTGGGAACATGTAGTTGAATTAGAGCCATCAAAGGCTTTGGCGGAGAGCCTGTTCAGTTACTGACACAAACTAAAAGTTGAGAGTTTCCCTGCAACATTTCCCCCACCTGGCAGCGCAGGGAGGCCAGGTAAGCCCGACTGAAGCAGCTGTTGGAAAGTAACAAAACACGTGTCGACTCAGAGCAGGCAAGTAGGCATGGACAGAACCGGAGAAAAGTCATAGCAACTCCCTGCACAGAAGGACTGAAATATGTGGATTCAGGGCTGTGCAGGAGTGACAGACAGTGCCCTCCAGTAAGGGAGGCTAACACGCGAGTTCCCCTTCTAGCTCTGCAGGGACTATTCCATAAGGAATTTCAGTTTAAGTATCACTGTAGTAGAAATGCACACACAGAGTTCTACAACAGGGTCTTTCCTCCCAAGTGCTGCCATTGTGCAGAGCACAATCAAAATAAACCTTGCAAGAAAATGGAAATTCACAACAGTGTGCTGCACAAGATGGCAAGCAGCCTCTCTTATGCAATCAGCAGTCTATGCAGCTTTGTTTGTTTAAATCCTTCAGATAACTGCAATTTCTATGCCACAAAACAAAATTCCTGCACTTGCAGCCAGCCAGCCTTTGCAGTGTGGAGAGACAGGGATCAGCTAGTGAAAAATTTCCACACCCATAGTTTTGATTCTGTGTTTGCTCCTTAGGTTAATCTAAAACCGCCCCGATGCATTTGATCCCCAGATGTAGCATTCTGTCAGTGGTTTTGGGGAACAGGGGCTACCGGCATTTCTGAGTCCGGTTTGGCCTAACATTGCTCAATGTAACTCTTGGTCTGACAATGCAAGCAATTTCTGCTTTTTGTCTTATTTCATTATATTTGAAAGTTATGTCAAAGGTGTCTGCAGTCAGAAGTGGCCTTTAAAATAAGGATTTACATTTCCATTCAATACCAAATTAATACTTTCAGATAACACTGTTTATGGAGCTAAATGGTCAAGCACAGCTTATCCATATGTTCATACATTGGAACCAGATGTTCACATTGTTAGGTTTAAACTTGATAGTGGGGCATGAAAAATAAAACGCACAGCTATTTTACATGTTACTCTCTCACATTTCAGGCTGCCTATTGTCACAACATGTACAAGGGTCTATACAGCTAGAGCATGAGACTGTGCTATCTAGAAAGTGGTATAAAAGCAGAGTGTTGAAGTTTAAATGTTAAGCTATGACTGCATGAGTCCAAAAGAGAGGCCTTCCCAAGGTTATCTTTCTCTTGAACTGGCCATTCACCAGGCATGAAGAATTCTTGAAAAAAAGTATTTAAGCCCATGTACAGTCTTGCATGTGTGCAGAAGTCACCATCACCACCATCACCGTTACAGCTGCTCACCTTCTGCAGTTGTGCACCGTTTAGTGCTTTGACGGACTTAAATGTCGTTAAGCTACAAAGTGGTTTTGTGATATTGCCTCAACACCTATCTGCAGGAGCGGTCTGGAAACTAGGACCATGCGTGGCAATCAGTTAGCTGAGGGGAATGTGCTCGAGCTTGCCTAGACAACAATTAACATGATGGGGCATGTTTGCAGAGCACAGGGGAGTGGGAGACGGATGGCGCCAAGGAAAGGTAACACCTTGCTGTTAATTGCTGGTAGTTAACCACCAATCAGGGATTGCCTAGTATGCAATGCTTCGCTTCAAGAACCAATCTGTTTAAAACGCGCAGCTTCTGAAAGTGTATAAAAACTCGTGCTTCTGTACAATAAATTGACATTTGCTTGCATCAAGCTGCGTCCCGTCTCTTCATTCGCCGCACCTATCGGTTGTGGTTTTGTTTTGATCATACACTCATCATCTGAACAAGTAGATGGAAGTAAAAAAAGGGTATTTCTAGCAGCAATTGTGTCCTATTAGTGTGCTTAGCCAAGACAGAAAACATTAGAAACAATTCAAAGGTACTCACCATATGCTGCATACAAACTACAAATTTTGGCCTTGAATCAGCACAAGCAGTTAAAATACATTATTTAAAAATGAATCAAGCTAGCAGTCTTAGAAATGTTCAGCCCTTATGTGAGCTATTGATTCTGATTTTGCATAAGAATTGTCAGCAGCTCATAAATTTTTACTTAAAAGGAGAAAACTAGTAAGGCAAGAAGCATTTACTTAATTTTGGCCATCTTCTCTCATCTGAATAAAACCAGCCATGTTTTCTAGAACATCATGCCTCCCCCTCTTTCTTGCTACTAAAGCTGTCATTTTTTACTTAGGCAAGCAGACAAGGAGGGAGCATATGGCCTATTTTGCTATGTTGAAAACCTCACAATTACAGCAAAGAATTCTGATCAGAAATCTGTGGAAGCAGCACCACAATGCTTGCATTTAGTGCTACTCCTGGTCGCTCACCCGTCTTCCCTTCTTGCAGGCCCCTGCTCACAAGCCAGAGGGGTTATTGCTTTCCTAGTCTATTCAATAAAGAGTTGACTCTAGGTCAGCTCTTACAAACTATATGCTTTGCACGACATGAAAATAACATATGATCATACCTATTAATATGATTAGGCTTATCAGTTTCTGCCTGCACCTTTGCAAGGCACAGACATTAAGGCAAGCCATACTTCATTGTTCTGATTATTCCCAAGCTGCAAATAGTTCACAGAGCCAAAACATTATCTTTCCATTAAAAATCCTCCAGGGGCTTGTAAAGTCTGCTGAAACCCATGCCAATCTGAATTCAATACGCTGCTTCCACCTTACAGCTTTGCCAGACTCATTAGCAAGTTTTAAACTCACCTTATTGTGGCTGTTCGGTGGGATATGAGCAACTCCATATTGCTGGTAATGTTCTTCAAGCAGTCTGATGCTAACTTTGCTTTCCCTATTGATTCTGCTCACTTGGCAACATTGATTTTTTCCTTTCTTGTCCACATTTCTGTTGTGATGGGGAAGCCACAGCATTTAGATTAGCTCCTTTTTTTGTGTCCCAGGACAGTCTGTGGAGAAGTAGGCACCATATTTCCAGCTGAGTTACTGAGATGAATAAAACTGGTCCAGAGAGAGTAACTGATATAGCCAGCCTGTGTATCACACAGAAAGGGCAGCTCAAATACCATGAATGTAAATACACATATGTGTGTGTGTATATATATATATATAAAAAATACTTAGTAGCATGCAAGAGATCGTATTATTCCTTTCCTTGTGAAAAAATTTCTTGTTTTATGAAAGAACAAGACGGTACCTAGGGCACAATCAGGTATAGTCACGGCATGTCATAGCTGGCCTCTGGTGGCCCATACCTAACGGCAAGCATTCCAGCTGTTCCAGCCAATGCCAAGGCCAGAACAATGTCAGTCTCAAATCAAGGAGCCCCAAGTCCCTCGTCAGTCTTTTAGCTGTACCCAGTGAATAGTGAGGGCATCTGTGAACCTTGCCTGGAAAACCTTGAAAAACTCTCCTCCAGTTGTGAAAGCAGCCAAATAGGATTGTCTTTGACAAAATTCTTCTGAAGAAGATCAGTGCTATCCTGATGTGTCCCTTTTTACCGTTTTCAAGCCTTTTCCAACGGTGTACACTGTCAGTGCAGAGACATGGCAGTGGGAAAACATCACCACCTCTCTATCTAGCTTTTAAAAAGGGAAGAATATTATCCCATCATCTTTTACAGAGATTAGGTTTACAAAATTGAATGAGACATGAAAATTCCTAGGGCATACTATATATTAGCGCAGCCTTGGCTCTAGGGAATGCAGCCACTGGGCCCCGCACTCTCCTGTAGCACAGCTCTTCCATGAATCTGTTTGCTACCTCTCAAAAAGCTTATGAGTCTGGCACTGCAGCCATTGAACCTTCTGAACACGAAGCAACTACAAAATCTTACCACTTGTTTTAAAAGCTGCAGCAAAAAATCCAATAGTCTTGATTTGTTCCAAAAGAAATCTTCAACTCTAACAAAACTCCCACTGACTGCAAAGAACAGCAACTTCCAGCCCTTGCTTCCCACAGAGCACGGTCCTGGTACACCACCAGGGCCTATGTAACTATACTTTAAAATATCTTCTAACAAACATGTGAAGAGACAATTAAGCGAGAGTTAAACATGATGAAAAATATCTTTCCATTTAAAAGAGGTTCTTTAATTTTGCTTCTCAAATGGCTAATACACAGCTTGAAAGCATGATTTACGGGCTACAAGGAAAAAATAGGAAGGCCACCAAAATTCTAAGCTGCTGTTTTAAAATAGCAACGGTTGTATACTATTGATTCATAAACACATAATGCATTCTGGAAGCAGGGAGGATTTGGCCTGGGGTCCTTTTTGCCCTTGTGTCTCTGGACAGTCAATTTTCCACCTTTAACTACAGCAGGATGCAATTTGATGCTGTGTTTCCAGGTTCTACCCAATCGGTCCATGCACTAGTATATGCCAAAAGCAGACCTACAAACACCTTGCTGTACGTGCTATCCTTTTGATTTCCAGAAACACAATCCTGGAAAGATATTACCATTTCACCACCACCAATCACATCTCTAGATGTTCCTCCTGCTTCTGCCACTACTGTTGCAGCTTCATGAAAGGATGCCTATTGTAATATAAAAGAACTGCAGGATTCACATCAGTATTGACAGATTTTGGGAACAAAACTGAACAGGGAAAAGCACGCGAGTGAGCATCAGGCATGCACTCTGAACAGTGTCATAATTTCTCAAAGCTGCACCATACACTTAGGATTGTAAGTAGGCAGCTATTTTTTTTCCCAGCAAATGAGGCAAAAGGTCCACATTAAAAATATTCCACAAAACATTTTCAAGACTGTTATTGCAAACAGAACAAAACCTTATATAGTGATATCAAGTTACTTTTCTATATTATGTAAAAACATACAATAGATATAAAATACACAGGAGCTAATCTCAAACCTATTCTTATTTACCTCAGCAAATTTTTACATATTCTGTTCCTGCAACAGTCTGACCAGTGCGTGAAACACAGAGGTTACTTGAAATGAATGTTGTTAATTTAAAATGACATTAATGAGCTATTAAAAACAGAAAGGTAAGTACGCTGTGGCTTAAACACATCAGCCAATGAAGACGAGCATCAGCCTAGAGACGTTTTGCTGAAACAGGGGCTCTGCTTGTGGGAGCTATTTTGTTCTGAAAAGACAAGATTTATATAGTCATCCTTCCCTAAGGTAAACTTGCAGTTTAGGAGTATACTGTGCCCTTCTGAGCCCCGGCATTGTTGCCTGCATACACAGAATCAGCACCTTCTGTGTCAGCTAGATTAACCCTAAAAGCCAAAACCCCAAGGAGGGCTCTCCGTGTAGATGCTGATTCCTACGGAAAGGAGCTGGCTGGGAGAGGCTGAATGCCACATGGAGCCAACACCTCTCCTTTGCCATTAGGACATCAATGCTTCTGCCTGTTGCAATGGTTCTCTTCTTCATTTCCTCCCCACCTCCCACCTTTATCTGATTAACCCATCTGGGCAAATGAGACCAGATTTTAATGGTTCTTCAAAGATAAAATGTCAAGAATATTCAAGAAGATCTCGCTTCCCCCAGAGGATGCTTTAGGAAATCAAAATGTTTTGCAGAAGAAAATTCTTTTAGCAAAAGGTTTCAAAAGCAATTATCAGAATATTTTCTTTCAGTGATACCAGGGGCTTGTGTCCACTACTCAAGTAAAGGTAAATAAACCAGAAGAAACAGTCCAACTCTCAAAGGAGCTGGATACCCAGGTAGTTTGAAACACCCCCTAGCACCTTTCTGCATCTTTGAAAATGTTCAATTATCTCTTTGTCAATAGTTTTCTGCTTTTCTTTGCTCTTGTTGATCCTCTGGGAGCACTGAGGGGGAAGATTACTATCTAAGGATAAGATCATTCTCTTTTTTTACAGGTACCTGCACATTTGAGTAAGTAGCACACCTTTAAATATTTGAAAGCTAATGTGTTGATTTGCTTTGGAGAGTAGATAGCAAAACCCTACCTCCCATGCTAAGCTTACTTTCTATTTTAAATAAATTAAAAGCGTCCTGTTCTTCTACCTCCCTATTGCTTCTTTTTAATATTTAAAGGGAAAAGAAAATTCCCCTTAAGCAACTATATGTGAAGTGTAGTAAAAAGAATCTTTATATTATTAATTTAAATTGAAAGGGGGGATATATTAAAGTTTACAGCACAGCAGAAATAAAAATTATTTAGACAGAGAAATTCACATAGTAGACGTGTCTGGAGATTACTTTCTTCTTTTAAATTTTGTGAAGTAAATTATAATGTGATACTTAGACAAGTTCCAACCTCCAAAGAAAATAAAGACAGAAAGAATATATATTTTGGAAGTGACTTGGAAAATTTTCAGATTATGATTTATTATGAACTTTGCATTAAAAAAATAGTGGAAAATACATTATGGAAGACATGGCACTTTATATGTGTGCTGTTTGAATAAAATAAAGGCAGGCCCTTTGTTATACACCAATTGATTTTAAATACAGATTTCACACAATGCAAGCACTTAGGATATTTCTCATTTTAAAAAATTAATATGGGAAGTAGGGAGATAGATTTAGAAGTGAACACAACATATATTTGTAAAATAATTGCAGTTTATTGACCAAAACCATTAAAGGCACTGCAGGCAGCAGCATTACTTGACAGTCCGCATCAGGTTATTGATTCGCTTTTCTCTCCCAAAAGCACAGTTGCTCAAGTTTTGTTCGGTTTACCGAGCACAAGACAGAAGGCACCTTTTCATTGCCACTCTTCCAGTTGTTATTAGACATCACTCTCCTGTGCTGCTTTTGGCAGGAAAGTATTGGTGTAAGGTGCCTGGAAAGACAGAGACTAACACTTTCAGCTCAGAGGTGTGTTTGCTATTAGCACAAAGACTACATCTCTGGCCTGAACAAATAGTGCAGTCACCTCCAGATGCCTGCTTTGCTCTTGTACAGGCACCTTAATTGGTATGAAGGGCTTGCAACAACCTGTATGTGCAACGGTGGCATCTTGATACTGCTTGCAAATGAGAAAATCCTGAAGTCTGAGCTTCCTGATGGAAAATAATAAATCCACAGTCGTCTTCTCACAAAGGAATGGATCCTAATGCTGTGAAAAATCTGACAGGTACCCAAAGTCAGATGGGCAGCACATGTTTTGGTAAAGCAGCCCGTGTTCACAATGGAATCCAGTGTTGCAGGAAGGCCAGACATGCAGAGACCTAAATGTAAATCTGCTTATGGGTACCCAACTCAAACTCGTCTGATTAAATTGACGTTTGAATCAAAACAGACCTATAAGAGGTTTTAAGAATCAGGTTCCTATTATCATGACAGAAAAGGAGCCCTTTAGTCCCCAGCCCTCGTGAGCTACAACCACAACTGCACACGCTTCCAGGGCACAAAATGCGTGATGCTGCAGCAATTACTGCAGGCCCTCTGCCCCATAGCCTCTTGCACCAGGCAGCAGCTGTTCCTGCTGAGTCTCCTCACAATGCTCATTGCTTTGAAGTACCATCACAGCCACCTGAGATTCAGAGAAACCTCCTGGGAAGGGATTTTGTAGAAATGAAACTTCTGCAAGTTACTGAAGCTGTTTCAGAAATAGCCCACCGCTTTAGCCCAGCGATTCCTCTGCAGATGGCCACAGCTGCTGTAGCCCTTGGAGGAGAATTCAGTGTTTTGTTTCTTGTTCATCCAGACACTGCTTGAGGGAGGAATTCCCAGAGAAGCACCATGCTTTGTAACTGTGCCACAACACAGAACGCATTATCCACAATTAAAACCATGATTACAGGCACTTGTTCTTCAAATTCTTTTCAGCTATCCAATTGCAGATTAGCTGACAAAAGCATTCACAGTTTTGTTTCAGATGAACTATCAGGAATATAGTCAGACTTTGATCTCATTTTCTGGACACGTTATCCATGGCATGTCTGTGCTTCTGGAATGAAGATTCAGAACTACTTCATCACACCTTGGCATGTAAGCTGAAAAAGAACAGTTTAGGGATCCCTGTCTTCTCTATACACCGTGGATGATGACACATGAACAGTCAAATAGCACAGCCCCCCCCCACCCACTCATAGTTGTCTTTTGACAGCTTGATGTCTGGTTGAATTTTCTTCAGTTCATTCTAAACGGTTGCAGATAATGAAAACACATTAATCGCTGTGCTGTACAGTAACTTCAGAATGAAAAGCACTTGCTCCAAGTGGGAAAGAGCCTTCATAAAGTAAACCATTTGCCGCTCCATCTGATGCGTTCTGTGGATTGGGTTGGCATTTACCAGTAGCAACACGTTCTCACCAGAACCCAAACTTCAGTGCTATTGCCTAATCCAATCCCATCCCCACACCAATCGCCATGGGAGATGATCAGTATCTAACTCCTCTGTTGCTAACCGATCTTTTGATCTAGGAGAACTTCTTCAGTGGATGTGACCAGATCAAAAAAAACCCAAAAGCTCTCAATCTCCAGACTGGTTAAAAAACTTCCACTGGTCACAAGGAAATCATCGCTATGGACATGTAGTGTCACAGCAGAAATGACAGAGAACTTCAGCTGTCAAAGGTGAAAGAAAGAGAGGTCAGGCAATGGGAGAACCATCTATTATTTGAATTAGAGAGAAAAGTGTTAGCTGAGAAACAGGCTAAAAAAACCCCAGCTAAATCAGGTGTGACTTTGCTCTCCCAAAGTCTAACAATACCAAAGACAAGTGACCTTGGAACAAACTCTAACTCATTACAGCATGAGGGAACTGGCCAAATTACCATAAAATAAAAATGCAATATTTTTTTACATACAGTGCTGGTGGGTGTGGGGGTGTATATGTGTAAAGAACATCAGGTTTCTTGTACAAAACCCAAGAAAAGATAACAGGGGTTTCAGTTCAAAACCAAGTGTGTAGGAAATAAAAGTAACAAGGTAGTGGCACTGATTACACAGATGTGGCACTTAGGTCCTCATTTTAAAAGCTCACAGCCACTGCTTATATCCTGCCAGGTACAGAAAAATGTCTGTCTGATATTGGCACCAGGCAGTGGCACATATTTTAAGAACCCACTCTGCAAGTTCCCTTACTGGCTTACTTTGAAGGAGGAAAAATGCAAACTGAAGGATAGACTCATACTTCTTAGCAGACAACGGATAAAAATGTGGTGAAAGAAGTAAAGACAGCAGACTTTTACGGTATATGTACAGAATAAGACACGACCTTCCAGCTCAAATAAAACGAGGAGCTGGGGAAGGACTTTTTTTCAGTCACCAGATGAACAATGAGTGCTTTACTTTTGACTTGTGGTATGAGATTACTCCTATTCTTCCTTTTGCATTAATTACAATGTTTTGAGTCTTGGTGTATTCCTCCAGGGAACAATGGCTGAGAACTGACTGCATGGCAACAGAGAACTGAGGGACTGCCACAGAACTAACAGAAACCATCAGCTGAATACCTTAGTGAATTCACATCAAGAGTATTTACACCCATTTCATGTTTTCTCTAGCTGAACATGCTAGAGAATGTGACTGTTGGCAGGAATCAGGCAAATGAACAGTGAATAATAAGCTCAAGTAGAGACTATTCACAGGAATTGAATTCTGAATTTGCATTCAGCTCAGGAATGCTGGTGATAGCAGGCTTTGTTCACCCAAGCAGAGACAGGCACAGACTGTGGCTTCTCTGTTACGTAGTTTAGCCCCAGCTGGCAACTAGAGTACCACGCAGCCACTTGCTCACTCCCCCACCCTGGTGGGATGGGGAGGAGAATAATAAAAAAGGTAAAACCTATGGGTTGAGACAAGAACAGTTTAATAATTGAAATAATATAAGAATATAATGAAGAGGGAGACAACAAAACAAGAGAGAGAAATAAAGCCCAAGACAGACATGTGATACACAACACAATTTCTCAGCATCCATTGACCAATGCCCAGCCAGTCCCTAAACAGCGACTAGTGACCCCTGGCCAGCTCCCCCCAGTTTCTATACTGACCATGGTGTTCCATGGTATGGAATATCCCTCTGGCTAGTTTGGGTCAGCTGTCCTGGCTCTACTCCCTCCTGGCTTCTTGCGCACCTCCTCATTGATAGAGCACAAGAAACTGAAAAGCCCTTGACTCAGAATAAGCGCTGCTTAGCGACAACTAAACCATCAGTGTGTTGTCAACTTTATTCTCATACTAAATCCAAAAGCACAGCACTGTACCAGCTACCAGGAAGAAAACTTAACTCTATCCCAGCCAAAACCACAACATCTGTCTGCTTTTTGACTTCCAAAACATTCCTTCAGATGGGTACACACTACACCTTAGTTTATTCCCTGAAATTAAAAGTGCAAAACTCTGAGCTGATTCAAGGAAATGATGAAAAGATACATCTGTCAGAAAGATGACTTGTTTTCAAATGGCCGGCCTACATCTGGTACAGAGCCGTCTGTAATGGCATTAGTGGCCATTAGGAGTGGAAGAGAGCGCTTAGAAAGCAGTTGCTAAGCCCTATGGTACAGACAAGCAAGAAGCACTTTGTATCCAGCCTCTTCAGTTTGCTGCTATTTTGAAAGGAAGCCAGACTCTTTGTACATGGTATGCCTTCATTTTTGCAATGGTAAACTTCATCAATTGTATCTGCTTCATGCAATCTTAACACCCCAGTAGGAAAGAAATCAAAAGACCTTATAACTAACTCCCGACCCCTCCTCAACCCTACAAAATTTAGGAAAACAAGTGTGCTTTGAAAAGCCTCAGTCCTCCTTAGGCTTCTCAAGTCTTTGCACTTTCCACCATGGTAACTGTCTTCACTGCTGTTTTCAGTGACTAAAGAGAATTCCCTCACTTAACTGCATTGTCATAACAGATTAACACAACATGGGAGCTGGAAGAGAGGCAAGTCAGCTTGCCTGGCTTTGTTCAAGGCAAATTCCTTTGAAATGAACAAGGCAAATTCAACCAGTTCCTTTGGAACAGCCCTCTGGCACCTAAGCTTTCCCACCACAGAAATTATTCCCTCACTATACTTACCCAGAGGTGACACCAGGTCTTTCCTAAAAGCATCTACAATCTTAAGCTGCTTAGAGAACTCTCAGCAAGATATGATTATTACTTCTGTCTCTGCCTTATGCTGCAGCTAGTGTGTCTCCTTCCCACCTATACCTAATGGACGCGAAAAGCAGAGCCACGTGTGTGCATTTTGCTTACAGTGTTTTGCCTGGGAGCTGCAATGCTTTACTTTAGCTGGGGGAAGTTTCACTTCCTCCATGGAGAGGAACCTGAGACAGGCAGCTGTGGTCTTTTCTCTCCACTGAAGCAAGGTTAACGCTCAGCCTGCCAACAAGGATACCGAGTTTCCACAATGGCTCAGACTTTTTAGTACTCACCACTATGCCCCTGGGAATTTCAGGTGATCAGCATATTTTTAGATTGGACTCTGCTGGGTCCTACCAAAACAAAAGCTTCAGGGCTGCATTTATGGAAAAAACAAAACAAACAAAAAAACCCACCACAACAACAAACCTCTTGTCATTATTTTTTAAACAAATTACCTTTCTTTTAAAAATCACACTTGGAGTAAAAGTAAGGTAGCTGTTCCACAGCTTCAGCCCAGAAAAGGACTTCTTTTACCTCATTTGGAGGGCTGTTAATACTCATGTCTTAAGTACAGAGTTACAGTTATGCTTTAGAGAAAATTACCTCATCACAGGGCAATGGATTGTAGCCTTGGATTAGTGATCTGTCCATATGATACTTGCACAGCTGATAATCAAATAAATCCATGTCTTGTAAACAAACATTGCTTGGCAGCATTTTTTCAGCACAGAGGATGCTCATCACACCTACACAATCATGAAGTTGTCCATAACTATGCCCTTCAGGAACTCCAGCAGTGTGAGGTCGTCAAATCTCTCAAGACTGAGAATGCTGGTTCTTTTATTCATAGACGTGCTCCTTGTCATGGTTACAAATACCTCCTCTTACTCCTGAACTATTTACTGCACACTACTTTCATCCTCCTGCTAAAAGTGGTGGTATCTGTAATGTGATGTCTCAAAACTGCAATCCAAAATGAAGGAAGTAATTTACTGCAAAACACGACAACACCAACAAAAGAGAAAAGACTTCTACTTCTCTGCAAATCTCATCCATTGTTCTGGCAAACACACTGACAAGGAAGGAATAAAATGTCACAGATGTCCTCTAGCAGATTATGTCTGTTTGACCATTTCATACCCTCATGAGGCAGTACTGTATCTGAAGAGGTTCCTTCATTTACTGAAATCAGTAGTCCAAACTGTTTCTATGATGCTATTTTTCTTCTTCTTTTACTTACTGTATTTCCCTGCTATGTACACACACACTTATCTGGTCACATCCTCATGCAGTGCAGATCAGCAGAACTTCGCTGCAAAAGAAGAAAGAGTAAAGGTATTTACACACACAGCATATGTGTGCTGAGAAGTTTGAGCAAATGACTTTCATTAAAACATGGGATTAATGAATCAGCACACCAATAAAATGGTGCAGACATCTCAAACTCCTTTAAGGTACATAAAGCATATAGAAGTTCAGAACTGCCAGCAACAGATTACAACAAAATAGTACAGAGAGGGATGAGAATGAGCAAAATGAACCTATAAAGATGGTCAGAATGAACCCATCTAACCTAGCAACTGGATTTTCCTAGTTATCTAAGTTCTTCAGGTGTTCTGTATGCCTGCCCCTCTGTGTACCCACAGCACCCTGAGAAGTAAACTGCCCAGGTCATGCATACAGCAGAGCTCACACACAGTAATTCACTGCTTTTTGCACCCCAGCATGGCACTCTTCCAATCTTCCAGTCTTACCTCATGGCACAGTGACTGAAAAATTGATCTAAAACATGGTAGATTCAGATTCAATGTTCCTCCCTTTCTGCAGGGACTATAAACAAGATACCTGTTAAATTCCCTAATGCTTAAACCAAACTGTATTATCTAACCTCCCTGTGAAAGCTGTAAAATACTCCCTGAATCACAGAAAACAAAAGAAAATTAGTAACTGCATAACATGCTGACTGTAACTTCCATCTGGGAGAGGAGAAAAAGAAGCTAAATCCAAGGACATTTATTGTGAGATAAATGAGCCCGAAATCCAAGACTTGGCAGTTAAAGAAAGGAGTTAGCTACCACATTACTTCTCATTCTTACTTACTTGGCCTCAATCAATATTTTGCTGTTCACTAAAAATCAAAGAACTCAGCAGACTGATGGCTAAGGTACTCCACAAAGCCATACAACATGCAGACTATGGTCCTGTCAAGTTAAGGGCAGTAAAACCATGTCTCACACATCCTGGATACAAGCTCTTAACACTGATGTATTCAGTAAAATCTGAAGAGTAGGAAGCAAATAGTGCTCTTCCTCTTTCACCTGTCTAGTGAGAAAGACCTGCTATAAGTGCCTGTTTCTAGAAAGATGTTCATCAATACAAATCCCTAGTTAGCTTCAGGTCTAAGAACAAGAACCTGAAAAGGACTTGGTCTGCTCAAAGCAGATATGGCAATATCCTGCACTGAATTACCCAGTTTTCTGCACGTAGCACGAAGACAATTACATTCTCTCAGTCAATTAGCCAGCACTTTCTCTAAACAACGTATTCATAGCTTAACAGGCTTGCTCTCACATCGAACTCAGCTCCCATAATGTGTTGTGTTTTCTTCCTGTTCTACGTCTCAGAATCCAGTTTAAGCCCAGAGATATTCAGACAATAAGAAAACTTCTGGGGGATGCTGTTCCATGCATTATTCAGCTTCTTGTGTTATTTGAATGTCCTAGGGGAACAGCACCAACTCTCCAGAAACAGAGGGAAAGAAATACAGAGAGAATCGAGGGATTATGTTTGTAAGTGTTTGCCGTAGTTATCAACTTAACTGAAACAGATTAAACATACTAGAATTTTTAGGAACAAGCTTCCCTCCAGCCTAGTTGGTGGAATATAGCTCCCTTTTGTGGAGACAGCATGTCATACACAGGCACAGACTGGCTAATACCTCCAGGAGTCTGAAGAGTTTAGAGAAAGGGAAAACACATTTCCTAATTATCTAACACAA